>NC_059160.1:71419777-72711749 GCF_019923935.1 Bubalus bubalis
GCATCCAATGGTATCAATGTCCTCTCCATGGATGGCTGGGATCATACTTTCTTAAACTTTCCCATTAAGTTAAAACTCCTTGCACTTGAATTTCAGTCTGTGTTTTACTTGAAACTATATCCAGAATTGGTATCAGTGCTGTAACTATAGTTAGGGAATGGGAGTCTCAGAATGAGTAAATGACCTAACTGAGATTTCCCTGTTAATCAATCCAGTGCTCCTCTCAATTTATAGAATAATGAAATTTGAGATCCTTGGGGACCAGCTAGTCCAGCATGCTTATTTTACAGGTGAGGAAATCGGAGGCTGAAAATGGCTAATAAGATGGTTGCAACTACCTCACATCTATTAGGAAGGCTGCTGTTAAAAAAAGAAAACAGAAAATGATTGTTGGTGAGAATGTGTGAAAAACGGAAACCCTTTTATGGTGCTGCTACTATGAAAAATGGTATGACAGTTCCCCAAAAAACTAAAAATAGAATTACCATATGATCTCACAATTCTGGGTATACAGTTGTCCCTCGGTGTCTACAGGATCACTTCCAAAATCCTTGGATGCTTGAGTCTCTCTGTATTTATAGTGCATATCTGTGGAGTCAACCAGCTGCAGTTGGTGTAAAAAATCTGCATATAAATGGACAAGCACAGTTCAAACTCATGTTGTTCAAGAGTCAACTGTATACCCCAAAGAATTGAAAGCAGGGTCTAGAAAAGATATCTGTACACCCATGTTTATAGCAACGTTTTTCACAGTATGTGAAAATATTCCACAAGATGTGGAAGTGACCCAAGTGTCCATCAACGGATGAACGGATGAATGAAACGTGGTATATACATATGTGTGCTTAGTCGCTCAGTCGTGTCCAACTCTGTGTGACCCCATGTACTGTAGCCCACCAGGTTCCTCTGTCCATGGGGATCGTGTCCGACTCTGTGTGACCCCATGGACTGTAGCCCACCAGGTTCCTCTGTCCGTGGGGATCGTGTCCGACTCTGTGTGACCCCATGGACTGTAGCCCACCAGGTTCCTCTGTCCGTGGGGATCGTGTCCGACTCTTTTCAACCCCATGGACCATAGCCCACCAGGTTCCTCTGTCCATGGGGATTCTCTGGGCAAGAATACTGGGGTGGGTTGCCATGCCCTCCTCTGATATATACATATGGTGGAATCTTAGTTACCGTTTAAAAGGAAAACAAGTCTCACATATGCTAAAACATGGCTGAACCTTGAGGACATTATGCTAAGTGAAATAATAGTCACAAAAAAATAAATAGGTACCATTTATATGAGGCATCTAGAATCATGACATTCACAGAGACAGAAAGTAGAATGGTTGTCACTAGGGGCTGGGAGGAGGGAGGATGGGGAGTTGTTTAATAAGTAGAGTTTCAGTTTGGAAAGATGAAGAGTTCTGGAGATGGGTTGCACAACAGTGCGAATGTACTTAACATTATTGAACTGTACATGGAAAATGGTTAAGAGGGTAAATTTTATGCATATTTTATCACTCCCCCTCAAAGATCTTATGGCACATGGATAGTTGGTGCTTCCTTGCCTCTCAACTATTCTGTGCTTGTCCTCATATGCCATTAATGACATTCTTCCCACAAAATCAATCATGCATCAGAAGCTAACACATCCTTTCCTAACTGGGTTGTCACCACCCAGAAAGATCATTTTCATTGTTGACATGTGGTTGCTGTTGATGCTCCATTGTTGAAGTGTGGCTGCTGTTTGACGCTCCATCCTCCTCTCTTCAAATTGTTCTTTCCCACTCTGCACTCCAGGCAGGATGAATTACAGCTGGTTGTAAAAATTCACCACATGCTCTTGCCACATGCTATTCGCTTTGGTACTCTCCTCTCCATTACCTCTCTATGGTAACTTCCACTTTTAGGATCCAGCTGAGGCATCATGTCTTCTGGAAAGTACCTTTGACCACAGGGTCTGAATTCGGTGCTTCTCTGTTCAGGCTCGTCCTGGCCACATGGAGTTGTCATGCTCTGTCCCCTGGTCTGTATCTCCCATTGGACTGTGCCTTATTTATTTGACATTCCCGGTGTCTAGTACTCTGCTTGCTTGGGATAGTTGCTCAAAAACCTTTGCTGAAAAAATAACAGTGTCTTGGAAGATGCTGTTGTAAGAGAGGCATATTAAAAAATGTCCATCATCAATCGCTGATCTGCAGCTCTCTGGCTTTTTTTTTTAAAGGGCATCTCTCATTTTTTTAAACTGTGGTAAAATGTAACCTAAACTGTGCCATCTTTTTAAAAATAATTTTATGTATTTATTTTTCACTGTGCTGGGTCTTTGTTGCTGTGCAGGCTTTTCTCTGTGGCAAGCAGGAGCAACTCTCTAGTTGCAGTGCATAGGCTTCTCATTGCGGTGGCTTCTGTGGCAGAGCACGTGCTCCAGGGCTTCAGTAGTTGTGGCTCTGGGCCCTAGAGCTCAGGCTCAGTAGTTGTGGCCCGCTGGCTTAGTTGCACTGTGGCATGTGGGATCTTCCCAGGCCAGGGATTGAATCCATGTTTCCTGTGTTGGCAGGTGGATTCTTTACCACTGAGCCACCAGGGAAGCCCCTAGACTTTTCCATTTTAAGTATGTAGTTCATTGGTATTCCATAGAGCCATAGTTGCTGTGCAGCCATCATCACCATCCGTCTCCAGAACTCTTCATCTTGCAGAACTGAAGCTCTGCACCCATTAAGCAAAACTCCCCAGTCCTCTCCTCCGTCCCTGGCAACCTCCACTGAGTATGGGTCCTTTTGCGATGGGCTTATTTCATTTAGCAGAATGTCCTCAAGGTTCATCCATGTAGTAGCAGCATGTGTCAGAATTGCCTTCATTGTTAAGGCTGAATAATATTCCACTGTGTGTAGGTACCACATTTTGTTTATTCGTTCATTGATCGACACTTGGATTGCTTCCACCCCTTGGCTATTGTGAATAAGGCTGACATGAACATGGGGCAGCTCTGACTTTTTAAGCATGACAAGCCTGTCCTTGTGTTGTTCACACAGCATCACATAAACACAGCTTTCATACTCTGAATTCTTCCTACCTCCATCCTGAGTCATTTTTCTCCATCCATCTGCTTTCTTCCCTGTTTCAGTCTCCCCAGTTTAGGTCTTGTAACTTGTTTTCCTCACTTAGAACTGCTTCTGTTATGACAAACCCGCAGCCAGTGTAATACTCAAGGGTGAAAAGCTGAAAGCCTTCCCACTAAAATCTGGTACAAGACAAGGATGTTCACTCTCACCACTTCTCTTCACCATAGTATTGGGAGTCCTAGGCACAGCGATCAGACAAGAAGAAGAAACAAAAGGTATCCAAATTGGAAGGGAAGAGGTAAAATTGTCACTCTGTGCAAATGAAACCATAGAACTGCTTC
This sequence comes from Bubalus bubalis, assembly GCF_019923935.1. Taxonomy (NCBI): domain Eukaryota; kingdom Metazoa; phylum Chordata; class Mammalia; order Artiodactyla; family Bovidae; genus Bubalus; species Bubalus bubalis. The sequence goes on from NC_059160.1 coordinate 71,423,169, forward strand.
TGTGGTTTCCCTCTGCATCTGTGACTCACACTCACCCTCTCGTCTGTTTTTTCAGATCAGTCGTGCTTCAGACCCAGTTGTGGAAGACTTGTTTCTCTACCTCGTGGAGTTTGGGATCTTTCAACAGAATATTTTCCCTTCCCTCATCTATTCTCTCCTCCCCACCAGCATTTTCTCTTCTGCTTTGCCAGCTATTCCCACTGGAGAAAGGAAGCTCCACTGGCAGCAGCCTTCCCATGCCCTGTTCAGTGTGAAGCACCCCCTTCCTTCCCCTTGACCCCTGCTGCTTCCTTTCCTCCATCTCCCACGATTGCAAGGCTTCAGAGACGTCAAAAGTGGTCTCCTGAGCTAGAGATGGCCTATTGCAAAATACAGCCCCTACTCCCAACAGCCCTTGTTAGGGAATCTGGTGGGAGAGGGGTTTGTTTCACATCTTTTCTGCCTGGTATCCTGCTTCTCCAAGGTCATGTGCTGTCTGTCCCGGTAGCACCGTCTTTTCTCTTCACTCTAAGCCTTTCCTCCTCTCTTAGTCCCCAAAGTACCGCTGGCGGGAGGCTGGCTGTGAGTAATGTCCTTGACTGAAGGCTTTAGGATGACATGGAGGAAAGCTGTAGCATGGAAGGATACAAGAGGTGGTTGACTGGTGAAATGAATCTTGGACATCCTTGCTCTTAAATGTTCTTGGGCCATTTTTCTCTGGGAATTTCTCCCTGACAGTCTTTTCCTTTAGGCTCTAGTAATCTGGTGGCTCAGATGGTAAAGAATGTGCCTGCAATGCAGGAGACTCAGGTTTGATCCCAGGGTCTGGAAGATCCTCTGGAGAAGGAAATGGCAACCCATTCCCGTATTCTTGCCTGGAGAATCCCAGGCTATGGTCCATGGGGTTGAACAGAGTCTGGACACAACTGAGGGACTAACACTTTCACAATAATCTATTTTAGGCTTCCCAGGTGGTGCTAGTGGTAAGCAGGAGAGGTAAGAGATTCAGGGTTGATCCCTGGGTTGGGAAGATCCCCTGGAGTAGGGAATGGTGACCCACTCCAGTATTCTGGCTTGGAGAATCCCATGGACAGAGGGGCCTGGTGGGCTATAGTCCATCTGGGTTGCAAAGAGTCCAACAGGACTAAAGTGACAGCCCAAGCACAATCTATTTTAGGGCTCAACTGCCCTTGCTGTTAGAAAGCCAGAGGATCAGGAGTTAGACGGTAAACCCGCATCACTGGCCTTGCCTAAACTTTTCCTCACAGGAGAGTCAGCGGTAGTTAACTTTGCTGCCTGTGCTACCCTTCTACATACCCTTCCCAGCTCATCTAGAATGAGGTCAGGTGGGATGGTGGAGGCATTCTAAACACTTCTGTTTGGCTAAAGTTCATTTTGAGTCAAGTCATACAGTATTGTTTTGATTTTTAAAACTTTTTTATTGAATGAAAGATTCTTTAAATTCTATGGTGCTTTACAGTTTTTAAAATGTTCACACACATGATTTCATATAATCTCATAATAACCCTTTTTTCTCTTTTCCTCTCCCCTTTTATATTGCCCTTCCTCCTTCCCAGTGGTAACCACTGGTTTGTTCTCTGTATTTGTGAGCCTGCTTCTTTTTTATTTTATTCACCAGTTGATTCTGTTTTTTAAGTTCCACATATAAGTGATGGGTTTCCCTGGTGGCTCAGATGCTAAAAAAAATCCGTCTGCAATGCTGGAGACCAGGCTTTGATCCCTGGGCTGGGGAGATCCCTGGGAGAAGGGAATGACAATCCACTCCAGTATTCTTGCCTGGAGAATTCCATGAACAGAGGAGCCTGGTGGGCTATATAGTCCATGGGGTTGCAAAGAGTCTGACATGACTGAGTGACTACCACTAACTAACTACAAGTGATATCATACAGTATTTCACAGAGCACAGTGCCCTTTAGGTTCATGGATATTGCTCCAAGACATTATTACATTCTTTCTTAATGGCCAAGTATCATTCCATTGTGTGTGTGTGTGTGTGTGTGTGTGTGTGTATACACACATGCACACATCCTTTTTACCATTCATCTTAGGTACCAAGTGCTTCCATTGGGGTGCATGTATCTTTTTGAATTAGTGTTTTTTGTTTATATACCCAGAAGTTGCTGGGTCATATGAATCCTCCCTAGCAGCTGCACCAATTTACATTTCCACCAACCGTGTACGAGGGTTCCCTTTTCTTTACGTCTTCGCCGGCATTTGTTCTTTGTGTTCTTTTTGATGACAGCCATTCTGACCGGTTGTACACCAAATTTTGTAATGGAAGTGTTGGACATACAGCAAGGAGGCATCTGAAGCGTTGAGTCACTGCATCAAAGCCTCAATATCAGCAAGTGGTTAATGAGCTTTTTCTGTTGTGTGTGATATTGTGCAAGAGTTTTCAAACACATTTTTAAAAGTCTGGGCAATTCAGTTTGAATCATCTCCAATGTTATCCTGACTCTGGGACACAGTGATTGTGACAGCTGGTCCCTGCACAAGAGGGAACACAGCAATGGCACAGAAATTATTCAAGAACAATTATGCCCAAAGTCCTCATCATCGAATGTTTTCTCTGTACGGAGAGGATCTTTGGTTTGTTGCTTTCTCAGCTCTTGAGCCTGTTTCCTGTTTCACATTTGACAGATTATTTTCAGAGACAAATCATATCTGCAATTTCTTGGGGGAAATTCAAGGGGGCCCAGATTTTTCCTGGATGAGTTATAAGGGTGGTTGATGCAGAAATGATTGTCTTGTGAGGTTTCCACCAAGCCCCATGTCGCCATGGGCTCTTAGAGGAAACAGCTGGTCTTCAGTAATCCTTCCCTAAGAGCTTCACCCATTTTCTCTGGCATCATAGACTCTTTATTTAATTGGCACAGCTACATGGACCTTGTTGATGCTACTTCTCTGTTATCGCTACCAGTACCTTATTTGTTTTAGTAGGTAAAACAAGGGGAGTTTAAGGAGATGATGGATGTTTCATTCACTTGGTAACATAAATGAGGCTGTGAACAAGTCTCCTTTCAAAACTTCCAGAGTGTTTTTGGTCCTGCTTAGATCAGAACTATCTGGTTATATTTTATTGGCTTGGTGTAGCTTTTCAGGGAGGTGGACCTGGGTTCAACTCCCAGCTCCACCACTTATTAGTCATATGACCTTGGGAAACTTATTTAACCACTTCATTTGTTCCTTCTTCTTTCCTTTCTTCCTTCAGGAATAAAAAAATTTAAAAAGTACAAGGAAAAATACAATAAATTGCTATATTCCTACCACTCAGAATTAACTATTTATAGTTGAATCTATTTTCTTTTAGTCATTTCCCTGTCATGCTTAGTAAAAAAATATTACCCTGATAATATATGTGTACACTCTCCCTTTACTCCCCACTTCTTGGGGAATAATGCTTACCTTGTGGGGTTAAAATGAGATAAGAGACCTAAAGCACCTAGCCAGTGCCTGAGCCATAGCAGACAGCTGGTGCATGGTAGCTGTTATTTATTTTTCTCCTTCCATCCTTACTTCTCTCTTTGTGCATCTCCATTAGAAACTTTAGTCCTTGAAAACTGACAACCTTCTAAAACTGATTTTTTTCTTCCACAAACTCTTTTTCCTTCTAGGGTGTATTTGCAGCCCCCAACTCAAGGAATTGATGGATTACATTTGGGAAACCCTTTAAAACAAAATGATTGAACCAAATTTTAGATAACTGCATGCATTATTTTAAAAGCTGTGATATTGCAGGAATAGAAAGACTGAGATGAAAATTGCTTACTTAAACTCTGCTGAGGAAGATTGGTTTCTTCCTTGTAGTGATCTTGCAAAGCAAGAGGCTGTTGGGTAATTAATACTAGGGCTTTATTAATTTATGAGAGCAGAGAAGGATTAGCTTGTTTGCACTGAAGTGAATTCTTTCCAAGTAACATGTTGAAAAAATTAAATGATGAGAAGTGCAAACAGTTTGTCAATTTAAATGAATGTTCCTTTTTATGGGCTTCCTAGACTTGTTTTAGGAGAAGGCAATGGCACCCCACTCCAGTACTCTTGCCTGGAGAATCCCATGGATGGAGGAGCCTGGTGGGCTGTAGTCCATGGGGTCGTTAAGAGTCGGACATGACTGAGCGACTTCACTTTCACTTTTCACTTTCACTCATTGGAGAAGGAAATGGCAACCCACTCCAGTGTTGTGTTCTTGCCTGGAGAATCCCAGGGACGGGGGAGCCTGGTGGGCTGCCGTCTATGGGGTCGCACAGAGTTAGATATGACTGAAGCAACTTAGCAGCAGCAGCAGCAGCAGCAGACTGGTTTTGAGGCTTCCCTTGTAGCTTAGCTGGTCAAGAATCCGCCTGCAATTTGGGAGACCTGGGTTCAATCCCTGGGTTGGGAAGATCCTCTGGAGAAGGGAAAGGCTACTCACTTCAGTATTCTGGCTTGGAGAATTCCATGGACTGTATAGTCCATGGGGTCGCAAAGAGTTGGACACAACTGAGCGATTTTCACTTTCACTTAGACTGGTTTTGCAATAAAATCTCTAGGCCCAAAAGCAAGGTAACATAATTAAAGAGCAAAGACACTCAAGTGACCAGGTGGCATCGTTTGTAATCTACAACAATGTTCATGTAAAAACTTCCAAGATGTCTTTCCTTAAAAAAATTCTAAGTGCCTTTAATACTGTGTACTAATGATAACAATAAGTCACTTATAAAGAACTTACTCTGAGCCAGACAGTACCATAAGGGCTTTCCTTGTATTATTTGATCCTTAGAATAACTGTTTTGAAATACATTGTTTCCCATTTAATGGGTGAAGAGTTGAGATAATTAACCTACCCAACTTTATGTAGTTCCTGAATGTTGGAACCAGGTTTCAATCCAGGTAGCTGGTTCTAGAGTCTGATTTTAGCTAGTGTACTATCCTGGAGGTTCCCCGGTAGCTCAGGTGGTAAAGAATCCACCTGCAATGTGGGAGATCTTGGTTTGATCCCTGGGTTGGGAAGATCCCTTGGAAGAGGGCATGGCAATCCACTCCAGTGTTCTTGCCTGGAGAATCCCGTGGACAGAGGACTGCCAATAGCTAGAATGTAGGAGTGTTTTACCTGATGAAAGTGAAAGTCAGTCACTTGTGTCCGACTCTTTGAGACTCCATGGACTGTGACCCACCAGGCTCCTCTGTCCATGGAATTCTCCAGGCAAGAATACTGGAGTGGGTAGCTATTCCTTTCTCCAGGGGATCTTCCTGACCCACGGATCAAACCCAGGTCTTCTGTATTACAGGAGAACTCTTTACTGTCTGAGCCACCAGGGAAGAGTAGAGCACATATGTGATATTTGAGCATCACATATATTTTGGAAACTTGTCAGGGAGACTAAGAATAGTGATTATGGATTTTTTTTGGATACATGGCATAAATGTCAGTCAAAATAACTGTTCATAAACACATCTGCTTATTTCTCTTGTAGTTTAATAAAAGTCCTCCACCTCTGCTTTTTTTTTTTTAAGGAATGAGACTGTCTGGCTCTCTTCTTGACATGAGTTTATGATATTATTTATTGTTCGTGTTCTTGTACTGAGTGTCAGGTGTGTATGAGCCCTATGCTGCTTGCAGGCAGGGGAGGCGAGAGATCCAACAATGGAGAAGTCTTAGTCCCTGTGCTCAATGCAATTTATATTCTACTGAGAAGCGTGTAAATAATTCAAGGGCGTGGATAAATGAGGTGTGGCGGTGGGAGAAGTGTGGCATCTGAAATATAGGCAGTTACCGTTTAAAAATGTTCAGTCAGCAGGATCCCAACCTGATAGTCTTTGTGTCACAGATGCAATTAAAAAAATTTACTGAGTTCTTACTGTATTTTAGGCCTCATGCTAGAAAATTATTTTGAACTTTCCTAAAATAGACTGTGGTACTTATTTTCAAGCATTAGGAAGATTTAAAGTTTAGAGAAGCCAGAGGTAACTTGATTTAGACATAATCTATTCCCTCCTTGGGAGCTGGTGTATGTGATTGATGCTGGCATTAGGCCAGAGTGACGTACCACCCTGTGACACTCGGGCAAGCCGGGACAAAAGACAGTGGCAATTAAAGGTGTCAGTGCCGCTCTATTAAGTACATGAGTATACGAGGCCACACCTGTATTGCTTCTAGAACAGAAGAGCACTTGGGAAGTATATTTAGTAAAAGTGTCTGCTTCCTTAGTTTTTCTCTGTTACCAAAACTTTACATTGACTTGAAAAACTAGAACACATAGATGACTGTTTTTAAGACTACGCTGGTGAATTCCTGTGTCTGTGGAGGTAAAGATAAAAGTGAGTATCAGTCACCAGACTTGCTACCTTTTAGAATGCTGAGGACTATATTGACTGACATACAATAAAATTTCTCTTCCCCCAAGTCTCTGTCACCCGTATAATTCAGGAGACATGTGTTTTCCTTTTAATGTAGGTCCTAATGTGATTTTCAATTCCTTTCTAATACCTGTCCTGGCCTCTCAGACAATGAGAATAAAAATATAAAGACAATGTAAGATTTTTTGTAAATACATAAAAATTCAGTTTGTTCAGGCTCCTCTTTTTAAGTCAAGAAAATATAATGATACATTTAAAAAAATATCCTTAATGAGGATTGAAGCCTCATTAAGCCTCTTTTTTGCTTAAATATCAGTTTATCTCAAACTATAATAATCCAAGCTGTATTCTCTAAGTATTATAGTTGGTCAGTATTTATATTAGATGGAGGAATTCTTAGAAAGTAATAGACTGAATATCCATTCAGTTGGCCTCAGAGAATCATAGTGTTGGAATCTGTCTTACTGATGATAATAGTTGAACCTCCTCTCATTTTAAGTGTCCTTTCACAGCACTCCCTGCTGGGCTTGCAGTCTTTGCCTGGGAACTCCAAAGAAAGGGCATTTATGAACTCCTGAGGCTACAGTTTACTACAGTTAGAGTGTCTTTAAATTGTGATGTGTGCCTCTCTGTAACCGCCTTTAGCGGTTCTGGTTTTGCACTTTGACGTGAACATGAATATACAGTCAATATTCCTTCCCCTGAGTGAGGGTATGAGGGTAGGAGTGCTAAAGGGGAGCATCTGGTGAGGACCTCAAGGGGGTGTTCTAGCCAGCCAGACTTTCCCTGTAGGTCAGGTCCTGGGCCTGTTGCACAGACTTCTGAGTAGACTGTGAACAGGGCTATTTTATTTAACCTTTATTTTGTACAGTTGTCAACAACTGAGGAGGACACCCCAGTGCAAAGGTATTGAGTGACTGCTTTGCATCACTATAGTGTTAGAGTCTTGACTTTCATTATGCGACCCCATTCTCACAATTACTCGAGTAAGTATCATTAATTCCAAAGAGGAGAAACTGAAACCCAGAAATTAAGTAACTTGCCCAAGGACATAGAGCTAGTAAGTATGGGCATTGGCATTCTAATCTTGGTCTGTCTCCTGCATCATCAGGATCTTCCTTTTATTTTATTTTTTATTAAATTTATTTACTTTAAATTGAAGGATAATTGCTTTACAGAATTGTGTTGGTTTCTGCCAAACATCAACATGAGCCAGCCATAGGTATACATATATCCCCCCCGCCCCAGGACCTTTCTGACTCACCATGTTGCCTCCTGGAGGCCTTACCAGGTGCAGCTTGCACGGGTTTCCTCATCAGGTCACATGTTTTGTATCTTCTCCTCTGAATGAATCCAGCTGGGAAGTCTAAGTTTCCCAGGCCAGCTAAGTCAACATTCATGTTAATTCAGCTCTCTCTCCTCTTTTTGATACCTCTATAGCATTACTAGGAGAAGGCAATGGCACCCCACTCCAGTACTCTTGCCTGGAAAATCCCATGGACGGAGGAGCCTGGTAGGCTGCAGTCCATGGGATCTTGAAGAGTCGGACACGACTGAGCAACTTCACTTTCACTTTTCACTTTCATGCATTGGAGAAGGAAGTGGCAACCCACTCCAATGTTCTTGCCTGGAGAATCCCAGGGACGGGGGAGCCTGGTGAGCTGCCGTCTATGGGGTCACACAGAGTTGGACATGATTGAAGTGACTTAGTAGCATAGCTTTACCATCAAAGTTAAGCATGTTGTTTTTAAAGCATATTATTTCCTTTTTTCTCTTTGCTGCTGCTGCTGCTAAGTCGCTTCAGTCGTGTCCGATACACATCAATAGGTATGGGAAACCTCTCCTTTCATATTCCTCAACTGGATCAAAAAGAATCTCAGAATAGTTTGCTTTAAAGGTTGGGAAATCTTAACTAGTCCACTTGTGACCAGGTTGAACCACGATTTCATCTTCTAAAGTGGTCTGAGTTCTACTCTTGATGTGCAAATAGAAGGCTGAATATCACAATTATGAGAAGAACAGAGATGAGCTTTGTCCTTTTAGCCTGCTTTCAGGTGAAATTTAATACTTCAATAAAATGAAGCCCTGGGAAAACACTGGAATGTCTGATAGGAGTAGAGATAATGGTATCCCTCCAAGTACTTGCATAGTAATTAAGTTTTAATTGAATTATAGGGGATGTATAATATTATATAAGTTACAGATGTACAACATGCTGCTACATCGCTTCAGTCGTGTCCGACTCTGTGCGACCCCATAGATGGCAGCCCACCAGGCTCCACCGTCCCTGGGATTCTCCAGGCAAGAACACTGGAGCGGGTTGCCATTTCCTTCTCCAATGCATGAAAGTGAAAAGTGAAAGTGAAGTCCCTCAGTCGTGTCTGACTCTTCGCGACCCCATGGACTGCAGCCTACCAGGCTCTTCCGTCCTTGGGATTTTCCAGGCAAGAGTACTGGAGTGGGGTGCCATTGCCTTCTCCGATGTACAGCATAGTGATTCACAATTCTTAAAGGTTATATTCCACTTGTATTTATTATATTTGCTATAATCATGCTCCCTGACTTTGCACTATACTATAAAGCTAGAACAACCAAAACAGTATGGTGCTGGGAAAACTGGGCATGTAAAAAAGTGAAATTAGAACATCATATACATTGTCTAACATCATATACAAAAATAAAATGGATTGAAGACCTAAATGTAAGACTGGATACCATAAAACTCCTAGGGGAAAACATAGGCAGAACACTCTGACAAAAATCATAGCAATATATATATATATTTTTTTGCAAAGTATTTGAAATGAATCTTTCACACTGTCCTGTTATCTGCTTTGTCTGTCCCTCAGTAAATTTGAGCTTCCTGAAGGTAGAGAACATACTGAATTCAAACTTTTATTTCCCAGGGGCCATAGCACAATGCCTTTCCCACAGCAATTGAGGAATAACTTTTCACTAATGAATGAATGAATAACAGAAATTAAAGATGTCTTATATGGTCAACGTAAACCTTCCTTAAGTGGTGTTGAATCAATTTCCATTATTATTATTTTTAAAAATTATTTATTTATTTTTGGCTGCAGTAGATCTTCATTGCTGTGCTTGGGCTTTCTCTAGGTGTGGTGAGTGGGGGCTACTCTCTGTTGCGGTGCATGGGCTTCTCATTGCAGGGGCTTCTCTTGTGGAGCAGGGCCTCTAGGCACGTGGGTTTCAGTAGCTGCACCACATGGACTCGGTATTTGTGGCCCACAGGCCCAGCTGCTCCACGACATTCAGGATCCTCCTGGACCAGGGATCGAACCTGTGTCCCCTGCCTTGGCAGGTGGATTCCCAACCACTGGACCACCAAGGAAGTCCCTCAATTTCCATTCTTTTGAGGCAAGAAAATACTTTCTAGAAAATCTTGGGTTAGCTGTGCATCTGAAGTTATGTGGACCTGGCTACAGGGTTTTACATGTACTTCCAGGATGGTACTCTGAAATAGGGCTTCACTCCAGCTAGGAATTAAATTTTTATATTAGATAAGTTTTGATTTTGAAACCTTCTGGTTTGTAAATAAAACTGGTTAGCCTTAAAATACTTCATCCAAGATATTCAAGCATGCTTGGGGGAAATGTTAGGTGTGGTTTTGTTTTGGAAAATATCTGATTAAAAGCATAATTCTGAGAAAGCATAAGCAGGGACCATTGGGACGTAGAAGATGGTGCTGAGTGTGATTTGGTGTTGAAATTTCAAAGCTTCTCTGTTCGATGTGCAACAGAATTCTATCTCTGAGATAAACAAAATAGAAAAGCTACACCTAATTGTCTTCAAGGATGCCTGTATTTAAGTAGAGACATAGGTTTTGTGACTAAGAGAAACCATTCAAAAAGAAAACAAAATGGTCCAGTATATCATGCGATGTGTCAGATAATTGTAAGGTTCTTCCTTTCCTCTCTGTCTCTCTCATGAGGGAAAATGGTTATGATGATGTCTCCATGAGCTCACAGTTGTGTGGGCTCCTTTCTGGGTAATGAGTTGAAGGAGCTATTTATTAAGGCCCTACTTTTAGTTCGGTCTGAGGAAAGAACTTATGGGACTGGTCACAGTTTACTGTCCCTTTAGGAGTTGCTCACGGACCTGCAGAAATTGTGGGGAGAGCAGAGAGAGGAGACTTTATGCCACCAGTGTGTGTGTGTGTGTGTGTGTGTGTGTGTGTGTGTGTGTGTTCTGCTGAACTGTAGCCTGCCAGGCTCCTCTGTTCATGGGATTTCCCAGGTAAAAATACTGGAGGGGGTTGCCATTTCCTACTCTTGGGCATCTTCCCAACCTAGGAATCGAACCTGTGTCTCCTGCATTGGTAGGTGGATTCTTCACCACTGTGCCACCTGGAAAGCCCATGCCACCAGACCACCACCCTTTTCATTAGCACAAATGCAAAGACATACCAGACTTCCCAGGTGGCTCAGTGATAAAGAATCTACCTGCAACACAAGAGACATGGGTTGGATCCCTGGGTCGGGAAGATCCTCTGGAGAAGGAAATGGCAACCCACTCCAGTATTCTTACCTAGGAAATCTCATAGACAGAGATGCTTGGCAGGCTATAGTCCATGGGGTCACAAAAGGGTCAGATACAACTTAGCAGCTGAACAACAACAACAACAGAAGACATACTATCTCCTGCCTGATGAAGGACAGCGCTGGGCCTGGTGTCTGGAACATCTCTTCTAACTCTCAAACACTTGTGAGCTTGAGCACAGCTGCCAGAGAGAAATGAAGCTGGGAGGATAAATTCAAGCTACCTCCCAAAGTGGGTCAACTTCCTTTGCTTTCTCTCTCTTTGCTTTGGGTTTTCAGAGCTTTTTCTCTTGGTAATTGTCACTACTTGCTCTGTTCAGTCCCCAAGGATAAACACATAGGCCCTTTTTCTTTTAAGATTTACCTGTTAAAAATAGCAGCATTAGGAAATCACAGAAACCCCGGACCTGATTCCCTTCTGGAAGCCCCAGGGGACTTGGCTTTTATTTCTTAAAAATGTTGGACTTGCTTTTCCTGCTAACTTGTCTCCTTTCTCCATTAAAGGAGTCATCTGCTCTCAAGAAAGCTTCACCGCCAGCATGTAGGCCTGGAGATGCACAACGAGCTGAATGATCCCTACTTTCTTGTTTTGGCCTGGAGCTTGCATCTCTGGGGATACACTATGGGTATTGGACTCTGAGAGTATTTCCTTCTTCAGAGTATTCTTCAGAGTAATACTTCAGAGTATTTCCTCAAGCGCTCATTTTCTTTGGCAAGCCAGTAACAGATTCGCATCCAGTGTGAAGTTTTTGGTTTTCCTAAATTCAGCTTTAATCATAACTTCTCTGGACTATGCCAAAGGCTGATTTGCCCAAACGTGAATTCACAAATATTATTTGATTAGGGAAAATCACTCAGTTAGTGAAGGGTGGTGGTAAGTTGGCTTTGGGTGGAAATCTCACCAGCTAAGATCCTCCAGCTGAGTTCATGCTGGCATTGTTTCCTCTACGAGTTGACTTCAGATGACATCTTTATCTTTTGCTTTTGGAAAACAATATTCCAGACATGAATAAGAAACTATGAGTCATACAATAAATATAATGCTAGGCTTGTGCTGTGACTGTTTTTAGAGCATTGTATTTTAGTGTTTAATTATCTGTTTACTACAAAAGTTGGCAGTCTTGGCTTCCCTCTCCCATGTAAACAAAATAATATTATTTAATTCCTTCATTATGTATTGCTTTAATAGTAGAAACTCTTAAATTTTTTTTTGTGTGTGTGTCAACTTCTGTGTAGTTTAGAATGAGAAATTTTCAAGAAAGTTTTTTTCTTTTAAGAGTCAGCTTTTCCTTATAATAAATCTAAGTGCAATAAGATTTTGATCTTGAAGGTAAACAAGCCCCTGTCACTAACAGTAAGAGAAATGCTGTAACTGAAGAATTTCAGAGGCAAACCTTTTTGTCAGCCATGACATATCTGGCAGTCTGAGGTCTATACTCGAGCTATGGCAGCCTAGAGATATGATTTCTTCAACTCACTGAGAGTTGAGTGAACTCAGGGATATTGACTGCTGTTAACTGGTCAGTGTGTTCTCGCGTCGGTGGCAAAGTCTCTACATGAAGCCAAATACAATCAAAAATTTGTTTGGTGAATGTGGAGTCTGAACCAAAGGGTGTGGGATGGTCTGAATGGTGGCTGTCAGCCTGGCCTAGATGTCCTCCTCTCTAGCCTGGAGGCAGTGTTGTAGAGCAGCGTCCATTTCTCCTCCTCTTGGCTGGTGAGGCTGTCTTTCCTGTTGGCCCAGTGCTAAAACCTGAGCATGGGTAGCCTTTCGTGTTGAGAACATAATCCCTCTGTGGTTTGAGCAGATGAGACTTCTGGAAAACCAGACCATGTGTCCACTTCCCAGCTGGATTTTCTTTCTCCTTCCAGTTTTCTTCCTTTAACTATGGATGTTCAATACCATCTTCACCCAGGGGTTTGTGTTGCCCTCTAAAAAACTGGCTAACGTCAAACATCAGATGGGCTTCCCTGGTGACTCAGTGGTAAAGAATTTGCCTGCAGTGCAGGAGGCACAGGTTCAGTCCCTGGGTTTGGAAGATCCTCTGGAGAAGGAAATGGCAACCCACTCCAAAATGCTTGCCTGGAGAATCCCATGGACAGAGGAGCCTGGCAGGTCACAGTCCATGGGGTTGCAAAAAGTCAGACATGACTGAGGGACTGAGCACACCTGGTTGATTTACAATGTTGTGCTAGTTTCTGGTGTATAACAAAGTAATTCATTTATATATATATATATACATATATATATATATATACTTTTCATATTGTTTTCCATTATGGTTTATTATAGAATATTGAATATAGTTCCCCATCCTATACAGATGTACCTTGTTGTTTATTTTGTATACAGTGGTTTGTATTTGCTAATCCTAAGCTCCCAATTTATCCCTCTTCTACCCCCTTTCTCTTTTGGAAACTGTTTGTTTTCTGTATCTGTGAGTCCATTTCTGTTTTGTAAATAAGTTTATTTGTGTCATGTTTTGGATCCCTGGTATTAGTGATATCATATGGTATTTGTCTTTTTCTGACTTACTTCCCTTGTGGCTCAGCTGGTAAAGAATCTGCTTGCGATGCGAGAGACCTGGGTTCGATCCCTGGGTTGGGAAGATTCCCCTGGAGAAGGGAAAGGCTAACCACTCCAGTACAGTGGGTAGTCCATGGGGTCGCAAAGAGTCAGACACAATTGAGCGACTTACTTCACTTCACTTTTGACTTACTTCACTTAGTATGATGATATCTAGGTCCATCTATGTTGCTGTAAAAGAATGTTATTTCATTCTTTCTTATGGCTGAGTAGTATTCCATTGTGTATATATACCACATCTTTTTTTATCCATTCATCTGCCCATTAGCAACCATTGTTTTTGATGCTCAAAATGTTCCAAATAGGCCAATAGTGTCCTGTTTGTGTGGCTCTCATGTCTTTTTGACATGACTCAGTTAGTCTTGAAGCACCTCCTTTCTTCCTTTGTTCATCAAGATGTTTCTAAAGGAACCCTGATTCCTTTTAGTGGGGACTGAGTTTTAGAGACCAAATTCTGGGTGCTAGGGTTATTCAGTGATGCTGGGTGGCTCTTAGTTCTAAACATATTCAGTGGCTTTGTATGTATTTTTGAAAAGAAAAAAGATGAGTTCATACATTATTTCCGTTTAAGATACACTGTTGCAGGATTAAAAAACTTAATTTCTTTGATTGCACACTTTTATTTTTTGTTACATTGAAAACACCTTGGTTCCTTTTGACATTAACATCATTTATTTAGGTTATTCTATAGTGTACATACGAATTTTAAAAAACCAATATTTTTAATAACAATAATGCTACAGAATGACATTTAAGATTTCTTTGTAGTTCTATTTGCTCTTAAAAGGTATACCACCATTCTACAAGCATAATACTATACTCTAAAGCAACTTATTTTTTTCTGTGTTCTTCTGCCATCAAAAGGATATTGAGTTAGGTTCATGTGTTTCTATTCATTTGTAAATTTTAGAGTTTCCTTTTTGTTTGATTTATTAATATTATTACTATAATGAATTAATAATAATACTATTAATAACCATTAATAATATTAATGTTATTTCAGAGTCCAAACTACATAAGGTACATCCAGAGAAATCTGTTTTCTATTCCTCTCTTTTTACATTGTTCTCTTCCATATAAATACTATTTAGTTTTTTTTAATCCATCTGTTGTGCCTTTTCTAAATATATATACACAAATATCTTCGTATTTCCCTCCACATCCTTTCCTTTCTTATGACTCATTCACCTTTATGATTAATATCCATTGGAGAATGTTGGAATGTCCTAGTTTATGAATGACTTAAAAGCAGCAGTAATTATCGCTAGTAGTTCTGACTACTGAAGTCTCTGGGTGGTGAGATGAAGGAGCCACTTTAAAAATCCCTGCTTTTAAGCTTCCCCGGTGGCTCAGAGGTTAAAGCGTCTGCCTGCAATGAGGGAGGCCTCGGTTTGATCCCTGGGTCGGGAAGATCCCCTGGAGAAAGAAATGGCAACCCACTCCAGTATTCTTGCCTGGAGAATCCCATGGACTGAGGAGCCTGGTGGGCTACAGTCCACACGGTCACAAAGAGTCTGACATGGCTGAGCGACTTCACTTTCACTTTTAAGTGGAACAGTTTTATTTTTAATTCCACTTCCATAAGAAACAGCCATTATTATAACAATATTATATATTTAATATATAATTAACATACAACATATATATTAATGATATTAATATATAATACTACTACTAATGATAATACTTTTAACGTGCTTCCCATGCCCCTCTAAGATGCTGGGAAAAAGTTTAACACAATTTGGGATGAAGCTGGTGCTTCACCATCCACCAGCTACTCGCTGGTGTTCTGCACCTCAGATTTGCTCCCTTTGATGCTCCCTCCAGCGTCTCAGATCTTGGGAGAAGCACGGAGATCTCTGTCACTGCTCCTGGTCTCGCCGTTGCTCATCCGCCCGCGCCGGGCTGGGGGTGCTCCGCGGCTCCCCCACGCAGGTGCCGGGAGCCTGCCAGGCGTTGGGGAGCTAAGGCTGCCCCGCCTGCGCATGGTGATGCCGGGATTGGGGGCGGGAGCGCCGCCTCCGTCTCCCAGCACTCGATCGCTCCCGCCCTCCTCCCCGCCCCAAGCCCTCTCCAAGCCTCAGCCCGGCTGGCTCCGCACTGCAGATGCCTGCCTGCCGCCCTACTCTTGGCGGCTCCCACGGTGCTCCGCGGGTCCCTCGATTTCCGAGCATTCTCGCTGCTTCCCAGGGACCCTCGACTAAGCGAGCTCACCAAGCCCCCAGCGCGCGCCAAGCCACTGCGCCAGTGGAGCGGCCAGTGGAGCGGCGGGAACCCAGGCGGAGCGCAGGATCCCAGGGCGCTCTCGGATGCGGCAGGACAAGCTGACCGGCTCCCTGAGACGTGGAGGGAGATGCCTGAAGCGGCAGGGTGGTGGTGGCGGCGGCGGCGGTGGCGGCGGCGTGGGCACCATCCTGAGCAATGTGCTCAAGAAGCGCAGCTGCATTTCTCGGACCGCGCCCCGGCTGCTCTGCACCCTGGAGCCGGGTGAGGACCCGGGGCGGCAGAGGGGGCATTGGAGAGTAGCTTGGCGCCCACCACGCTGATGGCTCTGCCTTAGCTGGGACTCCGCTAGGCCCGGGATCACCCGCCGGTCGGCGGGTGCTGGGTGCCGCGGCTGGGCGCAGGCGGGGCTGGGTCGGCCTGGGAGGGAAAAGCGAGGACCCAGGCCTGGCCGGGGCAGCGGCCTCCCTAGGCGCGGAGGAGGCTGCTCCCGCCGGCTGCCCGCGCGCCCCCACCCCGCGGCCTATGAGTGGTCCAGCCCTGGCTTGTGCCCGGAGCTGCTGGCTGTTGGTGCGCCCGGCTAAGTGCTGGCGGCTGCCTGGGCTGTCAGAGGCCGCGCAACCAATTGTGCTTCGGACTCACAAGAAGCCACACCTTAAAGGAGGTGTGGGAGGCGGAGAAAGGCACAGGTTTGATACTTGGGGTCGGAGGGAAAGGAAGTGACCGCGAAGGAAAAAAAAATCTGGTGCATTTTCTTGAGCGTCCCTGCTTCGTTAGTGCCGGGATCATATCACCGGGAGCCTCCGGGTGGAGAGCAGGCAGGAAATACTCCTGCAAAGTAGAGATCCTTTCTGTAGGTAAAGACCGAGTGAGCTGCCTGTGTTAGGCTAGGCCCTTTGCTGTCAGCCTGTGTTTACACATCCCTACATCTCCAGGCTGCATAACTCCGCGCCTGCTGCATCACCCGGCATTCCTCCCTGGGGGTTTTATGAGCCCAGCCCTGGCGTGCTCAGGCCCCTGGGCATAAGGCTTCGTGGTTAGGAGTGGCCGCAGAGGGAGCCGGCTGTGCCCGGACCCGTGCTTAGCGCCCACTTGTCCCCAGGGTGGCACCAGCTGGCTTCCAGGTGGGTTTGTCCTCCCCTGAACCCCCTCCCCGCTCCACTCTGTCTCCCTGCGCCTTTGGGGACCTGCTATCCTGAGGCTGCAGAGAGAATTAAGCACCGAGCCCCAAAGGGTGGAACACATCACTGCCTTTCCGAACCTCGTGGTTTCTTTGTTTTTCTCCCCCAAGGAAGTGTCTAGTTGCAAAGACTGTAGTAGTTGTTCACAGTCTTTCTTTAGCCTTTAAAAACACACACACACACACACACACACACACACACACAAAAACTCCTTCCCACGTTAAAAGTGTTTTGTGTTTCTGAATCCGGAATATCCCGCGATTACCAGATGAAACACAAACCTTCTCCTCTTCCTTATTCAGTTAGAAGAAAAGAGGTAGAAATGACCTGATTTCAGCTTTTACATGCAGGCGGCGAATGATCAATTCCAGTGAAATCCTGTGACTCATTTTTGATCGTGAGAAAATAGTTGTGATTTTGACTAACCCCAGCCGGGTGTCAGCTCAGCAAGGCGATTGGCACGATGCCCAGCAGGTACTTATGATAAAGTCAAGGGAGCATATTCGGTCGTACATGCGGGGAATCCAAGGATTTTAGATCGGTTGAGATAAGAGCATGGGACCGAATTTCCTGGTCTTTGTTATGTTGTAAAGCAAACGCCATTACTAAAAACGCTTCTATTCAGCACTCTGCATCTGGACAGCAACCTCACCAAGAGGTTTTATCTTGTCTTAAAATTATGGCTCCAGCTGGAGGCACTCTTAACGCCCGTTGTATCATTGCACAGTGAGTCAAGACTTCATTTAAATCATCTCACAGTAATGAGAATCCATCAAGATACATAATATACCTTCAAAGAAGAAAATCTTATCTATCCAGACACTGTATGCTTTTGGCTGGGAAGCTCTGAAAAGAATTATCAGGGCACTGATTATAAAGCTTGACTTTAGAAATCTAGGACCAAACTCTTTTATGTATAGTACTCTTCTAGGACTCCAAGAAGGGCATCTTCATACTATCATGGGCTTGGGTAAATCAGACACATCTCTTTTCAGCTTATATGCTTTGACTCCATATATGCTTTTAAAAAGACATGTCTACTTTATCATTATAATTTTACAAATTCTAAAGTATGTTCTTATCTACATACCAGATTCTAAAGACAGATTGCTCCCTAAGTAGTAGAAGTTGTGGAGAGGTTTCAGTATGCTTAATCTGCCGTTCAACATCTTAGAAGCAAAAATGTCATCATAAATGACAATTGTAAATTGTAAAACAATGCTATTGATAATTTTTGGTGTATCTTGGTCCTTGAATTATTAAGTTTAAAATGGGCTTAAAATGTCATTTTGAAATTATAAAAAAAGAATACATAGCATTTTCAGATTTGGTTACATTATTTTTGATATCATTTAAGTGGGAATAAAAATTGTCATGTAATTTCATCTCAATAATAAAAAAGTCCAATATGAATATAGCATATAGTCTTTATACATTTTCCTCTTTATTTTCTTCTATTCTGTAGATTTGAGATTTGAGTCAAAGAAGTTTATCTAAGGTTGTAGATAACTTGGAATTGGGGTTCAGTTATATTCTTAGCTTGTAATCTAAATATACAAACATATCTTTAATGAATAAGTCTGTCATGATAGAATTTTAAAATATGGATTATTGCACAAGTGGGAAGGCAATGACATTATTTTTTTATACCTTTTGATATTTCACTGAATTTTCCTTAATAGAATTAACCAATGCAACTGTCTTAAAAAAAAATTCTGTAAGTAAAGAATTCTCTTCCCATGTTTCATAAATATTAATTATACTGTACTAAGTGATTTACAGTTAATCATTGCAATAACTAACTGAGATAGGCTTTATCCTCATTTTAAGGATGGAGAATTGAAACTCAGGTTAAATAATTTGTTTGACTGTAGGAACCAAAGCTGAATGCAAGTCTGTATGACTGCAAGCCCATGTGTCACTTGTTGTTTTTGCACAGCACCAGACAGCTGTGGAACCACCATTCTATGGATAAGTTCCATTCTATTACCATAGGATGTTTTTCTATTTTAATAATTAATATTCTTTTTCTTTTAACAAAATTGACAATTAACAAGATTGTAATCTAGTAAAAAACAAGTGTTTTAAAAATTTTATGATGACCCAGTAGTATGAGGTTAATTTTTACTTTTATTTTGATATGGTGTATTTTCTCTCTAAATAACTGTTATTTATGTCTTTTTATTTTAGGAGTTGACACAAAGTTGAAGTTCACTCTTGAGCCATCTTTAGGTCAAAATGGTTTTCAGCAGGTAATTTTATTTTTGGCTTCAAGAATACCTTTATTTGGGGGTAACTACAAGGTACACTGAGATATATTCTCAAAGTGGGAAGATTAGCATGGGCTAATGATGAGTCAGTTTTTAAAATTATGGATGAAATAACTTGTGAAGCTCTAAGGGGCCTGGATTTATACTTGCAGTGAAAGATTTTGTACTTTCTTTTAATGGTTCAAGTGTGGGGAAAAAATTGAAAAACCAACTGCTGTTATTCTGAATCGACAACACATGTTTTGATTTCTTAACCAGAGCTTCCCCTTGTGTGCATGTGTTGCAAATGGATAACAGGTGTGTTAAGGGGGCCTAAGTGGAGGAGCTTGGGGCAGTCATGGCCCTTAGACCAGACAAACCTGGCTGAAGGAAGCTCGGGATGTTTACCCCAGTGTTCTGTATAAATATTATCGTATTCTACAAATGTCAAGATGGAAAAAAGGTTGAAAAGTGCTTAACCAGGTCAATATTATCACTTTGACAGTGTTCTTCTTTATTTCTAGTGGTACGATGCTCTAAAGGCAGTTGCCAGACTATCAACAGGAATACCAAAGGAATGGAGGAGAAAGGTGAGGAGGATTTGTATGGCTAAAATGCAAAAGGACCATCACTCTGTCTCTCTTTAAAGTGTCTGGAATGTCAAAAAGAATATTCTAGATTTAGTAATTTGAAATCTGTCCCTCTTCATTATTCATTAATTCAGTAAGTATTTATTGATTATTCTGTGCCAGGTACTTTCTGTAGGTACTGGGGATACAGAAGTGGGAAAAAAAACCCAACAGACCAAAATTTTTATCCTTGTAGAGTTTATTATGAATATAATATAAAGTATTTCAGATGATGCTAAGTGCCATGCGTAAAAATAAAGCAAAGAAAGAAGTAAGGAGAGTGTAGGGGAATGGAGATAAGGAGGTAGTATTTTAAATGGCAAGGTAACATTTGAATAGGGCCCTTAAAGAAGTGAGCAGGTGGCCACGTAGCTACCTGGTGGAAGAGTACTCCAAATAGAAAACACCCTCAGGTGAGAGCATCTCGGAGTGTCCAAGCAGAAGTAAGAGGCCAGGGTGGCTGAAGCACAGAGGACAAAGGGGAAAGCAGTGGGGGGTGGGTCATAGAGGTAATGTGATGACCTTGGGGGAATGGCAGATCCTGTAGGACCTTACAGGCCATAGGAGGACTTTGGCCCAGTGTGAGATGAGAAGCAGTGGAAAGTTTTAAGAAGGGGAATACCATGGTATGACTTATATCTTAAATGGACCATTCTGACCACTAACTTGTGAGGGACAAGGGCAACAGCAGAGAGAGAGCAGTGAGACAGTGCACTAAGTCGTGTCTGACTCTTGCAACCCCATGGACTGTAGACTGCCAGGCTCCTCTGTCTATGGGATTCTCCAAGCAAGAATACTGGAATGGGTTGCTATTTCCTTCTCCAGGGGATCTTCCCAACCCAGGAATCGAACCCAGGTCTCCAGCATTGCAGGCAGATTCTTTACTGACTGGGGTGGAGGGGGTGTAAGAACAAGAGAGCAGTAGGAAACTTGCAATAATTCAGGCAGGAGTTGATCAGGGTTTTGGTAGTGGAGATGGAGAGAAGGGATAAGATTCTAGATGTATTTTGAAGGCTGAGTTGACTTGAATTCCTATTAGATTGAATATAAACTGTAAGAGCAATGTCATCAAAAACTTTAGGATTGACTTGAGCTTCTGAAAGGGTAGAGTTACTATTTTACCAGAGGGGACGAGCATGTGTGTGTGTGTGTGTGTGTGTGTGTGTGTGTGTGTGTATCTATATAGTTGGGGGTGACGGTTGGTTAGATGATTGGTTTTGGATATGTTAAGGTTATGATGCCTGTTGGATATCTAAATGGAAGATATCAAGTGTATATTTGCACATAGGATTGTGATGCTTAAGACAGAGGTCTGGCTAGAGATATTAATCAGTCTTAGTCCTGCTAAGTCATGTTCAAAAGTCAAAACTGGACTGTTGATAGTTGTTCACCTGTTGATAGTCAAAATGTCAACTATTTATTTGTAAACCTAGTTTCTCCCCCTTTTAAAAAATCTTTATTGAATATAGTTGATTTACAATGTTGTATTAATTTCCACTGTACAGCAGAGTGATTCAGTTATATATTTCTTTTTCATATTCTTTTCCACTATGGTTTATCAGGGAATATTGAGTTGCCTTGTCTAGAATAATGAGTATAGTTCCCTGGGCTACACAGTAGGACCTTGTTGTTTATCCATTCTACATATAGTAGTTTGCATCTGCTAATCCCAAACTTCTTATCCATCCTTGCCGCTCCCCCATTTGGCAACCACAATTCCCATTTCTTTTTTAAAAGTTAATTTTTTTATATATTGGAGTATAATTGACTTATAATGCTGTATTAGCTTCATGTGTACAGCAAGGTGATTCGGTTGTACATATACATATATCCATTCCATTTCAGATTCTCTTTGCGTATAGGTCACCACAGAATATTGAGTAGAGTTCCCTGTGCTGTACAGTTGGTCCTTGTTATTATCTGTTTTATATGCAGTACTGTGTATATGTTAATCCCTCACATTTCCCCCTTGGTAACCATAAGTTTGTTTTCAAAGTCTGCGAACCTGTTTTGTAAATAAGCTTGTTCGTATTATAAGCTAATCTTAATACTCTTAGAATTTGAACATTGAAGGTTCCTCAAAGTGCACATGAAAAATGGCATTGTGAAGCAACTTTTCTGGATAAGGTAATGAAAGGAGTAAAGGTATCCAGTGATTCCTTTAAAAGAATTATTCTTTATGGGAACCCATCTATCAGTTTTCTTGTGTGTGTTAGAGAGGGATGGTGGAAATGCAGAGGTGAAAACAGGTCCATTCTCCATGGAGCTGCAAAGGGTCAGACACGACTGAGTGTGTACACACACACACACACACACAAACAAAAACACACTCCACCCCCCTCTCTCTCCATGGATGGCCAAGGAGTTCTTGCCCGAGCATAGAGAGTAATCTGGAGCCCAGTATAACAAGCTCATAAGATACTTTGAAATAGGGAATGGCTACCCACTTCAATAAATAATAGAATGGGAAAGACTAGCGATCTCTTTAATAAAATTAGAGATACCAAGGGAAATTTTCATGCAAAGATGGGTACAATAAAGGACAGAAATGGTATAGATCTAACAGAAGCAGAAGATATTAAGAAGAAGTGGCAAGAATACACAGAAGAACTGTACAGAAAAGATCTTCACAGTCCAGATAATCACGATGGTGTGATTACTCACCTAGAGCCAGACAGCCTGGAATGTGAAGTCAAGTGGGCCTTAGGAAGCATCACTACAAACAAAGGTAGTGGAGGTGATGGAATTCCAGTTGAGCTATTTCAAATCCTAAAAGATGATGCTGTGAACGTGCTACATTTACTATGCCAGCAAATTTGGAAAACTCAGCAGTGGCCACAGGACTGGAAAAGGTCAGTTTTCACTCCAATCTCAAAGAAAGGCAATACCAAAGAATGCTCAAACTACCGCACAATTGCTCTCATCTCACATGCTAGTAAAATAATACTCAAAGTTCTCCAATCCAGGCTTCAACAGTACGTGAATCATGAACTTCCAGATGTTCAAGCTGGTTTTAGAAAAGGCAGAGGAACCAGAGATCAAATTGCCAACATCCATTGGATCATTGAAAAAGCAAGAGAATTCCAGAAAAACATCTACTTCTACTTTATTGACTATGCCAAAGCCTTTGACTGTGTGGATCACAACAAACTGTAGAAAATTCTGAAAGAGATGGGAATACCAGACCACCTGACCTGCCTTTTGAGAAATTTGTATGCAGGTCAGGAAGCAACAGTTCAAACTGGACATGGAACAACAGACTGGTTCCAATGGGGAAAGGAGTGTGTCAAGGTTGCATATTGTCACCCTGCTTATTTAACTTATATGCAGAATACATCATGAGAAACACTGGGCTGGATGAAGCACAAGCTGGAATCAAGATTGCCAGGAGAAATATCAATCACCTCAGATATGCAGATGACACCACCCTTATGGCAGAAAGCAAAGAAGAACTAAAGAGCCTCTGGATGAAAGTGAAAGAGGAGAGTGAAAAACTTGGCTTAAAATTCAACATTCAGAAAACTAAGCTCATGGCATCTGGTTCCCTCACTTCATGGCAAATAGATGGGGAAACAGTGGAAACAGTGACAGACTTTACTGGGCTCCAAAATCACTGCAGATGGTGATTGCAGCCATGAAATTAAAAGATGCTTGCTTCTTGGAAGAAAAGTTATGACCAACCTAGACAGCATATTAAAAAGCAGAGACATTACTTTGTCAACAAAGGTCTGTCTAGTCAAAGCTATGGTTTTTCCAGTAATCATGTATGGATGTGAGAGTTGGGCTATAAAGAAAGCTGAGCGCCGAAGAATTGATGCTTTTGACCTATGGTGTTGGAGCAGATTCTTGAGAGTCCCTTGGACTGCAAGGAGATCCAGTCAGTTCATTCTGAAGGAAATCAGTCCTGAATATTCACTGAAGGACTGATGCTGAAGCTCCAATACTTTGGTCACCAGATGTGAAGAGCTGACTCATTTGAAAAGACCCTGATGCTGGGAAAGATTGAAGGTGGGAGGAGAGGGGTATGGCAGAGGATGAGATGGTTAGATGGCATCACCGACTCAATGGACATGAGTTTGAGTGAGTCCATCACCAGGAGTTGGTGATGGACAGGGAGGCCTGACATGCTGCAGTCCATGGGGTCGCAAAGAGCTGGACAAGACTGAGTGACTGAACTGGACTGAACCCACTCCAGTAATCTTGCCTGGAAAATCCTATGGACAGAGGAGGCTTGCAGGCTACAGATAATGGGGTTTCAAGAGAGTCAAGCATTACTGAGAAACTATACAACAACAGCAAAGATAATCGAGCTATTCTACTGAACTGAAATAAAATTTGATAGGTTTTTGTTTTCTGAACAATATCCTTAATGGCTGGATTGTTACTTGGTACATAGTAGGAACTCAATAAATATTAATTGAAAGAATAAATAAAAGTCCCTAATTGGTACAGTTTAGTACAGCAGACTTTTCAATGAGGTTCTTAGTTTTCTACATATAGGCTATATCTCTTCTGGTAACAGTTTTCATTTTCTTGCTGGAAGCAGTCAGTATTGCCTAATAAAGAAAGATGAAATTATGTATTTTACTTTAGCATTCTTCTTTATTACTATTTTAGGTTTGGTTGACCTTGGCAGATCATTATTTGCACAGTATAGCCATTGACTGGGACAAAACCATGCGTTTCACTTTCAATGAGAGGAGTAATCCTGATGATGACTCTATGGGAATTCAGATAGTTAAGGTAATACCTCTGAGTTTGATTTATTGTCTTAACTTGGAAGATTTTTAAGAACCAGATGCGTCCTGGACAGAGGATCAAGCCATGGTTTGAATGTATTTCCTGCTTCCTAATTTCATTAGTTTAACAACTTTTTAAAATGGGGAATTTGTTGATGCCTTGTCTTTGTGCATCTGCATGTTGCTAGTAAGAAGAAAATGTATCCATTCATATTCAACTTATTTTGCTTGCATGATAGGAAATTGAAGTTCCTTTTTTGTTCAGCATGTGTCAGTGCTTTTAACTGGATTTTTACATCAAAGTCACTGAGAAATTTAGTTAAGCCTATTTCATATTAGAATAATTGGGCAGTTATTAGGATTTTGATAATTTCTTAACTGTCATTTTATGAAGATAGTTAAATTGACTGATGGGTTTACTTTACACCAGATGGTTGAATGTTCAGACCAGCTGTGGAGGTAGCCGAGGTTCACCTACCTGGATTATTACTGTTGATTAGAGCCTGGCACCAAAAGCCAAGGATGCTGATTTGATTTAATCCCATTATTCTCCTCTTACATAAGCCTCTAGGGCATGCTTTTTATTTTATATGAGTACATTACGTGTGATGCTAAGCTGAGGTTTTAAAAGGAAAGTTGTTTCATGTAAAGTTTGGTCACCAGAAGTTGGCTAATGTTTTGGCAGATTTGAAAATATTTTTTTTCAGGAGCAAATACTAACTAAAAAGAGCTATATTTTCATCTTACTTGGTGTATTTCAGACAAGTTTCAAAAAAAAATGAAATTTTATACTGTAATATGCTTGAAAAGCCTCTGTATTATGCACATTTGAGTTGTTTGTTTGGAATTTCAGTATGTGTTCCCTAGAGATGAAGTATTCCATATTTGAAATACTTTCTTTCTATTTAAGTGGTGAGTTAAGGCAATGCATGTTTTATAAGAATCATGTTCTTAGAATCTTTTTTTCTCGTTGAAATGAATGTCACTAAAATGAATATGTCCTGAAAATCATAGTCTCTGCTTGATAATTATAGGTATTGCCTTCATTATATATTAAAGCACAGCAAATGTTTCTGTCCTTTTATACATATTTATCAAACAACTTGGACAGAATGATTTTTCTGTGTCTTTTTGGTACTGGTTGCATTTTGCTCCTGAATACTATTTGGAGTTTTGATAGCTAAATATTTATATATATATATGTGTGTGTGTGTGTGTGTGTGTCTTTTTTTGATAGAAAGAAATAATGTTAGCATCTATCATACATGTGTTGAAATGATTTGTTTTATTTGAGATGCAACATTAAAATAAACTGTCAATTTATTTGAAAGCCTAATGTTGTATTTGTTAATTCTGAGGATCTTTTTGTGTTAACTCTGGAAATACTTTTGGTAGAAAATTTGCCTGACTGAAATTTCCCTTGAAAATGCCTCAGCATATTAGAAAACTAAAAGATACAAGCTTTGGTCTATGTATATAAGTTGCTTATATATTTTAAAGAACCAAAATCCATTTTGATAGTCTGACTTAATGCTGAGACAAAGAAAAAAACGAAAGTTTTTTTTTCTTTTAGAGAGAGCATAAGGAGTTATTTTAAAAAGTATTGCTTCCCCTCTCATTTTAGGATCTCCACCGCACAGGCTGCAGTTCGTACTGTGGCCAGGAGGCCGAGCAGGACAGGGTCGTGTTGAAGCGCGTCCTTCTGGCTTATGCCCGATGGAACAAGAATGTCGGGTACTGCCAAGGCTTTAACATCCTGGCTGCACTGATTCTGGAGGTGGTGGAAGGCAACGAAGGCGATGCTCTGAAAGTGAGTATCAGACTCTGAAGAAGGCAACTGACATTCTTCAGAGAGTGAAATACTAGAACTGTGGTTTCTCTTCCCTGATGCCCCACCTCCTTCCAAAGTATTTACTGTATCTTTCTAATTATCCATGATTTCCCCAGGTTAAAGCTCACAGGACAAACTTCTGTAGCTGCCAAATTTGAGGAGAATGATTATGTTTTTAGCTCCCTTATGAGAAATGTAAGGACATATATATGTGTGTGTGTGTGTTAGTTGCTTAGATGTGTTCGACTCTCTGCAACCCCATAGGCTGTAGCCCACCAGGCCCCTCTGTCCATGGGATCCTCCAGGCAAGAATACTGGAGTGGGTTGCCATTTCTGTCTCCAGGACACACATATATATTTATGGCTTTTTGAGGATGAGGGTGGGGGAACAGATCTTTCTTTCTCTCTTTCTCTGTCTGGTGTGCAGCATGTGGGATCTTACTTCCCCAACCAGGTATTGAATCCATGTTCCCTGGGTTGGGAGCTCGGAGTCTTACACTGGACCACCAGAGAAATCCCTGAGACATCATATTTTTAAACCAAGTTCAGTACTACTTATATTGATTACCCAGTGCTGCATAGCAAATCAGTTGCTTCAAACAGCAAATGTGTATGATATTTCTTTGAGTCAGGAATCTGGGCACAGCTTAGCTGGCTCAGGGTCACATTATCGTGGTATTCAAACTCTCAGCTAGGGCTTTAGTTTCATCCAAAGGCTCAATTGAGTGGGAAGAGCACTGGCCTCCAAGTTCATTCATGTGATCCTTGGTAAGATTTCATTCCCCACAGATGGCTGGACTGAGGGCCTCAGTTTTTTGCTGGATGTTGTTCTCTGCTTTGTGGGCCTTTCCGTTGTGCAGCATGGTGGCTGGCATTCCTTAGAGCGAGCAAGAGAGTAAAAGAGAACGAGCAAGTCAGAGGAGACTATGTTACAGATCTGCAGCCTAGTATTAGAAGTGACATTCCATCACTTTTGCCATGTTTTATTTTTTTAATTTATTTTTAATTGGAGAATAATTGCTTTACAATGTTGTGTTGGTTTCTGCCGTACATGAATCAGCATAAGCATACACATGTCCCCTTCTCCTTGCACCTCCTTCCCAACTCCCACCCCATCCCACCCCTCTAGGTTGTCACAGAGCACCAGGTTGAGCTCCCTGTGTCACACAGAAACTTCTGCCATGTTTTACTTATTAAAAGTCACTCACTAGGTCCAGCTCCTATTTAAGAGCAAGGGCTTATACAAGAGTGTGACTGTCAGCAGGTATAGATTCTGGGGGCATGCTTTAAATTGCCTTATTTGTTATACTTAATTCTGGTTGGTTCTTCTTCTTCTTTTTTTTTTTTTTTGATGTTGACCATTTTTAAAGTTTTTATTGAATTTGTTACAGTATTGCTTCTGTTTTATGTTTTGCTGTTTTTTTTTTTTTTGGCCCCAAGGCATATGGGATCTTAGCTCCCCAACTAGGCATTGAGCCTGTACCTCTTGCATTGGAAGATGAAGTCTTAACCACTGGACAACCAGGGAAGTCCCTGGTTGAATCTTCTTAACAGGTTGCTTTCATATCTGGGGTGAGGTATGAAGGAAATAGGCTGCAAGTGAATGTCTGCTGAAAGGTGCTTGTGTGGAGAAAGGCTATGAAAGTGAATGATATGTCTTATCTTTTAATCTTGGATGTCTAGGGCCTTTTTTTAGTTGAAAAATTTCTGGAAACATTTTGAGATGGGACGCTCGTAAGTTAAACTTGTAGGTCTGAATCTGACGCAGTGAGTCACCACAAAGAGTCTTTATGAGAAATGAAGGATTTCAGGTGTCGAGGATGGCCACTGCCTTATTTGCTTGGGGTAATATACGGTTGCTAATTCGTATTTGAACCCTGAAACTGTTGTTGATTGCAGTGTTGTGTGATGTATGAGATAAATACTTAGTCTTTGTATTCAAGGTCCCACTCCTCCCAATTCTGTTTAATTATAGTGCATTCCTTAGTGATAGTCTCAGTAACTCACTTAATGTCATATGGAAAAATGAACACATTTTTCTCTTGGTTGTATGCACATTGTGTTGAAATTAATTATAAATCCATCCTGACATGATCTCAACCTGTATTCACCCTCTCAGACTTTCCATTCATGTATTTAAGGAAGCAGCTTTGAAGCTACTTGCATATCACATAGTTAGGGGTGGAAGAGGGGGAGGCAGTGGCAAATCAAATACATGAGTTTAGAACATTTTTTATTAAAAGCAATTTTGTTTACTCATTCTGTATGCTTTACTCCGTTTTTCCCCCAGGTGTAATTTGCACGACTATGGAATGAGAGCTGTTTAGTTGAAAAGCTGAAATGAACAATTCCGGTTAGAGAGTAGGGTGGAGAGGTTTGGGATATGGGATGTACATGCCAATCAAATCATGAATCTCAGTGACGCTTGAGAAGCTAAAAATTCACATAAAAAGATGAATTAGACAAAGCTGAGGAACTGAATATTTATATTTCTGCTTCTAAGAAAATGAACTCTGTGGAATGAAATGACATCATCATCATTTGGGAATCTTGTGGTTAGACATTCAGTATGCAGAGGAAGGTTGGGTTCCTGAAGACAGTTCTTATGCTAAGGGAAATATTGGATGTCAATGTTTTTCCAGGGGCTATTTTGGCCTTGGTAAGTTTTAGTTAATAGGGAAATAAATAGTTTATCAGAGTAGGTAAACCATTTTTCCTGATTTTTTGCATTTATTGTTTTTTCTTAGTAACTTAGGTTTTTAAAATAGTAAAAAACAGAGTTTTGAAAATAGTTACAAACAAAGATTTAACTGTTTGTTAAAAATTTGAAGCTTCCCCATTATTTTTTTAATACTTCATTTTAAGGAGCAGTTTCAGGTTGAAATCAAAATTTAGAGGAAGAAACAGAGATTTTCCATATACCTGCTGCCAGTGCAGGAGACATAAGAGATAGTGGTTGGATCCCTGGCTCAGGAAGATCCCCTGGAGTGGGAAATGGCTACCCACTCCAGTATTCTTGCCTGGAAAATTCCATGGACAGTGGAGCCTGGCAGGCTCCCAGTCCATGGGGTTACAAAGAGCTGGACATGACCAAGCAACCGAGCTTGCACGCACACTTAATTCTTTTCAGTGGTGAATAATATTCCATTTTCTGGACCCACTGGAGGACATCTTGGTTGCTTCCAAGTTTTGGTAATTATGAATAAAGCTGCTATGAAAATCCACATGCAGGTTTCTATGTGGATATGTTTTCATCTCCTTTTGCTAAATCCCAAGGAGTACGATTGCTGGATTGTATGATAAGAGTGTGTTTAATTTTATAAAAAACTGTTAAACTGTCTTACAAAGTGACTTTACCAGTTTGCATTCCTACCAGCAAATCTAGAGTTCTGGTTACTCAGTATCCTTGCCAGCATTCGGTGTTGGCAGCATTCTAAATTTTGGCCATTGTAATAAGTGTATAGTGGTATCTCATTGTTTTAATTTGAATTTCTCTGATGACTGTGATATGAAGCATCTTTTCATAGCTTATTTGCCATCTGCATATCTTCTTTGGTAAGGTATCTGTCAAGGTCTTCAGTCCATTTTTTAATTGGATTGCTTGTTTTCTTATAATTGTTGAGTGTTAAGAGTTCTTTGTCTATTTTGGGTGACAGTCCTTTGTCAGATGTGTCTTTTCAAATATTTTCTCCCAATCTCTGGCTTGTCTTCTAGTCTTCTTGACAGTGTCTTTCACAGAACAGAAGTTTTAAATTTTAATAAACTCTAGCCTACCAAGTATTTCTTTCATGGATTGTGCCTTTGTTATTTTATATAAAAAATCATTCCCATATCCAAGGTCATCTAGGCTATATTTATCTCCTATGAGTTTTATAGTATTGTGTTTTACATTTAGGTCCATGATCCCTTTTGACTTACATTTTGTGGAGAGTGTAGGGTTGTTCCAGCACCACTTGTTGAGGAGACTGTCTTTGTTCCACTGCCATTATTTATCCTATTTTTTTTTTAAATCTAATGTTTGTTCTTTGAAATACAGGAGTGGGTGGAGCAACATAACTGGCTCTTATGTCTTATGTTCGACTTTGAGATGCCTCTGGACAGAGAATTTCATTGGGTCAGATGAATTACTGTGATAATTGGAATTTTTTTTTCTAGTTTTCATATAATTTTGAGGGATTGTAATCTTTTCATAAAACCTTATAAATTCATTTATATAAATCATAAAAATCTTTATTGGTATTATGTAACTTACTCTAGATGAAAAGTGCAATAATTGACTGTTACCTATAAATTTTGTCTTTGTGATCCCATCAGTTCCTCTTCTTCTTATCTGTAGAGTATGAGGTCCCTGACAGAGCCCTCTGCTCTGCTAAAAATCTGTCCTCCCCCTGAACTGGCCTGGCTCCTCAAGGACTTCCTCCCTCCACACAAGCTGAATATACTGCTTTTATTGCTAAGCTCTTATTTCTAGGGTGATGATACATATACCTGGTAAATTCTGTGTGTAAGAAAGCTAAAGTGATTCCCTGGACGGGTCACTCCTGTAATATAGGCTTCAGGGAGGCCTTTTTGAGAGGATATTCCCACCCTTGTTGACTTAGTCAAAACTATGACCCTGAAAGTAGAAGTTACAAGTCAAGGATGAGAGAAAAATGGGCCCTTGGCAGATCTGGGAGATAATTTTTTTAAAATAGTATTTTGTGAAAAAATATGAGACAGCTACTTCTCCATCACTGTATAGGGCCAGCTATGATTTTGCTCTTAATTTTGCTTTTCCTGTATTCTGGGAAATGTGTAAGTCGTCTAGGGATGAGGGCATTAACAGGGCATTCAAGCTGACAGGGAAAGGACCAGAGATTGACATATAGAACTCAGGTGTATTTTTCTGGGTCTCTCCAGTGGTTCTTGACATCTTAGAAAAGATAACCACAAATAGAAAAGTTAGGATGAAAACAGTAATTTGAAGAATATGAGGCAGTCTCATCTGATTTTAAAAGCACCATATGCTCAAAACAAAAATGTACCATTTGTTGCATTGTCCCAGGAGAGAAAGTGGACAAAAAGCTGACATCGGTTGTTCAAAAACTCAGGTTGATGGTCAGTGAATCTTGCGATCGACTGCTGTCGGGATATTCCATGATGGGCCAGCTGTGAGTTTTCAGATTAAGGTTGTGAAATTGCATTGATATCAAGGAGCTGACCTTGAGATTTCTTCTGGATGCTGAGAAAGCTTGAGCTCCATGGCTTGTCAGAGGGAGGCTGAGGATTATATCATCACAGCTACTACCAGGATGAACTCAGGTCTAGTGGCCCAGCTAAAAATTTTAGACAGCAGCAGATTTGGGGTCAGAGTGAGTTAAACCAGAGGTCCCCAGCCTTTTTGGCAGCGGGGACTGGTTTCATGAAAGACAGTTTTTCCATAGGTGGGGCTTGGGCAGAGGAGATGGTTCAGGCCATAACATGAACAATGGGGAGCGGCAGATGAAGCTTCACTCGCTCTCCCACTGCTCACCTTGTGTGTGGCCAGATTCCTAACTGGCCAAGGGCTGGTGCCAGTCCATGGCCCTGGGGTTGGGGACCCCTGACGTAGACAATTATGCCACCTGCTCCTTACCTTGAAGTGGAGAGGAGCCTTGAAAATCCAGAACATTTGGTGCTGACACGTGTAAAGAATGGTGTGCTTTGGCTAACTGTCTTTTGCCAATTTGAATATGTTCTATGTAGGACGTGTTGGTATAGCAAGCAGTTTTTGTGAAGCAATCTTGTTCTATATCTTTTTTCTTCAGATTATGATTTACCTTATTGACAAGGTACTTCCTGAAAGCTATTTTGTCAACAATCTCCGGGCACTGTCCGTGGATATGGCCGTCTTCCGAGACCTCTTGAGACTGAATCTCCCTGAATTATCTCAGCACCTGGATACTCTTCAGAAAACTGCAAACAAGGAGAGTGGAGGTAGTGATGATTCGATGCTATTATACCTTTGAAAGTAGTTTACTTTTCTGATACCACTGTACCTATGAGCCTAAACCTTGAATGGTGAAACATGGTTTCAGATATTTCATTTGGTCAGAGCTTGGTGCAGTGAAAGATTTCTAGAGAACAAAAACAGAAATAAAAACAAAACCCAAATGGAGGGCCAGATGTTGAATCTCTAACTGGTTATGGTTAAGAAGTCAGTCAGGAACCTCACCAGTACCAGCTCACCAACTATATACTGTACTCTAGGTAAAGAATGGTATCCATGCCTTGCTATCAGTTAAACTGCTGTAAGTTGGCATCAAAACTATAGGAGTTCTTTAAAATTGAACTACAGGTACAGCTTGGCCGAACCTGTGGTTTTGCTTCAACCATTGAGGTTATGGAGAGTAGAATATGTATTTTCATAAAGTTGTAGGAGATAAAAGCAGTCCTTTGGGCTGAGATGTTTAATGCTCCTTTTATTCATTCATGTGAAGTGAAGGATATTTAGACTTCAGATCAGATCAGATCAGTCGCTCAGTCGTGTCCAACTCTTTGTGACCCCATGAATCGCAGCACGCCAGGCCTCCCTGTCCATCACCAACTCCCGGAGTTCACTCAGACTCACATCCATCGAGTCAGTGATGCCATCCAGCCATCTCATCCTCTGTCGTCCCCTTCTCCTCCTGCCCCCAATCCCTCCCAGCATCAGAGTCTTTTCCAATGAGTCAACTCTTCGCATGAGGTGCCCAAAGTACTGGAGTTTCAGCTTTAGCATCATTCCTTCCAAAGAAATCCCAGGGCTGATCTCCTTCAGAATTTAGACTTACTTGAGATGAATGGACCAGTTCTTACTGGAGAAGGGCTCTCTTGGCCTCCAGGTAGAATCTGAGCCCTGAAGGAAGGGACTGGGTTGATTAAGGTGGCAATGGAGATGGCTCTGCAAGTGGCTGAGTCTCTGCCATCTAGTTGGCATCACCAGCTTCCCAAGCACCCAAGCTTGTAGCTGTCGTCATCCCCACTTCTTGCACTTCTCCAGATACCAAAAATACGATATTTGCTATGTTTTCTTTAAAAGGCTGTCAGTTCCTGACCCATGAATTTAAATCTGGGAAAATCTGAAAGGGTTTTGAGGACCTCATCTATGATTAAAATACACTGGAAATTATAGTGACACCCAGGTGTCTCTAAGCATTTTCTTCCAAGTAGTTGGAGTAATCTTATTTAATTTGGCGGTGCAGTATACTTGTGCACCTGTGAGGATTTCATAAAGCTTCCAGCAAGACCAGATTGGCCTGTTCCAGAGTCAGACACACTTCACTGGGCTCCACATTTGCCCAAATGCCTTGGTGACCTTAGATACTAGCCTGTGAACAAAGATACTCCTTTGTAGGTAAGAAGGAAGAAAGTGGATACAGGAGGACAGATCTTGTTTTGCTTGTACTTGGGTAAATGTACCTTCTGACTGTAATTTGGAGAAAGGATTAGTCTAGTATCTAAATTTTTATATTTCATTAAAATATATGCTTATGCAATCATAATGGGAAGTGGGAGAAGACTCTCTTGTTTTAGTGACTTTGGAAAGTTCAAAGTGAGCTGGATCCCAGATCTTTAAAACGGAATGTAGTTTAGTTAAAAATATTTTAAAATGTCACTTTGCTTAATCTCCAAGTATTTGGGGATTTTCCAGCTTTCTTTCTGTTATTGATTTCTGATTTAATTCCATTGTGGTCTGAGGACTATGGATAAATTAACAAGTAAACAAGTAATTGCTTATGAGCAATTTTATTTTTATCAGCAGCATTTGAATAAAAGTAGGTTTTAGGAGGTTTTGGAAATCAGCTTTTACTTTTGAGTGGTTAAAATCCTTTCTTTTATCCTGTTTTTGATAGGGAGAGCATCCTCCTCGATTTTCAGTGCCCCACAGTAGGTACACTCAAATTAAATTTTAGGTTAAGATTTCTGAAATGTCACAAAGAATTTGTGAAGTTCATAGTATTGCGATTTTTATTAAACACACCTATGTTCTCCCCCTACCCCCACCCAAATAAAGAAAGAACAAGAATTTAGAGAGATTAAAAAAAAGCAGCCATAACATACTGGGTTGGCCAAAAAAACTTCTTTTGGTTTTTCCTGTAAGATGTTATGGGAAAACCCAAATGAACTTTTTGGCCAAGCTAATATTTGAGTGGACATGAGAGATTGAAAGCGGGTATTTTCATATCTTGCACACCATCAATTCTGCAGAAATGTAGAGTGTTTTTTTAAATTTCAGGTGGATATGAGCCTCCACTGACCAATGTCTTCACGATGCAGTGGTTTCTGACTCTCTTCGCTACGTGTCTCCCTAACCATACAGTTTTAAAGATTTGGGATTCAGTTTTCTTTGAAGGTTCGGAAATCATCCTACGGGTGTCGCTGGCTATCTGGGCAAAGTTGGGAGAGTAAGTAATTTCCCCTTCCTGTTCTGTACTGTGGTGTGAGAGCCTTACAGCGCTTTTGTTCTCCAATGTTTATGCATCAATATTTATCAATATTTAAATCAATATTCATCAATATTTAAATGTGAGGAAAAGAGAAAGTTGTGAATGCTTGGCAATTGCTTTTGCCTTCTGAACGCTCTGTCGGCTCATCAGTGAATGTTGGGGGCAAGTGGAAGCTGTTTCAGAGAAGGGGGCAGGCTGTTTCAGGCCTGGAGTTCTCCTCCTCCTCAGTGCTGGCGTCCTGGCAGGTCCACACTGTTGGCATCTTTCCTAACCCTGGTTGTGGAGAGGGAGAGGGACTTAGGTGGAAGACGAATTGAAAGATCTGGAGACAGCTGTGTGGGTTTGTTGGTTAAGACTGCAATTTGGCTTATGTTTGAGTCTTTATAATTATTTTGTTGTTCAGTCGCACAGTCGTGTCTGACTCTTTGTGACCCCATGGACTGCAGCACGCCAGGCTTCCCTGTCCTTCACTATCTCCTGGAGTTTGCTCAAACTCATGTCCATTGAGTCAGTGATGCTATCCAACCATCTTATCCTCTGCTGCCCGCTTCTTCTCCGGCCCTCAATTTTTCCCAGCATCAGTGTCTTTTCCAGTGTATTGGCTCTTCACATCCAAAAGTATTGGAGCTTCAACTTCAGCATCAATCCTTCCAGTAAATATTTAGGGTTGGTATTTTGTAGAATGTGATAAAATTAAATGAGATACTATGTATAAAGGTATCTAGCATGGTGCCTGGTGCCTAGTCAATAGTAGAACACATGGAACTTCTTTCCTTTCATCAAGAGTTAATTCCATTTGAAATCTATTACCACCAAACAGATTTCACTTACATTCTTGTCTAGTATCAGGGCTGAAAACACTAGGGTATTTTCACCCATCTCTAATGTATTATGACTATTACATTAAATATCTGCCTTTGGGTAATGGGAGAGACATCAGGATGAAATTGTTACAGTTAACTGAACATGCAGAAAAGTTTTTAATGTTTCTTTCCTAGAGCTATTTTTAAATGACTTGAGTGGGTGCCCGTAGACAACAGGTTAGAGAACTTATAAATCACTTCCAGTGTTTTGTTTCAGAAACCTCTTAAGTAGCCTTTTTATTGATGGGAAGTTGTTTCCTGAGAGACTTGCAGCATTTTTTAATTTTGTAAGAAAAATCCACCAACTAACAATTCAGGGATTAAAAAAAAAATCATTGTTGTGTGGAAGTGTCTTTAAATATCACGTAGCAATCTCCTCTGCCTTTGTTTCACTGCAGATAGCTTTTCAGTGAGGCAAATAAATTCACCTGTGGGGGATTTGTTGTGACATTTACATACCTGTTTACTTTCTTCCCATGTCAGCCTTTTTCTGCAGTCGTGTATTTCCAGCCTACTACTTCGCAAACTGAGCATTGGTAGTTTCTCTATTACCAGTATCACACTCTAGCCGTCGTGATAGTTGCTGAATAATTAGCTTATAGGATTAAAATACTACAGCACTTGATTGTATGCTGGGTTGAGTCTAGTCCCCTTTTTGTTAGTTCTTAATTATGGGGCAGGAGGAAAAGAGGTGGTTCTTATTTTATTCCTATCTACTCTACCCATTATCTATCAGAATTTATTAATATGGTCATCCCAGGGATGTCACACTATTGAAATAATAATAGCTACACTTAATATCCAATATTCACAGAGTGCTTGCAATGGACAGGCATGATTCTAAGCACTGTAGATGTAAAATTAACTCATTTAATCTCACTGTCATCCTAGGAGGTAGGTTCTATTATCATCCCCATTTTACAGATGTCATCACTGAGGCACAAAGAACTTAAGGAAATTGCCCCACGTCACCCAGTTTGTAAGTGGAGAGACCTGATTTTGAGCGTGGGTACCTTGGCTCTATTATCTGTGCTTCTAATAATGTGAATCTACTGATTATAAATGGCTCCTGAAGTTCAGGAATCTGTGAGTTAGACTGGTAGAATTTTAAATGTTTCAGAGTTTTTGCTCATTATAATTTCACGTTTTGAGCATTTAGTGAAAGGAAAGGCAACTAACACACAACATCAAGGGCCTGCAGTCATTATGTTAAGATTAAACACATTATCTTACTCACTTCTCCCCACAACCCCATGACGTAGGTAGGATTATTCTCCCTGTCTTTTCAGGCGAGAAAATTGCCCCAGGAAGGCTGACTAATTAGTTCAAGGTCCCACAGCTAGTGAGTAGAGCTGGGATTTAGCCCTGGATCTTTCTGACTCCCGGGCCTGTCGTCTTCCCCACAGCCTGTCCATTGGAAAAGTCCTGAACATCATGCAGATGATCTCTGGGTCATGTGTACCTCAGTGACATCAGGGCTTCGTGTGTGCGTATCCATGGGCCCTTCCCATCACCTTGATTCTGCAACGTGAAATTTCCTCCTCTGCTCATACAAGGGCACTTGTGGAATGTGTAAACTGTCGACCATCAGCAAAGTCTCAGTGGCATCTTTTTCACGTGTCTTTTCTTCTCTGACCTGACTGCCTTGGCTTCTTCCCTCATTGCCTCATGCCTGGCACAGCCCTCCATGGCCTTCCATCACACCCTACACTTGCCATGCCACCTCGGGGGCAACCTTGCCAATGCCATGTCTGTTCCCACACTCTCTGTTAAAGGCCTTTCCGTGACTCTTGTCCTGAGAGGGCTCAGCAGGCAGATGAGGCCTTTGCAATTTGCTCTCTGCACCTCTCTACCTTCAGCTTCCCTAGTGGCTCAGTGGTAAACAGGAGACAAGGGTTCGATCCCTGGGTCGAGAAGATCCCCTGAAGGAGGAAATGGCAACCCACTACAGTATTCTTGCCTGGGAAATCCCATGGACTGAGGAGCCTGGCGTACTGCAGTCCAGGGGGTCACAAAAGAATTGGACATGACTAAGCAGCTAAACCTCCAGTACTCTTGCTTGGAAAATCCCATGGACGGAGGAGCCTGGTAGGCTGCAGTCCATGGGGTCGCTAAGAGTCGGACACGACTGAGCGACTTCACTTTCACCTTTCACTTTCATGCATTGGAGAAGGAAATGGCAACCCACTCCAGTGTTCTTGCCTGGAGAATCCCAGGGACGGGGGAGCCTGGTGGGCTGCCGTCTATGGGGTTGCACAGAGTCAGACACGACTGAAGCGACTTAGCAGCAGCAGCAAGCAACTAAACACCACCACCACCCTCCGCTCTCTCTGGCTACCCCCAGCCATACAGCCACCCCCACTGTGATCCGTGGACCTACATGCATTTCCCCAGGTAAGGCCTTCTGTCTCCTGTATCCACGTGTTTGGGATGCTTTTTCCTCCTTGTCAATCTGGAGAATATTTATCAAAACTCACCTTAAACATTACTTCTCTTCCTCACTCTCCACCTGGCCCCCAGGATAAACTTAACCACTTTTCAATTTATGCCCACATGCTGCTCTAAATTTTTGCATCAGCACTTCAACAGTTTATTTCATTTATTTACCTACATGATTGTGGCAGTGTGATTTGAACAGAACTCTAGAGCCTGAAGTTTTCCCAGGATCATATTTTTTTTTGACTGGCTTTATGGCGATCCCCCAACCTTAGCATATGTCAAAGAGTATGTCTTATGATTGGTAAGGCAAGTAGTTTTTCTGCTATGCAAAGAATGACATAATAGATAAAACAAATACCCAGGTCTCTGCTTTGGGTAATTCCTTTTTCTTCCCTCTCTAGAAGAAGAATTAAAGTTTCACCTGTCTCACAGGATGGCAGGTGACAGTCTTTATTTACCTGTTGAAGCAAATGCAAGAAACAAGGTGTAACTGCTATGTTTAAAACGGATAACCAGCGAGGACCTACTACACAGCACATGGAACTCTGCTCGATGTTGTGTGGCAGCCTGGATGGGAGGAGAGTTTGAGGGGGAATGGATACATACATACATACATACATGGCTGGGTCCCTTCAGTGTTCACCTGAAACTATCACAGCATTGTTAATCAGCTGTACCCCAATACAAAATAAGAAAAAAAAATATAACAGGGTGTAATAGCCAGCTCGCAGCAGTGTCCTGAGAAGACTGGAAAGACTGTGAAAATATCCTGAGGACTGATGAAATGTGCAGATAAAGTTCTTGTGTGTTTCATCTTTCATTTCTACCGTGGTTTGGTTTCAGTCTGTCAATGGTACTGCTGTTTGCAAATTGAGAGCAACAGATTCCCTCCAGGGGATAATTGTTCTTGGGTACCCAATTTCTTAGTTATTATTTCTGATCAGTGATGGGTGTTCAGATGTGTAGAAGGTGTCACGTGGGAGCAATAAAAATGCCACATGTGGAGCTGTGAGTCAGGAGAGTGGTATAGCAAAGAGAGGAACTCACCCTGGAATAAGGACCACTGTGTTGACCTTCCAGTTTTTAAAATCTTTTCTCTGCCTACCACAGGCTGTACTGTGAGTGTAATCATAGGATTTTGACTTCCGTTGATTGCTAACTTGGTTGATTTGATGGCAAGGGAAAACATGTCTAATTGTGCCTGCAGCGTGTGCCTGATGGCAGGGGTCTCCTAAACAATTCCTTTTTCTGTCCTTTCTTTATCTAGGCAGATAGAATGTTGTGAGACAGCAGATGAATTCTATAGCACCATGGGGCGCCTTACCCAGGAGATGCTAGAGAATGATCTTCTGGAAAGCCATGAACTCATGCAGGTGAGTGGGCAATGCCTGCCCCGCTTGGCTCAGGGGACCCCAATACCTTGAGAACAAGCAGAGGAAGGAAGAAATGAATAATGGATATTTATTATGACTTTCATTAAACAATGTTATATTGCAATTGTGGCTCAAATAAAGCTGGAAAGTTTTTTAAAAAACCAGAAAATGCAATACAAAAACAAACAAACAAAAAACCCCATCAGAGCACCGGCCCCCATCACCAACAAATCCCCAGGCGCTTATTCTGGATCTGATTCTTAGCCTTAAAGGAAGACTGGTGGGGAGAAATAATTATTTCTGGGAAGGAATTACTGAGGATCAAAAGAAGATTATTCTACTTCTCATTTTGGTCTATTTGTTTTGTCCACATTTGCAACTCATATTTTTACATAGGAATCATAAATTTTAAAATCTCCAACTTGAAGGGTTTTGTTACTTTCTGGCATGTTACTGTATCTCAACATCATACTGGGCAAGTCATTAAAAATGGCAGTGAGTGTAGAAGAGATAGCACTGTGTCTTCCATTAGGCTCTATAACATGATTTTTTTCTCAGTCTTCTCCTGGGCTTCTGATGACATCTCTTCCAGGTTCTTCCTTCATTCTGCAAACTAACCAGCAGTGGTTCTTGTCCAAAGTTGTTGTTGGGCGTTGGTTCCTTCTTTCTCTGTCGTGCCTCTCTCTTGCTTTTTTAAAGTTTCAACTTTAATGTTGGGTTCCACACCTGAGGTCATTTTGGTGGCTGGGGCCCAGTCAACGAGTTAGAAAACAAAGACCCAGGCCCTCATTTAGGACTTGAGAAGAGGTTTTATTTCTCTCCTCATCTCCTGGCACCTCCACCTGCTTCTCGGAACTCCTCACTTTTAGCAGAAAGCTGCCCAAGTTGTTGAGAATACTGACTACCCGGTAGAATTTCCCTGAGCATTTCTATTTTTTATTTCACCTTTTCTTTGCATTCTCGTCTCTCCTTTCTTTCTTCCTCTCTGACTTAGAGCAGGAAGTATGCTATCTACACCAGACCTCTGTGCTCTGATTCCAGCTCTTGTCACACCTCCCGAGCCATTGCTTCCTTGCTTCTTCTCTCTTGTAGAGGGAAGTGTCTTTTATTAAACATTATTCTCATATACCACCTATGAGATCCTTTTCAGAGGTCCCCAATCTTTTTGGCACCAGGGACAGATTTTGTAGAAGACAAATTTTCCACAGACCAGGGTCAGGGGAATGGTTTCAGGATGATTCAAGATTCAAGCATGTTATTAATTATGCACTTTATTTCTAATCTAATGCTGCCAGTGATCTGACAGGAAGTACCCTCTGTGGCCTGGGGGCTGGGGACCTGTGCTTGACATCCTGCAGAACTGCCTGATTCACGTGCCCCGGGCAGGACTCAGATCTCATCCCTTCTTCCTCACTCGTGAAACTTCAATGACTACTTATTACCTACAACACAGAGCGTGGGTTTTTCAGCTCATCAGCCAGTGCTCTTGACTGTCTGGCATTTACCTATCTTTTCAGCCATAGTTCCTGTTGTTCCCTTTTGTACCCTTGACCCAAGTCTAGGCAAGTCACACTGTCTTCCATGTTCCTGGAGCTACTGGGGAATATGCCTGCTCCACACCTTTGCTCCCTCTGTTCGGTCTCCCTCAGTCGCTTCACGTGTTTCCCCGTTCAGTCTCTTCACGTGTTTCAGGCCTGCCTCCCTGTGAAAGTGCCAGTTCATGTGCCATCTCCTTCATGAAACTGTCATCAGTCAGTTCAGTTCAGTCGCTCAGTCATGTCCAACTCTTTGTGACCCCATGGACTGCAGCACACCAGGCCTCCCTGCCCATCACTAACTCCTGGAGTTTACTCAAACTTATGTCCGTTGAGTCGGTGATGCCATCCAACCATCTCATCCTCTGTCATCCACTTCTCCTCCCGCCATCAATCTTCCCCAGCATCAGGGTCTTTTCAAGTGAGTCAGTTCTTTGCATCAGGTGGTCAAAGTATTGGAGTTTCAACTTCAGCATCAGTCCAGTCTCTGATAGGCTCAACTAAAAGCATCTCCTTCTTTGATTCACCAGGTTTTCCTTGTACCACTCTTGTGAGCCTTCATCACATTCTACCTTGATTTGAGGCTGGATTTTATTTCCTCAGCGATATTATGAATTCCTGGAGGACAGGGACTCTTTTCTCATAATATGTAGCACTTGACCTTCTAGAAAGAAACAAGAAAGAAAGTGAAGTCGCTCAGTTGTGTCTGACACTTTGCGACCCCATGGACTGTAGCCTGCCAGGGTCCTTCGTCGATGGGATTTTCCAGGCAAGAATACTGGAGTGGGTTGTCATTTCCTTCTCCAGGGGATCTTCCCAACCCAGGGATCGAACCCAGGTCTTCTGCACTGCAGGCAGACTATTTACCATCTGAGCCACCAGGGAGATACTGCCTTCTCCTGCTGCTGCTGCTAAGTCGCTTCAGTCATGTCCGACTCTGTGCAATCCCATAGACGGCAGCCCACCAGGCTCCCCCGTCCCTGGGATTCTCCAGGCAAGAACACTGGAGTGGGTTGCCGTTTCCTTCTCCAATGCATGAAAGTGAAAAGTGAAAGTGAAGTTGCTCAATCATGTCTGACTCTTCGCGAACCCATGGATTGCAAACTACCAGGCTCCTCCGTCCATGGGATTTTCCAGGCAAGAGTACTGGAGTGGGGTGCCATCGCCTTCTCTGCCATAATGCCTAACATAGTGCTGAGAGTCCCCCTGGCTGCTCCATGGATACACAGAAGTATAAAACATTAGAATTTGAGGCAGTGTTTTTCAAACTTGACTGTGTATAAGCAACATGTCAGGAGTGTATTAAAAGGCAGATATTTGGCCCATGGGTGGTGGTTATGCAAGTGGTTTGAACTAACACTTATAGAAACACTGGTTTGAAAGACTCTTAAAGGTCCACTAACCTAATTCTGTCACTTAACAGAGAAGAAACTAAGACATGGAGAGTGAGCATCTTGCCATATTCTTGGGTTGTCTAGTGGCAGGCCCAGAACTGGTGGGATCCAAGCTCAACACATGGCCTGCTGCTGCTCCTCGCCACCCAACACAGGGCTTCCACATGTTTATTCAAAACATGTCTTTCTAAAATCTGAAATCCCCTTTAGAAGAATGGGCAACATTTTATTTCACCTGAAGTTTAAACATTGTAAATGACAGATACATTGCACTTTGTCTTCTGGGAATTTCCTATCTTAGATACCAGGAGAAAAGAGAGCCCCCTCTTTACTTTGCTTTAAGAGAATCCTAGAAGGAAAAACATAGACTGTGGCTTGATTGATTAGATTTTATTTTAGCAGCATTTCTCCTGCCGAGGAAAACATCTGGTAAAGATGAACTGAGCCTAATTTTGTACAACTTATGATTTCATGTTTTTTGTAAAACATGTCAATGATGAAAAAGAGAAATACTATTCCTTTTCAGCAGTACCTAAATATAAATATCTATTTAAATGCATGTTGGTAGTTTGGGCAGTAAATAGACTCATTGGTTTTCCTTGACATCGTAGAGTATTAAGGAAAGATGCTGAATGTCATTTCAAGCGCTCTCTTTTCTATATTTACTCCTTAAGAAAATTAATTCAGTGGCTATGATCCAATTACGGTAGACCTTAAGTCTGTCAGCAAACTTGAAATGATGAAAAATCCAATCAGATGAAAAATGTGGACCACATACAAGATCTTTATTTTTGAACTGAAGAGATGCAAAGATTTTCCCTGTTTGGTTTTCCTTATTTCTTTCAGTTCTAGGTGCCATGCACCAAATTGTCTACTGGGTTTTTTGTTTTTTTGGGGTTTTTTTTTTTTTACCATAAATCTCATCACTCTTTTATATTATTAGCAATGGCCATTTAAATAAGAGATAATGTTAGAAAAAGAGGTTGGGAGAATACTGATGAAATAGTTTATATGGATTTTGCTACGCCTTTTGACAAAGTCTCTCATGGATTCTTTGAGAGAAAAGTTAGAGGTTTTTTTTCCTAACTGCTCCAGGACTTTGTTGTGGCATGCAAGATTTTTTTTTTAGTTGTGGCATGTGAACTCTTAGTTGCAGCATGTGGAATTTCATTCTCTGACCAGGGATAGAACTGGGGCCCCCTGCATTGGGAGCACAGAGTCTTAGGAACTAGATCACCAAGAAAATCTCTCTCTATAGTTGTGTATATAGTTATTATATATAGAGGCCTTCCCTGGTGGCTCAGCAGTAAAGAATCTGACTGCAATGCAGGAGACCCAGGTTTGATCCCTGGGTCAGAAAGATCCCCTGGAGGAGGGCATGGCAACCCACTCTAATACTGTTGCCTAGAGAATCCCACGGACAGAGGAGCCCGGCACGCTGTAGTCTATAGTGTCGCGCAGAGTCAAACATGACTGAAGTGACTAAGCAGCAGCGGCATTATATATAGAAAAGTTAGTTACATGCAATTACTAAACGAGTTTGGAGAAACCTCACCAAAAGTGGTTGTCAATAATTATTTACGGTTACCTGAGGAGAGCTTTCATGTGCCATGAGACTGTTCCCTTTTTCTATCAGTGATGAAATGGAAATCACATGGATGTGAATGCTTGTCCAATAGAAGGATACCATTTGATTATTAGTGCTGTCAAAGATGAAACTGTCTTGCCTTGCAAAATTGTGTGGGCCCATAACTGGAAGTGTTCAAGCAGCACCCTTGTGATCAAATGTTGGAGATGCTCTAGAGGGCGCTCTTGCATGGGAGGGAGGTTGAACCAAATTATATTTAAATTCCTTTTTAAGATACTATTTGTGTACTATACTTTGGCTCTAAGATAATTAGTAAAAGCCCTTTCTTGAAATCAGTTGTAAATCTCTGATTTGCACAGTTGG
This sequence comes from Bubalus bubalis, assembly GCF_019923935.1. Lineage (NCBI taxonomy): Eukaryota > Metazoa > Chordata > Mammalia > Artiodactyla > Bovidae > Bubalus > Bubalus bubalis. The sequence goes on from NC_059160.1 coordinate 71,467,505, forward strand.
GTACCTAGAGTTTGCAGGTACCCTGAGGACTGTGGTGGTATGTCATGTACCTTCATGCGATAAACATGTCTGCCGACAAGTGAGACCTTTAAGTGAGTGAGTGAATACATGCGAAATACTACAAGGACATTTCTTTCAGAAACACTGATTTGTACTTTAAAGGGCTAACTAAAAGTAAATTATAGAGAAAGGAAGAGCAGGAAAAGAGCATGAATCCCAGTGGAGCCAGTGTTCTTTTTGGTTCAATGTCTTTAGCTGAGTGGCCCTTGAAGGAGCTTGGTAAGACCCCAGACCATTTACTCTGGGGCAGGATGGGACAGAGTAGGGCCAAAATGTACTCCTCTTTCTTTTCTTATACACTTCCTTCATGAGTCTGGGCCAAGAAGTTTTCTGATAACTTTTAATAAAATTAGCAGAAATAAAAGGTGACTCTTCAGCTCCAATGAGACATCTTCCTTCATTGGTAGAGAATTTTGAAATTCCTAACATTAGTAATTTCATCTTTTTAATAGTGAAATTTATTTTTAATTGAAGGATATTTGCTCCACAGTATTGTATTGGTTTCTGCCAGACATCAGCATGAATCAGCCATAGGTATACCTGTATCCCTCCCTCTTGAACCTCCCTCCTAGTAATTCCATCTTTTAAACTTGAATCCCAGTGATATGGGCTTGTTTATTGAGATATGATTGACATATGACATATTAGTTTCAGGTGTACAACATAATGATTCGGTATTTGTATATATTGTGAAATGATCACAAAAGTCCAGTCAACATCCATCACTGTGCATAATTAAGACTTTTAAAAAATATTTATTTATTTATTTTGCTGCATCAGATCTTAGTTGCAGTATGTGGTGTCTAGTTCCCTGACCATGGATCAAAGCTCTACTGGCATTCTGTACTGTCAGTAAAGCAGCTTTTTGGGCAGTGAACTGATGGCAGCCTTTGTGGCATCAAAGAGAGTGTACTCTGACCATGTTATTAATGAAATCATATGAAGTATTTCAGGCAACAGAATGTATTAAAATAATATGATAAATTGTACACACCCATGACCCAGTTTAAGAAATAAAACATTAACAACACAGGTGAACACCCTCATGTACTCCTCTCAGGTCCTGCTCCTCTCAGAGGTAACCACCATCCTTCACTTTTTCATGGTGAGTTTCATGCCTTCACTTCTCAGATGAGGAAAAGCAGGCACAGAGAGGTTGGGAAGCAGCCTAATCTCACATTCCGGACTAATGGGAGCCACAGGGCGCCTTCTGCTTCTTTCCAGGGGGAAACAGTTCACTGTTAGTACGTTTGTGCTGCTGCTCAGCCACTTTGGTACACGGACCTTCCTGGACTTAGGACGGGGTTATATGCAGATAAACTCATCATACACTGAAAATGTATTTAATGCACCTAACCTACCAAACATCACAGTTCATCCTAGCCTGCCTTAAACATGAAGACATTTATGTTTAACCTATATTTAAACACTGCCTTAAACACTCAGGACACTTATGTTAACCTGTACTTGGGCAGCATCATCTGACATGAAGCCTGTTTTATAATGGCAAGTTGAATAACCCATTTAATTTATTGAATGCTGAACTGCAAGTGAAAAACAGAACAGTTGTCTGGGTCCAGAATGGTTGTAGATATACTGTTTGTTTCCCCTCGTGATCACTTGGCAGATGGGGAGCTTGATTGCCTAGCATCATGAGAGAGTATCTTTGGCACATTGTAAGCCCAGGAAAAGATCCAAATTCAGAATTCAAAGAAGGGTTTCTACTGAATGCATATCGCTTTTGCACCACCATAAAGAGGAAAAATCATTTAAGTTGAACTGTTGTGAGTCAGGGACTGTCTGTGATCAAGTATGCATGAGATTGATTGATTTAGAGAGGACTTTTGTGGTCTTGATACACTTTGTAACTATGCACAGTAAGCAATGGAGAATCAAAGGAATCGTAGCCAGCATTTCTGTGTTTGGAGTCTTGGGATGTTACACTAAAGTATAAGTGGATAACACGAAGTTTGGAGACAGTCCGATGTGCAGGCTGTTTAGAATCGAGCTTTCGGTGGACTGTTCCAGTGGCAGCTCTGAGCTGTGGGGTGAGACTGCAGCGCCAGGAAGCCCCTTTTAGAGCCCTCCTTTTTCTACCTGTGCAGAGATGAGAGATTTCCTAAACCTTCTGAATAGAAAAATACCACTTTAAAATATTTTCCTCTAAAAATGTCATCAGAACATTGAATGGCTTCCTGGAAGAAATGAAAGTTCATGTGACTAATATGCATCTTCTGATGAATAAGAGCCCAAAAGATTGAAGAAATATGTTTGGAGCAATTAAGTTTTTATCAAATTAAGAGAACAAACAAGATGATTTTCTTCTCCCTGGTAGAATGATAGATCATCTTAAAATTCTGGAGGAAGCACAGGTACTTTTCCCATTTTTATTTATAGATTTTTTTAACAGCCTATGCTTTACACCCCTGTCACTTCCTTCTTTTTTTTTTTTCTTTAAAAATAACAGTTAACAATTTTCGCCTAGAACTCATTCACAGACATTTGAAAAGGTGGTATCTCTGGAGGAAGCTTGCAGGTGATCATGGGATCGTCCCCCAGATTTAATTTTATCTGGAAGGCTGACATTTAATGTCTATAAAAATCATCAAGGAAAGCTTTGGAAAATGAGCAGTACATATAAAGAAGATTATTGGGTTCTCTGGGAAATAAGTAATAGGGAGCTATGGATTTCTGAATTAACCCATCTATCAAAGAAGCAGGGGGATGTCAGACTGTCCCCATTTCTCCCGCTCCACCCCTACCCTGCGTTCACCAGGTGGAGTGCCCAGTCGCAGCTGGATTGATTTGAGGACTCATTATTGTTTTATTTTTTAATTTTTTAAAAAATTCTTTTGTCTTTCTCTAAGATAATATTGAAATGGACTCTCTCCATCCTCTGTGTAAGGAGCAGTCTCTACCTCTTCACACCCAAATCATAGAACTTTCATGTCTTCGCAGGATTGATAAAGTTAAGACCACGTTTTCAGACATGGCATTTTGTTCTTGTTTTCCAGACTGTTTATTCTATGGCTCCATTCCCCTTTCCACAATTGGCAGAGTTGAGGGAAAAATACACTTACAACATTACACCGTTCCCTGCCACAGTTAAGCCCACCTCAATTTCTGGGTAAGATCTTTTTTTTTTTTTTTTGCCTTGTTATTTTCATGATGAAAGACTTAATATTTTGTTATTTATATTTATTGAACCTCAGAAATACATTCAAAATAGCTTGGTGCTTAAAATGTGACTATCTCTTTCCCAAAGGCTTTGATTTAAATTCAGGAGGAAGATTTTTGAAAGTGTTACTTTTCGAAGAAGGTTGGGACATAAACTGAATGGATATTTAGCAACCCTACAACTTATTTACAAATATCAAATATTAAAAATTTCAGTAATTTAAAAAGTGTAGAATTGGTGCCTGACGAGACAGATGAGCTAATTTAAAATACTGTGGTGACCAGAAATTGACAAATATATGTACATAGGAATTTAATATATGAAAATGTACATCACAGTGAAAAGATATACTATTTAGTAAGTGGTACTGGGCCTATGAGACTCAATCTGGAAAGAAATAAAGTAGTCATACTTTATACCACACATCAGGATAAATTCCATATAGATGAGAGAGTTAAATGGAAAAAAATGAAATAATAAAATAAGCAGCAGAAAATATGGAAGGATGTCTTTACTTCTTTGTAATTGGGAAGGTGTTAATAACTGACTCAAAATTTTAAAAATAAAGGAAAAAATTAAGCACTTTAAAAATAATTTTCTGCTTGACTAAAACCAAAACAGAGCCAAAAAAAAAAAAAATCTCCATAAGCAGACAAAAAAATACTCGTGGAAAAATATTTGTAACTGATTTCTCTCATGTATAAGGTTCTTAGAAGTCCATAAGAAAATGACCACCCAACTGAAAAATGATGAAAGGAGGGGAATAGGCAGTTTACATAAAAGGCAGCATCACTTAGACTCAGGGAAACGCAACGTGAGATTGTGAGATTAAAGTGAGCTTGAGATTCTGTTTTTTCACCTATCAGATTGACAAAACTTCAAAAGGTCAATGTGCTCTCTGTTGATAAGGCTATAGGGAAACAGACACTCTTACACTTTGCTGATGAGAGGTTAATTACCATAGGATTTGGGGCAGGCAATTTGACAGTATTTCCCCATATTTTAATGCACATATCCTTTGATCCAGCAATTCTACCTTTCTGATTTATCCCACAAATATATTTGTACACATGCAAAACACAGTGTGTATAAGGTTATTAACTGCAGTGATGTTTGTAATAGTATAATATTGGAAACCACTCGTGTGCATCATTAATAGCCTAGTCCATAACATGGGCTATATAGATATAGTACAGTACATGCATACGTATGATTATGTATACATGCAGTATAGTACAGCCGTTAGAAAGATGAGGAAGAAGCTCTGTGTGTGAATACAGAGACTCTTTTTTCAGTTGAATAAAAGCAAGGTGCAGAAAAGTGTACTCATAGGTAGTATGCTAATACTTATGAAAAAGAGGAGAAAAATAAGACTAGTCATATTTGCTTATTTACCTGATAACAAAGCTGAAGAATACATCAGAAATGAGTAACAGTGATCACCTATGGGGATTACGTGAGGCAAGAACCAGGCAGAAGTTGGACAAGATGGGAGATGGACTTTATATTGGGTTGGCCAAAAGGTTTGTTTGGGTTTTCCTGTAACATCTTGCAGAAAAATCAAATGAACTTTTTGGCTAACCTAATATATAGTTATATAATAACTATATAGATATATTAAAATGTGTATTATAAATATATAAATGTGTTATATAAATTATGGCATATATGTATGTCATTTAAATCATGTAGGTATGTTACTTAAAAGTAATACCACTATTTTGTTGAATATTGCTTTTTCTTTTATGTTTTCCAAGACGACATGGTAAGGTCAGAGACAGCGATGAAGAGAATGACCCAGATGATGAAGATGTCATTGCTAATGCAGTGGGGTGTCTTGGACCTTTCAGTGGACTCCTGGCACCTGAACTGCAGAAGTACCAGAAACAAGTTAAAGGTAAAGAGGTGGCCTCTGTTAGATAATCACAGGTGTTGAGGTTCACTATGGGCAAGGTATTATTATTGTGGCCTATAATATATAATATATTGTGGCCTATTGTTTCCTGAACTGATTACCACTGTTAAAGATCTTCATTAGAAGTATCTTCTCTGTTACTTTATCATTTGAAAGGATCTCTCTGTTATGTGTCACACACATCATACATATTTCTCTTTCTTTATGATTAGTTTTGCTTTCCACTCATCTGATTCAAGTTTGTGTGCTCAGTTCCTTAGCACAGAGCCAGACATATAACAGATGCTTACTATATTCTGTTTGAGTTTAATTGGATTCATTATAGACTAACTTCTTTTCCACTATAGAAATATTCTCTAAAGCCAAAACATTATGGTAGCCTCTATTTGAATTTCAGTGACCAGAAACGTATTATCTCATAGGACATTCTGCTAAATTCCTCTGCTTAGCCCAAGGTTTCTAGATTTGAAAAGATAACTTCCACTTACTAGTTCTGATTATTAATACTTCTTCTGTTCAGAGCAAAACAGAACAAGTCTGCTCCCGCTTCTGCTGGATGTCTGTTGGATCTTGAGACCAGTCATCATATCCCCTAGAGCTTTCTCCATGGTCCAAGTTCAGAATTTCTTAAAGATATGTTTTCAAGAACTTTTAATATTCTATAAATTCACCTCTAAGTGTCCTGCAGTTGGGTAGTATTCTTCTTAAAAATGGTACTTTAAATCGAATGCCATGCTGTTTGTTTTTTCCTTGCAGAGAACAGACTTCCTGTGAAGTGTGGACATTATCCATGCAATGAACTCTTTTGTAGCAGTTTGTTGTTCTCCCACTATGATCTTTCCTATCTTGGGTGGCAGTTCTTCCCTTAGGACTTTTAATTCTGCCTCTTCTAGTTTGAAGACCATTTTCCTTGCTGGAAGAGTACAGAAACAAAAGATGTCAGGCACCCCTGCATTCTCTCTGCCATCTGCTAGCTTTATACTGCCATTTCAAAGTCATGAGCTATTTTCTCATTTTTTGTTCTTCATGCTTTTTTTGTTTGTTTATTTTGTTGTTGGTGTTTTGGTCGTGGTAGTTTTAACCCTCAGCATGTTTTGTATTTTAACCTGCTTAATGTTCAGTTCATGTCATTTTGTGTGTGTGTGTCCTTGGTATGCACTCCCTTGTCATCTTTTGAAATGACTTTAAAAAAAATCTGAACTCAACCAGGGTTCTGTTGATTTTGTAATGTCTTCTTCCTTCTCTTTTGTTGCCTGAATTTTAGCTTTTGGTTTCCAGCCATGGGATCAATATGTATTATAACTCTAACGTTTTGAATCTAACATTATAATGTATTATTAACTCTAACATTTTTATAGTCTGGGTCTATGTTCCATTTTTCTACCCTGTTATTTTTTCTGTGCAACTATGTACTCTGGTTTGACATGATAACTTTCTCCTAAATTTCATCATTAGTCTTTGTTGTTGGTTTTACTTTAGTTTAGATTAGCAGATCTCCTTTTAATTTTCTTCTCCTTAGAGAAGTATTTTCAATAAACATATCAGATATTCAGTCTTTATCTGAACAACACTTTCAGCAGATGTTAGGATACTTAAAATCCCCTAATAATCTTTGTTTTTAAAGCTTGTCCCCAGGCTGGTTTTACATACTGTGTTAGAAAAATCTCAATTTATCCCCTTTTGCCTGTGTGACATGGGAGTGTATTCTCACACAGTACTTATTTCTGTTTCTTGGCTTCCTTGGTGGCTCAGATGGTAAAGAATCTGCCTGCAATGTGGGAGACCCAGGTTCCATCCCTGGGTCGGGAAGATCCCCTGGAGAAGGAAATGGCAACCCACTCCAGTATCCTTGCCTGGGAAATCCCATGGACAGAGGAGCCTGGCAGGCTATAGTATACGGGGTTGCAAAGAATCAGATACGACTGAGTGACTAACACTTTTCATTTTCATACTTGGATGTAATCTCAGATTTAAGGGATAAATCTAGCTGTTGGTGTCACAGGAGCAGAAACCACACCAGATATAACAAACATAACAGAGAGTCAGGAAATGCTTATTAAATGAATAAAAACATTAATTTCTAGTGATACTGTGATCTGAAGTCTTGATAATCTTGTCTTGCTATTTTTAACTAAGGAAAAAACTCACTTTTAATGCTTGACTAAACCCTGCAAACGGTCAATCCCTTGTAAATTCTTGTGCAGTTATATGGAAATCTGTACCCTGACTTTAGACAGCTACAGTTGTATTTTTCTAAGGGAAGTTTAGAAAATGGCAGTGATTTTTATCTGGAAACGGCTGACCTTATGTCCATATAATGATCAAAGTGGTAATAAAATCAAACAACGAACCCACAGAGCTAATTTCAGATTACAGTTAGGCTAATAAGAAAATGAGGAAGTATTTTCAGGACCAAATAAAAACAAGTATGAGACACATTCTAGTATACCTGGATTTTTTCTGTGGTTCAGAATTTCCTGGAGGTTGAGATACTACCCTGGGTTATATAGTGTCCTCAATTCCCACTTAGTTCTGTTCTCCTCCAGTGACACCATCTCCTTGGCTCTCTTCCCTGGAATACAGAATCAAATGGGGACCAGAGTCTGAGATCCAATAACATTGCAGAGCTGAGTCCAGGAGCCATCAATTCCTGCCGAAGTGAATACCATGCAGCTTTTAACAGTATGATGATGGAACGCATGACCACAGATATCAACGCACTGAAGCGGCAATATTCTCGGATTAAAAAGAAGCAGCAGCAACAGGTTCATCAGGTGTATATCAGGGCAGGTAATGTACTTCTTTGAGTTAATTTCAGCTGTGTGTCAACTTATGCAAGTCGACACAAGTATTTCTAGGATGGCCTGGAGATTGCTGCTCAACTCTGGCTCAGCACCCACCAACACAGCTGGCAGAAGACAACAGCATCTTTACCTTTTCACTTTTTATTTTATCTTATCAGGCTCTAAAGAAGAAAAAGGTCCCAAGGACCAGGCAGCTGATGGTATTGAACACCTCTTTGCTTTTGGAGAAGGGTTTACAAATGATGAGAATGTTGCAAAGCCATGCAATCCTTGGATCTGAGACATATTGGAGCTCTTGCTTCTTAAGCTCCAGGCATTTGGAAGTGGAATTTAGTCGTCTGTGTACTAGTAAATTAAGCTATTCTTCAGCCATTTAGATAGTAATATGACAGATGTTGTGATCAGAGGAAAAGGAAAAATCCATTTCTGTGCCTGGCTGATGGGTTAGCAGTGTCTGGGGAGTCTGCTGAGAAGAACACAATTGTACTGTAGTTGGAGTTGCTCTTTTCCAAGGATTGTTGAGCTTCTTTTTTTTCTTTAAATTCCCCGAATCCCAGTGAACAGTCTATTTTATTATTTAATATATGCTTATTTGGGAATTGATTTGTCTTATTCTAAGTGAAATCCTAATGAAAATGATGCCAGTCCAGAGTTAACCACGGTATAAATTTGACATGTTTTTAAGAGACTGGTAAGCATGTGACTGTCTTGCACAAAAACTGAATTTACCTTTTACTGGTTGGGAAGAAGTAGGCAACTTCTTGAAGATTCTTACTTTATCCTGAATCAATATAAAAATCTATCACAAAAGAAACTAAAAACTATAACACTTTAATTTTCAAAGCATTGGTGCATACATGTCCTTATTTGTCCTTAAATCTACAAGGAAAGCAAGAACAGATGTTTTCATATCCTTGTGAAAAATAAGGAGATGGTAATTCAGGAAGGCTTAGCAATTGTCTAGGATTATATAGCTATATTGAGTGGTCAGGCCAGGGCTATAACCCCCGTGTTTTGATTCTTTATATAGTTCTGTTTGAACCACTTTCAAAAGCTTTGGATGGGATGTTGAACAGTTGCCTTTGGGTACTAAATCAGCCCACTGTTTGGATTCTAGTCTGTACTATATGTACAGACATACAGAACTATGGTCTATAGGTAAAATTCTGCTCAATGTCTATTTTTATAAATACAGTTTTATTGGAACACAGGCATGCCCATTTGTCTGCATATTGTCTATGATGGCTTTCACTTCAGTGGCAACAATATTTATAGTCGGGTCCTTTATAGGAAAAGTTTGCTGACCCCTACTCTAGATCATGGTTTCTGTGGTTATTTTTAGAGAAATATTGGTGCTCAAGGGCAAAGTTCAAGAACATTGCTTCTCAGACTTTAGTGTGAATATGCATTGCTTGGGGATATGTTAAAATGAAGAATCTGCTTCCTATAGCTGTGGGGTGGGGCTAAGATATGCATATCCAACAAGCCTCTAGCTGATGCCACTGCTGCTGGGTGAGGATTGCACGTTGAGTGGAAAGGTTTTGGAGATGGTATAGGTTAGGATTAGCAGTACAGGTGGAGAGAGTGAAATTCAGCTAGAGGCAAAAGTTCCCAGCTTCTGGGAAGTCCCTGGTGGTCCAGGGTTTTACACTGCCAATGCAGGGGGCACAGGTTTGATCCCTGGTCAGGGAACTAAGATCCCACATGCTGCGTGGTGCGATCAAAACAAACAAAAATCCTCAGCTTCTGAGATTTAAAGAAAGGTGGTGAGGATGGTGGTGATTGAGGTACCAGCTTTCTAGGTTAGGGAGGACAGGAAGTTAAGCATTTTAGTCCTAATAGATTCTGTTTTTATGAAGAAATTGGAGAAAAAGTTGTTTGCTTGGGAGTAAGTTGAAGGTCGTGTAGGAGCTTAAAGAAAGGAATGAAGATTTAGATTGAACACTGAAAGCAATGGGAGAGGGAAAGAAAGTTTGTTCAGTGCAATTGAGGACCTAAAAAAATAGGAAGTTATGAATTTAAGGAATATCAATCCACATAACTGTGTGAATCCCCCATTCCCCTCACTGCTACCCCCAGCAGCTTTTAGCTTCCATTTTGGAAAAGAGAATGCGAATTGTGGCTCTAGAGTGGAGTTTTGTCGGGCATGTGCGGTACAGCCACAGGGATGCTGAAACATGTGGTTATTGATGAGGTGTGGTCCAAGGGATCAGCCATGTGCCTAGCAGGGTGGTGGTGGTGGTGTAAGGGAGCCGAAGAGACAGTGAGAGATTATGAGAAGACTGGGGGATCAAGGAATCGAAGTCTCTATGGTTCATTACCAAGAATAGTTACATCCAAGGTCTAAGAGCTAGAATAGTCAAAGAGAATAGGAGAGTCCAATATTTTTCATGTGAGGCAGATCCGGGTGATGTTTAGGAAGGAACTGGACAGGTTGAGGATGGGTCAGTCACAGAGGCCGTGATGTAACTCAGGGAGGTAAGAGGATATAGAGCAAAGGGGAAACAGGTGTCCAGGTTTCACTGAAGACTGGCCTGTGACCAGAGGTAGAGAGGTGAGAGCAGTTGAGAAGCATAGAAGGGAGGACGACCACAACCACATGACCTAGGTGATGTCAGAAGGAAGGCTGCTCACACAAAGATGGTCTTTTTCTGCCGCTTCTGCCTGCAGCTCTTGTCCCTGGGGCTATGAGTGTGCAAACTTCATTGAAAACAGGGGCTTGGTCATCACTACAGGAGGGAGACAGTACTTCTGTTAATAGTGTCTTCCAGGAGAACCCAATTCTAGGTGCTTTCCTGTTTTCAGTTTGTGTTCAGAGTCTGTTAAGGACACAGGAGTGGACCTGGGACCAGGCACTTGATGTCTGTGATGTCACTGCGTTTTTACTACCTCCGTATCACTTCTCTCATTCTGCTGTCTCTCACTTAATAACATGCAGTGTGTGGTTTTCCCACCTCTCAGATGCTGACAGCTGGTAATCCATATGGTCATAGTGTTTGACTTATTATTTAAAAAAAATTTTTTTTTTCCAAAGATTTCCTAGATATATAACCTGGGAGGTTGCTTCTCAGAAGCAAAGCTCTCTGTAGAAAACATTAGAGAGCCTGGACTCTAACTGGTAATAAGGGGTCAGAGTCTGTTTCCTTTGTGTCCTCAGCCCCTTGTCTCCTCTGTATGAAGGGAGGGAATCAGTACCCCAGGCTCAAGGACTGAATTCAGTTTCTGCTGCCTTCAGTTACATGACTCTGTCCTTACCTGGGAAATATGTGGGCAGCGGGTGGGGACAGCCTGTCTTGACTCCTCTTCCAAGATGGATGTTTTTCTCTGTGGTACCTTTCACACGACCTTTCAACCTTTCTTTCAGACAAAGGTCCGGTGACCAGCATTCTCCCGTCTCAGGTAAACAGCTCTCCAGTTATAAACCACCTTCTTTTAGGCAAGAAGATGAAAATGTCAAACAGAGCCGCCAAGAATGCTGTCATCCACATCCCTGGTCACACAGGAGGCAAAATATCACCCGTTCCCTATGAAGACCTTAGGACCAAGCTCAATTCTCCATGGCGAACCCACATCCGTGTCCACAAAAAGAACATGGCCAGGACCAAGAGCCAGCTGGGCTGCGGGGACATGGTCGGGCTGATAGAAGAGCAGAGCGAGGGCTCCAAGACTCACACCCTGGGGGCGGCCAAGGCATCTCCTTCCGATTGTGTCGGGACAGCTCAAGACGGCTGCTCCAACGGCAGCACAGGCAGGACCATCGAAGGGCAGTCTCCAGAGCCGGTGTTTGGGGATGCAGATGCCGATGTGTCTGAGGTCCAGGTGAAGATAGAAGCCTTGGAACTGACCCCAAGGGGTGCTGCTGCTGAACCTGAGCCCAGGGTGCCTCCACCCAGCCAGCGGCACTTCCCAGAACCACCCAATGCCCCGGGAGGAAACAAGGTCCCTGGCAAGGCTCCCCAAGGTGGTAGCCACCCGAAGACCCCCATCTTTAGCCCCTTTCCCAGCGTTAAACCACTGCGGAAGTCCACCGCCGCCAGGAATTTGGGATTATATGGTCCGACAGAAAGAACCCCAACCGTGCACTTTCCTCACATGAGCAGGAGCTTTAGCAAGTCCAGCAGTGGCAACAGCAGCACAAAGAAACGGTGACCTTCTCTCAGAAACTATCCACATTCACCTCTTCATGGTGGCAAGAGGGTTCCAGCTGGATGGATGGCTCCAGATGAGCTCCCATTGTCCACTGAGAGTGAATCTAGAGGTTCAGAGATGAGCAGCAGTCCTTAAAAAATGGGAATTGGAAATTGTATAATTGGCGCTAGAACCGGGATGTCTTCTGATTATTGATACAGTGGGTTTTTGTGGAAAAATAAATATTGAGGTTTTAAATTGTTTGCCCAACTTTTCCTTGTGAGCTGTTTAGAAAAGACTTTGTATCTAGACTGTTAACTCTTCTTCCTTCCCTCCTGTTCTGAGGGCTTTCAGGGTCCCAGTGGCAACCCCCCAAAACTTCCAGTTCTCTGGGTGTTATTAATACTCAAGCATGCACACACTAGCTGGCTAGAACAGAAACTGCAAAAAGAAAGTTAATTTCTTAGTTGCAAAAAAAAAAAAAAAAACTTCCCAATTTCCCTCTTCATGCCCTATTTGGGGCAGCGGGGAAATGTTTGTATGTGTGAGTTTTCCTTCAAGAGTTTTGGCCAGTCTCAAAACTGGTTTTTATTCTTGTGCTGAAGTTCAGAAGAAAAATCTAGACAGCCTTTCCTTCACTTTCTGTTTCTACCTGCAAAATGAAGAAAACCCTCATCTGTTGAAATGTAGGTTCATCACCAACTTGAAGATCTTATGCAGGGGTCCCAAAGGGGATATACATTAAGCAATTGCCCCGAACAGCTTGCTGATTCCACTAAGCTTTCCCCGAGCTCCATGTTCTTCTCCTAAGGAGAGTGTAGGTCCTCAGTGGTGGGATCTCTGAGGGGCTCTACATAGAGCTTTTCTGGCACTCTCCACCACTCAGCTCATTTACCGACCAGCTCTCCACTACAGATGCAGGAAGCTTCTGCTCAAAAGCCAGGACATAGTACCTGCAACTCTGTTACTTGAATTTTGTGCTTTTTTGGGGAGGTTGGAGTTCTTTGTTACTTGAACACTGCCTTTTCCTGGAGAAGGCCCCAGTACTTTCTAGCTCTCTCTCACCCCTTCCTCCTCAGAGATAGTACCTGTTATCTCTACTATGCAGATGGGAACCCTGAGTCACCCAGAGGTGAATAACCCTTCAGATACTCCAGGTAAATACTCTCGGTACTCAGTGTGACTCAGCCACGTTTCCTCCAGTGCAATAGCGGGTTTCATGCTCTTTGTACACAGATGCGTTGGCTACCTAGGTTCTAGAAACCAAGGCTTGGAAGCCATTCACTGCACTCCCTCCTGACTCAAAGAACCTTTTCCCAGATGTTACAGAGTGCTGTCATGGCATTTTGTAAAAGCAGCTCTGACCTGCTTATCTGAAAAGGTAGTTTATTAAAAAAAACAAAACAAAACAAAACACTTCATGCAGCTGTCATTTTGGCTGGACAGAGGGCTCACTCCACAACCCTCTTTTCCCACCATCTTTAGAGACAGACTCAGCAATTTTATCCTCGTCCCTGGAAGACCTTGACCAGGCTGGCAGACGTTTTGATGATGCAGACAATATTCATTTGACCTAATTGGAGGATTGCTAATTCTGAAACCAAAACTATAGCTTAAGAAAGGATTTTTTTCCTATGGAGAGGCACTAATTTTTAGAATAAAATAGAGAATGTGATTGTGTGGGCTTTTTTTGAATAGAAAATATGAGAATGATATATACAATGAGAAGAGTTATCCTTTTTGTGGTATTTTTACCCCTTAAAGAATTGAAGATGGAAAATCTGAGTAATAAGTTATTGCAGTTTGGGTCTTGAATTTGGTGCTCTCCAAAGTTAGCATGCAGCTTCTTAAAAAGCAACCACACCCACAGCCTGTGTCTTGGGAAGAGTGTAGGTGGAGAGTCGGGATTACTTTGCATAAGAGACCATGTTTTCCAATGTTAAGCCAGTGACATGATTTTCTTCCATCTGCTCAGCCTTTCAGATAAGAATGATTCCACCTTGTATTCTTTTCTCCTCCCCTGTCCCGAGTGAGTCAGAAGAGTCCCGTCCCCTGGAGGGATGTCTGATTTGAACAGAGAATTGTTTTTCCTCTCTTGAGTCAGTTTCCAGCTCCCCGAGGGGTCTGAGATTGGGGAGGTGGGTAATGAGGTGGAGGGTACTTCCTGCAGTTCTTAGGCTTGTGCCATCGCTGTCTGCTACCTATCTTAGGGTTTGTAGCACATATTGTACCAGTTTCTTGCAGTTGGTCTTTCTGAGGAAAGGGTGGATGTGATGGCATGCAGTTGGGGATAAGTATGTGTTGATGATGAGTAAACTATTGAAAGGATAATAGTCTTCTGAGGTAAGAATGACCACATCGGGATTTCAAAACTGACAAATTCCTGTTGAAGCACTCTGTCCTGTTAAAGTGCATGCAATTGTACCATGTAATCACCATGTGAATTGGTCAATTTGTGAGCTTTGCCTACTTTAGAAAATAAAGAATCTGCAGTAGCCTGTAACACACAGCATGTACGAAGACCAGTGTGGACTTTTATCTTCCTTTGTGTTGGACACTGTACGCCAGCACCAGAAGTACTTACCAAGTAGCGGTTTCTTTATTTGAAGATATGTCTGTAACCCCGTCAGCACTATTCTGGGAGTCGATTTATGTCTCTGCACCTCAGTCCTCTTACAAAAGCCTCCCGCTAATCTAAACCTAGTTTGTAATGTCAACATGGGGCTGTAACTGTTTGGACTATTGTATTCCCTCTTTTTGTCTCTCTTGTTCTGAAGAACTGTACTGATCACAGAAATATATGCATAAAGGTTCTCGTTGTTGTAGCTATTGTGGCGGTGTTTAATCTGAGCGCCTGCATAGAATGCTGCGCAACTTTTCTCATCCTCTTCTCTTCCTGTCAACTTCCCCCCAGCCTCCCCCCGGCCTTTGTTCATGTGAACCAAGGGAGCAGCCCAATAAACTCCAGTGACCCCAGTTTAATCGCTAGGTTGCCAGGTGGCCTATGATCTGCCAGGAACTTGGCAGAATGCTGGGTTCCTGAACATGAGTAAGAGAGTTTGCTCAAGAATGTGCGTACGTGTGTGTGAATGTATGTGTATAAAATGAATCTGTAGATCTTTCATTTCTCTTCGTTTTAATAAAATAGAGCAGTAGTTTATCTTCCTGGTCTTATGGAATCTAGATGAATAGAGAACTGTGGCCAAGCGTACAGCCGCTGCCGCCTCCCCTCATAAAATCTCCCTTGACTCTTTCTGAGCTACTTGTTTTTTTTTGTTTTTTTTTTTGCTACATACAGCCAACATCTGAGGCAGCATTTTAAATATACTATGTTTCCTTATTAGAAAAGTGACACATGTGTTAAGAAAATTTGGAAAACAGAGCACGAGGGACCATCGGTGTTCTGGAATGGGTCTCTCCGCTGTTTGTTTATGTTTGCATGTATACATACACCACTGTCTACTAAAAGGTGTATTGAGAACACTAGTTGAAGCTTTGTTTTTCCAATGCTGCTCCTCTACAGCAGCATTTCATTGACCAGTATTTCATCATGTGTTCATGCCAGAATTCACACAACAGCATCTTGTTGTAAAAGAGATGTCTTTTTT
Source organism: Bubalus bubalis (assembly GCF_019923935.1). Lineage (NCBI taxonomy): Eukaryota > Metazoa > Chordata > Mammalia > Artiodactyla > Bovidae > Bubalus > Bubalus bubalis. The sequence continues at coordinate 71,483,198 of NC_059160.1, forward strand.
TTAATTCATATTGAAGTGTAGTTGATTTACAATATTATGTTAGTTTCAGGTATATAATAATTAATTTGGTTATACATAGATCTGTATATTGTTTTTTAGATTCTTTTCCATTATAGTTTAACATGAGATAGTGAATATAATTCCCTGTGCTATACAGTAAATCATTGTTTATCTATTTTATATATGGTAGGGTGTATCTCAAACTGGTATTTTTTGGTTATAGATAGTACTGGAAAGACTGCCCTAACACTTATATCTTTGTGCACAGACCTAAGAATTTTCTTAGGGTATGTTCATCCAAATGGAGTTGCAAGGTCAGAAAATATGTGAATTTCTAAGATATATAAATAAGATATATATATATAAAATATATATATAAATATATATGTATATATTTTTATCTCCACCTCCAAATTGCTATATTTGAAGACTGAAGTAACTACAGAAGTACTCAACGAAAATGCCTTTTTTTTTTTTTTGTCCCTAGGGCCTCCAGAATTGATAGAAACAGTGATAATAGGCATTCGTATCTCATCCCTGACTTTTAAGAAAACCATTAAGTAGAATGTTTCCTGAGGTTCTTGGTAGGTATCTTTTAACAGGTTAAGGAAAGTACCTTTTATTCTTTGCTCACTAAGAGTTTTTAAAAAATCAACACATATTTAACTTTATCAAATGATCCCTAAATTACATCGTTTGAAAAGGAAGTGATGCTTAAGACTTTGTATCTTGAACTTGAGAAAATAGCTATTATCAAGTTTCATCAAAGCATATTAAGGTATTTTAGAGTTGGAAGTGATAGTGATGAAAGTCCTATGTGCAAATTTTCATTGCAATATTAAATTTACTAGAGGAAATTTGGAAATAATGTAAACATCTGAGGACATGGATAACAGTTGTATGAATTATGGTTCATTTACAAAGTGGAAGTGTAAGGGCCCATGCGTGTTTGGACCATTGACATGGTGGTTCTCTTACCTTCATGAGGCAGTTCAGGTGAAAATTTCAGCGAAATCTGGAATCACAGAATCACTGGCTACAGCTATGAATGGGAGGCCCTTACTGGATGATGGCTGAAACCAGAACCGTGCAATGTGGCTGTTCCACAGAGGTAGTCTGGGCTCAGTTAAATGGGGACTGAATGGAGATACATGGACACTTGGGGTTGGTTCAGCTCCCATGAGGTTCCCTGCTGGCCATCTCCTGAAGCGGAGTCTACTTCTTTCCTGGTGTGCAGCTCTGATCAAACCCACTGACCTTTTTGCAAAGTCACTGTCCATCCCATTCTCTTCCTTCCTTCCAGCATGGGCAAGCCTTACCTGACTGCTTCACCCTGCATCCCAGGGGCCTCAAGAGTCTTCTTCTTAAGGTTAAAAAACTAGAAAGTTGACTGTTTCTTAATACTTTCTTTCTATATACTCCCATAACACTTCTAGTTTTTCTTTAGGCAGTGCTGATCCTTGAAAAGAAGGTGGATCAAATGCCCCGTGGGGCCACTAGCTCTCTGGGTGGAAATAAGCTGATACTTCAAACCCAGGTGTCTCCCAATCCCTGGAGAGTCTATAAATCTGGATTGAAATAAAGCAAAGCAGCCACAGAACAAAAAACCTCCCCTAGAAATTTTGATACTGAACTAGATTTGGCAACCACTGGTCAACCTGTTTTAATGGTCTTTCAAATAGTCTCCCAGCCTACCCCACTTCTCTTTGTTGGTGTGACTACATATTGCTGCCAGAGCAATTCTTCTAAAATGAAAAACTCATCAGACAATTCCTCTGGTCAAAATCCTTCAGTTGGTTCCCATCTTCTGAAGGACAAGTGTTGAAACCCTTACCTTAGCTTGATCTAGCCCATGGTCACTTTTCCAGCTTGTTCCCACCATCTTTCCCATTCATTGCCTTCTGCAGTGTCGTCATCAGCACAATAATGTCAACCCTTTGCTGAGATCTTATCTGCTAGGCACTGTACTAGCTCCTTTATCTGTGTTATCTTGCTGGCATATCCCTCCTAAGAACCCCACAAACATATTATTCCTGTGTTAGAGATGATAAAAGTGGGGTGAGTGGTTGTATTCTTGACCACAGTCACCTCATGGTAACTGGCAGAGTCCTGGTCCTTCTGACACCAGAGCCCAAGCTCTCTGCACTATCTGCACCGTCTGAGACCTTTGCATACAGCAACTTGAAATGCCCTGAAAGCTTCTTACTCTCCCAACACCCTTGTAACTGTGTATTTGTTAACCTCTTCCCTGAGCTCACTCCTTGCTCCAGTCTGCTTGGAAAACACCCACCCACCCACCCTTTTAGTCTTATCACACGCATTAATAGCATCAGCTCCACCCCTTGACACTTGCCAATAGTATGATTTTGTGTGTGTTTCTTAACCTTCTCTTTCCACATCTGTACAATGAGGATAATAATTTCAATCTCACAAGGTTTGTTGTAGACTTCTGTGATTTTTGCTGACCTAGAATTAACATTCTTCCTTTGGCAGTAATGTCCTGGAGAGGTTTGTTCTCCTCTCGCCACGTACATCTCTGTGAGGCTGATGCCCTAGGAGCACGCAGTCCAAGCTAAGCCATTCAGCATCCTCCCCCTTCCCAGCCATGGTGTCTGACCCATGGCCAAGCACACAGACAAAGAATCTCAATTCCTGGGCTCTTGTTTTGAACTTGTGGGGAAAGCTGATTTGCTCATTTTTAGTGGATTTGAACCTGGAAGGAAAAAGCCAAGGAGCTGCTGCTAGCAACCATCTTGTAACATCTCCTCATCCAGGGAGAGATTCTTGGAGGAGTGAATTGAGACTGAGCAAGCAGAGCTGAGAAACAGAAACCTGGCTCTTTTTATATCAGAGACCCCTGGATCAGACCATACCTGAAGCAAAATTACTCTCTCTACACCACTTATTACATCAGCCAACCTTCCAGTTTTTGGTTTTAACCTGGTTTAGTCAGGTTTTTTTTATCATTCATATTAACAACCTGTTAATTGGAATAGCCATTTTATGAGGATAACAGGTTAAAAGGCAAAATAGTAGGCACCATGACTAATAAGGAGCTACTAGCTTTTGTTGACAGTGACTCAGACATCTCCTGAGCTCTCTCCATGATTTCTGGCTCTGTCCTCCCCATCCTAATAATGGATAGTGTAAGTTGGTGACAGGAAGTGTGATTCTCGTTTTATGAATGGGGTTCTTTCCTCCAACCTTTGAATCTTCTTTGGCCTCGTATCTCCTTGTGGCAGGAGAGGTGATTCTGAGTATGAAGCAGTTTTCCACCAATTTCACCTCTCATTCCAGCCCCATGTTTGTTCACAGCTGAGTCCTGTGGGGAGCAAAATAACTGTAAGCAAGTCACAAAAGGGTTATTTTAATGAAATTCCACAAAAGTTGGGCGTCCAGGCAGCCTGTGTGTGGAACTTCCTTCCCCAGGTGTGATGGAATCCAAGGGCATCTCCCCCTGCTCCCTCAGGAGCCTGTTCAGCTCTCTCACAGGGAAGGCTCTGGAGCAGCTCTGATGGCATCTGTTGGGAAGTAGCAGGGCTGGATGGGGGTGGGTGGGCCTCTTGGGGGCCTGCAGCATCCACTGGGAGCACCCACTAGGAGCACACCTTCTGGGAAAAAAAGAGGAGCACCTTGTGAGGATTTCAAGAAAACATTGCCTGGTGTTAAGGGGATGGAAAGACCTTATAGCCACTGCCTCAAAATATGTGAGAACAATGGTTTTTGAAAAATTTAAATTAATTTTTATTGCAGTATGTTTGCTTTACCATGTTGTGTTGGCTTCTACTGCATAGCAAAATGAATCAGCTGTACATATAGGTATATCCCCTCCTTTTTGGAGTTCCCGCCCATTTAGGTCACCACAGAGCATTAAGTAGAGTTCCCTATGCTATATAGTAGGTTCTCAATAGTTGTCTACTTTTGCATAGTATCAATAGTGTATATGTATTAATTCCAATCTCCTAGTTTCTTCCACCCGACCCCTTTCCCTATTGGTATCCACACATTTAGAGAACAGTGGTTTGAGTCATTGTTACAGGGACCCTATGTGGACCAAAAATTTGCTGAGTCTGTGAAAAGTCAGGTTACATATAACCTGTATCACACATACGTGCTAAATTCCACAAGTGTATATGCAACAGAACCTAGCAGATGGTGAAAAGCTTTAAAGTATTTTTTTTTCCCCCATATGGAGCTATGGACTGGAGTTTCTAGTACGTTTTTCAAGTGGGAAACAAATCACCGAGTCATGGAATTATTTAACAAAAATGTTCGTATCGGAATAATGAAATCACTAAATGTCAGACCCAGAGAGCATGGAGCTGTTTCAAAAATTTACTTCCTGATTTATTTAAAGTGGAGTATATTTGCTTTACAACATTGTATTAGTTTCTGCTGTGCAACAATGAGTCAGCTCTATGTATACATATATCCCCTCCCTCTCGGACCTCCCCCCACCCCATCCCACCCATCTAGGTCATCACAGAGCGCAGAGTTAAGCTCCCCGTGCTATACAGCATCTTCCCACTAGCTAGCTGTTTTACACATGGTATATATTTTACGCAATGTATATATGTAAATGCTACTCTCTCCATGTAAACTTTCACTTTAAATAAGTAATATTTGCACATGTTGAAAATTCAAAATGTACAAAAAGCATATGGTAAAAACTAAGTCTCCCTCCATACCGTGTCTCTTAGCCAGCAGTTTCCCTGTTCACTGGAAACCACTGCCACTGCTTTGTTGCAGCTCCTTCCAGAGAGATTTTATGCATATTCAAGCACTTTCATACACACGCATCTGCATAGGTAGTGGCATAAGAACCTTCTGAACCCTTCTTTTTCACTTATGTATCACGGAGGTGATTCTATAAGAGTGCAGGGAGCAACCTCAGCCTTTTTTTTTTTTTTCTTTTTATTGCTGCTTTAATTTTCAACTTACTGTACACAGTGAATTTACTCTTTTGGCCTTTGTTAGCTAATTTGATTGCTTACAGTTCCATACCTGTACTAAGCAGGTGGTGCTAGTGGTAAAGAATCCGCCTGCCAATGCAGAAGACATAAGAGATGCGGATTTAATCCCTAAGTCAGGAAAATCCCTTGGAGAGGGAAATGGTGACCCACTCCAGTATTCTTGCCTAGGAAATCCCATGGACAGAGGAGCCTGGCGGGCTACAGTCCATTCATGGTGTTGCAAAGAGTAGGACATGACTGAAGCAACTTAGTATTTAGTTCCTTATCGATGAGTATACATATCCTTGTATGTGTGTTGTTATATTACAAGCAAGCAAGTTTAGCTATAGGATAAGTTCCTAGATATGGAATTATCTGGTAACTGTGTGCATTTTAGGTTTTGATCAAGTTGCCAAATTACTCTCTACAGTTGTTCTGTGTATAAATTTTGACTTCCGTTGGAGATGTGTGAAAATGCCCAATTTCTCCTACCCTCATATTACTCAATATCTTATCAAATCTTTTTATCAGGTATTTAATGTGCATTTAAAAACATGCATGAAGTTAACATTCATTTAAAAATTCTTTATATGTTTGTTCATAGCATTTGCTCAGTTTTGCTCTTTTTTCCTTGTTGATGCCAGTTCTTTTTTAAAAAAAATTAAAATACAGTTTTATTCTAAATAAAATTTAGAATTTTATTTAGAATTTGCATATGTTTTAATTGTATTTGCATATTGTTTTAAATGTATTTGCATTTTATTTAGAATTTGCATATGTGGACAATTTGCATATGTTTTAATTGTATTTTTAAAAACTATTTATACTGGGGTATAGCCACTTAAGAACTTTGTGATAGTTACAGGTGCACAGCAGAGTGACTCAGCCACACATAAACAGTATTCATTCTCGTCCAAATTCCCTTCCATCCAGGCTGCAACATAATGAACAGAGTTCCCTGTGCTATACAATAGTTGGTTGTATGGTTAGTTGATAGTTGATATAACTATTGATACTATTGATATACAATAGTTAGTTATTCATTTTAAATATAGCAAGATGCGTGTGTGCACTGTTGTGTCTGACTCTTTGTGACCCCATGGCACATGGACCCCATCTGACTCTTTGTGACCCCATGGAGCCTGCCAGGCTCCTCTGTCGATGGGATTTCCCAGGCAAGAATACTGGAATGGGTTGTCATTTCCCCCTCCAAGGGATCTTCCTGACTCAGGGATTGAACCCATGTCTCTAGTGTCTCCTGCATTGGCAGGCGGATTCTTTACTAATGTGCCACCTGGGAAGCCCAATATAGCAGGATACCAGTTCTTTATGCAAGAAAAATGTCCTTGTCTGTTATATGAGTTGTGATATTTTTCTCATTTTGCTGATTATCTTTAAATTTGTTTATATTAATTTTTGACATATATTAAGAAACATTTTTTTTTTCAAATTCATCAGTCTTTTCTTTTATATCTTCTGGATTTTGTGTGACATTTAGAAGGGCCTTTTCCACATCTTGTGCTTATTTGAAAAGTCTCTCTTTTTTCTTCTACTACTGTTTTGGGTTTCATTTTCATAATTAAATCTTTAAATTGAAGTGTAGTTGATTTACAGTGTTGTCTTAGTTTCTGGTGTACAGCAAAGTGATTCAGTTACGCATATACTTTTTCATGTATTTTCTATTATGGTTTATTACAGGATATTGAATAAGGTTCCTTGTATAATAACAAAGCTATACAGGACCTTGTTTATCTTTTTTAAAAAAAAAAAATATATATATATAGTAGTTTGTATGTGCTAATTCAAAGCTCCTAATTTATCCCTACCTCACCGCTTTCCCTTTTGGTAACCAAAAGTTTGTTTTCTGTGTCTGTGAGTCTATTTATGTTTTGCATATAAGTTCATTTGTGTTGTATTTTCAGATTCCATATATATGTGATATCTTATGATATTTGTCTTGCTGACTTACTTCACTTAGTATGAAAATTTCTAGGTCTATCCATGTTGCTGAAAATGGCATTATTTCATTTTTTTAATGGCTGAGTAGTAGTCTATTGCATATATATCCTACTTCTAGAAGCAACCTAGATGTCCATCAACAGATGAATGGATAAAGAAGTCACAGTACATAAACACAATGGAATATTACTCAGCCTTAAAAAGGAATGAATTTGACTCAGTTCTAATGAGGTGGATGAACCTAGAGCCTATTATACAGGGTGAAGTTAAGTCAGAAAGAGAAAGACAAATATCGTACATTAACACATATGTGTGGAATCTAAAAGGATGGTACTGATGAAGCTATTTGCAGGGCAGCAATGAGATGCAGACACAGAGTACAGACTTGAAGACACAGCAGGGGAAGGTGGGACAAATTGAGAGAGTAGCATTGAAACATATACATTACCATATGTAAAATAGATAGCCAGGGGGAATTTTCTGTATGATGCAAGGAGTTCAAATCCAGTGCTCTGTGACTAGAGGGGTGGGATAGGGTGGGAGGTGGGAGGGAGGTTCAGGAGGGAGGGGACACATGTATACCTATGGCTGATTCATGTTGATATATGGCAGAAACCAACAAAACACTGTAAAGCAATCATCCTCCAATTAAAAATAATAAATTTAAAAAGAAAGTTCACAGCCAACAGTTGACACATCATACTGTTTTTATTTTCATCAGTTCAGTTCAGTTCAGTTCAGTCGCTCAGTCGGGTCCGACTCCTCGCAACCCCGTGAATCGCAGCACGTCAGGCCTCCCTGTCCATCACCAACTCCCAGAGTTCACTCAAACTCACGTGCATCGAGTCGGTGATGCCATCCAGCCATCTCATCCTCTGTCGTCCCCCCTTTCTCCTGCCGCCAATCCCTCCCAGCATCAGAGTCTTCTCCAATGAGTCAACTCTTCGCATGAGGTGGCCAAAGTACTGGAGCCTCAGCTTCAGCATCATTCCCTCCAAAGAACGCCCAGGGCTGATCTCCTTCAGAATGGACTGGTTGGATCTCCTTGCAGTCCAAGGGACTCTCAGGAGTCTTCTCCAACACCACAGTTCAAAAGCATCAATTCTTCGGCACTCAGCTTTCTTCACAGTCCAACTCTCACATCCATACATGACCACTGGAAAAACCATAGCCTTGACTAGACGGACCTTTGTTGGCAAAATAATGTCTCTGCTTTTGAATATGCTGTCTAGGTTGGTCATAACTTTTCTTCCAAGGAGTAAGCGTCTTTTAATTTGTTTTCATAGTGCTCCTGGACTGAGTGGAAACATTGCAAAGTGTTTCCAGTAAATGAGCATCTCCTCCAGAAATCCCTCGTCACTTCAGCTGCTTTGATATGGATTTTGGTGCCAGCAGCTCAAGATGATGATGGATAAGGTAACTTTTAAAATTTCTATAATTAGTGATAGTGGAGTGGGAGAGATAAGAGGTGCTGTAGAACCTGTGGAGGGTAAAACAGAGGCTCTGCACCCAAAGCAGTCAGCTCCAGAGAGTCTGGTTCTGCCTTCCTTTTGAAAATTCTCTTAGAGATAAACTCTGGAAGGAAGCACCTCCATTGCTTGAGTTGGCCTCATATGGGATTTGGAGTATCACAGAGGGACACAGTAAATATGATGGCACGGGGTAGTTATACTGACGTAGCTTGAAAGGTCAAGAGAGAATAAGTAAAACACTTTTATAGGGTCTCACCCAACATCAAGATTTGCATAAAGGCTTGCCACAAACAACAAGTCAACCTGTGATGATATAAAAATAACAAATTAATAATCAAGTCACACCCAACCATTGGATTTCCAGATTAAAAAAATTTTTTTTCTAAAAAAGAAATTATGCCAAGTGAATATCTTATTTTCCTTGAACTGACTCTCTTCCAAAAAAAAAAGAAAGTGAAACAAACAAGAAAAACAATAGAAACAGCTGCATAGCTTAACCCAGAGAATTGGTTGGGATCCTGTAAAAGTATTATTAGTCAGAACCAAGCTTTGTCTGTGCAGTAGAGAAATGGGGATCTGGACTTCTGCACGACTGGGTCTGAGTTTCTGAACCAGATAGAGTAAGGCAGGCTTTGGATGGAAGGGCTTGCTGCCACCTTTCAGCAGAGCAAGGCCATGGTTGCACCAGCAATTGCGTTTTCATATCCAGGTCCATGAGACCCGTGACTCTACCCTACTGATCTTGACGGTGGAAAATCTGGACTGATGCTGTGGGCTACAGCCGCAAGCCTCTAAGTGCGGTCTGGGGACCCTGCAAGTCGCTGAGGTCCTTTCATGGGGTTCCTGAGATCAAAACTATGTTTATGTTAATAGCAACACTATGATAGTGTTTGTCTTTTTCACTCTCATTTTCTCATGATTGTACACGGAGTTTTTCAGAGGCTACCTAATGTGAGATATTAGAACAGACTGAATGCAAAAGCCAGCTGTATTGATAACCAGACATGAAAGAAATCTGCAAAAGTGTAAAGCAATGCTACTTTCTTATCAGATATTTTTGTTTTGGAAAGTGAAGCTATTTTTTGTAAAATGTTTATGTTAATGGATTAATTGTTGTCATTTTAAAAAGAATTCAGATATTTTGAATTCACATAAAAAAGTAAATATAAAATTATATAAGCTTTGAGCTCTGTATGGTCCTTATAATTTTTAAGAAAATGTTTGAGAATTTAGGAGGATCCTGATACCAAGAAGTTTGAGAACTGCTGGTCCATGGGGTACGGAAAGAAAATAAATGCAAGATAACAATAGTTATTTATGAGTACTTCCTGTTTGACAGGTTCTGTGCTAAGGGCCTAACATGGATTACCTCATTTTACTCTCATAACCATCCTAAGAGTGGGTACTAATGTTCCTTTTTAGGTTACATATGAGGAACCTGGGCTTAGAGAGGACAAGTGATATTCTCAAGGTCAGAGAGTTCAAAAGTGGCAGAGAGTGGAACTGAACCCAGGGAGTGTGGTTCCAGTTCTCAATCCCTAAACCACCTAGTGACAGTGCTTCTAGAAGTCGGTGCCTGCTCTTTCCCTCTTGCGGCCCATCCCAGCCCTCCCCCTAAAAATTGGATCTCATGAAAGAGGCAACTGGAGAATCAGATGTGTCGCTGACTAGGTCTCCCCACTCCTGAGTCAGGGTCGACTGGAACAGCTGTTGACACCCATAATAAGGGGGATGCCACATGGACCCAAGCTCCCCAAACCCATACTCATCTCTCCTCCTTAAGTTAATTTTGAACCTGAAAGACTATGATTGTTAAAAAAAGAAAAAGTAAAGAGGGACAACTATGAAAGGGAAAAAACTCAAAAAATTCAGTGGAGGGAATTTTGTTTCACAAGACTTAAGATTCTCTACTATTTAAATAAACAAAAACTGGACCTTTTTAGGTGATGTATGATGTTTGATTTATGCAACATAGACTAGCAATGATTTAATGGATCTGCATTCAGTAAAGAAACCTTGGATATATGTGTGTGCATGTTAGTCGCTCAGTTGTGTCCGACTCTTTGCGACTCTATGAACTGCTCTGTCCATAGGATTTTCAAGGCAAGGATATTGCAGTGTGTTGATATATATCTACGGCTAAATGAAAGTATCATTAGCTATATTAAGAGTTTGTGCGTGTGTGTGTGTTAATCGCTCAGTCGTGTCCAACTCTTTGCAACCTCATGGACTGTAGCCCACCAGGTTTCTCTGTCCATGGGATTTTCCAGGCAAGAATACTGGAGTGGTTTGCCATTCTCTTCTTTAGTAAGTTCTTTATGCATCATTTTAATGATTCTCTGTTTTACTGAGTTTCTATTTTCCAACTAACTTCCCACCCATCTGGTTGCATAAGAGATACAAAGGGATGGGAAGAAAGGTTGGTTTTTTATTGTTTTTTTTTCACTTCAGCTGAGCACGGGTATGACAAACTTATGTAACCACTAGGTGCCACTGTTGCCTCATGCAAATATCACCAGACTCCTGCATTTTAGCATATGTTGGGAATTTTATTCTAAAGTGTTCAGGGTGTTTGAATGGGGGTTGTTGTTGTTCAATCACTCAGTTGTGTCCAACTCTTTGCGACTTCATGGACTGCAGCACGCCATGCTTCCCTGTCCTTCACTATCTCCCGGAGTTTGCTCAAACTCATGTCCATTGAGGCAGTGATGCCATCCAACCATCTCATCCTCTGTCATCCCCTTCTCCTGCCTTCAATTTTTCCCAGGATCAGGGTCTTTTCTAATGAGTCAGTTCTTTGCATCAGGTGGCCAAAGTATTGGAGCTTCAGCTTCAGCATCAATCCTTCCAATGAATACTCAGAATTTATTTCCTTTACAATGACTGTTTGATCTCCTTGCAGTCTAAGGGACTCTCAAAATTCTTCTGCAACACCACAGCTCAAAAGCATCTGTACTTTGGTGTTCAGCTTTCTTTATGGTCCAAATCTCACATTCATACTTTGACCATATCTTTGACTAGATGAACCTTTGTGGGCAAAGTAATGTCTCTGCTTTTTAATATGCTGTCTAGATTTGTCATAGCTTTTCTTCCAAGGAGCAAGTGTCTTTCAGTTTCATGGCTGAAGTCACTGTCTGCAGTAATTTTGGAGCCCAGGATCCAGGGTGAGTGAGGAAGGGACCTGGAAGAATCCCATTGCTGCATGTCCACCCCCTTCCCATCCCCAAACTCCCATATTATAAAGTTTTTTTTTAAGTATGTAGAATTGGCCATTGGGTAAGGAGCACTCAAGCACAAAGTTCCCAAAGATCATTATTTCTTGAAGAATGACTTCAAAATCAGCTTCAGGTAGAATGTGAAGCTAGCTGAGGGAAAGCAATTGCTGTGGCTGGTTTAGGCATAAGTGCCCAGTGCAGTGTCCAGTAGAGGTTAGGGTTTTTGACACTCTGTCTCAAAAAGATGCCCTGCATGTTGTGCAATGGTGAAAGTTGAGCCTGGAGCCCAACAGCATCTCTCTTTGGAGAAGATGGAGAGGAGGGGCTCACAGTGGGGAGGGGAGGAGGACTAGCCATGGCCACACCCTCTGTAGGTCCTGATGTCTGTTCCAGGGACCCCAGAGCTGAAAGATGAACTGGAGTACCTGCTGAAATACACTCCATACTGAGTCATACTTTGTTGGGCGTCTTGTATCACTGTGGGATGGATCTGCTAGACACTACATTCTGTGTTCAGTTTACCTTAATCATTTCTCATGTGATTTCCAGACTCAGGGTACTTATTTGTTGAGTAGCATTAGGTCCAAGGCTCTGTGCTAAGCCATCTAGAACATCCTCTGGAGAATATTGGGGTTGCTGATGTCCTTTGATCTCTGGGTCGGGAAGATCCTCTGGAGGAGGGCATGGCAACCCACTCTAGTACTCTTGCTTGGAGAATCCCAAGGACAGAAGAGCCTGGTGGGTTACAGTCCTTTGGGGTCGCCAAGAGTCGGACATGGCTGATTGACTAAACAACTACAACAAAACGTCTTTCCAGCTTGGTCTTTCCTGGAATGAAACATAACTTTCCAGGTGAGGTCTAATTCACGCCAAATATAGGGATAATTACTTCACTTGGTCTGGAAGCTTCCATCTAATAAGATTGTATTAACATTTATATATTATAACCACTCTGATTCTTCTGAATTTGAGTTGGGTTTCAACCCCCAGGGCTCTTTTCTTAGGATCTGTGTCAGGGCATTTTTTTTACATGCTGGACTTTTCCCACCAAAATTTCCACTACAAACCCAGGTCTTTATTCATCCATTCATTCAATTAGTGGGTATTGGGGACCTCACAGTCCTATATGTCATTTGGCTAAGACATATGACAATTTATTCTACCTTTTATTTCTTTTCGTGTAGATGACTCTTCCAGGGTTATGCCATTCTCAGATTTGGAATGTATATCTGCTCTGACTTCATTCTAATTGCTAAAACGTTACTGTTTGTGCTTGTTTGTTTTATAGGAACTTTAGAAGGATCTGACTAATTTTTTGAAATCTGATTCCTCAAGGAATATGAATGAAACCTAGCTTGGGTTTTGGATTCTATTTATCATTGTGTTGTAAAAATAGGGCTTTAAAAAATTTCAAGTTTACTTAATTTCACATTTTTAGTAAAATTTGTTTCATATAGGTACATAATTATGTTTGAGTAAGAACTCAAACAATAGCTTATATGAGAGAAATCAGAAATAGACACTATGGAAGCTTATACTGTCCTACACATGTGAAGCATTGTTGATATTTAGTTTCTGGGGCTCAATTGTTTGGGGGAAATAAGAGCTTGAAGGCCCTTTTTAGTATAACTGTAAGAGCTTCTGATTTAAAAGGATGACCGGAAGCTAAGAACAGTAAGCCTCTACTTCATAGGGAGTGAATGTTTCCAAGAAGCCCTCTAGAAATACATAAGGTGTCTCTTTTCTTGCAGACATTGACCAGAGTTCATTTGTGTTTTGCTTTGGTAAGCCGTTAGTGCCACACTGGCCAGACTGGCCCTTGTCTCTATCGTTGGAAGAAATAACCAAGTCAAAGTGGTTCCAGCTCTCACTAAGTGTTGGGATTCACCCTTGGAATTAACTAAGTAATATATTATCTGAACAATTACTAGATTGATTATTAAATATTAGTCATTTTGTGTTTAGAGGGTTTTCTTAGGATGAAGTGTAGAGTTAGGAAGAGATCTTTCTCCCAGTTTTGGTCTATAGTGACCCATTTTGGTAAATGACAAGATTAATGATTAGATAACGTTGCAATTATTGCATTTAAGATGTTACTCATATGTGTTGATTTGGTATTTCTATATAAATATTTCCTGTTCATGTAATACCTAAGCTTTCAGTTTATTTAATCAAAATGTGATACTATCATAAGTAGGAAAATAGATGGAAATTAAATGGAGATAGGACTCCAAACCAGAAGAACTGTGTGTAATAAATTAATGAGAAATTAAGCACAGTGATGAAAGAAATATTTACGTTGCCTGCTGCATTTTTTATGCAAGTAGATTATAATTTCTTAGAGAAGGCCCTAAAATAGTCAGTCTAGGTTTGGAAAGAAATTTTCTACTCACAGGTTCTAGTTCATGGATTGTTTTCACTTGACTCTCAGGACATGCCGCTCTCTTGGTTTCCCTTCTGCATCACTGATGGCTGCTATCCATCTCCTTTCCTGGTTCCTCTCTTTATTTCCATTCTGTTTTATATTAGGGTGCCCTGGGCTCAGCAGATGGCAAAGAGAAGACTGAGGACCAATTCCAGGACACCCCACAACATTAAAGATGTGAGTCAGAAGAGAAGGACAGCACAGGAGGTTGAGAAGGGACAGTTAGGCAATTAGGACAGAACTAAAAGTGAAGAAAATTTACTAAGAAGGAGGAGATCAAATGCTTCTGATTAGTCAAAGGCAAGAACTAAGAATTAATCATTGTGTTTAGCCACATGCACATCTTGGGTGATCTTGATAAAAATAATTTCAGTGTTTATGATGGGTAGGTCTGAGATAGAATAGAAGGAAAGTTATTAGAGACAATCAGTACTGAGAAGGCTTTGGGGAGTTTCGCTGCAAATGGAGCAAAGAAATGGGGTAGTGGCTAACCAGAGGATGTATCAGAGAATCGGATGTGACTTTTAAGGGCTGATTGTTAAGACTATAAGCAGGAAATGAGGCAAGAGTCCCACAACAAAGGCCAAGGCAGATCCTGGTTGAAATAATTCAGAACGCAAGTCGAGAATGAGGCAAAGCACTTCCCTAGTGGTCCAGTGGCTAAGACTCTGTGCTCCCAATGCAGGGGGCCAAGGTTCAATCCCTGTTCAGGGAAATAGATCACATACACTGCAACTAAGAGTTTGCATGCTGCAACTAAAAATTCTGCATGCCAAAACTAAGATCAAGGATTCTGCATGCTGCAACTAAGACCCAGCACAGCCAAATAAGTAAATACCTGAATAAATAAATAAATATTTTTTTTAATGAGGCAAAAGTCTAGGGATTAATTTTTTTGAGTTTTTATGGATCAGAATCAAGCCTACTGGCTTGGGCCAAGCTGGACTAGACAGTTCTTGTAAAGGTATCCTTTCAAGTAAAGGACTGGAGTTAGCTATATGAATTTTTCACAGTTACATCACCCAAGATTCCCTGGAATCTTTGACTTCTTGGGGTGGACTTATTTTGTGTTGCTTTGAATGTGGAAGTAAATTACAGGGCAGTGGATGTTTGGACTATTGCAGTTGCCCTTTATCTGCCTTCGGCTTGTTCCCCTTTGTTCCTTTCTCTGTTGCCATTAGCATCTTTCTAAATGCTAAGCCAGCTATCAGTCCTCTGTCTAAAAACTGTCTATAGCTTCCCATCGTAGTCAAGATAAAAATTTAGACTCCCTTGTAGGGCATACAGTGTTATCCTGAATTTAGTCCCTACCCATTTTCCAGCCTCATATCCTGCTTTTCTCTGCCTTGTAATGTGTAGTGGAGTTCCTGTTGTCTGCTGCTACACACACACCATGAAGTTTCACACTTCCATATCTGTGCTCATGCTGTGTATCTTTCTGAAACACCCTATCTGTTTTTCTGCACTTGGCCAACCTTTATTCATTGTTCAAGACTCATTTCCTTTAGGAAGATGGATTAATTAGAATTATGTTTGGTTGCAAGTGACTTAAAATAAGAGTGACTTGGCTACTGCTCAGGAATGGGAAGATGTGTGTTACCTGCCTTCACCTCTAGGGGAATCAACTAGTCATATATTTTTGTTTCATTTTAAGATTTGTCCTGAGCCTTGTTTTAGATGAATCCATGAGTTCATTAATTCATCAATGACTGATTCACAGGCTAATTCACTATAACTTACTATATGAAATGTTGTTTCTTCTGGCTTAATCATCAGGGTTGTGGAGGTATAGAATAGCAGATCAGTTATCTCTCTGTAACCTCTTGAGATGAATTATGTATAGCTTTAATTCTTCTCTGCTTATTCATATTATTATTTGTTAAAAAAGATTGAGCACTTGTCATTTGCCAGACACAGTGCTTGGTGCTCAGGACGCAGATTGAAAGAAGGAGCTATAGTCTAGTGAGTGTAGGTAAGAGAAGGAGTAGACTGGAGTGTGTTAAGTGCTTGGATCAAGGTTTACTCAAAGTGTTATGAGAGTCCAGGAGAGGGGCATGTGATCAAGACTAGGGTGTCAGAGAATAATCTCCAGAGAAAGTGCTGTTTAAGCTGAGTGTTATCAGGGAGCTAATGTGGAGGTAAACCAGTGGTGGCTTGATGGGATTAGAACTCTCCATGATGTTCATCAACCCTAATTCACACAACCCAAGGGATTATACAATCAAATTAAAACTAGTGTGCTTGGTGGCAGACAGTATTTTATTACAGCGCCCGTAATCTCTATCACCCTACCCCAAGTTATCCCAAATTACTATAGAATACAAGTTCCCAATTTCAAGTCTATTTCTACCTGAATGCCCTCCTATAGAGACCTCTGGAGATGTTACTGCCCTATATCCCTCCCCAAACCCACCACTCAAATTCATCCCCACCCCTGATGCCTACAAATCAGCATTATCCTTAGGCTCATCCAAAGAGAAGGAAGCAGAAGGAGTGGAGTTGAAGGACAAGGCAAGCCTTAGGGGAGGGGTGGGGCTTTGGGATGAGAAAGGACCAGCAATAGGGTGAGGATGCCTGCTGTGGATATTATGCTATTGTGTGGCATGTCTCTGCCTTATGCTTCTGAAGAACTCTTTCTCTGACTGGTGGTGCAGAAGAGAAAGTGGAGAGGGTCTCATTCACTAGTGAGGGAGTTTATGGAAATAGTTCCCATGAAACGTGTTTGGGGGCGGTGTCTTGCTAAAGGTTATGGTGAAGAAGGGACAGATTTGAGGAATATTATATAATTATTTTTTACTGCCTTCTTCTGATTGTAGAAGAAATACATGCTCATTAAATTATAAAATTTAGAAAACACAGGAGATTATTTATCATTATCAGAAATTTCAACATCTAGTGACCAGACTGTTCATATTATGGGATATTTTCCAGTTTATTTCTATGCATATTCAGACAAATTATATATGTTACCTACCTATTCTATATAATCAGGATCCAACTTTATGTACATTTTTCCTGGTAGTTCTTTTTCTTCATTATTGTGGTGAGACATACATTCCATAAAATTTACCATTTTAATTATTTTTCAGTGTACAGTTCTGTGACATTTAGAATATTGACATTATTGTCCTTTCCTGGCACTTGAGTTCTTTCTATCTGCAGACATTGGTCTTCCTTTAATTCAAGAAAAGCTCTTCTAGCATATCTGGATCATTTCTTTGGTTCTAAACGTTGCATGTATAAGAATGTGTGTGTGTGTTTAACCGTCCTTGAATCTACATTTGGAGGAGAGTGAAACAATATGAGTTCTAGTGATTTCTGCATTTTTACCCTCTTGAGCTGCTTGAGAAGTTAGGTGTTTACTCTGATGAGAGTGAAGACCTTTATTTTGGAGGCAGGTCAGCATAACTCCCTGCAGGTAAACCATAGACTTAGGATGCAAAGGGCTCTTGGTAGCCTGTGCAAAGAACCAGAGCCCTGCATGGTATGAGCCAGTGCCCACACCAGGAATGTCTTTGCTTTTCCAGGTCACCTGCAGGGAAAGAAAAATTGTCTCTCAACAGAGAACCATCTTTCTGTTTGATGACGCGTGCCTCTTGGCATCTGAAATTTAATCGACTCTTCTCTTAGAGCCAGGAATCTGGGTGGGAATGTCAGATGTGATTCGGTCTTTCACAATGGCACCAAAGAGAACTGATCAACACTTGGTTAACAGCTTAATGAGATGATGATGAAAGCTGGACACATGTGAGGGTGTGGTAAGGAAGAGGCTGGGGTTTTATGAGGTGGTGGCAGTGTCTAGCTCAGTGCTGGGCACATGTTTGCCAACTTTAAACTGGGAATTTCCTACTGAGAGTCTGATTGGACCTGATTTTAAAGCAACTGTTTTCTTTGTTCCCTGACTTTGTTTACTTTTATAGATTGCTAGCCATGCCGTGAATGTGTGCTCAGTCATGTCCCACTCTTTGCGACCCTATGGACCGTAGCCTGCCAGGGCTCCTCTGTCCATGTGATTCTCCAGGCAAGATTACTGGAGTATGTTACCATTTCCTTCTCCAGGGCATCTTTCCAACCTAGGGATCGAACCTGCATC
Organism: Bubalus bubalis; assembly: GCF_019923935.1. Taxonomy (NCBI): domain Eukaryota; kingdom Metazoa; phylum Chordata; class Mammalia; order Artiodactyla; family Bovidae; genus Bubalus; species Bubalus bubalis. Next base: position 71,501,314 of record NC_059160.1, read on the forward strand.
TCTTGCATCTCCTGCATTGGCAGGTGTGTTCGTTACCAGCTGAGCCACCAGGGAAGCCCTAGATTGCTAGCAACCAACCAAGCACTAGTCATAGACATTGACTAATCACTTTATAGATAATAAAAGAGCAAGCATTAAATACTTGTGTGCTCTGGAGATAATTATTGCAACTTTATTTATACCTAAAGGGATAAAGATGTTGGGAAGGAAATTTTTTTTTCCGCTTTTTCCAGAGACCTTTTTTTTTTTTTTAATTGAAGTATAGTTGGTTTACAATACTGGGTTAGTTTCAGGTGTACAGCAAAGTGATTCAGTTATGCATGTCTATTCTTTTTCAGATTCTTTTTCTTTAAGGGTTATTACAAAATATTGAGTATAGTTTCCTTATACCGAGGGTCCTTGTTGGTCATCTATTTTATATATAGTAAAATGTGTATAATAGTAAGTATTTTTTAAATTAAAAAGATTTGACACTTAGGAGGTGGCATGTTGTGAAGAGAGGACCAAAGCCCGAGATTTGGAAAATTTGAAATTATAAATGTGGGTTGAACTAGATAACTTGAAAGTGTTCTTTCTCTGGGATTCTTTTTCAAAATATTTATTTATGTTTATTTATTTGGCTGCACTGAGTCTTAGTTGCAGCCTGCAGGATCTAGTTCCCTGACTAATGATGGAAGCTGGGTCCCCTGCTTTGGGAGTGTGAAGTCTCAGTCACTGAACCACCAGGGAAGCCCCTCTCTAGGACTCTTGAAAGCCTCCTTCCCTTTGTCTTGTTTGGACCAGTGGTGTCACCACCTGTCTAGTTTCCTAAGGAGAAAGTGTGGAGACCTCTTTGAGTTGCTTTTTCCCTCACCTATCAGGAATCGAAGCAAGTAGAGAGGAAGGAGCAGTTTTAGACCCCAGATGGGCTGGGAGAGACCTGGCCTTCCCTCAGACGTGGAGACCTCTATGATCTTGGTCACATCACTTATGTCTGAGTCTGTTTCCTTCTCTGTTATAGAAAACATGGTTAAAAGCACTTGCCATCGAGGGTAGAGACTATGTAAAGCATGGAGCTCAGTAGCAGGCACGGAATAGGGCCTCCATACATGTTAGTGGTTCTTATTCAATAGGGCTAGAGCTTAACAACTGCTATGCACGAGCTCTTCCTCAGTGCTTGGCACTGTGCTACATGCAAATCACATATATATACTAATTTAATTTTCACAACAGTCTTTTAAGGTGGATACTGTTATTACCTGTATATGTTTTGCAGATGAGGAAAGTAAGAGATCACACAGCCTGTAAATGGTAGAACCAGGACTTGAACCTTGGGCAGTCAGACTTCAAAGCCTATGCTCAGCTACCAAGTTCTTTCAATTCTGTCTCTGAAAAAAATGTCTTCTTTTTGTCCATACCTCTCCTTTTGATGCTTTTAGATTATTGTTATAGCTTTCAAACTGGCCTGTTTCTAGCTTTTCTATTACTCCCATCAATTCTCCTTGCGGCCCAGTGTGGCATTCAAGGCCCTGTCCACATTTCCAGCCTTATTTTCTTTCTTTTTTGACATATTTATTTTTTTATTTGGCTGTCTCGGGCCTTAGTTGTGGCACTCAGGATCTTTCCTTGTAGTGCATAGACTCTCTAGTTGTGGTGCGTGTGCCAGAGCACATGGGCTTTGGTAGTTTGTGCACTCAGGCTTAGTTGCTTTGCAGCATGTGGGATCCTGGTTTCCTGACCAGGGATCAAACCTGAGTCCCTTGCATTGTAAGGCAGATTCTTTAACCACTGGACCGCCAGGGAAGTCCCCATCTTTATTCCTTTCCAGACCTCTTTCCAGTACTGGCCACTCCAGCCCGGCGAGAGCCTTTGCCACCCTCTGTGTGTTTTTGGATGCTGACTCGTTCTGTTGCCTGGACTCAGAGTTCTCCTCCCCACTTTGTCTGCCACTCCGCAAGGTCTGATGGAAATCTCCTCCTCTCTAAAGCCTCTCCCATCCTTGCAGGCCCCATTTGATTCCTTCCTCTGTTTGGCCAATCTTCTGCATACTCTTATGGGAGCTGCACATTTACCTGAGGCAGGAAAACCCACCTCATTTATTTTTATGCCCTAGTATGTAGTAGAAGCTTAGTAAACCCTGCTTAGGTTATGATTCAAATTTTAAAAGGTAGAAGAGAAGCTTTACTGTCTTTGCTCATTTTACAAATAACTAGGCTTCTTGGGCTAGAATCAGACACCCTCAGCCCACCACTTAGAACCCACCACTATGAATATTTTAAAATATTTTTCTCTAGACCTTTTACTATGTTTACAGGAACACAGAGGTAGAAAATTTTATAAGTAAAATTGAGATCACACTATGACTCCATCTTTGTAGGATAATCTTTTGGCTCAATGTGCTGTAGGCATCTTTCTATGTGAAAAAATAGGGAGTTGGACCATCACTTTTTTAATAAATCATCATACGCTGGAATTTTAGGCTGTTTCCAGTTTTTCCCACTACTATAAATAATATTGGGTTAAATATTCTTACATGTGGCTCCCTTTTTTCAGTTATATTTACCTAATCACTGTTTTAAGAGGAATTTAGGTTATTTCCAATATTTTCCTACTACTATAAATAATACTTGGATAAACATCCTGTACACACATCTTTGTCCTCTTTTCAATAATTTTCTTAGGATAATTTATTTATAAGGAACCTCATTGGTTACCCATTGGTCAAAGGGCATGTCCTTTGTAAAGATTTTGGATGCAAATTGCCAAATTACCCTACAGTAAGGTCATGCCAATTCATACAAACATTACCAGTGTGTGATGGGTCCCCTTTTACCTCTCTTTTGCTCACACTGGGGGTTTTATGAAGTGTAAAAACTTGATTTGTTATGTTTTGTGGACTGGTATCAGGCCTTAACCACAAATAGCACGATTTCCCAAGGAAAGTGTATACTTCCTAAATGGCCAACTTAGAAATAGCCTTCCTCCATAAGGGGGAGGTTGGCTGGGAAAATGTCCTGGGATCTTTCCTTAACGCCATTCATTAGAAAATGTACCAAGACTTAAGATGGGTCCCTCCACATTGGCTTAATTGCTGTGAACCAAAGGACCCTGAAGGAAAATAGCCTCTCCTGTAAGGACGTCTTGTGATATGCACTCTTATGACAAAATTATCATGTTGTTCTAGGGGATATTTATTATACATTTATGGGATAATCAGGTCAGTGATATTTAGAACTATATACAAGACTCTTTGAAAGGATTCAGGACAGGAGATTAATTGATGCTGCTGCTGCTGCTAAGTCATTTCAGTCGTGTCCGACTCTGTGTGACCCCATAGATGGCAACCCACCAGGCTCCGCCGTCCCTGGGATTCTCCAGGCAAGAACACTGGAGTGGGCTGCCATTTCCTTCTCCAATGCATGAAAGTGAAAAGTGAAAGTGAAGTCACTCAGTCGTGCCCGACTCTTAGCGACCCCATGGACTGCAGCCTACCAGGCTCCTCCATCCATGGGATTTTCCAAGGTAGAGTACTGGAGTGGGGTGCCATTGCCTTCTCGGATTAATTGATGAGTTCCCCCCAAATATGGCTTTTACCCCAGCAAATTATATTTAGACAACCAGTACAAGAAATACATAGGTTAGAGAAAGTTCAGAGAAAATCAGTAAAAATGGTGAAGTAAACCAGTATTTGCAGGATGGCTGGATGGCATCACCGACTCAATGGACATGAGTCTGAGTGAACTCCAGGAGTTGGTGATGGACAGGGAGGCCTCACGTGCTGCGATTCATGGAGTCGCAAAGAGTCGGACACAACTGAGCGACTGAACTGAACTGAACTGAATGGTGACACAAACGTAGAGAAGAGACTTATGGACATGGGGGTGGGGAGAGGAAGGACAGGGCAGGGTGAATGGAGAAAGTAACATGGAAACAGACACTGCTGCTAAGTCGCTTCAGTCCTGTCCGACTCTGTGCGACCCCATAGACGGCAGCCCACCAGGCTCCCCTGTCCCTGGGATTCTCCAGGCAAGAATACTGGAGTGGGTTGCCATTTCCTTCTCCAAAGCATGAAAGTGAAAAGTTAAAGTGAAGTCGCTCAGTCGTGTCTGACTCTTAGCGACCCCATGGACTGCAGCCTACCAGGCTCCTGCGTCCATGGGATTTTTCAGGCAAGAGTACTGGAGTGGGGTGCCATTGCCTTAATGATAGCCAATGGGAATTTGCTGTATGACTCAGGGAACTCAAACCAGGGCTCTGTAATAACCTAGAGGAATGGGAAATGGCAGGGAGGTTCAGGACGGAAGGGATATATGTATGCCTATGGCTGATTCATGTTGATGTATGGCAGAAACTAACACAGTATTATAAAGCAATTATCTTTAGGGTAAAAATAAATAAATTTTAAAAAATGATGAAGCAGATGGGGTCGGGGGCTGATTTATGAGGAGAGATTAAAGGCACCAAAAACACAGAGCTGGGACCCAGAAAGGACTTCAGGGAATGTGACAACAGACAGGAAATACTTGAAAGGTGTAATCCGCCAAAGCAAAGACTTATTTAGCCTGGTGCCCAAAGCGTAAGCGATGGCAATGAGGTGAAATGAAAGAGAAGACTCACTAGTTTACTCAGGGATGTCTCCAGAGAGATTAGAAGTTCCCTGACTGGAAACATTTAGCTCCAGACAGCCCTCAGCTCCCCCAAGGAGAGATTCTAGACCGGAAAGCAAGAAAATTGACTTGCAGGTTAAATCACGCCAAACTTTGGAGCCCTTCCATGTTGTTACCTCATGGTGACTGTATAAACATACTATCTGGGGTCCCAAAGGTAGAATAACACGTCTCATCTCTTTTTCATTTCCTGCCTTTAATGCCTCTAAGTGAGCAAGTCGAATCATGTCTCAACATACGCTGCTTCCATTGAGTCTCTCCACAGGGAGCCTTAATGGCAGAGGTGGGGAGCTGACGCTATTGTTCAGGAAGACAGTGGCTGTGGCCCTGGTGCTCTTTCCTGCCTGTCTGAAATCCTGAAGGAGGACAAGGGGAAGAGCCCAGCCGTCAGGCATGGAGCCCACCCACCGTAAACCTGGAGAGGATGTCTCTCACAAGTGAGGCCTCAATATTGTTGTTCCCAAACTAACTCCCAACATAGAAATGTAGGGCTCTATCTATCCCTTCAGAATTCTCACAAACTAGCAAGTCCCAGGGGAGGTGGATAAAGTGTGTGAGGACCTGCTTATGGGATATGGTCCTGATTTGGGGCTCCTTGCTCTGTTGTCAATAATAGTTAATTTGCTTGGGTTTATTCTAGCCAGTACTCGTTATTCATAAAATGGGGAACAGAACAATAAAGATCACTAAAACAATAGCATACACACACACACACACACACACACACACACACACTCATAGCCCATTGTTTAAAGCATTCTGCCCCCCATGACAAGCCAAGTGTTTAGTAAGCAGGTCATGTGCTCGAAGCTGGCATGGCTCCATGAGTAAAGCTGAAGCTGCTTTTTGTAGAATCAGTGCTGGGGCAACTCAAGGTGGCCATGGAGACTCAGGAGGAGAGAGGGTATACTGTGCTGCCATCTCTCATCAGATAGAGAGGCCGTCTCTGAGGTATTCATGTTAGGAGCTTCCACTTTGGCCATGCTGCTGCTGCTTACCAACCATGTGACCCAGCTCTGATGATTAAACCTTGCTCAGTCTCCATCGCTTCATCATGAAAAGGAGAGATAAGAGCAGCAGCAGCTCATAAGGTTTGGGAGGAGGGTTAAGTAAACAAAACATTCGATGTACTTAACCAGCCTTCTACAAGGAAGCATTCAATAAATGTCAGTTGTAACATCCCTGCCCTCCTCCTGCACACACACACACACACACACACACACACACACACATGCATAGACATATGGCATCGCCTATCTCAGAGCCCACAGGGTCCTCTCTGGGCCCACCTGTGAGAAAGGGAAAGTAAGGGAAAGTAATGCCTTACCTCTGAAGGTATTTCTGCAGCTGCAACCATGGATTCCCAGGAGATGCAGTGAGAAGTTACAAGTTTTTATTTTTTCTTGCTGCTGCTGCTGCTAAGTCACTTCAGTCGTGTCCAACTCTGTGCGACCCCATAGATGGCAGCCCACCAGGCTCCCCCATCCCTGGGATTCTTCAGTCAAGAAGACTGGAGTGGGTTGCCATTTCCTTCTCCAATGCAGGAAAGTGAAAAGTGAAAGTGAAGTCGCTCAGTCGTGTCTGACTCTTAGCAACCCCATGGACTGCAGCCTACCAGGCTCTGCTGTCCATGGGATTTTCCAGGCAAGAGTACTGGAGTGGGTTGCCATTGCCTTCTCCAATTTTTTTTCTGAGTTCAATGCTTTAATATTAAATATATTTAATGTTTCAATATTTTAAAAAATGGAATTTTGGATCATATCTGTGATCACCTTATATCCAACCACCACTGTTTAATTTCAGTGTCCACATTTGCTTCCAGGTTTGTAACGAGTTGATAACAGAAATTGACAGCTTTAAACTTTCTCTTAAACTGAGATATGAGTCTATCAGTTTTTCTGTATGTCTCCCACGTTTGAGAAAAGCTTAGCTATTCTATACTAAGCTATACTTAGGCAGGTAAGGATGTTGAAGATGGAAGGGCACATGTTGGACAGTCCCAGGAGAACCTGAAAGAAGGAGAACATTCCAGAAAGAGGAGACAGCATCTGGTAGAGGTTAATTATGAGCTATGAGCTAGGCTGACTTGATTTAGAGGCCAGCTCAGTCACCTGGGCTGCAACTTTGGCACCTAGAGGCCATCACAGATGTATGAGAATTAGAGAAACATTTATGTGAAATCCCTGGAGACATGGACTCAAGATCTTAAGGACTGACATCTCTTCACCCACATCCACAACACAACACACAACCTATGTGCTCAAGGAGTATATTTATACTCTCCTGTGCAGACTCTGGTCAAGGCACCAACTGTGGCAGCAGGAGTGTTTCCCGGGTTACATGTCCATGGCTGTGAAGACCCCGCTCAGCCACATGAAGCAGAGATTGTGAAGGGGACAACTTCCTTTTTTGTTTTTATTTATTTATTGGCTGTGCTAGGTCTTCCTTGCCGTGTGTGGACTTTTTCTAGTTGTGGTACTCGGGCTTCTCATTGCAGTGGCTACTCTTGTTAAGGAGCACGGGCTCTGGATCGTGTGGGCTTTAGTAGCTGTGGTGCATGGGCTCAGTTGTTCTGAGGCACGTGGGATCTTCCTGGACCAAGGATTGAACCCAGTTCCTTGTGTTGGCAGGTGGATTCTTAACCACTGGACCACCAGGAAAGTGCTGTGAAAAAGACAACTTCTATACAACAAATACATAATCAACAAGGGCCAGTTCCTCACTGGGGAACGGCAGTGGCAGAAGAAATTTTTAGGGGAGGAGATCGACAGTGCCCCATCTGAGGCTGTCAGAGAGAGGGGTGAAGGCAATTGTATAAGATATCTAATATTGGGACTTAGAACTCAAGCAGGAATTGTCGTGCTTCTGCTGTGACTGGCAATCCTGATCTTGTATAATGTCGGTCTTGATTCCATGAGCTCAGGCACCTCTGCTCGCACCCTTGGGGCAGCAAAGCCCCCAGATGCACTTGGCTCAGCCTCTGGACCTGCTGTCCTGCAGGTCCAAACAGCTCCTTCTCCCCACTTGGAGAGCACATGTTCCAGGTTGGCTAACGTGTGACCTGGAGGGCAGGGGCAGGTCTAAGAGGGAGACCAGTGGACCAATCTCGCTGAGACTCTGCTTTCCCATCAGAAAAATAGGGATAATTCTGAGGTTGTAGGAAAATCATCTAGCCCAGGCCCTTGTACCCAACAAATTGTTGCTATCTCATGGTTGTTTAAATCTGATAGTAGATAGAACAGGGTGGGGAAGCCTGGCTTCCCGCCCAGAGAACGTAGTAGAAGAAAACTTCAGTTGCTCAGCCTTTGAGACTTTTTTTTTTTTACCTTAACTGGTTGCCCTGAGGATCTCTAGAAAACAGATCATTGTCTCACTGGCTACATGTGTGCAACTGAGAATTCTGCTTGGAGGGCATGAGAGTGTCTGGGAGAAAGGGCCACACTGAGTCTCCTGTCCAAGCCATCTTCTCTCCGGCTTGGTCTTTGGACATGGACTTATCTGACTGACCAAAGGATCCCTTTTCATTTTCTCTCTGTAGCTGATTAAGGTGACCTTAAACTCTAGATAGATTGTAAATATGTATATAGGGACCAGTATCTGTGCTTGATGAATGTAGCTCATCACCTTGGTAAAAGTCTGGACATTCAGATTCTAGCTCATCCTAACTATGTGACACAGGCTTGGCCCTTTCACTGTCTGGGGCCTCAGTCACTTCATCTGCAAGTTCCTCAGGAGACTGGATTAAATGTTATCTAAGGAAGGGCCCTTCAGTGTTTTTAGCTGCTCTGTGAATGAGTTACTGGAATGCCTGGTGGTTTTTGATTTTCTTAAAAGTCCTGGAGCCAACCCCTGTATTCTTAGAAAGGTGGGTTGAGGAAAATCTATTCCATGAACCATCCCTTATAGGGAAAAGTATTTAATTTGAGGATCTTCTCAGTTTTTATTTTATTTTAAAAATTTTTATTGAAGTATAGTTGCTTTACAATGTTGTGTTAGTTTCTGCTGTACAGCAAAGTGAATCAGTTATCATATACATATATCCTCTCTTTCTTGTTTCTCTTTCCCATTTAGGTCACCACAGAGCACTTAGTGGGGTTCCTTGTGCTATACAGTAGGTTCTTATTAATTACCTATTTTACACATAGTATCAATAATGTATATATGTCAACCCTAATCTCCTAATGGGCTTCCCTTGTGGCTCAGCTGGTAAAGAATCTGCCTACAATGCGGGAGACCTGGGTTCGGTCCCTGGGTTGGGAAGATCCCTGGAGAAGGGAAAGGCTACCCATTCCAGTATTCTGGCCCGGAGAATTCCATGGACTATACAGTTCATGGGGTCGCAAAGAGTTGGACACGACTGAGCAACTTTCACTTCACAATCTCCCAGTTCATCCCACTCTGCCCTCTTCAGTCTTTAAATTCACCTTTTCCTTCTACTGTCTATGTATGGGCTTACTTTTCACTGGTATTTCCCTGATTCAGTGGAAATAAAAAGAGGTGAACACCCTATGTACATCAGTGAGGAAAATCTTTGCTGCCTTTGGCTAAATCAGAGTTACAGTACATGAGTTTGATGGACTTTAAACCCACTTGGGTGTGTTCAGAGAAGAAACTGTAATGACCTCTAGAAGCAATAAGAAAATAGAGAACACAGGAATAAATTCCTCTTGGGCTTCCCTGGTAGCTCAGTGGTAAAGAATCTGCCTGCCAACGCAGGAGGCATGGGTTCGATCCCTGGTCCAGGAAGATCGCATATTCCATGGAGCAACTAAGCCCGTGTGCCACAACTACTGAACCTGTGCTCCAGTGCCTGGGAGCACCAACTGCTGAGCCCATGTGCCTCAACTACTAAAGCCCACGAGCCCTAGAGCCCATGCTCTGCAACAAGAGAAGCCACCACAGTGAGAAGCCTATACTAGGCAACGAGAGAGTAGCCCCTGCTCGCTGCAACTAGAAAAAAAGCCTGCATGCAGCAACAAAGACCCAGCACAGCAAAAAATAAATAAATAAATAAAATTATTTAAAAAAAGAATTCCTTCATTAAAAAAATTAGTTTATTTATTTTAATTGGAGGCTAATTACAATATTGTGGTAGATTATATTTTATACAATTGATTTTTCACTAATAATTAGGATATGTTTGGGACAATTTGACAAAATAAGTATTATCAAACTAATAAATTATTACATTTCTGGAAAAAAAAAAAAAAAAAAAAAAAGAATTCCTCTTCAGAGAGCTATCTCCTGAAACCAAAGGCCTTGGGATGATCTTACATGCCTTGAGATAAGTGAAGACACTTTTGAGTGCTGCAGACCTCTAGGTATTGCTGAGACGATGGCAGGAGGGCCAGCTCCTTTAGTTAGTTAATTTACTCTTGGCTGCATTGGGTCTTCAATGCAATGTGCAGGATCTTCCATTACAGCAAGAGCTCTAGAGCACATGGGCTTTGTAGCTGCAGCCTGCAGGCTTAGGTGCTCCACAGCATGCGGAATCTTCCTGGACCTGGGATTGAACCCATCCACTGCATTGGAAGGCAGATTCTCAACCACTGGACCACCAGGGAAGTCCTACAAGGGCCAACTCTGAGGGAGAGTCCTTCTCTCTACTTCAATCTCACCAAGTCAAACTGAGGATGGAGAAGTGGTTTACGATGAAATCCAGAGCCCCATGCAGGCTGTTGAGGCATGTCCCTATTGTAATGCCACCTGTAGGTCCAGGAAGCATGAATGCACATTTATTTGGATGCAACTGGCTCTAAAGTCTGAGGCAGGAAAGCAAGAGCTAGATTTTCTGTAACCTGAATTCTTTTAGCTGTTAAAGTGTTTTTGTGCTGTTGGATGAGTGGAAAAAGCATGAGGTTAAAGCAGCTAGTGGTCTTGCTAGCTCCTTTATGGAAACAGGCAGGAGTGAACAAAGGTAGGAAGAGAAGGAGAAGAGCCAGTATGTGGGAACTCTTTGTACTTTCTGATCAATTGTTCTGTAACCTTAAAACTGCTCTAAAAAAAATCTATTCAAGAGAAAGAAAAAACCACAATCGGGGGTGAGTAGTTCACTTTGAAAAATAACGATTTATCAGTATTTGCTCCCCTTTTTATTGTTACTGAGCTAAAAATCATTTCATAATAATAATAAAAATGTAATATGTTTTGAGAAAGAACATAGAGGGATGGGTCCTTTGCTGGCCTGACTTCTGATGGGGTCACTGAGAGCAGAGGTGAGCCTGGAACATGACCCATAATAGACACTCAATAAGAATAAAATGAATGGTTAGATAAATGAAATAAGTGAGGTGATCAGCCTGTGTTGGGACTTAGGGGTCTTAGTGGTGCTCTGGGGCACCACTCAGGCACAGCCTCCCTCTGGGGACCAGCCTTGTCCCCTGCCCTAGGGGACACTCACTCTATTCCTGGACTCCTCAACACAAAACCGTAAGCTTGCCTCTGCCTCATCAACCCTGAAGGCAAATGATTGAGCTTTATTTATTTATTTTTGACTTAAGAGTTTTGCTGTTGATTGTAGGGGAATAGAAGCAAATCAGAATTTCTTTCTCTAAGTTGCTAGAATACTGCAAAATTCTCAGTGCCTTACCCGCAGTGGAACTGGATGAGGCTTTGGTATTCAGGGATTGGTTTTTATCTCCTGTCATGTCACCCCACTTACTAGCTAATATTATTTGTCTTCTTGATGATTGTATGCCTCATTTTCACTGGATGCAAATTCCTTGACAAAGGAATTTAGCTTTCTCCTCTAGTGGATGTTCTGATTGGAGAAGGAAAGAATGGAAACCCAAAAGTCAAAGGCAGTTTGGAGAGAAAATTGGAACCTGAGCTGGGGATGTTAGCAGGAGTCAGACACATTTGGAAGATAATTGGAAATAGGGACATCTAACTTGTTCATTTGTTTAAAAACTACAGTAAGTCCCATACGTACAAACCTTCAAGTTGCAAATGTTCAAAGGTGCAAATGTGCCCCTCTGTGCCAGCTGTTGTATTGTACTTCTGTACTTTCAAGGCTACTGTATTGTAAGATTAAAAATGTTTCTTTTTTTTTAAATGAATTATTTGTGTGAAAAGCATTAGAAACCTATTACAGTACAGTACTAGATAGCTGATTGTGTCAGTTGGGTACCTAGGCTAACTTTGTTGGACTTATGAACAAATTGGACTCATCAACAGACTCTCAGAATGGAACTTGTTCACATATAGGGGACTTACTGTATTACTGAAGCACCTACTGTGCACCATCTACCATGTGGAGGTTTTAAATACCGATTGACCTTCAGCTGCAGATGTCCAAACTCAGGAATAGAATCTCTAGACCTGGTTCTCAATTTACTTCTGCTGCCAGGGTGCTGTGTGAGTTGGACCCAATGACTTACCCTCTCTCTGTACCGAGGAGGTTAGCTGATATTACACTGCCTTGTGGACCAGTTGTGAGGATTAATTGGCATTTATAGAGTGCTTTGAGATCCAGAGATGAAAGGTCTATTTCATCTGCCAGATCACGTGATGACGGTAGCATGGTGAGGATGAATGATTTAGAGCTTATGGGGGACTTTGAAGATGAAAAGAGACTAAGTCTTATTATGATTTCTTTTAGCTTCTGGGCAACACTGACCTGGAGGTTTATGTGCCCCCGAGGCTCTCTGGCACCACTGGGATTCTGTCTTTTTTTCTTGTTCCTCGTAAGAAGTTACATTAGTCCTCAAAAATTTTAATTTGCAGTTTCCAAAAGAAAAATCAAAGGCAGTATCCTGCATTATAGAAACACAGCTTCAGTGAGCCTAGAGCTGAGAGAGGAGAGGGAGGACACAGAATGAATTTTTCCGTAACATTCTCATCCCTGGATTTAGATCCAGTTGCTCACTGATTATTGGCACCAGTGAATTCTACTGAGAGTGACTCCCTTGAGAAAAAGAAATCTAAGGAGTAATCAACCTGAAGGTTGGCTTGAGGCATCAGTTTGTTTAATGTTAGATTTAGAAATGGGCGTTCTAGGTGACTCAGTGGTAAAGAATCTGCCTGCCAATGCAAGAGATGCAGGAGGCAGGGGTTCAGTCCTTGGGTCGGGAAGATCCCTTGGAGAAGGAAGTGGCAACCCACTCCAGTAGCCTTCCTGGAGAATTCCATGGACAGGGGAGCCTGGCAGGCCGCAGTCCATGGGGTCTCAAAAGAGTTGGACACAACTGAGTGACTGAGCTGCATGCAGATTTAGAAATATGTTCAGAGATAAAGTCTCTGAGGATATATTGAAACTATTTCACATGAAAGACAAAACATTTATCTATAACCTGCCTATTGCTGGAGTTTTTCTCCCTCTTGAGGACCCATAAGACCCACTCCTGAAGGTGGAAAGATTCCCCCTGGTACTGCAGGGCCTTCCACAACTTCCTTCTGGGTTCCCAGGACCCCGGAGAAGGCCACCACTGGCTGGAATGTAGACTAAAGCTGTGTCATACCTTGGAGGAGGGTTTCTGGGCTTGGGGGGAACAAAATCCCCAAGGGATGGAACCTGTGCCTCCTGCAGTGGAAGTTCTGAGACTTAACCACTGGGCCACCAGGGAAGTCTCAGAGATAGTTGTCTTGATCTTTTTGTGCATCCCTATGTCTCCTACCACTTAATTTCCTCAGACCTGAGGGTCTCTTTTTACTGTGCTCTTTTAGAGTGTACACCGGGTAGGTTCAGCCAGGAAGCGGGGGGCATGCTTTCACTGATAGTCACCCTACCTTCTAGCATATTCACAGGTAAATGAGAGTTTGGCTTTTGAAAAACATGAAGAGAGTGCAGTTTAAGCCAGAACCACCAAAAACCGAAGTCTTCCCCTGGGACCCATTTCTGGGAATTCTTATCACTGTACAAAAATCACTATTGTGCTAAGCTTAAACACTGTAATCCTGTGCCCTGCCAGAAAATGCATTTGCCCAGGCATTTCTGGTCTGAAGAATTTGCGTCTCAAGAATCTCAAGGACGTGTGTCCGAGTGCCAAGTATAGAGAGCACCCTAATACTAGTGAAAGGGGATCTGAGAGGAAACGGTCATCTATTCTTTCAGAGCCTTACCGTAATTCACGAACAGGCAGGCCATTCAGTGGCATAACTGAGTTTTCCATTTCTAAATAGTGATATAATAACATAGCAGTTTGATCCAAAATTTTGTCCCCGAATGTCCCATTTCTTGGCAGTGATTTTCAGTGCTACACGTGAGTTTTGTTGGATTTGGGGAGTATTTCCCATTCTTTTGCCAGTGCTTTCTGAAGTTGTCTGATTGCTTGATGAAAGATGCTTTGTGAAAACAATGCCTTGTTTTAAGAAAGCATTATTCAATTTTTATGCCATATCTCTTCCTAGTATTTGCATTAACAGATTGCCCTAGGTAAATCTAAAGTTGCATGGTTTTTAAGCACAGTTTCTATATACATTTATTATCATTTTTTTAATCATTTCTGAAGATTGTCTTCAGTAGTCTTCTATATATCTTGTTTTTGTTATGTCTGATTCTAAATTTATCCAGAGACGGCTGTGGTTTGATGAGTTTAAAATCACAGGAAGGACATGTGCTAAATTAAAGGCTTGTTGGTAATTTTTTTTTTTTTTTTTTGGATGCTAGGTATTTTTAACCCTCTTCTCTTGTTGAGGAGAAATAGGTTTTTTTTTTTTTTTGAACGTATATTTAAAAACATTTTTTTGATGTATGACTTCTGAAGCTGAAAGAATGCTATGATGCAGAAAAGGGCTGGGAGATTATTTGCAAGAGAAACATAAAAATGAAATATTAATACAATCAGACACTAGCTTCAAGGTGTTTGTTCTCCAGAAAATAAATGCTGCCACATTTCATTTCTTGAAGCCCTCTGTCTAACATAGTTCATATCTCTGTCCTCATTATTTAATTATAGGCCTAAGGAGTCACTGGAGAGGGAGGGCATCTGGTCTGATGATTGATTTTATTTATTGGTTGTGGTCAGTTTAGGGGCCTCTGGGAAGCAGGCAGTTTCCAAGAATAGCAGATTTCAGATGTTACTTAGTTGCCTGTTCAAAGATTGGTTCAATTCAGTTCAATTGCTCAGTTGTGTCCCACTCTTTGCCACCCCATGGGCTACAGCGTGACAGGCTTCCCTGTCCATATTTAACCAGAGTTGAGTTGCTGCCTGACTGTCCACAGGTGTAACACACTGACTGTCATTCTCTCTTATGGGGATTTCATCAGAAAATTCTCTGGGCACTCCTGGAAAAGTCTCCCCAGTTAGGGTTAGGGTAGGAAGTGTGCTTTGACTTGCCCGCTGGATTCGACATGATGAGAGTTAGAATCTTAATTTGGAGTTGAAGGGTCACAAACACGGGTCCTATGACCATTGTAATTATAAGCAGCATTTTTCTGGGGAGGGAGCGAATAGTTTTTATGCTGTCCCCTAAAGAGCCACAATCCTGAAAAGAGGGGAAATCTTTTCTAAGCAGATGGCTCACTCAGCCTTCCCCCCACCCTGGACTGGCCCCTACGTCAGTGACACGTGTCACTCACACGTGTCCCTGCTAGAGAGGAATGCCGGCTCCTGTTGAGCCCCACGCCGATTCCCTGAGAGCTGGGATGGGAGAGTTGGAGTCACACTCAGAGCCCCGTAGGCCCTGGCAGGTGGCGTAAGCCTGTAAAGCAGGGCCCAGGCTAGAGTGGTGACGAGGGAGCCACATGCCCTTTTAGGGGTCATTTGACCCTCTTTACCGTGAGTTCTTGTCAAGCAGCCTTGTAGCTCCGTGCTGCAGGTGGTTTATGGATCTCACAATGTTTATATGTCAGCGACTATTTCAAATCTTGGAGTCTTGAAGAAACCCCACAAAAATGTCGCTTTGGAGGCTTGGATAAGTCACTGAAAGACTTTCAGCTTAGGATTTTTTTTCTTGTCTCAAAATGACATTTTAATTACTCAATCAAGTCTTCTATCTTGACTATACTATCTTAAAAAAAATTTTTTTTTGGCCACATCCTTTGGTTTGTTGCCTTGCTGCCAGAGTTGTGGTTTACACTGAGGGTGAACTCAATGCTCTGTTTTCCTTACATATATTTGGCATCAGTTTCTTTTCTATTCTGAAGTGAAACCCATAGATAATACAACTAAGAAGCATGACTTAAAAAGAAAAAGAGAACATGTTACCTTAACTGTAATACATAGGAGAGGTAACAGGAAAGAAACTTACAATCACAGTGTACATGCGTGTCTGCTCAGTCCTGTCCGACTCTTTGTGACCCCATGAACTGCTGCCTGTCAGCCTCCTCTGTCCACAAAATTTTTCAGGCAAGAATACTGGAGCAGGTTGCCATTTCCTACTCGAGGGGATCTTCCCTAGATGCATCTTCTGTGACTCCTGCATGGGTAAGCAGGTTCTTTACCACCAAGCCACCTGGGAAGCCCAATAGTGTATATATTAGCATGTGAACACTCTGGTATGACAATATCAGAAGTGGAAAAAGCCCCTATAAATTCCCCAAATGTTCGCTAGGGGGCAGGATTGTCACCATGGGAAATCACAATGCTAGAAGCTTCTGACCCATAGGAACCCTATCTTGCCTCTTTCTAACTCATTAGACTTAGCTCTGCCCTCTCATGCACACAGATCACGTTCAGTTTTGTCTTTATGGGACAACGTTTAAAAAAACTTAAAAACAGTTTCTGTTTCTCTCCTCACACTACATACATCTCATGCCCAGATCTTGTCTTTTTTCTTCAGTCAAGCATTTTCAGCTCCTTCAACCATTCCTGACACACTTCATCCTCCCAGTGATCTTCGTGAGCCTTGCCTCTGCCATTTTCATATGTCTGGGACCCCAGTTCTGAATCCATCCTGCATGCAGGATGTATATGAGCTGCCCTGTCTTTCCTCTCCTAAGCCCCAGTGAAAGAAAAAAGTGAAAATGTTAGTCGCTCAGTCATGTCTGACTCTTTATGAACCCATGGACTGTAGCCTGCCAGCCTCCTCTGTCCAGGGGATTCTTCAGGCAAAAATACTGGAATGGGTTGCCTTTTTCCTCCAGGGGATCTTCCTGACCCAGGGATTAAACCCCGGTCTCCTGGATTGCAGGCAGATTCTATACTGTCTGAGCCACCAGGGAACAGTGGGCATTTGTAGTCACCTGTGTAGAAGAACTTGGACTGTTGTGTTCCGTATGGCAACCAAGGCCATCTTGGTGTCACAGTGAACTAAGAAATGAAGACCTGGTTACGAGTGCTAGGCTGTCCCCTGGGCATTATAGTACACTGGAGCATCTGAATGGCCGGATTGAACTGTACTGGACCTGTGACGTAAGCTATAATCCTAATATTTGTACTGGTGCAGTTAACTGCAGCCACGTCTCATTTGTTGATTCACTCTGGCGACTGCTTTGTTGCTTATTACTTTTGAGTGTTGGTGTTTTCCGTGTTTAAGTCAGCAGTTTTATTCAGTGCTCTGATTTTCAGATGAGACCTTTCATGGACGCATAGGAAGCTGATGAATTGTTTTATTTGGCTCTTTTGTCCTAATGGGCTTTCTCCATCTAACTTCACATCTACTCCAATGTGAAACTTGGCCTAAGACTTTATTTATTTTTGTATTGTATATTGATTTATTTTTAAAATTAATTTTTATTTGAGTAAAGTTGCTTTACAATGTTGTGTTAGTTTCTAATCTATAGCAAAGTGAACTCTACATATGCATTTATCCCCTCTTTTTTGGGTTTCCTTCCCATTTAGGTCACCACAGAGCAATGAGTTCCCTGAACTACACAGTAGGTTCTCATTAGTTATCTATTTTATACATAGTACCAATAGTGTATGGGGCTTCCCTGATAGCTCAGTTGGTAAAGAATCTGCCTGCAATGCAGGAGACCAATAATGTATATATGTCAATCTCAATCTCTCAGTCTATCTCATCCCCATCCCTTTGGTGTCCATACATTTGTTCTCTAAAGGCAATGCCAAAGAATGCTCAAACTACCGCACAATTGCACTCATATCACACACTAGTAAAGTAATGCTCAAAATTCTCCAAGCCAGGCTTCAGCAATATGTGAACCGTAAACTTCCTGATGTTCAAGCTGGTTTTAGAAAAGGCAGAGGAACCAGAGATCATATTGCCAACATCCGCTGGATCATAGAAAAAGCAAGAGAGTTCCAGAAAAACATCTATTTCTGCTTTATTGACTATGCCAAAGCCTTTGACTGTGTGGATCACAATAAACTATAGAAAATTCTTCAAGAGATGGGAATACCAGACCACCTGATCTGCCTCTTGAGAAATTTGTATGCAGATCAGAAAGCAACAGTTAGAACTGGACATGGAACAACAGACTGGTTCCAAATAGGAAAAGGAGTTCATCAAGGCTGTATATTGTCACCCTGTTTATTTAACTTATATGCAGAGTACATCATGAGAAATGCTGGACTGGAAGAAACACAAGCTGAAATCAAGATTGCCGGGAGAAATATCAATCACCTCAGATATGCAGATGACACCACCCTTATGGCAGAAAGTGAAGAGGAACTCAAAAGCCTCTTGATGAAAGTGAAAGTGGAGAGTGAAAAAGTTGGCTTAAAGCTCAACGTTCAGAAAACGAAGATCATGGCATCCGGTCCCACCACTTCATGGGAAATAGATGGGGAAACAGTGTCAGACTTTATTTTTCTGGGCTCCAAAATCACTACAGATGGTGACTGCAGCCATGAAATTAAAAGACGCTTACTCCTTGGAAGGAAAGTTATGTCCAACCTAGATAGCATATTCAAAAGCAGAGACATTACTTTGCCATCAAAGGTTCATTTAGTCAAGGCTATGGTTTTTCCTGTGGTCATGTATGGACCACAGTTCACAGAGTTGGACTGTGAGGAAGGCTGAGTGCCAAAGAATTGATGCTTTTGAACTGTGGTGTTGGAGAAGACTCTTGAGAGTCCCTTGGACTGCAAGGAGATCCAACCAGTCCATTCTGAAGGAGATCAGCCCTGGGATTTCTTTGGAGGGAATGCTGCTAAAGCTGAAACTCCAGTACTTTGGCCACCTCATGCGAAGAGTTGACTCATTGGAAAAGACTCTGATGCTGGGAGGGATTGGGGGCAGGAGAAGGGGCTGAGAGAGGATGAGATGGCTGGATGGCATCACTGACTCGATGGACGTGAGTCTGAGTGAACTCCGGGAGCTGGTGATGGACAGGGAGGCCTGGCGTGCTGTGATTCATGGGGTCGCGGTCGCAAAGAGTCGGACACGACTGAGCGACTGATCTGATCTGATCTGTGTCTCTATTTCTATTTTGCAAGTAAGATCATCTATACCATTTTTCTAGATTCCACGTATATGCATTTAATATACGATATTTGTTTTTCTCTTTCTGACTTACTTCACTCTGTATGATAGTCTCTAGGTCCATCCACAGCTCTACAAATGACGCAATTTCATTCCTTTTTATGGTTAAGTCAATGGCAGCCCACTCCAGTACTCTTGCCTGGAAAATCCCATGGACAGAGGAGCCTGGTAGGCTGCAGTCCATGGGGTCGCTAAGAGTCGGACCTGACTGAGCAACTTCACTTTCAATTTTCACTTTCATGCATTGGAGAAGGAAATGGCAACCCACTCCAGTGTTCTTGCCTGGAGAATCCCAGAGACAGGGGAGCCTGGTGGGCTGCTGTCTATGGGGTTGCACAGAGTTGGACACGACTGAAGCGACTTAGCAGCAGCAGCAGTATTACATTGTATATATGTACCACATCTTCTTTATCCATTCTGGCCTAGACTTGAAGAATTCATGAATTTACTGTTTTTTCTTTTGAAATTTCAGGGTGTCATAGGAGTTACCACATTGCATATATGTAGTATGCACAGACTCATATATGCATGGACTTCCATCATCTCAGTTATTTCTCCGAGATCAGACGAGATTGGGCACCTTCAGGCCGATATGGCCGGAGACTCAGTTATTTCTCTCTTGTCTTCTCCTCCTTCCTCCTGGACTGCCTGTGAAACTTCAAAAATGCATTCCTCTTTTATACAGAATAATCCAATTCTCTTTAACTTTGGTTATAGCCAACATATAGGACCCAACAATGTGTATTAACCCATTTGGGCTGCCACAATAAAGTGCCATAGACTGGATGGCTTATAAATGACAGATATCTATTTCTTTAAGTGTTGGAGGCTGGAAAGTCCAAGATTGGAACTTCCAATCTTCTGGATTCAGGTCAAGAAGCAACAGTTAAAACTGGACATGGAACAATGGACCGGTTCCAAATTGGGAAAGGAGTGCGTCGAGGCTGTATATTGTCACCCTGCTTATTTAACTTATATGCAGAGTACATCATGCAAAAAATGCTGGGCTGGAAGAAACACAAGCTGGAATAAAAATTGCCGGGAAAAATATCAATAACCTCAGATATGCAGATGACACCACCCTTATGGCACAAAGTGACGAGTAACTAAAGAGCTTCTTGATGAAAGTGAAAGAGGAGGATGAAAAAGTTGCTTAAAACTCAACATTCAAAAAATGAAGATTATGGCATCTGGTACCATCACTTCATGGCAAATAGATGGGGGAAAAATGGAAACAGTGACAGACTTTATTTTCTTGGGCTCCAAAGTCAATGCAGGTGGTCACTACAGCCTTGAAATTAAAAGACACTTGCTTCTTAGAAGAAAAGCTTTGACAAACCTAGACAGTGTATTAAAAACAGAGACATTACTTTGCCGACAAGGGCCTGAATAGTCAAAGCAATGGTTTTTCCAGTAGTCATGTATGAATGTGAGAATTGGACCATAAGGAAAGCTGAGTGCTGAAGAATTGATACTTTTGAACTGTGGTGTTGGAGAAGACTCCCTTGGACTGCAAGGAGATCCAACCAGTCCATCCTAAAGGAAATCAGTCCTGAATATTCTTTGGAACAACTGATGCTGAAGCTGAAGTGCCAATACTTTGGCCACCTGATATGAAGTAAGACCCTGATGCTGGGAAAGATTGAAGGCAGGAGGAGAAGGGGACAACAGAGGATGAGATGGCTGGATGGTGTCACCGACTCAATGAGTTTGAGCAAGCTCTGGGAGTTGGTGATGGATAGGAAAGCCTGGCATGTTGCAGTCCATGGGGTCGCATAGAGTCGGACACAACTGAGTGACTGAACTCAAGTCCAAGATTAAGCTGTTGCCAGACTCAGTGGTGAGAACCTGATTCCTGCCTCACAGAGAGCCATCTTTTTGCTGTAACATTGCATGGTAGAAGGGGGAGGGATCTCTCTGGGGTCTCTTTTATAAGGGCACTCCTCCCATTCAAAACACCCCCATGACCTAGTCATCTCCCAAAGGCACCACCTCCAACAACCATTGTGTTGAAGGAATAGATTGCAACATATGAATTTGGTGGGGGATATAAACATTCAGTCCATTGTACCAGGGGAGAGGAGTAAAATAGGGAGAGAGGAGAAGGTCTCACTGTGCATCCAATCTTTGTTAAAATGATTTTTCAGACCAAACTATTTTCGTTTCTAAGATTCTTATGCCAGCTGTGAAAATTACAACGTATTTTCTCTGTTCTATGCATTCGGATGGTTTATGCCATCCACTTACGTGAATGGAGTACACATTTACCATTTCTTTGTGTATTGCTTCCACATGCATTTAAGTGCCAGCTCTGTGCTGGGGAATGAGCTAAGCACTGGTCTGCACAGCCCTTACCTCAGGGAACTGGTGTTTTGGTGACGGGCAGAGAAGCAGACAGACAAGCCAACCTTGTGTGTTCTGGAGGCAGTGTCACTGGATGTTACGGGTGCACAGAGGAGGGCTGTGTAATCTGGCTTTCAGAGGTCAGAGAGGCCCAGGTCGAGCAAATGAGGGTCGAGTCTTAAAAGATGAGCAAGAGTTAGCCAAGAGGGGAAGGGAGTTCCAAGTAGGTTGAGAAGCTTGTGCAAAGGGACAGATGGAACCTCTAGCACGTGGCAGAGAACATCAGTCCTAGCCACACTCAAGTGGCTTGCTTGTGATCACAGCAGAGGCTCTTCCCATGCATGCTGAATGCCCCCAACTGTATTTTTGTTCTGCAAGTAAAGGCCCATGTGGTTTACTTATGGTGTTTGTTCAGCAAAGCCTTTACCCTTGGTATCAAGAGCTTGATTCTTCTCCTTTCCCCATTGAATTACTATTCTTCCCCTTCCTGCTATCTTGGCAGCACTTAAGGAAATGAAGATATTTGAAGAGGCTCGAGGCTCTTCTGAGATCTCATCTCTAAAGAAATAAAAATCAGAATTCTGGCCTGTGGGTTTGCTCAGGGTAGAACACCTTGTAGTTGAGTAGAAATAGGTTCCTGTCCCCGTTCTGCTATTTCTGCCTGCCTGCTGGCAGGCAATCATTTAACACTTTGAGCCTCAGTTTCCTTATCCATAAACTGGGAATAAAATAATTCCTGCATTATAGAGTTGTGCTGGTGTGAGGTAACATCCCATAGACCAGAAGCATTCAACAAATGAGAGCTTTCGTCTCAATTCTTATTAAGAACATAAAATTCCGCTCGCTGAACAGGGAGATGGTGGCTGTAGAAGTTTCTGCATATGTGGGGAAAAATGGTTGAGAATTGTGCCCGTAACAGGTGGGGAAGGAAATCTCCTGATCTCACTGCCTCTCTTTGTCACCAAAATAAGAAAATCAAGGAGCTGTTACAAAGAATTTGCTAGGCCTCAGTGTCCCCCTCTCCAAAATAAAGATTGGATTACATGACGTTTCAAGACCCTTTCAAACTATAACACTTCATTTATTTCAGTCTCCTGAATAATTGCTAATGGAGGAAATCAATTATCAAGGTCCAGCTCTTCTAAATTATGGCTACAGAGTAGAGTCCTTAAGAAGTTTTTGAGAAACCCTGATGTCCAGTTCCCAACCAGGCGTGTTAAATCAGGGTCACCAGCGAGGGTGGTGATTTTATGGGCAGCTGGTGTTGCAGGTCCCACTAGTGGCTAAAGGAGTCTTGTCTTCGATTTTCATCTGATGGCATCCCTTATAGTGAGTCTCCTAGGCTGGAGAATTAGATGTCAAAAGTGAATATCGAAAATTGCTTCTGTTGTTGCTTGTTCAAACATTTTTGTTTTACTCCTTAAAGTGAATAATTAGTCTTCTCAGAGATGTATGTAATTGCCAGTCTTTGAACTTCCTTTACCAAAATAATCCTAGCATAAAGACATATGTTTCCAATTATGCTTTTAATTAGAATGGAAATGTGTGTAAAGCTCTTTCATAGAAATGCATACTAAATCTGTTTTAGAGAAAATTACTTGTCAGTCTTTTTTTTTTTTTTTTTCTTTTTATTCAATCCCAGTTCAGGCTTTGGCCTTCAATCAAGAGAAGCCACTACAATGAAATATTTTTTGACACTATGTGGAAATAGCTGTCCTTGATGTGTGTCTTTATTTATGTCAGGGCTCCTAACAACTCCCACAAATAAAACCTGTTTTTTCAATGAAAAACATTTCAAAGTGGAAGAAGGGTATATGTCATGTTGACCAAAATAGCATGAGGATAATGAGCCCAATATTGAAGAGGCTTTAAAGGCCCAAATCTTCATGAAAAATATTTGTTGATTTTACTTCACTATAATTGGAAGAGAAAACATAATGGTATTTTTGCATGACAATTGCTTGATGTGTATTTATTGAACTTCATCATGTATGGTCTGTTAAAATGGATTTCATAGGAGACATTTCATAAGTCATATATATATGTGTGTATATATTTGAGAGGTAATAACTACATACATTGTTTTGTTATTTGCTTTTTTTTTTACTTACTTATAGTAGATGTTTTTCCTTGTAAAAATCTTCATTCTCCATCATTTTAATGACTATACATAGTATTCTTAATTTTCAATACATGAGAATTTACTTAATCTCATATTGAGCATTTAGATTATTTCCAACTTTTTCATACGTTCCAGTGAACATCCTTATTCATATATCTTCTTGCCTTTGTACAATTATCTCTTTAGGATGAATTCATAGAAGTGGGATAACTGGGTAAAATAGTGTTCATAATTTTAAAGATTTTGATACGTATCACCAAATTGTATTGAAGGTGGTACCAATTTATACTCCTATCTGTACAATTATTTCTTTTCAAATTCTTTTTGAAAATTTGAAAAGCAAATTCTTTTCAGCAATAGAATGTTGTGAATCATTTGAAATACAAAGTAAAACGGTCCCCTTACATTAACTCAGCAAATACCTTCCTAACTCTAAACTCATTCTGCAACATAAAATGCTAGCCATGGCTAAACACATATTGAAGTAACAAGGGTGGAGGCCAAGGGAATGAAGAGGAGAAAGAGGTTGTCAACAACGGGCTTAGAAGAACTTCACCTTTTTCCTCTTGCCAGTGTCTGACCCAACCTCTTGGACAATGAGCTTCCTCCCAAAGAAAAGTTGAGGCTGGAAAGAAGGGGAAACTAGAAATTCTATTTAAAATTCCACTGGGTCTTGTATTTGAGATTGGCAGCACCGAGGCATTCCAGATGGCTCTGTCTATTCTTTTGAACCTACCTTTTGATCTTATTTAAATTTCCTCCTCATTTCACCTGTCTGGGTTTATTACCTGGAAAACAAGCAGGTGAACACATTAGCTCCTCCTTAAGGTGCCCCTAGACTACAGGAAATTTATGTTCAGGTCAGAAATCATATAACATGACTACATGCTCCACATTTATGGGCAAGTTAAGCAACAGGGAATTTTATGCTGGGATTTATAACACAAACTTGTAGCAGACACATTGTGAGGTGGGAGGGAAATTTAAATAAGGAAAAACTCTGCCATTAATATTGATTCAAGTTCTCCACTTGATGGAAAAAACATGTAAGAATTTTATTCTGGAAATTGCCTGTGAGTTAAACAAGGGGCAGGAAAACAAAAATATTATAAATACATCACCTCTCCTTCCCCATATATTGATTCCCCTCTTTCAGATGAAGTCAGTTTTCTAGTCAGTCAGTGTACAGGCCAAAATTATCTAAAAGCTTTTAATTTGATTCTTTAGTGACCTTGATCCCCATTAATTCCAGGAGGAAAGGGGGAAGAAAAGAGAAATGTATGTTGAGTTGAGATGGCAAGATTTCTACATTTTCTGAAAAAAACTGACCTACACCTATGGATCTGTCTTTACAGCCCATAAAAGCCAACACAAAGGAGAATACCAGCTGGAATCGTTCAGTGAAGGTAAAGGCTTTCAAAGCCCTGGCTAGCAGCAGGTGGAATATGCATTAGGGGTTCTTTTATTGTTCAAATAGTATTTATTTTCCATGGGAAGCAATATGATTCTTATATAGTCAATAAAGAGCACATTCAGGAGTTTTGCCCTTTAGCCAGCATGGCTGATGGTTTGTAATGACTCTGGCATCCATTACCCATAGAACTCAGAAAACCAAGGTACCGATGGCCATGGGTCCTGGCTTGATTCTTCAGACCCACGTCGAGGTCCATACGTATACAGCCTAAGGGCCAGAACGATTTCAGAGTCTTGGGCTTCTGGTCAGTGATTGCTTGGAAAACTGCTCCTCCAAGCTAAACTAGCTTCTCTCTGATCACTGCTTGTTTGGCCAGCGGCACCACTTGGGTGGATAAGCTGTGTATGGACCAGGGAGGTTTTGAGTAAATTGTCTTGTTTGTCCTGATAACATCTTTGTTTAGGAGTTACAGCTATTTCCATCCTAAAAATAGGTGGGTGGTGGTGGTGAGCAGATAGAAGAGGAGGGGATTCCTAAGTGGTCCCCTGCCTTGAGAATTCAGAGATTCTAGGAAAGGTCAATGGTGTCCAATGCCAGGAGAATCGGATTGTATGCTCCTTGAGGGGAGGCCTTGCTGGTTTTGTTCCCCACTCTTCTTTCAGTGCCTGGCACCCAGTAGGAGCTTCTTAAATGTGTCATGTTGCCCAAGATCAAGTAGCATGGTAGAGGGTGATACCACCAATTGTGACAACAGTAAGCTGGAAAGCTTTACTAAGCCCTACAGAGGGATGCTCAAGGGACTTAAAAATCTGAAAAATGGTTCCCATCATTAATTTCTACTTTTTCTCACGATGTGCATCTCGGGCTGAAGTGGGCAGGAGGTGGCTTGTTTAGGATGCTTGATTCATCACTGCTGAGAAGTCAGGGAAAGCTCACGTTCTGAACCCAAGGACTTTTTTCCCTGCTTTTTGTTAAATACAGAATAAAGAGTTGGATCCTCATTGAAGAGGGAATGCATGGCATAGGGCAGTGGCTTGTTGAAACACAGATGCCTGGGTCCCACTTCTCGAGTTTCTGACTCAGTGGGTTTGGGGAGGGGCTGAGGATATGTGTGTCTAAGAAGTTCCCAACTGGTGCTGATACTGCTCTTCTGAGTCTGGACTTTGAGAGCCAATGGGCTCAGAGGAAAAAGCACTCACATTGGAGTGTGATAAAGCTGGACTCCTGTCTTGCTGTGTGAACTTGGTCAGGTCAACTTTGCATAACCTTAGTTTCCTCATTTGTAACATGGTGGCAATTTCCACCTCATAGGACTGTTGTGAGGATGGAATGGAATAAAGTGGCCAAGATGGCTGGTCCTTGGTATTCACTTGCTTCAAAAATCTGAGACCTTTCTCCCTAACTCCTCCCGTGGGCTCCTCAGACAACACAGGGCCTGTTTGAGAGCTTATGCCTTGTGAACTGAGCATCTGCTCTGTTAGTTTCATATTGAGTCCCTTGGACTGCAAGGAGATCAAACCAGTCAATCATAAAGAAAATCAGTCCTGAATATTCACAGGAAGGACAGATGCTGAAGCTGAAGCTTGAATACTTTGGCCACCTGATGCAAAGAAATGACTTGTTGGAAAAGACCCTGATGCTGGAAAAGGTTGAAGGCAGGAGGAGAAGGGGACGACAGAGGATGAGATGGTTGAAAGGCATCACTGACTCGATGGACATGAGTTTGAGCAAGCTCTGGGGGCTGGTGATGGACAGAGAAGCCTGGTGTGCTGCAGTCCATGGTGTCGCAAAGAGTCAGACATGACTGAGCGACTGAATTGACTGACCGCTTGTTTACATATCCTGAGGGTTTTACTGTTGCTGAACATTTGCTTTGTGAATGGCACAGTGTGAGAGCCTTTTTACATTATGTGTAACACTGGATGTTATTCCTGTTTAACAGATGAGGATGAATAACTTGCACACAAAGCCACAGCTAGTAAGTGGCAGAGCTGAAGTGTTTACACCAAGGCCTCCTCCCCACAAGGCTCTTGGCTTCTTTGTAATAGTGCTTCCCATGATTCCATGTGGGCCAAGATTATTAGGTCCTTTTCTCTAATTACTCACTCACATGGTGTATCTGGGCTTCCCTGGTAGTTCAGCTGGTAAAGAATCCTCCTGCAATGCAGAAGACCTGGGTGTGATTCCTGGGTCAGGAAATTCCCCTGGAGAAGGGCTAAGCTATCAACTCCAGATTTTTTGGGCTTCCCTGGTGGCTCAGATGGTAAAGAATTGGCCGTGCGGGAGACGTGGGTTCAATCCCTGGGTTAGGAAGATCCCCTGGAGGAGGGCATGGCAACCCACTCCAGTATTCTTGCCTGGAGAATCCCCATGGACAGAGGGGCCTGGTGGGCTACAGTCCACGGGGTGACAAAGAGTCAGACACGACTGAGCAACACAGCACAGCATGGTGATCTATCTACACAGGGAACACATCTGAGAGAATTAAGCAATTATTCTGAGGATATGAATGAAAGGGGATTAGTTTTCTTGTGTGTTTTGAAACCTGGTACTCTGTTGCATTCATCACACATGCTGCTTTGTGCACAGAGGAACTCAGTGAATACTTGTGGAATTAACAAAGGCTCTGAAGGTTCAGATCAACTGACACCGTTATCTGCCTTAAAATTACTGGGTTCCCTCCTTAAATGATGCTGAAGTTCCAATACTATGGCTACCTGATGCAAAGAGCTTACTCATTGGAAAAGACCCTCATGCTGGGAAAGATTGAAGACAAAAAGAGAAGAGGGTGGAAAGGATGAGATGGCTAGACAGCATCACCAACTCAATGGACATGAATTTGAGCAGACTGGGGAAGATAGTGAAGGATAGGGAAGCCTGGCGTGCTACAGTCCATGGGGTTGCAAAGAGTCGGACATGATTCAGCTACTGAACAACAACAACAACTTAAATGACCGATGAGACTTGCCTCATTATCATTCATATGCACTAATTAGCTGTGGTTCCTGAATAGTTATGAAGATTCCCTTTTTAAAGTTAGTTAACTAATTGATTAGGCTGTGCTCAGTCTTCGTTACAGCATGTGGGATCTTTAGCTGTGGCATGTGAGCCCTTAGTCGCAGCATGTGGCTTCCCTGACCAGGGATCAAACTGGGGCCTTCTGCATTGGGAGAATGGAGTCTTAGCCACCAGACCACCAGGGAAGTCCCAGTGAAGATTCTCTTAAGTGTTGATTTAGAACTTTTGCTGAAAATGATCTGCAGTTGTTAGTTATTTCCCTTGCCTGGATAATTTGCACTCATGATTTGATTAGCCAGAACAATTTGGTAAAGCAAACCAGGGAGCCTTATCACCAGAGGATCATTTTTGAATCCTTGCAGGTAAAATTTCACCTCTGTTCTGTGTAAGATAACCTTGAATCTTTCCATACTGAATCCTGGGTGCGTAGAGAGATAGTTCTCAACAACAACAAAAAATCAGTCATTTACTCCATGATCCTTTGCTTCTTTCATAAAAACTTCTAGCAAATCAGAACAGAAAACTGCTCTGAGCAGGGAAGGCCACAGGAATGGCCTGTCTTGGTGGGAAAGTTGCAAGCAGAAGGCTTCGGGCAGGGCTGTGGATTGTCAATCATCCAAAGATGCATGGCAAATAGCCCACTCCTGCTACTTGGCATTCCTGAGGGCAGTGGCGGCTTCCCCCTGGCGACATCTGCAAATAGCGATCAGGGATGTAGAGGGGGCAAGTGGGCTACACACTCTGAAAAGGTGGCCGCCTTTATGCTATTTTGTCACATGCACTGTAGATCACGGCTTCCTGCCTTGGAGCAGATATAATCTTGCTATTTTGTCAGTATAAGTGTTTCAAGGACAAATTTTAATTGTGCTATGCTGCTGCTAAGTCACTGCAGTCGTGTCCGACTCTGTGCGACCCCATAGACGGCAGCCCACCAGGCTCCCCCATCCCTGGGATTCTCCAGGCAAGAACACTGGAGTGGGTTACCATGTCCTTTTCCATAATTGTGCTATAAGTATTGGCAAAAAAAAAAAAAGTTCAAAAAACAAAACAATTTCCAATAAGCAACACACAGTCTCTACCAGTTAATTGCTGCAGGTATTTGTTCTGTATGGCTAGTACCTGTAAGTTACCTGTTGTTAAATTGTTTGAATGGCACTCCTGTGGTTTCTGTAATAGAAACCAGTACAGCAATTTTATATCTACGCTTTGCAAGATCAGTGGGGGGCTGATGACATGGCATGATTTCCTAAAATTACCAACACTACCACTTGTCTGATAATGGACAGGTAAGAATGAGTGAGGTGGTGATTATACTTGAGCTACTGGACCCAGAAGAATGTCTAAGAGTGCGACACAGGCCATGAGATGTACAAAAGGAAAGATTGTTTTAGCTCAGACTCTGATCAGAAGGCAGCTCTTCTGCTTGAATTTTTCTCTGATTCTTATTTCCCAGTCCAAGTCAGAGCAGCAAGGAAGGTAGACCCAGAATATTCAGACTAGAGACAGAGTCCATTTCCTGGTTAGCACGTAAGGCAGGCAGCCAGCATTTTATGGGAGATTTTAGAGAAAAATCATTTTCTATAGAAATCAGTTGGCAAAGATGATTCTTGAACTTATATCAGTTGGATTGCATGTGAAGAGACCAAGAATATGTGAAAATTAAGCAAAAGAGCCTTAGCTCAAGATCACACTCATTGCAGCTGACTCGTGCAAAGGAGCATGTTGTATGGCACAGTATCAGGTGAGCAGACCTTGAAGAAGAGGAATCCCGTGCAAACCCACCACACAGGAGGTGCTCATCTCCACAAGCTGTTTTCATTGACCACAGCAACATAGCTCATTCATGTCCTGTGTCCTTTGCCAGCCTGACAGCAAGTGCAGCAGGTTTATTGGACAAGGGATTGACACCAACTTGAGCAAGCTGAATTTCAGTTCTCTTTTTACTAGAACTGAAAAGTGGGAACCACTGACATGTGAATAAAAAGCAAATACATTCATTTCTCAAAAGCCTGGCCTATTTCCTTTAGAATACAAGAGAATAAAATATCATTTACAAATGTATAATTTTATACTTAAGTTTTGGACTCACATGTAAAAGGCAATAGTCACTCATTTATTTACTTGATTCTGTCAAACTGCCCCATGGCTTCAATTCTTAAGAGAAATTTGGAAACAAACACAATTTTTTTTTTTAAATTAAGTGAAGTAAATAGACTTAAAGTTCTCTTTGCTCTGTCTCTTTTTTGATATTTTATCCAGGCAGAATTTTTTTTTTTTTCAGGCAGAATTTTTTTTTCAGTTTAATTCAACATTCATTTATTGAACTGTTCCTTTATACTTGGAATCAGGTTAGCTGCTGGGGTATAAAGAGAAAAACCATATATCAGAATTCTTTCATTACCAAGATGTCTTATTAGTATATGTTGGGGGTAGGTGTACCTTAATTCTTGCTTTAGAGTTGTGTATATGGATGGATATGTATGCAGGTCAGGAAGCAACAGTTAGAACTGGACAAGGAACAACAGACTGGTTCCAAATAGGAAAAGAAGTACGTCAAGGCTGTATATTGTCACCCTGCTTATTTAACTTACACGCAGAGTACATCATGAGAAACGCTGGGCTGGAAGAAACACAAGCTGGAATCAAGATTGCCGGGAGAAATATCAATCACCTCAGATATGCAGATGACACCACCCTTATGGCAGAAAGTGAAGAAGAACTCAAAAGCCTCTTGATGAAACTGAAAGAGGAGAGTGAAAAAGTTGGCTTAAAACTCAACATTCAGAAAACGAAGATCATGGCATCCGGTCCCATCACTTCATGGGAAATAGATGGGGAAACAGTGGAAACAGTGTCAGACTTTATTTTTCTGGGCTCCAAAATCACTGCAGATGGTGACTGCAGCCATGAAATTAAAAGACACTCCTTGGAAGAAAAGTTATGACCAACCTAGATAGCATATTCAAAAGCAGAGACATTACTTTGCCAACAAAGGTTCGTCTAGTCAAGGCTATGGTTTTTCCTGTGGTCATGTATGGATGTGAGAGTTGGACTGTGAAGAAAGCTGAGCGTGGAAGAATTGATGCTTTTGAACTATGGTGTTGGAGAAGACTCTTGAGAGTCCCTTGGACTGCAAGGAGATCCAACCAGTCCATTCTGAAGGAGATCAGCCCTGGGATTTCTTTGGAAGGAATGATGCTAAAGCTGAAACTCCAGTACTTTGGCCACCTCTTGCAAAGAGTTGACTCATTGGAAAAGACTCTGATGCTGGGAGGGATTGGGGGCAGGAGGAGAAGGGGCTGAGAGAGGATGAGATGGCTGGATGGCATCACTGACTCAATGGACGTGAGTCTGAGTGAACTCCGGGACTTGGTGATGGACAGGGAGGCCTGGCGTGCTGCGATTCATGGGGTCGCAAAGAGTTGAACACGACTGAGCAACTGAACTGAACTGAACTGATAGGGGTAGAGGAAACTTTTTTTTTTTAAAGAAAATATCATTGACATTATCTGATTTCTTAAACATTTTTTAAAATACTTATTTATATCTTTGGCTGCTCCAGGTCTTATTTGTGGCACGTGGGATCGTTGATCTTCACTGGGGCATGTGGGATCTTTAGTTATGGCATGCAAACTCTTAGTTGCAGCATATGGGATCTAGTTCCCTGACCAGGGATGGAACCCTGGCCCCGTTCATTGTGCATGTGGAGTCTTAGCCATGACCACCAGGAAAGTCTCTGAAGTTCTCAGATTTCAAAAAAGTTAAGAAAAATCCTTCTGAGTGACAATAGTGGGGTTTTCTTCATGGAAAAGTGGAACTCACAAAGGGCTTCCTAACCTAGCCCGCTCTTGTGTGGTCCCGTCCCAAGTGCTCCAGGACACAGGAGTCTCCCTGGGAGAATGTGCCTCCCTCTGGCCTAACACAGGTTCTTCTTGACCTTGGTGTCAACTCAGAACCCACCCTCCAGCAGGGATCCACTCAGCCTCATTGTCACCAGGTCAGATGTTCTCAGAGAGTCAGTGTTCTCAACTAAATGAACCCCAAAGCAACTTTAAAGGGGAAGAAAATAACATTTATCATGTTGGAGAAAATAAAGGACTTTAAAAAGGCAAGAGACGCAATAAACTTTGGGTGCAATACCTAACCGACAAGTACAAGCTATAATAAACAATAAGCAGTTGGGGAACCAGGCGTTCCCCTGACTTGGTGAGACCATTAGTACATGGTAGGTACAGTTGGTTTTTTTCAGTGTCAATTCAGCACTGTAGTTATTAAACAAACAAACAAAAACCCACTGAGTCATTTGGGAATGAATTGAATCAATAGAAGAAGTCATCCTTTCGGCTTGATGGTTGCTTTACATCCAAGTCCCCATTGGCCTCTTGGCCCCTCAGGGGCAGCATGAGGGTCCTAGGCCCTAACATTCAAGTATCACCTGGTTTCCTTGTCTCTAAAGGCTTGAGAGACCAACTAGTCTTATGAAAGACAGAGTGTGCACATGTGTATGTGCAAGTGTTTATGTGTGTAAAACCTATCTTTTCTGCCACCTCTGCTAAGTCGCTTCAGCCGTGTCCAACTGTCTGTGACCCTATAGACTGTAGCCCTCCAGGCTCTTCTGTCCATGGGATTATCCCATGCAGGATTCTCTGTCCATGCAGGAATACTGGAGTGGGTTGCCGTGTCCTCCTCTAGGGGATGTTCCCAACCCAGGGTTTGAACTTGCTTATCTTATGTCTTCTGCATTGACAGGCATGTTCTTTACCATTAGCACTTCCTGGGAAGCCCCAGTTGAATACTAATTCTGTAAGATTCCTCTGTGATCATCTGGGTGTTACTCTCATGCGTATTTCCCAAGAGCCCTGGTCTCATCACTTCTGGGTAGATACAGGTCACTATGACACAATCTCAATAACAACCTTTGGTGATCAGATTATAAAATCAGAACCCGTCAAAGAAACACTTTGAGGTCAAGATACAGAAACTATTTTGAATTTCTGAGAACAATTAGAAGCTCTGAGTTCCGTCTCTACTTTTTTCCAAAGCCCCACCCTATGACTACACCAAGAGGGTTCAGTATTTGTTCCCTGGGGAATAATTTGTTGGCTTGTGGACTTAAACATTCCTATGGAGTGAAAAGGAGTGGATACCCACACATATCACCCCACCAAGGAACCCCAAGGCCCTGAGCCCTAAGACAACCTCATTCTGACCCTAATTCCATCAGTTTTCTTAGATCCCTAGGAACTCAGGGATTCTAATGGTTCTCACTCATTTAATTGAATGCTAGTCCCTGCAGGGCTCCTGGAGTGGGTGGGGGTAGGGATTAAAAGTAAAAATTGTGCCTTTTTGTAGGAAGGAACAGCATAAATCTTGAAAGGCTTTAGATCTACAAATATTTTCAGCCCAGAGCAGGACTCAGTCTGCAGTAGGTGATAAAAAGTGAAAAGCATTAGTTGCTGAGTTGTGTACGACTCTAAAGACAGCCTATACTGAAGGAGACTCAGGTTCAATCCCTGGGTCAGGAAGATCCTCTGGAGTAGGAAATTGCAACCCACTCCAGTATGCTTGCCTGGGAAATTCCATGGACAGAGAATTCCGGCAGGTCATGTATGGATGTGAGAGTTGGACTGTGAAGAAAGCTGAGCGCTGAAGAATTGATGCTTTTGAACTGTGGTGTTGGAGAAGACTCTTGAGAGTCCCTTGGACTGGGGAGATCCAACCAGTCCATCCTAAAGGAGATCAGTCCTGGGTGTTCATTGGAAGGACTGATGCTGAGGCTGAAACTCCAATACTTTGGCCACCTCATGTGAAGGGTTGACTCATTGGAAAAGACTCTGATGCTGGGAGGGATTGGGGGCAGGAGGAGAAGGGAACGGCAGAGGATGAGATGGTTGGATGGCATCACCAATTCAATGGACATGGGTTTGGGTGAACTCCGGGAGTTGGTGATGGACAGGGAGGCCTGGCGTGCTGTGATTCATGGGGTCGCAAAGAGTCAGACACGACTGAGCGACTGATCTGAACTGAACTGACAGTCCATGAGGTCGCAAGAGTCAGCACAATTTAGCGACTAAACTATCACCTTTTTGACCCCTTGGACTGTAACCCGCCAGGCTCCTGGAATTCTCCAGGCAAAAATGTAGGAGTGGGTAGCCATTCCCTTCTCCAGGGGATCTTCCTGGCCTGGGTATCAAGCCCAGGTCTCCCACATTGCAGGCAGATTCTTCACCTTCTGAGCCACCAGAAAAGCTCCACAGTAGATGATAAATGAATGTTAAATTGAATGAGGAGCTGAGTCTCAGGGTGCACCTTGGTTTGACAACTTACTTTAACATCACCAGTTCTCTGTAGGGTATGTAGGTTTTTTGTTCTTGTTTGTTTGTTTCTAATCCTGGAATTCTTAGAATTCCTGGAATTCTGGGGAACAAAGAAAAGATTGTTAGATGGGGAGATTCTGCTCCATGACTCTCTGCAGACAATTTACAAAGCGGATGGATGGTTCTGTGGTTGACCAAACCACAGATAAGTTCCTTAGGGACCGATATGGAATGCATATCTCAGGCTTGCTTGATTAGGCCTGTTCCAATATAATTTATGGCGTTAAGAGATGTTCCAAAAATATAGTATTCCAGAAGTCTATCTTGGAGCCTAGAGTTTCTCAGGGGGAAAAAAGCCTCCTTTCATATAATGGACTCTTAGTTGCTTTGCTGTAGAGAAGCTAAAAATCATGTGAGTAAGGGATGACCTTGGAACAATCTCAGAGGGATCCACTCCCCATTTCCCCATCCCCACCCCACCAAGTTGTTAGGTGCCTTGTTGCATCCTCTTTGAGTCCACGTTCCTTTCCTCCAGAGCGCAGGCCTGGAGTGTACATATCATAGTATTTATCCATGTGTTTGTTTGATTACGGTCTGCTGTCTTTCTCTAGGATCCATAGGTGCAGGAATTGGGTATGATTTTAGCAACTATGAGTTCTCAGCACTTGGTATAGTATATGGCACAAAGTCAACACGAAATGAGCCAGGACTTCTGCGAATGAACTCGCTCTATTTAACAGCCGCCAGGGTCACTGTCACAATGCGCTTGCTGCTATTGCTTGGTCTCCTTGCAATTCTACTCACTCTCTGACACTATTAAAAATACGTGTACTGGGGATATACACACACATATATACATCAGATCAGATCAGTCGCTCAGTCGTGTCCGACCCTTTGCGACCCCATGAATCGCAGCACGCCAGGCCTCCCTGTCCATCACCAACTCCCGGAGTTCACCCAGACTCACGTCCATCGAGTCAGTGATGCCATCCTGCCATCTCATCCTCTGTCGTCCCCTTCTCCTCCTGCCCCCAATCCCTCCCAGCATCAGAGTCTTTTCCAATGAGTCAACTCTTCGCATGAGGTGGCCAAAGTACTGGAGTTTCAGCTTTAGCATCATTCCTTCCAAAGAAATCCCAGGGCTGATCTCCTTCAGAATGGACTGGTTGGATCTCCTTGCAGTCCAAGGGACTCTCAAGAGTCTTCTCCAACACCACAGTTCAAAAGCATCAATTCTTCGGCACTCAGCCTTCTTCACAGTCCAACTCTCACATCCATACATGACCACAGGAAAAACCACAGCCTTGACTAGATGAACCTTTGTTGGCAAAGTAATGTCTCTGCTTTTTAATGTGCTATCTAGGTTGGTCATAACTTTCCTTCCAAGGAGTAAGCATCTTTTAATTTCATGGCTGCAGTCACCATCTGCAGTGATTTTGGAGCCCAGAAAAATAAAGTCTGACACTGTTTCCACTGTTTCCCCATCTATTTCCCATGAAGTGATGGGACCGGATGCCATGATCTTCGTTTTCTGAATGTTGAGCTTTAAGCCAACTTTTTCACTCTCCTCTTTCACTTTCATCAAGAGGCTTTTGAGTTCTTCTTCACTTTCTGCCATAAGGGTGGTGTCATCTGCATATCTGAGGTGATTGATATTTCTCCCGGCAATCTTGATTCCAGCTTGTGTTTCTTCCAGTCCAGCGTTTCTCATGATGTACTCTACATATAAGTTAAATAAACAGGGTGACAATATACAGCCTTGACGTACTCCTTTTCCTATTTGGAACCAGTCTGTTGTTCCTTGTCCAGTTCTAACTGTTGCTTCCTGACCTGCATACAGATTTCTCAAGAGGCAGATCAGGTGGTCTGGTATGCCCATCTCTTTCAGAATTTTCCAGTTTATTGTGATCCACACAGTCAAAGGCTTTGGCATAGTCAATAAAGCAGAAATAGTTGTTTTTCTGGAACTCTCTTGCTTTTTCCATGATCCAGCGGATGTTGGCAATTTGATCTCTGGTTCCTCTGCCTTTTCTAAAACCAGCTTGAACATCAGGAAGTTTACGGTTCACATATTGCTGAAGCCTGGCTTGGAGAATTTTGAGCATTACTTTACTAGCGTGTGATATGAGTGCAATTGTGCAGTAGTTTGAGCATTCTTTGGCATTGCCTTTCTTATACACAGATGCATATATACATATTTGCATATGTATGTGTGATGTATATACATGTGTATATATATGTGCATATATATGTGTATGGGCGTGTTATATATACATACACACCTCTGTGTGTGTGAATGTGTGTGTGTGTCTGGCAAAGTCATGGAGACAAATGGCAAACTGAGAAATACATGCAGTAAATATGACAGTATGTTAGTATTCTTATTATGTAGTGGGGAACATCAGTTAAATAAAAGAAAAAGAAAGAGTTTAGCTATTTGGAGTTGCCAAGAGCCTCTTATGTGCAATACAGCTGTACACTGGGATCATTTGGGAGCTTAAACCCTCATGCCTGGGCCTCATCCCCAGATAGGTGTGGGTGTGGCCTGGAAAACAGCAGTTTCTAAGAACTACTCAAGAGATGCCAATATGGAGTCAGGATAGTGAAGGACTGGTTGAGAACCAGTCAGTCCTTTTGGAGCAGATTTTGTTACCTTTGTGAAGACTCACTCTATATCTCAGGTGGGTTGTACCCCTTTCTCCAGGCAAAGTGCTTCAGAAATAGGGCCTTTCCTTGTGGTTTAACAAAGAGAATGAGTGTGGAGAGGAACCCACACAGGATCCTTTCTGAAGCGAAGCAATCAAGATTTTGACCCATACTTTTTTGAGATTCAACCTTCCAGTGGATTGAGATGGTCACAGGGAAGGTCCATCACCAGAAAAAGATCCCAATAAAAGTCTTTCATGAGAGAAGGGGGCATCTGATCATCTGGGCCCAATGCGAGGCCACATTTTAATGATTAAAATGGTGACAGATTGCTCCGAGGCTGTTTTACCCTCAGTAATGTTGATCTGGTTGCGTGTGTTTAGCCTGCAAGTAGGTGGCTGACAGTGATGAATTGTCCCATCAGAATGACATGGCTGGGAGAGCGTCGGTTCTCTGGTGGGAAGATGGGTAGTCGGCTAGCAAAACCCAACAAATGTGCATCCTTCTTCCAGTTAGCTGGTGAATTCCTTGACGGCAATGGCTCTGCTTGGCTCTCCAGCTTCAACATTCTTTGAAGAGACTATGAATGTGGTTAATTATTAGCTTGTTCTACTTCTTTCTCAGTTGAGGCTTTGCCTTAGATTTTTGCTCAGTTTCCCTGCCGCTAAATTATCTTCCTGAACTTGTGAGGGACACCTTGTTGGAACAAGGAAAGGTGTTCACACAGAAGTACCTGCTCTATACTGAATGGGAAAGACAAAAGGGACCTCAGTTGTGGTGTTCAGCCTCCAGGACCCCTTGAGCAATGGGGGAAGAGGCTGCTGGCACAACCACTGGAAGACAGAATTCATTCCAAGTCTCAACAATCCTTGAAGTCCTTTGCATGCTCTTAGAGAGTCTGAATGAGTGTCACTTCAGATGTGGTGAGAAGCTGAAATGGAAACTATTACATCAAAACATTTCATTTGGTGGGGGGACTGTTCGGAAAAAAATCTTAATTTTTTTTTTTTTAAGGAACAAAGAGAAGTTGATGAAAGGATTTGAGGTTATAATGACCAAAGTCTCCACTGCCTCCCTTCTCTCCCCACCCTTCTTCCAAAATGGAGAAAAGAAATGAAGCCAGAGAAATGTCTTAAATATTGTCAGTCTGGCAGGCCAAGCTTTTAGCTAGGACAGCATGTAGTAGTAATACCTTTTAATTACAGTTGTACAATTATAAATAGGAAAGAAATGAAAAGATGAAGATGCGGTTTGTAATGAAATTACCATAAATACCATGGCAAGCTTTAAAGTCGTCACGAAAATCCATAATACCAAAACATGAATGTGGAGGTTAACTTCTACGAAGGGTTGAAATTAAAATTTTGTGGATTTGTGGTCTTCCTTGTTAGCTTGGTATTTCCTGCTAAGCACACATAAGCACCATTATTTTGCAGACACAAACAGACCTTTAAAAAGTCAGAGTCCTGGTTGGCAACTCTTCTGTTCTCCAAGCCACTTGGGCAAGCTGACATAGAAATGACTTGGGTTCCCAAGGCAAATGGTAGAAACATCAAAAGAAATCTAGTCCAACTGCCTGGACGGTTTTGATTATTTCTCCTTTTGGAAACAGACATGTATTTTGTTTGTGATACACAAGTTTATCTTGCAGTCTTTCTTTAAAGACCCATTTTACTTCCCACTGAATGGACACATTTTTATGACTGAGGATAGGGGCTCACAATTGTGAACTGCTGCATCAGTCCTGAGGCGAATGTTAAGCTATTCCATGGGAGGCTTTAGACATCACCTTTTGGTGCCTTTGCTTTTCTCACAAGTTAGCTCCTGTTTGTTAAAATACTGCTAATGAGATCAACATCACGAGGTCAATTTCCATAAGCCTGTTTCCTAGCTGCATACTGCTAAGACATCTTGAAAACATGAAACCTTGATCAGAAGAGAGATCAAATAAATGAGTTTGGCTCACTCTATTGCAAACCTTTCTCCAACATTATGAAAATGCTTAACACATGCGCTAGTGATGGTAGATTGTGTCCTCTCTTTGC
This sequence comes from Bubalus bubalis, assembly GCF_019923935.1. Lineage (NCBI taxonomy): Eukaryota > Metazoa > Chordata > Mammalia > Artiodactyla > Bovidae > Bubalus > Bubalus bubalis. Next base: position 71,540,190 of record NC_059160.1, read on the forward strand.
ACATGACAAGAGACTTTTTTCTTTTTCTAAAGTGAGAACAGAGATTTTGCCACTTTTTACTGCCATTTAGCTTATGGGCTAGTGCAATCAAGAGGTATATTTTTATACTTCTGCTATGAATAAGAAATTATGCTGTGATGGCTATCTAGGATTAAAGATGGGACAGCAAAGTAAACTTGAAGATGCCAAATAGGGGAAAGTATTGAGGGAAAAGGGCAGATTAGAGAAGGCTTTTTATGTGGACTTAAAAATCCAATGGATAATGGAGAGTCATTGAAGGTATTTGAGCATGGAAATGACATCATGAAAATGGTATTTGGGGATAAACTGAAAAGTAAATAACCTAGAAGCTGGTCACTGCCTGCCCTGGATACACCGTGGGGGCAGGAACCAAGTGACAATCACTTTTCCTTAGCTTGAGGCAATGGGAAACCTAAAGCCCAACTACCAATGCCAATGGTAGGTGGGAAGTCTGGCTCCTGAGAATTCTCTCTTCCTTTCTCCCACTGCCTCTACCAACTGGGCTAGGTGATTTCCAGTGAGGGATGCAGCTCTCCAAGTATTGCAGCACCCCAGGTGGGAAGAGAGGGAGGTTCTTGGAGTACAGCACCTCTTAGTTGAGGATGCCTGTAGTTGTGTGTGGTGGTGGTAGAGTTTGAAATGGTCAAGAAGAAGTGCTGTCATTCCTCTCTGCTCCTTTCTAAACTCTCAGGAAACTATCAATCTGGATGACTTTGATTAGCCCCTCCATCTGATGCCACTTGCTAGCCAAGAAGCTGACATGCTGAATTCACTGGGGGAAAATAAGGAGAGATTGGAGGGGTCTGACTTTTACGAGGACAAGCTGAACAACCTATAACAAAGAAAGTTAGAATTAACGGATCAGAGCATAAGAATATAAAACATGCATAATATAGTCAAAGGAAAAAATATCAGAAATAGAAAAAAAGAAATGAGCAGTCCTAAAGAAGATCCTACCAGAGATACTGGGTAAGATGAAGACAATAGATGAAGAACTCAATAGAGGGATAGAAGAGTAGAATGAAAATCTTAGGTGAACTAATTAGTGAGCTGGAAGACCAAGCCCTTAGGCATCAGAAAGCAACAATAAGGAGAAAGACTGACTAAAAGAAAAATTAAGAGAAAAAGATAAGTACCAACATAATAGGGATCCTAGAATGAGAAAGGAGAAAGTAATGAAGAACTATTTTGAGAACTAAGAACTCTGTATATAGAAATATAGATAAAAGGCTTTAGATTGAAAGGGCTTTCAGTAGAGATAAAGAAAATAATACAGTAGAGATAAGGGGAAATCAATACAAGCCATATTATGAAGACATTGAAGAAATTGGAAAGCAAGAAATTCTAGAAGATTCTTGAGAGAAAGAACAGATGACCTTGAACGGAACAAGAATAAACTGTCATCACATCTCTCAACAGCAACACTCGATGCAAGGCAACAATGGAGTAATACTTTCAGAGTGCAAGTATGTTGTTTCTGGGGTTTTATACCTTGTTAAATTTCATGCAAAGATGGGCTCGATAAAGGACAGAAATGGTATGGACCTAACAGAAGCAGAAGATATTAAGAAGAGGTGGCAAGAATACACAGAAGAACTGTACGAAAAAGAGCTTCATGACCCAGATAATCACGATGGTGTGATCACTGACCTAGAGCCAGACATCCTGGAATGTGAAGTCAAGTGGGCCTTAGAAAGCATCACTACGAACAAAGCTAGTGGAGATGATGGATTTCCAGCTGAGCTATTTCAAATCCTGAAAGATGATGCTGTGAAAGTGCTGACTCAATATGCCAGCAAATTTGGAAAACTCAGCAGTGGCCACAGGACTGGAAAAGGTCAGTTTTCATTCCAATCCCAAAGAAAGGCAATGCCAAAGAATGCTCAAACTACTGCACAATTGCACTCATCTCACACGCTAGTAAAGTAATGCTTAAAATTCTCTAAGCCAGGCTTCAGCAATACGTAAACCGTGAACTCCCAGATGTTCTAGCTGGTTTTAGAAAAGGCAGAGGAACAAGAGATCAAATTGCCAACATCTGCTGGATTATCAAAAAAGCAAGAGAGTTCCAGAAAAACATCTATTTCTGCTTTATTGACTATGCCAAAGCCTTTGACTGTGTGGATCACAATTAACTGTGGAAAATTCTGAAAGAGATGGGAATACCAGACCACCTGACCTGCCTCTTGAGAAACCTCTATGCAGGTCAGGAAGCAACAGTTAGAACTGGACAAGGAACAACAGACTGGTTCCAAATAGGAAAAGGAGTACGTCAAGGCTGTATATTGTCACCCTGCTTATTTAACTTATACGCAGAGTACTTCATGAGAAACGCTGGGCTGGAAGAAGCACAAACTGGAATCAAGATTGCCGGGAGAAATATCAGTCACCTCAGATATGCAGAACACTACCCTTATGGCAGAAAATGAAGAGGAACTAAAAAGCCTCTTGATGAAAGTGAAAGAGGAGAGTGAAAAAGTTGGCTTAAAGCTCGACATTCAGAAAACAAAGATCATGGCAGCTGGTCTCATCACTTCATGGGAAATAGATGGGGAAACATTGGAAACAGTGTCAGACTTTATTTTTTTGGGCTGCAAAATCACTGCAGATGGTGACTGCAGCCATGAAATTAAAAGACGCTTACTCCTTGGAAGGAAAGTTATGATCAACGTAGATAGCATATTCAAAAGCAGAGATATTACTTTGCCAACAAAGGTCCGTCTAGTCAAGGCTATGGTTTTTCCTGTGGTCATGTATGGATGTGAGAGTTGGACTCTGAAGAAAGCTGAGTGCTGAAGAATTGATGCTTTTGAACTGTGGTGATGGAGAAGACTCTTGAGAGTCCCTTGGACTGCAAGGAGATCCAACCAGTCCATTTTAAAGGAGTTCAGTCCTGGTTGTTCATTGGAAGGACTGATGTTGAAGCTGAAACTCTAATACTTTGGCCACCTTATGCGAAGAGTTGACTCATTGGAAAAGACTCTGCTGCTGGGAGGGATTGGGGGCAGGAGGAGAAGGGGACGACAGAGGATGAGATGGCTGGATGGCATCACCGACTCGATGGACATGAGTTTGAGTGAACTCCGAGAGCTGGTGATGGACAGGGAGACTTGGCGTGCTGCGATTCATGGGGTCACAAAGAGTAGGGCACAACTGAGCGACTGAACTGAACTGAAATTTTCACTGAAATGCAAGGGGTGAAATGAAGATATTCTTAGCTATACAAGGTCTAAAAATGTTTGCCTCATAAAGACATGCTTTAACATGCTGTTGGAAGATGAAAAGTCATTCTAGGATGCTAAGAGTATAGGGTATGTATCAGTCAGCCAGAGAACAAATCATTTTAGATGTTTCAAGCTGATTTAATGCAGGGAATTGATTACAAAGATGCTGAAAGAGTGAAAGGGAAAGGTGTTCTACTCAGAGCTCAAGGAGCTGCTATTACAGCTGAGTTGGAGCCTCTGACCCCCACTTGGTTTGGCTGCTGCTCGAGCTGCCCTGCCCGTGCTGCTGGAAGCGTGGGGTGACACTGGGCTGCAGCCACCACTGTGGCAGCTGAAGTACTGTCAGAAACAGAAGGCCTCTGATCATCTTTCTACCTGCTGATCAGGTGCAGGTGCCTCCCACTGGGAGAACCTAGCTAGAATTCAGTGAGCAAGGAAGTCTGGGAAACGTAGAACCTTTTGCTTGCTCTTCTTCAAGAGAAGAATCAGAAGAGTGCATTTGGGACTAGGAGCCAAAGATACGTATCTAACCTGGGAACTCAGGGTGTATCAATAAACTAGAAAAGTTAATTCTTTTCTAAATAAGGGGAACAAAGACAGAAGAAAGGCATGTCCATTACAATCTAGAACATAAATGAACAATACCAATATGGCAGGGAGATGAGAGTATGCTAAGATATGTGTGTTCTGGGTAAAGATATAGATATTGAAAAATGTAAGAAACTGGTAGTGTTCAATCTCGCTAGTTGTTGTAGGAAAGATGACTAAAACAATAGTGAGATAACACTTTACAGACATCAGGGTGGCAAATATTATAAAATTGAAGGACTCCAAGTATAGGCAAGAATTTGGTTAAAAAAAAAAAAAGGAATCCTTGTGCTTGTAACTGGTACAGTCATAATCTGGCAGTACTGAACAGAAACTGAACATTCAGCCAAACCTCTCCTGGGAATATAGGCCAGAGAAATACTTGTATCATAAGGGGACAGGAACAATGATGTCCATTGCTGTATGTGTGTGGTAGTAGACAGGTGGAAGCTAAGAACTCAGATGCCTATCACTAGGAAACTGATTAAGTAAAACGTGGGAGCTTACTATGGAATATGAACTAGGTATCTAAGAACATTATGAAAACCGAGAAACATAGTGTTAAGTGAAAATAGGAAGATAGAGGATAAGATGTATAGGAAAATATTACTTGTGAAAAATAACATAATTCAGTGACATTGACAGTCTAATTAGAAGTATAAATCATTTTTATGTTCAAACACATCAAGTGCTCTAAATTTTACCTTCCTCCATTTTCCTCCAATCTGAATGGTTACCCCAAAGCAATTGTAATCTCTATATATGTCTCAGCTATAAATAATATTAGGGGCTTCCCTGGTGGCTCAGAGGTTAAAGCGTCTGCCTGCAATGCAGGAGACCTGGGTTCGATCCCTGAGTCAGGAAGATCCCCTGGAGAAGGAAATAGCAACCCACTCCAGTATTCTTGCCTGGAGAATCCGATGGACTGAGGAGCCTGGTGGGCTACAGCCCACAGGGTTGCAAATATTTATGAAATAAAAAAAGAAAACTAACATATATATACACTAAACCTCTACATAACATTTAAGAATACCAGAGTGAGTTGAATGGTAACCCCCTCAAAAGATATGCCCACATCCTGAAATTTGTGAATGTGATTTTTTTTTTTTTAAGAAAAAACGTCTTTGCTAAAGTAATTAAGTGAAGATCACAAGATGAGGTCATCCTGAATTATCTGGATGGGCCCTAATATTAACAACAAGTGTTCTTAAAGAGACACACAGAGTATGTGAAGAAGACAGCCAGATGAAGACAGGCAGAGACTGGAATGATGCAATCCTAGCCAAGGACATCTGGAACCTACAGAAGCTGGAAGAGGCAAGGAATGGCTCTCCCCTGGAACCTCCAGAGAGAGTATGAGCCTTCTGACACCTTCACCTTGAACTTCTGTACCTCCAGAGCTGTGAGAGGATGAATTTATGTTTTAAGCTACCATAATGGAGGTAATTTGTTACAACAGCCACAGGGAACTAATACAGATGCCTTTTTAAACTTTATTTGATAGATTTCTAAAGCTGTACATGAGGTGAGTCAGTCAACCAGGGGTCTGCAGGGACCAAGTAGCAGTAGAAGGAGATTGTCCTGGTGACCTGTGCCCTCTACTCCTCTTCCACACCATTCCTTCTTTCCCCTTAGAGTCTGTTCTTATCCTGTGTATTGGTTATCCACTGCTGGGTAACAAGTGACCCCTGAATTCAGCATCTTAAAACAACAAGCATTTGTTATCTCACAGCTCCTGTGGATTAGTAATCTGCGTGGTGTGGCTTAGTTGAGTGCCCCAAACTTACCATCTCTTTAGAAGGCTACAGTCAAGATCCCTGCCAGGGCTGGAGTCATCTCAAGGTAAGATTTGTTTTCACGCTTACTCTCATGGCTGTTGGCAGGCCTCAGGTTCCCACTGGCTGGAGACATCTGTCTCATAACCCATGGGCTCCACAGGGCTGTTCACACTGTGGTAGTCTGTTTCCCCCAGAATGAGAGAGAGGGGGGCCAAAACAGAAGCTGTGATCTTTTATAACCTCATCTTGGAAGTGACATCCTGTTGCTTCTCTCTATTCTGTTCATTAGAAGTGAGTAACCCAATCCTGTCCCTACTCAAGGAGGAGGGAAATTACACAAGGGGTGGGTACCAGGAGGCAGGAATCACTGAAGGCTGTCCAAGAAGTTGCCTAAAACACTCCACGAGGAAAATAGAGAAACAGAGCAGTGTCTCCTAGTAAGGAGTAGGATGTATACAAGTAAGAGGAGCCATGGGAGTTCCTATGAGAAAACGTGTTGTAAGCAGTTTAACATTTACTCAGGCCTCAACCATTTCTCTCTGGGCTCCTCTTTGGGTTCTAGTTTATTAACCAAACCAACTGAACAAAAACTAAGTAACTGCCTCCCGTGCTTCTCACTTCTCCAGATTTCAGATTCCATCCCCTCCACAACCTGTTTGCTGTTGTTTACTTTCTGAAACCCTCAGGAGTTATTTTTTATGTTTTGTCCAGAGTTTATAGTAGTTAGTGGCAAGGTTGTTCTGTAAGCAGCTTACACCACCATAGTAAACATGGAAATCTATTTAAAATACATTTGATCAATGTTTGCAGATATGTTACCCTGGTGACAGTGGGAGGGAAAAGGATGAACAAGCCTAGGAATTGCTGGGTCAAAATGACTTGTTTGAAAAGAAAAATGACTTGTTTGGGCTTTCAAAAAAGACTCTAAGGGTTCTAAAATTCATGTTTCTTCTTGAAGTAGAAAGAATATGCACTGGGGAGCTTGGTGGATCTGGTTTAAATTCCGGTTCTACCATTACTAGCAGAGTGACCTCACGCAAGTGAATTAACCTGTGATTTAATTTCCTTGTCTGTAAATATTGAGTAAAAATATGTAAGTCTTTGGAATGTACAGGGTTAACCAAAACAAAGTATGCAAAATGCATGCAGAGCCCTGCGTGGAACACAGGTGGCCTTCCTCAGAGCTCTTTAAGCCTTCCCTCCCTCCCTTCATTATCTAGTTATCCTGTAAGTGCATTGCGCCAACACATTTTGGCATTTGCTAGACCATCATCTAGAGCATCCCAGAAAGAAAACAGCTCAGTGAGAATGGCTTTCTTTGTAGGGGAAAGTGTGGTGTGCGCAGGGCTGGCTCCCAGCCTGGGATGCAGGGGTCAGTGGGGCTGCCGCCAGCCGTCTGCTGTGTTAGCCAGGGAAATCGACTCACAGCCCTCTTGGCACCTACTGCTGGCCTTGGGTAAACATAATTACAGTCTTTAAAAAGAGAAGAGGGAACACAACCAAGATCCCCACTCACCATGTAAACAGGATGTCCACTGAACGGCAGCCATGGAGATGTTTATGTTCTGTTCAGGGGACAATTGACAAAAGACCTCTGGGAGCTTTATTGCTGCCTGGAGCAGTGGTCTGCCAGCCATGGAGGTGGCTGGGTTCTTCCCGGGTTTGTGAATGCTGAGTTTTAGCTGAGATCTCTGGGGCTGTGCTGTCTAGAACTGGATGCAGTCCTTTGGGATGCTGGGTCTGGTTATCTGCTCAAAGGCCCTTTATACAGAAATGGGGCATTCTGTGTCTGTGCTCAGCTTTCAGAGTGCCTCCTATGAGCTGGAGGCTGACTGGTGGAGGCCTTTATGAAATAATCCTCATTGATAAGCTACCATTTACTCAGAGCAAGGCAGCAGGCCAAATACTTCATGTGGATTATCTCATCTTTTAACCCTCATCACAATCCTTTGTGGTAATTTTATTGTCTTGAAGAGGCCCTGCAAAGATAAGCAACTGGATTAGAAGTCAATTCAGTTAAAAAATTTTTTTTACTGATTTATTTATCTGTTTTGATTTTTCAGTTGTGCCGGGTCTTTGTTGCTGTGCACGGGCTTCCTCTAGCTGCAGTGAGCAGTGGCTGCTCTTTATTGCGCTGTGCGGGCTTCTCATTGTGGTAGCTTCTCTTGTCGCAGAGCATAGGCTCTAGGCACACAGATTTCAGTCAGTGGCAGCACGAATGCTCAGTAGTTGTGGCGCGTGGGCTTTAGTTGCTCCATGGCATGTGGAATCTTCCCAGACCAGGGATGGAACCTGTGTCCCTTGAATTGGCAGGTAGACTCTTATCCACTGTACTACCAGGGAAGCCCATGAAATCAGATCAGTTTTATCTCAAACCTGTGTTTAATGGTAAGCTACATGAAGGCAGGGACCTGTCAAGTTCAGCACTCCATCTCTACAGCCCAGCATAGTGTGTGCGAAAACTTCTGTGTGTGTGTGTGTCTCTGGGCTTTCTTTTCTTTTCTTTTTTTTTTCTTGTTAGACCCAAACCCAAGCTTGATCTTCTCAGCTTGCAACAGGCTAATAATTGGGAGACAAGGAGTTAAAGCAAGGAATAGCAACTTGATTCAGAAAGCTGTGCACCTGAGAAGATGGTGGGCTAGGGGAGAAGGCGATGGCACCCCACTACAGTGCTCTTGCCTGGAAAATCTCATGGACGGAGAAGCCTGGTAGGCTGCAGTCCATGGGGTCGCTAAGAGTCGGGCACAACTGAGTGACTTCCCTTTCACTTTTCACTTTCATGCATTGGAGAAGGAAATGGCAACCCACTCCAGTGTTCTTGCCTGGAGAATGCCAGGGACGGGGGAGCCTGGTGGGCTGCCGTCTATGGGGTCACACAGAGTTGGACACGACTGAAGTGACTTAGCAAGGGCCCTAGAGTACTATCTTATGGGGTGTGGATGCCAGTTTCTTTTCTAGAATGGTGAGGAGGAGGAGGTGAGGAAGTAAAGTAAAAAGGCCATAAATCTTGCAAAATTTCTCTTGACTTGGCCAACCTTGGGGAGGGGATGTGTTAACTGCTTCTTTTTCCTCAGTTCTTTGCAGGTGGGCAGGGTCAGAATGTCTTCCTGCTAGCTGAGCAAAGGTACTTAAGTTTAACATCCAGGCATAGGGGCAGTTTCCCCAAGGCAGGCCGTTAAGTATGCTTACACTATAAGACAACATCCCTTTAATGACTATAATAACAAAAGCAACGAAAAGCAAAGATTAAAAGAATAGAAATAGATCCAACAGGAGTCATTTTCTGGGGAGCATATTACCCCGTAGTAATGAGAGTGTGTGGGGGCATGGTGTACCCCACACATTTCTTTTCTGGTGACACAGGGTGCTCATTGGTCAATACTGGCTGCAGTAGAGTCTTGGGTGTGGATTGAGGCACCAAGGCAGTGACTACTTGGCAAAGTGTCTAACTGAGAAGCCAAGTCCTGTTGTAGTCCTGTCTTCTCTGGAACTGAGGGCAGGGAAGGCATCTCTTGGGTCCATCCAATCCAGCCTGCTCCCAGGGCAGCAGAAACAGTGAAAGGAGATGCTCATCTCAGCTGGCCTCTGTCTGTGGTGCACGAGCCAGCCCTGGAGAGCAGTTTAGCGGCCACTCTTTCAGTCACAGGAGGGTTTAAGTGGAGTTGGGAAGATAGGCTGAGCAGATTTTTCAGGAATGCCAGGAGGTGATCCCTCTCCCTTTATAATTCTAGATGCATTAGGTGGGTATCCAAGAGCCCTTTAGTCTTTGAATTCCTGAATAGAAGGGAGGGGCATGCTTTTTCTGCAGGGTGGATTATAACATTAACATGCCCAGGTTCTGAATAGAGCATGGTCTTTATCCTAAGTCTGAGTTTTAGATTAGAGGGAGATGCAACCTTCTCACTCTCTATTCAGGTCTCCTTCTGGGGAGGCACCTGAGTGCTGATCATTCTATTGCCTAGAGCTGAGGTCCTAGTGACCTCCACATTGTTACTAAGTCTCAGGCAAGTGCCGATGGTTGTTTTCAATGGCCCAAAATGTCAGGATACTGCTGAAAAGTAAAAGCATGCTAAGGCTTGGCCAGACTCGTGTTATTTGGTTGATGCTGTTAGATAGTTAGAATAGGGAAAAGGAGTCCAAAATGGCGGTGGCTAAAAGCCAAGGAAGAGAAAACCCGTGAAAATAGAACAGAGGAAGGTCAAAGGAAGGTCCAAGGACTGGAATGAGGACTTCAGGTAGAATAGCACTCCTGACTAAGCCCAATTTACATAGGGCAGGCCCCGGGGAAAGAAAAAAACATATAAAAAGAGGAGCCAAAGGGCTCGCTCTCTCTCTCCCGTGCGCTGGGGCGCTCTTCTCTTTGTGTCTTTGGATCGACGTGCCCTCATGCCTCGAAGGTAGATTTTCCTGCTATCTTCTAAATAAAATAGAGCTGTAACACTGAGCTGTAACACTGATTTGTTTAAGAGCTATAACACGGTCCGTTTGACCTGAGAGCTATAACACGGTCTGTCTGAGACCCGAGAGCTGTGACATACCAAGGGGGCTTTAATGTCCGTCACTCCAAATCTTTGTTGTGACGAGACAAAAACCGAGGAGCATACACTCGCGTGACAATGCTAAAATGATGGAAAGGATGAGGTCTTGTGCTCTGTGTGTTCATTGTTGGCGGTGGATTCTTTTTAAAGCATTATAACTATCACATTCCCTCTGTCCCAGATTCTGGACCATTGGTTGATGATATGTCCTGTTAGGATACACCAGACTCTCAGATAGGCCTGGGATTTCAGAGAGCAGTCTGGGACCAAAGGTATAATTCAGCATCCTTCTCAGTGGTCTCTTTATGTTCATTCAATCCTGCACACAGCACAACCTTCCACCATCTTGCTTCCTCTCATCATTCAGTCTCAGTGTCCAGTCTGGGCTCCTATTCCAGATCCTTCTCACAGAGAATGTAGCTTTAGAAAGCAGGATGGGTTGTATAGCTCCCCTGGCATGCCAGTGTATCACATCTTCTTTATCATCCCTTATGAATTAGCAGCTCTCTTCATAAGAGAGGAATTTAGGCTGGAAAGAAATAGCCTGGGCCTCTAACCACCACTGCCCACATTTTCTATGCCAACTGGGTTGGCATTTCTACCTTCAGTCTGCTTGGTCCACTGCAAATTTTGGGCTTTATGTTCAGCATATGTGACCTGTTCCCTGAGCTTCCCTGGTGGCTCAGATGGTAAAGAATCTGCCTGAAATACAAGAGATCTGGGTTCAGTCCCTGGGTTGGAAAAATCCCCTGGAGAAGAGCATGGCAACCCACTCCAGTATTCTTGCCTGGAGAATCCCATGGACAGAGGAGCCTGGTAGGCTACAGTCCACAGGGTCTCAAAGAGTTGGACATGACTGAGCACACACTCATTCACTGGTCTTGTGCCTGCTTCTACAATATGTGCTTGTGCATGCGTACACACACACACACACACACACCACTTTAACTCCCTCAGTGCCTAAAGAATCCCCCATTTAGAGGTATAAAGATCAAGTATCCTGAGAGAAGAATGGGTTATTTTCTTGGGGCAGCACTTACTAAATTAATTAACAATATCCCAGAGATGTGAGTCAGTTCAGTTCAGTTGCTCAGTCATGTCTGACTCACTGTGACCCCATGGACTGCAGCACACCAGGCTTCCCTGTCCATCATCAACTCCTGAAGCTTGCTCAAACTCATGTCCATTGAGTTGGTGATACCATCCAACCATCTCATCCTCTGTCATCCCCTTCTCCTCCTGCTTTCAATCTTTCCCATCATCAGGGTCTTTTCCAATGAGTTAGTTCTTCGCATCAGGTGGCCAAAGTATTGGAATTTCAGCTTCAACATCAGTCATGAATATTATGGTTCAAATTTGGAGAACTCCTCTTTCTCACTGTCAACCTTTCCTCCTTCAATTGCTGTTTCCATGACATTTTGGAGCTGGTTCCAGCTTTTCAGGTATAGATCTGGTCGAGCTTCTGCAGAATGTTGTATTGGTTAGGCAGCAGGGATCACAGAAGTTCCAGTTGAAGCAATAGACTTGGAATAAAGTGATAAGCTTAGAATTAGGAGCAGTGCTGGAGCGACTTTGAGGAGATACCCCATGTCCAAGGGCAAAGGAGAAGCCCCAGCAAGATGGTAGGAGGGGTGAATTCACGTTTAGAATCAAACCTCATACCTGCCAGAGACACTCAGAGGGCTCAAACAAACCTTGTGCACACCAGGACCCAGAGACCCCACAGAGCCTGAGACAGAACTGTGTTTGAGCGTCTCCTGTGGAGGAACAGGTCAGCAGTGGACTGCCGCAGGGGCAGGGGCTTTGGCGCAGCAGACCTGCGTATGGCATAAGCCCTCTTGGAGGAGGTCCATACAGCCACCAGTGGAAACAGTCTGACAGTGGAAACAGTGTCAGGCTTTATTTTTTCGGGCTCCAAAAACACTGCAGACGGTGACTGCAGGCATGAAATTAAAAGACGCTTACTCCTTGGAAGAAAAGTTATGACCAACCTAGATAGCATATTCAAAAGCAGAGACGTTACTTTGCCAACAAAGTTCCATCTAGTCAAGGCTATGGTTTTTCCAGTGGTCATGTATGGATGTGAGAGTTGGACTGTGAAGAAAGCTGAGTGCTGAAGAATTGATGCTTTTGAACTGTGGTGTTGGAGAAGACTCCTGAGAGTCCCTTGGACTGCAAGGAGATCCAACTGCAAAGAGATCCATTCTAAAGGAGTTCAGTCCTGGGTGTTCTTTGGAAGGACTGATGCTAAAGCTGAAACTCCAGTACTTTGGCCACCTCATGTGAAGAGTTGACTCATTGGAAAAGACTCTGATGCTGGGAGGGATTGGGGGCAGGAGGAAAAGGGGACAACAGAGGATGAGATGGCTGGATGGCATCACCGACTCAATGGACGTGAGTTTGAGTGAACTCTGGGAGTTGGTGATGGGCAGGGAGGCCTGGCGTGCTGCAATTCATGGGGTTGCAAAGAGTCGGACACGACTGAGAGACTGAACTGAACTGAATTGAACAGCCGCCAGAACTTACACAGGACTGGGGAAACAGATTCTTGGAGGGCACAAATAAAACCTTGTGTGCACGAAGACCTAGGAGAAAGGAGCAGTGACCCCACAAGAGACTGACCTAGACTTGCCCATGAGTATCCAGGAGTCTCTGGCGGAGGCGTGGGTCAGCAGTGGCCTGCTGCAGGATTGGGGGCACTGAGTGCAGCAATGCCTGCATGGGATCTTTTGAAGGAGTTTGCCATTATCTTCATTACTTCCACCATAGTTTGGCCTCAGGTCAAATGAGCTCTGCCTATCAATAGAAAATTAGATGAAAGATTTACTGAGCATGGCCTCACCCATCAGAACAAGACCCAGTTTCCCGCTCAGTCTCTCCCATCAGGAAGCTTCCATAAGCCTCTTATCCTTCTCATCAGAGGGCAGACAGAATGAAAACCACAATCTCAGAGAACTAACCAATCTGATCACAGCCTTGTCTAACTCAGTGAAACTCTGAGCCATGCTGTGAAGGGCCACCCAAAACGGAAGGGTCAGGGTAAAGAGTTCTGACAAAATGTGGCCCACTGGAGAAGGGAATGGCAAACCATTTCAATATTCTTGCCTTGAGGACCCCATGAACACTATGAAAAGGCAAAAAGATAGGACACTGAAAGATGAACTCCCTAGGTCAATGGGTACCAAATATGCTACTGGAGATCAGTGGAGAAGTAACTCCAGAAAGAATGAAGAGATGGGGCCAAAGCAAAAACAACACCCAGTTGTGGATGTGACTTGTGATGGATAAAGTCTGATGCTATAAAGAGCAATATTGCATAGGAACCTGGAATGTTAGGTCCATGAATCAGGACAAATTGGAAGTGGTCAAACAAGAGATGGCAAGAGTGAACATTGACATTTTAGGAATCAGCAAACTAAAATGGACTGGAAAGGGTGAATTTAACTCAGATGACCATTATATATACAACTGTGGGCAAGAATCCCATAGAAGAAATGGAGTGGCCATCATAGTCAACAAAAGAGTCTGAAATGCAGTACTTGGATGCAATCTCAAAAATGACAGAATGATCTCTGTTCTGTTCCAAGGCAAACCATTCAGTATCAGGGTAATCCAAGTCTATGCCCCGAGCAGTAATGTTGAAGAAGCTGAAGGTGAAAAGTTCTATGAGGACCTACAAGATCTTCTAGAACTAACACCTAAAAAACATGTCCTTTTCATTATAGGGGACTAGAATGCAAAAGTAGAAAGTCAAGAAACACCTGGAGTGACAGGCAAATTTGTCCTTGGAGTACAGAATGAAGCAGGGCAAAGGCTAATAGAGTTCTGCCAAGAGAATGCACTGGTCATAGCAAACACCCTCTTCCGACAACACAAGAGAAGACTCTACACATGGACACCACCAGATAGTCAACACTGAAATCAGATTGATTATATTCTTTGCAGCCAAAGATGAAGAAGCTCTATACAGTCAGCCAAAACAAGACCAGGAGCTGACTGTGGCTCATATCATGAACTTCTTATTGCCAAATTCAGACTTAAATTGAAGAAAGTAGGGAAAACCACTAGACCATTCAGGTACGACCTAAATCAAATCCCTAACCGTTATACAGTGGAAGTGACAAATAGATTTAAGGGATTAGATATAATAGACAGGGTGCCTGAAGAACTATGGACAGAGGTTCATGACATTCTACGGGAGGCAGGAATCAAGACCATCCCCAGAAAAAAGAAATGCAAAAAGGCAAAATGGTTGTCTGAGGAGGCCTTACAAATAGCTGTGAAAAGAGAAGTGAAAGACAGAGAAGAAAAGGAAAGATATACCCATTTGAATTCAGAGTTTCAAAGAATAGCAAAGAGAGATAAGAAAGCCTTCCTCAGTGATCAGTGCAAAGAAATAGAGGAAAACAATAGCATGGGAAAGACTAGTGATCTCTTCAAGAAAATTAGAGATACCAAGCGAATATTTCATGCAAAGATGAGCACAATAAAGGACAGATATGGTAGGGACCTAACAGAAGCAGAAGATATTAAGAACAGGTGGCAAGAATACACAGAAGATCTATACAAAAAAGATCTTCATGACCCAGATAGCCATAATGGTGTGATCACTCACCTAGAGCCAGGCATCCTGGAATGTGAAGTCAAGTGGGCCTTAGGAAGCATCACTACGAACAAAGCTAGTGGAGGTGATGGAATTCCAGTTGAGCTTCAAATCCTAAAAGATGATGCTGTGAAAGTGCTTCACTCAAGATGCCAGCAAATTTGGAAAACTCAGTAGTGGCCACAGGACTGAAAAAGGTCAGTTTTCATTCCAATCCCAAAGAAAGGCAATGCCAAAGAATGCTCAAACTACTACACAATTGCACTCATCTCACATGATAGCAAAGTAATTCTCAAAATTCTCCATGCCAGGCTTCAACAGTACGTGAACCATGAACTTCCAAATGTTCGAGCTGGATTTGAAAAGGCAGAGAAACCAGAGATCAAATTTCCAACCACTGTTGGATCATGGAAAAAGTGAAAGAGTTCCAGAAAAACATCTACTTCTGCTTTATTGATTGTGCCAAAGCCTTTGACTGTGTGGATCACAAGAAACTGTGGAAAATTCTTCAAAAGATGGGAATGCCAGACCACCTGACCTGCCTCTTGAGAAATCTGTATGCAGGTCAGGAAGAAACAGTTAGAATTGGACATGGAGCAACAGACTGGTTCCAAATCAGGAAAGGAGTATGTCAAGGCTGTATATTGTCATCCTGCTTATTTAACTTATATGCAGAGTACATCATGAGAAATGCTGGACTGGATGAAGCACAAGCTGGAATCAAGATTGCCGGGAGAAATATCAATCACCTCAGGTATGCAGATGACACCACCCTTATGGCAGAAAGTGAAGAAGAACTAAAGATCCTCTTGATGAAAGTGAAAGATTAGAGTGAAAAAATTGGCTTAAAACTCAAGATTCAGAAAACTAAGATCATGGCAGCTGGTCTCATCACTTCATGGCAAATAGATGGGGAAACAATGGAAACAGTGAGAGACTTTATTTTGGGGGGCTCCAAAATCGCTGCAGATGGTGACTGCAGCCATGAAATTAAAAGATGCTTGCTCCATGGAAGAAAAGTTATGACCCACCTGGACAGCATATTAAAAAGCAGAGACATTACTTTGCCAACAAAGGTCCATCTAGTCAAAGCTTTGATTTTTCCCGTAGTCATTACTGGATTTGACAGTGGGAGTATAAAGAAAGCTGAGTGCCGAAGAATTGATACTTTTGAACTGTGGTGTTGGAGCAGACTCTTGAGAGTCCCTTGGACTGCAAGGAGATCCAACCAATCCATGCTAAAGCAAATCAGTCCTGAATATTCATTGGAAGGATTGACACTGACACTGAAACTCCAAAACTTTGGCCACCTGATGCAAAGAACTGACTCATTTGAAAAAACTCTGATGCTGGGAAAGATTGAAGGTTGGGGGAAAAGGGGCCAACAGAGGATGAGATAGTTGGATGGCATCACCGACTCAATGGACATGAGTTTGAGTAGGCTCTGGGAGTTGGTGAAGGACAGGGAGGCCTGGTGTGCTGCAGTCCATGGGGTCACAGAGAGTCAGACATGACTGAGCAACTGAAATGAACTGAACTGGACTTAGGGATTTGGAAAGTATCAGATGGCCTCCCTGTTCTGGAATAAGTTTTATTAGTATCAAAGTGATTAAGAATCATTTTCCCTCAATTATCTCTTTTTGTCCAGATCACATCAGCTGTCATTACACACGGAACCTAACCTTGACTGCTATTTATGATGTGGCTGGGCATGGTGAACCCATCTGTCTCCCCAGCCCATTCTCCCCTGCCTTGTGGACTTATATGTGTGTGCAGGGAAGGCTAAACTCCTTCCCTCTGGTTTCCTTTTTTAAAAAAATGTATTTATTTATTTGGCTGAGCCGAGTCTTAGCAGCATGTGGGATCTATTTCCAGACCAGGGATTTAACCTGGGCCCTCTGCATTGGGAGTGTGGAGTATTAGCCACTGGACCACCAGGAATGTCCCTGGTGTCCTTCTTTCCCATAGATGCCACGTGGCCAAGTTGCTGCTGCTTCCACCCAACTCTTTCCCAGTTCTCACCACCTTCCCTATGGCTGGGGCCTTCCATTTGGCAGGGTTCCTGCCATGCTGGATGGGTTCAGATGGCATCGTGCTCCTTCCACCAGGCTGGGACAAGAGTTCCAGTTCTTTCCAACTCAAGGTGGAAGGACATTTTTGTGTCATTTTCATGATAGATCTTTCAACCAAACTTAGAGCTAAAATATTACTCTGATGCTGCTGCTGCTGCTGCAAAGTCGTGTCAGTCATGTTCATCTTTGTGCGACCCCATAGGCAGCAGCCCACCAGGCTCCTCTGTCCCTGGGAGTCTCCAGGCAAGAATACTGGAGTGGGTTGCCATTTCCTTCTCCATTACCCTGATAAGTCAATTTTTATAACTCTCACTAAGGACCTGACACAGAATAAGTTCACTCCTGAACACCATCTAAGTTCAGGCTCAGGAAATGAGGCAAAATTGTTCAGGTGTCTGGGGTGTGGGGCTCTGATTGTCAGGCCCTCAGTTTCCTTTTTTCTGTCTCAAGGAGCCTGGAACCTTTTTATAGTTGGAACTTTCCTTGGGGGGTCCTCCTTGGCAACCCAAGTGCCCATGTGTATACAAAACTCTCATCAGCAGCATTTTTAACCACATGAAGACCTGTTGGGGCTCATACAGATCTTTTCTAGGCCAAACTCAGTATATTGTATTTTTGGAAAAATGAAGATATTCATTGTAATTGTTTTGGAGGCAGGAATTGTTTATTTTCTAAATGCCTTAATGTATTTTCTACACTTAAAAAAATAGGACAAAGTGAGATTTGAAGAAGACAGCAGATGTTTACTGTTAAACCTGGAGATATTTCTCAATCCCTTTTAATGTCACTCCTCTCACTTAAGAATCTGTACAGTGAGAGTCATGTTTTCCGAGGCCCTGAAGTGTCTTAAAGTTTTCCCTATTGGTCATTGGTTAAATGAACACCCAGGGGGGCTATTTTACAGATCCTTAGTTCAGTTCAGTCGCTCAGTCATGTCCGACTCTTTGCAACCCCATGAATCGCAGCATGCCAGGCCTCCCTGTCCATCACCAACTCCTGGAGTTCACTCAAACTCACGTCCATTGAGTCGGTGATGCCATCCAGCCATCTCATCCTCTGTCATCCCCTTCTCTTCCTGCCCCCAATCCCTCCCAGCATCAGAGTCTTTTCCAATGAGTCAACTCTTCGCATGAGGTAGCCAAAGTACTGGAGTTTCAGCTTTAGCATCAGTCCTTCCAAAGAACACCCAGGACTGATCTCCTTTAGAATGGACTGGTTGGATCTCCTTGCAGTCCAAGGGATTCTCAAGAGTTTTCTCCAACACCACAGTTCAAAAGCATCAATTCTTCGGCTCTCAGCCTTCTTCACAGTCCAACTCTCACATCTATACATGACCACAGGAAAAACCATAGCCTTTACAGATCCTGCTGCTAAGTCACTTCCGTCATGTCCGACTCTGTGCGACCCCATAGATGGCAGCCCACCAGGCTCCCCCGTCCCTGGGATTCTCCAGGCAAGAACACTGGGGTGGGTTGCCATTTCCTTCTCCAATGCATGAAAGTGAAAAGTGAAAGGAAAGTTGCTCAGGCATGTCTGACTCTTAGTGACCCCATGGACTGCAGCCCACCAGGCTCCTCTGTCCATGGGATTTTCCAGGCAAGAGTACTGGAGTGGGGTGCCATTGCCTTCCCTGTTACAGATCCTAGGATAGCAAATGGGCCCCTTTCTTTCTCTGTATTCCATATGTCTTCTTGGGTCCTGGCTTTGGGGGCTGAGCTCAAGTCTTCCGCCAGGCTGAGGGAAAGCAGACAAAGCCCTGGGTGCCTCAACTCTAAGGGAAAAGGACATCCTACTGGAGACTAGGGTGCAGACATGGGAGCTGGGAAGACTGAACATCATTTGGCTGAGTCAATACATGAGCAAACCTGATATTGGAATGGATTCTCTTGATTGATACATACTGATAAAAATCTTGGTAGAGGCTGTGGGAGGAGGGGGAAAAGATTTAAGATCTGAGTAGAAAGAGTTTAAAAACAGATTCAGATTCATTACAGTTGCTGGTGGAGACTCTTAATGATTCAGAGTGTTTCTTTGGGTCAGAGAGTCATGGAGCTTTTTAAAATTGAACTTGTTTTTTTTTAATTACAAAAAATGGAATTAGCAGATTCCCCCAAAATATGAGCTGGGCTTTGGCAGGAAACTGCTTCTTCCTGCCATCAGAGAGTCACGCGAGACTCAAAAATGGCAAACATCTGTTTGACGGGCATCCTGACCTTGGCTTGGCAGAGAACTCAGAAGAAACAGCATCACTATTCAATGTGTATTTTCATTTGAGATAGCAAGTATGGTGTGTAGCAGTGTGACCAAGTATTAAGAACAGAGCAGCTATTTAGTAAATATTTATTAGGACACACCTAGGACTCAAATAGCTCAGCTTCACACAGACACTGGGATAAAATTTCACAGTGTGTTGTGTATTCTGTACCTTACTGTGGTTCTTTCTTGTGCAGGTTAGAATTTGGTGGGTAATTAAATGCATGTAATACAAGCCACTGGGCTTCCCTGGTGGCTCAGCAGTAAAGAACCTGCCTGCCAATGCAAGAGATGTGGGTTCAATCCCTGGGTTGGGTAGATCCCCTGGAGTAGGAAATGGCAACCCACTTCAGTATTCTTGCCTGGAAAATCCCATGGACAGAGAGAAGCCTGGCAGACTACAGTCCATGAGGTCACAAAGAGTCTGATACAACTTAGCAACGGAGTATGAATACACACCACCAGGCAAGGTTAAGCCTAGTTCACGATCATGCATGTGAACTAGACAGGCAGTCATTTGTTCCTTTTGACTCTTTACTTAGTTCCTCCTTACTCATTGGGCTTCCCTTGTGGCTCAGCTGGTAAAGAATCTGCCTGCAATGCAGGAGACCTGAGTTCAATCCCTGGGTTGGGAAGATCCCCTGGAGAAGTGAAAGGCTACCCACTCCAGTATTCTGGCCTGGAGAATTCCATGGGCTGTATAGTCCATGGGATCGCAAAGAGCTGGACACGACTGAGCACCTATCACTTTCACTTACTCATTAACATATTAGCAGACCTTTCCAGGGTGCTTGTATTAAGATTAAAATCATAAAAATAGTCTGAAATTCATGAATGCATGTTTGCTCCTATAAACCTTATGTCAGATACTTTTCAGAATTAATAATTTTTCAGAATTTTATATAAGTAAAATAGTAAATTTATAATATATAATATCCCCAGCAGGTACTAGGGTGATATTTTTTAATAAAGCATTTAAATATTTTTGGCACTAGGTGGATATCTTTGAACCTAGACACTGATTGTGATAAAGACTAGAAGTAACCTGACATCACTTCATGGCAGGCATTCTTGCCAAATGAATTATGAAAAAGATTCAGTTTTCAAAGACTTAAAGAATGTTCACAATTTTAAGTCAAGGAATGGTAGACTTAACATTCACTATGACCGATATAGTTTATTACTTCATACAGATACTGGAATAAAAGTTTACAAAACATGTTTCCAGGAACATATTCACCTTTGCTGTGACTATTTCATCAGATTACCTAGAACACAGTTTTGACTTTTCCCTACAAAAAAGTCTAATTAGAGGAAAATCAGCCCCACCAGCCACTGCAGATCTTCTGCCATTTGTGTTTGGAGTCTTTCCCTGGGCTTCGAGGTTGGCATTCTATTGGCATCACTCTGCTGGTTGACTTCTTGTCAACTGTCATGTGAAGTGGGAAATAGAATTGCATCAGAGCCACACTAACGCTTCTGAATTCGAGCCAGGAAGTATTTTATTTGATGCACGAAACAACATAAAGCCGACATCCTGGCCCATGTGCCCCGTGGCATCCACATCAATGGCTGGATGGAGAGCAGGGGCGGGATGGAGCTATGGATGAGATGGTGCATGTAACCACGCTGGTCTTGTTTCTGTATCTCATGAGCTCCAGATTTCTTCACAGCCTAGGACCTCTGTGCTTTCTGCTCCCTCTTCTTGGAACACACTTCTTGTGACTTCTGAAGAGCTAATCCCTTCTTTTCATTTAGGCATCTCCTAACGGTACCTCCTGTGACAGACGTTCCTTGACCACCCTATTTAATGCTGTCCAACTCCAGTGACTCTTTATAATGTTACCATGTTTTATTTTCTTCAAAGCATTTCTATGAGATGACCCTGCTGTTTGTTTACTTATTTACTTGTTCATCCTTTTTCTCCTTCAGAGTAAAAACTTTTCAGACTCATTGTCAGGTTGTTTAGTCCCTGGCACATGAAAGGGCTCACTAAACATTTGTTGAACGCATGAATGCTCCCTGCAATGTCACTAGTTCCCCCACTTTAGGTTGCCTCCTTCTCCCATTCCAACATCCCAATGTGCCTTTTGTGACAAATGTCCCAGAAGAAAAAATATTGCAAATGTGGGAAACGTGATAGAGCATGAAGTGGGGTAGAATATAAATTAGCTTCATAAACGGTGAATCATAAATCATGGTTCCATCTGTTCTGTGACAGAGTGAAAACAGCAAAAATTTTCCACAAGATAGGAACTGAAAACAGAGAGAAGCCATGAGTTTGGACTCATGGAAACCTATTACTATTATTTTCATTATCATCTTTCTCCCACACTCCTCAGCAACAGTTTTGGTCATACTATCCCCTTCTGAAACAAGCCCAGGAATTTATTCATAGTAAACATTGGTTCCTTCCAATCTACAAGTTTCTACCCCTTAACTCCAGACCTGACACCTAGAAGCCATTCAACAAATATTTGAGGGCTATCAATGGTAAATTCCACTGTTACAGATTTCTTCTTCCAAGTTAATTACATTATTTTTTATAAAACAAAAGATTCTTTAAAACAGATAACCTACAAAAGCAAGTCCATTCATTTACAGTCTAGTATTAAATGATAAGCCTCCATGAAAGATTTGATGGGGTATGGAGCACTGAACAGTTTTTAAGGCATGAGTCACGACTTGAGCAGGAGAGGCCTGGGTGAGGCATGGTCACGGGCAGCAAAAGGGCACAGGGTGTGCTGAGAAAGGATGAGACATTCAGAGGGGACAGGGGAATGAAGAAGGGTTTCTAAGACAACTGGTTCACATTAAAATTTTGCCTAAGGCCAACATGGTGGAGGAGGATGTTCTGGGAGACTTGGTGCCTTCAGATTATGTCTACTGGCTAAAAGCATGGTGAAGACAGGAGGTCACCAGGACATCCTGGGGCTGGCAAAACCATAGTTTTATCTTGGGGAAATTAAATTAAAATGAACATCAATACACAGATTGACATTTCTGACAGGCTGCCCAAGAAGTTGATGGCAGTGACTGCCTCTGGGAATGAAAATGAGGGGTGGTAGGGTGGCCGGTCAGTCTGCAGAGTTTTGTTTTCCTCTCTATAACTTTTTGTAGAATTTTAATTTTTCCCCATGACATGTAATTTGTTTCACAATTACAAATCTTTAAAAAATCAATATCTTTTAAAGACTTTACCATGTTTTGTTAACTGAATGAAAATGAATATCACAGCAATTGTACGTAATAATAGTAGGGGGGCTTCATGACAGGGTTCAAAGAAACATTTTTTGGTAAATTTCATTTATTTATCATTCTTTTTGACTGCACTGGGTCTTCACTGCTGTGCACACAAAGCTCTCTCTAGTTTTGGCAAGAGGGGGCTAGTCCCTAGTTGTGGTGCACAGGCTTTGTTGCCCTGAGACATGTTGAATCTTCCTGGACCAGGGATCAAACCCATATCTCCTGCATTGGCAGGCAGATTCTTAACCACTGGACCCCCCAGGGAAATCCTAACGTATTAATACAAGAAGAAAACCCTTGCATTCATAAAACACTGTTCGTGTATAGTTTTCAGTCTTCCGTGCTGAATGTTGCTCAATCCCTCAAGACACTGTTAGAGCTCCAGGAAGAGACTCAGCAGTAGCTCTAGAACTCAGACCCTCAGGTTTAAAATTCTCCGATATAATACCTCCTGCTCGACTCCATCTACTCTTCTTGTGACTTAGTCTCCTTTTTTTTGTCCCTCTCTTATTACCAATTAGACTGCTGTCTCTCAGAGTGTTTTTAATTTAAGCCCTGCAAGACCAGAATTGACTGTAGCTATGCTGTACTCAGGCTAGCAATAGTTTCCTAGACTTATTCGCTCCCTGTATCTTTACCATAAAATGAAATCACCTGAGGTCACATGCAATTCTATGTGATCTTTCCAACCTGAAAGCGTCTAACACATAACTCCTGTACTTAAAAAAATCCAAATACTACTTCATTACATTGATAATACACTGAATAAATTTTCAAGTTTTCGTACACAGTCCTACTTCATCTCTAGCAAAGAGAGGTGTGCAGTAAAGTACACAAACGCACAACCACATGTAGAGGATGTATTGTTGTTGTTCAGTCACTAAGTCTTGTCTGACTCTTTTTGACCCAATGAACTGCAGCACACCAAGCTTCCCTGTCTTTCATCACCTCTTGGAGTTGGCTCAAACTCATGCCCATTGAGTTGGTGAGGCCATCCAACCATCTCATCCTCTGTCATCCCCTTCTCTTCCCGTCTTCAATTTTTCCCAGCATCAGGGTCTTTTCCAATGAGTTGTCTCTTTGCATCAGGTGGCCAAAGCATCGGCGCTTCAGCTTCAGTATCAGTCCTGATGAATATTCAGGGTTGATTTCCTTTAGGATTGATTGATTTGATCTCCTTGCTGTTCTAAGGGACTTACGTGACAATGTAAGTCAGACTTCCCTGTTGTGATCCCTTCCTATAATGGAAAGGGCTGTTTAAGTCACAATTACATGCAGGGAAAGAAGACTTGCACCACAATTGGTAGGTATGATCTATAGATGTTGGGAATACAAGCTTTTTCAAAGTATCTGCTTCTGGAACAGCATGCGTTGTTTCATCTAAAAGACAAAAAGTGAGCAGGCCACTATGGCTTTACCCAAGCATTAGTCAAATGCTTTGGGTAACTGTAATTTGTATAAGAGAAGAATTGTACACAGCTGCAGTGATATGGCAACCCACTCCAATGTTCTTGCCTGGAGAATCCCAGGGATGGGGGAGCCTGGTGGGCTGCCGTCTATGGGGTCGCACAGAGTTGGACACTACTGAAGTGACTTAGCAATAGCAGTGATATTAGAGTTGCCCTAAAAAATTGGGGGAGTTTTCCTTTACATTTTCTACTCTTATGATTTTGAAAAGGCAGGCGACTTTCATGGGGGAGAGCTGTCGGAGTGACCTTATTTGAAGCAGCAGAAGGATCATAGAGATGGTTGAGCAGGCTCTGTGTTTTTTTTTTTTTTTTTTCAGTGTCCACACAGTTAACACTTGTTTGATTTCCTTGAAATTAAAGTAAGTTACAACCACTTCCCTGGCCTTATAAGAGTAATTTGTTGCTGAAGAACTCCTTGCAGGCAGACTTCTTATAGGTAAAAAATGGACTATCCATTGAAATTATTAATGCACGGTTACTTTAAAAATGAACAAAGACTGTGTATTACTGAACCTTGGTAGAGAAATCTGTCTACCAAACATATGAAATTTCCCCTTTACCGAGAAGGCCTGTGCTCTGCCATGTTGTATGGAAGGGGCAGTTTCCAAAGAGGTGGTGTCCAGACGGAGGCAATCTTTCCTCCCATGAGGAATGTGTGACCACGTGATCATTTCTTGACAATAAAAGTTGTAGCTGTATGCATGACTTCTGGGCTGGAGTTTTAAGAAGAGATGTACATTTTCCAATGTACTTGTCTCCAGGATTCCACTGGATACAGAGTACACTGAGGCTTTAGGGGCTGCCTGGGAAATCCCATGGACGGAGGAGCCTGGTAGGCTGCAGTCCATGGGGTCGCTAAGAGTCAGACACGACTGAGCGACTTCACTTTCACTTTTCACTTTCATGCATTGGAGAAGGAAATGGCAACCCACTCCAGTGTTCTTGCCTGGAGAATCCCAGGGACAGAGGAGCCTAGTGGGCTTTTGTCTATGGGGTCGCACAGAATCGGACATGACTGACGCAACTTAGCAGCAGCAGCAGCAGTAGCCAAAGGAAGCCTGGATCCCTGAATCACTATGAGGCAAGAAGCTTCAGGTCAACCAGAAATACCTACATTGAACTATTGCTCAGCAAGGACGAAAACAAAACAAAACAAAACAAAAAACCTGTATTGTGCAAAGCCACTGAAATTTGGAGTTTATTTATCCCCTTAGTTTGAGGATCAGGATACTTGTTCTGTGAAATCCCAGATAGTAAATATTTTAGGCTGTTGGGGAAATATATGGTCTATATCTCATGTTTTTCTTTTTTTAGCTGAAAAAAAATGCAATTTTTTCCAGTTTTTTTAGGTATAACTGGCATATAAAATTGTAAATTTAAAGTGTATAACATGGTTTGATACATATATACTTATATATATGTATCTGCTTTTTTATAACCCTATAAAAATGTAAAAATCATTCTTAGCTCACAGGCTACAAAAGACAGCTACAGGCTTAACTAAAATAAACTTTTAAGACAAAACAACAGCAAAAGCTCACACAACAAAACAGTATCAACAGTACATGAGCTATTACTCCTGTTGACTGTACAGAAGACCTTTAGGCCACTTGAGCCAACCATTTCAACATGAGGATGGCTACCTGTGGTTATACCTTGTGGGGCCCAAGTGTTCCCAAGGCACAGACAATCCAAATTGGTTCTCATAAATGCAAAGAATGTCTCCAAAGTTGAAGTTGGAGTAGTATATCAAACTACTAAAAGAGTTGAAATCTCATAACTGAATTGGTATACCTAAGGATATGAATGGATTATGGCTTCCTTTCCCACCATCTTGCTTTGTTATCATACAGCACTTCTTCCACCACTCTTTAGTTTTGTTTCCTGTGCTCCTGTTACTGTGGTCTCCAAACAGTTGATCAAGATCAACTAGCAGATCCTGAAGCTCCACATGGTAAGATTCCAAGATGGTGTCTCCATTTCACAGACATGTTACCTTCACAGCCCAGGTTTCCCAGGTGGATGACGGGGCTGCCAGCCCTGGCACCTTCCATTCCACCCAGGTCCTTGTCTCAGTTAGCACAGAACCCAAGACCATTCAGCTTTCAGGAAAATCAACATCCAACAATAGGATGAGTTATTACATGAGACTCTTCTGCAGCAACTCCCATGAAGATTTCAAAGAATTTCCAATGGTGTGAGAAAAAGCTTGTGGGAGAATATTAAATGAAAATAGCAGAATTGAAAATTACAGGTTTAATATGGTCCAAACTGTCTAAATGGGTGTTCATTGGAAGGACTGATGCTGAAGCTGAAACTCCAATTCTTTGACCACCTCATGCAAAGAGTTGACTCATTGGAAAAGACTCTGATGCTGGGAGGGATTGGGGGCAGGAGGAGAAGGGGACAACAGAGGATGAGATGGCTGGATGGCATCACTGACTCAATGGACATGAGTTTGAATGATCTCCGGGAGTTGGTGATGGACAGGGAGGCCTGGCGTGCTGCGATTCATGGGGTTGAAAGGAGTCGGACACGACTGAGTGACTGAACTGAACTGAAACTGTCTAAAAACAAAGACCTGAAGAAAATACACCAAAATGTTAACAGTGGTTTTCCTGGGTGGTAGATTATGAATGATTAAAAAATAATAATTCTGTTCTGTGCTTTTCTGAAAATATATACAAATGGGCCTATGTTATTTTTCAAAAAGATCAACAAAATTAATAGTAGTTCTTGCTACAAAGTCTTTGGAGAGCTCTGCTCTGCAGAGTGAGTTCCCAGCCCGAGTCTTGCTCTCTGATAGTTTTTGCTCTGAGAAGTTCTTAGGGGACCCTGAAGCCCATGTTCAGATCAGGAACAGGAAAGGGAAGAGGAGAGTGAAGGACAGAGTTCTGAATATTAGGGAACATGAGATTTGAACCAGAGGAGATCTGGAGGCCCAAAGCAATGTTTGTTTGGTGAGCTGTTTCTTATCCAGTGTTTTATCCCCAAATATGCTCTGTCCACTCTGGTTGTTCTCCATCCCTCCTTGGTACTCCACAAGTCCTGGCACAGAAAGTGAAGCAAGAAAGGCTTGCAGGCCAAGGCTGTCCCCTGATTCTCACCCTTCCATGAGGGGGTGAGAGCAGAAGCCTCCCACACTCTCTTCTTGTGCCCCCAGCCCTGCAGTGCAGACCGTCCTTACTGTCCCTTATCTTTCTCAAATGATCATTGCAGGGTTATGCTGTGGTAGCCCCACACGGGTTATTTTGTTTGCACACAAGCATGCATATGCCTGTGCTCCCTCCTTGATCTCTGCTGCGCACATGGTTATGCAGAACACCTGTTCGTTCAGCTAGTCAGCAGATTGCCCTGGAGGTACCAGGGTACAAAAGAAGCCAGATAGAAAAAGGTCCTTCCCTCTTGCAACCGACTTTCCACTATGGAGAGAGACAATAGCAAATACATATATGCTGTAATGTAGAGTAGTGTTGCAAAGAAAAATAAGGCTGAGGAAGAAGCCATTGACCTGGGGTGAAAGGTGTCTTTAGATAGATTGGTCGGAGAAGGCTTCTCTGTGGAGGCTCCATTTCACCAGAGACTTTGATGCAATGAGTGAACTAGCGAAGTGCAGTGTGGGGATATGTGTTCTGGCTAAGGGAACAGTAAGCACAAAGGTCTTGAGTCAGGAACAAGCTTGAATCCTGTCCTCAGGTTGTTCCCATTCTAGTAAATCAGACATATCAGTAAACAGGAAATTGCAATATTGTGTGAGAGACATTTATCACTCCATGTTTATAACTAAGTTTTATTGCCTTTAAAATGTATATTATCTCAAAAAATATATGCTATCTCTTTCTGACTTACTTCACTCTATATGATAGTCTCTGGAGTCATCCATATCTCTACAAAGGACCCAGTTTCATTCCTTTTTATGACTGAGTAATAGTCCATTGTCGGAGAAGGCAATGGCACCCCACTCCAGTACTCTGGCCTGGAAAATCCCATGGATGGAGGAGCCTGGAAGTCTGCAGTCCATGGGGTCACTGGGGGTCGGACAGGACTGAGCAACTTCACTTTCACTTTTCACTTTCATGCATTGGAGAAGGAAATGGCAACCCACTCCAGTATTCTTGCCTGGAGAATCCCAGGGATGGGGAAGCCTGGTGGGCTGCCATCTATGAGGTCACACAGAGTTGGATACAACTGAAGTGACTTAGCAATAGCAAAATAGTCCATTGTATATATGTACCACATCTTCTTTATCTATTAATACATATATGTGAAATCTAGACAGATGGTGCCCTTGACCCTATTTCCAGGGCAGGCAGGGATAGAGTTTCAGACTTAGAGAATGGACATGTGGACCCAGGAAGGAGGGAAGGGGTGAGATGAATTAGGAGACTGGCATTGACATATGTACATTTCCATGTGTAAAACAGATAGCTACTGAGAAGGTGCTGTATAACTTAGAAGGTCAGCTTAGTGCTCTGTGATGACCTAGAAGGGTGGGATGGGGTGGGTCTTGGAGGGAGGTCCAAGTTAGCTGTTTTACTTCGCTATGCAGCAGAAACTATCATAACATTGTAAAGCAATTGTACTGCAATGGAAAGTATATTATCTATTGTATGTGCCCCCAGTTGGAGAAGGAAATGGCAACCCACTCTGATATTCTTGCCTGGAGAATCCCAGGGACAGAGGAGACTGGTGGGCTGCTGTCTATGGGGTCGCACAGAGTCAGACACGACTGAAGCGACTTAGCATTCATGCATGCATTGGAGAAGGAAATGGCAACCCACTCCAGTGTTCTTGCCTGGAGAATCCCAGGGACAGAGGAGCCTGGTGGGCTGCTGTCTATGGGGTTGCACAGAGTCAGACACGACTGAAGTGACTTAGCAGCAGCAGCAGCAGCAGTGCCCCCAATAGAAAATAAACTCCATGAGGGTGGGGATTTTTGCTTTTTTGTTGTTGTTGTTCACAACAGTATCTCCAAGTCTTAAAACAGCTACAGGCACATAGTAGATGCTGTTATTGTTTAGTTGCTAAGTTATGTCTGACTCTGTGCGACCCCATGGACTGTAGTCTGCCAGGCTCCTCTGCCCATGGAATTCTGCAGGCAAGAACACTGGAGTGGGTTGCCATTTCCTTCTCTGGGGGATTTTCCCAGCCCAGGGACCAAACCTGTGTCTCCTGAATTGGCAGGCAGATTCTTTACCACTGAGCCACCAGGGAAGCCCAGGTAGGCGCTCAGTATTGTTTAAATGGAGGAAAGAATCCCACACTTGCCCCCTTTCCCCCAGTTTCCCTCCCTGGAGGCAACCACTGTTATTAGGCCTTGGGAGGAGTGTGCTATTTAAATGGATCGCCACATCCTCCACTCAGCTTTCAGGTGAGTCTCTGCTTTTGCCAGGAGGTGGAGGGTGCTGCCCTCCCCACAGCTGTCACATGAGCTACAGTAGACACAGATTCTCCTAGGCTCCTCAGGACCTGGGTGCCCTTCCTGACTGTGGAGCACAGGAGTTATTAATAATCAGGCAACTCAGGCATCCTGAATTCAGGCTTCTATGAGGACTTGGCACTTGGGAAAGACTATGCCCACTGCCCTAGGCACTGAGGACCACTCCTTCAGCTTATGGTGTATTATACACAGGACATCTGGCAGCAGCTATTCTTTCTGCATATGAGTGTGTAAAGTCAGGGCTGGCACAGGCCTCAGTGCTCTAAATGTTGGTAGCTTTTGCTTCTGTGGTGGACTTGATGTACGATCCCTGAACAGCACCCTGGCCAGGGACCAAGTTGGGGTGTAGGAACTCAGTTCCCATCTCAGAATGGGAACTACTCCAGTATCAGATCATCCACATAGAGCCTCTGGGGGAGTCAAACAGAATTTTCCGTCATTTGCTTCATAGACAAAAGAGGCCCCTGAATTTTATAACGGGGGCCATTTACAATTTACAAGTGTTAGGGACAGAAGAAATCAATAATTACTGAATATCCATTATTCTTATTAGATGAATTAGAAAATTATGGTCCAGAAAATTTAAATGTGCCCAAGACCACACAGCAAGTCAGACAGTGGTTATTTAATTAGTTTTAGAAATTAGAGCAGATTTCCTTGCCTTGAAGAACATCTTCTAAAAAGCAGTTTCCTTCTGGTGCCTGCAAGGCCCCATTCAGATTTCATTCCATCTCTCTAAATCCTCTGGATAGAGTTACTGCTTCTTAGGGTTGCAAGTACCCACCACAAAGCCTAGCACTTTGTGGACACAATAAAGGTTTGTTAATAAATGGGAGAAAAAACTTAGTCACTAACACTTTGTGTGAATTGGCATTAGTTTATTGGACTTCGCTGGTGGTCCAGTGGTTAAGACTCCACCCTTCCAGTGTAGGGGACATGGGTTTGATCCCTGGTCAGGGAAGTTCTGCATCCCACATTGATGCACGATCCCTGAACAGCACCCTGGCCAGGGACCAAGTTGGGGTCAAAAATAAATTAATTTTTTAAAAAAGATTAATTTTTTAAAAGACTTAGTCTTTTTTTTTCTCCCCCATATAGGAATAGCATATTCGCTAATTTTAACAGTTATCACGACTTTGCCTTCTCTGTTAAC
Source organism: Bubalus bubalis (assembly GCF_019923935.1). NCBI lineage: Eukaryota > Metazoa > Chordata > Mammalia > Artiodactyla > Bovidae > Bubalus > Bubalus bubalis. The sequence goes on from NC_059160.1 coordinate 71,570,575, forward strand.
AGCCACAGAATCCATCCATTTGCTCAGTCCAAAGTTCTGGACTACTTCCCATCATACAGTACATGCAATATGTCATCAAATTCGACCGTTTCTCCCTCAAGAGGTGTCCCGATCTGACTAATTCTCACATCTCCCCTGCTACTACCTGATTCAAGTCACTATCAGCTTCTACCTGGATCACTGCACTAGCTTCCTTCTGCCTCTGCTCCCTCCAGGGTATTCCAGGACACAGCAATCAGAGCAAATCCCATAAAAATGTGTCAGATCACATGACTCCTACATGGTCTGTGCCCCCCTCCCCACCTTCATCCTGGAGCCCATTCTCCCCTCCCTCAGTTTTATTGAGAGAAAATATTGCCTAAGTTTAAGGGGTACAACATAATGATTTGATGTGTGTGTACAAATCATCTGTATGTATACAGATTGCAAAATGATTGCCATTAACATGGTGATGAGAACACTCCGTATTTACTCTCTTATGAGAACACTTCATATTTATTCTCTTAGCAACTTTCAAGTATACAACACAGTAGCATTAGCTATTGTCACCATGTTGTACATTACATTCCCAGAACTTACTTTTCTTGTAACTGGCGGTTTGTATCTTTCGATCACCTGCATCCATTTCCCTCACCCCAACCCTCCACCTCTGGCAGCGACTAATTTGCTCTTTGTCTCTGTGAGTTCTTTTTTTCTTTTAGATTTCACATACAATTGAGATCACATAGTATTTGTCTTTCTCTTGACTTCTTTCTCTTAGTGTAATGCTATCAAATGAAAATAGCTCAGTCCTGTTCAACTCTTTGCAACCCCATGGACTATATAGTCCATGGAATTCTCCAGGCCAGAATACTGGAGTGGGTAGCCTTTCCCTTCTCCAGGGGATCTTCCCAACCCAGGGATCGAACCCAGGTCTCCCACATTGCATGTGGATTCTTTACCAGCTAAGCCCAAGGGAAGCCCAAGAATACTGGAGTGGGTAGCCTATCCCTTCTCCAGGGAATCTTCCCAACCCAAGGATCGAACTGGGGTCTCCTGCATTGCAGATGGATTCCTTACCAACTGAGCTAGGAGGGAAATCCAGTGCTATCAAGGTCCATCCAAATTGTTGCAAATGGCTGGACTTCCTTCTTTTTGTGACTGAATAATATTCCATAGGGTGTGTGTGTGTTTATGCCATGTAGTCTTTATCCATTCATCTGTTCATGGACACTTAGATTGTTTCCATGTCTTGGCTACCATAAATATCAGTGCAGTGACCCTGGAGGTACAGATATATCTTTGTGATAGTGATTTCATTTCTTTTAGATATATACCCAGAAATGTAGTTGCTGTATTATATGGTAAATCTATTTTTAATTATTTGAGCACTTTTATACTGATTTCCATGGTAGAGCACCAATTTATATTTCTCCCAATACTGTACAAGAGTTCCCATTTTCCTACATCCTCATCAACACTTATTATCTCCTGTCTTTTTGATGATAGTCATTCTAACAGGTATGAGGGGATATCTTGTGAATTAATTTGCATTTCTCTGATGATCTGTGTTGCTTAGCATCTTTTCATGTTCTTGTTTGTTGTTCAAATATCTTCTTTGAGAAAATGTCTATTCAGGTCCACTGCCAATTTTCAAACTGGTTTTTCTACTGGGGCATATGGATTCATATATATTTTGGCTATTAACATCTTATAAGAATTGTGGTTTGTAAATATTTTCTCTCATCCTGTATGTTGCCTTTTCATTTTGTTGATTGTTTCTTTTGCTATGTGGAAGCTTTTTAGTTTGATGTAGTCTCTTCAGTTTATTGTTTATTTTATTACTTGGGCTTTAGGTGTCAAATCCAAAAAAAATCATTGCTGAGACCAGTGTCCTGGAGATTTTACCCTATGCTTTCCTTTAGGAATTTTGTGGTTTCAGGTTTTACATTTAAGTCTTTAATCCATTTTGAGTTAATTTTTGTGAGTGGCATAAGCCAGGGGTCCAGTCTCATTCTTTTGCATATGAATATCATATTTTCCCCAGGGTCATTTATTGAAGAGACTGCTTCTTCTCCATTGAGTATTCTTGGCTCCCTTGTCAAGTATTGATCATATCCTGGGAACTTTTTGGTCTCATCTCCTATCGCTCTGTCTTTCTTCTTTGGTATTTTTGATTCAGTAAAAGATTTGTGTTTGTTTCAGTTTTATTTTCCTGTTGGATGCTGTTACTTTGAGTTTGTCTACCTCCTATAGTACCATGAGCTTACAAAGGTTATCCTATTAGTACAATTTATTGACTTCTTAGTCTTGCCATGGCTTTGTGTAATTCGACTGTTTTCTACTCTGGCTGCACATTAGAATTCCCTGGGCAGTTTTAAAGAAATACCATTGTCTATGTCTTCCCTGCAGAACTTCTGAAGTAACTGGTCCTGAGAGGCAAGTAGCTACACAGCATCAGTATTTTTTTAAAGCTCCCTGGAGGGTTTAATATACGGTTGTAACTAAGAAGGACTTATGTAATCCTTTAAAAGAATCTCCTGAAATATGTGTTAGTATTCCTATTTTGAGCCCTGGGATGGCAGGGACTTCACACCTTTTTTTTTTCTTTTTGGTATTTTCAGTGCCTCTTAGAGTGTCTGACATATAATTATTGCTTACTAAATGTTCCATCAATGAATGAGCAAACTGAGGCATTAAAGGCTTAGCTACCTTATCTAAAGGTCTAACTACCTTGTTACTAAAGGTCACACAGTAAGTGATGAGAATTATTAATGGAATCCATATCTGTTTCCAAAGCCAGCACTCTTAGCCATATATTATACTCTCTCTTCCTAGACCCTTACCTTGTAAGAGTAGGGGGCAGTGCAAGATAGAAAAGCAACACTGAAGACAGATTTTTATTTCACCACTTTTCCTGGGGTTTTTACAAAAATACTACTTTGTTAAAATGGGTTAGAATTAATATGGAAGATGTTGCTGAACTATTTGATGAGACTATATCTTTCAGGAGCAGAGTGGAGAAAAGGGCTTATAATTTTGTTTTCCCTGGACTGAACTGACCCATGGTGTATTTTAGGGTGAAAACAAAAGCTTTCTGTAACAATTCTGTTTTATAGTAATTGAACCACAAGTCATTTCTATAACAGCATAAATCTATGTTTCCCGAGATGAAAGTGTATGCCACAAACCATGGCTTGCCATTTCACATATTATCATGTGGTTAGCCTCTACTTTTAAGCTCTGGTTATCTTAATGATAGAGATTTTCCATAAAACACTGTGTGAATGGGCATGTAAGTGTGGATGTTTGTATGAAAAAGAGAAAGATTACAGAAGAAAGATGGGAAAAGAATTACATCAAGAATCAAACAATGTAGTATCCAAATACCTTTTGTTTTAGACTAAATGTTTGTGCCTCCCTCCCCACCCCCACCCCCAAATTTATGTGTTGAATCTCTAAACATCAGTGTGGTTGAATTTGGTAATGGGACCTTTAAGGAAGTAATTAAGGTTGAATGAGGTCATACGGGAGGGTCCTGATTCAGTAGGATTAGTGTTCTAGCAAGTTATCTAGTGCCTCTTATAAAGCTTTATAAGCTGTCTTCCTGTAAACATATGGAGGAAAAACCAGGTGAGACATAGTGAGAAGATGACCATCTACAAGCCAGGAAGAAAGTCCTCACTGGAAACTGTATCAACTGGAACCTAGATCTTGGACATCTGGCTTCTACAACTAAGAGAAAGTAACTTTGTTTTGTTTAAACCACCATCTATGGTATTTTATTATGGCAGCCCTAGCAGACTAATATACCTTTGGAGGAGTGTTGGTGGCTGTAAAGACATGAAAATATTATTTTTGTATCAAAATCACTAATACTATGCCAAAGCCTTTTATTGGAGTTTATCACCAGAATCTTAATTGGAGGGAAATTTCAGGAAATGGGGTGGAATTTACATGAATTATTTTTTCTAGATGAAAAGAGTAGATTAGTGCCATCTATAAGTTAACTATTAAACCAGGTTAGAATATCACAGAGAGAAAACGGCTATGCAGACTCATGGGAAGCTGTGGGCAGTATTATTCCCCATGGCAGGGTGGAGGTAGGTTTGGTAGGCCAAGAGGACTTTTTTTTAATAAAAAATTAATTAATAAATTTTGTTCATGCTTAAAGTAATATCATCTAACCAAGCTTCTTAATTTACTTTATTTTGTATTTTGTGCCTTGAGATTTTGCACTTTTTAAAGAATATTTATTTGTGACTGTGCTGGGTCTTCATTGCCGCACGGGCTTTTCTCTGGTTGTGGCGAATGGGGGCTACTCTCTAGTTGTGGTGCACAAGCTTCCCTTTGCAGTGGCTTCTCTTCTTGCATAGAATAGTCTGTAAGTTGTGTGGGCTTCAGTAGTTGTAGCACACGGGCTTAGTTACCCTGAGGCATGTGGGATCTTCCTGGACCAGGACTGAACCTGTGTCTCCTCTATTGGCAGATGGATTCTTTACCGCTGAGCCACCAGGGAAGACTTTAGTTTACTTTAAATCTACTAGTCCTTCAACCTTCTCTTAACATATTATATTCTCTCTGTTGTCCTTAACAAATCTGATTTTCCAATCTTTTGGGGCTGTCAGGATAAATTAAAGTCTGAGAAGCTCCAAATGCTGGGACAGATAACTGGGATCAGTAGTTCTTTCTGCTCTTTTGAAGACCCTCTCCAACCATGAGTTTTGCAAAGATAATAACAGTGGAGAAAGGGCTGGTGAGCAGAAATTGCTTAGGTCTGTGCATTCCTGTGGTGTTTAGATTCCAGATCCCTGCCTGGAGGTGAATCCAAAGATTCAAAATATTGCAAAAGTATATGAAACTGCAGTCAATCTTCTTGCAGCTCAGCTACTGAAAACATAAAAAGTTATGACTCAAGTGGCTGAGGGTTGGACTAGTCATAGGTAATTTCAATCGATTAAAAGCTGTATCCCAGATATAGCTCAACTTGACTCTGAAAGAAATACTAATGATAAGCTCCTCATCCTAATTTCCAGATAGATAAAAGGGCTTGTATTTGCTGGAAAATAAAATGAAGTAAAACAAAACTAAATATTATACTTTGGTCACCACTGTTCTTTTATATACATTATTTGGAATATAACAAAAGAATTATGAAGCACACCAAGAAACAGGAAAATGGGATATATAGTCAAAAGAAAAATTAGTCAGTAGAAACAGACCCATAGATTACCCAGTTACTGGCATTAATAGAACTTTAAAACAACTAATACACATATGTTTTTAAAATTTGCAGGAAAAGATGGATATAATGATTAAAAAGATTGGGCGTTTCAGAAGAGATATGGAAAACTCTAAAAAAAAAAAACAAACAGAACCTCTAGAGCTGGAAAATATAGCATCTGAATCAAACACTCATTAGATGGGCTTAACATTAGATTGAACACCATCAAAGTGAGGCTCAGTTCAGTTCAGTTGCTCAGTCACGTCCAACTCTTTGCAACCCCATGAACTGCAGCACGCCAGGCCTCCCTGTCCATCACCAACTCCCAGAGTTCACCCAAACCCATGTCTGTTGAGTCGGTGATGCCGTCCAACCACCTAATCCTCTGTCGTCCCCTTTTCCTGCCCTCAATCTTTCCCAGCATCAGGGTCTTTTCAAATGAGTCAGCTCTCCACATCAGGTGGCCAAAATATTGGAGTTTCAGCTTCAACATCAGTCCTACCAATGAACACCCAGGACTGATCTCCTTTAGAATGGACTGGTTGGATCTCCTTGTAGTCCAGAGGACTCTCAAGAGTCTCAGTGTACCTGAAGACAGACAACCCATGTATTTATATTAATATCAGATAGTATAGGCAAGAAGCATTACCAAATGAAAGGAAGACATTTCATAATGATGAAAGGGAAAATCTTTAAGGGACAATAATGCTAAATGTATATGAACCTCAAAATATATGAGGCAAGAATGAATAGAAATAAAGAGAGAAATAGACAGTCACAAGCATAGTTGGAAATTTTAACACACTCCTTTCTCAGTAACTGGTAGATTAAGTAGACGAAAAATGAGAAAGGACATAGAAAATCTGAACCACTCTCTCTAACTTAATTTAAATTTACATAACACTACATTAAACAACTCCAGAATACTCCTTCTTTTCAAGTGCATTTAGAATATTTACCAAGATAGAACTCATGCCAAACCATAAAAAGAAGTCTGAATAAATTCAAAAGACAGAACCTATACAGAGTATGCTCTTAGAATACAATAGAAAATAATAACAAAAAGATATCAAGAAAAATCCCCAAATATTTAGAAATGAGAAACGCTTCAAAGAAGGAATCACCAGGAAAAAGATAAAAGATTTTGAACTGAATTATAACAAATACACATATCAGAATTTGTGAAATTAAAAGACGCTTGCTCCTTGGAGCAACCTAGACAGCATTTTAAAAACCTGAGACAGCTCTTTCCTGGCTGGAACCATGGAGGGTGCAGAAGAGAAGAAAAAGAAGGTTTCTGCTGTGCCAGAAACCCTTAAGAAAAAGTGGAAGAATTTCGCAGAGCTTAAGATCAATCGACTGAGAAAGAAGTTTGCCCAAAAGATGCTTCGAAAGGCAAGGAGGAAGCTTATCTATGAAAAAGCTAAGCATTACCACAAGGAATACAGGCAGATGTACAGAACTGAAATTTGAATGGCTAGGATGGCAGGAAAAGCCGGCAACGTCTATGTACCCACGGAACCCAAATTGGCGTTTGTCATCAGGATCAGAGGTATCAAAGGTGTGAGCCCAGAGGTTTGAAAGGTGCTGCAGCTCCTTCGCCTCTGGCAGATCTTCAACGGCACCTTTATGAAGCTCAACAAGGCATCAGTTAACATGCTGAGAATTGTGGAGCCATACATTGTATGGGGGTACCCGAATCTGAAGTCTGTAAATGAATTGATCTACAAGCGTGGTTATGGCAAAATCAACAAAAAGCGAATTGCCCTGACAGACAACGCATTGATTGCTCGATCTCTTGGGAAATATGGAATCATCTGCACGGAGGATCTGATTCATGAGATCTATACCATTGGAAAACGTTTCAAAGAAGCAAACAACTTCCTGTGGCCCTTTAAATTGTCTTCTCCATGAGGTAGAATGAAGAAAAAGACCACCCATTTTGTAGAAGGTGGAGATGCTGACAACAGGGAAGACCAGATCAACAGGCTTATTAGAAGGATAAACTAAGGTATCTACCAGGATTATTTTTGTAATCTGGTTAATAAACAATTGAAACAAATTGAAATAAAATAAAATAAAAAAATAAAAACCTGAGACATTACTTTGCCAACAAAGGTCTATCTAGTCAAAACTGTGGTTTTTCCATTAGTCATGTATGAGTGTGAGAGTTGGACTATAAAGAAAGCTGAGTGCTGAAGAATTGATGCTTTTGAACTGTGGTATTGGAAAAGACTCTTGAGAGTCCCTTGGACTACAAGAAGATCCAACCAGTCCATCCTAAACGAAATCAGTCCTGAATATTTATTGGAAAGACTGATGCTGAAGCTGAAGCTCCAATACTTTGGCCACCTGATGTGAAGAACTGACTCATTTGAAAAGCCCCTGATGCTGGGAAAGATTGAAGGCCAGAGGAGAAGGGGCCGACAAAGGATGAGATGGTTGGATGGCATCACCAACTCAATGGACATGAGTTTGAGTAAGCTCTGGGAGTTGGTAACCGACAGGGAGGCCTGGCGTGCTGCAGTCCATGGGGATGCAAAGAGTTGGATACAGCTGAGTGACTAAACTGAACTGAAAGATAATTTTATATTTGTAAAGGCTTGCATTACAAAATAAAGATCAGTGCTCTCATCTTCCACCTTCAAGAGCTACTAAAAGAAATGCAAATTAAGCATAAAGTAAATAGAAAGAAGGAAAAATAAAAAACAGAAATCAATGAAATAAAAAAAAAAGCCAACAACGCCAAAAGTTGGTTCATTGAAACAATTGATAATATTGATAAGCCTTTAACAAAAGACAGAAAAGGCAAATTATTAGTTAGGAGTGAAATAGAAGTCTTGTTAGGGACCCTGTAGAAATAAAAATGGTAACAAGCGAGTATCATAGCCTATGTTATGCCAGTAAATCCAGTGACTTAGATGAAGGGAGCAAACTCCTGTATAACAAGAATTAGCAAAAAGAAACAGAAAATCTCACAAAGAAAATCTTCAGCCCAGATGATTTCACTGGTGAATTTTCCCAAATATTTTTTTTTTAAACTTTACATAATTGTATTAGTTTTGCCAAATATCAAAATGAATCCGCCACAGGTATACATGTGTTCCCCATCCTGAACCCTCCTCCCTCCTCCCTCCCCATTCCATCCCTCTGGGTCGTCCCAGTGCACCAGCCCCAAGCATCCAGTATCGTGCATCAAACCTGGACTGGCAACTCATTTCATACATGATATTTTACATGTTTCAATGCCATTCTCCCAAATCTTCCCACCCTCTCCCTCTCCAACAGAGTCCATAAGACTGTTCTATACATCAGTGTCTCTTTTGCTGTCTCGTATACAGGGTTATTGTTACCATCTTTCTAAATTCCATATATATGAGTTAGTATACTGTATTGGTGTTTTTCTTTCTGGCTTACTTCACTCTGTATGATAGGCTCCAGTTTCATCCACCTCATTAGAACTGATTCAAATGTATTCTTTTTAATGGCTGAGTAATACTCCATTGTGTATATGTACCACTGCTTTCTGATCCATTCATCTGCTGATGGACATCTAGGTTGCTTCCATGTCCTGGCTATTATAAACAGTGCTGCGATGAACATTGGGGTACACGTGTCTCTTTCCCTTCTGGTTTCCTCAGTGTGTATGCCCAGCAGTGGGATTGCTGGGTCATAAGGCAGTTCTATTTCCAGTTTTTTAAGGAATCTCCACACTGTTCTCTATAGTGGCTGTACTAGTTTGCATTCCCACCAACAGTGTAAGAGGGTTCCCTTTTCTCCACACCCTCTCCAGCATTTATTACTTGTAGATTTTGGATCGCAGCCATTCTGACTGGTGTGAAATGGTACCTGATAGTGGTTTTGATTTGCATTTCTCTGATAATGAGTGATGTTGAGCATCTTTTCATGTGTTTGTGAGCCATCTGTATGTATTCTTTGGAGAAATGTCTACTTAGTTCTTTGTCCCATTTTTTGATTGGGTCATTTATTTTTCTGGAGTTGAGCTGTAGGAGTTGCTTGTATATTCTCGAGATTAGTTGTTTGTCAGTTGCTTCATTTGCTATTATCTTCTCCCATTCTGAAGGCTGTCTTTTCACCTTGCTAATAGTTTCCTTTGATGTGCAGAAGCTTTTAAGGTTAATTAGGTCCCATTTGTTTATTTTTGCATTTCCAATATTCTGGGAGGTGGGTCATAGAGGATCCTGCTGTGATGTATGTCAGAGAGTGTTTTGCCTATGTTTTCCTCTAGGAGTTTTATAGTTTCTGGTCTTACGTTTAGATCTTTAATCCATTTTGAGTTTATTTTTGTGTATGGTGTTAGAAAGTGTTCTAGTTTCATTCTTTTACAAGTGGCTGACCAGATTTCCCAGCACCACTTGTTAAAGAGATTGTCTTTAATCCATTGTATATCCTTGCCTCCTTTGTCAAAGATAAGGTGTCCATATGTGCGTGGATTTATCTCTGGGCTTTCTATTTTGTTCCATTGATCTATATTTCTGTCTTTGTGCCAGTACCATACTGTCTTGATAACTGTGGCTTTGTAGTAGAGCCTGAAGTCAGGTAGGTTGATTCCTCCAGTTCCATTCTTCTTTCTCAAGATCGCTTTGGCTATTCGAGGTTTTTTGTATTTCCATACAAATGGTGAAATTATTTGTTCTAGCTCTGTGAAGAATGCTGTTGGTAGCTTGATAGGGATTGCATTGAATCTATAGATTGCTTTGGGTAGTATACTCATTTTCACTATATTGATTCTTCCAATCCATGAACATGGTATATTTCTCCATCTGTTAGTGTTCTCTTTGATTTCTTTCACCAGTGTTTTATAGTTTTCTATATATAGGTCTTTAGTTTCTTTAGGTAGATATATTCCTAAGTATTTTATTCTTTCCGTTGCAATGGTGAATGGAATTGTTTCCTTAATTTCTCTTTCTGTTTTCTCATTATTAGTGTATAGGAATGCAAGTGATTTCTGTGTGTTGATTTTATATCCTGCAACTTTACTATAGTCATTGATTAGTTCTAGTAATTTTCTGGTGGAGTCTTTAGGGTTTTCTATGTAGAGGATCATGTCATCTGCAAATAGTGAGAGTTTTACTTCTTCTTTTCCAATTTGGATTCCTTTTATTTCTTTTTGTGCTCTGATTGCTGTGGCCAAAACTTCCAAAACTATGCTGAATAGTAATGGTGAAAGTGGGCACCCTTGTCTTGTTCCTGACTTTAAGGGAAATGCTTTCAATTTTTCACTATTGAGGATGATGTTTGCTGTGGGTTTGTCATATATAGCTTTTATTATGTTGAGGCATGTTCCTTCTATTCCTGCTTTCTGGAGAGTTTTGATCATAAATGGATGTTGAATTTAGTCAAGGGCTTTCTCTGCATCTATTGAGATAATCATATGGTTTTTATTTTTCAATTTGTTAATGTGGTGTATTACATTGATTGATTTGCGGATATTGAAGAATCCTTGCATCCCTGGGATAAAGCCCACTTGGTCATGGTGTATGATCTTTTTAATGTGTTGTTGGATTCTGATTGCTAGAATTTTGTTAAGGATTTTTGCATTTATGTTCATCAGTGATATTGGCCTGTAGTTTTCTTTTTTTTGTGGGATCTTTGTCAGGTTTTGGTATTAGGGTGATGGTGGCCTCATAGAATGAGTTTGGAAGTTTACCATCCTCTGCAATTTTCTGGAAGAGTTTGAGCAGGATAGGTGTTAGCTCTTCTCTAAATTTTTGGTAGAATTCAGCTGTGAAACCGTCTGGACCTGGGCTTTTGTTTGCTGGAAGATTTTTGATTACAGTTTCAATTTCCGTGCTTGTGATGGGTCTGTTAAGATTTTCTATTTCTTCCTGGTCGAGTTTTGGAAAGTTGTACTTTTCTAAGAATTTGTCCATTTCTTCCACGTTGTCCATTTTATTGGCATATAATTGTTGATAGTAGTCTCTTATGATCCTTTGTATTTCTGTGTTGTCTGTTGTGATCTCTCCATTTTCATTTCTAATTTTATTGATTTGATTTTTCTCCCTTTGTTTCTTGATGAGTCTGGCTAATGGTTTGTCAATTTTATTTATCCTTTCAAAAAACCAGCTTTTGGTTTTGTTGATTTTTGCTATGATCTCTTTTGTTTCTTTTGCATTTATTTCTGCTCTAAGTTTTAAGATTTCTTTCCTTCTACTAACCCTGGGGTTCTTCATTTCTTCCTTTTCTAGTTGCTTTAGGTGTAGAGTTAGGTTATTTATTTGACTTTTTTCTTGTTTCTTGAGGTGTGCCTGTATTGCTATGAACTTTCCCCTTAGGACTGCTTTTACCGTGTCCCACAGGTTTTGGGTTGTTGTGTTTTCATTTTCATTCGTTTCTATGCAAATTTTGATTTCTTTTTTGATTTCTTCTGTGATTTGTTGGTTATTCAGCAGCGTGTTGTTCAGCCTCCATATGTTGGAATTTTTAATAGTTTTTCTCCTGTAATTGAGATCTAATCTTACTGCATTGTGGTCAGAAAAGATGCCTAGAATGATTTCTATTTTTTTGAATTTACCAAGGCTAGCTTTATGGCCCAGGATGTGATCTATCCTGGAGAAGGTTCCATGTGCGCTTGAGAAAAAGGTGAAATTCATTGTTTTGGGATGAAATGTCCTATAGATATCAATTAGGTCTAACTGGTCTATTGTATCATTTAAAGTTTGTGTTTCCTTGTTAATTTTCTGTTTAGTTGATCTATCCATAGATGTGAGTGGGGTATTAAAGTCTCCCACTATTATTGTGTTATTGTTAATTTCTCCTTTCATACTTGTTAGCATTTGTCTTACATACTGCGGTGCTCCCGTGTTGGGTGCATATATATTTATAATTGTTATATCTTCTTCTTGGATTGATCCTTTGATCATTATGTAGGAGTAGCAATACTCATATCAGATAAAATAGACTTTAAAACAAAGACTGTGAAAAGAGACAAGAATTTTCCCAAATATTTAAGGAAGAAGTAATACATCCCCTGGAGGAGGAAATGGTAACCCACTCCAGTATTCTTGCCTGGAAAATTTCATGGACAGAGGAGCCTGGCAGGCTATAGTCCATGGGATCACAAAGAGTAAGGTATGACTAAGTGACTGAGCACACACAAGCATGAATAATACCAATTTTACACAAACCAGATCAACATTAGAGATTGCTATTATTGCCATCAATGTGATTTTCTTGAGTCTATTTCCTCAGTTTTTAGCATCTATAGGCTTCTACAGAAAGTCTTAATTTAACAGGAAGTAATTTTGTAAGTCTTTTGTTTTTTCCTATCTGTGTTCTTTGACTTCATGATATTTTGTGTTTGCAAAACACTCTACATTGCTGTTGCCTCTGACTTTAATGTTTTCTAACCTTTTTACACAAAATCAATTATTCCTCTGGGACTTGAGAAGAAGGTCTGCCAAGCAGGGTAATCAAAAAATGTTCAGAGTCCTATCACAAATGGTTTTCTGGTGTCTTTTAATAACAAGCAAAACTTTGTTTACTTGTTTCTTCAGTTCTTTTGTATAAGCCTTTTCTGAAGAATGACAAAGAATTGTTCAGATCAAATGTTTCCTGCTTTCATTTTGTTTCATATAATGGGCTGAGATTAAAATTTGTATAGTAAATGGAAAATTTGTGAACAATCACAATAATGGCTGGAGGAAGCTTTTTTTCCCGCCCTTCTTCAGAAATACTAAGAGGCAGTTAGACTAAATCCTTCAGAAGCGTTCTTTATTGCTGTTGTTTGATGTAGTTCCAGCCACATCAAACACACGAGGCATCCAAATTTCTCTGCCTTGAAATGACTGAGGTTGCATTTTTCAGAGACCCTAGGAAAGTGGTAGTAATGACCGAAGAGTAGTCACAGTAAGAATGCCTGACCTGAGTGACTAATCATTCATAACTGACTAAATAAAGAGGGATCTGTTACACTGGACACTCCTTCTCCCTATCCATTCTTAGTTGTTTGTTTGTTTGTTTTTTTTTAACTTGATTTCCCGAGTAGCTGAAAACTGATTTTTATAGACCTCAGATAAAGGACCATTTCTGAAGGGCTGTAATACTTCACTATATTAGAGTACAGATTAAGCTGCTATAGCAGAGAGTTTAAAATACAGCAGCTTTATTTTTTATGAATTAGTTTATTTTTTGGCTGCACTGGGTCTTTGCTGCTGCAAGAAGGTCTTCTCTAGTTGGGGCAATTGGAGGCCACTCTCTAGGCGTGGTGTGTGGGCTTCTCATTGTGGCAGCTTCTCTTGTTGAGGAGCATGGGCTCTAGGGCATGTGGGCTCAGTAGTTGTGGGGCCTGGGCTTAGTTGCCCCAAGGCATGTGGAATCTTCCCAGACCAGGGATCTAGCCCGTGTCCCTTGCATTGGCAGGTGGATTCTTAACCACTGGCCCACCAGGGAAGTCTGACAGTAGCTTTAATAGATTTTTTTTTTTCTCTCTCTCTTAATGTAACAGTCAGGGGGTAGGTTGGAAATCCATGGCAAATAGATGGCTCTGTTCCACAAGGTTGGCCTTTGTCTTATTTCTTCATCATCCCCACCTTGGGAGGCCATGTGTAGAATTTAGGAAATCTGTTGAATTTGGATGGAAAATGCTATCTTTCATTCACCCGTAAATAAGATTTAGTATTCCTTTCACTTTTGAAGGTAGACAACAACCAACAAGGATTTTTTCAGTACCTATGACTTTGCCACCAATAGTAATTACAGTTAATTTTATATCATATAATTTATTGCAAATATCTTAATATTATACCATATTACTACTAATGGTAGACCTGTCTTTAGAGCTTGTTATTTAGTGGGTTAGTAAACATATTATATTAATGCTTCTAAACATATTTTGAGCAGTACATTTTAATAAATTTCCTTTTTTAACCTTTATATATTTTAATATATGCATTTATAAACATTAAGAAGAACTCCATAGGTTTTACCAGACTGCCTAAGAGATCCACAGCACAAAACTGCTTAACATCTCTGCTCTGAGATGCTTCCCTGGTCCTCATGTTAGAATCTTGCTTCTCTGATCCATGTCAACCCATTCTAGTCAGAAGGAAGGGAGAAAGAAGAAGTGGGGTCAAGCATTTTCCTTATGAGAAAATATTCCAGAGGTTGTAAGCATCCCTTCTGCTCATATTACGCTAGGGGTAATATGATCAAATGGTCACATCTAGCCGCAAGAGATACAGGGACTGTAATATCTAGAGGCCATGTGCAGTGCTAAATATGATGATAATGGTGGGGTGCTCTAGTGCTAAGATGAAGGGAAGGGGAATATGTTCAGAGTGTAGCTGACAATCTCTCAGTTCAGTTAAGGTCAGTCACTCAGTTGTGTCCAACTCTTTGCAACCCCATGGACTGTAGCACACCAGGCTTCCCTGTCCATCACCAGCTCCCGGAGTTTACTCAAACTCATGTCCATTGAGTCAGTGAGGCTATCCAACCATCTCATCCTCTGTCGTCCCCTTTTCCTCCTGCCTTCAATCTTTCCCAGCATCAGAGTCATTTCCAATGAGTCAGTTCTTTGCATCCGGTGGCCAAAAGATCAGAGTTTCAGCTTCAGCATCAGTCCTTCCAATGAACATTCACCGATTAACTTTAGGATAGACTGGTTGGATTTCCTTGCAGTCCAAGGGACTCTCAAGAGTATTTTCCAACACCACAGTTCAAAAGCGTCAATTCTTTAGCACTCAGCTTTCTTTATAGTCCAACTTTCACATCCATACATGACTACTGGAAAAACCATAGCCTTGGCTAGACGGACCTTTGTTGGCAAAGTAATGTCTCTGCTCTTTAATATGCTGTCTAGGTGGACATAACTTTTCTTCCAAGGAGTACATGTCTTTTTATTTCATGGCTGCAGTCACCATCTGCAGTGATTTTGGAGCCCCCAAAAATAAAGTCTGCCGCTGTTTCCACTGTTTCTCCATCTATTTGCCATGAAGCAATGGGACCGGATGCCATGATCTTTGTTTTCTTAATGTTGAGCTTTAAGCCAACTTTTTCACTCTCCTCTTTCACTTTCATCAAGAGGCTCTTTAGTTCTTCTTCACTTTCTGCCATAAGGCTGGTGTCATCTGCATATCTGAGGTGACTGATATTTTTTCCCAGCAATCTTGATTCCAGCTTGTGCTTCTTCCAGCCCAGCATTTCTCATGATGTATTCTACATATAAGTTAAATAAGCATGGTGACAATATACAGCCTTGACATACTCCTTTTACTATTTGGAACCAGTCTGTTGTTCCATGCCCAGTTCTAACTGTTGCTTCCTGATCTGCATACAGATTTCTCAAGAGGCAGGTCAGGTGGTCTGGTAGTCCCATCTCTTTCAGAATTTTCCACAGTTTATTGTGATCCACAGTCAAAGGCTTTGGCATAGTCAATAAAGCAGAAATAGATGTTTTTCTGGAACTCTCTTGCTTATCAGATGTTCCAACAGATGATGGCAATTTGATCTTTGGTTCCTCTGCCTTTTCTTAAACCAGCTTGAACATCTGGAAGTTCACGGTTCACGTATTGCTGAAGCCTGGCTTGGAGAATTTTGAGCATTACTTTACTAGCATGTGAGATGAGTGCAATTGTGCAGTAGTTTGAGCATTCTTTGGCATTGCCTTTCTTTGGGATTTGAATGAGAACTGACCTTTTCCAGTCCCATGGCCACTGCTGAGTTTTCCAAATTTGCTGGCATATTGAGTGCAGCCCTTTCACAGCATTATCTTTTAGGATTTGAAATAGCTCAATTGGAATTCCATCACCTCCACTAGCCTTGTTCGTAGTGATGCTTCCTAAGGCCCACTTGACTTTGCATTCCAGGATGTCTGGCTCTAGGTGAGTGATCACACCATCATGATTATCTGGGTCGTGAAGATCTTTTTTGTACAGTCTTCTGTATATTCTTGCCACCTGTTCTTAGTATCTTCTGCTTCTGGTAGGTCCATACCATTTCTGTCCTTTATTATGCCCATGTTTGCATGAAATGTTCCCTTGGTATCTCTAATTTTCTTGAAGACATCTCTAGTCTTTCCCATTCTGTTGTTTTCCTCTATTTCTTTGCATTGATCACTGAGGAAGGCTTTCTTATCTCTCCTTACTATTCATTGACACTCTGCACTCAAATGGGTATGAGTCTCCTTTGCTTTTTGCTTCTCTTCTTTTCACAGCTATTTGTAAGGCCTCCTCAGGCAGCCATTTTGCTTTTTTTCATTTCTTTTTCTTGGGGATGGTCTTGCTCCCTGTCTCCTGTACAATGTCATGAACCTCTGTGCATAGTTCATCAGGCACTCTGTCTATCAGATCTAATCCCTTAAATCTACTTCTCACTTCCACTGTATAATCATTAGGGATTTGATTTAGGTCATTCCTGAATGGTCTAGTGGTTTTCCTTACTTTCTTCAATTTTAGTCTGAATTTGGCAGTAAGGAGTTCATGATATGAGCCACAGTCAGCTCCTGGTCTTGTTTTTGTTGACTATATAGAGCTTTTCCATCTTTGGCTGCAAAGAATATAATCAATCTGATTTCGGTGTTGACCATCTGGTGATGTCCATGTATAGAGTCTTCTCTTGTGTTGTTGGAAGACGGTGTTTGCTATGCCCAGTGCATTCTCTTAGCAGAACTCTAATAGCCTTTGCCCTGCTTTATTCTGTATTCCAAGGCCAAATTTGCCTGTTACTCCAGGTGTTTCTTGTCTTCCTACTTTTGCATTCTAGTCCCCTGTAATGAAAAGGACCTCTTTTTTGGGTATTCGTTCTAGAAGGTCTTGTAGGTCTTCGTAGAAGCGTTCAACTTCAGCTTCTTCAGCATTACTGGTTGGATTACTAGGATACTGAATGGTTTGCCTTTGAAACGAAGAGATCATTCTGTCATTTTTGAGATTGCATCCAAGTACTGCATTTTGGACTCTTTTGTTGACTGTGATGGCTACTCCATTTCTTCTAAGGGATTCTTGCCCACAGTAGTAGATATATGGTCATCTGAGTTAAACTCACCCATTCCAGTCCATTTTAGTTTGCTGATTCCTAAAATGTTGACATTCACTCTTGCCATCTCTTGTTTCACCACTTCCAATTTGCCTTGATTCATGGACCTAACATTCCAGGTTCCTATGCAATGTTGTTCTTTACAGCATCAGACTTTACTTCCATCACCAGTCCCATTCACAACTGGGTGTTGTTTTTGCTTTGAATCTGTCTCTTCATTCTTTCTGGAGTTATTTCTCCAGTGATCTCTAGTAGCATATTGGGCACCTAGTGACCTGGAGTTCATCTTTCAGTGTCCTATCTTTTTGCCTTTTCATACTGTTCATGGGGTTCTCAAGGCAGGAATACTGAAGTGGTTTTCCATTCCCTCCTGCAGATAATCTCCACCCCCACATAATTTGATTTGAACTCTGAAATAGTTCAGTGATGCTTTAGTAAAATGTATTACTTCTCTTGATCTGGAGGGAAAAGCACATTTTTTAGTAATATTTGGAATTTGTTGATACTTTGTCCCAAAAGTTCAAATCACCTTGTAGACATTTTCATGAGAAATTGGTCTGTAAGATTTTCAGACAGACTACTATGGGTTGTTTTGTTTTGTTTTTAGTTATAAAGGAATGGGCTTAATTTTTTTTTAAAAAATTGAAGTATAGTTGATTCACAACATTGTGTTAGTTTCAGATGTACAGAATAGTGGCTCAGGTGTTTTTGTAGATTATATTCCATTATAGGTTATTATAGCATATCGGGTATAATTCCCAGGGCTTCCCTGGTGGTTCAGTGGTAAAGAATCCACCTGCAATGCAGGAAACCCGGGTTTGATCCCTGGGTGGGGAAGATCCTCTGGAGAAGGGAGTGGAAACCCACTCCAGTATTCCTGCTTGGAGAGTCCCCATGGACAGAGGAGCCTGGTGGGCTACAGTCCACAGGGTCGCAAAAGAGTCAGACACAACTGAGTAACTAACTGCATAGTAAATCCTTATTGCTGATCTATTTTATATATAGTGGTTTGTATCTGTTAATCCCATACCCCTAACTTGTCCCCTCCTCTCCCTTCCCCTTTGGTAAACATGTCTATTTTCTATGTCTGTGAGTCTATTTATTTTGCATATAAGCTTATTTGTATCATCTTCTAAGATTCCACATATAGGTAATAATAGTATTTGTCTTTGTCTGACTTATTTTCGCTAAGCATAATATTCTCTAGGTCTGTCCACATCACTGTAAATGGCAGAATTTCATTCTTTTTTATGACTGAGTAATATTTCATTATACATATAATAAGCAAACGTAACTCAAGCCTTTTTCAACAATACTGTTTTCATTAGATCATGGTTAAGAGAGTAGGCTTTGAAGTAAGATTGCTTGGGTTTGAATTCTGGCTATAACCTTCTAGTCTTGAATAAGCTACTTATAACTGGTGTTTCAGTTTCTTCGTTTCAATTAAATAAAAGCACTAAATTAAATTAATAAATGTAAAACACATAGAAAAGTGGCTTTTGGCAAGTTTCCAACAAGTCATAACTACTATTTGTTAATATTATGTTAGTAAAACTAACATCCCAAACCTAAATATATTTGCAGACGTGCACCAGGTAAAAATTCCCAGATGGTGATAGTAGTAAAGAACTTGCCTGGCAATGCAGGAGGTGTAAGATACGTGGGTTCAGCCCCTGGGTTAGGTAGATCTCCTTGAGAAGGGCATGGCAACCCACTCCAGTATTCTTGTCTGGGGAATCCCATGGACATAGGAGCCTGGCGGGCTACAATTCATAGGGTCGCAAAGCGTTGGACATGACTGAAGCGACTTAGCATGCAGCATGCTCCAAATAAAAGGAAATAATAAGATTCTTTACTTTGCTGTAGTTCCATTCAATTAGTGTTTGAAATCATTATATTCAAACTGTGCCATTGTCTCTACAAAATTTTATGTGTGCTTATGAATCATGGGGCTCTAACCTGAAACTCTGAGCTAAATGCAAATGTAGTCACTTTAATTGTACAACAAACGTACAAAATATTTAAGTGTAAATTATGATGATGACTAAACACAGAGAAGCCTCAGTTACCAAAACCTGCATCTAAACTGACTCTACAAGATGAACAAGATAGCGGTCTAAAGCGTGCTTGGGAGGACCAGGCTGCTACTAATTCGATCTATGCTGTTTCAATGCTGTCCCAGCTGCACTGGCCAGAAAGTAGTCGAACGTTAGCCTGTGGCTTTTGGGGGTGATTTACAGTCTGTCAGCGCAGGGGTGGTGTAAACACTCTGGGACTCCCCAGGCTGCTGTAGTTGTAATCCCTTAAACTAATAAACGAAGGAGAGAAAAAGAAGCCCAGACTGTAACTGGAGGAAAAGAGAGAAGAAAGGGAAAACAGGAGGAAGAATAATTTTCATGAAATGTCTTCTTTAGGCCAGATATTTTCTAAGAACTTTCAAATGTTATTTACATCAACCCTGTTGGAAGGTATTCCTGTCCGCACTGATAACAGGCATCCTTGCTTGCCTATGTAACCAGTATTTCTCTCCTTTTTTTCCCTGCTGGTAGAGCATCACTTCTTTTGCATGTTTACCTCCTTCATGTGGTGAGGTCCTTCCGTGTCCCATCCCTCAGTAACGAGGGTAAGCCTGGTAGGCCACTGCTTTACAGGAATTGTTTAGACATGAAGAAGAGATAAAATCCTAGTCAGTGAAACATGACAAAGCTGCTAGGAGGATTCTGAGCAAGATCTCTTTATTCTTTAGATGAGACCCCTGAAGGAGACGGGCCTCTTGCTGCTGTGCATGTTTGCATCTGCATGGGTTGCATAGACGTGTAGGGGTTGTCTTGAGGTCAGAAGAGGAGCTAGCCTAATTGGGAGATTGGGATTGACATAAAGACACTATTGATACTATACATAAAATAGATGACAACCCACTCTAGTATTCTTGCCTAGAGAATCTCCTTGAACAGCAAGTAGATCAAACCAGACAATCCTGAAAGAAATCAATTCTGAATATTCATTGCAAGGATTGATGCTGAAGTTGAAGCTCCAATACTTTGGCCACCTGATGCGAAGAGGTGACTCATTGGAAAAGACCCTGATGCTGGGAATTATTGAAGGCAGGAGGAAAATGGGGGAATGATGGTTGGATGGCATCATTGACTTAATGGACCTGAGTTTGAGCCAACTCCAGGAGATAGTGAAGAACAGGGAAGCCTGGTGTGCTGCAGTCTATGGGGTCACAAAGACTCAGACACAACTGAGTAACAACAATAAAACATAACTAACGGAAACCTACTGTATAGCACAGGCAACTCCACTCAGTGCTCCATGGTGACATAAATGGGAATCCCCAAAAGAAAGGATATATGTATACATGTAGCTGATTCACTTTGCTTTACAGCAGTAACTAACACAACGTGGTAAAGCAACTATATGGGCAGTGCTCAGTCGTGTCTGACTCTTTGTGACCCCGTGGACTGTAAACTGCCAGGCTTCTCTGTCCATGGGATTGTCCAGGCAAGAATACTGGAGTGGGTTGCCATTTCCTCCTCCAGGAACTATACTCCAGTGAAGCAACTTTACTCCAATAAAATTTTTAAAGAAAAAAGGAAAATACACAGAAAAAAAGAGAGAGAGAGACAACGAGCAGCTAGCCTGAGGACAAAACAGATACACTGAAGCACCTGCTATCTTTGGACTTTAGTGCCTGATTGTAACGGAGAGGGCAATGGCACCCCACTCCAGTACTCTTGCCTGGAAAATCCCGTGGACGGAGGAGCCTGGAAGGCTGCAGTCCATGGGGTCGTGAAGAGTCAGACACGACTGAGCGACTTCTGGCTTTTAGATCATTCCTCCACATGAAAACACTCTCTACACTTTAAAGAGAGAGATTATTACCTGGAAGAAAATAAGAATAACATCAGCCCATTAACAAGCCTTATATATTAGCAAAGGCAGCACCTCAGAGAGTTAGCAGGGCATGACTGTATTTCCTTCTGGAGGGAAGGTAGGAAAAGCACAGAGTTGGGTTGGTGAATAAGTTTTATCCAGTGTGCCAGCCCTCACCATTAGTGTTGCCTGCTGCCTGGAACTCTGCTTTGAGGAGTCTGGAGGCAGAGCAGCTCTGTAGGAAAAAGAATTGCAATTGTTTAGCCTTTCTGGAGAAGGCAATGGCACCCCACTCCAGTACTCTTGCCTGGAAAATCCCATGGACGGAGGAGCCTAGTAGGCTGCAGTCCATGGGGTCGTGAAGAGTCAGACATGACTGAGCAACTTCACTTTCACTTTTCACTTTCATGCATTGGAGAAGGAAATGGCAACCCACTCCAGTGTTCTTGCCTGGAGAATCCCAGGGAAGGGGGAGCCTGGTGGGCTGCCGTCTATGGGGTCACACAGAGTCGGACACGACTGACGCGGCTTAGCAGCAGCAGCAGCATGATTGTAAACAGCCTCATTGTTCAATCCTCTTTGAGATGGGGTTCTGTTACTCATAGACAAAAACTTTTAGCTGATGCACCATTTTTCATATTACGAGAAAACTGAGATACAGGAAGGTGAAGAGACCTATGTATGTCTGTGTGCATCATAAGGAGTAGAGAGAACGGGTTATGCTTTCTGGAATAGAGATAAGATGTGTCTCTTCTAAACAGCACTGCCCTCTCGTCCAACACACTCATACTCCAATCTGACAATTTCTTACTTTGAAATGTCAGTTGAGTCCATTTTCACTTAATGTAGTTACTGACATATTGATCCTTCACTCTTGTTTTGGTGATGATTTCAATTTGTTCCACTTTTTCCACATTTCTTTTTAATACTTTTTCTTAGAAAAGCAGACATCTCTATCTTCCCCCAACAAGATGAGAAGTATACATATGCTTAGGCTTTTAAAACTCTCCCCCTAACTTTTCTTTACCCTGATCTCGTCATTTTGGTAATATCTAGAAATTTAAGTATGGATTATTATGTGTGTGTATATATGTATATTTCTTTTCTCTTCTTCAAATTTAACTATTTTCAAATAATAAAAACTCCAACAAGATACTTTATTCACCTATGTTACTATAATTTTGTCTTATATTTAAAATTTATAATATTTGCTTATTCTGAAGTCAATCAGTGTGACCTAATGTTCTCTCCTGTATGTTAAAATTTGTGTATAGTGGTTGTTCTGTTACAAATTAAAAATTCCTTCTAAAATTTGTGCTGAATCAAGCATTTGTGTGCTCTTTAAAGTCCTCAGTAGAATACATTTTTTTCCCTTCACTAAGATATTTAAATACATTTAGTTCATATATCTCATACAGCATCTCTTGGATTTTCCTTCTTTTTAAGGTACTTCATCCCAAACACTTCTTCAATGTGAGTCTTAATGTGACTATTCTTCTGAGACCTTGAATGGCTGAATGTATTTTTATCTTGCCCACATATCTAAATGACAGGAAGTGCTAGGATCTTTTCTTTCAATTAAAAAAAATTGATTTCTCATTCTATTTCTATGTATCTTAATCTGTTCTTCATATTTCCTATATCTTTTCTCTTTAGGTTTAATTTTGATAATTTCTTCAGTTTTGTTTTCCCAATCATTAATTGTTTCAGTGGCCATGACTTAATTGTTATTGAACCTTTTATTGAAAATCTGGTTGCTGTTTAATCACAATATCCAAACTTTTTTCTATTTATTGAAATATATTCAATATACTATTTCACACTGTGGTTCTCATGATTCTGGTATTTGAAGTCATTGAGGATCTGATTCTGCTGTTTGATTTCTTTTGGCTTTGGCTCATCATTTCTTGTGTGTGTGTATTTAATTGAGGGCTGCTCATTTCTCTGGGATGAAATCTCTACAGCTTTTTTGAAGTGAATTTGCATTTGTTTCTGTCTCATACTTGAGAGCACTAAGAACCTGGTCCCCTATCAACTAAACTCGTACTCTGAGGTCCTTTAGACCATTCAGTTGGTATAAATTTGGGTTCAATTATACATGAAGAAAAGTCTTTCCCAGTGGCTCAGTGGAAAAGAACCCGCCTGCAATGAAGGAGACGTGGGTTAGGTCCCTGAATCAGGAAGATCCTCTGGAGAAGGAAATGGCAATCCACTTCAGTATTCTTGCCTGGAAAATCCCATGGACAGAGAAGTCTGGGAGGCTATGATCCATGGGGTCACATTACAACTGAGTGACTAAACAACAATACATGATTTCTAAAGAGGAATGTTTACCTAAATCATAGAAAAAGATCAGATTTATGGTTACCAGAGGTGGGAAATGGAGGGAGGGGAAATCCAATGGAGGAGGGGAGGATGAAGGCAGTCAAAAAGTATAAACTTCCAGTTATAAGATAAATATTAGGGATGTAATGTACAATATGAAAACTACAGTTAACACAGCTCTATGTTATATATGAAAGTTGTTGAGAGTAAATCCTAGGAGTTCTCATCATAAGGAAAACTTTTTTTTTCTCTTTAATTTTGTATCTCTATGAGATGATGGGTGTTCGCTAATGTTTTGTGGTAGTCATTTCATGATGTATCTAAGTCAATTCATTATGCTGTTTACCTTAAACTTGTACAGTGCTGTATGTCAATTATACCTCAATAAACCTGGAAGAAAACCACCCCCCCCCCAAATTCTCATCTCATCCACAAACACCCTCACAGACAAACGCAGAAATAATGTTAATCTGAGCCCCCTGTGGCCAGTCAAGTTGACACATAAAATTAATCATCATACATAATGATGTTTAAAATAGGTAACCCAGACTTTAGGAATTGTACTGGTTTATCGTGAAAGTCTTTTTCTGGACATAATAGTAAGATGATATCCTTCCTAATCCTGGGGCAAGATTGTAATAAAAAGGAATGGTTGTTCCCATTCATTCCTTCTAGAATAGAAAAAGAAGTGGGTGTTTGACTTGGGGAGGGAAGGTCACCCCAACCTGTCAGTTTTCAGAAAGAGGACTGGGAAGAATTGAGCTAAGACTCAGAGAAAAGGAGAAGTGGCAGGTTCTTAATGCTCAGAGTTTTTGCTTCTGATGTTGTTTTTAATGTAGCTAGCAATAATTACAGTTGTTGATATTTTGTTTAATACTCAAGTTATTAATATATCTAATAAAAGTTGAAAACATATATAATTTTTAAAATTCTAAGTAAACTTGAATTTACTCTAAAATATCAGCAGTATAATTTAAATCATTTTTTGCTGCCATACTGTTATTTCTTACTTCTTAGGATTATCACTATACTTATTTTGATATCTTCTTTAAGCTTCAGTAATATTATTTTGATACCTTTCTGGAATCTCAATTATCTTAGCAGAGCCTGAACAGTTAAGCTGTGGATCCCCTGTCTCTGTTTTAGAAGGATTTGTGAACTTGGTTTGGAAAACATCACACCTTGATGTTTACCAAACTCTAACTAGGTTGCACAGAATCCCACTGAAATGTATCATTTCCTTAAATCGTAGAAAAAGTTATCATTTAGCTACTGCTGCATAACAAACACACATGTCAGTATCATTCAAGGACAGCCATTCATTTCTCATGCATCTACAGGTCAGTTGGAATAGCTTTTCTGGTCTTAGTTAAACTTCCTCATACCTTGGTGGGTTGTGTGATCTACAGTGAGCCAAGCCAGTGGATTCTGCTTTTGCTGCACTTTTGTAGGCTGGCTGGGCAGTTCTGTGCCAAGTATCTTTCATTTTCCTTAGACTAGTAGACCACTCTGGGAAAATTCTTCCCACGGAGATGAAGAATGCACTAACACACCAGTGAAAGCACATGCTGCTTCTTCAGGCCTAGGTTCAACACTGGTGCAAAATCTCTTTGGCTAAAACAAGTCATGTGCTAGAGTTCAAAGCCTAGAGTGGGGAAGTACACTTTGCATTTTGTGAGTGGAATTGCAAAGTCACGAAGAAAAACTGAATACAGAAGAAGTGAAAAATTTCAGCCTGTCTCAGCAGCAAACCTCAGAAGTTTAGGCACAATCAAGGGCTTTATCACCAACAGAAATCACAGATACTTTGATATTTCTAGATAGTAGCGCCAGAGATCTGTAAATATTATTTTTGTTCATCATACTTTGAAATTGTGATTGTTATTCAACCTGCAATAAGCAAATATTATTTCATGGAAGCAAAGTCGCCCCATCTGTAGATGTTCAGGTGATGTAGCTGGCCAACATTTGGGCAGCTTTCTGCCACCAAAGATTGAAGTACCACCCTGGTGATCCAGACATCCACGTTGCTTTTTCTAGTGTTCTTGTATTAATATGTGGAAAGAGATAAGGTCCACCCCAAAGTTTAATGTTCCAAATCAAATGAAAACCAACTGCCTTCACACTGCTATGCTATTGCAAAATAAAATTTAACTTTAACTTGTCAATATTTCAAATGTATTGTCTTGCTATTTACTATATTGATAAAGAAACCCAAAATTACTAGATCACATTTGTTTCATTTTAATATTTTGCTGACTATATTTCAATATAAATGTTTCCTTTATAACTCTTTATTTTATATATTTTAAAATATTATTCTGACTAGGGGTTCCAAAGACTTTACCAAAGGGCCCAAGCGCTCCAAAACAGGAAAAGTTTCATGAGGTCTCTACTCTAGGTACCTATTATCATCTAGTTCCTCCCAGATATGGTTTCTTTAAATAAGCCAACCTATTTCATCATGCTATGGGCTACTGAGGAAGAGTCACATGTTTACACATGAGCCAGAGTATTTATTAAGTGGACAGAAACATGGCCTGACTCCTCACTGGCCACCATGGTGTGAGACATCCCCCGGGAGAAAGTGCATCTGGAAGAAGAGAGAATAGCAGAGGCTATCTGGTTTATTGCCATATCCCCACAGAGAGTTTCTCTTGCAGAGAAACTTAAAAGTTTTCTTTTTTTTTATGAAGAGATGGACAATTTTCACTTTGTACCTCGACTCTCGCAGTGGCTTCACAGGGCAGGTTTTCCTAGTAGGGATTCTGTAGCTCTTCACTCATTACGTACTATCAAGCCTCCAGGAAGGCTGCTGCTGCTGCTGCTAAGTCACTTCAGTCGTGTCCGACTCTGCGCGACCCCATAGACGGGAGCCCACCAGGCTCCCCCATCCCTGGGATTCTCCAGACAAGAACACTGGAGTGGGTTGCCATTTCCTTCTCCAATGCATGAAAATGAAAAGTGAAAGTGAAGTTGCTCAGTCATGTCTGACTCTTCACGACCCCATGGACTGCAGCCTACTAGGCTCCTCCGTCCATGGGATTTTCCAGGCAAGAGTACTGGAGTGGGGTGCCATTGCCTTCTCCAGGAAGGCTAAACAATTGCAATTCTTTTTCCTACAGAGCTGCTCTGCCTCCAGACTCCTCAAAGCAGAGTTCCAGGCAGCAGGCAACACTAATGGTGAGGGCTGGCACACTGGATAAAACTTATTCACCAACCCAACTCTGCGCTTTTCCTACCTTCCCTCCAGAAGGAAATACAGTCGTGCCCTGCTAACTCTCTGAGGTGCTGCCTTTGCTAATATATAAGGCTTGTTAATGGGCTGATGTTATTATTATTTTCTTCCAGGTAATAATCTCTCTCTTAAAAGTGTAGAGAGTGTTTTCATGTGGAGGAATGATCTAAAAGCCAGAAGTTTCAGTGAGTCAAGTGAACAGGAAGGCAGTTAATATGACAAAAAGAGAATGGTTTTGGGTATAATAAAAGTGAAGTGAAGTGAAAGTCGCTCAGTCATGTCCAACTCTTTGTGACCCCATGGACTGTAGCCTGGCAGGCTCTTCTGTCCATGGAATTCTCCAGGCCAGAATACTGGAGTGGGTTGTCACTTCCTTTTCCCGGGGCTCTTCCCAACCCAGGGATAGAACCCACGTCTCCTGCATTGCAGGTGGATTCTTTACCGTCTGAGCCACCAGGGAAGCCTAGTCACTTGGTAAATGTTAGTTCCAGTTCTGTTTGTGTGTGAGTGCTTCTTGATTACCTAGCTCTGTGACAAAATGTAAGTTTAAGATATGGACCTTTTCTTTGCATGTGTGTGTGCATAGTTGTGTCTGACTCTTTGCAACTCCATGGATTAGCCCACCAGGCTCCTCTGTCCATGGAATTTTCCAGGCAAGAATACTGGAGCAGGTTGCCATTTTTTACTCCAGGGCATCTTCCCGACCCAGGGATTGAACTCGTGTCTCTTGAGTCTCCTGATTGGCAGGCAGATTCATTACAATTGCACCACCTTGGGAAGCCTCATTTCTTTAAGAAGGTTTTATTTATATTGTTGAGATGTTAGAGGACAATCTTTTCTTTTCCCCAGTGATTACTGTGTGGCAGGCAGCAACGTGGGCAATATAAGCAACTTAAAATTTGGAAGGAAAAAATAGCCGGCTGTCTGTTGTGTTGTCTATACAATCTCAGACCAGCAGCTGAGTTATTTCACTGAACTCTTTTGAGTATTAGAAGGCAGACTAAATTCTTTACTTGCTGCCCAGCAACTTGAGGATAGAAAACACATCGTTTGATTAATTAAAAGCAAAAGGTTGGATCTTACTTACCTTTCCATTCTTTAATTAACGAAGCCCACAGGCCACATGAGGAAGTAATAACACTCATTATGTTGTGATGAAGGACTGTGATGATGAGTTAAGTCAGACGGGACTCCAGGCATGATTTCCTTCAAGGCTTCCCCAAGATGTTGCCCTGAACATAGACAGATCCTTACTTGTTGAAGAATTCCATCTCACCAGTCCAAGCACGTGCTTCTTCAGAGAGTACAGTTCCTATTGCAAGGGAAAGAAGAGCCCTTGAAACAAAGGGTTATATCTTAATTAAGCCTAGGCATCCTTTCTGGAATTTCCTTTATTGAAAGAACACCTCCTTTGATTTGTATCTGTTTGTGTTAGTCTTTGGAACAACAAAAAAAAAGATTGATCCCTTCCAGGCAGAACTGCCCCATTTGAATGATCAAAAGCCATGTCAACCAACTTACAAACCAACAAATTATTTTCTTATTGTCCTTTAAATCTCCCAGGAAGCACCAGGAAACTTTTGAAGATAGTCTTCATTCCCCAGGCTTTGTTCACCATCCTTCATGCCTGTGGGTGGTCTCAGGGAATTTGAGGAAATGACAAGCACTCATTCTGTGCAGGTGGAAACCCCCACCCCACCTTCCCACTTCCTCCAGAGTCCTTGGCTCCAGTGATCAGAGTGTGAGAGCCTCACCAAGGCACTGCTGAAATTTATAGTTAAGTGACTTCTCACCCACAGGAAAAGTGAGCTTTAAACTAACACCCGCTGCTCATTCAACTACAGCAATATCAGTTAAGATGCTGCCTCCACATAAATGTAAAAGAGGAATGAAATAGCACACTCGCTTTCTTAAGTCCACTCTCTGATGGGAGTAAGGAATAACCCAGTAGCATTGTTATTATGAGACACTGAGTGTCAACATTTTTGCCCTCATTTCCATTTTTTTTTTTTTTTTCTTTAGGCTAAGTTCAGCATCTCCATTATCTTTAAGAATCAGAGAAGGTGGTGGCTTTCCAACTGGATTTTTTTTTCCCCAGAAAGGAAATAAAGGCCTGTGATAAGACTCTTTTTATTTAATGATCTCATGATATGCCCAAATTGAGCAGCAGTTGGGTTTTCTAGAAGTCCAACAAATATGCTTTTTAAGTGACTCTCTAATGGAATACCTATAAAAATTCTTGCTTCTTCACATGAAGATTCATTCACTAAGTTTGACGGTATAAGAGAAGTCACCATTTTAAGTTAAATGAATTCTATACTAAAACATTTTCAACTTTTTTTTTTAATGATGTGAAGGAGTCTTTGCTGGCAATTTAGAAAATTTTTGTGGTTGACTTTGCATGCCACGTTTCAGCAAGTTGTAAATTTTATGGCTCTGGAAATACAATGTTAGCAGTGGAAATGCTGACCCTTCTCTGATTATAGTGGCACAAATAGCAATGCTATAATCTCTGTCACTGAAAAAAATCTCATAATGCTAGAACCTTGAACATGATCTGAATTCTAGAATATTTTAAAACTAACTGAAGGGAAAAACCCACAACTCTGTGGAGTCAATGCCTGTCTTTAAGCATGTTGGTTTAGCTATAGGTATGGAAGCCCTCCAAACATATTCTCTCCTTCTTATAGATCTGGACATAGTTGGCTAGGTTGTGAGTAGCCCCATTTCCAGTAATAGGCAGGTGGGATCCGAAACCTGAAATCTCTCATTAAATCTGATACGTGTTGTGATTAACATGAACCTGGGCTGACACCACCCTGGTACAAACTACCATTAACTCTTGCGTGGCTTATTGATATTACTGAGGCAAAATCCAGCCTCTGTACTCTGATAGCAAATTAAATCTCAGAGACAAAGAGTTTAGGGTGAAGTAGAAAGAATAGCTTTATTGCTTTGCTTGGAAAAGAGGGCCACCGCAGACTAATGTGCTCAAAACCATGTGTCCTAACTTGGAGAGGGTGGTAAGAAGGTTTTACAGTAATAGTTAACGGAGGGAGTAATCAGTTTGTGGATTCTTCTGTTTGGTTGGTGCTGAGGTAAGTAGGAGTCAGCATCATCAACCTTCAGGTTCTAACCAGTCTTGGGTCTATGAGTTCGTGGGCAGCGTACTATTGTTAACTGCTTCTCCTATTTGGAGGGGGTTTCAGTATCTGCAAAACAGCTCAAAGATGTTGCTGTGTGTAATGGTGGGGAACCAGGACCTTGCCCCAAGGCTGCACTGTTTTCCTTGACTGTTTGTTTCCCCATCGTCTCCCTTCCCTAATTAACAACTGCTTGAATCTGTCCCTTGAAACTCAGAGATGGCTAGGAAGGTTAAGTGAAGGCTATTTCCTATAATTAAAGAAATGGCAAACATAGAAAAGCTTTGTGCCCAGGAGCCCCACAGGACCCTACTCAGTATCATTACCTTTATCTGGTCTTCCTGAATTCTCCTCTGACACTCCTAGCATCCATTCTTACGAAGTCTCCAATTTGGCAATTTGATTATATCTTTGAATTGTGTTAGTTTGCATCCTCTGAGAAGCATATGTCAAAACAGGATTAAATGTATCTGTTTATTAATTGGGGGAAAAAGAGAGAGAGCTAACAAGATGGAAATACTTGTCAGACAGAGATACAGACCTGGTCCCTCTGGAGGACATAGGTGGGAAGAGTGTCAGACTGCCGTGCAGTTCTAAGAAAATGTCTCTATGCCTGATGAGGAGTCTGTGAGTCAAAATTGCCATATGTCATGTCTTGTGAGTCTTCATTAGTATCCTTATGTCAACAAAAACCATCTGGTAGCTTAGATGGTAAAGAATCTGCCTGCAATTCAGGAGACCAGGGTTTGATCCCTGGGTTGGGAAGATCCCCTGGAGAAGGGAATGACAACCCATTCCAGTATTCTTGCCGGGAAAATTCCATGGACAGAGGAGCCTGGTGGGCTACAGTCTATGGGGTCTCAAAGAGTCAGACACAACTGAGCAACTAACACACACACATCTTGTGAGTCTGCATTAGTATCCCTGTGTCAACAAAAAAATAATAAGTTGATCTAAGAAAGTAATGGAAAATTTTATTCATATCTAAGAAAGTAATGGAAAATTTTATTCAAGCTAAGTTGAGGGTTATAACCTGGGAATAACATCTCAGAAAGCTCCAAGAACAGTTCTGCCCATTAGAAGTCAAGGTAGAGTTTTACAAGTTTTTGGAGATGAGGACTGCATAGTAATCAGGTATTATTGTATATATTATTGGCAATTTACACAATGAAGATATAAGCGTCATTGTGGCCTGTTACAAGATCAAGAAGGAATGTTATCTTTTAAAGGGTTGCTTACTGTGAAACAGGGACTTTATTTCTGAGTACATGTGCTGTCATTGGCTGACAACGGTTGTGGCAAGTGTGGCCTCAATGTGCACATGGTAATAGATTCAGAGCACAGAACTTGGGGGCCACCAGAGGCAGCCACCGTGAGTGTGTTATGAAGACCTCTGGCTCCTTCCTAATATCATCCTCACAGCTCTATCAAAGAAACAATCTTAATAAACAATGTTTGTTCTGCAAATTGAGCTAGGCCTTTTTGAAATTATATTGTCACCACTAAGTATTGGGTTGCCCAAGAAGTTCATTGGGGTTTTTCTCTAACAGCTTATGGAAAAACCTGAAAGAACATTTTGGCCAACCCAATACTTCCAAAGAGAAATTCTGAACTATCTTTTGTGTCTTCCTCTTTGTGATGGTTAATTTTATATGTCAACTTGACAGAGCCACAGGGTGCCCAGATAAAGTTGTTGTTTAGTCACTAAGTCACGTCCGACTCTTTTGCCACTCTGTGGACTGTATTCCGCCAGGCTCCTCTGTCCATGGGATTTCCTAGCAAGAATACTGGAACGGGTTGCCATTTCTTTCTCCAGTGGATCTTCTGACCCAGGGATCAAACCCACATCTCCTGCATTTGCAGGTGGATTCTTTACCACTGAGACACCAGGGAAGCCTGCCTAGATAGATAGTTAAACATTATTTCTGGGTGTTTCAGATGAGATTAGCATTTGAATCTGTAAACTGAGTAGAGTAAAAGCAGACTTCCCTCCTTCATGTGAGTGGGCCTTGTCGAATGAATGCGTGAGGGCCTAAATAAAACAAAAAGGCTGAATAAGAGATAATTTGCCCTCTTTGCTTGACTGCTGACCTGGGGTATCAGTCTTCTGCCCTCAGACTAGGACTTCTACTGTTGGAGCTCCTGGTTCTCAGGCCTTTAGACTCAGACCAGAACCACACACTGGCTTCTTGGTTCTCCAGCTTGCAGATTACACTTTGGCAGATTTGGGGACTTCTCAGCATCCTTCATTGTATAAGCCAATTCCTTATAATAAATATTTCTCTCTGCATGTCTGTCTCTCTCTATATATATCCCCTATTGGTTCTGTTTCTCTGGAGAAGCCTGACTAAGATGCTTTGTAAAACCAATGCTTTTCTATGGATTTCCCTGGTGGTCCAGTGGTTAAGAATTCACCTTTCAGTGCCAGGGGTGTAGACTTCACCTTCCATCCCTGGTCTGGGACCTAAGATTCCATGTGCCTCAGGTCAACCCCCACCCACCACCAAAAAAAACATAAAACAGAAACAATATTGTAACAAATTCAATAAAGACTTCTTAAAAAATGGTCCACATCAAAAGAAATCTTTGAAACTAGAGCACTTCTGTTTTTTCTTCAGATAAAGCTTAGCATTCTTTTAAAAACCTTGGAACACTTCATTTCTCTACCTGTATTCTTGCCTGGGAAATCCCATTGACAGAGGAGCCTGGCAGGCTACAGTCCATGGGGTCACAAAAGAGTCAGACATGACCTAGCAACTAAATGACAACCATAAATTTTCATATCATTTCTATAAAGCATGGAGAGATCTGAACACTTTTTGAGTTGATGAGGATCTAATGGTTAAGATTTTTGATCATAAGTAATAGAAGCCAATTCTTGTTAACCTAAAAGACGGGGAAAAAGACTGAAAGGATATGGGGTGACTCACACCATCAGATGGCTTCTTGCCATCAAACAACTGTTGAATTTTACACTAGGTGGGAGAAACTGTATTCTCCAGTGTCATGATAGTGTTTTGAGTCCATAGCAATGAAATCTTTGCCTTGGGTTACCTGTTAAATCCCTATCTGGCTAAAGATTAAGCCTGGAAAATCATCAATTACAAATGAGAAAGGGCTTGAGTAAGACATAAAAATAAATAGAAAAGGAGCAGTTGGACAGGCATGAGGCAAAGCTCTCTAGAGCTCAGGATGCTGGCTTCTATGTAGTAGCCAACTCTGGTCTGTAAAATCCAGTAATCAATTGTATGAGACTTGGAGGAAATGCCAGGCCAAGGATTCATCAATGCCATGTGTATATTGCCACGCAACAGTCAACAGTTTAGGAACAGTGTGAGGCTGTTTTCTGGCTGGACTAATTTATGGATTTTAAAATGGTTTTTGTTGAAGTGGGAATATTCAAGGGGGAAAGGTCCATCTTTTTTATTTCCCCTTGTGATGATGGACTCAGAGAGGCTATGAAGTTGGTGGATTTGGTAGATACGACTTTTACCTTTTTACTTTTCTAACAGCTACACTCAAGATAAAGCACTCTGCAATCTGAGCAATAGAACCGGGGAGACACAAACTTTCTCTGGCAGGAACAACTTCTAGGCTTTTTCAAAGTTGCCACAGATCATGGGAAGAAGGGAACATGAGAGAGTAGTGGAACTATCCGAGCGTATTTTGAAAGAGTCACAAAATTCAGCATGAAAGCAAATAAATATTAGAGATGACAATGAAGGAGAAAATGAATTCCAGAATCCCTGTACTACTCATTGAATTGAAACTGGTCTGCAGTCTTGAAGCTAATGAATAGAGGGTGATCTAGAAAGTCAGGCCATTTTATGATTTTAGATCTACTGCCTATAGAAATTATTATTATAGAATTTGAGTTTGAATTGTATTATAGCCTATTTCTCTCCATAAAGTTAGCTGCTGCTACGGTGATAGGGAACAGGGAACAAGGAAGTAAGCATAAAACTGTGGCTTCTTTAGAACTGTTTTGTTTATTGGAACATTTGATGGAAGGCACATTAGAGACTTTTTAGTCTACTAGTCCTATGGTTGAGATCTGGAGAGAATAAATGACTTGTCTGAAGTCACAAGTTAAAGATGAATGAAGCAGGACTTTTGGATTCTGTATAAGCTGTAGGAAGCTGGAAAGAAAATTGTTCTCACTCTGCTACTGCTGTTGCTGCTCAGTCTAACAACCGCAAAAAAATTGCCACTATGCAAATTCATAATTTTCCTGAACCTAGCAGAATACTCAGAGCTATGGGACAATTCCAAATGGTCTTAGGTTAACAATAATCTGAATGTTGACTTTCAGTAATTTTTGACACAGTGGCTACTTCTTTTCTATGATGAACTTTTTTCACTTGGTTTCAAGGGCCCAACACTCTTTATTTCCTTTGTTCTTTAGTGGCTGCTGCTTCTCAATTTCCTTTAGAGGTCCCTACTTTTCTTCTAACCCATAATGTTGGAGTCACATAGGACTCACCCTTGGTCTCTTCTCCCTTCTACAGTCACTCCATTGGTGAGCTCATCCAGTCTCATGGCTTTAAATACCACTTCTGTTCTGGTGACTCTCATATGTATATCTTCAATTCAGCTTCCTTCTTGAACTCCAGACTTATCTATTCATTGACTTATTGGCATATCTTCCTAAATGTCTAGTAAGCATCTCAAACTTTATATGCCTCAACTTCAACTCTAATGTCTCTCCCCACAAGACTTCTCCTCTTGGAGCCTTCCAATGTCAGTTGTAGCAGTTCCATTCTTCCAATTTCTCAGGCCGAAAACCTTGGTGTTATCCCTGATGAAAGGGCGTCACCCTTTCTCTCACATTCCAAATCCTAATCACCAGGAAATCCGACTGACTACCTTAGAAATGTATCCTGAATCTGACTCTTCTTCTCACCTCTACTGCTGTCACTCAACCCAGTCACCCCCAATTTCCACTTAAATTATTGAGATATCCTCCTAATCAGTCTCCTTATTTCTAGTCTTGTCCTCATTCCACTTTAGCCTGTTTCAAACAGCTACCAAAGTGGACTTTAAAACATAAATCAAATTATGCCACTTGTCTGTTCAAAACTATCCAGTTCAGTTCAGTTGCTCCATCGTGTCTGACTCTTTGCAACCCCATGAATCGCAGCATGCCAGGCCTCCCTGTCCATCACCAACTCCTGGAGTTCACTCAGATTCACGTCCATAGAGTCAGTGATGCCATCCAGCCATCTCATCCTCTGTTGTCCCCTTCTCCTCCTGCCCCCAATCCCTCCCAGCATCACAGTCTTTTCCAATGAGTCAACTCTTCGCAAGAGGTGGCCAAAGTACTGGAGTTTCAGCTTTAGCATCAGTCCTTCCAAAGAACACCTAGGACTGATCTCCTTTAGAATGGACTCGTTGGATCTCCTTGCAGTCCAAGGGACTCTCAAGAGTCTTCTCCAACACCACAGTCCAAATGCATCAATTCTTCAGCGCTCAGCTTTCTTCACAGTCCAACTCTCACATCCCTAAATGACCACTGGAAAAACCATAGCCTTGACTAGACGGACCTTTGTTGGCAAAGTAATGTCTCTGCTTTTCAATATGTTCTCTAGGTTGGTCATAACTTTCCTTCCAAGGAGTAAGCGTCTTTTAATTTCATGGCTGCAGTCACCATCTGCAGTGATTTTGGAGCCCAGAAAAATAAAGTCTGACACTGTTTCCAGTGTTTTCCCATCTATTTCCCATGAAGTGATGGGACCAGATGCCATGATCTTCGTTTTCTGAATGTTGAGCTTTAAGCCAACTTTTTCACTCTCCACTTTCACTTTCATCAAGAGGCTTTTTAGTTCCTCTTCACTTTGTAAAAACTGTACAAAAAAGATCTTCATGACCAAGATAATCACAATGGTGTGATCACTCACCTAGAGCCAGACATCCTGGAATGTGAAGTCAAGTGGGCCTTAGGAAGCATCACTACGAACAAAGCTAGTGGAGGTGATGGAATTCCCGTGGAGCTATTTCAAATCCTGAAAGATGATGCTGTGAAAGGGCTGCACTCAATATGCCAGCAAATTTGGAAAACTCAGCAGTGGCCACAGGACTGGAAAAGGTCAGTTTTCATTCCAATCCCAAAGAAAGGCAATGCCAAAGAATGCTCAAACTACCGCACAATTGCATTCATCGCACACGCTAGTAAAGGAATGCTCAAAATTCTCCAAGCACAATTGCATTCATCGCACACGCTAGTAAAGGAATGCTCAAAATTCTCCAAGCACAATTGCATTCATCGCACACGCTAGTAAAGGAATGCTCAAAATTCTCCAAGCCATGCTTCAGCAATACGTGAACCATGAACTTCCAGATGTTCAAGCTGGTTTTAGAAAAGGCAGAGGAACAAGAGATCAAATTGCCAACATCTGCTGGATCATTGAAAAAGCAAGAGAGTTCCAGAAAAACATCTATTTCTGCTTTATTGACTATGCCAAAGCCTTTGACTGTGTGGATCACAATTAACTGTGGAAAATTCTTCAAGAGATAGGAATACCAGACCACCTGACCTGCCTCTTGAGAAACCTATATGCAGGTCAGGAAGCAACAGTTAGAACTGGACATCGAACAACAGACTGGTTCCAAATAGGAAAAGGAGTCCGTCAAGGCTGTATATTGTCACCCTGCTTATTTAACTTATATGCAGAGTACATCATGAGAAAACTATCCAGGACTCCCCATATTTAGAGTAAAAGCCTGGTATGGGCTGAATCATATCCCCTAAATTCATATGTTGAAGTTCCAACCCCCCCAGCACCTCAGAGTGTGTCTGTATTTGGAGATAGAATCTTTCAGTTCAGTTCAGTTCAGTCGCTCAGTCGTGTCGGACTCTTTGCGACCCAATGAGTTGCAGCACGCCGGGCCTCCCTGTCCATCACCAACCCCTGGAGTTCACCCAGACTCACGTCCATTGAGTCAGTGATGCTATCCAGCCATCTCATCCTCTGTCCGTCCCCTTCTCCTCCTGTCCCCAATCCCTCCCAGCATCAGAGTCTTTTCCAATGAGTCAACCCTTCACATCAGGTGGCCAAAGTACTGGAGTTTCAGCTTTAGCATCATTCTTTCCAAAGAAATCCCAGGGATGATCTCTTCAGAATGGACTGGTTGGATCTATCTTTAAAAAGGTAATTAAAGTAAAATAAGATGGTATGGGTGGGCCCTGATCCAATATGATTAGTGCCCTTACAAGAAGAGGAGATGAGGACACTGATAACACATAGGCCAAAGGATAATCGCATGAACACACAGCAATAACACAGCCATCTGCAAGTCAAGAAGAAAAGCCTCAGAAGAAACCAACCCTATCAACACCTCGATGTCTGATTTTTAACCTCCAGAACTGTGAGACAGTTTCTGTTGTTTAAGCCACCTGCTGTGGTACTTTGGTATGACAGCCCTCGAAAACTAATACAAAGCTCAGATCCTTTCAATGGCCCATGAGAACCTGCATGATTTGGTTCCCAGTTCCATGTCTCACCTTGTTCCCTCCTCTCCGCCTCTCCCATGCTACTCCAGCCACACTGGTTTTGAGCAAGCCAGGTATACTCTTGCTTTAGGACTTTTGCTCAAAACTGTTCCTGCCTAGACTACTGTTCCTCCAAGTATAATGGGCTCATATACTCTCCTCTCTCTAGTCTTTGCTCAAATGTGACTTTCTTAATGAAACCTACCCTGAAGACTACTTAAAACTTCAATATTTCCCCTCTTCCTTCCCCAGTATTCACAATCCATGTTCTCTATTCTGTTACCTTCTAACGTGATATAATTTACTTGCTTGTTATGTTTGATATTGTGCCAGAAGTGTCTATTGCTCCTCCATACCCACTCTTTACCATTCTCCATCCTGCTCTGTGCCCTGAGAAGGTGACATCTGTGGGTGGTATCAACAATCTTCCTTGCTCTCTGGCTTCTAGTTGAGTTCAACCACGAGAGGCTCAGTCAAAAAATTGGATGTGGGGAAAAGATAGCGTTCAGGCTGTGTATTTCCCCCAGTTCCTCTGTTAAAGGAGACTAGACTGGTCAGCAGTGTCCCCTTGCTGTTGGGGAAGCAAGGAGTTGAGGGATTGGCAGACTTTCAGGGGCTCTGGTGGGCTGACTTCATCTGTGGAGCCTGTTAGTCACAAGAGTGTCATTAATTAGTTCACTCTCAGAGATGTGTTTACTGAGTGAGTCTGAGCTTGTTCAGCTGACTTTCAGAATGAAGGCCTGACAATAGTTGGCTTGCAAAACCATGTTTGCTGAAGTGTGCTTTTGTTGATTATTTGAACTAGTTTAAAAGTGGTTCTGATGACTATGGATTACCATGGCTATTACTTTCTCTAACTGAGTGGCAGGTTCTGGATTTTCACCTCTCTGCCATGCTGTGCTTTCTTCTTTTCAAGCCTCCAGTAACAGGTTCCTCCTGTTGCTAACCTCAAGGTGCTTTATTAGCAAAGCGTCATTGAGCTATGCGTATTCACTCCATTTGAGTGTATAGTCTATTTTCTGGAGGATCCTAATACACTGCTTGCTTGTTTGTTCTTCTACCCCTGCTAGAAAGTACACTCCATGAAGACAGGGACTTTCCCCCCTAGTTTTGCATCTAAGTGCCTGGAACAGTATCTAGCATATAATGGTGCTCAATACATATTTGTTGTTCACTTGATAGACTTATCCTAGAGTTCTTATCAGATATAAATTGATACCTCTCAATCCATACTCTACATCTCTCAATCACTTTTTAATATTTATTTCTCTTTTTGTTCTGTGTATAAATATCTCAGTACTATTTCCTGATTTATATTTTTCTCTTCATCTTGTTCTGTCCAGAATTTATGTCATCTAATGAATGCTTTCTTTCAATGACTATATATTTAATTTTATTTCTAATGGTTCATTTTCTAATCCATCTGTCCTGATTTCATTTCTGTCTGTTTTTGCTTCACAATTCTTTGTTCTTTTTATAGCTACTATGGCTTCTTTCTTCTTTCTTAGGCCCATAGACATACTTACATTAAAGTTGTTTTTAGTTCAATAATATTTTGCTTAGGTTGATATTTTTTCTCTCTTGATTGTAGATTTTATTGACTATTTTTCTTAGTTTTCCTCATTTGTTTTCAAATTTTGGTATATAGGCTCATCTTGAATTGGAATTTTCTTTTTATTATTTGGTTTTGCTCTTTCTCTCTCTGGGCTCACCTTACCCTAAGTAGGTAGTCATCTTGTGGTTGACTCCATTCAATACTCAAGGGATTTAATAGAGAACCAGGTTGTACTTTGGACTCCAGACCTATGGTGATATTAAAGAGAGAGTAAATCCTATCACTAAGCATCTGGACAACTTGGTCTTGGATTGGGATAGCTGCATTCTCCTACAATAGTAGATAAGTGGGCATAATTAAGGCACAGCTTCAGGATGTGGTTAACTGAAGTATTTTCAGCCTTTTTAAGGGCAGAAAACCATACTCCAGTCCCTGGATTTAAACAGTGATTTGGCTCAGGTCCCAGACTATCTACAGCTACCACGCTTTCTGGTTTGTATTTCTTTTCTGTCTGTGGTTCAGAAAATGATAATATTCTGTTTGAAGGAGGTTAGGCTGTTTCTATTTTCTTTTAAAAAAAATATTTTTTCTATCAATGCTGTGTGATTAAACTAGGGACAGTACTTTGAAGCATAGATTTCTAATACATCTTGATAATCAAGGAGTCAAATAGTCTGCCATAACAATTTTTAATGAATACATGATATTTCATTGGGGCAATTGCAGATTAAGCTTTGCAGACTAGATACATACATTTACTTCTTCAAGTCTCACAAAATGACAGTTATGGTCCTATTTAAGAATGCCTGTGCCCAGCCCTCCTATTCCACTTCTCTGCTTTATCTTTCTGCAAAGGGTTTATATATAGCCTTTGAACAAACTATAAAAAAAATTGTAAAGTAAAAAAAAATAATAATAATAAAATAAAAAAAGAAAAGTAATGCATCAAAATGTAAAAAAAAGAAAAAGAAAAGCAAACTGAAAATTGCCATATTACTTTGAAAATTAAAAAAAGAAAGAAAAAAAATTACTGTATATTTTATTTATTATCTATCTTCTTCCACTAGAATATAAACCCCACAAGGGGAAGGCAGAGATTTCGACTATCTGATTCATATCTGTATTCTCAGCACATCGGATAGTGCCTGATATCCTGGTAGGTCCATAAATGTTGGGGTTGTATAAATGGATGAAAAAGGGAATTAAAAAAGCATAAGTCACAATGATGAGAATGAGAGCAGAAACAACTGATGGCCATAAAGTCAACATCTTGGATACTGGAAAACTGATCCATCAGAGATACTGATACATTGATTGCAAAAATAACTAGTTCTTCTTTACTCCCTTTATCTATGCTCATTGCAGTGTGACTTTACAGGTCCTTCCATGAAGAAATGAAGTCTATTTCCCTGTTTCTTAAATGTGAACTGGTTTGTCATTTGCTTTGACCAATAGAAAGGGACAGAGTGGAATTTTACCAGTTTCAGCCTAGGCTTCAAAGGTGAAAGTGAAAGTTGCTCAGTCGTGTCCGACTCTTTGCGACCCCATGGACTATACAGTCCATGGAATTCTCTAGGCCAGAATACTGGAGTGGGTCACCTTTCCCTTCTCCAGGGGATCTTCCCAACCCAGGGATGGAACCCAGGTCTCCTGCATTGCAGGCAGACTCTTTACCAGCTGAGCCAAAAGAGAAGCCCAGACTTAAAAGGCCTGTCTATTTTTGCTCTGAATCTAGGAATCCCTGCTTCTGCCATAAACAATTTAGGGCTAATCTGATGGAATATGTAGCCTAGAACTGAGTTAACCCAGTCATCTTCATCAGGATGAAGAGTATGTCAGTGAATTTAGCCAAGACTGGCAAAACTGCCTTCCAGACTTGCACCTGACTGCAGATGTCTTAGAAAGTCCAGCTGAAAGCAAAAATATGACATTGATTCATAGACTCACAAGTAATCATAAATGATTCTTGTGTTAAGCAATGAATTTTGGGGGGTAGTTTTTAACATAACAATAGCTAACTGATACAATAACTCATTTAGCAAACTGGAAAAGGCTGAAAACTAAGCCCACAGTGAGGAAGTAACTGGTCCCTCTTACCAGATTTCCCTGTAGAATCAGAGCTATCATATTCCATTTCAATGTAGAGAAGATGGTTCAAAGTCTTTATCTATTTTATTTTTAAAATTTATTTATTTTTTATTGAAGAAAAATTGCTTTATAGAATTTTGTTGTTTTCTGTCAAACATCAACATGAATCAGCCATAGGTATACATATATCCCCTCCCTTTTGAACCTCCCTTTCATCTCCCTCCCCATCCCACCCCTCTAGGTTGATACAGATCCCCTGTTTGAGTTTCCTGAGCCATACAGCAAATTCCCTTTGGCTACCTATTTTACATATGGTAATGTAAGTTTACATGTTAGAACCCTAGATCTTTTTCCCCAACCTATGTATCCAAACAAATATTCCTTTTGCATTTTGGCATAAGTTGAGAAGTTTACTTTCTGGAGATGTCTTTGGACTCAGACATACCAGGCACATTGGGCACCAGGAGTAGTGAAGGAATCATTCTAAAAACAAGAAACAATTAAAAGTCATCAGGGATCATGGTACAAATCTGAGCTCCCGATTTGTTTCCCAGGACAATAGCAGACAAGCCTAAACCTCTACATGGGATACTGGAGGAAAATTTGATCTGTCCATGGAAAAGAATTTATACACGTGACCAGGTGGCACCCAATGACCCTTCAACAAAATCTACCAGTCGACGAGCTCTGGCTCTACACCTGGAGGGTTTCTAATCAGTGCTTAAATATGAAGTTTTAGTCAAGAATCATTGGCTATGTGAGGGAAGTCTTTTGTACGAAAGCCAGAGTCCAAAACAAATAAACAGAAAAAGTGAATATGGAAAAGATGGAGACACTGAAGGAAGCAGAATAAAACTTAAAAAAAAACCCCAAAATTAATGTCTAAGAGAGATGAGAAGATATTGTACCCTCAAAGCAAGACAGACAGTACTTAAAAAGAAATAATCATATAATAAGAACAAGCTTTTAGAAATAAAATACTGACAGAAGAAATAAAAAATTTAATAGGGGAGTTGGAAGGTAAAGTTGAGGAAATATTCCCAAAAGCAGAACAAAAAGACAGAGATGAGGTCATGAGGGAAAAAACGGTGTTTAGAAGAGAAATCCAGGAGGCTTAAAATAGCATTCCATAGGATCAAAATTTATTTACTCAGCATTTTTATGGCTTAATATTAAAACTGTTTTCGATTTTTGCAATTATCGGCAGTTCTTGCAGTGAATGCCTTTGAAGCTAAATTTTGATCTGTGCCATGATTATTTCCTTGGGATAAAATTACAGAATGAAATTACCAGATTAAAATATATAAACATGTTAAAGGCTTTTGATACGTGTTGCCAGACAGAAAGATTGTTTCAATTTATAATACCAGGATATGAGAACAGTTGTTTGTGACTTTTTCTTAAATTCAATCATCTTTGTCTCAATCTATCTGGTAATGGGTTCCCACTGTATCAACAATAGGTATGGGAATTGGCAGTTACAATTTACTTTTATTTCCCAACAGGATTAAACAAATTATCATTGGCTAAAATCCTGACTTGTCTGGGTACATTGTGCTTTGTTCTATAAATAAAAACCCCAGAGAAATCCAGTATTGCTTACAAAAAAGCTCTGTGATACTGAGCTTGCTGACTTTCACCATTGCTGTTTCAGTGTTTGTCTATTTTTGTATTTCTCTACAAACTACATATTTTGGACTGCTTATTAGGTTTATGGACTTCTTATTGGTTCATATAAAAGATAGAGCTCCTAGTTTAGAACAAGAAGACTAGGTCAGGCAAAAGGAGAAGGTGACACAGGGGAAGAAAGACATTCCCTGCATTTCCAAGTATTTAGTTTTCTTGGTAGCTTTACCAGTGAAACTGACTGGAAAAAAGAACCTGATTAGATATGAAACTTGTAGCTTACCAACTGGTATCTGGTCTCTGGGAAATCACCCAACCAGAAACTTTTAACTCAGTAAATTTAATAAAAGGCAGACCTGAAAGGGCCAATATTGATGGTCTGTCCAGATGAGAAAATTGGAGTGCCCCCTTCCCCTTAGAAATAAAGAGACTTTTGTTAGTGGGTTCACAGATGCAGAGAATAGTTGCTGTACCAGTTCCACATTGGTTCCCATGTTTGAGCCAAAACTAATTTCCATGACGCTGGGTTTTTCCAGATAATTTTCCAGGAAAGAGAGATAGGAGATAGGTTACATAAGAGGCTGTACTCAGTTGCTCAGTAGATAAACCTAAACATAACTCCCTGTTATTGTTAGGCCAGATTGTGACTTTTAAGGCATCCAAAAAAAAAAAAAAAACCTAAAAACCCCACACAAAAAAATCACACACTCATTCACCAAAAACCAACCAAACTAAAGACATCACCAACATGGCCAGACTATTTTCGTTGCTCCTGAACATGCCACTCACTTTAGTTTTTGAGCTTTTAAGACACACTGTCCCTCCTAAGCATCCTTCTTTCTGTTTATTTCAATCCAGCTTCCATTTCCACCTTTCTGCCACAAGCGCTCTCATCAAGATCATTATAGATTTCCATATTGCCAAATGCTGCTTATTCTTTTCTCAACTTCTTGTTGAGAAATGAATGAATGGGCTGCTTTAAAATTTTGGTTTATTTATTTTTAACCAGAGGGTAGTTGCTTTACAATGTTGTGTTAGTTTCTGCTTGTACAGCAAACTGAATCAGCCATATGTATACATATATGCTCTCCTTCTTGGACCTCCTTCCCTCCCCCAGCCACCCCCATCCCACCTGTTCATCACCGCGGAGCACTGAACCAGTCTCCCTGGACTATACAGCAGGTTCCCGTCAGCTATTTATTTTACACACAGTGGTGTACATATGCCAATCCCAACCTCCCAGCTCAGCCCACAGTCCTCTCCCCCACCACTGTGTGCACATGTCCATTCTCTAGATCTCGAGTCTGTCATACAGAGTGAAGTAAGTCAGCAAGAAAACACACAAACATCATATATTAACACATATATATGGAAGCTAGAAAAACGATACTGGTGGATCTATTTGCAAGGCAGGAATAGAGACAAACAGGCTCTTTCTCATTCCTTTTTCTTTACTCTTAGCTGTCTTTTAAGAAAATATAGGTTAATTGTGCATACTGATGAATCTCTTAATTCAAATTTGTGAGATGTAGTTTTGACTAATAAGTGACAACATTTTGTCCACCAAATCTCAGTAATTTAGATGAAACCTTTTCCCCCTCCTTTCTCTCTTCCCTCCCTTCCTTCCTTCTTTCTTTCCTTCAACTTCCTTCCAACCTCCCTCTTTTCCTTCCTCAGTTCTCTACTTTCTTCTTCTCCAAACATTTATAGAGCAAGAATACTTGCTCTATAATACCAATGCTACTTAAAACACAAACACTAAAACACTTTAAAAACAGAGCTTCCATATGACCTAGCAATCCCACTCCAGAGAAAACCATAATTTGAAAAGATATGTGCAACCCAATTTTATCGCAGCACTATTTACAATATCCAGGACAGGGAAGCAACCTAAATGTCCATGAACAGAGGAAGGGATAAAGAAGGTGTGGTACATATGCACTATGGAATATTATCCAGCCATAAAAGAAAAAAAAGAAATAATGAGTAATTTTCATCAGTAGTAGCAACTTTCTAAAAGGACATTTTCAAGAGAAAGTTTCATCATGT
Source organism: Bubalus bubalis (assembly GCF_019923935.1). NCBI lineage: Eukaryota > Metazoa > Chordata > Mammalia > Artiodactyla > Bovidae > Bubalus > Bubalus bubalis. The sequence continues at coordinate 71,615,161 of NC_059160.1, forward strand.
TCAGTTCTCATATCAAGCAGGTAGTATTGCAATATATTTGCAGTGTGAATTACAGTTAATGTTCTAAAAAGATACATGAATTTTGGGGATGCCTCGTATGACAATTAAACTCTGGAAAGATTAACATCATGCCTCTATTTTTTGAAAAGTGCACTCACTTTAAAAAAAACTTTAAAAAATCTCCAAAATGTTTACCCATTACCCATTGCAACCAGCGGAGAAGGAAATGGCAACCCACTCCAGTATTCTTGACTGGGAAATCCCATGGACAGAGGAGACTGGTGGTCCACAGTCCATGGGGTGGCAAAGAGCCAGACATGATTGAGCGGCTAAGCATAGCAATTGCAATGAGTAAAACAATGCAAAAATATATAAATAATAAGTGTAAAATGTCCACCTTTCCTATGCCCATCCTCTGGAGATGATGTTAATAGCTTGGTGGGTATTCTTTATGATCTTCTCTATCCTTAAACAAAGATGTGGAGCCACATGGAGAACTTTTTCATACTGGTTTATGTTTTACTAAAACTGTAACATTACTCTGCAACTTGCATGTGTGATGGTATAATGTATCATGTATATTTTCCCCAGATTAATGACTTTAGATTGAACTGTATACTCCAATGTATTAAATTTTTCCTTTTTTTTTTTTAATGAATAGGCAAGTTTGCTAGTGTTCTGCCATAGCCAGTACATGGAAGCAACCTAGATGTCCATCAGCAGATGAATGGATAAGAAAGCTGTGGTACATATACACAATGGAGTACTACTCAGCCATTAAAAAGAACACATTTGAATCAGTTCTAATGAGGTGGATGAAACTGGAGCCTATTATACAGAGTGAAGTAAGCCAGAAAGAAAAACACCAATACAGTATACTAACGCATATATATGGAATTTAGAAAGATGGTAACAATAACCCTGTATACGAGACAGCAAAAGAGACACTGATGTATAGAACAGTCTTATGGACTCTGTTGGAGAGGGAGAGGGTGGGAAGATTTGGGAGAATGGCATTGAAACATGTGTAATATCATGTATGAAATGAGTTGCCAGTCCAGGTTCGATGCACAATACTGGATGCTTGGGGCTGGTGCACTGGGACGACCCAGAGGGATGGTGTGGGGAGGGAGGAGGGAGGAGGGTTCAGGATGGGGAGCATATATATACCTGTGGCGGATTCATTTTGATGTTTGGCAAAACTAATACAGTGTTTCAGGTTTAAAAATAAAATAAAATTAAAAAAAAAAAAAGAAAAAACTAAAAAAAAAAAAAAAAAGCTTCAGCAAATGTCCTTGGATGTACCTTCTCATGTGTTTTATTTCTTTTTCACGACATCCCCAGAAATGCTCTCTGGTGGTTTGTACTAAGAAAGCCCCTTCTAGATTTCAGGAGCAGTGAAAAATGCACCCAACAAAAGAGCAGGTGTGGGATAGTGCTTCACAGGGAGCGGTGTGAGAGGAGATCTGAAGTGCTCCTGAGCCGTGCTCTGTGTGTGCTGTGTGTTGGGAAAACCTCCACAACTTCATTCCTTCCCTTGAAATTGAATTATTCATGCTTTCCTTGTCATCAAAATAGCTCCTCATTATTTCTGCTATATATAAAATGCTGCTTATTTATCTCATATACATGATTATATGTAGAATACAAACGACTGCTGGCTCAATAGCTCCCACTCACATTTCCCCTAAACCGTTTACTTAAAAAATTTTCCAAAGGGATGCTTATATGCTGCTCAGAAAGCTGGCTGAAGAAGCTTTATGCTCACTTGCCATCATGAGGTGACAGTATTCTTGTCAAGGGGCTGACTCCAAATGCTCCATGCGTGCAGTCCTCTCAGCCCTTAAAGTCCCAGGATCTGCCGTCTGCCTTTGGGACCCCTGATGACTCCACTATGTATAGTCATACAAGGTTTTTCCTGAACTGTACCCACGACTTTCTGGCCCTCTTGTTTCTCTAACCACTAGGCCTCAAACTCAAGGGACTGGATGGAAAGCAGTCACCAAACCACCCTTTCCATTGTTGATTTCTTCTTTTGGAAGCTCTTATCTTTGGGGCAATCTATTGATGATGTCCTCTTCCAAGACAAGTTTCCGGATAAAGGTTTATAAGCATACAAGAGGAAGCAAATAGATGTATTTAGAGGAGGGCTGCTGCTGCTACTGCTAAGTCGCTTCAGGGCAACCTATTCCAAATGCCCTGTTACATACATATCTACAAGGTATAACTATGTTCAATATTCTGAAACTGAAGTGTTCTGTTAATTAAATGAGCGTTTTTATGAATGATTAATAAGAAAAGAAAGAAAGAAAGAAAAGAAAACCCCAAATGGAAATCATTACTTTTACTGCATTTATACAGGTGAAGGGCTTGTTTTCATATTTGGTGGGGTTTCATATGCAAACACATATATAGTGAGAAAAACGTAAAGAAAAAAAGTATAAGAAGGGATTTTTGAAAATCTTACTTATTTTTATTTGGAGGATAATTGTTTTACAATGTTGTATTGGTTTCTGCCATACGTCAACATGAATCAGCCCATAGGTTTATGTATGTGTCCTCCCTCTTGAACCTCCCTCCCACCTCCCACCCCACACTACCCCTCTAGGTTGACAGCTTACTTCTGTTTAGTGCCAAATAATATTATGTTATATATCCTGGGTGTGTGTGTGTGTGTGTGTTAGTCGCTCAGTCATGTCCAACTCTTTGCAACCCAATGGACTGTAGCCTTCCAGGCTCCTCTGTCCATAAAATTCTCCAGGCAAGAATACTGGAGTGGGTTGCCATTCCCTTCTCAGGGGATCTTTCTGAACCAGGTATTAAATCCAGGTCCCCTGCATTGCAGGCAAGTTCTTTACCATCTGAGCCACCAAGGAAGCCCATTCTTGATATACTACAGTTTATATATCCATTCACCTACTGAAAGGCATTTTTGTTGCTTCCAAGTTTTAGCAATTATGAGTAAAGCTACTATAAACATCTGTGTGTAGGTGTCTGTGTGGATATCAGTTTTAAATTCCTTTGGGTAAATAGCAAGGAGTGTGATTGCTGAATCATGTGATAAGTATAAACCACCAAACTATCTTCCAAAGTGGCTATACTACTTTGCATTCCCACCAACAATGAATGAGAGTTCCTGTTGCTCCACATCCTTGACAGTCTTTGATGTTATCAGTGTTCCTGATTTTGGTCATTGTAAAAGATATGTATGGGTATCTCACTGTGGTTTTAATTTGCATTTCTCTGATGATGTGTGATGTGGACAGTCTTTCTCAAGGGCTTATTTGCCATCTTTAGTGAACTGTCTGTTAAGATCTTTGGCCCAATTTTTGATTGGATTGTTTGCTTTCTTACTGTTGAGTTTTAAGAGTTCTTTGTGTACTTTGGATACTGTCCTTTATCTGATGTGTCTTTTGCAAGTATTTTCTTCTATTCTGTGGTTTGTCTTCTCACTCTCTTAACATTGTGTTTCACAGAGAAGTTTTTTTATTGAAGTCCACCTTAACAATTATTTCTTTCATGAAGTATGCCTTTGGTATTATATCTAAAAAGTGTTTAACATACCCAAGGTCATCCAGGTTTTCTCCTATGTTATCTTCTAGGAATTTTATAGTTTTGTTGTTCAGTTGCCAAGTCGTGTCTGACTCTTTGCAACCCCATGTACTGCAGCATGCCAGGCCTCCCTGTCCTGCACCATCTCCTGCAGCTTGCCCGAGTTCATGTCCATTGCATCAGTGATAGTTTATGGTTTTATGGTCTACATTTAGGTCTATGATCTATTTTGAGGTAATTTTTTTTGAAGAGTGTAGGTCTGTGTCTAGATTCTTTTCTTTTTTTTTGCATGTGAATGTTCTGCACCGTTTGTTGAAAAGACTGTGTTTGCCTACTGTATTGCTTTTATTCCTTTGTCAAAGTCTGGATCTATTATATGGATCTATTTCTGGGTTCTCTATTCAGCTCCATTTATCTATTTGCCTATTCTCCCATTAATTCCATGCTGTCTTGATTACTGCAGCTTTATGGTAAGTCTTGAAGTCGGATAGTGTCAGTCCTTCAACTTTGATCTCTTTCTATAATTATGTTGTATATTCTGGATCTTTTCCCTTTCTGTATAAACTTTAAAATCAGTTTGTCAATATCTACAAAGAGACTTATTGGGCTTTTGGTTGGGGTTGTGTTGAATCTGTAGATCAAGTTGGGAAGAACTGACATTTTGACAATATTGACCCTTCTTATCCATAAACAAAAGGCAGAGGAACCAGAGATCAAATTGCCAACATCTGCTGAGAGAGTTCCAGAAAAACATCTATTTCTGCTTTATTGACTATGCCAAAGACTTTGACTGTGTGGATCACAATAAACTGTGGAAAATTCTTCAAGAGATGGGAATACCAGACCACTTGATCTGCCTCTTGAGAAATTTGTATGCAGGTCAGGAAGCAACAGTTAGAACTGGACATGGAACAACAGACTGGTTCCAAATAGGAAAAGGAGTTTGTCAAGGCTGTATATTGTCACCCTGTTTATTTAACTTATATGCAGAGTACATCATGAGAAACTCTGGACTGGAAGAAACACAAGCTGAAATCAAGATTTCCGGGAGGAATATCAATCACCTCAGATATGCAGATGACACCACCCTATGGCAGAAAGTGAAGAGGAACTAAAAAGCCTCTTGATGAAAGTGAAACTGGAGAGTGAAAAAGCTGGCTTAAAGCTCAACATTCAGAAAACAAAGATCATGGCATCCGGTCCCATCACTTCATGGGAAATAGATGGGGAAACAGTGGAAACAGTGTCAGACTTTATTTTTCTGGGCTCCAAAATTACTGCAGATGGTGACTGCAGCCATGAAATTAAAAGACGCTTACTCCTTGGAAGGAAAGTCATGACCAACCTAGATAGCATATTCAAAAGCAGAGACATTACTTTGCCAACAAAGGTTCATCTAGTCAAGGTCATGGTTTTTCCTGTGGTCATGTATGGATGTGAGAGTTGGACTGTGAAGAAGGCTGAGCGCCGAAGAATTGATGCTTTTGAACCGTGGTGTTGGAGAAGACTCTTGAGAGTCCCTTGGACTGCAAGGAGATCCAACCAGTCCATTCTGAAGTAGATCAGCCCTGGGATTTCTTTGGAAGGAATGATGCTAAAGCTGAAACTCCAGTACTTTGGCCACCTCATGCGAAGGGTTGACTCATTGGAAAAGACTCTGACGCTGGGAGGGATTGGGGGCAGGAGGAGAAGGGAATGACAGAGGATGAGATGGCTGGATGGCATCGCTGACTCGATGGACGTGAGTCTGAGTGAACTCCGGGAGTTGGTGATGGACAGGGAGGCCTGGCGTGCTGCAATTCATGGGGTCACAAAGAGTCAGACACGACTGAGCAACTGATCTGATCTGATCTGATCCATAAACAAGGATTATCTCTCCATTGATTTGATTCTTTGATTTCATTCATCAGAGTTTTGTGGTTTTCCACATGTAGATTTTGTACATACTTTGTTAGATTTATACCTAAGTATTTAATTTTGTGGGTGCTAATGTAAATGGTATTATATTTTTAATTTTAAATTCCACTTGTTCATCGCTGGTGCAGGCATACCTTGGAGATATTGTAGATTTGGTTTCAAACCACCACAATAAAGAAAATAAGACAATATAGTGAGTCACATGAATTTTTTGGTTTCCAAGTGCATATGAAAGTTATATTTACAAATTACTATAGTCTATTAAGTGTGCTATAGCATTTCTTAAAAATAACCTATGAAATACTTTATTGCTTTAATTAAAAATATTTTATTGCTAAAAAAAATGCTAAACATCATCTGAGCCTTCATTGAGTCATAATCTTTTTGACTCTCTTTGCTGGTTGAAGGTCTTGCCTTGATGTTAACAGCTGTTGACCGATCAGGGTGATGATTGCTGAAGGCTGGGGAACTTGTGGCTATTTATTAAAGTAAGACAGCAGTGAAGTTTGTCACACTGATTAACTCTTCCTGTTATGAACAGTTTCTCTATAGCATTCTACCAACAGTAGGACTTGTTTCAAAATAGGAGTCAGTCCTCTCAAACCCTGATGCTGCTTTATCAACTAAGTCTATGTAGTATTCCAAATCCTTTGTTGTCATTTCAACAGTCTTCCCAAGCATCTTCACCAGGAGTAGAGTCTATCTTCAGAAACCACTTTCTTTTCTCATCCACAAGAAGTATCTCCTCAACTGTGAAAGTTTTATTATGAGATTGCAGCAATTCAGGCTCCAGTTCTAATCCTAGTTCTCATGCTGTTTTCTCCACATCTGCAGTTACTTCCGCCACTGAAGTCTTGAGCCCCTCAAAGTTATTCAGGAGGGTTGGAGTCAACTTTTTCCAAATTCCTGTTCATGTTGATATTTTGACCTCTGCCCCTGAATCAAGGGAAGTCCCACACATGTTCTTAATAGCATCTAGAATGGTGAATCCTTTCCAGAAGTTTTTCAATTTACTTTATCCAGATCCATCAGAGGAATCACTATCCTTGGCATCTGTAGCCTTATGAAATGTGTTTTTTCTAAGTAATAAGACTTGAAAGTTGAAATTTATTATTATTTATTTATAAATTTATTATCCAACTGAATCCATGGACTGCAGAATGGATACTGTGTTAGTAGGCATGAAAACAGTGTTACTCTTACACATCTTCATCAGAGCCCAAAACAGAGATGCCCATCTTTATGAAGTTAACATTCCTAATGAGGGGAGAACCAATAGACATAAAAAATAAACAAATTGTATACAAAAAGTTCATAAATGGTACTGAAAAGGAAGGGAAGGGGAAGTGGGGGTGTGAGTGTAGGGCTGGAAGACAGGTTGCTGGTGGTTGTGTGACGAGCACACAGCCAGGAGACCGGCACTCCAGGGAAAGGAACAGCAGTGACTGAAACTAACACAATATGGTAAATAAACTATACTTCAATAACGTGTTTTTACTTTAAAAAATCAGTAATTACCAAATGCATCCAGTGCCAGGAAAAAAAAAAAAAAAAAGAAGTATTAAACATACTTTGGCTAAAAGAGATAAAAATTTGATGGTAAAATGAGCTCTATAAAATGATTACAGATGATTATGTGATTATGTGATCCTGCCCCATTTTCATAAGCTCTCTTACTGCAGTCACTGCTGTAGATGTAGAATTATTCTAGCAAAGAGCCTTTCCTGTACTACCACTGCTGCTGCTGCTGCTGCGAAGTCGCTTCAGTCGTGTCCGACTCTGCAACCCCTTAGACAGAAGTCCACCAGATTCTCCCATCCCTGGGATTCTCCAGGCAAGAACACTGGAGTGGGTTGCCATTTCCTTCTCCAATGCATGAAACTAAAAAGTGAAAGTGAAGTTGCTCAGTCGTGTCCGACTCCTAGCGACCCCATGGACTGCAGCCCACCAGGCTCCTCCGTCCATGGGATTTTCCAGGCAAGAGTACTGGAGTGGGGTGCCATTGCCTTCTCCGAAAGAAGACAGCTGTTAATGGTCCTTCTGAGAAATTTATTGCAGGTCATTGCTGACCTGTCCCACAGAGACACTTCAAGTCAGTGATATATATTTTATATTTTTGGAATTGACACCTGTATAGCAAATCTAACAAAAAGTAATAGGTGCCAGTCCTATCCGGTTGATTAATGCAATGTCTGGCCCCAAATCCCATCTTATGTAAAACTTTATTTGAGTAGATATTACTTGTTTTCTTAAGGGAATCTAAGTAAGAAGCCAGGAACTGAGCATCTAAAAAGTTACTTTTCTATATTTGAAAAATTAGAGAAATGTAATGAGCATGTTGAAAACAGAGGATTGCTCTTCAGTGTCTGTTGAAAATTAGCTGTCTTTGTTCTGTATACAAGTACAATCTGTAAAATATCACATTCCTTAAAGGTGGATTAATGAAATTCTGAAACCATCCAAATATGATACACCTCTTGGGTAATCTTACACGTGTTAAAATTATTAGAGACATTTCCACATCATCAAAATGACCATTTGTGTGTGTGTGTGTATGGAAAAAAAAAGGGAAAGAATTCATAAAAGTAACATTAAGTCCTCAGCGCGTGGTAAGTCCATCAGCTACATGATAAATCTTTTTCAGTGCTGTGCTCTATAGGGTGAGAGCGCCTCTTCTCCTCTTCTGCTGCCTGGCTTTCAAAAACCCAGTACTTCAACGTAAAATTGAGCTTTGCAACAAAGCAAATTTCCAAAGGCACCCAGCAAGCAGTTTGTTTCTTGCTGAGTACATTTTAAGGTTGTACTCTGACTTGTTTGCCCTTCCTCCCCTCGAATGCCATGAAGCAGTTTACTAGAGCAGAATTGCTTTTATGTGTCCTTTCTCTTTCATGTCCCTTGCTGGCTGGCTCTTCAATAGTGTGGCCGTTGGCATGAGCTGTAATGCTTGGGTAACTGGGCAAACATTTAGTCGGGTCAGACAGATTTTCCTTTTTTTAGCCAGGCTCTCCTGGCTTCTCCAAACACAGCCAGAGAAACAAAACCCATGGGAAGAAACCAAACAGTAAGTCACTTGTTTCTTTAAGGGAAACAAACTCAGAACATCATTCATAGTTGCCATTTTGTAGTTGAGGACAAGCTGCTTCAGGAACCAATGCCATGGAGATAATGTTGGAGGGGATGGCTGGATGCCATCCTAGCCCAGACTTTCCTATGCTGGCTCCTTGGTGCCACCCTGCCTCCACTGTAGCACATCAGCTTGGGGAAAGCATTCAGATTTCACATCAACCTATGGCTAGTGGGAGAAGCTTCTGGAAATCTCCACAGACATATGAGAAGCCAGCTTGAAAGGGAAAAACTCTGTGAGACACCTCTTCAAACATTTTAGAAACAAATGCCAGATGAGTGCTGGAGCTGTTCTAAGAGCCTGAGTAGAGGTTTCTTCCATCCTGGAAACTAAACCAACTAGAGGAAAGGGAAAAAAATCCAGATGTAATTTATAGACACAAAAGGAACAATTGAATTAGGAAGAGTAGGCAAGAGCTCAAAGGTAAATCGGAGCATGCATTCTGTAGGCACAGGATCAGATGAAATGTATTTTTTTCAAAGCTTTTCAAACCTCTGAATCCCGTTGCTTTTGAAACACAGTTGAAAAAATGGAAAAAAGCATAGCTTGAAGCTCAGTTGAAGCCAGGAGAATAGAAATTCTTGGATCTAGCAGGCTGAGCTCGTTTCAGGGATGGGGAGTGAAGAGCAAAAGGAATCGTGTTCCCACATCATCCCTGTGGAGTACACGAGAGCTGGAGCCTCACCCATCATCTTTGTAGACACCATGTGGGATCAATCTTGGTGATGACGATAAGTCTTTGGTGACTGATATTTCCCTTTAAGATCATTCAAATTTGACATGAGACTGGGGTGGAATGGAAGGGCAGAGAAGAGGAGGGAGAGAAAGGGATCATTGAGGATGAAAGAGAGTAATGAATTTCAAACAAACCGCAGAAGGACAAAAAATTGGACTCCTCAGAAAAGTTTCAATACTTCCAAGAAAAGTAAGTTAAGGAAAGCTCATGAAATGTGCTGCCCATAATTTAAGGTAGTAAAGGAAAGGGTTCTTTTGTATTGTGCTTTCTGAAGGCTGGAATAATTCTGGTGGATACTTTTGCAAATAATGCTGTAATTCTTTCTCAACTTGCTGGTGCTTACCACTAAGCACCACACCTAGGATGGTTTTTTTGTATATTTTTCCAGTTTACAAGAGCACTCAGGAAGGGAAGAGCACTGAGTTAGGAGACTGCAGATCTGGGTTTCTGCCATGAATTTTGCGACCTTAGGCTGGTCAGATAGCATCTCTGGACCTGCTTTCTAATCTGTAAAATGAAGGCTTTGTGTTGGATGACCTTTCAGCACCCTCTAAGTTCCTTATGCTCTCAGATATAGCATTCTATGGCTTTATCTTATACCTTAGTCATCCCTCTGGCAGCTTCCTCAAAATTCTCTTGAAAAGGAAAATTTTGTATTAAATATTTCTCATATGGTGATGGCATCACCGCTCAATGGACATGAGTTTGAGCAAAGTCCGAGATATAGTAAAGGACAGGGCAGCCTGGTGTGCTGCAGTCCATGGGTCATGAAGAGTCAGACATAGCGACTGAACAACAAATAACAAACATAGTGAAAGAGTTCAGAACACACCACCTCCATGTATGCTGATCTTGCATATTGGTTATTTTGAGTTAATGGCATTTGAAAAACAGCTGATGAAAGAAAGGCATTCTGACCTTCCTTTTGCTTCCTGAAAAAAGGAGATAAAACTTGCATATGGAAGATGTCCTCCATATACCAGGAGGAAAGAAACATTCTTGTCACCAGGGATGGAGAAAAATTTGTTCAAACAAACCCTGCTAATGTCATCCTTAACCTCCTAGTCACTTCTCCACAATTAAATATTCAGTCCAAGCCACTTTGCCTTGTCATATTTTCACGATTTACTCCAATTTAATTGTCCAACTTAACATATAAGCTTTCGGCTTTGGCTGTTTCTTTGGATCTTCATGTCTCTTGTGAGGGCTCCAATGTACAAGTTAAAAAAAATGCAATTTGTGTGCTTTTTCTCTATTAATCTTTTATAATTCTAATTATTTAATTAGACACAACTGGAGACCCAAAGAGGGCAGAGGGGAAATTTTTCTTTCCCTTCAATGGGCAGTGTATGTCTCTAGTTTTTATTTGCTAAAGACATGTGACATACATTGCCATCCATAGGTGTGTGCTTCTCTTCCCTGTCTTTTTTCTGGGGGCCAGGCTTCTTTCCTTTCTGTTCTTAGCAATTGCAAATGATGAAGTCCAAGTAGAACCCTTAAAAATAATATAGAGTGAAAGGAAGAGAAAAGTGAAAAGGAATTTCTGGTTAAAATGAGAGGAAAAGGAGGAGGATATGAGGGAGGGATTGGTGAGGGAAGGAGCTCCCAACCCACCCTAAGAAATGGACGTGGTCCCTGGGGACCCATCAGGATGAGGGGAGCTCCACAGTGCTGAGTCTAGCAGCTCTCCAATGGGTCAAAATTTCTAAAAAGAACTAGAGATGCTTTAACTAGCCTTGTTGTTGTTCAGTCACTAAGTCATGTCTGACTCTTGGCAACCCCATAGACTATAGCAGGCCAGACTTCCCTGTCCTTCACTATCTCCCAGTTTGTTCAAACTCACATCCATTAAGAGAAGATACCATCCAACTGTCTCATCCTCTGTCATCCCCTTCTTCTCCTGCCCTCAATCTTGCCCAACATCAGGGACTTTTTTAATGAGTTGGCTCTTTGGGGGGCTCCTAAGACTCATGCAAGCCCCTCAATTGCCATTGGACCCATGGATAAAGCTCGCTCTGCTTCTCCATTCACTTTCCCAACCTGAACAACTCACACACTCAGGGTTGCCACTAGACCTCTGTGTGAGATGGACACACAGTATCCCGCCATGGTCTATCTGGGCTGACCACAGGGGCCAGGCCGGAACTCAGCAGGGGCCCCCTATTGGCAGCTGTGTTCAGCAGCCCCGCTCAAGCTCTTCCATATGGGCATTCTTGTCCAAGTGCACAGGAGGCAAAGCTCAAATCGCCACACATTAATCAGCAACTCATAGTGCTTCAGAGAATTAGAATCTGGTAAAGCACAGGGAATATAATGTCAGTGTTATTCCCCTAGAGGAGCAGCTTTGTTTGGAAAAAACCAGTACTTAGTCTTTCTCTCTTAAATCTCCTTCAAAAGTGAACTTCTTTCTGTAAAACTTGGCTTTGTTAAAGGTCAGGAGAGTGGTTAACCTTGGCTGGGGGCCAGGGAAGGAGTGGCCATGATTGGAAAGAGCAGTGAAGCTCCTGAGTGCTGGTAATGTTCTCTTTCTTGATTTGGGTTCTGGTTACACACATGTGTTTGGTTCAGTACAACCATGATTCGTGTGCTTTTGTGTGTATATGTTACAGTTTAAGAAATCTGGTCAACCACTTGTAAAAGAATGAAACCAGAACACTTTTTAACACCATACACAAAAATAAACTCAAAATGGATTAAAGATCTAAATGTAAGACCAGAAACTATTAAACTCCTAGAGGAGAACATAGGTAAAACACTCTCCGACATACATCACAGCAGGATCCTCTATGACCCACCTCCCAGAATATTGGAAATAAAAGCAAAAGTAAACAAATGGGACCTAATTAACCTTAAAAGCTTCTGCACATCAAAGGAAACTATTAGCAAGGTGAAAAGACAGCCTTCAGAATGGGAGAAGATAATAGCAAATGAAACAACAGACAAACAACTAATCTCAAAAATATACAAGCAACTCCTACAGCTCAACTCCAGAAAAATAAATGACCCAATCAAAAAATGGGCTAAAGAACTAAATAGACATTTCTCCAAAGAAGACATACAGATGGCTAACAAATACATGAAAAGATGCTCAACATCACTCATTATCAGAGAAATGCAAATCAAAACCACTATCAGGTACCATTTCACACCAGTCAGAATGGCTGCGATCCAAAAGTCTACAAATAATAAATGCTGGAGAGGGTGTGGAGAAAAGGGAACCCTCTTACACTGTTGGTGGGAATGCAAACTAGTACAGCCACTATAGAGAACAGTGTGGAGATTCCTTAAAAAACTGGAAATAGAACTGCCTTATGACCCAGCAATCCCACTGCTGGGCATACACACTGAGGAAACCAGAAGGGAAAGAGACACGTGTACCCCAATGTTCATCGCAGCACTGTTTATAATAGCCAGGACATGGAAGCAACCTAGATGTCCATCAGCAGATGAATGGATCAGAAAGCAGTGGTACATATACACAATGGAGTATTACTCAGCCATTAAAAAGAATAGAATGAATCAGTTCTAATGAGGTGGATGAAACTGGAGCCTATTATACAGAGTGAAGTAAGCCAGAAAGAAAAACACCAATACAGTATACTAACGCATATATATGGAATTTAGAAAGATGGTAATAATAACCCTGTGTACGAGACAAGATGTTTCATATCTTGATTGTCATGGTGATACTATGGGTGTATCTGTCCACATATACTGTGCTCTTTTTCCTCCTAATAAATACTTTGCTTGCTTCACTACTTTCCATTTTTGTGGAAAGTCTTTTCTGCAAAGTCGAAGGGCCAGGGCCCTTGTCACTGACCATTGGTCCATGGCTAGGATTTGGTGCTTTTACCACTGCAACCCAGACCCAGTCTCTGGCTGGGAACCCAAGCCCTGCTCCAAGCCGTTGCAGGCTGAGACACCTTGAGATCAGAAGCCTGCCTTGGTCTGCCCAACTTAATGGCTTTAGGATCAAATTCTTCAGGAAAGGAAGGAAACAGAAATGAAGGGGAAGGGGAATTGGGGAGAAGGAGAGCTTTCTCCTAAATTTTGGCTCCCCCCCAAAAATTTAAAAATGTGTTCAGCATAACTGTTTTAACAGCATATTATATTCAATTTAGATCCTAAAGGAGGAAACAGAACAGGCTCCATCTTGAAAGCAGGACTACATCTTGGGCCGGACAGTGGACTTTGAGCTATATGCCCAGTATCTATGGAGACGACATACCAACTGGAAAACCAGGCCCCCTGGATGGAAGAGCCCCAGGGCTCGTACCTAGACTCTCTGTTGCCTAAAAGAATACCCTAATTATCTGTGTAACCGAATAGAATCATAAATTATATTATGCTTATTGGGGTATGACCACAGGCCTATTGATAGTTGTCCACGGTTAACTACCTAGGCTTAAGGCATACGAATCATGGGTTAACTTTGATTGTATCTTTCTTTTCCGTTGTTCAGACTAGTTTCAGAGAATTTGGGGAGGTGGGTTTGAGCACGTACACTTAGGGAATATAAAGTTTTCACAAAAACTGGTCGGGGCCCTTGGCTAAGAGGAGACTCTGTCTTGGGCCCGCGGTGTAATAAACTGTACTCCACTATCTGCATTGTCCTTCTGAGTGAGTTTGTTTCCTGGAACACGTGGCCACAACAATACTTCACCCATATATTTTGACTTATAACTGAGAAACAGATGTCTTTTCTGACCAGTAAGGAGAAATATCTGATTCTTTTTATCATACTTTTCAGAAAATTGTTTACCATGTAAGTCTTACTATGATTTCAGATAATCCTGATCAATCCATCCAGGCAGAGAAAGATTGAAGAAGTGAGTAACAATTTCAGTGAGAGCAGAAGAAGACGCTGTCTTTAATGTGTAGCTCTTAATCAAGAGAGTCACTGGAACCCAGCTGGCTATCCTTCCTTGTCCCAGAGGGATCCTGGTCATACCACAGAATCTGTAGGCAGTGTCTGGACAGGAAGGGGGTGGGGTTCTGTTCCCATGTACCCAGGGATTGGCCTCGGGGGCATTCCAATGGCACTGCCTTCCCACACACCTTACTTTTCCCTGCTTCTCGATCTTGTTCTATCTCAGAAAAACCCTTCCCACCTGAAGGCACTCCCCAGAAGTTTGGAGCCAGCTTTTGGGTCTTTTTTCCCATTTGAGATGCTTAATCTGGAGTCCTAAGAAAAAATATCAGTAGCAATGCCATTATCAACATTTCTTCCAGAGATCTTTTATGCCAAAGTTCTCCTGAAGACTTGTGCTAGTAAGCTAGAGGATCACACTCTCTTCTTTAACTCTCCCCGTTATTGTTGTTTAGTCGCTAAGTTGTATCTGACTCTTTTGTGTCCTCAAGGACTGTAGCCAGCCAGGCTCCTCTGTCATGGGATTTCCCAAGCAAGAGTACTGGAGTGGGTTGCCATTTCCTTCTCCAGGGGATCTTCCCCTTGATCAGGAAAGGATCAAACCCATGTCTCCTGCTTGGCAGGCTGATTACCACTGAGCCATCTGGGATGGCTGTAACCCTCCCTACATTTGTAATAATCAGTTATATCAATACTGGCTTTAAAAGATGCAGAAATATGTAGTAAGAAATCTCACAATGAATAATAACTGCATGGAAATAATACCTGCATGGAAAAAATGCAGGTAGAATGATAAGTAGTGACCTTGTTAATGCTTATTAGTTCCTTTTCCTTTAAGCCTGCTGCTGCTGCTGCTGCTAAGTCGCTTCAGTTGTGTCCGACTCTGTGCGACCCCATAGATGGCAGCCCACGAGGCTCCCCCTCCCTGGGATTCTCCAGGCAAGAACACTGGAGTGGGTTGCCATTTCCTTCTCCAATGCATGAAAGTGAAAAGTGAGAGGGAAGTTGCTCAGTCGTGTCTGACTCTTAGCGACCCCATGGACTGCAGCCCACCAGGCTCCTCTGTCCATGGGATTTTCCAGGCAAGAGTACTGGAGTGGGGTGCCATTGCCTTCCCTGTCCTTTAAGCCTACATGTAACTAAAAATTGAATTCCTAATCATTTTTTTGGACTTCAGTTAACCATTGCTATGCATCATCTCTCCCGTGAATAAGGTTACACTGGGTCCATCACCCTAAACTTGTTATAAGAGCTTACCTAATTATAGTCAATTAGTCATACAAATGTTTATTTAATGCCTACGTTTTCTACTAGACTTTAGCCTTCTTGAGGGCATGAATTTTATTAGGCTTATTTACCACTTACAACCCCAGTGCTTAGCACAGCACTTTGCCCATAGAATTTGGAAAAAATATTAGTTGAATAAATAAGTTATATTTTTTGAGCTATGATATTGTTGCAGGAACCAGTACTTGAGAAACCAAGCACCACACTCAGAGCATTGGAGAACTCAGGTTTACTACGCCGGCAGGCCCAGAGGAGTTACCATTCTAAGCTCTGAGTCCCGAATAAAGGGATTACAGAGTTTTTATAGACAGATTATAGTGGGCAACACTAGCTGTTAATAGGCTGGTTTAAACTAAGGGGTTTCACGTGCGTGGGAAGAGCAATCAAGATGGAGAGGGCGATGCCTGACCTCTACACGGACAGGCATGATTAAGCAAGTTTGCAGGGGCCGGGTGATTACAAAGAGCAGGACAAGGGTGAGTGAGATAAACTCCAGTTCCTAGTATTGCAAGTCCCCACTTTCTGAGACTACGTGACCTACGTGATCTAGACTTTGCAAGGGGCAAGCTGAGTTACAGAGGCAGAAGGAGAGGAGGTTATGTAAAATTTTAACTCTTCCTCTTCAATTTAACTGACTTCACATTATTTAATCCCAACAACACCCAATTTTATTTTATTTTTTTATTTATTTAACAGGTTTATTGAGTTATAATTGACATCCAATTCTGTCACCACAATCAAGATAATGAATATATCCATCACCCCCAAAGTTTCCTTATGCCCTTTTGTAGCTTCTCCTTTTATGTAGCTTTTTGGATCCGTGGATCTTATCATATGTTTAGGTAATTAGAAAGAAAGAGCATATCATTTAATGGGAGCTCAAATGGAAAAATAGCATGCCAAATTAAAACCTCTTATAATCTATGGCTCTTATGAGGAGCTTGTGCTCCATTTCACTGGATAAAATTTGGATTGAGCAAAGCAGTTCTGAGAGATTGAGGGGAATAATTAAATCAAATGGAAAAATACTATTTAATAAACAGTCAAAGTAGTTAATCTCTTACTTTTTATTGTAAACAACTTAAAGCCATCATGACATCTCAGTATCTGAGTGAGCTTCAGTGAAGTAAGATGAGAATTTCTTTAGGAGATGGGAAACCCAAGTTCAAGACCTCATCCCAAGACTAACTAACATTGAGATATTGAACAGCTCACTTTTCTTATCTGAGTTTCTGATTTGTTGTCTTCAGCATGGTCTAGATATTGCAGAGTTTCTTAGGCTTGAATCTGTCTATCGATAATTATCTGGAGACATTTTCTTTTTTAACCTCAAACCATCAGTCTTTATTTTTTTTTATTTTATTTTTTAAACTTTACATAATTGTATTAGTTTTGCCAAATATCAAAATGAATCCACCACAGGTATACATGTGTTCCCCATCCTGAACCCTCCTCCCTCCTCCCTCCCCATTCCATCCCTCTGGGTCGTCCCAGTGCACTAGCCCCAAGCATCCAGTATCGTGCATCGAACCTGGACTGGCAACTCGTTTCATACATGATATTTTACATGTTTCAATGCCATTCTCCCAAATCTTCCCACCCTCTCCCTCTCCCACAGAGTCCATAAGACTGTTCTATACATCAGTGTCTCTTTTGCTGTCTCGTACACAGGGTTATTGTTACCATCTTTCTAAATTCCATATATATGCGTTAGTATACTGTATTGGTGTTTTTCTTTCTGGCTTACTTTACTCTGTAT
This sequence comes from Bubalus bubalis, assembly GCF_019923935.1. NCBI lineage: Eukaryota > Metazoa > Chordata > Mammalia > Artiodactyla > Bovidae > Bubalus > Bubalus bubalis. The sequence continues at coordinate 71,632,406 of NC_059160.1, forward strand.
AATAGGCTCCAGTTTCATCCACCTCATTAGAACTGATTCAAATGTATTCTTTTTAATGGCTGAGTAATACTGCATTGTGTATATGTACCACTGCTTTCTGATCCATTCATCTGCTGATGGACATCTAGGTTGCTTCCATATCCTGGCTATTATAAACAGTGCTGCGATGAACATTGGGGTACACGTGTCTCTTTCCCTTCTGGTTTCCTCAGTGTGTATGCCCAGCAGTGGGATTGCTGGATCATAAGGCAGTTCTATTTCCAGTTTTTTAAGGAATCTCCACACTGTTCTCCATAGTGGCTGTACTAGTTTGCATTCCCACCAACAGTGTAAGAGGGTTCCCTTTTCTCCACACCCTCTCCAGCATTTATTATTTGTAGACTTTTGGATCACAGCCATTCTGACTGGCGTTTGATTGGGTCATTTATTTTTCTGGAGTTGAGCTGTAGGAGTTGCTTGTATATTCTCGAGATTAGTTGTTTGTCAGTTGCTTCATTTGCTATTATCTTCTCCCATTCTGAAGGCTGTCTTTTCACCTTGCTAATAGTTTCCTTTGATGTGCAGAAGCTTTTAAGGTTAATTAGGTCCCATTTGTTTATTTCTGCTTTTATTTCCAATAATCTGGGAGGTGGGTCATAGAGGATCCTGCTGTGATATATGTCAGAGAGTGTTTTGCCTATGTTCTCCTCTAGGAGTTTAATAGTTTCTGGTCTTACGTTTAGATCTTTAATCCATTTTGAGTTTATTTTTGTGTATGGTGTTAGAAAGTGTTCTAGTTTCATTCTTTTACAAGTGGTTGACCAGTTTTCCCAGCACCACTTGTTAAAGAGATTGTCTTTAATCCATTGTACATTCTTGCCTCCTTTGTCAAAGATAAGGTGTCCATATGTGCGTGGATTTATCTCTGGGCTTTCTATTTTGTTCCATTGATCTATATTTCTGTCTTTGTGCCAGTACCATGCTGTCTTGATAACTGTGGCTTTGTAGTAGAGCCTGAAGTCAGGTAGGTTGATTCCTCCAGTTCCATTCTTCTTTGTCAAGATAGCTTTGGCTATTCGAGGTTTTTTGTATTTCCATACAAATTGTGAAATTATTTGTTCTAGCTCTGTGAAGAATGCTGTTGGTAGCTTGATAGGGATTGCATTGAATCTATAGATTGCTTTGGGTAGTATACTCATTTTCACTATATTGATTCTTCCAATCCATGAACATGGTATATTTCTCCATCTGTTAGTGTCCTCTTTGATTTCTTTCACCAGAAAACACCCAATTTTATAGATTGGTAGACAGGCACTGAGAAATTAAGGAACTTGTAGGCTGCAGTCCATGGGGTCGCTAAGAGTCGGACACAGCTGAGCGACTTCCCTTTCACTTTTCACTTTCATGCATTGGAGAAGGAAATGGCAACCCACTCCAGTGTTCTTGCCTGGAGAATCCCAGGGACAGGGAACCTGGTGGGCTACCGTCTATGGGGTAACACAGAGTCAGACACGACTGAAGTGACTTAGCAGCAGTAGCAGCAGCATACAAGTATGTGTAGATTTTAAAGAGTCGACTCCGAATTCAAACCCACTTAGAAAAAGGATAACTTGTACTGGTTAAGAGCATGGGTTCTGTAGCCACTGCCTGTATTCAGGAATTTTACAGGCTGTTTTTAGGACTGGATGAACTAATGAAGGCAAAACATGTAGAAGAACAGAGCTTGGCATGGAATCAACAGTCAGGAAACATTAGAGATTAATATTATTTTGCTTCTTACACTGTGTCTTTTCTGTTCTAACATGTTGCCTCCTCTTCTTAGTGAAGAGACTAGCCCATGGGCTAAACCTCCTCTCCCTTATTATCTAAAAGACTAATCAAAATTAATATAAATTAATATACCATTTATGGGCAATAATAGAAAAATAATCAAAGTCTAGAGTCTAAGCTAGAAGATGGAAGGAGCCTGGGTCCCTGAGTCACTGTGTGGAGGAAAATTGCCATCCACTAGGTGGGTCAGTTCAGTTCAGTTCAGTCACTCAGTCGTGTCTGACTCTTTCTGACCCCATGAATCGCAGCACGCCAGGCCTCCCTGTCCATCACCAACTCCCGGAGATCACTCAGACTCATGTCCATCGAGTCAGGGATGACATCCAGCCATCTCATCCTCTGTCGTCCCCTTCTCCTCCTGCCCCCAATCCCTCCCAGCATCAGAGTCTTTTCCAATGAGTCAACTCTTCGCATGAGGTAGCCAAAGTACTGGAGTTTCAGCTTTAGCATCATTCCCTCCAAAGAACATCCAGGGCTGATCTCCTTCAGAATGGACTGGTTGGATCTCCTTGCAGTCCAAGGGACTCTCAAGAGTCTTCTCCAACACCACACTTCAAAAGCATCAATTCTTCGGTGCTCAGCCTTCTTCACAGTCCAACTCTCACATCCATACATGACCACAGGAAAAACCATAGCCTTGACTAGATGGACCTTTGTTGGCAAAGTAATGTCTCTGCTTTTGAATATGCTATCTAGGTTGGTCATAACTTTTCTTCCAAGGAGTAAGCATCTTTTAATTTCATGGCTGCAGTCACCATCTGCAGTGATTTTGAAGCCCCAAAAAATAAAGTCTGACACTGTTTCCAGTGTTTTCCCATCTATTTCCCATGAAGTGATGGGACCAGGTACCCACCACAAATTAACTTATACAGGTTTCCAGATTTGTCGGTTTATCTGTTATAGCAACTAGTAATACCCTGATTAGTACATCTTTTTTATACAAACAGTGGGGTGTGTAAACTCAACAATAGTTGCTTTGAAACATTTATTATTCCTATCTTTGTTTCTCTTTCCCATTCATTCTCTATGTCTCTATCTTTGTCTCACTTTCCTGTGGAAATCTCACTTGAACATTATTTAGATTTTGGAGGAAGTGGAGAACGTAAACAAGAAGTCCTATATAAATTTTCACATTCAAACAAACCTTATTTTGGAGTATTGGGACTTGCATAGATTTTGTTCCAGTTATTAATTTTTTACTATTATTCCCTGTTAGTATGAAAATTCTGCTATGAAGAAGATGGTGGTTAGGGAAGGATTTGAAATTCCTGGATCTCCATTGGTAATATGATCACAAAAACTCACCTCTAAGCTCCATAGGTGACTGCACCCATGAAATTAAAAGACGCTTACTCCTTGGAAGAAAAGTTATGACCAACCTAGATAGCATATTCAAAAGCAGAGACATTACTTTGCCAACAAAGGTCCGTCTAGTCAAGGCTATGGTTTTTCCTGTGGTCATGTATGGATGCGAGAGTTGGACTGTGAAGGAAGCTGAGTGCCGAAGAATTGATGCTTTTGAACTGTGGTGTTGAAGAAGACTCTTGAGAGTCCCTTGGACTGCAAGGAGATCCAACCAGTCCATTCTGAAGGAGATCAGCCCTGGATGTTCTTTGGAGGGAATGATGCTAAAGCTGAAACTCTAGTACTTTGGCCACCTGATGCGAAGAGTTGACTCATTGGAAAGGACTCTGATGCTGAGAGGGATTGGGGGCAGGAGGAGAAGGGGACGACAGAGGATGAGATGGCTGGATGTCATCCCTGACTCGATGGACATGAGTCTGAGTGATCTCCGGGAGTTGGTGATGGACAGGGAGGCCTGGCGTGCTGCGATTCATGGGGTCGCAAAGAGTCGGACACTACTGAGCGACTGAACTGAACTGAACTGAAGCTCCATAGGAAGAGAATTGCCAATATATTCCAAAGAGGGAATTTCATATAAAAGCTTGCTGCTTTCTGTTTCAATTAACCCCACCTATAAGAATCCTGGCTATTTGGAAAAAAAGATTATGAGATGATCCCACTTGTAGACTAACAACCCAGGTTAAGACCATTGGAGTCTCAGGCTTAGTACCACAAGTGAACTACAAGAGTTTCATACTTAGCCTGAATTACATTTATAACTAGAGGAAGAAGCTGCTTTCATAAAAACAAAACAATGGCAGTAACAATAAACCCAGAAGTATCAGGCTTACTTGGAATGTCTTATGTCAGACACTCTGAGAACCATCCTATTGCATTCTCTTCTATCTGTCTAACTTGTTTAGGAATTAACTTGATTGATGGACATGTTTCCTGACATTCACCATAGAAGTTACAAGGAATACCATGTGGTTATGGGAGGTTTTTTAAATATATATTTTTATTATGATTATCAAACTAATACATTATTATTATTTTAAAAAATCCATAAATAGCCCCCAAATGCAACAAATACTATAAAAACATCTGTAACTTTACTACTTACTTAAAACCCTTTTGTATTTGATATCTCCCTGTGTTTTTTTTTTTTTTTTGAAATCTGTTTCTCTATTATACATCTATCATCTACATACCTACCTATCTATTCAAAATTGGAGTCATAACTTACATATGATTTTTAACCATATTTTCTCATTTAATATGCATGATAAGAATTTTTCCATGTCCCTGAATGGTTGTATAATGTTTCATTATAGATATATTTGTTCTCCAAATATTTTCTGAGCTCCTGCTCTGAACAAGCAAAGATTTGCTGTAATTTATTTAGTCATTTCTCTGTTGTTTGAACATTGTTCGAACTTTTAAAAATATAAGTCAAATCATATCTGTCTGTGCCAAATATGGTTCCCCATTTTGCTAAGAGTAAAAACTTGTGTTTTGAGTTCCCTGGTGGTCTAGTGGTTAGGATTTAATGCTTTCACTGCCATGGCCAAGATTCAATCCCTAGTCTGACAACTGAGATCCTACAAGCTGTGTGGCATGGCCAAAGTTTAAAAAAAACACACACAAAAATTTGTTTTTAATTTTTATTATTTTTATTATTTTTTTAATCTAAATTTATTTATTTTAATTGGAGGCTAATTACTTTACAATATTGTATTGGTTTGGAGAAGGAAATGGCAACCCACTCCGGTACTCTTGCCTGGAGAATCCCATGGACTGAGGACCCTGGTGGGCTGCCGTCTATGGGGTCACGCAGAGTCGGACACGACTGAAGCGACTTAGCAGCAGCAGCATTGTATTGGTTCTGCCACACATTGACATGAATCTGCCACGGGCGTACACGTGTTCCTCATCCTGAACCCCTTAAGAGCTTACATCCTTATGATGGTCTTTGAGGCCCTTCACCATTGCCCCTAACCCTTACCTCTCTGGCTTTGATTCCTGTCCTTGCCCAGCCACACCAAACACACTGGACTCCATGCTATCTTTCTAATTGCCAGACAGGCTGTGCTCCTGGGCCTTCGCACTGGCTATTCTCTCTGCCTGGAATGCTCAAGGACCCACTACCCAGATTTCTCACCTCCTTAGAATTTTTGCTCAGGCATTCTCAGGAAGCAAACTGTTCCTTTTTGTCTTGCCTCTAGCCACTCCTGATCACTCTTGCTCTCTTTTGTCTTTTTTATTTTTCCTCAGTATCTATTATTTTCTCACATAGGATTATACTTTATTTATTAAGTTTACCATTTATTATCTTATCCTCCCACAGTAATGTAAATTCCATGAGGGTGGAGTATTTGTCAATTTTGTTCACCAATATATTGCAGGTGCGCCAAACACTGCTTCGCACGTAGTTAGTTGCTCATTAAATATTTGTTGCATGAATGTATAAATGTTTTTGCATTTTTAGCTACTTGTGAACAATGCTATATAGGGTCTAAATCTTTGACTGAATCTCTTGTGATTCTGAGATTTCATGGGGTTACTGAGTCAAAGGAACAAATTTTAAGGCTTTATGATATATATCATTAAATAGCTTTTTAGAAAAGTTCTGATTTATGCTTTTAGCAGCATAAATGTTCATCTCATTACTTTAATACATGCAAAAGTTAACCTTTGTTTATCTGAATGCTGAAGAATGCTACTCATTTTAAAATTTTACATTAAAAACTTTCACAATTATCTGACTACTAGTAAATTTGAAGATTTAAAATTTAGCTTATTAGTTATTGATCACCTGATCACATTCCTTATTGACAGATTATAGCAAATATTAAGATTTACTTTCATTTTTGTTAGGGATAATTTGTACACACCAAGTGAATATATTTAGGGAAAAAAAATACTCTTAAACCCACCACCCAGTTTAAGAAGTAGGACATCATCAATTCTTTTGAAATCCCCATGAGTGCCTCCCAGTTCCCTTTCTCAACATCTTTACAGAGAAACATTGCTTTTTTTATGTGTCCCAAATGGTATAATGTTTAGTTTTGCCTATTTTGAAGATGGAGTCATACTGCACTTCAACATTGTGTTTCTAAAATGTTTGATTTCTACAACTGCAACTCATTTATTTTTACTGCTTTATACTATTCTCTTATGTATATATACCACCATTTATTAATACAGTGTCTTATCAATGGGAAGTAGGGTTGTTTCTAACTCTTTGGTATGATAAATGACACTGGTGTAAACATTTTATTTATGATTTCTGAGCCATTATATGCAAACTCTCTGTAGGGTATATACTTAGGAGACGAATTTCTGGGTCATCGAGGATGTGGAGGTTCAACTTTTTAAGATAATGTGAAACTTTTCCCGTTTGGTTGTATTAATTTATGTTTTTAATAGCAGTAGAGGGCTTCCCAGGTTTCTCAGTGGTAAAGAATCCGCCTGCCAATGCAGGAGACACAGGTTCGATCCCTGGGTCAGAAAGATCCCCTAGAGTAGGAGTCGGCAGCCCACTCCAATATTCTTGCCTGGAGAATTCCATGGACAGGGGAGCCTGTCAGACTACAGCCTATGGGGTCACAAAGAGCTGGACAGGACTTACTGACTGAGCATGCATGCACTAGCAGTTGACAATATATTCAGTTCAGTTCAGTCGCTCAGTCGTGTCTGACTCTTTGCGACCCCATGGACTGCAGCATGTCAGACCTCCCCATCCATCATCAACTCCCGGAGTTCACCTAAACTCATGTCCATTCAGTTGGTGATGCCATCAACCATCTCATCCTCTGTCATCCCCTTCTCCTCCTGCCTTCAATATATTACAGACTGTATTTCTTCACATCTTTATAACATGTGACTTGAGACCCAAGGCTGCTGCTGCTGCTGCTGCTAAGTCGCTTCAGTTGTGTGCAACTCTGTGTGACCCCAGAAATGGCAGCCCACCAGGCTCGCCCGTCCCTGGGATTCTCCAGGCAAGAACACTGGAGTGGAGACCCAAGGCGAACAGTGGGTAATTTGACAGTGCATAGCTAACTTCTAAAATTGACCCTAGGTCTTTCAGAGATTAAAAACAATCACTAATAACTGTATGAAAGAAACATTTCTAGAGTTAATCTCCAGAGCCATTTTCTTGTTATGTTAGCAGAAAGGAAAAGATCAATGGCATTTTTGTCACTATATCTAGAATGATTTAAGAAATCACTTACATGTCAGAGTACCGGCTGGAGCAAGGTACAGCCCTCCCTCAGAGGGATTGTCTCCTGAAGGAATCTATTGTTTTTAATGAATATTTTTTTTCTGTTGGATATCCAAAGGGGAGTTGGCTGATGGTTATACAGGTCTGGAACTTTAGAAAGAGGGAATGTCATTACTGTTCCTTTTGAACAAATCAATCTAATGAGCATCTATTTTTAGCCTGCTTTATAAAAGACCCTAAGACCTGAGATGTTTGAGAGAAAAGAGAATATTACTCCCATTTCCACTCTGTTTCGTTTTAAGTTAGAAGATTTCAAACTCTCAAAAATAGGATTCATTCACTTTTATTTATTGGGAACAAATTTTTTGTCATTGATGTGTACCTCTGGTGTGTAATCATTAAGCCAAGGTTAGGTTAGGTGGCCTGGTTGATCCCTAAATACATGGAAAGTCATCATTTTAAGAAATGTTTTCAGTAATACTGTGTCAGAGTTAAACAACCAGCCCAGAGCTTTCTGTCCATCTTCTTGTGAGAAAACCCATAGGAAATAACATGGAATTGATCCAAGGAGACATGGGAAAGTATTATCATTCAGCTATGGAAGGCTTGGGCTAGACCACTGCAGGCTAAACATGTCTTGACTCCCAGAATCCCCCTCTACCTGATGGAGGAGGCTCCAGCTGGCCTGAAGGAGAGCTATATATGTGGAAGTAGAGATGGGTGACTTGCTTTGCTGACACTCACCTTTGGGCCAAGCTAAGCTCCATAAGTCCACTGGGCCACAAGACTCCTGGTCTCCAGGAAACTGGCCAAGGGTGGATATGCAGGAGATCAAGAAAAGAGCAGAGGAAAGAATGACCCCATGGACCATGGGGCCAAATCTGAACCTGACCTTTCCCATTGCATCTCTGAGTGGGTCTTCTCCTCAGCTGTGCTTGTCTGCCAACCCAGATTACACACACAGCATTGACATACACATACTCCACACTCATATTCTTTTGTCAACCTTTACATCACTCACTTTACCTTTAGCATATGTGGCCTTGTGCTATATTCACTTCAAAAAATAATTTCATTGAAGTGTAATTTGTATACCATGAAAGTTATCCATCTTAACTATATAATTCAATGATCTTTTTTGGGGGGTAAGTTTACTGAATTTTGCAACCATCACCAAAATCCAGTTTTACAGTAGCTCTGTTACCTCAATAAGATCCTTCATGTCCATTGGCAGTCAATCCCTGTTTCCCACCCTCCAGGCCCAGAACCAACTAGTAATATGCCTTCTTATAGATTTACCTTTTCTGGACATTTCATATGAATGGAATCGTGCAAAGTGTGGCCTTTTGTGTTTGACTTCTTTTCAGTTAGCGTGAAGTTCTTCCATGTTGTAGCATGTATCAATTTTTCATTCCTTTTTATTGCTTAGTGGCTGGTGTTCATTGTGTTTAATCACTTGCCAGTTGATGGACATTTGGGCTGCTTCCATTTGGGGGCTGTTATGAATAAGGCTGCTGTGAACATTCATGTGTAAGTCTTTGTATAAGCATAGTTTCCATTTCCCTTGGGTATATACATAAGACTGGAATTGCCTCATCATATGATAAGTCTGTGTCTAATTTTTAAGAAACTGCCAACCTGTTTTCACATCAGCGGTACCATTTCATGTTCCCTGTGGTTGATGTCTTCTTATGAGCTCTGTTTCTGTTGATAGACTGTAGCTTCCTGGGGACAGCATTTCCTGCCTGTAGCTCTACGTAACCATAATTCTCAGCATAGTCTGTGGTCCTTAATGATGATCGCTGTAGTGGGTTGAATGGTGGCTGCAAAGATATATTCACATTGTGATTCTTGGAATCTATGAATATTACCTTATATTGTTGCAGGAAGGCGGACCCCTTCCAGGACCTGAGAGTGGGCTTTTGTCTAAAACTCGGAAATGAATTGTCCAAGGAGACACATATGCAGACAAAGCAAGAGGCTTTATTGGGAAGAGACATCCAGGTGGAGAACAGCAGAACATATGCAGACAAAGCAAGAGGCTTTATTGGGAAGGGGCACCCAGGTGGAGAACAGCAGGTTAAGGGAACCCAGGAGGACTGCTCTGCCACGTGGCCACATGGACAGGCTACAGTCCATGGGGTTGCAGAGTCAAACATGACTGAGTGACTAACACTTTCACATATAAAGAACTATAAAGGTGAAAATTAAAAATTTTTCTTTATTATCCTGGAAAAGCCCTATCACTAACCTAGGATCCTGTCTTGTTCCCAGGAATGATTAATTGCTGTTAGAAGAGACCCATGTTTAAGGGCATGAGCACCCAAGAACAGCAGTGATTTAGAAGCAAAGTGAAGGGAATGCTAGCTGCTCCATCTCTTTATTAGAGTGCTTGATGCATTCAGAGCACTTGGGCTTGAGAGCCAACTCTTAGGAATAAAGGAAGGGCCCAGAGAGAGGCATAAGGAGGGCAACATCTAGCTTAAAATGTGCCATACTGGGGATCTTGGGTGAGAATGGCTACCTAGAGAGTGACAGAGCTGGAGCCTTTTGTTCCCAGTCTGTTAGTCTTTAGATGCTCACCTTTTGTTCTCTGTCCACCCCCTCCACCTCTGATTTAAAGTTGACTGATTTTTAAGAAGCAGTGGGGTGATTAAAAACTGATGAATCACCATTAACACAGTAGCAAGGCAACTGACGTAGAGACATGTGCTTTAGCTAGGAATTCACATGGGCTTCCTGAATGTTGGTGTTACTTAAATACCTAGAAAATTAATTCACAATAGGGATTCATTTATCCTTCTGTTGATAAAACTAGTTGTGTGAACTACAAACTTAAATCTAAAGTTTAAAAGTACTTACAGTACTGGAAGTGTCTTTTAATACTCCTTTAAATGAGTAAAGCCAGAATGCTCAATTCATTCTGGAATACATAGTGGGAAAATAAGCAAATTACCTAAAACCAGCTGATTTACAATTTAAATTGGAAGTTCTTTGTGTTGTGAGCTATAAGTTTCAGTTTTCCTTGGATTACCTTCAAAGAGATAGGATAACATTAAAAATTCTGAAGGAAAAAAGGGTGTGGTAAAGAAACCTCCTCCGGAGACTTCAATCTATTCTAGGGTTTTGCTCCCCCTAAGGATGAGATGGCTGGATGGCATCACTGACTCGATGGACGTGAGTCTCAGTGAACTCCAGGAGTTGGTGATGGACAGGGAGGCCTGGCATGCTGCGATTCATGGGGTCGCAAAGAGTCGGACACGACTGAGCGACTGATGTGATCTGATCTGAAGTGTGCTGTATGGAATTTTATTCCTGGGAAATGCTTTAGGGCAGAAATATCTCTGATTAAATAAGTTTGGGTACTGCCACGGATTAGTCCCCTCTTGAAGGTTTACAAGGCTCATTAGTACAATCTCTCAGCAGTGCTATCATAAAGATAACTCCCTAATTTTCTGTAACTCTCCATCTCTTGGGCTTCCCAGGTGGTGCTAGTGGTAAGAAAAAAACCCACCTGCCAATGCAGGAGATGCAGGAGACACGGGTTTGATCCCTGGGTCAGGAAGATCCCCTGTGTGTGAAATGACAACCAACTCCAGTATTTTTGTCTGGAAAATTCCATGGACAGAGGAGCCTGGCAAGCTACAGTCCATGGGGTCACAAAGAGTCAGAAACAACTGAGAGAGTGCGTACACATACGCACACGCACACACACTCCATCTCTTAGACTTATTTGACCCCAGAATCCTGTTTTCATGTAACTCTTATTAACATCTTGAGCAATCAGTGTTCTTCAGGACACAATTTTGGAATCCCCACCACTAGGATTATTATTATTGCTTCTGAATTATTTTATGATCTTCAGCAACCCCTAGCCTCAGTTTCTCCTTTGAATTGATAACCCCTCACAGACATGCTGTGAACCAAAAGTTCCACAGAAAGGTGCCCTAAAAACCTTGGCATGCGATTTCTGTGTTGGACTAAGTTCACTCACCGCAGAGCCACCCTGTTAGTTCTCCTGTTACCCCATTCTGCCAGGACTCCCAGTAATGCCCCTCTGTGGAATGTCCGTCTCGAGTTGGCACCCACATAAAAGCATGGACACACGGCAAAGCCAGGAAGGCTACAACTTGCTTAAATTTCAACCTGATGGTCCATTTCAAAGGTCATTCTTTTTTCTTCTAAAGGCGCAGCCGTGGCAGTAATTTCCTTTTGAGCATTTTTAGCCACTTACATCGAGACGAGTTGTCATGGAATAACCTGTGTTCACATCCTCCTTTCAAGGGCGGCTTAAATGTGGAGCCAGGATGGCTGTAGCCTTAAGGCTCACCTCGGCTGGTTACTCTGAAGCTGCCTTCTCAGTCTGGTTTTGGTTTAGAAACAAGGTAGTACGTAATCCAAATAAACAAGCCAGGGCAGAAGATCCAAATGACTGAAAAGCAAAACAGCTTTAAAACTCCACTTGGATCCTTGAGGTTCAGTGCTTGTGACACAAGCCAAAGACTCATTATTCACCAAGGTGCCCCGTGGACAGGTGCCCGTGGCTGCTTTGCCTCCCAGGGCCACTGTTTGTTACTTCCCAAAGTGTGTTATATTTTAGGTTTAAATGCAAACTCTGAGTAAATGTTCATCTTCACAAAGTAAGAAAAAGACCACAGATTTGCTTTTTAGTTTTGGGGTGTTTTCTGGAAGTGAGGAAAGACTAATTTGGACTGTGAGGACATTTGTCTTTGGAGTTTCTGGAGAGTGTCATAAGGCTTTTCATTGAATCAAGCTTCCATGGGTGGAGATGAACTTGATTTTTATCGCAAGGCTTAAGATCTCAACTCCAGACAGTTTTCTGCCTTCCTGTCTCCTAATAAAGAACATCAGTTAGAAGTTAGAAAAACCCAAGATTATCTTTTTGGTTAAAATGGATTATTCACAGAATTCTGAAATTCAACTTTTCCTTGTGAGCTATAAATGTAAAGTTGTAAATTCCTTCTCAAGCAGGAACCGAGGAACTTGACTGGATTGAAGCATAAAGCAATAAGTATTTGTCCCTTAATTTGTCCTCTACTTTCCTTCCTGTTTTTGTGTTTGTGATATTAATACAAGGGAAAGTTAGTCAATGGTCACTGACTTTGGTTTGATAGCTACCAAGTCTTTCATTCTCAAGGCTTGAGTTCTCAAGTCGAGAGAAGGAAAGACAAAGGAAGAGCTCATTTGGTCAGTGTCTAATGAGGGAACGATGCTCTACGTTTTCCTGAAACCGCCTTGTCCATGGACCTAAGGCCTCCCTCCAGGACGGGCCAGCTTCCTGGGTATGGGAATTGTGCAAGCGCATGAGGACCCACACAACGAGGGGTCCCAGGCTCGGTTCAGTGCCCTGTTGTCACATTCTTGATAGTGCTAATACTTGTTTTGAACAAGGGGCCCCACATTTTCACTTTGCTTTTAGTACCTCAAATTTCATAGCTGATCCTTCCCCTGGATTATCATTGATCAAGGCTCTCTGCTCTCCTCTTGCTCTTTTCTCTCCCTTCCCCTGCCACCATGACCCCAGTGAAAAGAAAGAGTAAGTGTTAGTAGCTCAGTCATGTCCAACTCTTTGCAACCCCATGGACTCTAGCCCGCCAGACTCCTCTGTCCATGGGATTCTCCAGGCGAGAAAACTGGACTGGGTTGCTGCCATTCCCTTCTCCAGAGACCTTTCCAACCCAGGATTGAACCCTGGGTCTCTCACATTGCATGCAGAGTCTTGACTAACTGAACCACCAGGGAAGCAGATCATGACCCCAGACTGAGCCTCAAGACCATGCTCAAGGCTAGACTCTCCAGTGTCATATCCACTGAAACAGGAAGCTGAGTATTCACCCTGCGGTGAATCAACTTTCAATGATCATCCTGTGGATTCACAGATTATTTGTCATTTCAGGGTAGCTCTTCTTGGTTTGGATTTTTGATACATGCCAGATAATTTCAATAGTCATTCAAGCCAAACACCATTAGGAAGAGAAATGTGTTACCAAGAAACAATCCTGTGATGCTGATGCTTAATACAGATTATTTTCCATTTGTAATTTTGATATTCTTAAGATAAACCAGTAAACAGGTGCTAAATCAATTTACATTTTAAGCTTACATTAGAATATTTAAAAATCTTGCTGAATACCTGAATACTTTATGATATCATTTCCTGTATATGGTTTCTATTTTTTTTATCTTGAGCCATATGGAGGACATTTATTCAATATGCTTATTAAACTTTTATATTTGTACCACTTGCATAAACTGCCAAAATTATGATGATGAAACTCCTGTCTTTGGGTAGTCATTTGTTTTCCTTCCTTTTCTTTTTCATTGCCTCAGGAAATTCTTCTGAAACGGCCATGTTTCTCATTTACCCAATTTAAAAATTGCTCACCTGGCGATAGCCCTTTCCTCTTTACTACTTTGGTAGAAAAGTTTTCATTAAACTGTACTTTATTGTGATGATTTGCCCCTTCTTGAAGAATATGGAAAGAAACAATCCTATCTATTGTTACTCTGTTGATATGACTGAGAGCATTGTGTATTACATCACATTCTGATCTCTTAGGAGAACCCATAGGAGACATAGCTCTCTGCTCTCAGTTGGAGTTGGTATAAGTGCAGGCCCATGTAGGGCTATGCTAGCATCTCAGACTGTGTCATTAGGCACACTGGACATGCAATGAGAGAAAAAAATCTAGTTAATATGTGTCTTATTTTACATTCCACATATAAGTGACTTCTTATGATACTTGTCTTTCTCTTTCTGACTTACTTAGTGTGATAATCTCTAGTTGCATACATGTTGCTGCAAATGGCACTATTTCATTCTTTTTTATGACGGAGTAGTATTTCATCAAATAGAGGTACCACATATCTACAAACAAAAACAAACTCACAGACATAGAGCACAGACTTGTGGTTGCTGGGGGGGGTGGGGCGGGAGGAGGGAGAGGAGTGGACTGGGAGTTTGGGGTTGGTGCTTAGTTGCTCAGTCATGTCTGACTCTTTGTGACCCCAAGGACTGTAGCCCACCAGGTTCCTCTGTCCATAAGGATTCTCCAGGCAAGAATACTGGGGTGGGTGCCTTGCTCCCCCACCTCCAGAGATCTTCTCAACCCAGGGATGGAACCCAGGTCTCCTGCATTGCAGGCAGATTCTTTACCATCTGAGCCACCAGGGAAGCCCTTGGGGTTGGTAGTTGCAAACTATTACATTTAGAATGGATAAAACAACGAGGCCCTAATGTATAGCACAGGGAACTATATTGAATCAGTTCAGTTCAGTTCAGTCGCTCAGTCATGTCCGACTCTTTGCGACCCCATGAATCGCAGCACACCAGGCCTCCCTGTCCATCACCAACTCTCAGAGTTTACACAAACTCATGTCCATAGAGTCAGTGATGCCATCCAGCCTTCTCATCCTCTGTCGTCCCCTTCTCCTCCTGCCCTCAATCCCTCCCAGCATCAGAGTCTTTTCCAATGAGTCAGCTCTTCACATGAGGTGGCCAAAGTATTGGAGTTTCAGCTGTAGCATCAGTCCTTCCAAAGAACACCCAGGACTGATCTCCTTTAGGATGGACTGGTTGGATCTCCTTACAGTCCCAGGGACTCACAAGAGTCTTCTCCAACACCACAGTTCAAAAGCATCAATTCTTCAGCACTCAGCTTTCTTCGCAGTCCAACTCTCACATCCATACATGACTACTGGAAAAACCATAGCCTTGACTAGACGGACCTTTGTTGGCAAAGTAATGTCTCTGCTTTTGAATATGCTATCTAGGTTGGTCATAACTTTCCTTACAAGGAGTAAGCGTCTTTTAATTTCATGGCTGCAATCACCATCTGCAGTGATTTTGGAGCCCCAAGAAAATAAAGTCTGACACTGTTTCCACTGTTTCCCCATCTATTTCCCAAGAAGTGATGGGACCAGATGCCATGATCTTCATTTTCTGAATGTCAAGCTTTAAGCCAACTTTTTCACTCTCCTCTTTCACTCTATATTGAATATCCTGTGATAAATGGAAAAGAATTTGTAAAAACCATAATGGAAAAGAATCTGTAAAAAGAATGTATAGCTATACGTTTTTTTTTTTTTTTTTTATTGTGTACGTTTTTAACTGAATCACTTTGCTGTATAGCAGAGATTGGCAACAACATTGTAAATCAACTCTACTTCAAAATAGAAAAACATCTGATAAAACTTTTTAGGAGGTGTACTGTATATGGTCAGAGGAAATACTTTTGTCAAGCCACTTGCAGAGGTGTTAAGAATTTCAAGGGGTGTGATCAAGTAACAGTATGCTCAATAAACTCCCCTCTGAGTAGTGTGGCTGGACTTAACTAGAGAGCTTTTGTCTGCTGGGTGGGGCACAGAATTCTACAGTCAGAGACAAATTGCCTGGGATATTGGATGAGAAGCTGAACCCTGTCAGCAACCCTTATTTAAAAACCTGTCATACATGCAGCTCCTGTGTAAATAAATGTGGAAAATTTAAAGACTATCAGCTTGAAGGTATGCCAAAAAGTAGCTTTACCACACACCTACACATCTTGATTTAGTGCTAATGTGAATTCCTTACATAGTTTAACTTCCCCTGAGCAACTAGTTCATTTTTGTGTTTATGATCTTTGGGCATCATTACCAATAATGGTTTCTTCTTTGAGGTCCTGGAGCAGAGCTTAGAGCCAAGTATATGGTCCACCTCTCTCAAGTATGAAAAGTCCCTGTATACCTCTGTCCTAAGCTCATCCCCGGGTCCATTTTATTGTCTAACTTTTTTATTTCCTTTTGCCTCATTTCTCCTAATTATTTTATCTTACAAAATGGTGTACATCTTCTCACACTGCCTTCACTCAATCCTACTTCAGCTTTTAAATTATTATTTTCATGCGTGCTAGGTAACACTGAAGCTGATCGGTTCTACGAAGACCTACAAGACCTTTTAGAACTAACACGCCAAAAGATGTCCTTTTCATTATAGGGGACTGGAATGCAAAAGTAGGAAGTCAAGAAACACCTGGAGTAACAGACAAATTTGGCCTTGGAGTACAGAATGAAGCAGGGCAAAGGCTAATAGAGTTTTGCCAAGAGAATACACTGGTCATAGCAAATACCCTCTTCCGACAACACAAGAGAAGACTCTATACATGGACATCACCAGATGGTCAAAACCGAAATCAGATTGATTATATTCTTTGCAGCCAAAGATGGAAAAGCTCTATACAGTCAGCAAAAACAAGACCAGGAGCTGACTGTGGCTAAGATCATGAACTCCTTATTGCCAAACTCAGACTTAAATTGAAGAAAGTAGGGAAAACCATTAGACCATTCAGGTATGACCTAAATCAAATTCCTTATGATTATACAGTGGAAGTGAGAAATAGATTTAAGGGACTAGATCTGATAGACAGAGTGCCTGATGAACTATGGATCGAGGTTCATGACATTGTACAGGAGACAGGGATCAAGACCATCCCCATGGAAAAGAAATTCAAAAAAGCAAAATGGCTGTCTGGGGAGGCCTTACAAATAGCTGTGAAAAGAAGAGAAGCGAAAAGCAAAGGAGAAAAGGAAAGATATAAGCATCTGAATGCAGACTTCCAAAGAATAGCAATAAGAGATAAGAAAGCCTTCCTCAGCGATCAAGGCGAAGAAATAGAGGAAGACAACAGAATGGGAAACACTAGAGATCTCTTCAAAAAAATTAGAGATACCAAGGGAACATTTCATGCAAAGATGGGCTCGATGAAGGACAGAAATGGTATGGACCTAACAGAAGCAGAAGATATTAAGAAGAGGTGACAAGAATATACAGGAGAACTGTACAAAAAAGATCTTCACGACCCAGATAATCACGATGGTGTGATCACTCACCTAGACCCAGACATCCTGGAATGTGAAGTCAAGTGGGCCGAAGAAAGCATCACTACAAACAAAGCTAGTGGAGGTGATGGAATTCCAGTTGAGCTATTTCAAATCCTGAAAGATGATGCTGTGAAAGAACTGCACTCAATATGCCAGCAAATTTGGAAAACTCAGCAGTGGCCACAGGACTGGAAAAGGTCAGTTTTCATTCCAAGCCTAAAGAAAGGCAATGCCAAAGAATGCTCAAACTACCACACAATTGCACTCATCTAGTGCACTAGTAAAAGTAAAAGTAAAACTACACACTAGTAAAAGAATGCTCAAAATTTTCCAAGCCAGGCTTCAGCAATACATGAGCTGTGAACTTCCAGATGTTCAAGCTGGTTTTAGAAAAGGCAGAGGAACCAGAGATCAAATTGCAAAACATCTGCTGGATGATGGAAAAAGCAAGAGAGTTCCAGAAAAACATCTATTTCTGCTTGATTGAGTATGCCAAAACCTTTGACTGTGTGGATCACAATAAAATATGGAAAATTCTGAAAGAGATGGGAATACCAGACCACCTGACCTGCCTCTTGAGAAACCTATATGCAGGTCAGGAAGCAACAGATAGAAGTGGACATGGAACAACAGACTGGTTCCAAATAGGAAAAGGAGTACGTCAAGGCTGTATATTGTCACCCTGCTTATTTAACTTCTATGCAGCGTACATCATGAGAAATGCTGGGCTGGAAGAAGCACAAGCTGGAATCAAGATTGCCGGGAGAAATATCAATAACCTCAGATGTGCAGATGACACCACCCTTATGGCAGAAAATGAAGAGGAACTCAAAAGCCTCTTGATGAAAGTGAAAGTGGAGAGTGAAAAAGTTGGCTTAAAGCTCAACATTCAGAAAATGAAGATCATGGCATCTGGTCCCATCACTTCTTGGGAAATAGATGGGGAAAGAGTGGAAACAGTGCCCACCTTTATTTTTCTGGGCTCCAAAATCACTGCAGATGGTGATTGCAGCCATGAAATTACAAGATGCTTACTCCTTGTAAGGAAAGTTATGACCAACCTAGATAGCATATGAAAAAGCAGAGATATTACTTTGCCAACAAAGGTCTGTCTAGTCAAGACTATGGTTTTTCCAGTGGTTATGTATGGATGTGAAAGTTGGACTGTGAAGAAGGCTGAGCGCGGAAGAATTGATGCTTTTGAATTGTGGTATTGGAGAAGACTCTTGAGAGTCCCTTGGACTGCAAGGAGATCCAACCAGTCCATCCTAAAGGAGATCAGTCCTGGGTGTTCACTGGAAGGACTGATGCTAAAGCTGAAACTCCAGTACTTTGGCCACCTCATGCGAAGAGTTGACTCATTGGAAAAGACCCTGATGCTGGGAGGGATTGGGGGCAGGAGGAGAAGGGGCTGACAGCGGATGAGAAAGCTGGATGGCATCACTGACTTGATGGACATGAGTTTGAGTGAACTCCAGGAGTTAGTGATGGACAGGGAGGCCTGGTGTGCTGCGACTCATGGGTCACAAAGTGTCAGACACAACTGAGCAACTGAACTGAACTGAGGACACTTCAGTTGTGTCCGATTCTTTGAAAACCCTATGTTTCGTAGTTGCCAAGCTCCTTTGTCCTTGGGATTTTCCAGGCAAAACTACTGGAGTGTATTTCTGTGCCCTCCTCCAGCAGATCTTCCCAACCCAGGGATTGAACCCATGTCTCTTAGGTCTCCTGCATTGGTAGGCAAGTTCTTTACACCTTCCTCTTCCTCCTTCATTGTCTTTTTCCTCTGCCTCCTCCTTTTCTGTGGTAACATCATAAGAGTAACAACAAAAGAGCTGACCTCCACTGTTGTGATTCTACATGAATTGACAGTGACCAAAGGGTATATAATTCAGATGAAAATTCATAATGCATATGGTGGAGGGTAAAAGGGAGGAGTGGCTCAATCAATTTGCCCAATAGTAAAGGGCACATTGTTATATAAATAAACATACATAAGTAAGCAGCAAAGTATGTTAACTGGATGTAGAATCTAAAAACACAATAAAACACAAGTTAGTCACATTGCACCTCACCAAATAAAGCTATTATGTATATTGTTATTAAAAGTATTTCAATATATAATGAGTATCCTTCATTTATAGTATGACTCAGTTCAGTTCAGTTCAGTCACTCAGTTGTGTCCGACTCTTTGCGACCCCATGAATCGCAGCACTCCAGGCCTCCCTGTCCATCACCAACTCCTGGAGTTCACTCAGACTCATGTCCATCGAGTCGGTGATGCCATCCAGCCTTCTCATCCTCTGTCGTCCCCTTTTCCTCCTGCCCCCAATTCCTCCCAGCATCAGAGTCTCTTCCAATGAGTTAACTCTTCGCATGAGGTGGCCAAGTTTGGGGCCTAAGCTCCTAGCTGTATTTCCAAATGCCTTAGCAGACAATTCCACCAAGATGTCCTAAAGGTACATTAAACTCATCTTCAAAACCAAACTCAGCATCTCTGGAAAGGCACATCTCTGCTCACTCTTGTTCCTCCTTACTCATTAGCATCACTGTCCAGGTTCCTTTCTTTTCTTAACCCTTGCATCCAATCAGTCATCTAGTCCCCTGATTAGATTTGATGTTTCTTTTGAGTCTAAGCTCTCCTCTCTGATGCTAAAGCCATTTCAGATCCTATTATCTCTTCCCTTTACCTGAAGTCTCCTATGGGGGAGTATGTGTATGCCAGGTGTATGTAAAGTTACCTTTGAGGGTAAGTGAAGGAAATAATATATTAGAGATGCTACATATATTTTTACCTCTTCCTTTTTTAAAGTTAATTTTTATTGAAATATGTTTGTGTGTGTGCTAGTCGCTCAGTTGTATCCGACTCTGTGACCCCATGGACTGTAGCCTGCTAGGTTCCTCTGTCCATGGGATTCTCCAGGCAAGAATACTGGAGTGGGTTGAATGCCCTTCTCCAGGGCTCTTCCTGACCCAGGGATTGAACCCAGGTCTCCTGCATTAGCAGGCAGATTCTTGACCATCTGAGCCACTGGAGAAGCTCAGCCACGGGGGAAGTACAGGGACTATAGTGTTGTGTTAATTACTGCTATATTACAAAGTGATTCAGTTCTGCACACACATACATATATGTGTGTGTATATATATATATACACACACATACAAACATTCTTTTTAAAAATATTCTTTCCCATTATGGTTTATCACAGAATATTGGATATAGTTTCCTGTGCATTACAGTAGGACCCTGTTGTTCATTCATTCTTTATATAAAAGTTTACATCTGCTAATCCCAATCTCCCATTCCATCTCTCCCCCAATTCCCTTCTCCCTGGCAACCACAAGTTTGTTCTCTATGTCCGTGATTCTGTTTCTGTTTCATAGTTAGGTTTGTGCTGTGCTTAGTTACTTAGCGGTATCTGACTCTTTGAGACCCCATGGACTGTATGTAGCCTCTGACTCTTTGTGACCCCATGGACTGCAGCCTGCCAGGCTCCTCTGTCCATGGGGATTCTCCAGGCAGGAATACTGGAATGGGTTGCCATGCCCTCCTCCAGGGGATCTTCCCAACCCAGGGATCAAATCCAGGTCTCCCGCATTTCAGGCAGATTCTTTACTGTCTGAGCCACCATAGTTGGGCTTATTTTTGTCATATTTTAGATTCCACATATAAGTGATATCATATGGTATTTGTCTTTCTCTTTCTGACCTACTTCATTTAGTATGATAATCTCTGGTTTCATCCATCTTGCTGTAAATGGCATTATTTTGTTCTTTTTTATGGCTGAATAGTATCCCACTATATATATGTACCATATCTTCTTTATCCATTCATCTGTTGATGGACATTTAGGTTTTTTCCATGTCTTGGCTATTGTGAATAGTGCTGCTATGAACGTGAAATATATTTCTGACCAAAACAAATGATCCTTTCATATGTTAGACTCTGGGAGAGAAAAGTAAAAGTGCTTCAGAACAAGTTTTAAATGTTTAATTCTTCTAAGAGCTATTTCTCTCAAGGTTTTAAAATTGTGAAATAGAGTTCTTCTATTTGTTTAAAAAACACCTTCTTAAGCAATAGATTTCTCTTGAAGGGTGTATGAATCTTTTTGAATTATAGTTTTTTCCAGATAATATGTCCAGGAATGGGATTTCTGGATCATATGGAAATTCTATTTTTAGTTTTCTGAGAAACCTCCATACCAAAATGTAAACCTCCAGCTTACATTTCCACCAACAATGTAGGGTTTACCTCTTCCTTTTAACATTTCTGGCTTTTATAATGTACACAGTGGTACAGTTATACATGTAAATAAATAATAGTCATATATAGGACTATGAGGGCCTTCCCAGACGGCACTAGTGATAAAGAACCCCCCTGTCTAGGATAAAGAATCTCCTGCAGGAGACTTAAGAGACGTGTGTTCAGAGGAGGGCATGGCAACCCACTGCAATATTCTTGCCTGGAGAATTCCATGAACAGAAGAGCCTGGTGGGCTATGATTCATAGGGTCACAAAGAGTCGGATACATATGAAGTGACTTAGCATGCACACACGCGTAGGACTATGAACTCAAAAATTTCTGCTGGAGTGTGCAGTCAAAATGGTTTGGAGATGACTAACCTAGACTACTGCAGTTTGTCACCATGCCTTCAGTCCAGCTTCCTTGCAATTCTATTATTCATTGTGAGTTAATACAAGTAAAGTGTTTGGAATAAACTAAGCACTATGTAAGTGTCAACTATTATTATTATTATTATCCTATTCCCAAAATTAACTTTCTGCTGCCTCTTAGATACTCCTAATCGTGCATCTGGACTTTTATTTAGAAGTCTTTAATAAATAAGCCAGTTCTTATGTTAGGATTTCCTGGATCCTGGTCTGCTTTGCCAAGTCTTTGTGAGCATAGGCTGACACTGGGCTCTGGCTAGTTGGAGGAGAAAGACTGCTGTCAGTCACTGAGGTCAATCACCTCCACAGGATGTGATCACTCTGCTTGCAGCCTCTCCCTTCATCTCTTCCCCTAACACATGTCACTTCCCTAAATCACACAACTGATTATGTCACTGTCCAGTGTAAGAAGGCTTGTGAACTTTATCTATAAAATAAGGTCCACATCCCATTGGGAGAATGAGGCGAATAATTGGTTGAAAAGTTGCTACCTAGGATTTGTAGAGTTTTGTGTTCTGCTGTATTTGCTGAGAAAATGAGAAGAGCACAGTATTAGGGCTTCAGAGGCAAGTGGCATGAATTCAAGCCCATCCCTATTATGTGTAGTCTTGGGTAAATCACTTCTTGTCTCCATGATTTGGTTTTCTTCTATGCAAAATTGCATAATGATACCTGCCTCATAGGATTGTAAGATAACACATTTCATATTCTTGGGAACCAATATGTTCTTAATAAATGGCAGCACTTAAAAAAAATGAAGTATGGTTGAATTACAATGTATGGTAGTTTCTGATATATAGCAAAAATGATTCAGTTTATATATATATATTCTTTTTCAAACTATTTTTGGATAGTTTATTACAGGATATTGAATTTGGTTCCCTGTGTTATATAGTAGGACCATTGTTTATCTGTTTAATATATGGTAGTGTGTATCTGCTAATCTCAAACTCCTAATTTATCACTCCTCCACCACTTTTCCCCTTTGGCAAACAAATTTGTTATGTCTGTGAGTCAGTTTCTGTTTTGTAAATAAGTTCATTTGCATCATACTTTAGAGTCCACATGAGTGATATAGTATGGTATTTGTCTTCTCTGACTTCATATGGTATGATCATCTCCAGGTCCATCCATGTTGCTGCAAATGGCATTGTTTCACTCTTTTTATGGCTGAGTAATATTCCACTGCATACCACACGTTCCTTGTTTAAATTTTTATTTTATGTTGGAGCATAGTTGATTAATAATGTTGTGTTGGTTTCAGGTGTACCATAGAGCGATTCAGTTATGCATATACATGTATCTATTCTTTTTCAAACTGTTTTCCCATTTAGGTTATCACAAAATATTGAGCAGTGTTCCTGGGCTATACGGTAGGTCCTTGTTGGTTACTTTTTTAAATTAATTTTTATTGGAGTACAGTTGATTTTCAATGTCGTGCCAGTTTCCACTGCACAGCAAAGCAACCCAGCGACACACATACATACACTTTTTTTTCCAGTTCTTTTTCCATATAGATCATTATAGAGTGCTGAGTAGAGTTCCCTGGACTGTACAGTAGGTTTCTATTAGTTATCTATTTTATATATAATAGTGTGTATATGTCTATCTCAATCTCCCAGTTTATCCTTTCCCATATTTCCCCCTTTGTTACTATAAGTTAATTTTCTACATGTCTGACTATATTTCTATTTTGTAAATAAGTTCATTTGTACCATTTGTTTTAGATTCTCCATATAAGAAATATCATTGTTTATCTTTGCTTTACTTCACTCAGTATAATGATCTCTAGGTCTATCCATGTAGCTGCAAATAGCATTACCTCATTCCTTTTATGGCTAGTATTCCACTGTGTATCCCACATCTTCGTTATCCTTTCATCTGTTGATGGACATTTAGGTTGTCTCCATGCCTTAGGTATTATAAATAGCGCTGCTATGAATGCTAAAATGCATATATCTTTTTGAATTATAGTTTTCTCCAGATATGTGCCCAGGAGTGGGATTGGGGGATCATATGGTAACTCTCTTTTAGTTTTTTAAAGAATCTCCATATGGTTTTCCATAGTGGCTGCATCATTTACATTCCCAGTTGGTAACACTTTCATTTGTAATATTTTCACACCATTAGAAAGTCTTCACTAATGGGATATTTAACATAGTCTAGTTAGAGAAGATTTCTTGAAAGAAATGACAAGCTGGGAGCTGACATAAATAGGAGTGTTGCTCTGACAACAGAGTGTAGTGTGGCCTGGCTGAAGCAGAGACAGAACTGGGAGGGAAGATGAGGCTGGAGAGCTAGTCCAGAGTCAGGGAAAGAATATCTTCTCTTTTTTATGATATTGCAAAGTTTTAACTTCTATTCAATTGCAACCAACTTTATTTCCATAAACTAGCACATGCAAAGACCATTCTATACCACACTCAGAAAACTAAAGCAGCATCTTTATTTTATACAAACAGTATAAAATGTTTATGTAAGAGCTGTGTTTTGTTTACAATATATTATATTGCTTCAAGCCAATGCCAACAGTTCATACATATATTCCCTATTTTATTGTTTACAATATATTATATCATTAAATGTCACTACCACAATGTTATTTCTTTCTATCTCTTTTTTAATACTGAATTCTCTGGAATCATGGTAAGGTCATGGTAAGGTAAAATGTATTATGAGTTTAAGGGGAATTTAAAAAATGTGACAAGTGTCTAAATACATGACAAAATAAGTTGAAATGCTAAGACTTCAGCACTGTTAACTGCTTCATCCAAACCCTTGTGATTTATGCATTTTTGTTCCATTTATCTTCTCTAATGTTGCCCAGCCTCTCAATACCGTGAATGCATTGCACTTTTGGAAATTATCTGCCAAGTACACACTGAAAAGACAAAAATTTAACCTGAACAACTGACATAACATAAAGTTGGTCCCAAAGCACCGAAACAAGAAAATCGATACCATCATGCTACAGCTGTACTTAGAAAACTTAAAAGGAAGAGTAAATATCAGCTCAGTGATTTATAATGAAGCTAATAAAATTCAGGCCAGTATTCTTAACTGTACTAAACATTACTTGAACATTCAACACATGAAAGGTTAACAAAGGCTATGAACTTGGTGTAACTTAAAATGTTTCAGATGTCGGAGTTCACCAGATGTAATTGGATTCAGGTGGGTCCTGCCGCTCCTCGGCCTTTTTAACTGAAGGCGTGTGCTGCCTGAGCTGGGCGCCTGCTGGCCTCAGGGCATGCAGGAGGCTGGCTCCATACCCTGCAAAATTATTCACAGCTTAAAAGAAAAGAAACTACAAAAACAAGCTCTTCAGATTCATTATTCACCTTTCAAATTAAATCCATTTTCCCTTTCCAACCCAGAGTGAAAGACCACAGTGACCACAAAAAGCTACCTGAATGATGAGATGTTACAGTTTCAAGATCTCTTTTAAAAGAAATTCATTTTACTAACTCCATCAAATCTGGCTTCCATTGAATCTCTGATTCACTATATATTTTGGTCATGCCACGCTTGAAGCAAACTTGGGATGAATGTTATTGAATGGAAGGATGTTCTCCATCCAAAGGCTCGTAAGGATCGAGCACTGAGGTCTCATTGCAGGAGTGCTTCTGCAGAGAATGTTGTCATTGATCCTTTCATTGCCTTGCAAAACCAACCTCCATTATTATTGAACTGCAGTCCATGGGGTCACGAAGAGTCGGACACGACTGAGCGACTTCACTTTCACACATCGGAGAAGGAAATGGCAACCCACTCCAGTGTTCTTGCCTGGAGAATCCTAAGGACAGGGGAGCCTGGTGGGCTGCCATCTATGGGGTGGCACAGAGTCGGACACGACTGAAGTGACTTAGCAGTAGCAGCAGCAGCAGTTCAATAATAACAACTCCCATTCTTCATAAAGATCACATGATTAGGCATGGCTATTGCATTTACACAAAATATGAATTTTATAATAATTAAGGACTTCCATAAGTCAGACAGAGAAGGAGAATTATTGTATGAGATCCCTTATATGTGGAATCTAAAAAGTAATGATACAAACAAATTTACTTACAAAAAAGAAAGAGACTCATAGACTTAGAGAATGAACTTCTGCTTGCAGGGGGTGAAGGAGAAGGATGGGTAGAAGGGATAGCTAGGGAGTTTGGGATGAACATGTACACACTGCTATGTTTGAAATGGACAACCAACAAGGACTGCATAACACAGGGAACTCTGCTCAATGTTATATGGCAGCCTGGATGGAAGGTGAGTTTGGGGGAGAATGGCTACATGTATATGTGTAGCAGAGTCCCTTTGCTATCCACCTGAAACTATCACAACATTGTTTATGAATTGGCTATACCCCAATACAAAATAGAAAGTTTTAAAAAATGAATCAATCTAAAAGAATTTAGGAAAAGAGAAGTGTTTAAAAAAAAAGTACACCAGTACATATATTAGAGAAGGGTTAGGAATTGAACTGACTCCTTCTCAGTGGGCTTTTGTGAGCCTTGGTCAAGATGGGTGTCTACTGATTGCATTTCCAGTTCATTGTAAGAGGAGTATAACACAATAATACAATGTGAGCTGTCAGTTACACAACTCAAGACTTCTTTTCTTCTTACTTATGAACTTCTGAAGATGCCTGGATCACTGACTCACTTCTGCTGATTTCCTAAAACTGATCTAAGACAGCAGTTAAAAATCTGCCTCCATCTTCCTGTGCATTAGAGTCAAGTTTGGCATTTCATTTGTTCCCTGTAGTTTTTAAATGCAAGCATGCCGTTAAGTAACTGCTGAGAACAGAATGCTTTGTTCCTGAATGCTTTTCTTTGAATTGTCAGCATGTAGGCTAGTAGCTCTTGGACCCGCCAAGACAATGAGCCAACAATCCCTACCCTGCTGCTCACCCTGCCACCCATGAAGCCCAAACCTCCCTGGTGAGGCAGAGCCCGAGCCAGGAAGTCTGTCTCCAGTGTCCTCCTCCCAACTAGGATGTCTGGGTGTCTAGGACCTCCCAATGTGTCGCCTCACTGGAAATCTGTTCTTAGAGGAACTCTCT
Organism: Bubalus bubalis; assembly: GCF_019923935.1. Lineage (NCBI taxonomy): Eukaryota > Metazoa > Chordata > Mammalia > Artiodactyla > Bovidae > Bubalus > Bubalus bubalis. The sequence continues at coordinate 71,659,397 of NC_059160.1, forward strand.
GCCTCACAGCTTCCTTGTCAACTCCTTTTAAGCAAAATTAACCTCACTCTTTCAGCCTGATTCTCTCAGCCACTGTACAAAATGGCTGGGGGGCCTCTCCTGTAAAACATGCTTGCGTTTTAATCAAGCACCAAGGCATCTTCTTGACATGCATGGCTGAATCTGAAATGCATGGCTGAATCTGAAGTGCATGGCTGAATCTGAAGGCGGCAGAGATGACAAAAGCTTTCAGCAGAAAAGTCTACAAGTGAGGGTGCTACTGGGGCTGGGAGACCTGTCAGAACTGCTCATCTAAACTGCGTGCATGAGGGCCTCTCACTTGCCTTCTTGGAATGGTTAATTATCTATAGGTCTTTTACCTGAAGGAAGGTCCCCTTCTGCCCCATTTGGTACCATTCCATCATTCCCACCTGGGTAAAGGAGCCATTTTCCAGAGGAATCCACTTTTTGTTAAGCTATGTCCACCTGAAGCCAATTCAACCTACCATCCAGCCAAGGCAATGGTGAAAAAAAGACTCAGCTCAATGGCTCAGTGTAGCGTAGGCCAGACACCAATATACTTTAAAACAAACAAACATGTAAAGCTACACATAACTGGTTTTATACATATCAGAATAGTACAATGTGTGTTATAAAATATGTACAAAAAGTAGGAATTAGAGATTGAGATATATAACTATACATATAAAATTTCTACATAAATGTAATAAAAGAACATAAAATATTTTTTAAATGTCTTCAAACTAATATTTTCCCTCAGCACTCCCAGATGATTATTCCACACTCACTGGGCTATATGCATCACCCTTTGGAGACCATTAGAAAAACACCTGATATGAAAGTGATCTGTTCACTTTGTGTACATTATTTTGGAAACAACTTGATAGGCACAATCTGGACTTCTATTAATCAAGGGAGCTGCATGACTGAATGAAGCCTTTCTTTGCCCACAGAAAGTAGCCAGTGGGTCCATCAGCAGTTAAGAGTTCAAGCTGCAGGATGAAACTGCAGAAATGCATTATTTATTTCCTTCAGTTGCTGATCGACTGCCCCTCTCTCTCGATTCTGGGCACCACCAGGAAGGATCTTTTCTGTCTGTTCACTGATATGTTTCCAGTGCCTGGATTCATGCTTAGCACAGAGACGATATCAATCAAAACAGAATGATTGAATTTAGCAACTTTAACTTTCATTTTATGCATAAAATAGACCAGTGGTTTATTATCTTATCAGATCAGATCACTCAGTCGTGTCAGACTCTTTGCGACCCCATGAATCGCAGCACGCCAGGCCTCCTTGTCCATCACCAACTCCTGGAGAGATAGTCCATTTTTGGTGGTCAGTAAATGTGAAAAAAAATACAACTCCATGTTAACATCTCTCCTGTACTTCACAGACCTTTTCTCTCCCTTGAAAGAACCTATTTAAAGCATCCCAAAACCAACACAGTGTAAAGATTTTACACAGCAAAACTCTTCATGATCTAATGCTCCTTGATCAATCCTGAACGATAAAATGAGAACTGTGTAGCTACTGATCTACATTTGATTTAGAAATCTTACTTTTATTCATTTCTATCATAGTTAACATACCATATTACCAAACCAACCTGGAGTACTAATTTAACCTGGAAAATATTTGTGGTGATATTTTACAGATGTGGTGGTATTTTACAGCGATGCTTTCTTTCCTCTACACTCTAAAGCTTAGAGAGTTCTGGTGGTAGTGGGGACCACTGGAGAGAGCAGGAAGAGGAGGAGAAGTTGGTTTTATGCAACGGAAAGCAGAGCTGAGTTATGGCTTGTCTGTCCTGGCCTTTGGAGCCAGGAAATAGACGTGCAAGAGTCTGGCTCCCCAGACAGTTCACACTTACTTTTATTGCAGTGTCTCCCGTGCCAGCCTTCCTGACACTGGCACTTGTTGGGTTCGTGGCAGGTTCCACGTGTGCCACAGCCAGGTTTGCAGACAGCTGGAGTCAAAGGAGATAAATAGAAAGTTTCCTGAGCTTTCACCAGTTAACAGAATTATGCAGCTGTCTTCCCCGCAGTTCTTTCGAATGTGTTAGTTTTGGCTTCATCCCTTCATGTGTTTTCCTAAGTCAATCTCCAGCTAGAAGTCAGCTTTGGACTCTTTTGAGTCAGTCCTGGAAGTGAGCTAGACTTGATGTTTCTCCGTGACAAAAGACACTCAGGAGGACTTTGAAACTGCCAGGCAATGGAAGTTAATCTTCCTTAAGAAAACTCCTAATAGTTAAAAAGTTTGGTGGTGTGTGCATATGTGTCCAAGTTTGTTTGTTTGTTTGTTTGTTTTTACATGCATGGATTTCATGTCTTTGGTCTACCTCAAGAAACATAAATTTCAGTGAAGAAAGGTTAATTGTGATGCCTCGGCAACATGCAGTAGGTACAGAAGTTAGGAAGTAAGAGAGAAGAGATCCCTGCTAGTTTAACTACCCCATAACACAGGTCGGCTGTGTGTACAGGGTACTTACGCTTTGAACAGAGGTCTCCTTGGTAACCTTTGGAGCACTTGCATTTGTTTTTACCAATGCATTTACCTCCATTTCGACAGGGCTGTGGGCATTTGCCTGAAATAGAAGAATGCAAATAAGCAAGGAACTCTGTTCTCCTTTCAGAGGCAATTACATTTTTTCAAAGGAATCACAAGGCTTTGAGAGGATCAAGGCTTTTAAGTGGCAGTTATTTCCACTTATTTCCGATCAACCCTGGCTTTGTTACTGTTTGAGCTTTGTTTTGGGGACAAATAGGCTCATATTTTATAATTTTGGATATGAATCTTCCACAATGAGTATTGTTCAAATGCTGTATTTACATCACTTTTTTGACAAACAATGTTTTAACTGATTCATAAAAACTTGTAATTCAAGATATATTAAAAGTGAAGATATGGATGGCCCCCTAAGTGATCTCTCCTCTGAGTTCTGATTTTTGACTGTCACTGTTTCTGAAAGCAGGCCTATACCTGGACACGATGACTTCTGCCTTAGCCTAGGATTCTCCAGAAATCAGGACCTGCCTGCAGAGTTTATTTGGGGAAGTGATCCTTGGGATGAGGAATAGGGGGCAGGGAGAGTCAACAGCAGAAGAGAAAAAGCCAACACAAAAGTATGTTTGTAGATTGTTCATCACTGCAGGCAACTGGGCTCTATTCTCCAGCATCTTTCTGAGGAGTCAGGTAAATGGACTGCTCTTTCAAGTTGCCTGAAGGGAGAGAGAGGGGAGCGTTTATTCATCTGCACCAGTGTCCACTGACCAAAGGTCACCCCATGGAATAACTTTCTTGAATTTCTAGTCTGTGACTACAGATTATATATGTATAATCTGTATATATGTGCAGTTGCTCAGTCATGTCTGACTCTGACGAGTCTTCTCCAACACCATAGTTCATCAATTCTTCAGGGCTCAGCTTTCTTTATGGTTCAATTCTCACATCCATACACAACTACTGGAAAACTATAGCTCTGACCATACAGACCCTTGTTGGCAAAGTAATGTCTCTCCTTTTTAATATGCTGTCTAGGTTTGTCATAGCTTTTCTTTCAAGGAGCAAGCGTCTTTTAATTTCATGGCTGTGGTGACCATCTGCAGTGATTTTGGAGCCCAAGAAAATAAAGTCTCTCACTGTTTCCATTGTTTCCCCATCTATTTGCCATGAAGTGATGGGACCGGATGCCATGATCTTCGTTTTCTGAATGTTGAGCTTTAAGCCAACTTTTTCACTCTCCTCTTTCACTTTCATCAAGAGGCTCTTTAGTTCCTCTTCACTTTCTGCCATAAGGGTGGTGTCATCTGCATACCTGAGGTTATTGATATTTCTCCTGATAATCTTGATTCCGCCTTGTGCTTCCTCCAGCCCAGCGTTTCTCATGATGTACTCTGCATAGAAGTTAAATAAGCAGGGTGACAATATACAGCCTTGACGTACTCCTTTCCCAATTTGGAACCAGTCTGTTGTTCCATATCCGGTTCTAACTGTTGTTTCTTGACCTACATATAGGTTTCTCAGGAGGCAGGTAAAGTGTTCTGGTATTCCCATCTCTTTAAGAATTTTCCACAGTTTGTTGTGATTATATATATATATATATATTTTTTTTTTTTTATATTCAGTACTCAGGAGTCTCTGGTGGGAAGCGAGAGACGTGTGGCTCAGCTCAGGTGCAATCAGACTATGTTTGTACAGATTAGGTCATAGCAGTGATGGAGGGAAAGGCTGCCTGAGATGGATTTGAGGTGGGGCACACAAAGTCCTTGATTCCACACTTGGGCATTTTTCTGGAATGTCTCAGATCCTAATAATACTTCATGCTTTATCTCTGTGCCAAATGAGGAGTGCTGATATTTTCACAGATCTCTGCATCCCAGGATTTTAGAGCTGGATGTAGATGTAAAAATCATATTTTTCTTCTTTCTTACTTCTATGCATTTGCAATCTAGAATTTGCCATCCTGAGGCAGAAGTTTTTTCTGGGTAAGCATTATGCTTGACAGACATGAAGTGAACCCCATATGAAAATCATTTTGCTAAAAACACTTTTTTTTATTTATCCAAAATGACTTTCCTCACATATAAATAATCCAACATGTACTCACTGTGGAGATCAGAGAGACAATTGAGATGTTAGTGTCTCTCAGAAAACTGAAATGCCATTAGAGCTGTAGGCCTTTCTGACAAAGGGATGTTTCACAGAAAGGTGTTAAAACAACCTTAATACTTGAATGCCACCTTTCTATCAACCATTAAAATCCAAAAGAACCCTTTTTGCTAGGTTTGCACACAAAGAATAGCATTTACTCTGTGGTCAAGATCCAACTTCAATTTTAGGAAAGGAATATCTAACTCTGAATTTCCATTTGTATCAAAGGAACATCTGATCCCATCATATGCTCAGAATTGGATACTCTACAACATACTGGGGTTTCTCAACTAAGCAAGATGTGGGACAATAATTATATGGCAGAGAAGATAGAGGATGTATTGTGAACTACTTGGGGGGCCCAAAGTTCCCCATATTCCATGAGATGTGAACTTAGTATCCAGAGAGAATGGAGAGAATGGCTGATAGAATCTTTTCATTGTCTCCAAGAATGTTTTTGTTCCCTTGGCAAGAGGGAAGTGAGGACCCTGAGGCTCACTGCAGCCAACAGGGAAGACGTTCTCTCCCAGTTATCACAGAACAGAAATCTCTTTGCAGGTGACTGTTAGAAGGCCATTCCTAGATCAAACCTCATGGAGCAAAAGTATCATGAAGGGATGACTGTTTTAAAGTTCAGAATTCTATAAATGTCTTTAATATTGACTTTCTTTTCCTAAAACTATACTGTGAACAAATTCTTATCATTGGATAGTGGAACCCTGAGTCAACGTGAGAAATCACACATTTTTACCCAAATGAGACTAAGCACTGCCTGAAGACAAATAGATTTGACTAATTCTAAACAATTCAAATTTTAGCTATAACCAGTGAGGACAGTAGGATAAGGTACTGACAAAATAAAGATATTAAACATCCTCCACCCATCAGATTGTGAGGTAAATTTGTGACTATCCTTCACATAGAGAAAAGATGAAAATGGTTTACCATAAGTGCCAACAACCACCATCTCTGAGTCTTAGAATTTTACAAGTGATTTTTAACTGTTTTATCCAATATTCTAATTTTTTATGGCAAACATTTTATATAGATTACCTTTACAATAATAAAACCCATTAAGGTATTTAAAAACCCACTTTTGGTACAGTATAAATAATTTGGTTTCTTAAACTGAAGGTTTGTTAAGAAATCTTATAAAGTTTATGAACCTTAAAGAACAAGAAAAACATGTATATATATCCAGATACTTCTAACCATCGTCGTTTGTTAACCTGCAAGTATATCTCACAATCAAGTCAGAATGAAGTTTGAAAAGCCATCAACTTTGATAGAGGCCAGGAGAAATGATAATAGCATCAGAATACATATTTTATCTTAAAAAAAAAAGACAATAATAAATATTGGTAAGGATATGGAGAAATTGGAACCCTTGTACATTGCTGGTGGAATGTAAAATGGTACAGCCATTTTGGAAAATAGTTTGTCAGTTTCTCAAAAAATTAAAGAGTTAACATATGGTCTAGCAATTCCACTCCCAGGTATACTCAGGAGAACTGAAAACATGTTCACACAAAAACTCGTACACAAATATTCATAGCAGCACTACTATTTTTAGTAGCCCTAAAGTGGGGACAGCCCAGGTGCCCATCAGCTGATGGATGGATAAACCAAATGTCGTTGGTATATCCACACGATGGAATATTATTTAGCAAGTAAAAGGAAGTAATGATATATGTAACAATAGAGGTGAACCTTGAAAATACGCTAAATGAAAGAAGTCAGACATAAAAGGCCACATATTGTATAATTCTATTTATATGAAATATCTAATATCTAAGTACATTAGTGGATTCCAGGGGTTTGGGGTGAGGACCATGAGGAGTGACTGCTGATGGGAATAGGGTTTCTTTGGGGGATGGTAACATGTTCTAGATGTAGATGCTGTACAACTTTGTGAATATAATCAATATCAATTGTATGCTTTAAAATAGTTTCATGTATGTGAATTATGTCTCATGTTAAAAATAAGATATATAATTCAACTTTTTGTCTCTATTACACTATAGGCACTTTTCAATACAAGGCCCATTTTAATTTTTCCTGGTAATATGGTTCTGGCGATAGAAAAAAAAATTTCCTAAAAGGATTTGAGTATAACTTGTGATGACAATAATCAAGAGCTTTCAAAGGCCCACATTTTTGGTGCAATTAGGGAAAAAAAAAGAATAGAAAACATTATCTCTGCCAATGGAAAGGTCATAAACCTAAGGGCATGAAAGAGCATATGTCCATGAAGAGAAAGGAACCCATGAACAAAGATTCATAAACATGAACCAATTAAGTACACAAAGTCTGAGTGTAAGTGTGTGGAGAAAATTGAGGGGAATTAGTTCAGAGATATCTTTATCGGGGCAGGGTAATTAACAAGAACAGAAACCACATCCTGACAATTAAATTACATGTTCTATGAAAACTTCAGAAGTATTTCATTTGAACTCTATAAAAAAAAATCGTCATTTCAGCTATTACTCATTAAAGTGAAAAAATCCCCACAAATAAATTAGAGGTTGAAAGTTAAAATAGTAAGTCAGTATTATTTAATTCTGAACCCACTACAACTTCAGAAACTATGGCTAGAGCAAACACAGTGGTGTTTTATGGATATAATACAGCTGGAGGTGAAAATGCCATATTCCAGAACTTCCAGAAAAGTAGGGACATGCTCACTCACATTCCTTTTGTTTCTTCCTGAGCCAGGCTTTGGTGTTATCTGTTTTTGGGGTCACAGAGCAATCTAGGGTGAGGTTGGCTCATTTCTGAGTTGAGCAGAGAGCTTCAGTGACAGGAAGATAACAGGGCCAGGGCAAAGAGTCTGGTATCCTGGTTCCCAAAACAATGATTATCCACCACATTCCACTCTTAAATTTTTTTTTTTTTTTGGTATCACAGCATGACAAACATCTAGAGAAGGCATAATGCGCATTGATTTTAAGTTTATGGATCAACTATTTTTTTTTTGTCAACCATAAATAAACACTTAAGAGACACTTCCTTAATCTAGATACAGAGTATTTTAGGCACATCAGAAAGTTTTATTGTGCTCCCAATCACTATTATGGTTTCTATGATCTCCTATTACTTTTGCCTGTTCTTGAACTTCATAAAAATGGAATCGTCCAGCATGCATTTTCGTGTGTCAAACTTCTTTTACTTAGTATAACATCTGTGCAATTCATTCACGCTGTTGTGTGCGCTATTAGATGCTTTTGTTTTTATTGCTCTTTGCCTTACTTCCCTCCTTTTTCTTGAGTCTGTCCTTTTCTCTGAGATGGATTACTAGGCCCTGGCTGGTTGGGAAATGTGGCAGTGAGTTGGGAAATGTGAACAGAAAGAAGAAAGCCAGAGGTGGGGGAAAAAGACTCTATGCCTGCAGGTAAGTGAACAAATTCCAGCTGTCCTAAAGCTCTGGTCTACATTTCTAGTCTCAAACTATGGACTCTCCACAAGAAACAGTGCAACATGGTGAAGAGCGCCAAACCAGACACAACCGAGTCAGAGAGTGTTTAATGAGTCAGCTGAGCTGATCTATGCCCCCTCCTCTACCCCACTGTTAGCAAAAATGGATGGCGGCTGAATCTAGTAAAAAGAAACCCCTGGCCTGAGACCTTAAGACAAGCTATTCATTGTCTCAGGGCTTCAGATTCCTCATCAATAAAATGAAGGGGTTGGACGGTGCTGCTAACGTTCCCCACCCCAAACAAAGACAATGCAGGTCAGCACTCACTTGTTTCACACTGCTCTCCCTCTAGTCCTGGAGGGCAAATACACTTTCCAGGGTAGAAACAGGTCCCTCCATTAAAGCAGGTGGCTGAGCAATTTGCTGTTAGAATGAATAACAGGGTATTGCATTAGATAGTCACTTAAATCTAACAACAACATTTCATTAAGGCTAAGTGATACTTCTTAGGCATCTGCTACTTGCCCATTTACTTATTTAATAAAATAAGCCATATTACCCAGACAGCAGTGGTAATCAATTGCTTGACCATTTGCAGATTCAGGCAATATAACAGGATACCACACACGTGACACCGGACCCACCTCTAGGGGTTTGTTTGCCTCTTAGTGAAAAAAGGCAACAGTGGGTAAAAACAAATATCTTTTTAATTTTATTGTAAATATCTATGCTCTTAAAAGGAGAAGAATGCTATAAACCCAAGAAAATATTCAAGATGAATGAAGAATAAAAGGAGAAAACCTTCTTTGGAGCAGATAAAAGGGAGAGAAGTCATAAATATTAGGATTGGACAAAGGAGAAAGCAACTTTTTTCCTGATTAAGAAGAACAGAGATGCATCTTATATAACAGAAATTTTTGAAAAAAATAAGTTTTTATGACATTTGCAAGAAAGAGTAATTATATTCAGGAAAAGGCAGCCTATTCCCCTTTATGAGATCCCGTAGGCAGGGAAGTGGCAGCAGCATGAGCTAGAGGGATGAAGAAAGTGGGTATGTGATTGTGGGAGTCCAATAAACTAGATTTTCCAGGTGATAATCATACTGCTGGTAATTCATCCTAAACCCTCCTTTTTAGAGTCAGCTTCTGGAGTTTCACTGCTCACTGGCACCTAAAATAGAGGGAGGACAGAAATGAAAACGGGGGAGAGCAAGTGTCTAAAAATAGACAAGTTGGCTCATTCTATAACGGAGATGAAAATAAGAATGCAGCTATTCCAGTTTCACGGCCTATTTGTTCTTGTCCTATATAAAACAGGCCAAAATTGGCTGTAGGTGAATGAAAGCTGAAATAAGCATCCAGGAAGAAAATCAGAAAGGATTTCCAAAAGTTCTAAGTGTGTGCTTTCTTTGCGGAAATGAAATCCAACTAAAATATTCTATGAATATCATGCTTCCTAAATGATAAAGCTTTCGTTAAAAATCATAAGCATCTCCTAGCTTAAGGCCATGCTGTACTTGCCTTGGCAAAATCAAGCTTCCTGTCATGGAGGGTAACAGCAGCGCTAGAGGACAGGAGTTAGGATTTAGGAGAATCCGTTTTTTGAGCTTCCTCTTTGTTACTTGCCGCTAACATTGTTGAAAGTGAAGTGCTGCTCAGTGCTGTCTGACTTCGCAACCGCATAGGCTGTAGCTCACCAGCCTCCTCTGTCATGGAATTCTCCAGGCAAGAATATTGGAGAGGGTAGCCATTCCCATTCTTCTCCAGGGTAGTATCTTCCCCACCCAGGGATCGAACCCAGGTCTCCTCCTTGCAGGCAATTACCATCTGAGCCACTGAAGCTAATATTAGGGCTGGACCTTTTTTAATAATCTAGAATTATTATGGAATGTTTCACAAATTTGCCGGTCATCGTTACACAGGGGCCATGCTAATCTCCTCTGTACTGTTCCAACGTTATCACATATATTGCCAAAGTGAGCAGAGGACAGTTGTTTTTGTGAGCATGTCCTATCTCCCCACTTGCCCCTGTTTCTCCTGGGGATAACAGGAGATGAGAAAACATCAGGATCTGTGTCCACTTTGCTGGATCTCACTGGACACTATCCTTACTAACATGTACAATGCAATGAACCTGGGAGTTTAATCAAAAGTTACAGAATGTGACAAACATTACAAATGTGACAAAACTGATTATTGAATCTGGCCACACCCTTAATAATTGCATAATTGCTTCTCTCCATCTCTGTTGTGCGATGATTCTTGACTAAGAAAATGAGCCAGAGACACCAAAGGACTTTCACTGGGGCTGAAGTTTTGCTGGGCCAGTATTTAACCACTCAGCTGTTAACGTTTACAACAGATGTCCCAAGAGCCAATGAAAGTTAATCTTTAGTGTTTCTTTAAATCTGTAGTGCTAAGGTCTAGTTCCATGCCAGTAATTAAACCATTTTTCAGAAGCTCTATACTCCCTCCTGGATAATAAATGCATCTTTTGGTTGAGATAGTAAAAAAACATTATTTCTTTTAATGTTCCCAGATCTCCAGTGAGACCAAGTGGAATTTCAACAGACTTTCCAAAAGAATAAGAAAAAGTTACTGGAATCTAACAAGAAGGAAAATCTTTCATCTGAAAGGTAAAATATTACAAATGTAAAAGGACTGGAATACACATAGATATTTTCCTTCACAGGACCATGCAGTGTTGAGACACCCTGGCATAAAAAAGACATTAGAGTTGATTATCAGTCACTGTGCATACTACACCAATAATAAGCCTCATAAATGGTCTTTTAAAATTGGATAATACATTTGTTCTTCATCCAGATTTCTGAAGGATTGGCTCTATTGCCTAGTAAATTTGAGATAATATGAATTTAATTCTGCTTCTAGAATTAAATTCTGCCCAATTCTGAAGTAGCAGAAGGGCCGAATGCTAAATTTAGACAAATGAAAAGAAGCTGCACAAGAAAGAATTTTTTACTCACTGGCTATTATTATCAGTGTCATTAGTGATTAATCTTTATAAAATTTTAAAGTTGTTTTCATTCCAATGCTATAGTTTTCAAAGACCACCTACCAATAAAAGGTAGAGATGTGAACATGTACTCTCAGTTAGCTTAGAGATGGGGGAACCAGGGGTCAATGGCTTAATTTCTATTTACCGTTGGGAAAAGCATGGCCCGCAGAGATTGGTTTCTCTACTCAGAGTCACTTGTAGAGGAACCGGGTTCTGAAACAGGTAGCCTGAGTGGCAACATGGTACAGTGGAGGGTGTGAATTTGGGTCAAGCTACTCAAGGTCTATAAACTTTATTTTTCTTATCTGGGACTATGATGAATAATTATTTACATATCTCAAAAGATTGTTAGAACTAAAGTCAGGTAATTGTATGAAGATACTTTGCATATCACAAAATAACAGACAACCATAAATGATTATTCTGACTCATGCTAAGGGCTCTTTCCTTTAGCTTTTCTTTCATTTTAAAAAAAGCTGCTCATTTCAATCTTAACTGGTGCTATCTGTATTATCACTAAAGAGACACTTCTTAAAAATAAGCACATTATTTTATTTTGGCCAATCCAATATTTATTTTAGAAAATAGTGCCCTACTCATGCAATTGGCTTTTCTGGTGGCTCAGTGGTAAAGAACCCGGCTGCCAATGTAGGAGATGTGAGTCAGTCCCTGGGTTGGGAAGATCCCTAGAGGAGGAAATGGCAACCCACTCCAATATTCTTTCCTGGAGAATCTCATGGACAGAGGAGTCTGGCGGGCTACAGTCCATAGGGTTGCAAAAGAGTCGGATACAACCAAGCAACTAAACAACAACAACAACTCACACAATTAGCATTTTTGACAAAAGGATAATTTCATTAAATACATACACTTTAAGGATGTTAATTTTTTTCCATCATACACTTTACAGATGTTAATTTTTTTCCATAAAAGATGTGAACCAGGCAAAGTAGATAGGTGTCTTGCAAGACTATGAATCACATCATTCTACTCTAGAGCCATGTTTGAATCTACTTTCTGAGAGTAAAATCTGGCTATGCTGCTGCTTCATAGGAAGGAGGGACCCAAGCTCTCAGGGATGTGATCTGTGAGCAGAGAATTAAATGGGTGATCAGTGAACTTCTAGGTCAGGCAATTTGGAAGAGACTGTTTTAGAAGCTCACCCATAAAACTGATTTGGGACATATGAAAACAGCAATGGGCCAGGAGTAGCTAACTGTCCATGAAACGTTATGCTCCCCTCCCATAAAGGGAGATAGCTGTCCAACCAGGAATGACATTTCTCCTGCTTGCATCCAGGTAGGTAATGAGGCTAATTCCTATCCATGGAATGTGTGTTGAAAGTTTCGTGGGTCACTTTTGGACTTTTTTTGTTTTTTTTAAAGCAGTGCCTATTCCAATCTTTGCTGGAACCAGAAAGCTCCTAAGCTGTCAGCAGGATCATCAGTGCCTGGGGCCCTGAGTCACTGTATGGAGAACTGCCTTGCCCACTGACCAGGTTCCTGCACTGGAGCATTCTGTGAGTGAATGTAAACTTGTACTGTGTTAAGCTACACTAAAATTTATGGTTAATGTTAAAGCAACCAGCGAAGTGATACACCCTATTTATAAAGCTGTTATGAAGAGTGATGATATAGTAAATATACTTCTTTTAATTGAAACATATATATTACCATATGTAAAATAGATAGCTAGTGGGAAGTTGCTGTGTAACACAGGGAGCTCAAACAAGTGCTCTATGATGACCTAGAGGGGTGGGAAGGAGATTCAAGGGGAAGGGGATGAATGTGTACTTATGGCTGATTCACCTTGTTGTACAGCAGAAATCAACACAACATTATAAAGCAATTATCCTCCAGTTTAAAAAAAAGGAAAAAGAACCATGTTCTTAGGAAGTTACCTTTATCGCAATTGACTCCATAGAATCCAGGTGGACAGATGCAAAAACCAGGAGTAACACATAGCCCGCCATTCATACATCGTGGTGAGCAAAGGACTAATGGGGAGAGAGAATTCTAATTAAGGCCAATAGGGTTTTAGAAACAGGACCATTTTGGAAATGTCGATAATATAACAGGTCTACATTTTCAAGCTTTGTGGTTGACTCTAAAGGGGTTGCAGTATAAAGATAGAAGTTTGCTATATTAAAATTATTTTGTGCAGTAAATAAGGTTATATTTTTAACCAATTTCATAGAAGAGAATTTTGGAATTGTTCCACTTGAATGGCTGATTAAAATTTTCCCAGAATCATTATTTTAAGTAAGATGTGGTCTTCTTAAGAAGTATCTTTTTCTGCCTTATTTCCTCAATTTTTCAATTTCAAACTATCTTCTGTAAATATCATTTTCTGCCGTATTTCCTCAATCTTTCAATTTCAAAATCAGTCCAGATGGAGCTCAGGACAAGATGGTGGAATAGAAAGACTTTGAGATCACTTCCTCTCATGAGAAGACCAAAATCACAACTGCTAAACAATCATTGATAAAAAAAAGACTGGAACGTACCAAGAAAGATATTCTACATCACAAAGACATAAAGAACAAACCACAACAAGACGGCAGGAGGGGCACACCCTCTACACAATCAAATCCCCCTGGGTGGGTGACCCGCAAACTGACAACAGTTGCAGAAGCTCTCCCTCAGGAGTGAGAAGTCTGAGTCCCACATCAGCCTCCCCACTCTGGGGGTCTGGCATCAGGAGGAGGCTAGACTTGAGTGCAGGAGCTCCACTGGACTGCAGGAAGCAGAGACTCCACTCTTGGAGGGCATACCTGGGCCTTGTGTTACCAAGACCCAGGGCAAAAGTAGTGACTTTACAGGAGCCTGGGCTAGACCTACCTAGTCTTGGAGGGTCTCCAGGAGAGGCGGGGGCAAGCTGTGGCTCACTCTGGGGACAAGGACACTGGTTAGAAGATTCAGGGAATTTTCACTGGCATGAGCTCTCTTGGAGGCCAGGCCAACATTTTGGCACCAAGACCGGAACCCACCCAACAGCCTATAGGCTCCAGTGCTTGTACACCTCAGGCCAAACAATAAACAGGGTAGGAACACAGCCTACTCATCAGCAGACAGGCTGCCTAAGGACTTCGTGAGCTCATAGCCACCTCATCTTGTTCAGTCACTAAGTCATGTCTGACTCTGTGACTCCATGGACTGCAGCACAGCAGGCTTCCCTGTCCTTCACGATTGTTTAAACTCATACGTCTCAATGATGCCATCCAACCATCTCATCCTCTGTTGCCTCCTTCTCCTCCTGCCCTCAATCTTTCTCAGCATCAGCCACCACTAGAGACACCCCTTGACATTGCCCTCCCCACCAGAGGGCCAACACCCAGCTTCACTCACAAGGCCCCTCCAAACAGGAAGCCTACATAAGCCTCTAGACCAGCCTCACCCACTGAGGGGCAGATAACAGATGCAAGAAAATCACAACCCCTCAGTCTGAGGACCTAGCCTAACCACAGCAGGCCAGACCCTACCCTGGGTGGGACCAACTGGGCCCCAGACCTGCAACTAGCAGGCCGACACAAGCTTTGGGACACCATGGAAACAATCCCACTTACCATCACATCAAAAAGAATAAAATATATAAGAAGAAACCTATCTGAGAAGACAAAAGATCTATACTCAAAAAAACTGTAAGACACTGATAAAAAAAAAATTGAAGATGATACAATCAGATGGAAAGATACACCATCTTCTCAGATTAGAAGAATCAATATTGTTAAAATGACCATACTATCCAAGGAAGTCTACAAATTCACTATTCAGTTCAGTTCAGTCACTCAGTCATGTCTGACTCTTTGCGACCCCATGAATCACAGCACACCAGGCCTCCCTGTCCATCAGCAACTCCTGGAGTTTACTCAAACTCATGTACATCAAGTCAGTGATGCCATCCAGCCATCTCATCCTCTGTCATCCCCTTCTCCTCTTGCCTCCAATCCCTCCCAGCATCAAAGTCTTTTCCAATGAGTCAACTCTTCTCATGAGGTGGCCAAAGTATTAGAGTTTCAGCTTTAGCAACAGTCCTTCCAATGAACACCCAGAACTGATCTCCTTTAGGATGGACTGGTTGGACCTCCTTGTAGTCCAAGGGACTCTCAAGAGTCTTCTCCAACACCACAGTTCAAAAGCATCAGTTCTTCGGTGCTCAGCTTTCATCACATCCATACATGACCACTGGAAAAACTATAGCCTTGACTAGACAGACCTTTGTTGGCAAAGTAATGTCTCTGCTTTTTAATGTGCGCTCTAGGTTGGTCATAACTTTTGTTCCAAGGAGTAAGCGTCTTTTAATTTCATGGCTGCAGTCACCATCTGCAGTGATTTTGGAGCCCCCCAAAATAAAGTCTGCCACTGTTTCCACTGTTTCTCCATCTATTTGCCATGAAGCAATGGGACCGGATGCCATGATCTTTGTTTTCTGAATGTTGAGCTTTAAGCCAACTTTTTCACTCTCCTCTTTCACTTTCATCAAGGGTCTCTTTAGTTCCTCTTCACTTTCTGCCATAAGGGTGGTGTCATCTGCATATCTGAGGTATTTCTCCCAGCAAATCTTGATTCCAGCTTGTGTTTCTTCCAGCCCAGCATTTCTCATGATGTACTCGGGATAGAAGTTAAATAAGCAGGGTGACAATATACAGCCTTGACGTACTCCTTTTCCTATTTGGAACCAGTCTGTTGTTCAGTGTCCAGTTCTAACTGTTGCTTCCTGACCTGCATAGAGGTTTCTCAAGAGGCCAGTCAGGTGGTCTGGTATTCCCATCTCTTTCAGAATTTTCCACAGTTTATTGTGATCCACACAGTCAAAGGCTTTGGCATACTCAATAAAGCAGAAATAGATGTTTTTCTGGAACTCTCTTGCTTTTTTGATGATCCAGCGGATGTTTTGCAGTTTGATTTCTGGTTCTTCTGCCTTTTCTAAAACCAGCTTGAACATCTGGAAGTTCACGGTTCACGTATTGCTGAAGCCTGGCTTGAAGAATTTTGAGCATTCCTTTACTAGCGTGTGAGATGAGTGCAATTGTGTGGTAGTTTGAGCATTCTTTGGCATTGCCTTTCTTTGGGATTGGAATGAAAACTGACCTTTTCCAGTCCTGTGGCCACTGCTGAGTTTTCCAAATTTGTTGATATTGAGTGCAGCACTTTCACTGTAATCCCTATCAAATTACAAATGGCATTTTTCACAGAACTAGGACAAAAATTTTTTAATTTGCATGGAAACACAAAAGACCCCTGGAACAGCCAAGGAAATCTTGAGAAAGAAAAACAGAGCTGGAGGAATCAGACTCCCTGACTTCAGATTATACTACAAGGCTACAATCATCAAAATAGTATGGCGCTTGCACAAAACCAGACACAGAGATCAATGGAACATGATAGAAAGTCCAGAAATAAACCTATGCACACCTATGGTCAATTCATCCGTGACAAAGGAGGCAAGCCCATGCAATGGAGAGAAGACGATCTCTTCAATAAGTGGTGCTGAGAAAAGTGGACAGCTCCATGTAAAAGATGAAATTAGAACATTGTCTAACACCATACACACACACAAACATAAAAATCAAAATGACTGAAGACCTAAAGATGAGACCAGATACTATAATACTCTTAAAGGAAAACATAGGCAGAACACTCTTTGACATATACTGCAGCAAGATCTTTTGGGATTCATCCCCTAGAGTAATGGAAATAAAAACAAAACCAAATAGGACCTATTTAAAGTTAAAAGCTTTTGTATAGTAAAGGTAACCATAAACAAAATGAGAAGACAAGCTGCAGAATGGCAGAAAATATTTGCAAATGATGTCACCAACAAGGGATTAATTTTTGAAGTGTACAAACAGCTCATACAGTTCAATATCAAAAAACAAACAACCTAATCAAAAAATGGGCAGAAGTTCTAAATAGATGTTTTTCCAAAGAAGAGATAGAGGACTAATAGGCACATGAAAAGATGCTCAATATCACTAATTATTAGAGAAATGCAAATCTAAGCTACAATGAGATATCACCTCACACTGATCAGGCTGGCCATCATCAAAAATTCTACAAATAATAAGTGTTGGAGAGGGTGTGGAGAAAGAGTAACCCTCCTACACTGTTGGTGGGAATGTAAATTGGTTCAGTCTCTATGGAGAACAGTATGGAGGTTCCCAAAAAACTAAAAATAGAGTTACCATATGATCCTACAATCCCACTCCTAGGCATATCCAGAGAAAACCAGAATTTGAAAATACACATGCACCCCAGTGTTCACTGTAGCACTATATATAATAGCCAAGACATGGAAGTAACTTAAATGTACACTGACAGATGAATAGATAAAGACATGGTATACATACACACACAATGGAAAAATACTCAGGCATAAAAGAATAAAATAATGCCATTTGCAGCAAAATGGATGGACTTAGAGATTATCATACTAAGTGAAGTAAGGAAGGGAAAGACAAATATCATATGGCATGGCTTATCATATGGGATCTAAAAACGTGATACAAATGAACTTATATGCAAAGAAGAAACAGACCTACAGACATGGAGAGCAAACTTATGGTTACCAAAGGGGAAAGGAGGCCCAGAGAGGGATAAATCTGGAGTTTGGAATTTATATATTTATACCACTATGTATAGAACAGATAATCAACAAGGACCTACTGTAGCTTAGGAAGCTATACTCAGTATTTTGTAATAACACATAAGGGAAAAGAACCTGAAAAAATAGATATGTATGTATGAATAACTGAATCATTTTGCTGTACACTTGAAGCTAACAACATTGTAAATCAAATACTTCAATCCAAAAAATTAAAAATAAATGCAAACAAGAAAAATTCTTATTTTTTTGAAGATGAAAAATATTTTGCTTATTCTTGTTAAATAAGTTCAGTCTATGTGAGCTTGTGGTTTATATACCTTTGTGGTTGAGAACTGGACACAACTGAAACACTAAGCATGCATCCAGTCATGGGATTAGTAAACATTTTCATGTTCATCTCTTTTTTTCATATAACTTTCTTAGTAGTAATTTCACCGAAACAGATATATTTACTACACAAATGATCTTCATCCTCCCTTTTTTGCCTAGAGCACCTTCATAACTCAGGTGTAGACTTAATTGTGATTCAAGCTACTTTTATTTGGAGTAGATACTTTCAAATCGGTCACAATACTCTTTTTAAAACCAATTTTAGTGGAGGGAGAAAAACTCAAAACTTTTGTAAGATTGTGCCAAAGCAGAGTGTATATAGTAGTGAGCCCGGGTCGTGGGATGGAGGAGAGTAAAAGTGGCCACAAAGAATGTAGACACTGAGCCAGTTTTCTGTGCCTGTCATCACATATTGGATTTAACAGAAAACCACTTCTAGAAGAAACACTTCCCAATAGCTTTCCTGTGGCTTTTTAAGGCTGCATGAATCCATATGATGTGACCAGAAAGATAATTTCAGGGGATGTGCTAAAAATACATGTGGGGCTCCTGTGTGACACCCATTTCACTAAGAAGCAAGCCAGGGAGCTGGCTGTCCGTGTTCTTTACCTTTCTCACAATGAGGGCCGTAGAATCCATCAGGACATTCGCAGACCCGTCGTTCATTACAAAAGCCTCCATTTCTGCATCCTCCTGGGCACTCAGCTTCACCAAAGAGAAACAAGCTTTGTATGACACTTTTCAAAACATATTGAGTGAATTACGGGGAGCACGAGGAGTTTAGCGGTCACATTTTCCCCAGCACACCGATTGTAATCTATCGAATACCAATATTTCCACTTCATTCTCTCTACGTCACTTGTACTTTCTTAAGTTTTCAGGAAAGTAAGACTTTGCTTCTCTCAATCCTACTTTCGACAGTTAAGGGGCTCGTGGAAGAAGGCAAAGCAAGCTTTATATTCTTCCTTCATCTCACCTATCAATTTACTGCACTGGACCTTCAATTCACACTGAGACAGAACGATGGATATTGCCCTCCATATTCATTGTCAGAGTGCGTAATGACTTTTTGGTACATCCCTAGGGCACTGAAAGCCTCCAGAGCTAAAATTCTGTGCTGAAAGAGCTTATATCAGAATAGGGAAGGGGACAGGCCTTCCCTTTCCCTGGTTACCCGGGCTGTGGTGGGAGGTAACTTTGCCTGGCAGAGATTGCTGGTGAGATGGCAGCGACCTGTTTTCCATGAAAGTCAGAAGGATAAAGTGTTTGGCAGTGGGTATGGGTAGTGGTAGTTGCTGGTGATGACTGGTGACCTTGCTATGAGGTTGAGGACTCCCAAAGATTATACTGGAAGAGGGAGAGAAAGAGGTGGAAGACAGCATTTTGAAGGGTACTGGAGTCCCTAAAATTGTGAGTGGGGTCAAAGCAGAGCAAGTCTATCAGTACTATTACTGGACCCTGCACTTAGCAGCCCCTCCTCCCACTGGTGTGGTTATAATTATACAAAATAATTATCTAGCTAGCTAGCTACAATTTTTTTTGTCCAAATCACACCTGGAAGTTTTATGTCTTCTCTAGAATCACCATCACTGATTACCTTGTTGACATGTTTTAAAGAAGATGGCATTTTGAGGTGTCTGCAGGATGGTATTGCCTTCAGAATTCATGACAATCACATTCACTTCAAATGCTGCCACTCCATCTTGTTTGCCGAGACATGGGAAACCAACCTGAACAACTAAAGAAAAAGAAGTATGGAGAAACAGTTTATCTAGTTGATTCCAGTTTTACAGACACCTCAGTAAGAGAGCAAAGAACAAAACAAAAATGTTCACATCCCGTTATTTGACATTCTTGTATCTCCACTAAAGTAAGAGCTATATTTTTATTATCTGGGCATTCTCTGCAGAACATATACATCATGCTGGGTAGAGAAAGAATTAATGACCCTCATTAATTTGTACCCTACTAATATAAAACTGAAGATATTCTGTTCATAGTCTGAACTTGTACCATCTTGAAAAAAAGATGGTAAAATTTTCTCTGAAAAGTAAAGGTGCAAACAGGTAGCATAGATTAATTAATTAATTAGGAAAAGAAACTGTATGAGCATCTTTACCAGCCTCCATATAATTCAAAAAGAGCTAAAAATCAACATTCCAGAATCCATTAAATAAAGCTCTATAAGCCACACCCCCACTGGTTTATTTTTACTCTCTATGCTTGAAAGTGACAAAATATCTCCTTTGGAAATACACCACAACTCAGACTAGACCCTAGTCATTGGACCGAGCTAATGAAGTTAGTATTTCCTCAGGCTAATTGTCAATATTAAGAAGTGTTCGTATCTCAGGAATTTAGAAGAGATTTCGCTGTGGTGAAATAATCTCACAATAGACTTATAACTAATGGTTTAGGTTCCTAAATAGGAGCTCCTTCTTTTCAGTGAGATGAACGATCCCTTGGGGTGTCTAGGTGTGACTCAGCAGAGAGTGGGAACTAACAGTGTTGCTGTACAAAGGAGGTGAGAGGGCCACCAAGTGTGAAGTACCCACAAGTCATTAGGTAGAAACGGGCTCAAGCCATTGGCTGAGAGGCTGACTACATAACATTTCTGAAATCCACGGGATTATCATCATATATCCACTGGGGAAAATTGATCCACTAGATTCTAGTTCCTCCATTTGAATAGAAGAAATATTACTAAGAGACTGAAATTCTGTTTCATTTTGTTTCTGTATGGCAGGTTATGGTTATTGCCAAGCTTGGGAAAATCATACCACGCCAAGAAAAATACTTTCCTTTAAGAGTTTTTTTTAAACCTTCTCCCTAGGTTTATAAGAAGAAATGAGCTAGAAACTGATCTTCTCTTACTGATCTTCTCTTTTCTGGAAGGCACTGCACACCAGCTGGTCATAAAATCTTCTTAACATGCTTGGCAACCGAAAACCTACTCTCAAGGCTTTGGCATTGTCAGTGTTCATCACTGTGCCCTTCTCCAAATAACATGAATTTCTTTCCTGAATCTTGAGATCTGACCATTGCAAACAATCAATTAAATGGGGAGGGGGGGGTTGGGGGTGGGGACAGTTTAAAAGAACTAAAAAGAGAAAAAACCAAAATTGTTTCTGAAGTTCCAAAGTAAAATTGTCCCCATTGAAAACCTTGGTTGAATGAAATCTTATATATGAAAATGTAAGTTTACAAAACACTAAAATCCATTGTAGGGATTTCCATTTCAAAAGGAGGTGAAGGAGCTGACAGGTAATTTCTTTCAGTCATTAACGCTACAACGCATTTTCACTTTGTTCAGATATAAAGTGTTTCTCTCATGACTCTTGCGCAGATGGGTAGGCCAGTAATTGCCCTGAGGCATAAAAACATGCAAGAACCTAAAAGATAGAACTTTCAGAATCTTCCTTACCACATCTTTCAGGTTTATCTTTTTCTTGGACCTTACTGAGCCTCTACTTTGTAGCCCACCTAATTCTCTTCAAGGCACTTCAGAGTTTTTTTAGCTTTCAAAATCTTGGTATGGAAGAGAAGATCCTTGTATGCAAACTCATCTTCATTTCTATTTATCAGCATTGTCAAGTTGCAAAACATATCTTAGATATCAAATATCAAAACATGTCTTATAATATGTATGGGAAATTCCATTGAGAATAATTACTAGTTTGTCCATATTTCCAGATGTGCTAAAAGCAAACCATTTACAAATCTAAGTTATGACTACATGTCCACATGCTCCAGTCATCAGGGGGTCTTCTAGACAATTTGGAAGGTTCTCATGTAAATGTGTGATTAGTTAACATAGCCTCTAAGTTCAGTGTAGGTACCAAGATGCACAGAGTTCCCTGGCCTTAAATATGAGTGTCAGTCACTTAGTTGTATCCGACTCTTTGCCATCCCATGAAGTATAGCCCACCAGGCTCCTCTGTCCATGGAATTCTCCAGGCAAGAATACTGCAGTGGGTAGCCATTCTCTTCTGCAGGGGACCTTCCTGACCCAGGGACAGAACCCAGGTCTCCTGCATTGCAGTCAGATTCTTTACCATCTGAGCCACAATAGTCCCACCTAAACAATATGTCTCTGAGCAATCCCAGGGAAGAAAAATGAGGATATAAAGTCCAACAGAAAGAAAACATGCCATAAGTAACTTCTTTAGAGTTTTCAAGACGAATTTTTCCCTTTAAATGGATAAATACAAATTTGAGTCAATATACAAACAGTTCCCAGTGGCACTAGTGGTAAACAATCTGCCTGCCAACGCAGAAGAAGCAAGAGACTCAGTTCGATCCCTGGGTCAGGAAGATTCCCTGGAGTAGGCAATGGCAGAGTTGGACACAACTGAGCACACACAAAGAGTTCATCTGTTCAGTAAATACTTACTGATGTTACCATGTGACACCGCTCTAAGCAGTGGGGGTGCTTTAGCAAACAAGACAAAAACCCCAGGCTTTTGTGGCACTGAGGTCTCAATGATTTATTTTGGAGATATTTTGTGACAGTTAAATATTTCAGTCATTTAAAACATCTAGAAAAATAAAGCAAACATTGACACATGTTTAAAGCTACAGACTGGTTAGAATTCAAAGTAGCTGCAATGTTTGAGTCTGCAACTACTGGATTCTTTGGGTCTCAACTTTTATAACCTAAGTTCAATTTGCCTGTATTTTAACTTCACAACAGATGCATAAATGTCTTCTGAGCATATTGTCTAATGCTTAAAAAGGATCAGGTGGAGAACTGCACTTGCTGTGATCCATTGATTTGGATGGATCACGTGGTTTAGTTAAACTTCTCAGGCCTCAGTCTCCTCCTTTAGCCATAAGACCAATAATACTACTACTAAAGTAGTTTAAAAAAAATTTTCTTTTGGTGTGGGAAGACCTGTAATTTGAAAGGTTAAAACTGTAATATTACTGTTCACCATCAAACATGTCTTTCATTTTAAAAAGTCATTTAAAAAAACTCACACATCTAGCATAGTTCTGCAAAATTATGCCAACTGCAAATAGAGGAAAATAAAGTCTTTTATATTTTTGATTAGGAAAACTTGAGGCAATCTTGGCAGAAAACTAAAGATGTGACATCTTCATCTTCTCAGTAAATCAATAGAAAAGAATTATTTTACCAATCTAAAATTATGCTCAATGAACATTAATATAATACGAAGTATTTTCTATCTTCATCATGTAAAGATCTGATAAACTCTAGGTTTAAAATTATGCTTATTTTACTTATATATTTGTAATTTCAACCTGACAAATTCAACTTCCAGTGAAAGATGAACACATGAAAAATCCTCTCACCCTAGGTAAAAATATTTTCCCATATATATTCACCTCTTTTGATATAGGAGGCATATAAACATAAGTATTATGTTAACCTCAGTACAGAATGATTTGAAAGGAACTAGGAAATAATGTTCAGAGGTTAGGAGATACATAGTTTTATGAGTTTCAATAAATTCACTTTTAAAGTAAAAGTAGAAATTAATGAAAGATGTATAAATTGTGCTAATTACACTTGCCCACTTTTCAGTTTTGAAATGTGAAATAGAAATTAAAAAAAAAAAAAAAGAAATTTTATTCCTTTTCTGCAAATTCTACTTGTCCTGTTTTCTGTTTATAAATTTTACCTGTAAGACCATTCAGGTAATAAGAATTATAATTGAACACCTTTTTAAACATATTTCAAAGAATTTTGCTTAGAAAACAAAATCTGACTTTAGTTAGCCTCATTTTCAGGGACTTGTATATAACCTGTGCTCAACTCAAAATAGATTTCTTTCAGTTCCCAAACATGTGGTGCATGTCTGCAGTACCTGACTCTGCACGCCTATCCTGCTGCCTGGAATGTTCTTTCTCCTCTTTTCTGTCCCGTGTTCTTCTGCTCACCTCTCAAAACCCAAATTAAACAGCACTTGTTCTCTGTAGGTTTCCCTAACACCCCACCGCTGCCGCTGATGACATCATTTCACATATACCTCTGTATACAACTGCATTATAATCTAATGATTTGATTATGATTCTGCATCCCTTGCTAGGCGTCCCAGGTGGCTCAGTGGTAAAGAATCCACCTGCCAATTCAGGAGATGCAGGTTTGATCCCTAGATCAGGAAGATCCCCTGGAGAAGGAAATGGCAACCCACTCCAGAATTCTTGCCTAGGAAATCCCATGAACAGAGAAGCCTGGTGGGCTACAGTCCATGGGGTCACAAAAGAGTCAGACATGACTAAACCTCTAAACAACAACAAACAACAAATCCTTTGCTAAGAATGTGATTTTCAAAGGGAAGGACCATATGGTATGTGTTTTTATAACCTCAGCACCTAGTACATTGTCACAAACTAGGCACTGACAGTAACAAAGATATACCTTATGGGAGACACATCCATATACCTTTACACACACAGACACACACTTGCACAAATACATGTGCACACCTGCACACACACACAGACAGAGACAGAAATACCCCTTAGGCAGTGGGAGACAGAGTACAATATGAACAATGTGCACTCAGAAAAAACACACGCATAAAGAAAAAGACCTCAAAGGGAGAAACAGCACAGGCTCTCTATTTCCAAGGAATAACAGAAATGTGAAAGTTACCATGTGCTTTTGCAGCAATAAGCCTATGAGTAGAGAGCCACTTTTACCAAAAGCTAGATGGAAATGAGGCCAGATGTTGTGAATTCCAGTGCCATCTAGGCTGTATAATCGAGACCAGGGTAAATTACAACAACTCAGAAAAACTCAAGTAGATTGAACATAACTCACATGGCATTCAAGTACACACTGATGTGCCACCAACTGCACACAAACTATCTCTTCTATAGACGTAAACAACAAACTTATTCTGATTAAATAGTTCTTCTACACTGAGACAGGCACAGTGTTCACACAGCCTCAGCCTTGGTCACGCAAGCCACTGCCTCCCAACAAAGGAAGAAATGAGAAAAGCAGGCTAGGCCAGAGCTCATCCTCAATATCACATGATTATATGCTGCTCCATGAATATAAATCATTCAACACAAGTAGTCATCCGTGCTCCACGCTGTGCTGACAGCCATTCATTCTCCCAGCAATACTTACTGAGCATCTACTCTGGGCTTCACTTTCTGCTCAGAACGGGGGTCACTGAGAAGAAGGTGGTCCTCCCAGCATTAACACCTATTTGACAGTTCCTACTCATTGGATTCCTGATGGTCTTGGTTGAGAAACATTCCTGCTGCCTTGGTTTCATGGGATGACAGAGACAGTGTTCCAACAGGCCAAACCTTGGCTTGATGGAAAATGTTTTTTGTTATCCACCTCAGGTATTTTACTGAACCATCCAGTTTGTATTTCCTCTTTTTGTTCCCTTCTGATGCCAGAAGGCAGGCACTTCCTAACTGTTAAAGATCAAGAGTTTTCTATTTCATGCAATGCTTAGGCACACAGGAGTCTGTAGGAGAAAAGAACACCTTAGCAGCTTGAAGATATAAAACAGACCAGCAGAGTAACGAATGCTACCTGGATGCTTTGGAGCAAGACACACTGATTTGATTACTTTTTAATAATTCAAGTTACCCTCATTGCTCAGGCTGGGGGTACTGAGCTTAATGAGGCAATGAATAATGCCCTGCAATGGACTAAAATTCCCATAAACTTCCTGCACCTGCATTTCTGCAAAAAAATCCTACATCTGCTTCCAAAAGCCTACTTTGGCCACCTCATGTGAAGAGCTGACTCATTGGAAAAGACTCTGATGCTTGGAGGGATGGAGGGCAGGAGGAGAAGGGAACGCCAGAGGATGAGATGGCTGGATGGCATCACTGACTCGATGGACTTGAGTCTGAGTGAACTCCGGGAATTTGTGATGGACAGGGAGGCCTGGCGTGCTGCAATTCATGGGGTTGCAAAGAGTCGGATACGACTGAGCGACTGAACTGAAGTGAACTGAAGGAAGGGAGGTTATCTGTGTAAAGTGTATGTGTGTGTGCATGCCACACATGCATGAGTCACCTCATCCCAGAAGGTTTGTTCTTTTTAGTCTTACCTTGTCTAATGCATCATCCACTTCCCCCGCTACATTTGATTTATAAAGATTCTAAATTATCAGTAAATGATGTCTTCTCTAAAAGTAACTGATTGAAATATATATTCAAAACCTTACAGTTTCAACATCCCAAGAAGTAGATTTTCAGTAAGCTTTTTTTTTTTTTCCAGCAGACACAAAAAATTAATAAAGCTGGGAAGATTTTGGAGACAAGCATTTGATTAGAAATCCAAAGATACAAGATTAATTTAAGTTGAACAGGTGTCACTGTGCAATTAATTTAATTAATGAATTTTCAAAGGGTTAAATGAGTTTGCAGTTCTTTAATAACAGAAAAAGATGCAGGAAAAATTCAAAAATATAAAATGGAAATTGAGAGACATGTTGTATATTTATCTTATTCCTGATCACTTCTTAAAAGATCAAAAAATATCAAGAAAAATTTTATAGAAAATTATCTTTGACCAAAAAAGAACATCAACTGACATGGAACAAGACTGAGTAATACCCTATTCTAAGAATTTGGTTGTCATATTCTAAGAACTTTCTTGTCTCCATGATGCAGCGGTATGCAATAGTACAAACATGATCATCTGAGCAGAATTGGGGTTTTCCTGTATTTGGAAAGGGATATTCACATCCTTGGGGCTATAAACCTCAGGTGAGTGTATCTTCAGAACCCAAGGCCTTTTCCTTCATGGGAACTTCCATCTCGATTGGAAGCAAATCCTCTGAGAGGGCCATGAGTCATAGCAGCAGCATTGTGATGACCCACGAGAAACTCAGATTCACTCTTCCTGTCTATACTCACATGGGCGCCTATGCCAGAAAATTAGAAAAACTCTGTGCTTATTTAATCCCCAACTCTTACAGTGCTGGGATGCATCAATACAGATACATTTGGAAGTAGTAGATAATCACAACCTGAAAATGGACTCTGTGAGGGTGCCTGATTTCCTGTTTCACCAATTTAAACGAGCTCCTTAGGGAGGAAACCATAGACAAAATGAAAGGGCAACCTATGGACTGGGAGACAATATTCACAAATGATGTGACTGACAAGAGGTTCATCTCCAAAATATGCAAAAGGTTCATACAGCTCAATATCAAAAAAACGAACAACCCAATCAGAAAATAGGCAGAAGACCCAAACAGATATTTCTCCAAAGAAGAGATACAGACAGCCAACAGGCACATGAAAAGATGCTCAGCATCACTAATTATTAGAGAAACACAAATCAAAACTATACCACCTCACATTGGTCAGAATGGCCATCATTAAAAAGTCTACAAATAATGAATGCGATCCATCACAAATGAAAAGATAGTTTTGACCACACAGGATTTTAAACCCTCCTCAAAAAAAAAATAAAACATAAATGATAAGTTGAAAAAAACTATAAATACTTTACAGTGATGCCGGGAGCCAGCGTGAGGAACTCCACCTGTGGCAAAGGTCATGAGGAAGGAGGCTCGGCATACGCAAAGGCGGGATCGAGCCTCAGGAGTCCCCCTGGAAATTCTCAAGCATCTACCCCCAAAACCAGAGGCTGCCTACTTTACTGCTTTGTGCTCTCACCTACACCTCTGACTTTACGGGGGGC
Organism: Bubalus bubalis; assembly: GCF_019923935.1. Lineage (NCBI taxonomy): Eukaryota > Metazoa > Chordata > Mammalia > Artiodactyla > Bovidae > Bubalus > Bubalus bubalis. The sequence continues at coordinate 71,687,074 of NC_059160.1, forward strand.
TGTCCCCCACCACCTCTCTCTCTCTGAAAAAGAGTTAACTTACAGCTCCAGTTAATAAAGTTCCTGGACGTGACAAGACTGTTTTAGTTCACAAACTCCTTTGGAAGTTCTCTAGCCTGCCTGAACAGGTAGGTTCTTCAGGCCACATGTGATTGTTCACAGCCTCCCAACTGTGAGAGGCACGAGATGTTCTAAACTTTCTAAATACAGATTCCTTTGAGCAGTTAGAAGATTATTAGTATAGTATAGTAGGTTGATTAGAAATTATATTGGTGAAGGGTTTTCATTTATTGGGCCAATGTCTGCTGCTAAGTTTCCATATCCCTTACCTACTGTGTCCCTGGGAGTGTATTGATTAATATAGTTGGTGTATAGGAATGTAAGTAGTAGCTTTAATGTTTGTAACCTTGGACCCTTGAGTTAATTCTTTTCTTGTTATAGCCCACCACACTTTTGCCCTATAGGAATGCAACTTTATCTAATGCTTTCAGAGGGTGGCGCCTGACTTTAGAATAATCACCTTTAGAGAAAAATAAGTTTTCTGAAGAAAGGGTCATAAAATGTTAACAGGCCTCCTGGCCAGAAGATGATGTAAATCACCTAAACTTTTGCATATGATAAGTTTGCAGGAAGAAAGCCTGGCTTTGATAAGGATCAAGGACTGCTGACCTTGCATGACTCTACCCCTCCCCCCATTATCCTCTATGCACAACTTAAGGTATAAAAACTACTTTGGAAAATAAAGTGCGGGCCTTGCTCACCTAAGCTTGGTCTCCCCATGTTGTTCTTTCTCTCACCTTCTGGCTGAATTCCCATCTGGAATGTGGAGGCTCGCCAAGCCTACTAATTTTGCCTGGGCTTCTAAGATCTGACTGGGGAGGCCTTAGTGTCTCCTCTCCTTCGGGAGAATGGGAGGATGCCTGCAGCCTATGTAGGTGGTGCAAACTCCTTGTCTTGGAGTTTTATTGGTTTTCCACGTAAACCAAGTTATTCAGCCTCTTTTCTCCACTGAATTTTTTCACTGAGCTATCCCTATTTAGCCACTCTTTATATCTCTAATTAACACTTAATTAAGCTATTGTCTCCTGATAGCCGACGTCGTCTCCCCTTCGAATTCCCTGGATCCACCGGGGCTGGACCCCGGCACAGTGAGCTTTGCAAATTAATGAAAAGAACCACAAAATATGAGCACAACGTACAGACATTTTACATTGTCTGATACAAGAAAATAGTCTCCTACCTCAATAGGCATTTAAAAAATCAAATTAAAAGAACATTGAGAAACCGCTTTTCACTTTTTAAGCCAGCTAAACAGCTAACATGATTAATAACCCATGTTGATGAGACTGCAATAAGTCAGGCTGTCTGCCACACTGGTAGCCAAGGTACCAATGGGTGCAATCTTTGCAGAAAGTAATTTGGGATTTTGGCAATTTGTTCTAAGAGCCTTATAAAAGGTTCAAGTTCATATCTTTTGACACAATAATTTTACCTCTAAGAAACTATTTTAACAAAATAATGAGAACTCACTGTTTGCAGATGACATGATCCTCTACATAGAAAATCCTAAAGACTCCACCAGAAAATTACTAGAACTAATCAATGAATATAGTAAAGTTGCAGGATATAAAATCAACACACAGAAATCCCTTGCATTCCTATACACTAACAATGAGAAAATATAAAGAGAAATTAAGGAAACAATTCCATTCACCATTGCAACGAAAAGAATAAAATACTTAGGAATATATTTACCTAAAGAAACTAAAGACCTATATATAGAAAACTATAAAACACTGGTGAAAGAAATCAAAGAGGACACTAATAGATGGAGAAATATACCATGTTCAAGGATTGGAAGAATCAATATAGTGAAAATGAGTATACTACCCAAAGCAATTTATAGATTCAATGCAATCCCTATCAAGCTACCAACAGCATTCTTCACAGAGCTAGAACAAATAATTTCACAATTTGTATGGAAATACAAAAAACCTCGAATAGCCAAAGCGATCTTGAGAAAGAAGAATGGAACTGGAGGAATCAACCTGCCTGACTTCAGGCTCTACTACAAGGCCACAGTCATCAAGACAGTATGGTACTGGCACAAAGACAGAAATATAGATCAATGGAACAAAATAGAAAGCCCAGAGATAAATCCACGCACATATGGACACCTTATCTTTGACAAAGGAGGCAAGAATATACAATGGATTAAAGACAATCTCTTTAACAAGTGATGCTGGGAAAACTGGTCAACCACTTCTAAAAGAATGAAACTAGAGCACTTTTTAACACCATACACCAAAATAAACTCAAAATGGATTAAAGATCTAAACGTAAGACCAGAAACTATTAAACTCCTAGAGGAGAACATAGGCAAAACACTCTCCAACATACATCACAGCATGATCCTCTATGACCCACCTCCCAGAATATTGGAAATAAAAGCAAAAATAAACAAATGGGACCTAATTAAACTTAAAAGCTTCTGCATAACAAAGGAAACTATAAGCAAGGTGAAAAGACAGCCTTCAGAATGGGAGAAAATAGCAAATGAAGCAACAGACAAACAACTAATTTCAAAAATATACAAGCAACTCCTACAGCTCAATTCCAGAAAAATAAATGACCCAATCAAAAAATGGGCCAAAGAACTAAATAGACATTTCTCCAAAGAAGACATCCAGATGGCTAACAAACACATGAAAAGATGCTCAACATCACTCATTATCAGAGAAATGCAAATCAAAACCACAATGAGGTACCATTTCACACCAGTCAGAATGGCTGCGATCCAAAAGTCTACAAACAATAAATGCTGGAGAGGGTGTGGAGAAAAGGGAACCCTCTTACACTGTTGGTGGGAATGCAAACTAGTACAGCCACTATGGAGAACAGTGTGGAGATTCCTTAAAAAACTGGAAATAGAACTGCCTTATGATCCAGCAATCCCACTGCTGGGCATACACACTGAGGAAACCAGAAGGGAAAGAGACACTTGTACCCCAATGTTCATCGCAGCACTGTTTATAATAGCCAGGACATGGAAGCAACCTAGATGTCCATCAGCAGATGAATGGATAAGAAAGCAGTGGTACATATACACAATGGAGTATTACTCAGCCATTAAAAAGAATACATTTGAATCAGTTCTAATGAGGTAGATGAAACTGGAGCCTATTATACAGAGTGAAGTAAGCCAGAAAGAAAAACACCAATACAGTATACTAACGCATATATATGGAATTTAGAAAGATGGTAATGATAACCCTGTATACGAGACAGCAAAAGAGACACTGATGTATAGAACAGTCTTTTGGACTCTGTGGGAGAGGGAGAGGGTGGGATGATTTGGGAGAATGGCATTGAAATATGTATAACATCATATATGAAACGAGTTGCCAGTCCAGGTTCGATGCACGATACTGGATGCTTGGGGCTGGTGCACTGGGACGACCCAGAGGGATGGTATGGGGAGGGAGGAGGGAGGAGGGTTCAGGATGGGGAACACATGTATACCTGTGGTGGATTCATTTTGATATATGGCAAAACCAATTCAATATTGTAAAGTTAAATAAAATAAAATTTAAAAATATATAGTTTTCAAAAAACAAAACAAAACAAAATAATGAGATGAACTTTAAGATTCTGCTACACACATTAATCCAACAAGTGTTTTTTGAATGCCCATTCTGTGCAGGGCCTTATATTGACAGTCGTGGTGTATTGACCATCTATTACTTTAAAAAAGAATGGTTACTGTGATATTTTTAGTATGCAAACCCTAAAAACAATCTACATAACATACAATAAGGGAACATAAATTATGGTATGTTCATAAAATAGAATATTATAAGCACATTAAGAACTTTTGGAAAAATCTGCAATGACATGGGAAAATGCTTATGTTAAAATGTTAAAAGCCAGAAAAACATGTAAAAACAATATATAATATTACTACAATTATGTAAAAAAAAATAGACTCAAGGCATAAGGAAATATTGGAACATGTTAACATAAGAGATCTCTGTATTTTTCTAAAAGTCATAAAACCTGGGCTCTAGTTTCAGCTCTGCCACTTACTACTAATATATGACTTTGGGAAAGTCAGTTAAACCTCACAAGCCTCGATTTTCTAATTTGTAAAATGGAGATGTAATTCAAGCCTTGACTCTCTCTCAGAACATGAATTAGATAATGCAAGAATTGGTGCTTTGTAAGCTGAAAAGTTCTAAATACCGAACTGCATACTGTACTTTCTAAGCAGAGAAGGATGATTAGATCTCAAAGACTGAACCCTTTTCTCCCACTTTTGCATGTCTCTTCTCTACTTCGAATTCCTATCTAATACAATGTTCATTTAGGGGAAGTTTTTCTTGATTTATCCCATTCCCTCTGAATCACTTAGTTTGTATCTTTGCCACATTTATATGCATTACATTAATTAGCACTTGTTGGCCAAGTATATTTCATACAGTGACTTTCTTTTTTTAATCTGGAATCATTTATGAACTGAATTTTTAGGAAATTCTAAAACTTCCATTTCTTCACGCCTATCCTAATCTTTTGTCCAAAGGAAATTGGGACATAACAACTGATTTGCCCTAAAATCAATAGCTCTCTTCAAGAAAACATCCTGTAATCTCTCTGATGGATGACATTTGGATCTAAAATAGTATTCCCACCACTATTATATTTTAAGCATAAACCTTTTCTGAGGCAAAGACCACCCACCTGATGCCTTGTGAGGCACTGTTCCCAGAAGAGGGACATTGACGGTTGGGTCTGCCATGATGCCTTTATCCAAGGAGCGCAAGGACAGGAATTCATAGAAGTATTCTGCCTGCAACAAAAGGCATTGACAATCAGTACCATGGAAACCACAGAGAGTGGGAAGGCACTTCTCAATTCATCATCCCTCTGATGGAATACTGACATTTTTCACCATCGGAATTCTGGAACACACAACACCTAAAATATTGTGTAGGCGTAACTCTGTCTTCTGGGTTTTAGAACTCTAGAATTAGACTGCTTGGAGAGAAGTGATTCTTCCAAAACATTAATAACACATATCCAAGATATTTACAAGGTAGCCTTTTAGCTTAATAGGATTGAGAAAAATGCTCTGAAGGAAATAGTTGATGTCAAAACAATCTTCAACTAGCCCTTATAAAATCCATCTGTTTCTTGGGTCATTCTTTAATTCTTTTCAAATGTGAGGTGACTTTTTTGATCAGAATTTGGAAAGACATAATAAATAAGTGATAACAAAAGCAAAAACCTAAGTGCAAAAGAAGATATGAAGGTCCAAAATTTAATGATCTTGGTGTTAACATTTATTTTTCAGTATCATTTCCTTTGGAAGGTTTATATAACATCTCAATTTAATTATGGAGAGAAAAAGTCTAAAAATGTAAAAACCACCTCTGCAATATGACAGTAAGCCTTAAAACTTTACATTGTAAACATTTTCACTTTCCCACTGAATCTAGTTGAGAAGATGATTCTTGTTACTTGAATGGCCACAAACTACTGAGAGTAGTAACGTATAATCTCACTGTAGAGCTTTGATGCTTAACTGATTCTCATCTGGGTTATTAAAGGGACTTGTAATGGAAACAATGTGTTCTTGCTTAGGAATAAAGAACAATCAATAAATCATACAGATACCAAAATGAGAGTTAGGCAGACTAAGTGGTTCTGCAGTTATCTGCAGAGATATCCAGAATTTGGATTGGTTAATTAAGCTGATTACATAAACATGGGCTAGGAAGAGGTTTTAAAAATACAGCCTTTCTTACATGCAGTATAAAAAATTTACATGCATTATAAAATTTATTTTCCAACATGGAAGATATAAGAGATACATGGTAGACACTGATACAACTTTCTGCTTTAAGTCACAATATCAATGTATTAGGCATTAAGAACTTCATGAGTAAAATAATGTAAAAGGTTAATCTTAGAAGGTAATCTGTAGGGATACTGTCACACCTGTCTCAAGCTGAAAAGCACTTCAGGGTTTTACCAGGTCAAAAGGAGCACCTTCATTAACCAAAATTCCACTGCAACTGTTTCTTTGACTTGTGGCAGTGGTTCCATAAGACCACTGTGAAGGGTTTCCTGGGTGGGTAAAAATGTTGTGTGAATTAATTTTACTAAATTCATTCATTAGGAGGGCCTTGAGGATAAAGAGTCATCAAGAGTTAATTCCTACCCTGTTTAAGGGAAGGCAGAGAATTGCAAGAAGTCTGATGAAAGGAGTATCATCAGGAAAGGTCATTCAATTGAATGAATTCCTTTGAAAGCAAGAATATTAATTATGTCCCTTCAAGAAAACCAATGATTATTAAAAGTGAGCTACATCTTAGATGGCATTTCATGAATTCAAGTGTTTTAAATGACTTCTACAAGCTGTACTTCCCTCTACACTTTACTAGATAATATTTATCATTTCACATTTTGTTCTAAAACATATCTTGGTTGGCATTATAAAGGATTTGGTGCTGTATGCCTTTATAGTTAGTAACTTTTGGTTATTTATATTACCAAATACAGTAATAATAACTAGCAACAATAAAACACCACTCACGAATGGCATACTACCAGCCAAGACTTACTCGAAATATTTGTATTTGTAGTACATTTAACATTGGAAAAGGGTTGAGTGAACAGAGTGCAAATATGTTTAAAATAAAACAATTCAGTTTTATTGAAAATAAAACAGTTTGAAGCTATATTGCTTCAAATACCACATGTTATCATTTGCTGCTCCATAATTATACCTTTGAGCTTTATCACATTATACACTAAATCTATGTTTATGTGGATGATATATTTTAAAATTGCATTTATAAAAACAAATATAATTTCAGCAAGTTTTAAAAATTATTTTTTGGGTTAATAAGAAAAAGGATGAAAGACGAGAGATGAAGATTAAAGAGAATGACTGCATAGGATTGATGGTAACTGATTTTTTGCCTTTTCTCTCTCTCCCAAATTTTCTACATATGGTTCCATGCCTTTCATAGTGAAATAAATACACTAATTTAACAACAGACATAAATCATATACCCTGCTTTCAGTTCTGTGTGGCTGATGATAATCACCGGCTCTACTTGTATAAATCTCTAATCATAGACGAAATATTCTTCTTAGGCTTCTATTTAGCATGGCTATGCTCAGGTAACAATGTATTGAAATCTCTTGCTCTTCTTCCTGAAACTGTGCTTCAAGAAAACAACACTCAGTATCTAAGCAGCTTCTAAATGTCTCTTTCAGAAGTTTTTGATGATGTTCACCCAGTGTGGGACAGAAAGAATTTCACCCAGTCCAAAAACGTAACTTCATAGAACCTTTGGGTCTCCTGTTATTATCGTTTCATAACAAACAAACAAACACAACCTTTGCCAGTTTCTTTTTATTTTTTTTTTAATTATCATTTGGCATGCTTCAAGTCTTAGTTATGGCATGTGGGGTCTTCATTGCATCCTGCAGGATCTTTCCCCGTGGGCTGCGGTCTCTCTTGTTGTGACGGGCAGGCTCAGTAGCTGCAGCACGTGGGATCTAGAACATACAGGGTCCATAGTTGTGGCACACAGGCTTAGTTGCCCTGTGGTATGTGGGATTTTAGTTCCCTGACCAGGGATTGAACCCGAGACCCCTGCATTGCAAGGTAGACTGTTAACCACTGGACCGCCAGGAAAGTCCCTCCTGTTGCTGTTTTTCAGTATGATCATGTAAGGTGGGTTGGGAAGCATGAATGTGCTATATTCAGTCCCAGAGAGTTTATAATTAGCGTTGGCATGACCTCACTGCAGGATGTAGCTGGGTTTAATGAACTCATCTGGCCAACCAATACTCTGATCTTATCAATCACAAATTTCACAGTAGGGTGACCCTTTGATTTCTCTGAGAATCAGTAAACATCATGGCTTTTCTGCTACAATCCTAAGACTGTATCACAAAGCAGGAACTGGTTAAAATGGCTTCTTTGGATTTTATCAGCAAAAGACAGTTGCCAGAGAAACCCATTTTTATTTGTTTGGCTTTCTTTTTAGAGATATTGATGTTCTAATCTCTAAAATAAACAATTTTCTTCATATATGGTATATTTGTTTTTAAAAGAAGTTTATGTCCACTGCCTTCTTAAAAACTCTAAGTTGAAAATCATTAGAAATTGACCAATTCTTTGTCTGATAGTGGAACAGACTTCTTTCAAAGTTTCACTGTCATTATAAAGCCATCTATCCAAATCACCCATACCATATAAATGTTTTTACAAATAAATCATCATCACCATGAGGTAGAGATGAAATAAATTCCTCATTTAAATTAAGGGCTTAAACACTTCCCTCAAAGTCATAGAGAATGGTTGATGAAATAAGTGATAGATTTATTAATGTTATAACTCCTAGATAGGACTTTCTGCTTTTACTTTATTTATAATATAATAACTATTCTTAGTCCCAAACTCTCTCCTGGAAAAACTTATTTGGGGGCAAATAAAACCTAAATTCTATGCCAAAGGGAACAGAGAGCTAGCTTTAAAGTTTGGGAACAAGTCTTACAAATTTCAGATTTATTACTAAGATAAAAGGAGCCCAGAGTATGAACTGTAATAGGGAGGTAGCATGCTGGAGAGCATAAAACCTCTATTAGGAAAAAGTACATTTTGTTACACTCAGTGACACTAGTGGAAACTCAGGTAGAGGTAACCAGGGTGCTTATTCGGGAAACACATGAAAAGATTGCCTTGTACTCAAACAAAGAATGGGTCTATTCAGAAGAATAATTCACTTCTAAATTAAGTTGCTGAGAAATCTTGCTGGCCTGGTTTACCACGCAGTAAATTTTCTTTTCATACAGAAGTATAAAAGACACCCAAATATTATCAAGGAAGGAGTGCTGGAGCCCATTTAACTTGCTTCCAAGCAACTTGGCTGAATATTCAGGTTGTTCCTTCCAGAAGAGATGAAGACATCATTTAAAATACAAATGGGACAACTCTGAAGGCCTTCACTCTGGCACTCTTTTTTGGGTAGACATAGAGAAAGGAAGCAGAGAATTGCATTAACCATTGGGAGGGAATGGAGAGAATCCAGTATTTCTTTTTTACCTTTGAAGTTCTGAGTTTATGGTGTACACTTAATCTAATAAGCACAATAATTGCAGGAACCTCTGAGTTAAGAATCAAAGGTTCTTCATAAAACCATGGTTCTCAAACCCCTTTCAACTTCACGTATTATGATGTTGGCCTAAGCATTCACAGGAAAATACTAAAATAGTAAAAGCATCGTATCTGTCCCCCCTAAAATTTCAAGTAATTCAAAAATATAGAATACAGTGCTGTAAAGTTTGCAATTTTACAAATAATTTTTGCTAAGTGTTTACTATACTCCAGTCACCATTCATTTAATTCTCACAACAACCTACTACTATTATAGCATACAAGTATGTTCTGATTAGCCAGGCCCTGAGCATGAGAATTACTAAAGGAATATAAAATAGCTCCTATACAGTATGTGAAAGGCAAGAAAAAATCTACTAAAATAAGAAAGGAAAATAGTTCAATGTTGAAGTTCCAAACAAAATGAATAAGCATGCCTAATGCTTAAAATAATCTGACGCCTGAATGTCTAGACCCAAAATTGTCAGATCTCACATTCTTCCTCAGCATTCTTCTTGTCACCTCTCTGCAAAATTTCATCCTTCAAGTTCACAACTCGTTGTCCTTGGATTCTGTGAGTCTGCTGATTCTTCTCCCACATCTTGCTTTTCCTGCATTTCTTTATTAAGGCTCCTGTCAGCTAAAAATCTTGGAAAAATCATTAGGACCCAAGCCTCAGCTCTTCAATCTTTATATTCTGTCATAAAACTCCTGCACTTTCACAGACTGAACTTTTTCCTCCTGAGCAACGAGCTGCGCGGTGTGAATAGTTCATAGCACCTCATGGCCGTGCTTGCGCACACAGAGCCTCATTCATCACCTTCCCAAAACAGCTTCCCCACCTGATTTCTTAATTTCTGTTGACAGTATTATTATTTTTTCATGACAAAGGTACTGAACCTCAGAGTTGTCATTTCTTGCCTCTCCCAATAGCCAGACACCAAAATCTTATCGTTTGCCTCTCCATAATCTCTCTTGAGTCTGTCTCTTCCATTCCCATTGCTTCCGTCTTAACTCAGACTTTATTTCCTCAAGGTGGCATTACTGTAAAATTTCTGAAATATCCTCCCTCCCTGCCTCTTTAATGCCATAACAAAAGCTAATATATCTAACTGAAACATCACTTTTTTATTAAAGTCAGAGAAGGCAATGGCACCCCACTCCAGTACTCTTGCCTGGAAAATCCCATGGATGGAGGAGCCTGGTAGGCTGCAGTCCATGGGGTCGCGAAGAGTTGGACACGACTGAGCGACTTCCCTTTCCCTTTTATTAAAGTATAATTTACAATATTGTGTTGTTTTCAGGTGTATCATATAGTGATTCAGTATTTTTGAAGATTATATTCCATAATAGGCTATTACAAGATAGTGGGTATAATTATCAGTGCTATCCAGTATATCTTTGTTGCTCATCTATTTTATATAGTTTTATATTTCTTAATTCTATACTCCTAATTTTTTCTTGGGGATGGTCTTGATCCCTGTCTCCTGTACAACGTCACGAACCTCCGTCCATAGTTCATCAGGCATTCTATCAGATCTAGTCCCTTAAATCTATTTCTCACTTCCACTGTATAATCATAAGGGATTTGATTGAGATCATACCTGAATTATCTAGTGGTTTTCCCCACTTTCTTCAATTTAAGTCTGAATTTTGGCAATAAGGAGTTCATGATCTGACTATGCCAAAGCCTTTGACTGTGTGGATCACAATAAATTGTGGAAAATTCTGAAAGAGATGGGAATACCAGACCACCTGACCTGCCTCTTGAGAAACCTATATGCAGGTCAGGAAGCAACAGTTAGAACTGGACATGGAACAACAGAGTGGTTCCAAATAGGAAAAGGAGTACGTCAAGGCTGTATATTGTCACACTGCTTATTTAACTTACATGCAGAGTACATCATGAGAAACACTGGACTGAATGAAGCACAAGCTGGAATCAAGATTGCCAGGAGAAATATCAATAACCTCAGATATGCAGATGACACCACCCTTATGGCAGAAAGTAAAGAGCTAAAGAGCCTCTTGATGAAAGTGAAAGAGGAGAGTGAAAAAGTTGGCTTAAAACTCAACATTCAGAAAACTAAGATCATGGCATCTGGTCCCATCACTTCATGGCAAATAGATGTGGAAACAGTGGCTGACTTTATTTTTTGGGGCTCCAAAATCACTGCAGATGGTGACTGCAGCCAAAAGACGCTTACTCCTTGGAAGGAAAGTTATGACCAACTTAGACAGCATATTAAAAAGCAGAGACATTACTTTGCCCACAAAGGTCCATCTAGTCAAGGCTATGGGTTTTCCAGTGGTCATATATAGATGTGAGAGTTGGACTGTGAAGAAAGCTGAGCACAGAAGAATTGATGCTTTTGAACTGTGGTGTTGGAGAAGACTCTTGAGAGTCCCCTGGACTGTAAGGAGATCCAAAGAGTCCATCCTAAAGGAAATCAGTCCTGGGTGTTTATTGGAAGGACTGATGCTGAAGCTCAAACTCCAATACTTTGGCCACTTGATGCGAAGAGCTGACTCATTTGAAAAGACCCTGATGTTGGGAAAGATTGAAGGCAGGAGGAGAAGGGGATGACAGAGGATGAGATGGTTGGATGGCATCACCGACTCAATGGACATGAATTTGGGTAAACTCCGGAAGTTGGTGATGGACAGGGAGGCCTGGAGTGCTGCGGTTCATGGGGTTACAGGGAGTCAGACACAACTGAGCGACTGAACTGAACTGAACTGAAACTCCTAATTTGCCTTTCCCTAATCCCCTCTGCCTTTTAGTAATCACAAGTTTGTTTTCTCTATCCGTGAGTCTGTTTCAGTTTTGGACATAAATTTTCCCTGATGGCTCAGACGGTAAAGAATCTGCATGCAATGCAGGAAACCCAAATTTGATCCCTGGGTTGGGAAGATCCTCTGGAGAAGGGAATGGCATCCCACCCCAGTATTCTTGCCTGGAGAATTCTATGGAGAGAGGAGTCGAGGGCTACAGTCCACAGGGTCACAAAGAGTTAGACATGACTGAGTGATTAACACTTATTTGTATTATTTTTTCAGATTCCACATATAAATGGTATCATATAGCATTTTTCTTTTCTTCTCACTTACTTCACTAAGCATAATATTCTCTAGATCCATCCATGTTGCTGCAGATGGCAGTACTTCTTTCTTTTTTATGGTGGAGTAATATTCCATTGTGTTAGTTGCTCAGTTGTGTCTGACTCTTTGTGACCCCCATGAACTGTAGCCTGCCAGGCTCCTCTGTCTGTGGAATTCTCCAGGCAAGAATACTGAGGTGGGTCAGCCATTGCCTTCTTCAGGGGATCTTCTCGACCCAGGGATCAAACCTGGGTCTCCTGCATTGCAGGCAGACTCTTTACCATCTGAGCCACCAAGGAAGCCCTGGATTTATAAAAGGCAGAGGAACCAGAGATCAAGTTGTCAATATCTGTTGGATCTTAGAAAAAGCAAGGGAATTCCAGAAAAACATCTGCTTCATTGACTATACTAAAGCCTTTAACTATGTGGATCACAACAAACTGTGGAATACTCTTCCACTGGGAATACCAGACCACCTTACCTGTCTCCTGTGAAACCTGTATGCAAGTCAAGAAGCAACAGTTAGAACTGGACATGGAACAATGGACTGTTTCAAAATTAGGAAAGGAGTACATCAAGGCTGTATATTGTCATCCTGCTTATTTAACTTCTATACAGAGTACATCATGTGAAATGCCAGGCTGGATAAATCACAAGTTAGTATCAAAATTGCCAGAAGAAATATCAACAACCTCAGATATGCAGATGATACCACTATAATGGCAGAAAGCGAAGAGGAGCTAAAAGGCTGTTGTTAAAGGTGAAAGAGGAGAGTAAAAACCTGGCTTAAAACTCAACATTCACCTGGGGTCCGGAGACATCTATGTCAGCCTTGGGCAGATTCACGTCCACTTCTGGGCCCTCTCCTTTGAAGCCAGGCATGCTGAACTTGGGCATTTTCACCTTGGGCATCTTCAGGTGCCAGTCTGGGCCATGAACGTCCACATCTGGGACATCAATGTCCACTTTGGGGCCCTTGATGTCAACTTCAGGGCCCTTGAGGTCACCTTCAACTTTGGGCAGAGATACGTCCACATCACCCTTTACCTTGGGGCCTTTCAGATTCAGGTCAACTTCAGGCATGGAGATCTTGGGTGCCTTGAGGTGCAGGTCAGGCATTTTAAACTTGGGACCCTTCAGTTTTCCTTCTGGACCATGAATGTCAATGTCGGGAGTATCTATGTCCAGTGCAGGGCCTTTAACATCTACTTTTGGGCCTTTCAGATCTCCTTCCAATTTAGGGATGGAAGTATCCAAATCTCTTTTTATCTTAGGTCCTTTCAAGTTCAAATCAATGTCACTCATGGAGATTTGTGGGGTTTTGAAGTGGACATCAGGCATCTTAAGTTTGGGTCCTTTGAGCTTCCCTTCAGGACCTTCAATGTCCACCTCTGGCCCTTTCAGATCGCCTTATACCTTAAGCAGTGAAAGGTCCACACCACCCTTTACATTTGGCCCTTTCAGATTGATGTTCCAGATGTGAACATTGAAGGTCCAGATGCAAAACTGAAGGGTCCCAAGTTCAAGATGCCAGGGATGAACATCAAAGCTCCCAAGATCTCCATGCCTGACTTTGACTTAAATCTGAAAGGACCCAAAGTAAAGGGAGATGTGGACATTTCTCTGCCCAAGGTGAAAGGTGACCTCAAGGGCCCTGAAGTTGACATCAAGGGCCCCAAAGTGGACATTGATGTCCCAGATGTGGATGTTCATGGCCCAGACTGGCACCTGAAGATGCCCAAGGTGAAAATGCCCAAGTTCAGCATGCCTGGCTTCAAAGGAGAGGGCCCAGAAATGGATGTGAACCTGCCCAAAGCCGACATAGATGTCTCCGGACCCAAGGTGGACATTGATGTTCCAGATGTGAACATTGAAGGTCCAGATGCAAAACTGAAGGGCCCCAAGTTCTAAATGCCAGAGATAAATATCAAAGCTCCCAAGATCTCCATGCCTGATGTTGACCTGGATTTAAAAGGATCCTTAGGCAAGGGTGATTTTGATGTATCTGTTCCTAAGATTGAAGGGACTTTCAAAGGCCCAGAAGTAGACCTTAAAGGTCCAGGTCTAGATGTTGAAGGCCCTGATGCCAAACTCAGTGGCCCACGTTTGAAGATGCCATCACTGGATATTTCTGCTCCTAAAGTAACTGCTCCTGACATTGATTTGCATCTCAAGACACCCAAAATTGGAATTTCTGGTCCCAAATTAGAAGGTAGTGAACTGGACCTCAAGGGACCCAAAGTTGATTTAGAAGCTCCAAACTTAGATGTACATGTGGAGAGCCCAGATGTTAACATTGAAGGGCCAGATGTAAAAATTCCCAAATTTAAGAAACCCAAGTTTGGGTTTGGGGCAAAAAGCCCCAAAGCTGACTTCAAGTCACCTACACTTGATGTGACAGTTCCTGAGGCAGAGCTGAACGTTGAGGCTCCTGAAATTAGTGTTGGTGGCAAGGGCAAAAGTAAGTTTAAAATGCCGAAAATTCACATGAGTGGGCCTAAAATGAAGGCCAAGAAGCAAGGATTTGATTTGAATGCTCCTGGGGATGAAATTGATGCCAGTCTCAAGTCTCCCGACATAGATGTCAGTGTTGCAGGGCCTGACACCTCACTGAAAGTTGACATGAAATCTCCCAAGACCAAGAAACCTATGTTTGGGAAAATGTACTTCCCAGATGTAGAATTTGACATTAAATCTTCTAAATTTAAAGCTGAGGCATCTCTCCCTAGCCCCAAAATGGGGGGCGAAATCCAGGTGCCTGATCTGGATATTTCTTCACCAGGGATTAATGTGGAAGGTCCTGACATCAAGCTGAAGGCTCCCAAGATCAAGGCACCAGGTGTCGATGTCTCAGGGCCAAAGATAGAGGGCGACTTGAAAGGCCCCAGGGTGCAGGCAAACCTGGACGCACCTGACATCAACATTGAAGGCCCAGATGCTAAAGTCAAAGCACCATCATTCGGCATTTCTGCCCCTCAAGTATCCATCCCTGATGTGAATGTTAGCTTGAAAGGACCAAAGATAAAGGGTGATGTCCCCAGTGTGGGACTGGAAGGACCAGATGTAGATCTGCAAGGTCTGGAATTGAAAATTAAGTTCCCTAAGTTTTCGATGCCCAAGATCGGCATCCCTGGTGTGAAAGTGGACGGTGGGGGAGCTGAGGTCCAGCTACCCTCTCTTGAAGGAGGCTTGAGCGCACCAGACGTCAAGCTTGAAGGGCCTGATGTGTCTCTCAAGGGGCCAAAAGTAGACTTGCCATCAGTGAACCTCTCTACGCCAAAAATCTCTGGACCTGACCTTGACCTGAACTTGAAAGGACCAAGTTTTAAGGGAGATCTGGATGTATCTGTTCCCAGCATGAGGGTGCATGCCCCTGGGCTTGACCTCAGAGGTGCTGGTGGAAAGGTGAAGGTAGAAGGTGATGGAGTGAAGGTGCCTGGAATTGATGCCACAGCAGCGCTTGACATTGGTGTGCCAGATGTGACCCTGAAACGACCAAGCCTGCAGGGCGACCTGGCTGTCTCTGGTGACATCAAGTGTCCCTCGGTATCAGTAGGTGCTCCTGATCTAAGCTTGGAGGCACCTGAGGGTGGTATTAAACTTCCCAAGATGAAGCTGCCCCAGTTTGGCATCTCCACTCCAGGGTCTGATGTGGACATCAAGGGGCCTCAGGTGACTGGAGAACTCAAGGGGCCTGGCATGGATGTGAACCTTGGAGGCCTGAACCTGAAAGGGCCTCAGATCTCTGGCCCTCAAATCTCAGCGCCAGATGTGGACTTGAACTTGGAAGGACCAAAAATAAAAGGCAGCCTCGGGACCAGTGGTGAGATGAAAGGCCCCACTGTTGGTCTTCCGGGCATCAGTGTTCAAGGCCTGGAAGGAAGCCTCCAAATGCCTGGAATGAAGTCATCTGGATGTGATGTGGCGCTGCCAGGTGTGAATGTGAAACTCCCAACTGGGCAGATTTCTGGTCCTGAGATCAAAGGTGACCTGAAAGGTTCAGGGATATGTTTCCGTGGAGCTGCTCCTGACATTGACGTGAAAGGGCCTTCATTGAATATGGCATCTCCTGAGTCAGATTTCGGTGTCAGCTTGAAGGGCCCGAAAATCAAAGGAGGCAAGGATGTTTCAGGGGGTGTCAGTGCCCCAGATATCAGCCTAGGTGAAGGGCACGTGAACGTCCAAGGTTCCAGTGGGGAGTGGAAAGGACCCCAGGTCTCCTCTGCTCTCAACCTGGATGCACCTACATTTGCTGGAGGACTTCATTTCTCAGGACCAAAGGTAGAAGGAGGTGTCAAAGGAGGCCAGGTTGGACTTCAGGGTCCTGGACTGAGCATGTCTGGGCCTCAAGGTCACTTGGAAAGTGGATCTGGAAAAGTAACATTCCCCAAGATGAAGATCCCCAAGTTCACCTTCTCTGGCCGGGAGCTGGTGGGCAGAGAAGTCGGGGTGGATATTAACTTCCCTAGAGTGGAGGCCAATGTCCAGTCTGGTGCCGGAGAGGGCGAGTGGGAAGAATCCGATGTAAAACTTAAAAAGTCCAAAATCAAGATGCCCAAGTTCACCTTCTCCAAACCTAAAGGGAAAGCTGGCGTCGCCGGCTCACCAGAAGCAACCGTTTCGGGGTCCAAAGGTGACCTGAAGAGCTCCAAGGCCAGTCTGGGTTCCCTGGAAGGCGAGGCCAAGGTCTACACATCTTCACCCAAAGGCAAATTCTCCTTATTCAAAAGCAAGAAGCCAAGCCACCGCTCAAATTCCTTCAGTGACGAAAGGGAGCACTCTGCCCCTACCACCCCCACGGGGACTTTGGAGTTTGAGGGTGGGGAGGTGGCACTGGAAGGCGGGAAAGTCAAAGGGAAACATGGCAAGCTGAAATTTGGTACCTTTGGTGGATTGGGGTCAAAGAGCAAAGGTCATTATGAGGTGACTGGGAGTGATGATGAGGCAGGCAAGTTACAGGGGAGTGGAGTGTCCTCATCCTCTTAAGAAGTCCCGACTGTCATCTTCTTCTAGCAATGACAGTGGGACTAAGGTTGGCATCCAGCTTCCCGAGGTGGAGCTGACAGTTTCCACAAAGAAAGAGTAGCCGGCCTCTGTGTGTGTATATATCTGTATAGAACTCCATCAGCCTTGGGTGTGTTTGTATATAAACTCCAAAGAGAAACACGCCAACAGCCTCAGCGACAATTCAAAGATCTGGCCTCTGCCAGGGGCAAGTGCTGAAAAGCCAGCCGCCTTTAGGCTCCTCCCAGAGCTTTACAGATAGGTTCCAAGTTCTTCGTCCAGCCCACGTGCAAAATCAGCAGTATTTGCCTTCAGATTTCAGTTTTTTGTTTTGTTTTGTTTTGTTTTTTGCATTGAATGCTGAGAGCTCCTGTTTACTAAGCCAGCTTTTGTGTTTATTATCTTCATTTTTACTGAACATTGTTAGTGTGGGGGTCATGGAAACCCACTTTTTTCATTGTAATGACTTTTGGGGGCTTTTGTTAGTAAGGGTGGGGTGGGGTAGAAGGCAGTAGAGGGGAGCCAGACCTTTTTCTCCTACAATTGGGTCTACTCAAGCAGCAAACACCCAAAGAGGGCTGAGAGGAGCCAGCCGGTGGGGTGTGTGGGTGTTTCTAGAACTGTGTATCATTGCTTTTTGTTTCCCCAGGGGTGGTGGTCGGTCCCAGCCTGTTCGGTGCTCACGGGGGAGAGGGAATTAGAATCTTTTTGTAAATTAGGCCACCCACTTGCTCCACACAAGGGCCTTCCATTCTGTGTGTTGTAAGAGAAATGTTTTCTTCGTGATCGCCAGGTTCCTGATATTAGTTCTGATTTCCTTTAACAAATGTTATTGTGATTAAGAAAATTTCCAGCACTTTAATGGCAAATTAATTGAGAACGTAAGAAAATTGATGCTGTCAAGGGCAAATAAAGCTGTTTATTAACCCGGAAAAAAAAAAAAAAAACTCAACATTCAAAAAACGAAGATTATGGAATCTGGTCCCATCACTTCATGGTAAATAGATAGGGAAAAATGGAAACAGTGACAGACTTTATTTTCTTGGGCTCCAAAATCGCTGTGGACAGAGACTGCAGCCAGGAAATTAAAAGATGCTTGCTCCTTGGAAGAAAAGCTAAGACAAACCTAGAGAGTGAATTAAAAAGCAGAGACATCATTTTGCCAACAAAGGTCTGTATAGTCAAAGCTACGGTTTTACCAGTGGTCTTGTACAAATGTGAGGGTCGGACCATAAGGAAGGCTGAGCACTAAAGAAGTGATGTTTTCAAACCGTCGTGCTGGAGAAGACTCTTGAGAGTCTCTTGGATAGCAAGGAGATCAAACCAGTCAATTCTAAAGGAAATCAATCCTGAATATTCATTGGAAGGATTGATGCTGAAGCTAAAGTTCAAATACTTTGGCCTTCTTATGAGAAGAGCAGATTCACTGGAAAGGAGCTTGATGCTGGGAAAGATTGAGGGCAGGCGGAGAAGGGGGTGACAGAGGATGAGACAGTGGGATGGCATCACTGAGTCAATGGACATGCTGCTGCTGCTGCTGCTAAGTCACTTCAGTCGTGTCTGACCCCGTGCAACCCCATAGACAGCAGCCCACCAGGCTCCTCTGTCCCTGGGATTCTCCAGGCAAGAATACTGGAGTGGGTTGTTGCCATTTCCTTCTCCAATGCATGAGAGTGAAAAGTGAAAGTGAAGTTGCTCAGTCGTGTCCGACTCTTCGCGACCCCATGGACTGTAGCCCACCAGGCTCCTCCATCCGTGGGATTTTCTAGGCAAGAGTACTGGAGTGGGGTGCCATTGCCTTCTCCAGTCAATGGACATGAGTTTGAACAAACTCTGGGAAATGGTGAAGGACAGGGAAACCTGTCGTGCTGCAGTCCATGGGGTCACAAAGTCAGATGTGACTGAGCAAATGAACAACAACAGTATTCTGTTGTATGTATGTACCACATCTTTATTTACTCCTCTGCTGGACATCTAGGTTACTTTCATGTCCTGGCTATTGTAAACAGTGCTGCTATGAACACAGGGGTGCATGTATCTTTTTGACCTAGTATCACTTTTGTCACATCACCATTCCCCTATTTCTCCTTACCTCCAGGATAAGGCCTTTAGCCTGTTTGAATGCTCTCCAAAATTTGGCTCCATGTTTCCCTTATTTTTTAATATTCCTCAACAGGGACATGCTGCTGGAGCTCAACTGGCCTACTTTGAACATACCAGAGATATGCCTGTATTCCAGTGTTTTCACTTACACTGACCCGTGTGTGTGTGTGTGTGCGCTAAGTTGCTTCAGTCGTGTCTGACTCTTTGCAAGTCAGACTGTAGCCCACCAGTCTCCTCTGACTGTAGGACTTCCCAGGCGAGAATACTGGAGTGGTTGCCATGCTCTTCTCCAGAGGATCTTCCTGACCCAGGGATCAAGCCTGCATCTCCTGCAGCTCCTGCACTGCAGGCGGATCCTTTACTGCTGAGCCACTGGGAAGCCCATACTGACCTGTGATAGGACTTAAACCAATTTGGCCCTTAAACATGTACCACCATATATTATTAAGAAATTTTTCACATGGGTATATCATGTATTCTCATGTACATCTTGGATTCTTTGTGTTAAGAATGGGATTATATTTTTTTTCCAGGACTCTACTGGAGATTCACTCAGCCTTTAAATATTTGCTGAATGAATGAATGACCTACCAGGAAGCATTCAGATGTGTAAGCCCAGTGCATCCAGAACACTCTGTTGTGGTGAAGTGGCATTAGCCTCTGATTCTACTGACATGCAGCAGCTTCTCTGTTTTGGCAATTGGTAAATTACTGTTATGGGTCGCAAGAGTCTCTTTTATTTTGCTGTCTGGCCAGTCACCCCAGCATACGTAGAGAATAGTGAAGGTTTTGGAAGAAAAGATCAAACAAACATTGACATTTGATAGCCAGCCAGTCTGGGCATAGTTTGTAACTGTTTCATGCTTGTTTAGGGACAAAACCTTGGCAATCAGGCTCCCAGAAAGAATACAAGCAAATAATATAAACAAGGTCCAGTTCTAAAACATGACTTTATCCAGTGCTCTTCTGGTTCATATTTTCTACTTGCATCTCTCCTATAAGTTACATATGTATAATTATAAAGACAAGTAATTTGTATAAATTTTAAAGTTAATTAAATTTGTGAAAGTCACTCAGTTGTGTCCGACTCTTTGCGACCCCATGGACTATACAGGCCATGGAATTCTCCAGGCCAGAATCCTGGAGTGGGTAGCCTATCCCTTCGCCAGCAAATCTTCCTGACCCAGGAATTGAACCAGGGTCTCCTGCATTGCAGGCAGATTCTTTACCAATTGAGCTACCAAATTTGTAAAGTTGTATAAATGTACATAAACTTTGTGTTCTGTAAATTACAATATGCAATTGCAATGTCACTAAAATATCAACAATGACTTTTTTCCTGCTTTCTTTTGAAAGTGGCCCTAAGAGGAATTTGCTTCAAAAACAAAAAGAAAAAGCACCTTCTCATGCAGGGTAGTTATTTCATCATGTCGCTGGCTTGGATGAAATTGACACTGAGATTAACAAGGCTTAAAGAGAGAATTTCAATTTGCCTAGTTCTTCTATTCTAGTAATCATTTTTTATACACCCTAGACTAGACCACAGTCAGTGGACCGGTTGAGGGAGTGAAGTTATTGGAATATAATGGTAATACTAAAACTTAAAGTCCAAGTAAACACACCCGGGACCACAAGAGTTTTGTAAACTAAAACTGGCAGGAGATCACACGGTTTGGCTTCACATGCATCTGAAATATCTAAGACATTTTCCATTTTTTCCTCCTAGGGTTTGGAACTATCCTTGCTCATGCAAACCAAAACCAGACCTGGTTATCCGACAAATCCCTGGCTAGTCACTCTCTTTTAAGAGTCCTAAAGAAAGGAAAGCAATGCAATAGAGAATTAAATTGCTATTTTGTATTAGATAAAACCAAAAGTTAGGATTGTTTATTTTTTTTAATGTATTTTTTGTGGGAGAGTTAAAGAGTTGACTCATTGAAAAAGACTCTGATGCTGGGAGGGATTGGGGGCAGGAGGAGCTTCCCTGGTGGCTCAGTGAGTAGAAAGAATATGCCTGCAATGCAGGAGACCTAGGTTCGATCCCTGGGTCGGGAATACTCCCTGGAGAAGAAAATGGCATCCCACTCCAGCATTCTTGCCTGAGAAATCCCACAGACAGAGAAGCCTCCCAGGCTATGGTCCATGGGGTTGCAAGAGTTGGACACAACTTAGTGATTAAACCACCACCACCAGCACCATAGACCATGTAGGCTCTAAGGAAAATCCTGTTCAGCACACATTCATCAGACTCCCAAAATTTTCCTTGGAAAGAGCAATGGAGGTGAGGTAAGAAATAGATGGGTCCCCAGACCGAACAGCTGGTCTTTGTCAAGTGAAATAAAATTGAAGATTTGTTCTTATTCAGACAATCGAAGGACAAAGCTAATGGCAGAAGCTGAGCTCTGCTAAAGAGATAAGATGACCTTTCCTGAGGTCAAGGAAAACTTCCCTGTCTTGCACATGTGCAGGAAGGCTCCTTGGGGGTTAAAAAAGGAAGGGTCACCACCCATAATAAGTGTGGACATACTCCAACAGGCCTCTGCAGGGGGACCCGTCTTAGCAAAAGGTTGCACACGTGTATTGAGCAGGGTCTATGAATCAGTCAGGTGTAAGGAAAAAATCTAATTGGCCAAAAGTAAACAAAGACCCAGAAGTACTATCCTATATAAATGATTTAAATCACTTCTTTACCATGCCCCTTTTTAGAGAGGATGCCCATATGCTTTCTCTCTGGGTCTGCATCTCTGCCTAGCTTCTGACGTAGCTGTGCTTCTCATTCAGGATGCCCACACTCCTCTCTGGGTGTGTATTTCTGCCTTGCTTCTGTCTTAAACAAACTGCTTCTGTGCTCTCACATGTTACACTGTCTCTGATGACAAACTCTGTGCCTATTTTACAGTTTTTGCCTCTATGAAACATTCTTGCTTTCAAAAGAGGTAAGAGCCAGGGAAACTTTGCCTCTAGCCCCTTGTGGCCTAGCAGCTAGGATTCCTGGTTTGTATCTAGGTTTCAATTCCTGGGCACTAAGATCCCACTTTAGGACTGTTCACTCCTGTCTTTCTGAGATCACAGGCAGCAATGGGGCCTCTGACCTCGAGGCTTCTGGGACAAGTACCTCCTTCTTAGAATAATCTTGCCCTTGATTCAAACATTTGCAAAGTTATGGATCACTGCCAACCTAAAAATTAGGCCCTAAGAAGGAGGACTGTTTGGGGCAATATTGAGTGGGGTAAGGTAAGGTAACATTTGCAAAGTTATGGATCACTGCCAACCTAAAAATTAGGCCCTAAGAAGGAGGACTGTTTGGGGCAATATTGAGTGGGGTAAGGTAAGGGACTGAGGAAAGAAAACATCATTCCAAGAGGTGCAGATGGCACTTTGGAGACTAGGTTCAGTCTATAAGTATGGGGGGGAAACAGTGTGGAGGAACTCAGGAGCACAGCTACAATTTCTCCCAAGTACTAAAACAGAAAAGTTATTGGAGACCATGGAAGGGCTAATAAAGCAGTCTGAATGGTCTTAGAGGAGATGGGAGAGGGAGGGTTCAGTTCTAACAAAGAAAAAGGAATACTTTTTCTATTTTTCCCTCCACATCTCAGGATTTATATCTGAATATATTTTTGTTAAAGCTTCAGAAGCATCACTGGGTATTCATGCATTGGCTAGGGTGGGGGAGAATGTACTAAGAGTTATTTCTTTAATAATTATTTAAAAACTGAGCAATCACACTTAGACCTCATTTATTCTTCATCAGCATCTCATCTCCTTGTTCTCTCCTTCACACAATTCACATGGCAGTGTATTTCAGCACATCACATTTTGGGGGGACATAATGACACTTACAAAATGTACCAATAAATTTGGGTAGTACATATACATACACTTCCCTGGTGGCTCAGACGGTAAAGCGTCTGTCTACAATGCGGGAGACCTGAGTTCGATCCCTGGGTCTGGAAGTTCCCCGGAGAAGAAAAAGGCAACTCACTCCAGTACTCTTGCCTAGAAAATCCCATGGACAGAGGAGCCTGGTGGCCATGGGGTTGCAAAGAGTCGGACACGACTGAGCGACTTCACTTTCACTTATACATAGCAAAGTCAATATTGTGTTTCTTTCAGAGTTCTTTATAATATATAGTTATCTCTAGAGGTATACACGGAGAAGGCGATGACACCCCACTCCAGTACTCTTGCCTGGAAAATCCCATGGGCGGAGGAGCCTGGTGGGCTGCAGTCCATGGGGTCGCGAAGAGTTGGACAGGACTGAGCGACTTCACTTTCACTTTTCACTTTCATGCAATGGAGAAGGAAATGGCAACCCACTCCAGTGTTCTTGCCTGGAGAATCCCAGGGACAGGGGAGCCTGGTGGGCTGCTGTCTATGGGGTCGCACAGAGTCGGACACGACTGAAGAGACTTAGCAGCAGCAGCAGAGGTATACATATTTCATTCTATTGATAAAAAGTGCTAAAATTTTTAATGGGCTTAGAAATATTGGGAGATATTGTCAATGATGGCTTATCCCATATTTAATATCAGGTCTTATTTTTCTTAGTTTTAGCTTCAGGTAATTTTCTTCAATTATTTAATATATTTTTCTTGAATCCACATGGACAGTATTAACTTCTTTGATAAAAATCATAAAAACCAGACTTTCCCCCTTAACTTTATGTTTTAAAAAAGGTGCATTAAACTACCTTGGTAACGGCTCTGAGATATGCCTTAATTTGACTTCTTTGTTCATATAATTTCAATTTCATATACTAGAATACTATGTGACAAGATATCTTCCAATGCCCAGTTGTTCTGTTCCTACCTAAGAGCCAAATAGAAAAAAAAAAAAAATCTGTAACCTCATAATTAGATTCACAAAGGCCAAAATTTACAGAACTAGTTGAGTAATCAGTTCAGTTCAGTTCAGTCGCTCAGTCGTGTCTGACTTTTTCTGACCCCATGGACTGCAGCACGCCAGGCCTCCCTGTCCATCACCAACTCCCAGAGCTTGCTCAAATTCATGTCCATCAAGTTGGTGATGCCATCTAACCATCTCATCCTCTGTCTTCCCCTTCTTTACCTGCCTTCAATCTTTCCCAGCATCAGGGTCTTTTCCAGTGAGTCAGTTCTTCACATCAGGTGGCCAAACTATTGGAGTTTCAGCTTTAGCATCAGTCCTTCCAATGAATATTCAGGACTGATTGCCTTTAGGATGGACTGGTTGGATCTCCTAGGAGTCCAAGGGGCTCTCAAGAGTCTTCTCCAACACCATAGTTCCAAAGCATCAATTCTTCGGTGCTCAGCTTTCTTTATAGTCCAACTCTCACATCCATACATGACCATTGGAAAAACTATAGCCTTGACTAGACGGACCTTTGTGGGCAAAGTAATGTCTCTGCTTTTTAATATGCTGTCTAGGTTGGCCATAGCTTTTCTTCCAAGGAGCAAGCATCTTTTAATTTCATGGCTATAGTCAACATCTGCAGTGATTTTGGAGCCTCCCAAAATAAAGTTTGTCACTGTTTCCATTGTTTCCCCATCTATTTGCCATGAAGTGATGGGACTGGATGCCATGATCTTAGTTTTCTGAATGTTGAGTTTTAAGCCAACTTTTTCACTCTCCTCTTTCACTTTTATCAAGAGGCTCTTTAGTTCTTTTTCACTTTCTGCCATAAGAGTGGTGTTACCTGCATATCTGAGGTTATTGATATTTCTCCTGGCAACCTTGATTCCGGCTTGTGCTTAATCCAGCCCAGCATTTCCCATGATGTACTCTGCATATAAGTGAAATAAACAGGGTGAGAATATACAGCCTTGATGTACTCCTTTCCTGATTTGGAACCAGTCTGTTGTTCCATGTCTAGTTCTAACTGTTGCTTCTTGACCTGCATACAGATTTCTCAGGAGGCTTCTTGACCTGCATACAGATTTCTCAGGAGGTGGTATGATATTCCCATCTCTTTAAGAATTTTCCACAGTTTATTGTGATCCACACAGTCAAAGGCTTTGGCATAGTCAATAAAGCAAAAGTAGATGTTTTTTTTGGAACTTTCTTGCTTTTTCGATGATCTAATGGATGTTGGCAATTTGATCTTTGGTTCCTCTGCCTTTTCTAAATCCAGCTTGAACATCTGGAAGTTCACAGTTCATGTACTGTTGAAGCCTGGCTTGGAGAACTTTGAACATTACTTTGCTAGCATGTGAGATGAGTGCAATTGTGTGGTAGTTTGAGCATTCTTTGGCATTGCCTTTCTTTGGGATTGGAATGAAAACTGACCTTTTCCAGTTCTGTGGCCACGGCTGAGTTTTCCAAATTTGCTGGCATCTTGAGTTAAGCACTTTCACAACATCATCTTTTAGGACTTGAAATAGCTCAACTGGAATTCTATCACCTCCACCAGCTTTGTTCATAGTGATGATTCCTAAGGCCCACTTGACTTCACACTCCAGAATGTCTGACTCTAGCTCAGTGATCACACCATCATGGTTATCTGTGTCATTAAGATCTTTTTTACATAGTTCTTCTGTGTATTGTTGCCACCTCTTCTTAATATCTTCAGCTTCTGTTAGGTCCCTACCATTTCTGTCCTTTATTGAGCCCATCTTTGCATGAAATGTTCCCTTGGTATCTCTAATTTTCTTGAAGAGATCACTAGTCTTTCCCATTCTATTGTTTTCCTCTATTTCTTTGCATTGTTCACTTAAGAAAGCTTTCTTATCTCTCCTTGCCATTCTTTGGAACTCTGCATTCAGATGGGTATATCTTTCCTTTTCTCCTTTGCCTTTTGCGTCTCTTCTTTTCACTATTTGTAAGGCCTCCTCAGAAAACCATTTTGCCTTTTTGTATTTCTTTTTCTTGGGGATGGTCTTGATCGCTGCCTCCTGTACAATGTCAGAAACCTCCATCCATAGCTCTTCAGGCACTCTGTCTATCAGATCTAGTCCCTTTAATCTATTTGTTGCTTCCATTGTATAATCGTAAGGGATTTGATTTAGGTCATACCTGAATGGTCAGTGGTTTTCCCTACTTTCTTCAATTTAAGTTTGCATTTGCAATACGGAGTTCATGATCTGAGCCACATAATCTGAGTCAGTTCCTGGTCTTATTTTTGCTGAAAGATAAGACACTGAAAGATGAACTCCCCAGGTCGGTAGTGCCCAATATGCTCCTGGAGAAGAGTGGAGAAATAACTCCAGAAAGAATGAAGAGATGGAGCCAAAGCAAAAAAAAAGAAAACATGATGCTGTAAAGAACAATACTGCATAGGAACCTAGAATGTTAGGTCCATGAATCAAGGTAAATTGGAGGTGACCAAAAAGGAGATGGCAAGAGTGAACATCGACATTTTAGGAATCAGTGAACTAAAATGGACTGGAATGGGTGAATTTAACTCAGATGACCATTATATCTACCACTATGGGCAAGAATCCCTTAGAAGAAATGGCGTAGCCCTCAAAAGAGTCCAAAATGCAGTATTTGGATACAATCTCGAAAATGACAGAACGGTCTCTGTTCGTCTCCAAGGCAAACCATTCAATGTCACATTAATCCAAGTCTATGCCCTGACCAGTAATGCTGAAGAAGCTGAAGTTGAATGGTTCTATGAAGACCTACAAGACCTTCTAGAACTAACACCCAAAAAAGATGTCCTTTTCATTATAGGGGACTGGAATGCAAAAGTAGGAAGTTAAGAACTACCTGGAGTAACGGGCAAGTTTGACCTTGGAGTACAAAACGAAGCAGGGCAAAGGCTAACAGAGATTTGCCAAGAGAACACACTGGTCATAGCAAATACCCTCTTCCAACAGCACAAGAGAAGACTCGACACATGCATATCACCAGATGGTCAATACTGAAATCAGACTGATTACATTATTTGCAGCCAAACCTGGAGAAGCTCTATATAGTCAAGTAACAGTCACCACTATAAATGTTTTTTATACTTCAGGAAAAACCATTGCCTAGAACATGTAACACAATTAGCCTTTTTAATTTTCTAGGCTCCTCTGGATATTTGCTATTTTAAATTGTTACTCATACATACACCAATCATCCCTCTTCAAGAAACAGAATCAAAGGAATTTCCTGTAGAATACTGATGCTGACAATCCATAGTCTGAGGACTGGCTCAATCTATGTGGCCAACTCCAGTAGTATCCAAGGACCCCTGAGCAATTCTTTTAAACATCTCTTCTGCTACACACAACAATTCCATAGACTCCTCGAAGTCCTCTGCCCATTCCTACTGTCTTCACTCAACTGATGACAATATCTTATCCACAAGACTGTTAGACAGGAATACTCTCCACTTTCCTCCATCCATCTACAAATAGGCACACCCACATTCCATCTTGCTTCCTTCCCACATCCTGAGTCTGGCAGCATCGATAATGTCATCTTCTCTCATTTATATTAATGTAATGAAAAGGTTAAAAACCCAACCCTGTCTCTACCAGGCTATCTTTCTTCCTTCCTGTCATTATGATGCTGCCAGAGGAGGCTATACTCATGGGCTTGGTTTTCTTGTCCATCAGTCTTCTGCTCACCACAGTATAGCTTTTGCCCTCATTACTAACAACATGCTTTCTTAAAAGATCACTGATGACTTCCAAATTGTTAAATCCATTGAGAGCTGGACCTTGCTCCTTGGAAGAAAAGCTATGACAAACCTAGGCAGCATATTAAAAAGCAGAGACATCACTTTGCTGATAAAGGGCTGTATAGTCAGAGCTATGGTTTTTCTAGTAATCATGTACAGATGTGAGAGTTGGACCATAAAGAAGGCTGAGCACTGAAGAATTGATGCTTTTGAACTGCAGTCCTGAGAAGACTCTTGATGGTCCCGTGAACAGCAAGGAGATCGAACCAGTCAAACCTAAAGGAAATCAACCCTGGATATTCACTGGAAGGACTGATGCTGAAGCTTCAATACTTTGGGTACTTGATGTGAAGAGCCGACTTATTGGAAAACAACCTGATGCTGGGAAAGACTGAGTGCAGGAGAAGCGGGTGATAGAGGATAACATGGTTGGATGGCATCCAAATCAATGATATAAGTTTGCGCAAACTCCGGGAGATAGGGAAGGACAGGGAAACCTGGCGTGTTGCAGTCTATGGGGTCACAAAGAGTCCAACAACAATCAGTGACTGACCCAACAAAAATATTCTCTTAAATGTTTTTTATTACAATCAATTTCTCTCTCTTTTTTTTTTTTTGACCTATACATTACAACAATTTCTCTTCTCTCTCTTTCTCTGATGTCTTTCACTATGACCTTCACATACTTCTCCTTTTATAACTGCACCTGACAAAGAGTTCAGATGTGGGCCCAGACACCATTAGAGAATCCATAGCTTTTGTGTTTCCATAAATATGACTGTTTTTCTGTGGAGAGTAGACCCTAGCTTTTATCACATTCTTAAAGGAGTCCATGACTCAAAAAAAGGGTTAAGAATCACTGCCTTCAAGGTGAATGTTTCCAGGATACAACTTCTGGGCTCCTCTTCCTGCTTTTGCTCTCTTCTTGGGGTATCTTATCTGTTTCTCTGTCTTCAACTTACACCTATGTTTCTGTGATCTCCACATTTTTATCTCCAGTTTTTACCCTTCTTCTGAGTTCTAGATTCATATCAACAACTATCTACAAGACAGCTCCCCTTGGACTTAACATGTTTGAACCAAACTCATTATCTTTCCAAAGAACCTCTTCACTTTTATTTCTTAAGATAGCAACCAGTCCATAACCAATTGTCCAACCTATAAATGTGTTAGTCTTTATAAACTATTCTTTCACCAATCACCTCCACAAATCCTCATTGATTTTTCAGATCTGTCCCTTTCTTTTCCTTCCCACTGTTACTACCAAAATTCAGACGCTTCTCACCCATGCTGCTGTAATTGTCCCTGACCTCTCTCTCTATTAATTAATGACTCCCAGATTTATTCCCTCCAATCCACATTATCATCCAGTTTTTCCTCTCTCATGCCAGCTGGACCACATCACTGTTCCCACTTAAAACTCTTAATGATTTCTGATCACAAGGCGGAGTTCAGCTACAGCTTTACATCAGGCTCTGCCCACAACCTCTTCTCTCATGTCTTCCCTCACAAGGCTTTGATCCAGTGACAGCAAGTTTTGAGTCCATTAAGCTGCCATGCTTTCACACAAACCCTGCTCCCTTCTCTATGTTTGAAATGTTTACCACCTGCCTTGTCGGATATGACTGAGTGACTGAGCTTGCACACTTTTGTCTACCAAGCAAACTTTGACTTAACCTTCCAGACTCAGGTAAAATGTCACCTCTTTGGTAAAACTTTTCCATTCCAGATGAATCTTTCCTGTATTTTCCCTTATCTTTACTATTGTATTTATACTAACAATCTATTTACTTGTCTTCCCACTCTCCTCTGTGGCAAGAACTTTGTCTATTGTCTATGTTTATTTGAATCCCCAGTGACTAATATTATGTTGGCCAAAAAGTTCATCTGGAGTTTTTCAAAACATCTTACAGAAAAACCCAAATGAACCTTTTGGCCAACTCAATATATATTTTTGTGGCTCAAAAACTATTCTTATTTGAATCCCCAGTGACTAATATATTTTTGTGGCTCAAAAGCTTTAGGTCCAATTAGTTATATCCTTAAAAAAAAATAGGTAAATCATGTCTTACTATGTCTAGTCCAAGTCATGAAATTTCTGATTTTAAAGGAAACAGAAGCCCCAGTATACTTGTGAAGCTTTGACTGAGAGAGGTAGACTGGGATTCCAATCACAACTTAGCAGGAAAGGGTGACAGTGAGGCCGCACACAAGGAAGCTATGCTGGTCCTGAGCCTGCTCTCCATGGAGACAGCTTCTGCTGCTGCTAAGTCACTTCAGTCGTGTCCCACTCTGTGCGACCTCATAGACGGCAGCCCACTAGGCTCCGCCGTCCCTGGGATTCTCCAGGCAAGAACACTGGAGTGGGTTGCCATTTGCTTCTCCAGCGCATGAAAGTGAAAAGTGAAAGTGAAGTTGCTCAGTCGTGTCCGACCCTCAGTGACCCCATGGACTGCAGCCTACCAGGCTCCTCCGTCCATGGGATTTTCCAGGCAAGATTATTGGAGTGGGGTGCCATTGCCTTCTCCAATGGAGATGGCTAGCAGTCCAAATAATATCATCCAGAGGCAGGCATGAATTTGGGCTACAGTCGGACCAACTTGGAAGAAGGCAATGACACCCCACTCCAGTACTCTTGCCTGGAAAATCTCATGGGCGGAGGAGCCTGGTAGGCTGCAGTCCATGGGGTTGCTAAGAGTCAGACGCAACTGAGTGACTTGACTTTCACTTTTCACTTTCATGCACTGGAGAAGGAAATGGCAACCCACTCCAGTGTTCTTGCCTGGAGAATCCCAGGGATGGGGGAGCCTGGTTGGCTGCCGTCTATGGGGTCGCACAGAATCGGACATGACTGAAACGACTTAGCAGCCGCAGCAGCAGCAGACCAACTTGGCTTGAATTCTCATCCCACTGCTTACTTGGGCAAAGTCTTAGCCTCTTATTCTTTCAACCCGTATTCCTGAGTGTGCCAGGCACCGGGCATTGTGTATGCCTCCAGTGCTGAGGTACAAAACCAGTATTTGTCCTTATGGAGTTTGCAGGCTAGAAGGGAGTTGATCAAATAATTAAGACTGTGATAAAGTATTTCAGAGTAGAAGTATGTAGTGCTTTGAGAATATGTAATTTGACTTCACTGGGCTTCCCAGGTGGCACTAGTTGTAAAGAAGGCATGGAAACCCACTCCAGTATTCTTGCCTGGAGAATCCCACGGAAGAAGAGCCTGGCAGGCTACAGTCCAGAGGGTCGCACAGAGTGGGACACGACTGAAGAGACTTAGCACGTACACACAGGGGCTCAAGAAAGGTTTGCCTGACTTCTGCTGCATAAGTGGAAGTTAAACAGGTCAAAGAGGGAACAGCGCTTTTGGCAGCGGAAAGGTCAGGTGAGGAAGCTCTGAGAGAACTTTGGCAAGCATGAGGAACTGGAGGGAGGCCAGCCCCTACTTTACAGCACTGTTGCAAGGATTAAAATAAGTACCATGTGTAAAGTAGGTAGCCAATGTTGGCACATAGTAAGCATTCAACAAATATTAGGATCTATGCAAGTCCCTTATTGATGGGGTGTGGCAGCAAAAGTTTCTAGACAGTGGGAGAACCCACAGGTAGAAAGAAGCAGTCTGGAGGTTTCTGGATGTTTGGGGCGGGAGGAATGAAATCAAACCATCCTATAGGACATCAGCCATGAGCTGAGGTGACAGAAGAGTTCAAAAGGGAAGCAGTGGCTGAGAAAATAGTCTAAAAAACTTTTCCTTTTTTGCTTTTTGCAGACATGCATTTACAGTCCATGTTATCATACATGGCAAAATTGCAATTACCTTATTTCTTTAGCTTAAAAACAAGTTAGAAATGCTTATCAAAGTATTAATTTAGATATGGTTAAAATAGGATGTTTTATATTTTATGTGATGTTTATCACAATAAAAATTTTTTTAACTTTTTTCCTACAAATTATAGTATATCTGTAAAATGGAATATTATGTTTCTATTAAACACACTAAGGTATAGCTACAAAAAATATTAATTTAGAAGACAGAAGAGCAAGTGAAACTACACCACAAAGATGTAATCTACAAAATCTAGGTTATGGGAACCTCTATAGGCCAAAAACCTAGTCTCCTTAACAAAGATTTGAAGCAATTTAAAAAAGGAGAGCAACGAAGGGCAAACACAGATTACAAGAGACCTAAAAGACTTAGTCCAACTCTCACATCCATACATGACTACTAGAAAAACCAGAGCCTTGACTAGATGGACCTTTGCTGACAAAGTAATGTCTCTGTTCTTTTAATATGCTGTGAGAGTTGGACTATAAAGAAAGCTGAGCACCAAAGAATTGATGCTTTTGAACTGTGGTATCAGAGAAGACTCTTGAGAGTCCCTTGGACTGCAAGGAGATCCAACCAGTCCATCCTAAAGGAGATCAGTCCTGGGTGTTCATTGGAAGGACTGACGTTGAAGCTGAAACTCCAATACTTTGGCCACTTGATGCAAAGAGCTGACTCATTTGAAAAGACCCTGATGGTAGGAAAGATTGAGGGCAGGAGGAGAAGGGGACGACAGAGAATGAGATGGCTGGATGGCATCACCAACTCAATGGACATGAGTTTGGGTAGACTCCAGGAGTTGGTGATGGACAGGGAGGCCTGGTGTGCTGCGGTTCATGGGGTTGCAAAGAGTTGGACACGACTGAGCGACTGAACTAAACTGAAAAGACTTAACCAATCACAATGTGTGGACCTTATTCTGGATCCTTATTCAAATAAAGAAATCTTTAAAAATGTAGGATGTTTCTGAGAGATAGTAAGAAATGTAAACACTAACCAGATGTTTGTCTATATTAGAGAATTATTTTTACTAGTTTTGTAGGGGAGTTGTAGTTATCTTTATAGCGACATACTAAAATATTTATGAATGAAGTGATATACCACCTGAAATTGTTTCAAAATGCTATGGGGAGAGGAAGTAGGTACAGAGTATAGATAAAACAAGACCAGCCAAAGTTAATAATTCTTGAATTTGGATAATGGACACATGGGTGTTCATTTTACTATTCTGTCTATATTTGTATATGTTTAAAATTTTCCATAATAAAAAGCTTTTTAAAAAAGAAAACAAAATCTCATATTGACATCTGTGTGGAATGAATAAGCTTCAATTCACAGAGAATAACACACCCCAAGTGATACAGCAGAGTTTACCTGACAGTCCAGTGCTTCCAATACAGGGGGCACAGGTTCAATCCCTGGTTGGGGAAATAAGATCCCATATGTGGCACAGCAAAACACACACACACACACACACACACAATGAAACTTCATTCCCAAGTGCTAACCCTCTGGCTGGATGTTCATAACCAAGGCTTCCCACCCTCTCTCGTCCAGACACACCAGCTTCCTTGCTGTTGCCTTAGCGTGCCAGGTACCTTCCCGCCTGGGGAGCTTGGCATTAACTTTTCCTTCTGCTAGGGAGCTTGCCCCTCAGATATGCACACAGTTACACCCTGAATTTTATTCTGGTTTCAAGTAAAATGCCATCTCATCCAAGCAACCTTGCTCATACCTCCTCTCTGAAATAACAACTCCCACCATGCATATTCTTATTTTCTGCTTATAATTTCCCACATAACACTTATCATTACTTGACCTATGTCCACTTAAACTTTTTATATCTCCTTCTATTCACCACATGGAAAGTCAGCCCCATGAGGGCCAACACTTCACCTCTCTTCTCTGCTGCATCCCTACCACCTCGAGCAGTGCCTGCCGCATTGCAAGTGCTCAGTCAACTCACAGGATGAAGGAGAGATGGAAGGAATAAAGATCAGCTACATACAATGACCTATTCTTCTGTTTATGTTTCAATTTGGAGAAGATTTTGTTATTAATTAATCAGAAGTAATTTACTTTAAAACCTTTGCCATCGTCAGAGCTGTTGGCTGAAATGGAGCCATAAGGTAAAAGGCAAGATCTAGGAAAATCAAACATGCTTTTGGAAATATACACACAGTATAATTTAACCACAGTATCATTTTTATCTGTTGTGTGACTTCCTTCTGTTCAAATTGAAACATAGGAAATTGGTCGTATGGGAGAAAACATTACATTTAGTTTAAGCAGAAGCAAGACAATCGACTCTCTGCATCCATTGATTTCGCATCCATGGATTCAACCAACCACTGATGGAAAATGGATGAAGCTGCAGATATAGAAGGCCAACTGTGTTCATTGCACTGTGCCATCATATATACTAAGGGGTAGAACATCATCAGATTTGGGTGTTCATGGGGGCTCCTGGATACTCCCCAGGTGGTGCTAGTGATAAAGAACCTACTTTGCAATGCAAGAGACACAAGAGACATGGGTTCAATCCCTGGGTCGGGAAGATCCCCTGGAGAAGGGCATGGCAATCCACTCTAGTATTCTTGCCTGGAAAATCCCATGGACAGAGGAGCCTTGTGGGTAGTAGTCCATGGGGTCACAAAGAGTCGGACATGACCGAAGTGACTTAGCACATGCAGCCAACACCCTGTGGATACTTATACCCTTAAGTAAGTTCAGTCAAGTAGTAGTTTCTTGAAGACAGAGGCAAAGACGACTTCTGTAGTTCTTATCTTGTCTAACACTGTACTATACACTACATGATATAGGCAATAAATACTACTGACTTAAACCAGTACTATATATATATATATATATATATATGTTGTTGTTTTTGTCAGAAAAGTGTCTGTATCAATACAAGTAGGTCAATATGAGGATGAGAAGTCTTGTAAATAATTGAACAAGTATCTGGGAGAAGAGCACGCCAGCACAAGGAATGCTTCTGTTGCTGCTAAGTCGCTTCAGTCGTGTCCGACTCTGTGCAACCCCATAGACGGCAGCCCACCAGGCTTCCCCGTCCCTGGGATTCTCCAGGCAAGAACACTGGAGTGGGTTGCCATTTCCTTCTCCAATGCATGAAAGTGAAGAGTAAAAGTGAAATCGCTCAGTCATGTCCGACTCTTAGCGACCCCATGGACTGCAGCCTACCAGGCTCCTCCGTCCATGGGATTTTCCAGGCAAGATTATTGGAGTGGGGTGCCATTGCCTTCTCCGGCACAAGGAATGGTTAGTGCCAAATCCCTTGGGCGGGATGGGACATGGGACAATCAGGAAACAGCACGGAAGCCAATGTGGCAAGACCAGAGCAGACTGGGCACTGTGATTATGGGCGCCCAGATGGGAGGGAAAGCATTGCCCTGGCACAGGCAAAGGTGCCAGATGCTCCCAGAGGAGGGACTCAGGAAAACTGCCCTTAATAACAAGATCAGCTCTAACCATCCTCTGGAGGTTAACTGTGTTTGACTGTGGGTGACACCAACACCCTGCCTTGCATCTCGTCTCGCTCTTTTGTGGCCCTCCCACCTGCACCCTGGGCATCCAGCCTGGGAGGAGGTCTAGTGAGAACAGTCAGCCGTGGTGCCTTTCAGGTCCCAGCTAAGGGTGGGGAGGAGTTTTAACTATGAGTACATGTTTACTACTACACAGAAATGGATATTTTGATTACTGAAATGAGAACAGTTTTAGCACTAATCAGAAGACATTTTATTATCTCTGGCTGATGAGCAAAATTCCAGGATCTGCCTGAGGATTTGTTCAAAGGTCTAGGAGAAAGAAGCCCTATAGTAGATTTGGAGGTTCTGTTGTGAAAAAGACTGCTCTATGGCGTTTTGCTTATTTGCTGTAATAGTTTTAAGTCCTTAGATCCTTACAGAAGGATTTTTAAGAGCCAAAGACAGGACACCACATTTTCCATTTGAGTGTAAGCCAACCACACAGCCTCTCATTTTGCCCACTTAAAACATGTCAGAAGATTAGCACCATTCTGAACCTTCCTTTATTACTAATTGTTATGTTACATAGTTGCTTTTTCATTTCTAAAAGTTATTTCCTGTAGATAATTTAGTTATCTATAGGATAATAAAATGTCCTCTGATTAGTGCTAAAACTTTTCATTTCAGTAATCAAAATACCTATTTCTATGTAGTAGTAAACATGTATTCATAGTTAAAACTCCTCCCTGCCCTTAACTAGAACTTGAAAAGCACCGTGGCTGACTGTAGTTCCTCTTCTGAGAGGTAAACCGAGTTAAGGATAAGCTCTGTCTTCCCAAGCACAGTGACTGTGCTTTACAGGTAAAATAAACAGTTACGAGGCAAATGCAAGCAGACACCACAGTTAGCCAAGCTGATTCATTTAAAAAAAAAAAAGCACATTAAAGCTGAATCAACTGTCATCTTTCCATGATGACTGTTGATCTGATGTGATGAGAGAAAGTTCACACACGTGGATGAGTCCACTGGGCTCCCTGATGGTCTGGGACATCGTTAACTAATACTGATTCTGGCCCTGGTTCAAACTTCTAAGCCTTTGTTCTTGGGGCTCAGAGGATGGCTTTGAAGTTCAGGATAAAGCTCTTCTAACACACCATTACCAAAGAATAACCTTTTGATTATGATCTCATGAAAGTCTAATCAATAACTTACATAAGTTAAAACCATGGCAAACAGTGACGATCCTGTAATTGGACCTTTATGAATTCCATATGTTACAATCTCGGCATTAGCTAGCAGTCTTGCATAATACATGTATCTCTTCCCCAAACACAGCCGCTGAACTTTTTTAAAAGGCTATGAAACTTTTCACAGCTACCGAAAAGAGTTCAGCCTTGAACTCTCTGGGCCCTTAAACTAGGGTGTGGGTACCTAGTGGGTAGGAATTTGGGGAAAGCTTAAAAGGCTACTTCCTCCAAATCCAACAGACACTCATTTGTGTAAAGCAATTAAAGCCAATAACTTTTTACTTAATTGCATGGCTTGTGTGCGTTGAAAAAATATTATCAGGGGAATAAAAGACTTCTCCAACAAATCACTGTTAAAACATAAATGGAAACTATATTCATTCAGCAAAAGGCATGCTCTCATGTGAAGTTCTCAAATAACCTGGACTTGGCAAGGAAGCCATTACGTCATTATCTATAGTATCTAAGATTTATATTTACTTCTAGCTCTCTCTCGTTAAGCTAAATTACATTATTACTAAATTTTAAAATGTGGGTGTTCAGTGTAGCTTCACTAGCTTCACTTTGGGCAGAAGGGCAGTAGCAAATGAGAGAAGATTTGGAAAGGAAAGTACCTAATTCAGAGCCATGGGAGTTAAATACAAACAAAACAAATCCAGAGTTTTCTGATCTATGTAAGGGGACAAGGAAGTCTAAATTGAAGGAACACTTAATGACAGAATAAAAGATATCCAAAGATCAGTCCTACCTTTTTGGACTAAACATCAGATCTTTAAAGAGAAATGAGAATATAAAGCCAAAAGCAATGGCAAAGAGAGGACATGTCAAAAGAGTCATTTTTGCATGTTGGCCCCTCCCTCAAAACTATTACTACCCCGGCCAGTGTCACCTATTCAGTTTCATTACCGGTAACCACGATTTTTTTCCTTTTGCAATATATTTTAAAGTTGCCAAATCTATTTCCTAGCAAATGTATATATGCCTTTAGATGCCTTAGTTCAAAATAGCACTGCTAAATCTTTGTAACTCTACTGCTATTATATAGAATGTCTCCACTTGCAAATGTTACTAGCTTTCAAATTAAAATTTGAATTACTAACTCACAATGCATTCATTGTACCCATCTACAAAGAAATATGATATCTGGCTTCATATCTCCTCTATTTGATTATAATTCCTAAAGGCTGAGACCATAATTGTTTAGCAATCTCTTTTAAATGGTTTAATGTCATTTTATAAAAGTAAAATCAAATATCTTGTGCATGCACACACACACAGAAAGGGATGATCAAAGCAGGCCATAACATCAATGGAAGAAGGATCCGGCTTTTAACCTCTTCAGTTTGATTTTTTTTTTTTTTTAAGAAAATATCAGTGAGCTGATTTTGGTCCAGGTTCAATTCCTGGGTAGGGAATTAAGATCTCGCTTCACGCCCCCTCTCATTGCAGCCTTGCTGAGATCAGTCCCCAGTTATGACAGAGGATAACAGGTTACATAAGGAGGAAAAGACAGACCAATAGGAAAACTGTATGTATGCAAATCTGCAGAGCTTATATGATCTGAATCATGATTTGCGTGAATGTGTGGAAATTAAAAAATACTGAAAAAGGGGTCTCCTGTATTCAGGAGGGGCTCGATTAACTTCAAAAATGTCCTTGGTTCTGGGCTCCACTTCTGTGGCATTGGTACAAGACCTCTCACCAGTTGCCTGGAAGCAGGACTCAACATCCTGGGACTGCCCTGGCGGTCCAGTGGCTAAGACGCCACGCTCCCAAGGCAGGGGGCTTGGGTTTGAGCCCTGGTCAAGGAACTAGATCCCCATGTGCCACAACTCACAGTTTTCATCCCACAACTAAAAGATCCCACATGCTGTAGCTAAGACCCTTTCAGGAGGGGAAAAAAAGAATGGCTCTGGAAATTACAAACAGATCAGCATCAATATCTCTCTTTTAATAGCTAAAGGGATAAGCTAGACATCAACGTAGAGTCACAAGACACAAACAGTGCCTGACTTAACTGATGGTTTTCCTTAAGAGAGAGCACAGGAAACAATGGAGAGAGTCTACTTTTATTTCAGAATCACTATGGATTCCTTCCCACAGCTGGGACATCTAGCCTTTCTACCATGCTATGGAATGGTGACACAATCAAACTAAAAGGTATGCCCAAAGCATAAACCTGGAGAAGGCTGGTCTGCACACTGGTGTTTCACTCAAACTGATCTTGGAAAACCAACCACTTAGATATTCTTATTCTTTTAGAAACAAAATGTGAAGTTGCTCACAACAGCTGTAGACTTTCTTAAATCAAGTAGATTTTAATACACTGCAAGACAGAAGTGTCCACATCTTAACCTATTTTAATTGGTTAAATTAAACAGAACATTATTAAAACTAGAATAAAATATGCCAACCACTAAAGCATAATGGGGCAATTGAAACTAGGCAAATCAATCTAGAAAATCCTAGCTTATCACAACCTGAATTTGAGTAAGCAATTTCATGCTATACAAAAAGTCAACTTGATTATGAAACCTATTGTGTGCAAAAATCCTTTCGTGCCATGCATTAAATATAATACTACTATTTATTTAAATGATATGAATCCAAAATTTCAGAGAAACATACAAAAAGCTTACTAAAGCTATTTAAAATGGCTTATGAAAGCTGCTTTTGAAAATTAAGTATTACTTTTCTAATTTTGTTTTTTGTCTTTAATTCTTACAAGGCTTTTTTTCTTTCTTTCTTTTTACATATCAGTATGGGAAACTAGTCTCTAATGTCAGTGACTTTTTGCTAAATGGCTATCCTTAAGGGTACAACAAAAAGAAGTGAGATTTCATTGTAGTAAGTGAGATTCTGGATGGATAGGAAGTGTGGGCCATCAATATGACGAAAGTCTGGATAGCCAAAATGATGGGGGAGTTCTTACAGAGGCACTTGAAGATCCACCCTGCAATGCTTCCTGTGAGAGGCTGAGCTCCCTTCCAGCTCTGCTAAGCTATGGCTGACCTTGAAAGTG
Source organism: Bubalus bubalis (assembly GCF_019923935.1). NCBI lineage: Eukaryota > Metazoa > Chordata > Mammalia > Artiodactyla > Bovidae > Bubalus > Bubalus bubalis. The sequence goes on from NC_059160.1 coordinate 71,726,625, forward strand.
TCTTTGTTCACAAGCAGCCTCTCTGTCAGCATTTCCTCCCCACTCCTGTCTGGACTGGCGTGCTGGTTCCTTCTTGTTTCGACTTTTTCCACTCCCAAACTTTGTCATTTGTTCATGCTACTCTTCCTGAGCCCCCCAAAACTGCTTTATTCTGGAAAAAAAAATCCTCCCATACATTTATTTCTAAGTTATCTCACTCCCACAGAACTCTTTCCATCAGCTTTTTTTTTTAGAGTCATCTTGGCATTATCCCTTATATTTCTGTCCCGAGTGTTTTCCCTCAATTTGCTTTGGTTGAGCCATATCACTTTTCACACTATTAGAGGAAATGAAAGTAACAGAAGTTCTCGTACCATGGGGGGAAATTATGTTTATTAAATGGAAGAAGGAAGGAAAAGGGGAGAGGCTGTAATTCTAAGATTGCTGGATTCTAGGGGAAAGCATTTAGCCCCAGGAAAAGCCAACATTCTAAAATGAAATGAGAGAAGGACAACACAAGGGTCATGACACGTTGTGCTGACATGATGACTTTCTTCCTTCTTAGGCAGTGGACAAAAGACCAAGCCAATCCTTTGCCTTTCAAAGTCAAGTAAAAACAGTGCTATGTTTAAAGATATATATTGTCTATTAAAAACTTTACAGCTCTCATTGAAAAATCTTTATCTATAGTTTCTTTTGATGCTGTTGGAATCTCCACAATTCAGGATCTCAGAGAGCTCTGTAAACAGGTCAGTCTTCATAAAGCACCCCCTCTAAGGTAAAATGGTAGAACATGATAGCTTTGAGCTGGAAGAATTCTAGGACATCATGTGGGGAAATTGAAGGTCATAGAGGTTAGGTTATATTTCCAACGTCAGCACTGGCAGAACTGGACCAGCATGTTTTCCATGATATCACACTGCCTCCCTAACAACCATTTCCATGATGCTAACATTGAAATGAAAGGGGAAAAACCCACACTGATACTAGCCTAGGATTTGGGGGACTGCCATCATTAAATATCCACCGTGTCCTAGGCACTGTGTTGGATGAAACATACGATGGCCAGAGCTGAGCAGCATCTGTAAGGATTCCATCCAACTGCTGCCCCCAAATTGAACTTTAAAGTGTGTGTGTGTATGTGTGTGTGTTTATTGGGCTGGATAACACAAGAACAGATCAACAGATTTCCTTGACTCCATCCCGGCAGAAAAATTGTAGGCAATTCTTTCCTTCAACATTTTATGGGACCATTGAATTGTGATGTGGTGATGCTACTACACCTTTTCACAGCTTAAAGATTCAGAGTGAAGCAAAGTGGAAAGCTCTGCTCTGGCTGTCAGCAGATGTGAGCTCTTTGGCCAGCTCTGTGGCTAGCTTTCTCTGTGATCCTCAGAAAGTCAGTCATCATCTCTGGTCTTGAATTTTCTCATCAGAAAAATAAGGTGTCTGAGGAATCTTTAAGATTCCTTCTCTTTTAAGAGTTTATCATTCTAGGTGGAGGCAGTTCTTGACAAATTCTTCCAGGGTTGAACCTAGAGTCTGAACACTTGGCCATTTCTCTTCTGTTCACCATGTGTTCTTGTAGTTCATCCTGCATAGGTAACTAGATGGAGAACTGGGCTCAGTGAAGAGTTAGTTCTTGAACTTACAGTTACCAGGGGAAGGATGGGGGGTGGTGGGGAAGGGATAGTTACAGAGATTGTGATCAACATGTACACACTGCTATATTTAAAATATAAACCAACAAGGTCCTACTGTGTAGCACAGGGAATGTTGCTCAGTGTTATAGGCAGCCTGGATGGGAGGGGAGTTTGGGGAGAATGGAGACACGTATATGTATGGCTGATTCCCTTTGCTGTCCACCTGAAACTATCACAACATTGTTAATCAGCTATGCTCAAATATATAATAGAAAGTTAAAAAATATGGTATATATATATGTTTAAAAAAAATAGTTCTCAATGTTAAAGCCATGGCATATTAGCTCTGTGCTCTTAGTGATTGGAGACTCATGATTCATTAGAGTCATCCTTGCAGAGTGTATGGAAACATGGGTATTTGACACACAGACATCCTTGTTTGCACATTTTTGTCTTTATCAATGTCTGAGTTCTTCAAAGTGCAGAGATACATTTCGATAAGCAAGTAAATAGATGACTTAAAACGAGGGAGCCAATGGGGTAGCTGAGAACTCTTATGCCCATTTCTCTTCTGTTCATCATGTGTTCACATAGGAGATCTCAGAGAAGCATGAGAGCTCCTGCCTTCGAAGTGGCTGCAGAAGATGCTCACAACAGAGAGGCCAGCAGTTTATAAATAATTATTTGAATCTACCTACCAGGTTTTAGTTCCCCCCTGAACATTGTATTCCACAGAGAGCACATTCAGCAGAAGTTAACAGACGCTTCAAAGGCTAACATGCAGGGTATTTACTCAGATATCAAGACTGCTGAATCAAGTGAAACCAGTTCTTTAGCTGCCTGAGCACTTTCTCTTAATAAATACTCCCCCTTCCACTCTTTCCCCTTCTACCCACTTGGATGTTCAGCTCTGATAAGCAAATTTACTTTGTCTTCTCTGTTACCAAACACCCATAGTGAAGTGAAGTGAAAATCGCTCAGTTGTATCCAACTCTTTATGACCCCATGGATATAGTCCATGGAATTCTCCAGGCCAGAATAATGGAGTGGGTAGCCTTTCTCTTTTCCAGGGGATCTTCCCAACCCAGGGATCGAACCCAGGTCTCCCACATTGTAGGTAGATTCTTTACCAGCTGAGCCACAAGGGAAGCCCAAGAATATGGGAGTGGGTAGCCTACTCCTTCTCCAGTGGATATTCCAACCCAGGAATCGAACCAGGGTTCCCTTATTTTGATAAATGTAGCAAACTATGCGGAGAAGGCAATGGCACCCCACTCCAGTACTCCTGCCTGGAAAATCCCATGGATGGAGGAGCCTGGTAGGCTGCAGTCCATGGGGTCGCTCAGGGTCGGACACGACTGAATGACTTCACTTTCACTTTTCACTTTCATGCACTGGAGAAGGAAATGGCAACCCACTCCAGTGTTCTTGCCTGGAGAATCCCAGGGACGGGGGAGTCTGGTGGGCTGCCATCTATGGGGTCACACAGAGTCGGACACAACTGAAGTGACTTAGCAGCAGCAGGAGCAGTAGCAGCAGCAAACTATGACATTCTTCCTCCTAGAAAGTGCTACCTTCTAGCTACTAATGATAGTAACTCTCTAAGCTTTGAAGTTGATCTACTTGCTAATTCCCCTCTACCTTGTCCCAATCAAAAGTGACAAAACTTTACCACAGAGTGTTGGGAGAAAAAATTACTTAATATCTGTTTAGAAAAAAATTTAATGAGTATACATGCAAAAATAAATATTCCAATCACTATTTCAAAATATTTTTGGATAAATATTTCTAAATATCTATATGAAACAGGCAGAGAAACTCATAAATATTTATTCATAGTCACTGAAAATTCATAGAAAATGTGCTTTGTTGCTATGTTAAAGGAATTACCTGGTTTATTCTTTAGAAATTACCTACTAGTTTTGTGTTTTTAGATTCAGTTCACTTCAGTCGCTCAGTTGTGTCCAACTCTTTGCGACCCCATGAATCGCAGCACACCAGGCCACCCTGTCCATCACTAACTCCCAGAGTTCACCCAAACTCATGTGCATCAAGTTGGTGATGCCATCCAGCCATCTCATCCTCTGTCATACCCTTCTCCTCCTGCCCCCAATCCTTCCCAGCATCAGGGTCTTTTCCAGTGAGTCAACTCTTCTCATGAGGTGGCCAAAGTATTGAAGTTTCAGCCTCAGCATCAGTCCTTCCAATGAACACCCAGGACTGATCTCCTTCAGGATGGACTGGTTGGATCTCCTTGCAGTCCAAGGGACTCTCAAGAGTCTTCTCAAACACCACAGTTCAAAAGCATCAATTCTTCGGCGCTCAGCCTTCTTCACAGTCCAACTCTCACATCCATACATGACCACTGGAAAAACCAGAGCCTTGACTAGACGGACCTTTGTTGGCAAAGTAATATCTCTGCTTTTTCATATGCTATCTAGGTTGGTCATAACTTTCCTTCCAAGGAGTAAGCGTCTTTTAATTTTCATGTCTTTTAATTTCAGTGTCATAACGTCTGACACTGTTTTCACTGTTTCCCCATCTATTTCCCATGAAGTGATGGGACCAGATGCCATGATCTTTGTTTTCTGAATGTTGAGCTTTAAGTCAACTTTTTCACTTTCCTCTTTCACTTTCATCAAGAGGCTTTTGAGTTCCTCTTCACTTTCTGCCATAAGGGTGGTATCATTTGCATATCTGAGGTGATTGATATTTCTCCCGGCAATCTTGATTCCAGCTTGTGCTTCTTCCAGCCCAGCATTTCTCATGATGTACTCTGCATAGAAGTTAAGCAGGGTGACAATATACAGCCTCGACGTACTCCTTTTCCTATTTGGAACCAGTCTGTTGTTCCACGTCCAGTTCTAACTGTTGCTTCCTGACCTGCATATAGGTTTCTCAAGAGGCAGGTCGGCGGTCTGGTATTCCCATCTCTTTCAGAATTTTCCAGTTTATTGTTATCCATACAGTCAAAGGCTTTGGCATAGTCAATAAAGCAGAAATAGATGTTTTTTCTGGAACTTTCTTGCCTTTTTGATGGTCCAGCAGATGTTGGCAATTTGATCTCCGGTTCATCTGCCTTTTCTAAAACCAGCTTGAACATCCGGAAGTTCATGGTTCACGTATTGCTGAAGCCTGGCTTGGAGAATTTTGAGCATTACTTTACTAGCGTGTGAGATGAGTGCAATTGTGTGGTAGTTTGAGCATTCTTTGGCATTATTTTTAGATTAGAAGTATAATTTTAATTAACATCTATCTGAAGAGTTATTTCCACAGTTAATAACCACCCCTATGAGGCAGTGTTGACCTTGGAGGGCTTCACATCCCTATGTGGAAAGGAGAGTTGCTTACTGTTCCCCCCACTGCCCCCTACAGTGGGAAATTCCCACTGAGGTGAATTGGTTAGAACTTAGCAAAATGCAGGCTAAGATCAACCTCCATCAGTACCATTTAGAAAACTTCATCTGGAGGTTTAGAAATACGCCAGAAAGGACACTGAAAAGGACACCCTTGCCTGATTGTGTTTGAAATGTGTGGCTATGACAAGTGCTGTCTTCCATCCACAGCCACAGTGTACGTGCCAAGAGCCTGTCCAAGGATAGCCCAGCTGCTCTGACACAGAATTCCACGTGTGCAATTCAGTCCTAAGGGACAATTTTATTCATACTATTAATCCTAATATGGAAAAACTTTTATGCATCAATATGCCCTTCACAGAGTAATTTATATAGTGAAAAACTATCTAGAGACATAATCAAAACAGGAAAATATTTAAATAAACCAGAGAACAAACATAATAACATGTGAAACTGCTCCCACTTGTCCTTAAGCAAACAACAAACAAGTGAAAGTCGCTTAGTCCTGTCCGACTCTTTGTGACCCCATGGACTATACAGTCCATGGAATTCTGCAGACCAGAATACTGGAGTGGGTAGCCTTTCCCTTCTCCAGGGGATCTTCCCAACCCAGGGATCGAACCCAGGTCTCCCACATTGTGGGTGGATTCTTTACCAGCTGAGCCACCAAGGAAGCCCAACAACAAACAAAAAAGGACATAAATTGTTACTTCAGTGCAAAGAACTAGATGAAAAAAAAACCAAAATATTTTTTATTAGTTTTTATTGGAGTATAGTTGCTTTACAATGGTGTGTTAGTTTCTGCTGTACAGCAAACTGAATCAGCTGTACGTATACATATATTCCCTCCTTTTTGGATTTACTTCCCATTTAGGTCACCAGAGAGCACTGAGTAGAGTTCTCTGTGCTATAGAGTAGGTTCTCATTAGTTATCGATTTTATACATAGGAGAATCCCAGAGACAGGGGAGCCTAGTGGGCTGCCGTCTATGGGGTTGCTAAGAGTCGGATATGACTGGGCGACTTCATTTTCACTTTTCACTTTCATTCACTGGAGAAGGAAATGGCAACCCACTCCAGTGTTCTTGCCTGGAGAATCCCAGGGACAGGGGAGCCTGGTGGGCTGCCATCTATGGGGTCACACAGAGTCGGACAAGACTGAAGCGACTTAGCAGCAGCAGCAGCAGTGTATATATGTCAGTCCCAATCTCCCTATTTATCCCACTCCTTCCCCACTTAGTAGCCCTAAGTTTGTTCTATAAAAAACACCAAAATATTAACATTTCTTAACATAAGTTAACCATACATGACTCCCCTATTCTTCTTTCTCTTTTTCTGTATTTTCCAAAAAAATGTAGAGTGTACTAGTTTATGATGGAAAAAAGTAATGAAGTTAAAATAAAACTATAAGCATTCATAAAAAGAAATAGTTACACTCAGGAAATTAAGTACTGCAAACTCTAATGAAGCCTAGTTTATGTTCCTGAGTATTGGGTTTTGCAAGTTATAATTAGTATAAAGACAGTTTGCAATGAAAAAAAAAAAAAAAACAAAAACCTCAATTTGTAACAGTGAGACAAGATCTGAGTTGATTCTCTATTCTTTGTAAACAGCCAAGCCAGGAATAAATGTTATGATTTGGAGAAGCTCTTAAAGGATAATCAATAGTAATACTATAGCTGCCCTGTCTTACCTGCCTCTGAGCTTAGCTCTCAGTTTATTAGTCAAACTGAATGGGCTAAAACCAAGCTAATAAGAAAACCAGAGAAAAGTTGTCTAAAATAGATTTTAGGAGATTTGATCCACATTCTGAAGGCAAACAGGATTTTGAAAAGTTAATTCTGCTTAAAATTTATTTTTGTTGTTGTTACAATTAACTGAACAGTCCAAACTGTTTTTTCTTCCTGTGATTTGAATTCAGACATAAAGCTAAGAACAATGCGGAAATGGTAATGATGAATAATAAATCATAGACATTTTAGAACTGAAAGGAACTCTTATTTTACAGATGAGAAAGAAAATGAAATACTTGTCTGAGGAACCAGATAAATGGTGTGGGGGCCAGGCTGGAAGCCAGGTCTCCGGAGGCCGGCTCAGTGTGACACTCTGAGTTCAGAGAGTGAGCTGCCATGGCTTGGGGTGGAATCTGGGCACCCTGCCAGCACGCTCCCTGCCTGGGATCTGGCTGACTACCTTCCTTTGGCTTCATGGCTCCCATTTAGCACTAACAGCTCATTAATACAAAGGGAAGAAAAGGCCTTACTTTTTCAGTGTCTACTACGTGTCAAGTACTTTGCACACATTATGCAACTGCATTTTGCTGCCACGGTACAAAGTAAATTAATTCTTTTCTTTTAGTACTTGAAGAAACCAAGGCCCCAAGAGTTTAAGTCGATCAGGATTTGGCCAAGGTATTCATTTGTCTCTTTTTGATGGTAACTTCTCCCACTGTTAGGCAGCTGACATGGAAAACTAGATGTGTTAGAGTTCTCCAGATACAAGAAACCAAGAGGATAAATAGATTGACTTGCTATAAGGAATTGGTTCATATAATCATGGAGGCTGACAGCAAGCTGGAGACTGAGGAGAGATAGTGGTGCTATTCCAATCAGAATCCAAAGGCCTGAGAATGAGGAGCATCAGTGGTGTACATTTCAGTCTGAAATAAGGTAGGCTCAAGATCCAAGAAGAACCATTCTTTCTGTATGAAGGCAGCAGGTAGGCAGAGTTCTCCCCTCTCGCTCCTAAGAGGGTCAACCTTTTTGTTCTATTCAGATCTTCAACTGATTGGGTGAGGGCCACCCACATTAGCCCTTCGTCTACCAATTCGAATGTCAATCTCATCCAAAACGACTTCACCGATAAAGCAAGAATAATGTTTGATCAAACGTCTGGGTGCTCTGTGGCCTGGTCAAGCTGACACATAAAATTAACCAGTATACATCATATTCTTCAGTATGTTGAGGACCTGGACTAGGGAGAGGTAAGCAAGACACCCAGATTATGGATTTACAGAGGAGCTCACTCCTGGGTTCAACAAACACCCTGGAAGCCTTGCCAGTCTCGCCCTAGTCCTGGCTCTATGCTCCACTCAAAAGGGCAGATTCAATTACCTTTCTTAAACTGAAGTGTTTATATTATGAAACAACTTTCCAGAATCATGTAAACACCATCCTGGAAAAGTCTTGGGTAGGCAGAATTTCTTAAGGAATTGAAAGCAAAAAAATATCTGGAATACCAAAAGAAAACAGATCTGGGGGAATTCCCTGGTTGTCCAGTGGTTGAGACTCCATGCTCCCGATGCAGGAGGCCGAGGTTCAATTCTTAGTGACGAAACTAGATCCCACACCTGCCACTAAAGATCATGCATGCCACAACTAAGGCCCAGCACAGCCAAATAAATTAATATTTTAAAAAGGAAAACAGATGAAAGGTAATTATTTCTATGCTTACTATTGAATGGAATGATAAACCACTTATATTTTCCATGGAAAATATTTCCTTATAATTTAAACAGTATTCTACTGCACAGATCCTAAAGCCTTTCTACAAAATCACAAACACACAAATCTGTGCATTATAGAAAAATGCATAGCTATTCAAGATTAGGCTTGAATTATTTTACTTTTGGCTAAAGGTTACTCCCTGTAAATTACAGTTATCCCTCATATTTAGTTATGGGCAGTTACATTAATGCATGATTTTTTTCACAGTTATTGGGAGGACTGAATGAACCTAACGAGATCATATAAATGAAAATGTGTGTTAAACTATTAAGTGCAATAAAGAAAGGCATCACTGCTATTAATGGGATGATAGAGCAATGTCTTACCTCAATTTAGGAGCATGTGTGTGCTAAGTCGCTTCAGTTGTGTCCGACTCTTTGTGACCCTACAGTCTGTAGCCTGCAAGGCTCCTCTGTCCATGGGATTTTCCAGGCAAGAATACTGGAGTGGGTTGCCATTTCCTTCTCCAGAGGATCTTCCTGACCCAGGGACTGAACCCACATCTCTTATGTCTCCTGCATTGGCAGGCAGGTTCTTTATCACTAGCGTGAGCGCTGTACTAATTTATACACTTTCCTTCCATTAACAAGTAAATGTTTCCTCAAACTCTAGACACCATAGGACATGCAATGATAATTCTCCAAACTCAAGCCTGTGGGTATCCAATAAATCAGATTAGTTTAATAATCAAACTTTGAGAACCAAAGACAGCTAGTCTGGAGTCAAGTTCTATTTGGCATTTGAAATAGGTCTTGACTTAGATGATTTGTTATTTGCCTTGTAAAGTAAGACTCTAAATGACATGGGTTGCAGGAACTCAATATTGATGTCTTCAGTTGGGGTCAGGGTCTTAAGCTCTATTGCATTAGGTATCAAGTGACAAAGTTCAGTGCTAAACTTTGGACAGGGGCAGACTTATTTTTGCACAGAACACCAAGCTGCTTTGAGGCTGTAAGGCTTGTGAAGAATATAGCCCAGCTTGGCCTCTTGAGTTTGTATAACTTAGGAAGCATGGAGAGGCTGAACCTGGACCTGAGGAGGCGGCTTCTCTCAGCGCCTCACTGCAGCAGCAGAGGTCAAGACAGTCCCCTCCAGGATGGAATGGGTACAGCCTTTCTAAGAACTCACAGGAACAGTTGGTCTTTGCTAGAGAAGAAGTAGGGGTAAATGAACCAGGGGCCCTACATCAGCAATGGAGGGGACAAGTCAGTAACTTTAAGGGTACAAATGCAAAGTAGCACTCACCAAATGTGAGTGCACAGACTGGTGGAGTCTTGGAATATTAAAGTTACAACAGGAAGACACGTTTTGGACCATTAAGAAGAGCAACTTTCTATGATTATCATGGTCAAAATCACTAAATAAAATCTGCCATAATAAGTTAGCTGCCACTGAGCATGTTCAGCTAGAGGCTATGTGACCATGATCATGGATGCTTCAAAGAAAGGTTGGGATTCATGGGGTAGATGAGCTCTGAGATCGCTTTCAACTCTGCTAGTCTGTGACCTTTAAATAGAAACCAAAGAAAAAAAACTGGATGAACATGGAGAGATAACCCAAAGCTTGACTCCTGTCTGAAACTGAGCAGTTGTTTAAAAGGAAGAAATGGGTAATCAGTGTATCATGAAATCATTCACATTTTTAGTTATTTAGGATGAGTTCTCAAACATCTGATGAGTTTTAATGTTTACAGGGACCTGAATTTGGGAAAGCTGTTTTCTAACTTGCTGAATATATGAATGGTCTAATGAAATGAGTTACATAAAGATCACAGTACCCACAAACAGGTCTCTGTGAGAGAGAGAGCACCCCTACAGCCTTTAAAAATGCTGGGGTGGAAAACTCCACAAAGAAGTAACCTTTACATTGCCATCTGCTGGCTACTGGTATAAGTGCAATATAATACAATCTGAAATATCCTAATCAGATCCAACTGGAAATAAGAATACTGATTGAACTTACAAATGATAGGAATCAAATGGCTTCACTAAGTACTCAAATGCAAAATAAATACTAGAATACTTTTATAAGTCTGTTGGAGATTCACCCAGTTATTACCTTAATTAGATGTCCTACTTGACTTGTGAATTCTCCCAGTGGTGCATCCATGACCAGTACTGAAACGGCCCTTGGAAATGAGGCATCCTAACAAGTCCTACATTGGCAGTTTATTCAGGCCAATGTTCAGCTCCCACAGATAGTTTCCTTTGGGAGAGCTGACTCTATCCCCTAGTAGTATAGTGACATTTGTTATATTCATTTCCAAAAAATATATATATATATTTAATATATATGGCAAGCGGAAGGCAGACAACATTAGGCCAAATTATCTTAAGTACATTAGTCATGAAGTCAAGCAGAGAAGCCATTCCAAATGCACATATCTTAGTCTCACAGGTGATAAGCTAGGCCTTGAAGAACACAGGGCCCCTATGCTGATAATTCACTCCTCCCCCAACAGAGGTAATGGGCCCTCTTCAGTACTTTCATAGCATCTTTTTCATTCTGCATTTAAAACGTGGTTGTTACTGTATTATTGCTATTTTGGTTCCTATCTGCTTCTGTACTAAATTGTAGTCTCCTTGAAAGCAAGCTGTGGTGTTGGAAGAGACTCTTGAGCATCCCTTGGACTGCAAGGAGATCCAACCAGTCCATCCTAAAGGAGATCAGTCCTGGGTGTTCTCTGGAAGGACTGATGCTAAAGCTGAAACTCCAATACTTTGGCCACCTCATGCGAAGAGTTGACTTATTGGAAAAGACTCTGATGCTGGGAGGGATTGGAAGCAGGAGAAGGGGACGACAGAGGATGAGATGGCTGGATGGCATCACCAACTCAATGGACGTGAGTCTGAGTGAACCCCGGGAGTTGGTGATGGACAGGGAGGCCTGGTGTGCTGTGATTCATGGGGTTGCAAAGAGTTGGACACAACTGAGTGACTGAACTGAACTGAAAGCAAGCATCATATACAATTTACATTTCATTTTTTTAGCATTCAATACATGCTTTGTCATTAGGTAGTCCCTCAATAAGTATTTATTGAGTTGAGGTCAAAAGAAGGAAGGAAGAGAGGAAGACAAGAAGGACCCAAAGTGTCCAAAATCAGTATTTCTATTCTATACATCATGTCTTAGCTCTAGACTCTAGTTTTCAAATCTCAGACTTTGCCATCTGAGATGTTCAGCAGAAATTTCATCTTCAGCAATTTCCAAATGAGGCCTACTATCGTTGTGCCTCAAACTGTTCTGTAATTAGTTTACCAGTTAAGACTTAACTATCTTCCCAACCATGTAAGTCACTCTCTATTCCCCCATTTCCAGAATACCTACATTCAATAAGTTCTGCCAATTATACTGAAAGAGACCCATCAGTGGTATCTTCCTATTTCCTCCCTCCTTCTCCCAATTACCTGCTTTGGTTCACATCCTTGCCACCTCTTGTGGCATCTTAAATAACTTCCTAATTTGCTCCTGCCCTCAGTCAGCTACCTCATCTACCCTTCATCTGCCACCAAAACTATCCTCCATACAGATACATCATCATCTACTTTTAAACTTTCAATGGCTTGCCACTTTTTATAAGACAAGCCAACAGTGGCATACAGTAGTCATCATAATCTTCTCACACTTACTTTTTGAGATATTCTGTTCCCTAAACCCTAACAATTCTGGACAAATTGTCTTTCTCCAGCCGCTCCGCTGATTCTCAATCCTGTGTGCCTTCCCACAGGTCATTCAGTAGACCTAGAATGCCCATCCTAACCCCACCTGCCTTGGTCACCGTCTGCCCACTGAACAGTTTGTGACCCAGTTTAGATGGTACCTCCACTGTGCTGTTTACCCCAGAAGATAAGCAACTACAATTTACCTGATCAATGGCAAGATCCTCTGGTTTTATATTCCCATAGCACTTTCCTTAGGGCATTTAATATGGGCAACAGCTAGCCCATAGGAAGGCTCTGTGCAAATTAGGTAGAAGTGTCCCCTCTGGGCAGAGGCAGCTCTGTGTCAGCTCTGTAAGACTTGACAAGTGAAATATGGGCTGGATTTCAGCTCAGTCGGGTTGAACTTGATGCTTTGGTCAGATTCCCTCAAGCAGTGAAAAACCTCGTCCAACTGAACGTGGTAGCCCAAGAACTTACCACAATGATTACGATTGCTTTTTTTATTTTTTAAAAAAATATTTATTTATTTGGCTGCACCAGGTCTTAGCTACAGCATGTGGGATCTTTTAGTTGTGGGATGAAAACGGTTAGTTGTGGCACATGGGGATCTAGTTCCCTGACCAGGGCTCAAACCCAAGCCCCCTGCCTTGGGAGCCTGGAGTCTTAGCCACTGGACCCCCAGGGCAGTCCCAGAATGTTGAGTCCTGCCCCCAGGCAACAGGTGAGAGGTCTTGTACCAATGCCACAGAAGTGGAGCCCAGAACCAAAGACATTTTTGAAGCTAATTGAGCCCCTTTGTAACCGTGGCCAAAAGCCAGTGGTCATCACTAATAAGCTTCCCGACTCCAAATTAGGCAAAGATGCCCACTCCAGTAAACACCTTAGGGCACTCTAACCAATCACCTAACACTAACCTTCCAGCAGGGATTTTCTTTGTCTTGAGGCTATAAAAATTGGTTATTAATCCACGAAAACTGTTGACTCTCCCTGCCTGTGAGGAGGTCACCCGCTGTGCCCATAATACCCCTTTATCTCTGCTCTTCGTCCTTAATAAACTCATTTTCTTCTAAAACGCTCTATGTGTGGAAGTTCTTTAGCACCCAGCACTTGGATTGCCCCAAGACATAATGGCCTTTCTGATGCCAGTCTTTACCACCAGCTGATGAATTCCTAGAAGGCAGGTAGATCAATCAAAATTTGTATTCTCAGAACCTAGGCCATGTAAACATTGATAAGTATTGTTTGAATGGCTATTTTTTGGCATGAGGAGATATTCCAAAAATTATCAAAGATATCTTAAGTATATAAATGTGTACATAAGTGTTCTTAGTTGTGTAGTCTTGGGCAAGGAATTTGATTTTCTTATGCCCTGGTTTCCTCATATACATAGTGGACATAAAAATAGTACCTATCCTAGGATTGTTGTGAGGATCTGATGAGATAGTATCTGTAAAGTGCTCAGAAAAGCACCCCGTCCTGAGTATGACTTATTAAGTATTGTCTGTTACTATTAACATAGGATAAAAAAGAAAAGATTCTGAGGTGAATCTTTTTAACATTGACAATGAGACAATTCTGGAGGAAGAATTTTTCTGCTTTGATTTAAAAAATATAGAGACATTTCAGTTTATATAAAGATATTACCATTAATATTAAATGATTAAAGATATTTTAATATTAAGGTATAGAATACTAATAGTTCAGAATTTGGAAGGCATTTAGAGGTAACCCCACAGCTTTTCATACAGATATAAGAACTGGTCAAGTGACCTTTCTGCAGGTTCTAGTGTTTCTCCATCTGACCCTTACCAAGTGTCCAGCATCATTTCTTCATCTCCCCTCTTCCAGAACCCCCAATATTCTCCCTTCCACTCATCTAGCCTCAGTCTCAGGTACCATTAGCCTTGCCCACAATGCATTTTCACAACTTTTTTTGCCTCTGCCTGTGATATCTTCCATCCTGTGCCTTGCTCCCATCTCAGAGGACTTAACCCCTCATGCACATTCTTCAAGCCCCACTTTGATTATTAGATCTTCGCTAGTGAAGCCTTCCCCTACTTCCTCAGCCAAAGCTAGCTGCTTCCTCCTCTGTGTTCCCAGAGCTCGCTCTGTGTTCATATACCTATTTAGCATGAATCAGAGTAAGGACAGGACTTCCCAGGTGGCTCAGGGGTAAAGAACTCATCTGCCAATGCAGTAGATAGAAGAGACATGGGTTTGATCCCTGGGTTGGGAAGATCCCCTAGAGAAGGAAATGGCAACCTACTCCAGTATTCTTGCCTGGAGAATCCCATGGACAGAGAGGAGCCTGGTGGGCTACAGTCCATGGGGCTGGAGAGAGTCGGATATGACTGAGCAATTACACACTGGAGTGCAAGGACTCTAGATCCCACCTGTCGAGGTTTAAATCCCAGCTCTGTCACCCTTCACTTGTTCTTCCTTTGCTCTTCTCAGTTGTTTTCTCTCTCAAATGGGAACAATAATGTATTCAGTCATTCAACAGTTCATTATTGATTGCATTTTGTGTGTCCGGAGAAGGCAATGGCAACCCACTCCAGTACTCTTGCCTGAAAAATCCCATGGATGGAGGAGCCTGGTAGGCTACAGTCCATGGGGTCGTAAAGAGTCGGACACGACTGAGCGACTTCACTTTCACTTTTCACTTTCATTCACTGGAGAAGGAAACGGCAACCCACTCCAGTATTGTTGCCTGGAGAATCCCAAGGACAGGAGCCTGGTGGGCTGCCATCTGTGGGGTTGCACAGAGTTGGACACGACTGACGTGACTTAGCAGCAGCAGCATTGTGTGTTAGGAGCTGTTCCAGGACCTAGAATTGTATGGCAAATAGGTCAAAGTCCTTGCTGTCACAAACACTTATGGGGAGAGTCAAATAATTAAAAATGAACAGTGGTTTGGCCAAAAAGTTTGTTTGGGTTTTCCATAATGCTATATAGAAACACCCAGCTCAGAGGCACCCCCCATTCTGCTGACAGGATGATCTAAATTCTAACTCTGCCTCTGTCGTACTCCAGTGGGTTAGTCACTAAGTCATGGCTGACCCTTGCGACCCCATGGACTGAAGCCTGCCAGGGTCCTCTGTACATGGGATTCTCCAGGCAAGAATACAGGAGTGGGTTGCCATTTCCTTCTCCAGGGTATCTTCCCAACCCAGGAATCTAACCCGTGTCTCCTGCATCGCAGGCAGATTCTATTGTACTCTGTTTCATACTTTTTCATGGATTGACTCAACTTTACCTATAGAGTAAGTTTCAGGTGCCTTGACAAAGGATGAAGTTGTGGAGACCTAGCCCCTGCCTTCCTCTCCACTGCCTACCTTGCACATACACTCCAGCCACACCAAAGTACTAGTTCCCCAGATAATGTATGCCTGGTCTCTATGCCTCGCTTTACGTTGTCTCCTTTCCCTGAAAATCATCCCCTCTTCCACGTTTGTGCTTGTCCAGTTCAGACTCAGGGCCAGAGTTCTTTCTCCTGTGTGCTCTCATTCTAACCTGGGAATGCTTCAGTACTTCTACAACACTGCTGCTGCTGCTGCTGAGTCGCTTCAGTCCTGTACGATTCTGTGCGACCCCATAGACGGCAGCCCACCAGGCTCCCCCGTCCCTGGGATCCTCCAGGCAAGAACACTGGAGTGGGTTGCCATTTCCTTCTCCAATGCATGAAAATGAAAAGTGAAAGTGAAGTTGCTCAGTCATGTCCGACCCTTAGTGACCCCATGGACTGCAGCCTTCCAGGCTCCTTCGTCCATGGGATTTTCCAGGCAAGAGTACTGGAGTGGGTTGCCATTGCCTTCTCTGGCTTCTACAACACTACTTACCAGGAATTCTTAAAATGATCTGTCTCCATATAGCTGCCTCTCCAATTGGCTTCTAATTTTCTCAAGGGCAGGGACTGGGTTCTTTTGTTTTTTTGTCTACGTTGTTTTATTCTGTTTTTTTTTTTTTTTTTTTTTAGAAACACTTATTTTTAATTGAAGGATAACTGCTTTACAATATTGTGTTGGTTTCTGCCATACATCAACATGAACCGGCCATATGGGACTGGGTTCTTGATTATGTTCTGTACCCAAGGCATGATCTGAGTTCTGGCCAAGAGCAGCTAAGCAGGGACTGGGTTCATGTCCTTTATCTCACTGTCAGCTAAGAATTCACTCCCTAAACACGTCCCTTTGTCCCAGGCCCACAACACACTGCTGCCTGGGAGGTTTGTTCAGGTGAATAGGTTTCAAAAATGCCTGATATTTTCCAAGTGTCTTTCATCAGATTCATCCATAAAATCTAAAAAGAAGATAAAATGTATCTCTCAGAGGCAGAGACATTTGTTCCTTGATCCTAGAGTTTTAACTCATAGGTTTTGAAAGGAAATCGAATACTTGAAGAAGCAGGCATAGTTTGAATTCATCCATTTACACTGTTCAACTTCTCATTATTTCAACTGCAAGATCACCTGCCAAGTATAATTCCTATTATCTTTATCATACTTTTTCTTGATACTTGGAAAGTTTTTCTTAATAATTAGAAATGTAATATAAGAGTTGAGAATGCTAAGTCAATTCCTCTTTGAACATTATTTTCTTTACTTAAGCATCCTTCTACAGTAAGTGCAAAGCTCTAGATTCCATCAGCAAATTGTTTTCCTATGCACTCACATAAAGTGATTTTTTTTAATATAAAGTGATTTTCTTTAATAGTTCTATGCTCTAATCACCTAAAAAAATTTAACCTGGAGCTGAGACTAATCATCACAAACTTTCAAAAGTTTAGTAGGAAAACCAGAGCTAAATTATAGTTGTAGAAAAGCCATTGTCATATAATCTAAAATATGACACAAATTAATTTATCTATGAAACATGCAGACACAGAGGTTGCAAACATGAAACCACAGGCTTGTGGTTGCCAAGAGGGAGAGGGTTTGGGGAAGGGATGTTTTAGGAGTTTGGGATTCGCAAATGCAAACTATTACATATAGAAACGATAAACAACGAGGCCCTACTATATAGAACAGGGAACTATATTTCATATCTGTGATAAACCATAAAGGAAAAGAAAATGAAAAAGAATGTGTGTATATCTATGTATATGTATATCTGAGTCACTTTGCTGTACAGCAGAAATTAATACAACACTGTAAATCAACTGTACTCAAATAAATTTTAAAAAAGAAAAGCCACTGTCTACTTAACAGAGAAACCAGATTTACTTAATATGTCCCTGGGACAAAGCTGCAAAATGTTTGAGTCCATTCTGTTCATGGTAGAAAAGAGAGAAACCTCCTTAAATTGTTTCTACCTTCTTCTCCCCCAAAACCCTTGTCCATTGTTTGACCTTGACATCTCCTTCACTGAATTTCCATAACCTCTCAGATAAGATACAAGGTCCACCGTGATCACCTAAAAGATGCCTTCCCCTTTAAGACCTCCACGCCCTTGAACAGACTGAGCTCTTCACTTTAAAAGCACTTTCTTCTCTTGCTGGTCTGGTGAAAGCTTACTTATCCTGCAGGAATTAATTCGGAAGTCACCTGCTCAGCTCCTGGCTCCCTTCCTCCTCCAGACAGGGAAAGGGGTGGCCTTCTTTGTGCTCTCAGCCAGCCCTAGACTTTCTAACCTCATTTGCCTGGGTGTGATGGATATTTGTTTCCTAGACTATGAGCTCCCTGAGGGCAGGGACCATGTTTACTCCTCTTTGTATGCTCCAGTGACTGACTGTCTGTATGTGTTGACTGACTGAATGCCAGCGGCAGAGAGAAACACTGCATGGGAGAACAACTCCTCATCCACGAAGTGTTCAGGGGAATGTAACCAAGTTCATCCCAGGCTGGCAAATGGAGAAAGCTGGCTAAAAAACTGCAGCAAAAGAAGCCCTGATCTGATAATACTTCTTCCAGAGATGTGGCTGAAAGATGAAGAGCATTTTCACTACATTCTTGTTAGGGGAAACACTGACTGAAACTTATCCACCCCGGTTAGGCACCATAGTAACTATCTGCATGAGTCATCTTACAACAGGAGGTCTGGTAAGGAACACGGAACTAACAAGCCACCACCAACTGGAAGAATTTGGGAAAGGTCAAAATGATACGCCACATGTCCTACCAACTTCCCAGAACCCTCCTTGCTGGAATCCCTCTTGGCTGAGCAATGCATGGGGCATGAGAAAGAACCCTCAGTCAGAATGACTGGCTAGAGAAAACCCAGAAACTAATCCCATCACCATAAAACCCAAGACAGCGAGCCACATGGCACAGCAGTCCTCCTGGGTTCCCTTACCCTACTGCTCTCCACCCAGGCACCCCTTCCCAGTAGTCTCTTGCTTTGACAGCAAGTGTTTCCTTGGAGACAATTCATTTCAGAGTGTTAGACGAAAGTCCACTCTTGGGCTATGGAAGTATCTCCCTTCCTGTACACTCTTCAATCCTCAAATTCTTTCCTTACAACACTCATCCTACTCATCAGGGACATTTAAGTTAAATGAGTTTAATCCAAAACAACTATGCTGAGACCTAAATGTTAAAGAATGCTGTGTAACATACATTCAATAAAGTCTTGATTTAAAAAAAAAATGCTTTATCAAACATCATTTCTTTCCACCTCACCACAACAATTTAAAAGATTTCTATTGGTGCAAACATTTAAAAGTCAGGAATAAACATAGAGGATAACAGCAAAGGGTTTGTTTATGTATGTTGACACCACCGTGTGAGGAAGACCCAGCAGGGTTTACGTTTATGCCATATAAATCGCTCTAGAACCAGATGAGGCTTACAAGGTACCTTGCAACTCATCTCCTCTAAGCTATAAAGTCTCTCTTTTTTTTTCCCCTGGCAAAAGTTTGAGAAACTTACTGCTGTTTTCTATCAGTGGATACAACAGATGGCTGGCACATGCCTGCTTGCTAAATGAAATGGGCCCTCTGCAGAATTACTCTTTGATCCCTGGTGGCACGTCCACAACACCACAATGCAAAATACCACAACGTAGCAGAATCTAAACACTAAAGGTTTAAAGTTGTGCTTTTGATATGAGTACCTTCTTTTTTAAAAGAAGAAATCATGCCCACAGTATGTAAACGTTTCCACATTCTCACTTGGAAACCATGAAACAGGGGTCAAAAATCGAGGAATTTCTTTCATTTGGTGACATAAAACCACTGCAAACTCCAAGGGTGCAAAGGGATGCAACTACTTGGGTTATAACTACCAACGCAATCATAACTCCATCAGGAAAAAAAATGTGGACGGTACACATTGAAGGATTTAACTAATGACAATAAGCACTACCATAACTTCAGAGTTGGGAGGAGGTGTTTAAGGGCATTTGGCAGTTGCTTTGAAGAGCAAGAGGAAGTATTTAAATGAAAATTCACTCTCTATTGTTTTTCTTTGATTTTTGTCAAGGGGAGAAAGGAAGGAAAATACCATTTTAATACAGGTCTTCTTAACTCAACCAGTCCAAGGGGAAATTTGAGACTTGGAATTGCAACCAAATTAAGGGGCCCAGTGTTACATCATATCAACCACCATATTGCAAAACAAGCTCTCTAGGGGATGATCCAGTTGATCTTATAGATACCTGTCAGTAGAGTGATCCTATTTAAAAAAAAAAAAAACCTAGCAAAAATGTGAGTCAGTTGTCAGGAAAATGGTCTGTTTCTGACTTTCCCCCCCCTCAATGGTACTTTCTTCATTTTAAATCTGAATTTGGATACAAATACACATATATAGGCTTTCCAGGTGGCACAGTGGTAAAGAATCTGCTTGCCAATCAAGGAGACACAGGTTTGATCTCTATGTCAGGAAAATCTCCTGGAGAAGGAAATGGCAACCCGCTCCAGTATTCTTGCCTGGAAAATCCCATGGACAGAGGAGCCTGGTGGGCTATAGTCCATGAGATCACAAAGATACACATTATGCACGCACATGCATTATGTTACACACTATTATATATAAAATAAAAAACAAGGACCTACTGTATAGCACAGGGAACTATATTCAATAGTTTGTAATCTATAATAGAAAAGAATCTTCAAAAAATATATATACATGTATAACTGAACCATCTAAAAAATAATATATATATGTATAACTGAACCACCTTGCTGTACATATAAAATAACACAACATTCTATAATAAAACAACAATGCTTCACTTAAAAACAACCAAAAAAGGCTAAATTTGGGTGCTAACTGGAATCATTTACAAAGACACAACAATCTAGGCAAAAGTCTCAGTCTTTGCTTATATTTGGCTTTGTATTATTGTTATTCTGGCAGTTTTCAGTAATTCAAGAAGTTTTTTTAATTGTAGAGAGCTAATAAAAGTTATGAACACATTTATATTTAACCTTACATTTTGGAAGATATTTCACTTTATACACTGTATCTTCAGCATATCTAATATTTTCTATTTTCAATGATCACACATTGAACAAAGAAGCATGTTCCTGCAGTTTAATCCAATAAAGTAAATTTTCCACACCATACACATGTCCACCCATTTCCCCAGGGTAGCAGGTAAAATGTTCTTCCTTTCCTGTATCCACAGCAATGTTCTAAACTTTTGTTTTTAAACATCCTAAAACTGAGAAAAATGAATATATATATATATTAGTGACTTCTAGAGGTTGCAAGAATTATGACCACTATACATGACTACTATACCGGGCTTTCCTGGTGACTCAGTGGTAAAGAGCCCGCTTGCAATGTAGGAGAAGTGGCAGGAACCTCCGGTTCAATTCCTGGGTTGGGAAGATCCCCTGGAGAAGGAAATGGCAACCAACTCCTGTGTTCTTGCCTGGGAAATCCCATGGATAGCCCATGGGGTTTTAAGAGTCGGACACGACTCAGCAACTAAACAACAACGATACATGACAAAAAGCTTACTCTAAGATCTAGACCTGTTGGTACAGATCATCAGAGCTTCCTTAATAATTCAGGTGATGGACTTAAAAGTTAATATTGGCCCAATTATCTTCATCCAGAAGATTTCTCTTCCATAGACACCAATTTCATTCCAACCCTTGCCAAACATTACGAAGTGCAGGCATTTGGTCGTAAGAAGATAAGAAAACTAGCATAGATGGCTCAGCATAAATTCATCATCACTGCTACCAGAAGCCAGCAGAAAAAGGGGTGCCCTATTAACTAGGGACCAGAGTCGTAGTACCTTAGCATCTTTATGCAAGTGACAGAATATAGTAAAGTGATTAAGATCAAGTCTATATAATCTTTATAAACAAAGATCTATTTATACAATTTCTAGAAATAAAATATTTGGCCTGACACCAAATTTCTTCATATGGAAATCAAGAGTGGTGTCTCAGTATTAGAATTCAGATTTGTCTAACAAAACTTCTCATAAAAGTTTTATTTGAAAGCCTTTTGGTTTAGAAAGGGTTATTTTCCAAATAAAATGTTTAATTAGCGTGTAGTGTAGAAAACCAAAGTAGTTGCTCTTGGCCTCTACTTGTCTCAAATTTAGGGAAAAATTAGAATAAAGAATGCCTCATTGAAAAATATCAACTATTAAAAGTTATATACAGTAATAAAGACTATTTTCCCTTTAATTATCCCAATCTTTTAAGCTTAAGCCTCTTTAGTAGAAATTCTCTAAAAGCCTTGAGAAGGTGCATGTCAGAAAATGAATGAATATTTTAAATGGGCAATCAAGTAGAGACAGAATTTTTAAGAGAGAGGAAGAGGTCAAGGAATCTGATTTCAGGCAGGAAAGTTTAGCAAAGCAGACTTTTGAAGATTTCACAAAAAAATAGTCAGTGAGGACTATACATAAGCAAATTCTTTGGGATCCACAGGTTAAGATCAGCCATTTTACCATTTTGTTGAGTGATCTGCAGTGCAAAAATGAAACTGGATAAAAATATAAGTAAACTATTTATAATACAGTACATCATCCAGTTTTAGATTCTGAAGTATAACTTTTTACATACATTTAATGTAAAATAATTTTTAAAATTACAAATCAAAACACATTCACTGTGGAAAAACCAAAACATAGATAAACCAAAACATAGAAAACCAAAACCAAAAGGTAGACATAACTAACGTTAACACCTTGGAGGATTAGACATTTATCAGACATGTTTTCCTATAACTGTCCAGATATTCTGTAATGAAACTAAACAGAATATACTATTATAGGCTATTGCATAATTTGTCATGAACATCTTTCCATGGCATTGAGTAGATGTCTAGATATATTTATTAATGCTTCTTGCCATTATCAGAGACTTCTAGGTTGCCCATTTTTTTCCTTTTATTAATAGCATGACCACGAACAGGCTGGCACCAAAAACTTTATTCGTATCCATGATTATTTTCTCAGGATGAATATCTGGGAGTAAAATATCCTAGTCAAATGATCCATGTCAATTCTTTTGCCATCAGAGTCAAATTGCCCTACAGAAAGGCTAACATGCATCAGAAACAAGTCAGTAAGGATAATCCTCCACAAACTAAAAATACTTTTAAAAACTTGACCAACATAGCGTGAGAATATGAATCTCACTGTAATTTTTATTTGCATTTGTTTGGAGTCAAACATGAAAGTCATTTTAAATGGCCCCAAGAATAGCATGGGTTAGTGAACAAATACTTTATCGGAAGTAGATAACACCTACTGGATCTTCAATCCTAAAATTTTTAATTTTCCATGGTTACCGAAACATTTAATATTTAAGATTAAATTTTCATTAATAAGTTATGTGTCTTGCTTGTGCTGAAATCCCTAAATGTTTGACATTTTGAATGAAATAACTAGATAGTGGAAGCAACTCTTCATTTTTCCATGTAGATGTTTTGATGTGGTTTGGATTTAGCCAAAGTTGCCTTTCTAAAGTCTTAAAGTATTTTTTGGTATTGAAGTCATATTTTTTCCATATTCAAAATTTCCATGCATTTCAAAAACTATGGTGCTGGAATCACAGAACTTTATTGGCATTAGTCACATCTAAATAATATTTTAAAACATCTTGCTGTTTGGCATCATGTAGATTCTTTCCCCTTTCTCAGTATCCCCCACTCCTCCAAAAAGGAAACATACCAGATTTCACACAGTTACCTGTGGTAACCTATCTGGAGCAAACTGAACTGAGGTGCTAACATTGGCCAGCATAATCCACAAGAGGAATCAATACCTAAACCAGAGAGAAAAAGACTCTCAAAGCTTCATCTACATGCCAGTTCCACCACCCTCTCTAATCCTCTACAAGAAATATTCCTCAGATTCTTGGATATGCAATCCATTTTGTACTCAACAATATGCCAACGTTTGCAAAGGGGAGAGAGCATGGAATTTAAGCCTTTGCTTCAAGTTCCATTCTTCGGAAGACAAACTCATAGGAAAAATAAATAGATTGATAAACCAATCAAATCAACTAACCAGAGCTACTAATATTTTCTACTTTGCCTGAAGTTACTAAACACTGTCAGCTAGGGAGGGGTGCAAGTCAAACTAACGGTTCTTTGCTGTTGTTTGGTCACTAAGTTGTGTCCGACTCTTTTTTTGACCCCCATAGACTGTAGCCTGCCAGACTCCTCTGTTCATGGGATTTCCTAGGCAAGGATACTTGAATGGGTTACCATTTTCTCCTCCAGGGGGTCTTCCCAGCCCAGGGATCAAACCCTTGTATCCCACATTGACAGGTAGGTTTCTTACCACTCACACACAAGGGAAGTCCCTAATGGTTCTTACAAATCTATAGAAGTATAAATAAAGAAAATGTTCCTTTTTAAAATCACAGAATCAATATTGATCCCAGCTGACAAGTGGTCAAACACAATAGATTCAGGTGAAAAATAAAAGGTGGCAATAAGACCATTCATTGATTTATCACTGGGTTTCACAATAATTCAAGATTAGCTGTCCATAAAGTATCTATGAAGAGGAAACTGTAGCGGGGGAAGGAAGGAATACCCTCCTCAGAGAGCAGTAGGAGCTTCAGTGAGCTTATCTGCAAAATGAGGGTATTAGAATAGATGACCCTCCTGTTAGGAACTCTGGTGGACCCAAAACATCTATTCCTGTATGACAATGGAAGTGTTGAAGGATCTAGAGTTGAAAGGAAAAACGAGAGAACAGACCTGTGGAAAAGGCAGCTTAAATAATCATGCCTATACTACAGCAGGTAATTAGAGAGAACCAAAGTGGTGTCTCAATTCAAAGTAACTACTTTTTATCAAGTGTTTTCTGGATCACATTCTTTATGAAAATAGCCATTTAAGCAGCTTTAGAGTAAAAAGACCTAAAATGTGATTTTAATTACAATGATTTTCATAAGTAGACACATTTTACCCACTAACGAGCAGAAGAATTTATTAACTTACCATTTGTCCTCTAGAGTAAATTCTCCAATTGAACAAAAGAAACTAAGCTTACATTTTATCTTCCCTTTCTTTTCCAAAATACAGGTCATTTAATACTGAAACATAAAAAAAGATGCTAATATGCTAAGAAATAAAAGGAATGCTTCTTCATAAAAATACAGTGTAGTTTTCTTTTTCATGTGAAGGTATTCAAAAACCAATAGCTTCCAATATTTTACAAACATTCTTTTATGACACTTTGAGTCTGTGAACTTGTACCAGAAATATATAGTGTTATCATTAGTGAATAACACTCAATATGTCATTTTTTCAAAGGCACAATATCAAAAGTACTTACAGACTTTAAAAATTGTTTTAAAGTGTAAACAATGTCACAGGTGGTTGGTTGGTATATATCAATACTATGGGGAAAAGAGACTTTTAAGTATTATGTTAAATTTTAAAGTCAATGAGCACAGAAAAAAGTCATGCTGCTATTTGAGGTCATTATATTTCCAGCAGTCTGAAGACACTGAGACTTATCAAAATAGTGATCTTAGGCACTTTGCCTAGCTCTTTCTTTTGGGAATCTTCAATTTATGTGACATATTTAAATAAATGGGAGTTAACTCTTTATTTGCTTTGGAGATCAGATGAGAAATCACTCTTGAAAATTGTAAAAAAAGAAAAATGTAGCTGACTACATGCTATATCGCCTTATTTCTATCTGCCATCAGGTGCTGTAAATATTTAAGGGTGATTTTCTCCAGCCTTTCTGGTTAACAGGACTCACCTGCCCTGCAGCTTGCCAGGTGAAATTCATAGAATGGATATTGACAGGAATAGCTGGCATTCTCTGCTGTGCTCTTCTGAAATCATGTGTAAAGGGGGCCATTTTCCCCTCTGAAACAATCAAGATATCTTCTTCAAGTCCTGGTTTAAAACACACACACAAAGAAAATAAAGCTATCAAACTAGCTGAACTTAGAAGAATCCAAATCAGAACTTGAGTGCCAAAAGAACACCGAAGAATTAGTAATGGGTCATTTCTTTTCACAAAGCACCTGCCTTCAAGTACCAATTAATCTTCCTGTGGATGATAAGAATGATGGCAAAGATATGCTTTCAGTGAAACGGAGTGAACTGTGGAGTAAACTGGTGCCAACAAATGCTCGGTCCACTGAAAAACGCTGGATTGTAGAAACCAACAACAGCATGATCAGAACATTAGAACAGCTTAGATTTATGGAGAGAAAAGCTTAAACGCTTTTAGATGGAAAAGCGATAGTCCATAGGATCGCATAGAGTCCAACACGACTGAAGGGGCTTAGCAAACACGCAACTAACTAAAAAGGGGACAATCTTCCTTGGAAATTAAGTTTTAAAAACATTCTAAATGCATGTATCTCTCCTTTAATAGAAGAGCTGCAGGGCGTGAAGACCCAGGCATTTGGGAAGAAGTAGAAGCTCCCGCGAAACCTTACCTATGAGCACTCTCGCCTGGTGAGCGTCGATCCACAGGTACAGGCTTTCCTCCGGCTGCTGCCCGACCTCCGCTCGCAACACCAGCAGGTACGGGAGGATGCTCCAGAGCCAGAGCGCGCCGGCAGGGAAGGCGCTTTTCCGGGCCATGCTACTCCGGACTTCCTGGATCGTGGTTCTCGCAGCTGAAACTCCTCCCGCACCTACCCAACCTGCCGCCCTTAAGTTGTCTCCCAGCCGGAGCAGTTCCCCGCGTAGACGGCTGGGCGTGTAGCCTCTTGACTCTGGTACGAGTGAGCCTGGGTGTGCTGGAGGAGGAGTAGGAGGAGGGAGAAGAACTGGAGAAAGCGGGACAAGGGAAGGGGGAGCAGGTGGGAGAGGAGGGAGCGGAGGCTCAAGACTGGCAAAGCAGGAGATGCCAGCCCGCCGAAGGAGACACAACAGTCAGAGGGTTAAATATAGCGGGAGAGTTAGAGCAGGAAGGGCAGGCGCAAGTGCGATGCGAGCAATGAGTGACGGTGCCCGACGCCACTGGGGGGCGCTGGGGGGGACGCGCGGGGGTGGGGCGGCGCGGAACCCCGGAGACCTAGTCCACCCGCCGTGCGCCGCTAGGGAGCAAACGCGGAAAAGGGCGCTCCAAAGGACCCCTGGGACGTCACTTGCGCTGCCTTTGGCCAGATGAGGCATGAACGGAGGGAAATGCGGTGAATTGACTTATTACGGCTTGACTGAACCCAGACGATAATAATGATGATAAGTTCCATTGGTACCCCGGTGTTAAATGAAGGCTCATATTCCTCCACTTTTCTCACTGTCCCACTTCTCCCATATTCCGCCCCTGTCATTCTTCACTCTGCAAACACTTGGCGCATTCCCATCTATTTAAAACCCGAGAGTCCACTGTCCAGAAGTGCCCTGGTTGCTGGCGCTGGGGCTGACCAGGGCGTGGGGCTTTCACTCCTCGCTTGTCTGACACTGCGGAGAATGCTTTTTACAGCTGGGGAGGCTCTTCTCCCTGCTCACCGGCAGCACCCTGAGCTCTGGATGACAGGCTTGCCTAACGTGCTGGGGTCGGGCTCAAAAAGTCATGACTATCTTCATGCTGCTGCTAAGTCACTTCAGTCGTGTCCGACTCTGTGCGACCCCATAGACGGCAGCCCACCGGGCTCCCCCGTCCCTGGGATTCTCCAGGCAAGAACACTGGAGTGGGGTTGCCATTTCCTTCTCCAATGCATGAAAGTGAAAAGTGAAAGTGAAGTCACTGAGTCGTGTCCGACCCTCAGCGATTCCATGGACTGTAGCCCACCAGGCTCCTCTGTCCATGGTATTTTCCAGGCAGGAGTACTGGAGTAGGGTGCCACTGCCTTCTCCGACTATCTTCATAGTTGCAGGTATATCGAGAAATTTGGAGGCGCGCCGCACTGGTACTGAAATCTCAGGCGCTTTAGAGCAAGCCAAGGCTCTGGCCTTGCATACGGGAAGAGTAGTTGGCTGGCAATGGGCTCTGGCCAGCTACACCCATTAAACCCCAGTAGGGATTTAATTTGCCCCCTGCCAAATCCCTTGGGTGTGTGATGAAAACGGAAGCAAAAGGGGCTTTCTTCTTTTGTTTAACTTAGATTTCAGACTCAGAATCAGGTTGTTTACTTCTCTGTTTTTTTGGCATCCAAATGCTGCAACAGATGTCCCAAGGATTGAGCCTGTGGTGTTTGGCGTGTTGTTTGACTCAATCCCTTGTGAGGAGGGGCTTCCCTGGTGGCTTAATGGTAAAGAATCCGCCTGTCAGTGCAGGAGAGGCATGGGTTCCATTCCTGGGTCAGGAAGATCCTCTGGAGACGGAAATGGCAACCCACTCCAGTATTCTTGCCTGGGAAATCCCATGGACAGAGGAGCCTGGTGGTCAACAGTCCAGGGGGCCACAAAGAGTCGGACATTACTGAGCACACAGGTACAAGGTGGGAGAACAAACCTGAAGTGGAACAGGTGCATGCATTAAGTATTGGGTCATGAGTTACTAAAGCATATGCATTTCTAATTATGAAATATTTTCAGTTGTACAACTGTTCATTTTCTAAAAGAACAAGTGTTTCGATGAAAGTTTTGCTTTCATTTTAGGTTTGAAGGATTTGTTAACAAAAGAAACCACTGGTCACACAATAAACAATTTCAATATTTAATCGAGGATTAATTGTCTTCATTTCAATTATACAGTCATTAAAAGAAAAGACAAAGGTCCTTCTAGTGAAAGCTATGGTTTTTCCAGCAGTCATGTATGGATGTGAGAGTTGGACCATAAAGAAAGCTGAGCACAGAAGAATTGATGCTTTTAAACTGTGGTGTTGGAGAAGACTCTTGAGAGTCCCTTGGACCGCAAGGAGATCAAACTAGTCAACCCTAAAGGAAATCAGTCCTGAATATTCACTGAAAGGACTGAAGCTGAAGTTGAAACTCCAGTACTTTGGACACCTGATGTGAAGAACTGACTCATTGGAAAAGACCCTGAGGCTGGGAAAAATTGAAGGCAGGAGAAGGGGAAGACAGGATAAGATGGTTGGATGGTATCACTGACTCAATGGACATGAGTTTGAGCAAGCTCTAGGAGTTGGTGCTGGACAGGGAAGCCTGGTGTGCTGCAGTCCATGGGGTAGCAAAGATTTGGACATGGCTGAGCAACTGAACTGAAAAGAATAAAGAAAAGTAAAAGCACATATATCACCAAATTGCGCCAACCAACATCCAGGCTTGAACAACCCTAGGAAGTCCCTCATTAATAGCAATCTGGAGTCCCATTTGGGAAAAGATCCTGGGCAATGCGTCCACCCCATGGGTGAGACTTCAAATTACAGTTTCCAGGGCTCCCACTTACAATCCTGGGCTACAAACATATCATCAATTTGCACACAAAAGTGCAGCCCTGGTTCTTTTTTAAACTTTTACAATGCTGTTTGTTTTATCTTGTGAGTCATAGGATTTTGTTAGATCTGGGGTTGGGGTGTGGGGATGCTGGCCAGACCCTCAGGAGCTCAAGAATTCCAGACCCACCTCCTTTTTTTTAATCTACAGTGCTGCCTGATTTGTGTTTGCAGATAGGCACAGAATCCAGGCAGTGTCCAGGCCAGTCAGAAGCAGGTCAGAACCTGCTCTCCTGCTTCTGAAGCCAAAACAGACTTCCTCCATTTTAATTTCCCTAACAAGAAATCTCCAATGGATTTGAACTTCTTAATTGTAAAAGTACTTTAAGAGCTTACTTCTCACAACACTTTTAAATAGGTAGGTGATATTATTATTCCCACGTTACTGATGGAGAAACCAGGCTCAAAAAGGTCCAGTAAGTTAGCTGACTGTGGTTACCCAGTGCTAACTACGGTTACTTACCTGGTCAGTGGTAGAGGCAGGGTTCAAATCCCGGTCACTCTGATTTCAAAGCCTATTCTCTTAACCACTATACCTCACACTGACAAGTAAATCATGATTAAGTCTGTTTGCAACCAAACCTTCACAGCTGTTCTACCTTTACAATGAAATTCACATTTATTCAAAGATTTCACTATTTTTTATTTCAGTGAATATTCATTTATGTAATGCATTCATATACATTCAGCAATACTTAAAGCACTTTAGCACTGTAATGCCAATTGTTCCCCAAAGATAATAATTTCACAACACAGTAGACATTTTCTTTACTCCAGAAAGGTGCAGTTTTAGCTGAAAGTATTTTTTTCCCTCAATAGTGCTCTAACCCCTCTAGCTCTTAATGTAAGGACGCCCTCTACAGGCTGTTCTAATCAAATAGTAATTGGTAAATATCCTTCATAAAATTTACTTTTTGGTAGAGAAAAAGAGGCACTAAATTCCCTCCTAACTCAACTTCTTCTGAGGGAGGTTCTTTTGCAACAGTTGATTCTGGTACTGGTGATACTGGTGATATATAGAGCTGTAAGGAATTTTCTCTGTTTACTTCTCCCCAGCAGTGGACACTTGGAGAAATTACATTTTATGGTAGAGAAAAGTGTTATTTAAAAATACTGGATTTGCTTTCTTTTGGTTTTTGAAGGGAAGGAAGGAACAGATGTTATACGCTAGTCAGCTATTTTTAAGAGTAAGAGGGTGTGTTTTTGGGGAAGAAGGTCCATCTAAGATTGAATCAGGCTGGATTTTCTTGTGATGTTAAAGAGCACAGAGGCTTTTTCACTCAGAAAAAAAGTCATATTTTAAGATTTCTCTGCTCAAATAAAAATATAATGTAACAATATTTATTGGCACATGATAAAATTCTGGAAATAATGTGCTGGGAGGTATTACAAGTCAACTTCATTTAGTTTGAAAACTCTACCATTTATTTTCCAGTCCACTATCCTTGCTTTCCTTGTGTAACTCACTCTCATCAATTACATTTGTGGGCAGCTTCATGTATGTGTTCACTCGTGTACACATTCAACATATATTTATTAAAGCCTATTTTGTATAAGAAACTGTCCTGGAAGCAACAGGAAAGACAAAGGCAATGAAAAATATCATGAAACTACATAAGAGACAAAACACAATCCCAGCCCTCAAAGACCACTGGGGCTATTAAAACGAGTAAGATAAGGATTCAGTAACCATAATTCAAGGCAACATACAGTGATTATTGATGAGACAGGATCGGAAATTCAAAGGAGAAATCTCATATCTGGGATTCTGAAAGTTTTTTAGTTCATTCATTCAAAAAACAGTGTGTGATGTACGCACTGTACAGGTAGAGGAGATAGAAAGGCACGTGAAAAGACAGCCCCGGCTTTTGAACTCAGTCTAACAGGGGAGATGGTTAATGAACTATAGGGAAGAATAAGCACTGTGACGGGTTTGTGCACAGGGTAGTTTGGGACTTTGATAAAAGTTCCCTAATGCAGCCTGGGACAAACGATGTCCAGCAGTAGCAAGAACCAAGAGATGAGAGAAAGAATGGTACGATCCAGGCCCTGCAGGTACCGATCTGCAGTGTGATGAGCCTGGAGTTGGGGAGAGAGGGATGGATGAAGCCAAAAGAGTAAATAGGAGTTGGTTATGGAAACTTTGCTGAGAAGAATTCTCAATAATTTATGGAGACACACTGTCCTCAAGGGCTTCCCCGATGGCTCAGCAGTAAGGAATCTCCCTGCCAACGCAGGAGACTCAGAGACACTGATTTGATCCCTGTGTCAGGAAGATCCCCTGGAGGAGGGCATGGCAACCCACTTAAGTATTCTTACCTGGGGAATCCCATGGACAGAGGAGCATGGTGGGCTACAGTCCATGGGGTCGCAAAGAGTCTGACACAACTCTCCTGCTGGCCACTCTGCCTTGTGGTCTCAGCCAGAGTATTTTGGTGACCACAGGGATTAGGACCGAGAATAGGGCATATCAGCTGCACTGTGAGCTGCATTTGGAGAATGGGGAGCAGGCACCCCTGCAGCACACTGGTCTGGAAAGGGAGCCACAAGATTGTAAGTGAAGACAGCAAGTTGCCAAGCATTATTTTTAAGAAATGTTTATTGACATATAGTTGGTTTACAATGTTATGTTAACTTCAGATGTACAGCAAAGTGAATCAGTTGTACATATATATACATCCACTATTTTTTAGATTCTTCTCCCATACAGGCCATTATAGAGCACTGAGTTCCTTGTGCTCTACAGTAGGTCTTTATTAGTTATCTGTTTTATATATAGTAGTGTGTATATGCCAATCCCAGTCTCCTAATTTATCCCTCCTTCCTTTACCTCCTGATAACCATAAGTTTTTTTTTTCCAACATCTGCAGCTCTATTTCTGTTTGTACCTTTTTTAAATTAGCACCATGCTCTAACCAGCTAGCTAACCAACCATGACTGTTCGTACCCTTTTTTTAGATTCCACATATAATAGCATATAATATTTCTCCTTGTCTTACTTCACTCAATATGGCAATCTCTAAGTCCATCCATGTTGCACCAAGCATTATTTTAATGCAGTCCTGTTTTAAAAACCAAACACGGTATCTATCAAGTTAATGTGCATATAAAATCAAACATAGAAAATATCTAAAAGATTACACACCAAAATATTTCCAGGGGTTACCTATGAGGAGTGAGACTTGGATTAGGGAATGATTTTCACTTTATGCATATTTTCTGATTTTTTTTTAATGGGCAGATGCTCTTGTAATTAAAAAGCATTTTGAAGAAGAAAGGTTGTTTTTCTCCTGCTTCAGTGAGTTTCTCTTGAAATAGTCAGCTGTCACCACCCGGAGCCAGCACCTCTTACGACATTGCTTGCATACTTTATCACTTAAGAACTGTACATCACAACACATGACAGCTCATTACTGAAGCACAGCACAGCCTGAGGATTCCTCACCATCAAGTGTAACACTCCTGCTCTCCTTCCCTCCCATAATAGCACTGCCAAGCAACCCAGCATATCTTGTCTTCCATGAACCATACCCATTATTTGCTCTTCATCCATGCTGTTTCATCCCTATGACATTTAACATTGCTTTTTTTTTTTTTTACTTTTTAAAAATGTTTTAATTGGTGGCAAATTGCTTCACAATGTTGTGTTGGTTTCTGCCATACAACAGTGTGAATCAATCATAATTACATATATATATACACACACACACATATATCCCCTCCCTTTGCAGCCTCCCTCCCCTCCTCGCATCCCACCGCTCTAGGTCGTTGCAGAGCACCAGGCTGGGCTCCCTGTGTCACACAGCAGCTTCCCACTGGCTCTCTGTTTCACACATGATAGTGAATATATGTCGACGATACTTTCTCAATTCGTCCCACCCTTACCTTTGCCCACTGTGTTCACAACTCTGTTCTCTACTAGGTTCATCAGTACCATTTCTCTAGATTCTATATATAGAAAAATGGTACTAACAGTGCTATTTTTTATGATTGAGAATAAAAGGAAAACAATTGCATTATCCAGTAGTAGAGAAATGGAAGACAAATTTGAATAAGATGAATTAGTAAGATGAATTATTACTGAACTGTTAAAGTTCTGACCTGTGAATTCAACCATGAAATTATCATCAGTCAAGATAACATCCATTAACCATCACTCCCAGAAGTTGAACAAATCATATACACTTTAAATATGTGCAGTTTATTATATGGCAACTGCATTAAATTAAATAAGCTTAAACATTTTTAAGAAATAAAAAAATATTGAAGTTTCATCAGGACACGAATACTAATCATAAAAGAAAAAAATTGGTAAATTGGGTGATATTAAAATTAAGAAGTATTTTTTAATCAAAGGGTAGCATTGAGAGTGAAAAGACAAGCTATAAACTGAGATAAGGTACTTGGGCATATACGACTCTTATCCAGAATATGTAAACAAGTTCTATAAATTAGTAAGAAAAAGGTCAAACAATCCAGTAGAAAAATGGTCAGAAGGCTTGAATAAGCACTTCATAAAAGAGCATACCTAAATGGCCAATTAACACAAGAGAAACTGCTGAACTTCATTAGCAATCACGGAATCAAAACTACAGTGAAACCAATTCATGTCATCAGAATGGTTAAAATGAAAAAAAAAAAAAAAGACTATGTGAAGCTGGTGAAGAAGTGAAACATATATTGCTGGTGAAAGTATAAATTAGTACAATTATTTTGGAAAACTGTTTGGAAATACTAGTAAGGCTCAGTGATTGCACTTCTATGGAGAAGCCCAACAACAACAAAAAAAATGTGCACCTATTCATCCAAAGACATGCACTATTCTGGACTTTCCTGGTGGCCCAGTGGTTAAGACTCTGAGCTTCCACTACAGGGGCATGGGTTCCATCCCCAATCAAGCTCCTACATGCCACAAGGCACAGTGTGGCCAAGTAAACAAATAAATAATAATAGTAAAAAAAGACATGCTCTATTTATCTTGGCCCCTAAGTGAAAACAACTCAAATATCAACAGTGGAATGAATTTTATTGGTACAATGGACTACTTACACAGCAATGAGAATATGCAAACTAAGATCATGACATTGGTCCCATCACTTCATGGTACATAGATGGATAAAAAATGGAAACCGTGACAGACTTTATTTTCTTGGGCTCCAAAATCACTGCGGACTGTGACTGCAGTCATGAAATAAAGACGCATGCTCCTTGGAAAAAAGCTATGACAAACCTAGACAGCGTATAAAAAGCAGAGACATTACTTTGTCGACAAAGGTCCATATAGTCAAAGCTATGGTTTTTCCAGTAGTCATGTACAGATGTGAGATGTGATGTACATCTCACATGTGAGATGTGGACCATAAGGAAGGCTGAGCACCGAAGAATTCATGCTTTCGAACAACGGTGTTGGAGAAGACTCTTGAGAGTCCCTTGGTCTGCAAGGAGATCAAACCAATAAATCCTAAAGGAAATCAGTCCTGAATTCATCGGAAGGACTGATGCTAAAGCCAAAGCTCCAATCCTTTGGCCATCTGATGTGAAGAACCAACTCATAGGAAAAGACCTGATTCTGGGAAAGACTGAAGGCAGGAGAAGGGGACTACAGAGAATGAGATGGTTGTATGGCATCACTGATTCAATGGACATGAGTTTGAGCAAACTCTAGGAGATAGTGAATGACAGGGAAGCCTGGTGTGCTGCAGTCCATGGGGTCGCAAAGAGTTGGACACGACTGAGCGACTGAACAACAACAATTACATGCAACACAGATGACTCCTGTAGACCTCAGGTTGAGCTAAATAAGCCCAAAGGGTGCACACTGCATGATTCCATTTACTAAAAATCTCAAAATAGGAAACACCATCCATGATATTAGAAGTCAAAATAGTGAAGAGATTGACTTTGGAAGGGGGTAATGATTGGAAGTGGCTATAAAAGGTGCTTCAGGGTGTTGCTAATGTTTTGTTTCTTGATCTGGATGTTAGCTACATGGGAATGTTTATTTTGTAAAAATTTGTTAAATTGAATACTTATGATTTGTGCACTTTTCTATGTGTATATTTCAATAAAACATTTACTAAGAATTATCATATAAAAACAAAATTATAAAATATTTAGCAGAATACACACATGGGTGCTAAGTCCCTTCAGTCGTGTCTGACTCTTTGTGACCCCATGGACTGTAACCCACCAGGCTCCTCTGTCCATGGAATTTTCCAGGCAAGAATACCGGAGTGGCTTGCCATTCCCTTCTCCAGGGGATATTCCAGTTTAACGGGTACAAAGTTTCAGTCTGGGATGATGAAAAGTTCTGGAGGTGGACAGTGGGTAATAACTGCACCATAATGTGAATATGGTGGCTCAGCTGGTAAAGAATCTGCCTGCAATGCAGGAGACCCTGGCTTGATTCCTGGTGGGGAAGATCCACTGGAGAAGGGATAGGCCACCCACTCTAATATTCTTGGGCTTCCCTGGTGGCTCAGCTGGTAAAGAATCTGCCTGCAATGAGGGAGACCAGGGTTCAACCTCTGGGTTGGGAAGATCCCCTGGTGAAGGCAACAGCTACCCACTCCAGTATTCTGGCCTGGAGAATTCCATGGACGGTCCATGAAGTCACAAAGAGCCAGACATGATTAAGCAACTTTTACTTTCAATGTGAATATCTTTAATGTAATCTTAAAATGTTAATAGTAGCTCTCTCAAGTTCTTATTTTCTCCACTTATTTTTCCTTTCTTCTTTTTGCTTGTTTTAATTTTATTTGCTTATTGTTATGTTCTAACATTTCTACAACAAAAAAGTAACTTAAATATTGAAAATTATTGCTGAAACAGTAGCTATGGATTCTTGTGAAAGAAATGGAGGACACTAACTGTCACGTTAGCCACTTCTATGTATGAAGCATTTGTTTTATTAATTTGCTCCTCACAAAAGTTCTGTCAGGGAGTCACTGTGCATGTTTATAGAAGAGGCTCAATGAGGTTAGGTAACTTGTATAAGGTCAAGCAGTGAAAACTCCACCGAGCCAAACAACCTCAGGAAAGTTTAATTTCCAAGTCTGTGTTCATGTCACATAGAGCTCATGACTATGGCCTTTTAAATTATTAAAGAAGCAGGTCCCAGTGAAACTCCTAGTTACAACTCCACTCAGTCTGTGAAGACACATCCTGTATGAGAAATCATGACAGGAAGGAAGGCACTGGGGTCTGAAGTCGGAGCTGGGAGTTGAGTTTGAGGTGGACAGAGAGGTTGGACCCATCCAGGAATGTAACTTTCTCAGGCAAGAGACAGAGAGCTGAGAAGGACGACAGAACACAAATATGTTGTTTCGACAATAACTACATAGTTCATGTGAAAGCACTTCGTAATCTGCAAAGCCGCACTCATAGCTAGTATTTTAGGAGCTCCAGCAGCAGTGGCCTGAATAACTAAGATGCCTGCCTGCCCTCACCTGTACGTCTCAGGCTGTTCTCAGGACAGAGGACTGGGAGGATTTTCTTGTGATCACTGATCTCTGAAGTCTCCAGAGCACTATGAACCTTCCTCCCTTGATTCTTCTTTCCAGTTTATTTGCTAATCTTATGAATTCTAATCTCATCTGAAAGTCATCACAGACACAGGCATCCTAGAACACAGACTCCTGAAGCAACAGAAAATTCCATGGGTAACAAATACTACATGAAGGAGCTTTTTTTCAGAATGAGCCTCAAAAAAAAGAAAAAAAAGAAAGCAGAACAGTTTTGACATAGAACTTTGATGAGGCCATTTTGCCTAGAGCAGAAGCAAACATACCACTTTCACTCATGCTTTTGAGAGGGCTGTTGTAGAACTACTAAGAATGGTACAGTTAACCACCACAAGATAATCCTCACTCCTTCCTTCCTTGAGTCTTTCTGTTTAGTAAGGTTGGGGTATGTCAAAGAACTGACAGGATGGGTAAAGACATCTGGTTTGCACACCACTTGGGAAAAGAAGATCTTGTGTCTGATAGTTTGCAAACATTCTAGAAAAAAATATAGGTGAGCATTTGTCAATCTTTCTAAACTAACACTCCAAAGATATACATGGATATATATCATATATATGTATGAAAAATACATATATAAGATATATATATGTATCTTTACCTATGTAGATACATATATATATTTATATTCATATATATATAACCATATCTATATCTATATCTCAGGGACATAAGAAATAATATTAAAAGGTAAATGATATCCTGAGGGAAATGCTGGGTTAAAATCTTTCAGTTCAGTTCAGTCACTCAGTCGTGTCCGACTCTTTGCGACCCCATGGACTGCAGCAAACCAGGCTTCCCTGTCCAGCACCAACTCCTGGAGCTTGCTCAGACTCATGTCCATAGAGTTGGTGATGCCATTCAACCATCTCATCCTCTGTCATCCCCTTCTGCCTTCAATCTTTCCCAGCAACAGGGTCTTTTCGAATGAGTTAGTTCTTCGCATCAGGTGACCAAAGAACTGGAGTTTCAGCTTCAGCATCAGTCCTTCCAATGAACACCCAGGACTGATCTCCTTTAGGATGGACTGGTTGGATCTCCTTGCAGTCAAAGGGACTCTCAAAAGTCTTCTCCAACACCACAGTTCAAAAGCATCAATTTTTGGCACTCAGCTTTCTTTATAGTTCAACTCTCATATACATAAATTCTTAACAAAGACAATTCTTGCCAAAATTTTAAAAAGAGTTGACTTTCCAATAGAAAAATGGCAAATAGGGGCAAAACTCCAGAGAATTGACATACACATACAAATGAACACTATGGCCATTTAAAGACATGGAACCAACCAAAATATTCACACATGACGGAATATTACTCAGCCATAAAAAGAATGAAATAATGCTATTTGCAACATGAATGGACCTAGAGATTATCATACTAAGCGAAGTGAGTAAGACAGAGAAAGACAAATATCATATGATATTGCTTCTATATAGAATCTAAAATATGACACAAATGAACATATCTACAAAATAGAAACAGACTCACAAACATAGAGAACAGTCTTATGGTTGCCAAGGGGGAGGGGAGGTGAGGGGATGGATTGGGAGTTTGGGATTTGCTGATGCAAATTATTATATACAGAATGGATAAACAATGAGGTCCTATTGTATAGCACAGGGAACTATATTCAATATGCTGTGATAATCCACAATAGAAAAAAATATGAAAAAGGATATAGATATGTATGTGTAACGAATCACTTTGTTGTACAGCAGAAATTAACACAACATTGTAAGTCAACTAAACTTCAATAACATTTTTTTTTTTAACTATAGTAGTTTAGCATTTTGGAGAAGGCAATGGCAACCCACTCCAGTACTCTTGCCTGGAAAATCCCATGGGCAGAGAAGCCTGGTAGGCTGCAGTCCATGGGGTTGCTAAGAGTCGGATACGACTGAGCGACTTCACTTTCACTTTTCACTTTCATGCATTGGAGAAGGAAATGGCAACCCACTCCAGTGTTCTTGCCTGGAGAATCCCAGGGACAGGGGAGCCTGGTGGGCTGCCGTCTATGGGGTCGCACAGAGTCAGACACGACTGAATCGACTTAGCAGCAGCAGCAGCAGCAGTTTAGCATTTTAAGATATCCAACTTTGCTGGTAATTGCAGAAATGCAAATAAAAACAATGAGATATTCCCTTTAACTGGACTGGAAAAGGTCAGTTTTCATTCCAATCCCAAAGAAAGGCAATGCCAAAGAATGCTCAAACTACCGCACAATTGCACTCATCTCAAACGCCAGTAAAGTAATGCTCAAAATTCTCCAAGCTAGGCTTCAGCAATACGTGAACGGTGAACTTCCAGATGTTCAAGCTGGTTTTAGAAAAGTCAGAGGAATATATGGCAAAACCAATACAATATTGTAAAGTTAAATAAAATTAAAAAAAATAATAATA
Source organism: Bubalus bubalis (assembly GCF_019923935.1). Taxonomy (NCBI): domain Eukaryota; kingdom Metazoa; phylum Chordata; class Mammalia; order Artiodactyla; family Bovidae; genus Bubalus; species Bubalus bubalis. The sequence continues at coordinate 71,765,426 of NC_059160.1, forward strand.
ATAATAAAGAAAAGTCAGAGGAACCAGAGACCAAATTGCCAACATCTGCTGGATCATGGAAAAAGCAAGAGAGTTACAGAAAAACATCTATTTCTGCTTTCTTGACTATGCTGAAGCCTTTGACTGTGTGGATCACAATAAACTGTGGAAAATTCTGAAAGAGATGGGAATACCAGACCACCTGACCTACCTCTTGAGAAACCTCTATGCAGGTCAGGAAGCAACAGATAGAAGTGGACATGGAACAACAGACTGGTTCCAAATAGGAAAAGGAGTCCATCAAGGCTGTATGTTGTCACCCTGCTTATTTAACTTCTATGCAGAGTACATCATGAGAAACGCTGAGCTGGAGAAGCACAAGCTGGAATCAAGATTGCCGGGAGAAATCTCAATAACCTCAGATATGCAGATGACACCACCCTTATGGCAGAAAGTGAAGAGGAACTCAAAAGCCTCTTGATGAAAGTGAAAGTAGAGAGTGAAAAAGTTGGCTTAAAACTCAACATTCAGAAAACGAAGATCATGGCATCTGGTCCTATCACTTCATGGCAAATAGATGGGGAAACAGGGGAAACAGTGTTAGACTATTTTTTTGGGCTCCAAAATCACTGCAGATGGTGACTGCAGCCATGAAATTAAAAGACGCTTACTCCTTGGAAGGAAGGTTATGACCAACTTAGATAGCATATTCAAAAGCAGAGACATTACTTTGCCAACAAAGGTCCATCTAGTCAAGGTTATGGTTTTTCCAGTGGCCATGTATGGATGTGAGAGTTGGACTGTGAAGAAAGCTGAGCGCCGAAGAATTGATGCTTTTGAACTGTAGTGTTGGAGAAGACTCTTGAGAGTCCCTTGGACTGCAAGGTGATCCAACCAGTCCATTCTGAAGGAGATCAGCCCTGGGATTTCTTTGGAAGGAATGATGCTAAAGCTGAAACTCCAGTACTTTGGCCACCTCATGTGAAGAGCTGACTCATTGGAAAAGACTCTGATGCTGGGAGGGATTGGGGGCAGGAGAAGGGGACGACAGAGGATGAGATGGCTGGATGGCATCACTGACTCGATGGATGTGAGTCTGAGTGAACTCAGGAGTTGGTGATGGACAGGGAGGCCTGGCGTGCTGCGATTCATGGGGTCGCAAAGAGTCGGACACGACTGAGCGGTTGAACTGAACTGAACTGAACTGAAAGAAAAGATGAAAATGATTGATAGCATTCTCTGTTGCGAGGGTTAAGAGTTGGTGCAGTCTTTCCAGAGAGTTATATGGTATCTCATATCAACGTTTATTTATTTATTTAAACTTTTAATTTTGTATGTGAGTATGGCCAGTTAACAATGTTGTGATAGTTTCACATGAATAGCAAAGGGACTCAGCCATAATATGCATGGATCCATTCTCCCTCAAACTCCCTATCATCCATGCTGTCACATAACATTGGGTAGAGTTCTCTGTGCTATACAGTAAGTCCTTGTTGGCTATCCATTTAAAATACAGCAGTGTGTACATGTCCGTCCCAAACTCCCTAACTATCCCCTCCCCCCATTCGCTCCCACCCTGGCAACCGTAAGTTTGTTCTCTAAGTCTGTGACTCTGTTTCTATTTTGCAGATAAGTTCGTTTGTATCATGTCTTTTTAGATTCCACATATAATGATCACATCAAATTTTTTTCTTTTTTAATTTTTATTTTTTTTAACACGAAAAACATTTTGTACTAGGGTATAGCCAAAAAACCCGTGGCTGATTCATGTCGATGTATGGCAAAAATTGTGGCGACAAAATTGTAATTAGCCTCCAGCTAAAACAAAACAATGTTGTGATAGTTTCAGGTGAACAGTGAAGGGACAGCCACATATATATACATGTATCCATTCTCCCCCAAACCCCTCTCCCATCCAGGCTGGCACATAACATTGAGGAGAGTTCCATGTGCTCTGTATGGAACATGTGCTATACATGGTTTTTGTTGGTTGCTGCTGCTGCTAAGTCATTTCAGTCGTGTCCGACTCTGTGCGACCCCATAGACGGCAGCCCACCAGGCTCCCCCGTCCCTGGGATTTTCCAGGCAAGAATACTGGAGTAGGTTGCCATTTCCTGCTCCAGTTGATGAAAGTGAAAAGTGAAAATGAAGTCGGTTACCCAATTTAAATATAGCAGAGTGTATATGTCCCTCCCAAACTCAACTATCCCTTCCCCGCATTCTTCCCCTGCCCCAACAACCGTAAGTTTGTTTTCTAAGTCTGTGAGTCTATTTTGTAAATAAGTCCTTTGTATTGTCTTTTTAGATTTCACACATATGTCTTTTTAGACTCTGCATGTAATGATCACATTAACGTTTTAGATAGGCATATTCTTTTAACAAAAATTTTTACTTCTGAGAATTGATGAAATAACTAGATAGGAATGAGATATACATGAACACGAATGTTCTTGATTAACTTTACTATATTAAAGAACTAGAAATAATTTTCATCAAAACTGAACAAATGAGCACACAGTAGACTCCTTTAGTGCAAGTTAAAATGGGGTCTGGGATTTCTCTGGAGGTCCAGTGGTTAAGGCTCCATGCTTTCACTGCATGGGTTCCATCCCTGGTGGGAGAACAAAGATCTGCATGCCGTGGGTGGTGTGGCCAAAAAAAGCAGGGGTCTAATGGAATTTGTTGACATAAAAAGAAGTACTCATTATTTTAAATGAAAAAAGCATGGGTGATCATGGTATTCTCAACAGTATAATTACAGAATGGTTTAAAATATGTCTATGCATGTTAACATATTTGTGTATATCTGGACACTACTTATGTTCACAGTGATTAAATGATTACTTTATCACAGATTTTCACTTTCTTCTTTATCTTGTTTAGTTCTATTATCTAGGACCTTTACAATAAAGGTGTATTAATAAGAAAAAGCAGTAAAGCTACTTCATTGGTTTGAAAAATATTTTATGGGTTTTTTTGCCCCAAGCAAAGAGATTGAATCAAAATGTCATGTGCCTCTGCAAATGATGACTATTTGGGAGTCTGCAATAGAATCATTTGAGGTTAGCTATCAACAAGCTTGATTAAAATCAGGCTTTACAAAGACTGTTCTCATTTATGCAAGAATACCAAGGGACTGAATGCTGTCTGGAGCCTTGTTTACAATATATTTATAGTCCCACAAAATTTCACTTTAGTACCACTTGGGAGGCAATGTGGAGTAATGGCAAAAATACAGATTGTGGAAACAGGACAGAGTCCTCCCTTCCCTACACCCATCAACTGAATATTTGAGGATGCTTTGTTTGATTAGCTACTTCAACTCAGATTTAGTTTAAGGAATGTTTCTGGCTTTAAAGTGTCTGAAATATAATAGGTATTTCGTGAGCATCTGTAAAATATACATGGCAAGATTTAATGCAATATTTGGATCCAAATGGCTCTCTCCTGTAAATTACTAGCTTCTTCCAAGTTACTACAGACTGTCTGCAAAACTTTACTCTCAACAGAGGTTATTCTAATGGCATAAATGTCTTGAATATTTATCACTAATGTATATGAAGCTATATAACTTGGGCCCCAAGAAGAAACTTTGCTCTGCCCTTTGGTTATTGCAATACAAACATTACCATTAATAGACAATGGGGACACAGGTCTAGCTTCAGTATCTGCAAGAACTTAGCAGCATCAATTAGTATCTCAGAAAACATCATGACTCTAAAAACTCTTCTCACCTAAGAAAAAACTCTCTTCATAATTAAAAAACATTTACCAAGGCTTTTATAAAATATATTGTGGAAGTTGCCTTGTTTAAAACCATAATAAGGGTTGAATTCTCTCTTGCATTCATTCCTGAGAATACTCAAGTTTCTTGAGGCATTTTTCTCTGGATCATTTGAACATAACACTTTTTCTTTCCATTCATGGAAATAATCACAATCAAACAGTGCCAGTTTATGTGACTGGCTTTATTTATGTAATATACTAAGGCAAAAAAAAAAAAAAAAAAATAGGGTTTCCCAGGTGGCTCAGTGGTAAAGAATTTGCCTGCCAAGCAGGAGATGTGGGTTTGATCCCTGGGTCAGGAAGATCCCCTGGAAAAGGGAATGGCAACCCATTCCAGTATTCTTGCCTGGGAAAATCCCATGGACATAGGAGCCTGGTGGGTTAGAGTCCATGGAGTCGCAAAATAGTAAGACACGACTTAGTGACTAAACAACAACTAAGGCAAAACAGATTTTTGCATGTAGTAACCTTAAAAAAAATGCACTTGTGAAGTTTTGAAAGGACACATTCAAAATTTTCAAGGGAGATTAACTAATTGTGAAAGTAAGACCTATTGAAGGAAAAATACTTTGGCAGAGTTAGGTGCAAAATAGGAAATTAATTTTGTCACTTTCAAGTTGATCAGGTTTTCAGAGACTGTTTCAGGCTAAACAAACTCAAAACAGAACTGGGATAAACCAAAATGATAATCTGTTAATCTCTAACATGGGGAATCTATTTTTGGAGACTAGAATATAAAAGTCAGCACTCCAAGACTTCCCTTTCCTAGTATGAAGGTATATGCAGAATTCACCTGGTAATCAGAAGATCTGTGAATGGTTATTTCCACTGAGAGTCTTGGCTGGCATGAGTTACTTAATCTTGGCCAGTGAGTCTCCACTGCCATCCACTGGGAGGCATTTTAGAAATGCCTTGTGGGGATGCTTTTGGTTATTACAACAGTTGGAGGGCACTTTGGGCTCTTAAAGGGTGTGAGCAGGGATAGCTGATGTCCAGCTATGCACAAGACCCGACCACACATGAACTGTCCCAGAGTCTACGTATTTTTGATGACTGCATTGGAGATTCACGTAGATGAAAACCTCTTATAATTATCTGAACCTAGAAACCTAGCTCCATTCTACATATAAACATACAGTTGTTAATATATACTGAATTTCCAGAAGTGCAACTACTGGGAGTAGTGAGATTCTGTGAAAAGTAACACTGTATTTGGTTTTGTTTGGCTCTTTACCAAGAATTATTCACCTTTTGGAAAACTCACATCACACCTCTGCTTTTTTCATTTCCCTATACTTTTATATATAATACCTTCTTATCTTATTTCCCTTAAAACCAAACTTTTCATTAAAGTAGATGCAAACATCCATTTGGATTTTATTTAAGGATCATAATGGGGAAATAACAAAATATCTAAAACATTGGATTGGCCAAAAGTTCACTGGGTTTTTCCATAAGATGTTACAGAAAAACCTGAATGAACATTTTGGCCGACCCAATAAAAAGGCAACTTTGTGTCAGTCTAGGCTATGTATTGGAGAAGGCAATGGCAGCCCACCCCAGTACTCTTGCCTGGCAAATCCCATGGACGGAGGAGCCTGGTAGGCTACAGTCCATGGGGTCACGAAGAGTCGGACACGACTGAGCGACTTCACTTTCACTTTTCACTTTCATGCATTGGAGAAGGAAATGGCAACCCACTCCAGTGTTCTTGCCTGGAGAATCCCAGGGATGGGGGAGCCTGGTGGGCTGCTGTCTATGGGGTCGCACAGAGTCGGACACGACTGAAGTGACTTAGCAGCAGCAGCAGCACGCTATATATTCGGAGAAGGCAATGGCAACCCACTCCAGTACTCTTGCCTGGAAAATCCCATGGATGGAGGAGCTTGGTAGGCTGCAGTCCATGGGGTCGCTAAGGGTCGGACACGACTGAACGACTTCACTTTCACTTTTCACTTTCATGCACTGGAGAAGGAAATGGCAACCCACTCCAGTATTCTTGCCTGGAGAATCCCAGGGACAGGGGAGCCTACTGGGCTGCCGTCTATGGCGTCGCACAGAGTCGGACATGACTGAAGCGACTTAGCAGCAGCAGCAGGCTATATCTTACGTAATTCCATTTATGTGACATTCTAGAAAATCAGGGATACATCAATGGTTGCCAGAGGCTAGGGGTTCCGAGAAAGGTTTAATTACAACCGGGCATCAAGAGGGAATTTCTTGGGGACGTTAACTGTTTTGATTCTTGACTGTGGTAGAGACTACTATATGACTGCATGCATTTGTTAAAACTCAGACATGCATACCAAAAAAGGTTGAATTTTACTGTATGTGAATTTTTAAATGTTTAAAAACTGGGGGGAGAAAACCACAAACAAAGCACAGAAAATAAACAACCAAAATGGCAGTGTTGGGTCTTAGTGTTGAGAACCACTGAACTAAGCCATAGACACCCTGATCGTATCTAAGTTTCCACAGTTCACATCTCTAGTGACTAAACTACTCATTCTCCTCAGTCTTCTGTATAGCATCAGATATGTGGAGAGATATAAATTCCTCTTTATAGGACTCATGACAGTGAATGAACTACATCTCAATCAAAGCTGGCAAGTTATTGGCGGTTAGGATTAAAATCTAGCCACTTAATTCTAGTGATAACTTACTACATTATACAGCCTCACTAGTTTTGTGCTTCAATGGAAAAATGCTGTGAATTCTTCAGCTTTTCCACTCACTGCTATGTTACAACTCTAAAGTAAAATAAAATAAATTACCAGGACTCACATTATACAACCTCATGAGTTTACTAAGAAAGTAAAAAAAAAAAAATCTTTTTTTGCTAGAAGAAAAGTGTACTATAATGTTACTTCTACAAGAGAAAATCAAGTCTCTTGTATTTTTATAAGGTGTTTACAATTAGTCAATGTTTGGATTGGGGTGTTAAAGACCTTTTGCCATTTACAGTATTTATTCTTCAGCCTTCTGAAACTGCTTTGGGAAATTTTAACATGTAGAAATGTTTAGTTCACTTATTGTAGGTGATTAAAACAGTTAAGGAAGGAACATTAATAAATGCCTTAATTTGGATAATATTCAAATAATAGATGTCAAAATGATGAATCACTAGCTTTTTACATTTTCTTATCTAATGATTTAACCAATTAAGTTATATGAATATGTAATAAGGATATATGGTTCAGATAATCATTAATTGATACCTGTGCTAAGAATCTGTAATTCATATTCAGCATGTTGGCTTTCTAAAAGAAGAATCAAATAAATGTCACTTCATTAAATTTGCTTACAATAATTGACACTGGGATTCAGTGTGAAGTTAAATGATTCAAAAATTGAAAAAACCAAACTGTACTTTATTGACCATAAGTTGAACCATGGATTTGAAGGCAAGATGAAGCCTCCAATGCTGATACCGTATGTTCTATTACAGTAGCTATTATAATGGCACATCATCAACCTTCAGGTGGCACTCCTATATTTACTCAAAATTGTAGTTGTGATTGTCCCATTCATCATCAATTGAAAATTGGAGGGGTGGCAGTGGAGATAGAGGTATAGATGAAACACAATTGGCTCTGAGTAGATAATTATTGGAACTGAAACTTCCTCTGCTGCTATGATGAAGTAACTGGTGCTAGACTTGTCCTTCTATTACAAACAATGAGGAAAGTGGACAAAATATAAGAAGCAACTGTTTTAAGACATTGAATGATAGGAATTGTTAAGTTTGCAAACCCTAAAAGAAAAGAAAGCCCAAGATCGCTCTGGATGTTTTTCTGAAGGCACTTTCCTGACTATGGAGTAGAGAAAGGGAATTCAAGCAGACCAAGGTAGTCTCTGGGGAAACAGAGATGGGGAGATCAAGGCAGATGGAATTTGTGAAGCAAAAAACTTAGAAGAGAGATTGTGGGGTTGGGAGGAAGCTCAAGAAATGTTTGCAGAAGTTCCCTTGCTGCTGCTGCTGCTGCTATGTCGCTTCAGTCGTGTCTGATTCTGTGCGACTCCATAGATGGCCGCCCACCAGGCTCCTCCATCCCTGGGATTTTCCAGGCAAGAACACTGGAGTGGGTTGCCATTTTCTTCTCCAGTGTATGAAAGTGAAAGTGAAGTCACTCAGTCGTGTCTGACTCGTAGCAACCCCATGGACTGCAGCCCACCAGGCTCCTTCGTCCATGGGATTTTCCAGGCAAGAGTACTGGAATGGGGTGCCATCGCCTTCTCCGAGAAGTTCCCTTACTAAGCTGAAAATCCACAGGGAGGAACTTCACAAGGCTGGTTAAGGATCTACTCAGAAGCAATAACCTTAAAAGTTCCCAGAGCTGATGCAGAGCAGGGAGACATTTGAGTTCCAATCAACCAAATTGTAGAGACTTCACTGAACAACTGAAGTACTTGGTGCCAGAAGGATAATCCTTTAATGGCAGGGTTAAACTAGCTCTAGAATACATATTACTCCAGATCCACTCTAATGGCTTCCCTTGTGGCTCAGCTGGTAAAGAATCTGCCTGCAATGCGGGAGACCTGGGTTTGATCCCTGGGTTGGGAAGATCCCCTGGAAAAGAGAAAGGCTACCCACTCCAGTATTCTGGCCTGGAGAATTCCATGGACTGTATAGTCCATGGGGTCACAAAGAGTTGGACACGACTGAGCATCTTTCACTTTCACTTTCCACTCTAATGAAGCTTAACAACAAGATTCAAATGGATTGAACTAACCTGCAAGTTAACTCTCTTCAAAAACAAGGCTCAACCCTTAAAAAAAATTTTTTTTAAATCCTGACATTTAAAACCTGAAATTCATAATGTCCAGCATCCAATAAAAAAATTACTAGATGTGTGAAGAAGCAGGAAAAGGTAATACATAAACTAGAAGACAAATGAATCAATAGGAAAAGAGTAAGAAATGATGAAATTCACAGATAACTACTTTTAAGCACCTACTTTAAACATGCTCAAGGGTTTAAAGGAAAACATAAACATAATGAGGCAAGAGATGGCAGCTATAAAAATGATACAACTGGAACTAATACACTGAAAAGTGCAATATCTAAAATAAAAAAATTCACTGAATAGGCTTCAAATCAGATTAGACATTATAGTAGTTTTCTATAAACTTGACATAGCACTAGAAATTTTCTAAACTGAAACACAAAGGAAAAAGACTGAAACAAAATACAGCCTCAATGTCTGTAGAACAATATTAAGCAGACTTACATATATGTAATTGAAGTTTCAGAAAGACATAGGGAAAGGAGGAAGAAAAAAGTATTTGAAAAAAGAATGTCTAAAATATTTCCAAATTAGATGAAAACTGTAAATGAGCAGATTCAAGAAGCTCAACAAATCCCAAGCAAGATGAACAGAGAAAACTGCACTAAAGCACATCTTAACCAAACTGCTGAAACCAAGTGATAAAGAGAAGAAACTTTAAAGCAGGCAGAGAGTAAAAGACACATCACTTATAGAGGAATAAGCTTAAGGCTTCTTTTTAGAAACAATTCAAGCTAGAAGAGAACGGATTTTACAGTGCTGAAAACAACACCAACCTAGAATGCTATATTCATTGGAAATGTTCTTTAATAAATTAAAATGAAACAAAAACTTTTTAAACAATAGTTGAGAAAACTTGTCATCAAAAATCTGATACAAAAAATACAAAAGGAAGATTATATAAGATGGAAATCAGAAAAGCTAAATATGAGGATAAATACAAAATAATCTTTTCTACTTTAAACATTTCCTTTAAAGCAACTGACTCTTTGAAGCAAAAATAGTAATAAAGTATTGTGAAGGCAATGGCACCCCACTCCAGTACTCTGGCCTGGAAAATCCCATGGACGGAGGAGCCTGGTGGGCTGCAGTCCATGGGGTCACTAAGAGTCGGACACGACTGAGCGACTTCACTTTCACTTTTCACTTTCATGCATTGGAGAAGGAAATGGCAACCCACTCCAGTGTTCTTGCCTGGAGAATCCCAGGGACGGAGGAGTCTGGTAGGCTGCAGTCCGTGGGGTCATTAGAGTCAGACACGACTGAGTGACTTCACTTTCACTTTTCACTTTCATGCATTGGAGAAGGAAACGGCAACCCACTCCAGTGTTCTTGCCTGGAGAATCCCAGGGAAGGGGGAGCCTGGTCGGCTGCCATCTATGGGGTCGCACAGAGTTGGACACGACTGAAGCGCCTTAGCAGCAGCATTGCGAAGTTTATAATGTACAAAAGTGAAACATATGGCAGCAATAGCACAAAGAATGAGAGGGAAGAAACTGAAGTATGGTCTTAGTACTTTCTTTAGTATACGTGGAGAGGTACAGTACTATTTGAAGGTAGACTCTGCTTAGTTATAGATGAATGTTGTACATCCTAGGAAAAACAGTAAAAAAAAAAAAACAGAGGCACAGTTAATAAAATAATAGTAGAGATAGAATACTAAAAATAATCTAAAAGAGGGGGGAAATGAAAACAGGATAGATATAATAAGTAGAAAACAAATAGCAAAATGGTAGACTTAAAACTAACTTAAGGGGCTTTCCCAGGCAGTGCAGTGATAAGAAAAGAATCCACCTGTCAATGCAGGGGACACAAGAGACATGGTTTCGATCCCTGGTTTGGGAAGATGCCTTGGAATAGGAAATAGCAAACTTTCTGGAAAATTCCATGGACAAAGGAGCCTGGCAGGCTATCGATTCATGGGGTTGCAAAGAGTCATACACAACTGGGCAACTAAGCACAGTGCAAAGCTAACTATATCTTTAATCACATTAACTATAAAAACTCTAAATACCCATTTAAATAGCAGAGATTGTCAGACTGGATTTTAAAAAAGGAAGACTCAACAATGCTGCTTACGAAAAAAGGTGTTTTAAATATAAAAACTCAGGTAGGTTAAAAGTAAAATGATAGAAAAAATGAAAAATGTATATCAATCAAACATTAGTCATAAGAAATAGAGGCATTATTAGCATCAGAGAAAACTGACTTCAAGACAAGGAATATAAGCAGAGATAATTGTTGAAGTTGGGTGATGGATATATGCCAGTTCATTATACTATTCTCTTTAGTTTTGAAAATGCTTGGCATTTTTCATAACATAACATTAAAAATTGAAAGATGAGAAACATGTGTTAAAACAAAAAAATTTTTTTTCTGTATAGACTGAATATACTCATCCTTATTTCATTTACCCATTTTGAAATAAAAATAGCTTATGCTGTGGGTTTGCATTACCAGCCTTAGTATCATAGAAACCTACTTTTTCTTTTTCTATTATAATCATTTTAAGAGAAATTAAAGTAATACATATTTTGAAATCATACTTAGGATCTTCCCTGGTGGCTCAGACTGCAAAGAGTCGGCCTGCAATGCAGGAAGCCCAGGTTTGATCCCTGGGTCAGGAAGATCCCCTGGAGAAGGAAATGGCAACCCACTCCAGTATTCTTGCCTGGAGAATCCCATGAACAGAGGAGCCTGGTGGGCTATAGTCCATGACTAAATACACAAGCACCCACAGGAGTATTAGAGAAGGTTAATAATTCCCCTGGTGGATGTGGCTATTAGGTTCTGGAAGGCTGTGGGTGGATTTCAGTTTTATAGAGTTCCCACAGTTACTACATATTTGGAACACTGTATTGCAATTCACATTTTATAGCTACTTTTCTCAAACACTCCCGAACAGAAAAGAATGTTTTCCATTATTAACAGAATAATTTTTCTTTTCTCTTCTTTTTTTTGCAAAAAAGAGAAGCAATTTGAAAACTGCCAGATTGAAAATGGCATATAATTGACATGACAATAAACCATTTCACAGAGAATAGCCATACATGGCATTTAGCCCAGTTTAAAAAGATTTTGTCATTTAACTTCCATCTTCTCCATTGTTATTTACCATCCTTACTAGAGTTTCAGTTTGTCACAGATAAGCATAATTTCCAATCTCAGACAAGATTTTGTAGATAAGCTGTGCTTCTCATACACAGAAGTCTATGCATATTCTTCCCTAATTCACTAGGTAACATTCAATAAACTTCCAACAGAAACTGAAAGATAATGTTTAACAGAATTTTACCAAAGTACACCTTAAACATGAAGCATTTTTTGTTATAATATTGCAAGAGTACTGGAGTGGGTTGCCATTGCCTTCTCCGTCTATTTTTATAACACCATACTTATACACAGGGCTTCCGTGGTGGCTCAGTCAGGAAAGAATCTGCCTGCAATACAGGAGACCTGGGTTCAGTCCCTGAGTAGGGAAGATTTCCTGGAGGAGGGAATGGCAACCCCTCCAGTATCCTTGCCTGGAGAATTCCATGGACAGAAGGGCCTGGTGGGCTACAGTTCATGGAGTCACACAGAGTTAGACATGACTGAGAATGCAGGCATGCATAGGTTTCAAGAAAGATTTTTAAAAAGAAAACTTAAAAAAAAAAACAAAACACCTTTTTATTTTGTATTAGGCAATGGCACCCCACTCCAGTACTCTTGCCTAGAAAATCCCATGGATGGAGGAGCCTGGTAGGCTGCAGTTCATGGGGTCGCTGAGGGTCGGACACGACTGAGTGCCTTCACTTTCACTTTTCACTTTCATGCATTGGAGAAGGAAATGGCAACCCACTCCAGTGTTTTGCCTGGAGAATCCCAGGGACGGGGGAGCCTGGTGGGCTGCCGTCTCTGGGGTCGCACAGAGTTGGACACGACTGAAGCGACTTAGCAGCAGCAGCAGCATAGCCCATTAACAATGTTGTGATAGCTTCAGGTGAACAGTGAAGGGAGTCAGCTATACATATACATGTATCCATTCTCCCCCAAACTCCCCTTCCATCCAGGCTGCCACATAACATTGAGTCGAGTTCCATGTGCTGTATAGTAGGTTCTTATTGGTTTTCCATTTTAAATACAGCAGTGTGTACATGTCCATCCCAGACTCCCTAACTATCCCTTCCCTCATCCTTTCCCCAAACAGCCCTTACCCCACCCCACAATAATAAATTCACTTCCTAAATCTGTGAATCTCTTTCTGTTTTGTATGTAACTTCATTTGTAACATTTTAGATTCTACATTTAAGGGATTTATATGATATTTCTCCTCTGTCTGACTTACTTCACTCAGTATGACACTCTCTAGATTCATCCATGTGACTGCAAGACAGATTTCAAGTGGTTTAAAAGATACATTGAATATAACTGGATGGCACACATTTTCAAGACAGGGATTCTTAAAGTTAAAATCAGAACATATAATTCACCCTGCTGCTCCCTTCCCTCTCATGAAGAAGATTTCCAGTTGCTTACATTGTTCACATTAGTGGTTCTCAATCCTGGCTGCATATTAGTGATCTCGAGTGGCCATGGAGCAGGGCTTGGGTTCCCAGGCAGAGATGGAGGCTGGGTCACTGTGGTGAAAGCACCAGATCCTAGCCACTAGACCAGTGGCAAGGGCCCTGGTCTTCAACCTTGCAGAAAAGAATTTCCATAAAGATAGAAAGTAGTGAAGCAAGTATTTATTAAGAGGGAAAAAAAGGACAGTACATATGGATAGACACACAAGGGTCTCAGGGAGAGAGAGAGTTACTGAGTCGCGCCCTCATAGCAGTTTGAATTACTTTTATGGGGCATTTCTTCTGGGTTTCTTTTGGCCAATCATGTTGATTTGCCTGGTTCATAGTCCATAGTCGGTATATCTTGGGATCCTCCCATGTCTGTGCACTCATCTTTTAGCCAAGATGGATTTTACTGAAAAGATGTCTGGGTAGAACATCCCTTGACATAACTCCCCTGTGGCCTCCAAGGAGCCTTTTCTGTACATGTGTGGTCAACGAGGTCTCCTGACTCTGAGAAAAGAAATATGTGGTCTGGGCAGGGCCTAGCCTCCTCCCTTAATTGTCCTGCTAGTCTTGTCTTGCAGTTTCAGTCAATAGGGAATGAATCGCCTCAATTGCTTTACCCTGTCAAGGGTTGGGATGGGGGACAGGGTGGGCATCTGCTTCCTGTCTCATTAGACTCTCATGGAGCTCTTTGGAAACCTACCCATGCCAAGGTTCTAACCAAGCCCAAATACATCAGGACTGGCAGCATCAAGCTGAGGCTTTTGTGGTGATTCCAATGTACAGTCAGTGTGTGGAACCTATGCCTGTCCCCACACATACACTCTCTACCTCTCTGACTTCTACAAGTCTTCCCTAGATCATTTCACTCTAGCCATACAGGCTCCTCACCAACTTTGTAGCCCATCCATCACATTCCCTACTCAAGGCCTGTGTATCTACTATTCTCGCCACCTGAAATATTTTTCTCCCAGACAGGCTTGCTCCCTCGCCTCCTTCAGGCCTTTGCTCAAACTTGTCTTTGCATTGAAGTTTCCTATCCCTCCTATTTAAAACCATACCCTCCTCCACCCTGCTCCAACATTTTCATCTCCCCTCCCTGCTTTATTATGATTGGTAGTCTTTCTCGCCATCTGACATATCTTATGTACTTTATACACTCTCTCATCTCTACACTCCCCAAAACTAAGTTCTGCAAGCTTAGTCTGTTCTGTTCACTACTATATTCCCAGGACCTGGGAGAATGCCTGGCACTTATTTAGCACTCTATGCATATTTATTTGTTAAATCAATTAAGAGAGAGAGATAAAATAAAAGGCCTTATATAGGACCCCCAGGGCTTCCCAGCTGGCTCAGACGGTAATGCGGGAGACCTGGGTTTGACCCCTGGGTTGGAAAGATCCTCTGGATGAGGGCATGGCAACCCACTCCAGTATCCTTGCCTGGAGAATCTGCATGGGCAGAGGAGCCTGGCGGGCTACAGTCCATGGGGTTGCAAAGAGTCAGACACGACTGATTGAAACCACACAGCACACAGCACAGGAATCCTAAGTGTGACATATTGGTTGGCCAAAAAGTTACGGAAACACCTGAAGTACTTTTCGGCCAACCGGGTATTTGATAGTTCAGTTCAGTTCAGTTCAGTAGCTCAGTCGTGTCCAACTCTTTGCGACCCCATGAATCGCAGCACGCCAGGCCTCCCTGTCCATCACAAACTCCCGGAGTTCACTGAGACTCAAGTCCATCGAGTCAGTGATGCCATCCAGCCATCTCATCCTCTGTCGTCCCCTTCTCCTCCTGCCCCCAATCCCTCCCAGCATCAGAGTCTTTTCCAATGAGTCAGCTCTTTGCATGAGGTGGCCAAAGTACTGGAGTTTCAGCTTTAGCATCATTCCCTCCAAAGAAATCCCAGGGCTGATCTCCTTCAGAATGGACTGGTTGGATCTCCTTGCAGTTAACCGTTACCATAACATTAGGAAGAAATCTGTAATTCTTTCCACAGCCTCCCTCCTTCTAAGGCCACCTTCCTGTAACATGGTATAGGAGAGATACTTCTCTGGGCCACCATGGATTTTTCACTCCTCCCTGCCACCTGAAACTTCAAATCACTTGTCATTGCCACGTGACACTCTTAGCCCCACACAAAGATCAGAAAAAGTGACTCTAGGGTAGACCTCACTGTCCATGCTGGTCTTTTCTTTATGACCCAACCACTCACTCACATATAAGTACAGACAGGTGAGATTTTGGTGAAATCCTGGGAAAGGGGGGTTAAATCAAAGGCATGCAAACACAGACTTAGACATCCCCTTTCCATCATGTTTTTTATTTGTTCACCTTACAGTTCCCACTGGCAAGCTTTCTCCCCAGGTTCCAGCCTTGTCTTCTCACTCTTTTTCCTTCTCTTCCCTCCTATACATTCTCCCTCATCTCTCAGGTGTTTGTTTCTCCACCAAGCACAGTTCAGGTAAAATTTCCTCTTTCAGTATATGCTCTGTGATCCCACTTGCACTTCCCACTTATTGTTAAGATATTTTCCTAAATGAAAACAGCTCTCCCCCACCTTGGAAAGAATTATGGGGAGGGCTGTAGAAATCATTTCTCTCAATGAAAAAAATATATATACAATGAAGGGAAAGAGAGAGGTTAATGACTATCCAAGGTAAAATCTCCAGTAATCGGGATTCAAACCCAGGTCATCTGTGATACCTTGTGTCTTACTGTGTTAATGATAAAAGAATCTTGTGTTAGGCAGAGATTAATGTGACCATTTCACAGAGAAAGACACTAGCTCACAGCAATAGTGCCTTGTTCATTCAGATGTGTTTATAAATGTGGGTCAACCCATTAGACTGGTCTTTTTATTACATTATAATAGCAGCTGTAATACCTTATGCTAAGAAACCATAAGTTTAGTTAATATAATTAACAGAACTGTATTAGTTAATATAGCTCATATATCTGTAGCATTTTATTTGGAGGAACTAAAAGTTTAGAGAGATAGATAACTGTAGCCAACAATTATATGGCATTTACCAGGTGTCAAGCACTCTTGTAAGCATTCTACATGTGTTAGTGTATTTAACTCATAATCTTGGTGAGCGTTCTAATAATGATGATGATGATTGCTTCCACTTGACAGTCAAAGTCACACAGCTAGTTAATGACAGTGACAGCTGGGATTTTAAAACAACTAGCCTGATTCCAGAGTGTTTGCGCTTAATCGCTCTGCAGTATAAGGAAACCATCCCTCCTTTACATTCTGACTCCACCCAAAACATTTGAGGATTGACTTATTGGCCAGGCTTTTCTACGTGCTTTACATGTTATCTCTTTTAATCCTTACAAAGTCCAGTGAGGTGGGTACTCTTATCCACATTTTACAAATACGGAAACTAAGGCTCATAGTTAAATGAGTCATATAAGATCATGGAGCAAATAAACGGTAGAGCCAAGATTTGATCCCATGTCTTATTTACTACACCGTATCCTCTTTTTGGAGAAGGCAATGGCACCCCACTCCAGTACTCCTGCCTGGAAAATCCCATGGACGGAGGAGCCTGGTAGGCTGCAGTCCATGGAATTGCTGAGGGTTGGACACGACTGAGCGACTTCACTTTCACTTTTCACTTTCATGCACTGGAGAAGGAAATGGCAACCCACTCTAGTGTTCTTGCCTGGAGAATCCTAGGGCCGGGGGAGCCTGGTGGGCTGCCGTCTATGGGGTCACACAGAGTCGGACACGACTGAAGTGACTTAGCAGCAGCAGCAGCATTCTCTTTTCAGAATATACAGTACCTATATAAATGAACATATACAAATACATACATACCACATGGAATCTAAGAGCTCAATGAGCTTAAGAAAAAAGGCAAACATATGACCTTCTGATTTCATTTCTGATTTTAAAAATATGATTGGAACCACGTTTTCCCCTTGACCTTGAGGGCAAAGATGATGTCCTATTTTTGTTTATATTCCCAACACTAGGCACGGTGTTAAGTAGGTAAAAAAGGAAACGTTCGTTCCCATGAATAGTGATTTACTTCTTAAATCATGAATATTGGAATATGATGGACTCCTGTAAAAATGACTTTTTATGCTTTTAGTGTGATGGAAATTGGAAGTGACCGTAAGTATAAGAGACAGTGCAATACCTGGCAGATGTTTGGCTTCACAAATAAATCTCACTTTAGATATTCAATACAGCTCATGGGATTCAGCCAAATGGTAAGTCTGAAACAAAACCAGCTATGAATAAGTAGAATTTGGTGACTGAAACTGCTCTTTGGGTTATGGATAAAATTGCCACAGTCAACAAGGTACTTTAATATTCTGTGGGTGATTTAAAACAGAAAGGGGATAATAAAACAGTTTTTGAACAAAAAGGTAATTTGAACCTGGTAAGCAGGCTTGAAAAATATTTTTTGAAGGAGAGTAAGGGCAGTGTACCTAGGTAGGTTTCTACATTGGACCATGCTATTAAAAGAATGGGGTGGTGGGAACTGGGGTAGGCAAAAAAACAGACCCCAAAGATTTTCTGTGTCCTAATCCCCAGAATCTGTGGATATATTACCTTGTGTTGTGTTAGTTGTTCAGTCGTGTTCAACTCTTTGTGATCCTATAGACTATAGCCCACCAGGCTCCTCTGTCCATGGAATTCTCCAGTCAAGAATCCTGGAGTGGATTGCCATTCCCTTCGCCAGGGGATCTTCCCAACCCAAGGATTGAACCCGGGTCTCCTGAATTGCAGGGAGAGTCTTTACCTTACATGGCAAAAAAAAAAAAAAAAATTTCAGATGTGATTTAGTTAAAGATCTTGAGGTGATGAGATTATGGTGGATTATCCAGGTGGTCTCAATGTGATCAAAGGGTCCTTCTAAGGGAAAGTGGGAGGCAGGAGAGTGAGACAGACGAGATGGAATAACAGAAGCATGGGTTGAGTAATGCACTTTGAAGATGGAGAAGAGAACCACAGGCCAAGGAAGGCAGGTATCCTTTAGGAGCTCGAAGAGGCCAGAAAATGATTTTCCCTGTTCAACCGCCAGACACGACACAGCCTTGCCTACACCTTCATTTTAACCAAGTAAGACCCCTTTTGGATTTCTGACCCTCAGAACTATAAAATAATAGATTTGTATCATTTTTAAGCCACTAATTATGAGGCAATTTGTTACTGCAGTGATAAGAATCTGATAAAGAAGCCAACTTATCCATCATTATCACAATTCAAACAAATCATTTTTAAAGAGCTAATCAAGCAAAAGAATATATCATAAAGATTAATAAATTTGACTATGTAAAATTTCCATGTATCCAAAATAAAAGACAAATAACAAACTGAGAAAAATACCCGGGACAAATATGACAGAGAGAGAAGAAATCATCTTCGTATTGAAAAAGAACTATCGAACTAGAAAATTTCTTAATGGAAAAGTGGGTAAAGAACATAACTAGATAATAACCAGGAAGAATGCAAATGGTAAAAAACATATTTTTAAAAAATTATCTCATTTTTAAGGAGAAAATGCAAATTAAAACAAGACTAAGATACTATTTTTAATTTACAAAACCTGAACAGGGGACTTCTCTGGTGGTACAGTGGTTGCTGCTGCTGCTAAGTCACTTCAGTTGTGTCCGACTCTGTGCGACCTCATAGACGGCAGCCCACCAGGCTCTGCCGTCCCTGGGATTCTCCAGGCAAGAATACTGGAGTGGGTTGCCATTTCCTTCTCCAATGAATGAAAGCAAAAAGTGAAAGTGAAGTCACTCAGTCGTGCCCGACTCTTAGCGACCCCGTGGACCCCATGGAGGAGCCCACCAGGCTCCTCCGTCCATGGGATTTTCCAGGCAAGAGTATTGGAGTGGGGTGCCATTGCCTTCTCCGGGTACAGTGGTTAAGACTCCACAATTCCAATGCTGGAGGGCACAGGTTGGATGCTGGTCCAGGAACTAAGATCCCACATGCCCCATGGCCAAAAAACCACAACTGGAACTCTTTTAAAAATTTCATATTCAAAGTTAGCAAGAGTTCCACCAGAGAGGCAGTCAAAACCAATGCTGGTAGAGGTGTTTATTTATGAGTACTTTACCAAAAAAAAAAAAAAAAATTTGCTATCATGTATTAAAAGGTATGGGGCGTCCCTGGTCACTCAGCAGTAAAGAATCCACCTGCCAATTCAGGATAAGCAGGTTCGATCCTTGGGTTGGGAAGATCCCCTGGAGAAAGAAATGGCAACCCTTTCCAATATTCTTGCCTGGGAAATCCCATGAACAGAGGAGCCTGGAGGGCTACAGTCCATGTGGTCACAAAATCGTCAGGTACAACTTAGTGACTAAATAATAACAACATTAAAAGGTATAAAAATGTTTACATTCTTTTCTCCAGTGGTTCAGGTTTAGGGAGTGGCTGGTTTTTTTCTTTCTGTTCCTCCATGTCACCATTCTACCGTTCTTGGTTCTACTACATGTTGTCCACAGAAAGATCCTGCGCTCCCTTGCTCTTTAGCTTCTAGTTGGGTCTAGCCAGTGAAGGAGAAGAAAGAGCAGAAAAGCAGAGGAAATCTGAGGACATTTACCTCCCATCACTTGATCCCTCCCTCCTGCCATGGCTTTGTGAACAACTTTATTCTGTAAGCCAGTGGTTCTCAAACTTCAGAGAATCAGAATCATTTGGAGGCCTTGTTTCCAGATTGGTAGAATGGGGAAGGGCCTGAGAATTTGCATTTCTGATAGATTTCCAGGTGTTGCTGATACTGCTGATCTGGGGACCAAACTTTGAGAAGTACAGATTTAAGGCCATGGTTTCCTGTGGGGCAGCTCTAATTGCTCAGTTGAGACTTCCTTTGTGAGCCAGTAACAATGTGGCCCTTTTCTCTCTTGGGCTAGGGATGGGAAGTGTGTGTTTGCCAATTCCTGAGTGCTTCACCATTCCTTGTTGATTCCTTTAACCCTGCCCACACCTCTAATAATCATCAGTCCTTTCATGAAGCTCTCTTGAATTAAACATTTGGAATAGGTCATCAATTTCCTGCTAAAACCCCAGCTGATGTAAGGATTTACCTTTGAGAAATAATCAAAGGTGCAGACAGACTTTTGAGCAAAAATGTTCCTTGCAGCATAATTTACAATAGCAGAAATATTAGAAACAAGGTGCATAGCCAACAATAGGGGAAAGATGGAATATGAGGTAGTTATGAACAGCTAGCTGTATAACTGTATCGGCTAACGTAGGGAATGCTCATGATGCAACATTTAAGTGAGAATAAGATATAAAACCATATTCAGTGAATGTCCACAATTTTTATAATCTTGTGTGGATGTGCTTATATAGGTTCAAATTGAAATGAAGTTGAAAAGAGAATAGTTTACTGAAGAAGGATTTGATTCACCGGTATTATTTGTATTTTTCTGATTGAACATTTTGAATCCAGAAGTAACTCCAATTAACATTTTCTTCCTTCATTTCCAGTTGGCTTCAGAATTAAAACCATACTTAATATTACATAAATATAAATATTATACTTAATAGATTTAAATTTTATATTTAATTAATGAAATTAAAATGTGCATAAATATAAAGGAATAGGAACCAATTCTTCATGTCACAACCTCTTTCTTTATTTTAAACACATGGATTCAGACAAATTTAATCCAAAAATTTTTACTGAGTACCTTCCCTCAAGGAAGTAACAGTCTTGGAAGGCATATAAGACACAAATAAGCAAAAATAAACAAATGGGACTTAACTTATAAGCTTTTTTTTTCAACTTTTATACCATAAACAAAATGAAAAAACAACCTACAGATGGAGAAAATATTTGCAAATGATGCGACTCAGTTCAGTTCAGTTCAGTGGCTCAGTAATGTACGACTCTTCGCAACCACATGGACTGCAGCACGCCAGGCCTCCCTGTTCATCACCAACTTCTAGAGTTTACTCAAACTCATGCCCATTGAGTTGGTGATGCCATCTGACATGCATCTGTCAAGATGCGACTGACAAGGGTTTAATTTTCAAAATACACAAACAGTTCATAAAACTCCATAACAAAAAAACAAACAACCCAATCCAAAGATGGACAGAAGACCTAAATAGACATTTCTCCAAAGAAAACAAACAGATGGCCAATAGGCACATGAAAAAATATGTGCCTTTAATTTTCTAAATGCAAATCAAAACTACAATGAGTTACCACCTCACACCAATCAAAATGGCTGTCATCAAATAGTCTACAAATAACGATGCTGGGGAGGGTGTGGAGAAAAAGGAACTTCCTACACTGCTGGTGGGAATGTATATTGGTGCGGCCACTAGGGAAAATAGTATGAAGTTTCCTCAAAAAATTAAAACTAGAGTTGCCATATGATCCAGCAATCCCATTCATGGGCATATCCAGACTATAATTTGAAAAGACACATGCACCCCTATGCTCACAGTAGCATAATTCACAACAGCCAAGACATGGAAGCAACCGAAATGTCCACCAACAGATGAATGGATAAAGAAGATGTGGTATACATATACCATGAAATATTACTCATAAAAAAGAATGAAACAATGTCATTTGCAGCAACATGAATGAGCCTGTTGAGATTAGCATACCAAGTGAAGTAAGTTTGAAAGAGAAAGACAAATGCCATATGATATCACGTTCATGTGGAACCTAAAATATGACACTAATGAACACATCTACGAAACAGAAACAGATTCAGAGACATAGAGAACAGACCTGTAGTTGCCAGGGCTAGGGGAGGGAAGGATTGGGAGTTTGGGACTAGCAGATACAAGCTATAATATCCAGAATGAATAAACAACAAAATCCTATGGTATGGCACAGGGAACTATATTCAGTATCCTGTGATAAACCATAGCAGGAAAGAATCTGAAAAAGAGTTTATATATGTATAACTGAATCACTTTGCTGTACAGAAGAAATTAACAAGAGCATTGTAAATCAACTATGCTTCAATAATAGTTTTTAAAAAGACACAAGATCAATGTGGAAGAGTGGAAAAACCACCACTTGGGATTAAAACACTCGAGTGTGATTTTAGGTTTTGTCACAACCACAATCAAGCAGTCCATGAAATCTTTTGCAGAGTATGTAGTAGAACATAAATTATAAAGCTCAATTATGTAATCAGGGAATCAGGAAGAGCTTTTTCATCATTCTGAACGCTCTGTGGCATGCATAGCAAGTATGTGTTTACTAAGCTGGAGTTAACATTAGTCTATCCTTTTAATTGTTCTCCACTTCAGAACAGATGTACACATTGTTCTCCCTGCACATGCATAATTACCAAAGTTTTGGCATATTAGTTATACTGAGAATGAAAATTCAAAACCGGAGGATAGTTAAAACAGAGGAGGCATTTTTCATAGATGGGAAAATGGGTATCTCATCCCTGATTCTTAACAAAGATATGTTTCCATGAAGAAAACTGGAAAGGCTGCTTAGGAATCTAGCTTATAGAAAAATAAGCAATTCAAATTTGTATGAGTCAGAGAAAAAAATTACTTTAAAAATTATTCAACTGGAGGAAAGACAACCCAACAATGAACTGGTATCATCAAACTGTTAATGACTATGGGGGTCAAATAAAATATGAATGTAGGATAAACCTGAAACTCTGAATTAAAAAGAATATGAGCAACTAAGATGCAGTGAGATTTTCACTTCTGCCATTTCAGTTCTGATCACATCATTCTAATCATCCGTTTCTTTCACTCCTGTTGAACCTCCTGGGCTTCCCACGTGGTGCAGTGTAAGAATCTGCCTGCCAATGCAGGAAGTGCAAGAGACGTAGGTTCGATCCCTGGGTCAGAAGGATCCCCTGAAGAAGGAAATGGCAACCCATTCCAGTATTCCTTCCTGGAAAATTCCATGGACAAAGGAGCCTGGCGGGCTATAGTCCATGGGGTTACAAAGAGTCAGACACAACGGAGCAACTACACATGCACACAAACCTATTTGTCCAAATAATAAATTCAAGTTTTACTTTTCCCTGCTCTTTCATAGTATCTGCCGGCTGCAACTTCATTTATATCCATATCCACTAGACTGGACTCTTTCATCACTACATAAATTTATGCCATAGTCTGTTTGCCCAGACCTCAACTTTAGGAATCCCTAATGTCTTTTCTTTGCTCAGACTCTGAAGCTGCCAAACCCAGCTGCAGAACCACAGTACTAATCTTACCTTCTGCCTAAAATTGTGAGAAAAGGCACAATGAAGAATCTCTCCAAATTGCCTCCTAGTTAACCAGGAAAAAAACTTATATGAGAAAACTTGTCTATGAACATATGGTAAAATAAAAGATATAGTCAGATTTTGTTAAGAAACAAAATAGTCCTACCTATCTGTGAAGTAGGATTGAAATATCAAATAAGCTTGTTCTTGCTCATTACTTGTTGCCACCGTGACCATGGCTCAGTAGCTAAAGGCAATGACTTTCCATCCACTCTGAGCTAACTACACCATTTATTATCAGATAGGAAAGACATAGAATGACTTTTAGGTATCCAAGAACATAGAAGTCATATTGTCTTTCCAAACAAATGCCCTAAAGGCTTGCTTCAGAATCCCAACATATTAATAAAAATTTAGATTCAAGAAAATAAAAGAGAAGGCTAAAGGAATTAGGATAATCAGTAAGGTAAATTAAATATCTAGAGAGAAGTTGAATTTTTACAAATAGTGTATAAATTTGAAATAAAGTTAGTTACTTGAAACAGGTGATTTATACTATTTAACATGAAGATAATGATGTAATTTTTGACTACAATCTAAAATAACTCTCCCCCCCCCCACAGAAAAAAAAAAAAAGAAACCACAGGAGAGAAAGGAGAAACTTCACCAAAGGAAATCAAAGCCCTGGGTTTTGCATCCTTAATAATGGGGAGTACAGTTCTTATGTTGCTCTTGATTTTAATAATTAGATGGCAAAAGTCTAAGAATGGTTTAATTGAAACAGGATGCCTTCCTTCTTAATTATCTCAGACTATAAGAACAAACTAACAATCCAAGTCTAAAAGAGGAAAGGGATTAAAACCTAGCAACTATAAAATAAGACCTTTTGCTTTTTGTAACAATTAAGATGGTCATTTACCTCTTTTTCTGCCCAGAACCCCTGCATTTTTCTGAGCAAAGAACCTCATCCTCCATCCCCACTCTATCCATAGACTACAGATGGAAATAACATCATTTTACATGATGTTATGTACCTGGCCTAATTATGTAGATGTGAATATCTGACTTAAGCTAAATCAGTCCTAGAACCTCACCATCCCCAATCCACTCACCACCCAGCCCTGAACATCATACTCCTTTTCCAGGGTTTGTTCAGGAGTTGTGCAAAAGGGTTATTATTTTTTTTTTTTAACTTTGAGGATAAAGCTGGGAAGATGGGTGGAGAGGTATGTATGGACAGTATAGTAAGAGAGGCAAAGAAGGAAAGCAAAGCAGGAGGATCTTGGAGCCTCAAGTCTCTGATTCAGGGCGTCCCTAGCTGCACTCTTGCCCTTTATGGTTACAGGAGCCAATGCATTTCCATTTTACCTAAGTTAATTCAAGATTAATTTCTAAATCTTGAAAAAAAATACATGTAAGATTTATGATTATAAATGCAAATGAATTTAGTTCTCTTAGTAAAAAGTCAAAGACTCAGATTCCAGTAGAAAATAAATCCAGTTTTATGGCTCCCTCTACAGTACCTGACATCTTGAAATCATCTGAGATTTTACTTCTGGAAAATTAATTTTTTACTTTGTGTATTAATAATGAATTAATTATAATTAATCCGTGATAAAGTTCACAGATTCCTTTATTGTGATAAATGAACTAACGCATGAAAAGTGATGCTTGGCATACACTAATCATTCAACAATATTTGCAGTGATGAAGAGGTTTTATCAACACTCCACACTGAGCCCCTTTCTCTCTGCACTCATCTCAGATGCTAGCAAAGTAATGCTCAAAATTTTCAAAGCTAGGCTTCAACAGTACATGAACTAAGAACTTCCAGATGTTCAAGCTGGATTTAGAAAAGGCAGAGTAACCAAAAATCAAATTGCTAACATCTGTTAGATCACAGAAAAAGCAAGAGAATTCCAGAAAAACATATACTTCTGCTTTATTGACTATGCCAAAGCCCTTGGCTGTGTGGATCACAATAAACTGGAAAATTCTGAAAGAGATGGGAATACCAGACCAGCTTACCTGCCTCCTGAGAAACCTTTATGCAGGTCAAGAAGCAACAGTTAGAACTGGACATGGAACAACAGACTGGTTCTGAATTGGGAAAGGAGTACATCAAGGCTGTAAATTGTTACTCTGCTTATTTAACTTCTATGCAGAGTACATTATGAGAAATGTCAGGTTAGATGAAGCACAAGCTGGAATCAAGATTGCCAGGAGAAATATCAATAACCTCAGATATGCAGATGATACCACCCTTATGGCAGAAAGTGAAGAGGAACTAAAGGGCCTGCTGATGAAAGTGAAAGAGGAGAGTGAAAAAGCTTGCTTAAAACTCAACATTCAAAAAATGAAGATCATGGCATCCAGTCCCATCAGTTCATAGCAAATAGATGGGGAAACAATGGAAACACACAGATTTTTATTTTCTTGGGCTCCAAAATCACTGCAGATGGTGACTGCAGCCATGAAATTAACAGACACTTGTTCCTTGGAAGAAAAGTCATAACCAACCTAGACAGCATATTAAAAAGCAGACATTACTTTGCCAACAAAGGTCCATCTAGTCAAAGCTATAGTTTTTCCTGTGAGAGTTGAACCATAAAGCTGAGAGCAGAAGAATTGATGCTTTTGAACTGTGGTGCTAGAGAAGACTCTTTGAGAGTCCCTTGAACTGCAAGGAGATCAAACCAGTCAATCCTAAAGGAAATCAGTCCTGAATATTAATTGGAAGGACTGATGTTGAAGCTGAAGCACCAATACTTTGGCCACCTGATGTGAAGAACCAATTCATTGGAAAAGACCCTGATGCTGGGAAAGATTGAAGGCAGGAGGAGAAGGGGACAACAGAGGATGAGATGGTTGGATGGTACCACCGACTCGACAGACATGAGGTTGAGCACTCGGGAAGTTGGTGATGGATAGGGAGACCTGGCATGCTGCAGTCCATGGGGTCGCACGGAGTCGGACACAACTGAACTGACTGAACTGAATCCTCAGCTTTCACTGTCTCAACTACCTGGATGATTTCCAAACCGATGTCACCAACCTGGTCACCGCTCTTGGGCTCCCTTGTCTTATTTTCAATTTCTCATACAAATCATCACTTAAATATTCCACCAGAACCTCAAGCTCAACATATCCAAATTAAACTACCTCCTAATTTCCTAATTCCAGCAATGGAACTAGCATTCTCCTCATTCCCTAATCTGGAAAGCTTTGTTGATTCTCTAGCCCGACTCCTTCAACAAGACAGTTGAGCCCAATGCCAAGATCATGCAGCTTCTCAGTCCACGTTAGTCTTCTTCCTTGTCCTCCTTTAATTTCCATACACTGCCAAGTCCTGTAAAAATTTTTTAAAATGCCACTTGTGCTTACCTTTCTCTTTATGACTCCCTCCTTCCAATGTATTACTTTTTACCAGAATTGAATTAGACTCCTAGTTTTCCTCCTAATTTTCCAGTTTCTTCTCTCTTCTGCGATCCTTATAGAGTATCCTCCTCAAACACACCATTCATGCATTTCTTATGTGTTACCTAATAGGCTCCTTGGTAGCTCAGACGGTAAAGAATCCACCTATAATGTAGAAGATGCAGGTTTGATCCCTGGATCAGGAAGATCCTCTGGAGAAGGGAAGGGTAACTCACTCCAGTATTCTTGCTTGAAGCATCCCATGGATAGAGGAGCCTGGCGGGCTACAGCCATGGGGTCACAAAGAGTCAGACACAATTTAGCGACTAAACAACAACAGGTTCTTTGCATTGAACATAAGTCTAAACCCCTCAGCCCAACATGCCAGACTTTCTACTGACATGAGTCTAACCTATATCACCAACTGCCCCCTTTATGGACACTATGGCTCAGTCGACCTGGCACACTGGTTTCTACCCGATAACCCAAACACTTTCTGAATTCCCTGATATTTATCCTTGATATTTCTTCTGCCTAGAAAGTATTCCTGAATCATCTCTGCCTATCAAACCCTAGCTATCCTTCCAGGACTTTGTCAAATATCACCCTTGCCAAAAAAAGCCTTGATTTGTGCACCAACTATGACTTGTTCTTTCTTTAAGCCACTATAGCATTCTGTATGTTAGTGATGAAAATATTTTTCTTTAAAGATTTTCAGAATTTGTTATCTTGACCTCTTACTGGATTTTAAGTGTTTAAGGGTTTTTGTCCCGCTTATCTTTTAATTTTATGAAGGCCCTTTTTAGTACAGCATATTTCACAGAGTTCAATGAATATTTAATAAATTTAATAAAGATTGTACTCTTTAAGACAGAAAAAAATTATTCTGAAAGCATGACCAATGTTTCTTGAGCAGACTATGTAAAACAAAGACTTGTTCAAATACAAAAGGCTATTTACTATATGTAAATCTTTGCTTAGAGAATGAACTAGTTAAGTATGTCTTTGCACAACACATGAGAAGGCACCCATCATTTTTTATGGTGGTAGACCTGAATGAAACATGTACTCTGCAAGAAAACCAGGCCACAGAAACACCTGTGAATAGAGGTCTTTCTGACTATTTGATGAAGTGCCAGAAGTTAACCCTTATACACAGTTTATTTAGAAATATTTGACTCTCTGTGTTATTTTTGTTAATACGGAGATAATAACAGCTTTCACACACTACACTGCACAGCCTGAGTAGATGTAAGAAAATAATGGAATACAGGTCTAGGAATGCAGATTGCAACTCAATTCTGGAGGACCTTGAATGTTAGTATTGAAATTTTATTTAGTAAGCAAGTCACGAATTTTTGTTTTTGTTTTTTTCTTACTGTTTGTGCTTGATGTTGTGGGCACTATCATAGACATGTGTTTCAGGGAAATTAACTGCAGAGCAGCAAGTAGGTTGGATTGGAAGGAGAGCCTAGAGGTAAGGACCTAACTCATCTACTTAGAGTAGGAAAAGGTCAATTGGACTAAAATGGCATAAGTAATGGACAGGAGGGAAAGGATGCTGATGAAGGAACTATTACAAAGGACTTACCAAGTGACCTGTAAACGATTATGATGGTCAGGGTAAGGAGAAACCAGAAATTGCTCTCAACGTTTTGACTCAGAAAGTGGAGACAGTACCATTCAGTGGGGGCTGGGATGGGGAGGAGAAAGAGAGAGAGGCCCTAGAGGAGCTGGAAATGTTATTTCCTTTACTCCTCTGGTGGTTCAGATGGTAAAGAATCTTCCTGCAATGCAGGAGACCCAAGTTCAATCCATGAATCAGGAAGATCCCCTGGAGAAGGGAATGGCTACCCACTCCAGTCTTCTTGCCTGGAGAATCCCATGGACAGAGGAGGCTGGTGGCTACAGTTCATGGGGTCACACAGAGTCAGACATGACTAAGTGACTAACACTTCCTTCCTCTGAAAACAGGTTTTCCTCTTCCTTCTCCATCTTTTATTTTGGTTACTCTTCATTTGTTTGCCCTTTAAAAGTTAGCATTTCAGACAAGTCACTAATACCTGGGTCATGCAAGCCAGTTAGATATCTCTTTTTGAGTAGCAAATGGAATATAATTTTAAAGGATGTATCATCTGCAGTTTCAGGTTATCAGTGCGGGAAAATAGATTATGGTTATGTGCTCCTGGGGCAGGGAGAATATAAACTGGGAATTAGATTTTCCATTTAGAGATATGTATATGGTTTGGATTTCTACAGTTTAGATCAATTTTATTGAGATTTACATATAATAAAATACATTCATTTAAGTGTATTGTTAGGTATTGAGATTCATATTTAAATCTTTGAGTGGATACGTTTCCTTTTTAATTGGGCAAATATCCAGGAGTGGAATTGCTAGCTTACATGGTGAGTTTATGTTTGACCTTATGAGAAACTGCCAGATTGTTATCCAAAATGGGTGTACCATTTTATATTCTCACCAGCAATGTGTGAAAGCATTGGTTGCTCCACATCCTTGTCAACACTTGGTGTATCAACTTTTTGAATTTCAGCCATTCTAGTAGGTATGCTGTTGTATTTCACTGTTTTAATTTGCTTTAATCAGCAAATAACTCCAATAACTAGTGATGATGTACATACTGCCATGTGCTTATTGGCCATTTTTATATCTTCTTTTGAGAAGTGTCTACTCAAATACACTGCCCATGTTTAAATTGGGTTGTTTGTCTTCTTACTGAATTATAAGTATTTGAGATACATGTTCTTTATCAGATATATGTATTGTGAATATTTTCTCCCAGTATGTGGTTTGCCTTTTCATTTGATTAAATGCGGTCTTCAAAGAGCAGAATATTTTAGTTTTAATGACATTCAATTTACCATTTTTCTTAATGACCATTACTTTAGGAACTCTAGTTTAAGAAAATATAAGCCTCAGCATTAACTTGCTACAAATTGCAAATTGTTATCAGTTTGCTTGCAAATTGCAGAATTAGGTTAGAATCTAGACAAACTTTACAAAAGTCCTTGAATGTGACTTCCACCTTTGTTTATATTATTAGGTATCATTTTGTGGGTATATTGTACACCATTTCCTTCTCCAGGGGATCTTCCCACCGCAGGGATCCAACCTGGGTCTCCTGCATTGCAGGCAGATTCTTTACCATCTGAGCCACCAGGGAAGCTCTGTACACAATAAGCAGTATAATAAATACTTCATATATTTCATTTAATCATTACAAAAAGCCTTAGTGAAGAGGAAACTTATCTGAGTAATAAAATAAGTAAAGGCTTAAATATTATCAGTGGCAGAACTAGAGTCTACCTGACTCCAAATCCCTTTGCATCTTAAATACTATGCAGTGAATCAAGATTGCCGGGAGAAATATCAATCACCTCAGATGTGCAGATGATACCACCCTTATGGCAGAAAGTGAAGAGGAACTCAAAAGCCTCTTGATGAAAGTGAAAGTGGGGAGTGAAAAACTTGGCTTAAAGCTCAATATTCAGAAAACGAAGATAATGGCATCTGGTCCCATCACTTCATGGCAAATAGATGGGGAAACAGTGGAAACAGTGTCAGACTTTATTTTTCTGGGCTCCAAAATCACTAGATGGTGAGTGCAGCCATGAAATTAAAAGACGCTTAATCCTTGGAAGGAAAGTTATGACCAACCTAGATAGCATATTCAAAAGCAGAGACATTACTTTGCCAACAAAGGTTCGTCTAGTCAAGGCTATGGTTTTTCCTGTGGTCATGTATGGATATGAGAGTTGGACTGTGAAGAAGGCTGAGCACCGAAGAATTGATGCTTTTGAACTGTGATGTTGGAGAAGACTCTTGAGAGTCCCTTGGACTGCAAGGAGATCTAACCAGTCCATTCTGAAGGAGATCAGCCCTGGGATTTCTTTGGAAGGAATGATGCTAAAGCTGAAACTCCAGTACTTTGGGCACCTCATGCGAAGAGTTGACTCATTGGAAAAGACTCTGATGCTGGGAGGGATTGGGGGCAGGAGGAGAAGGGTACGCCAGAGGATGAGATGGCTGGATGGCATCGCTGACTCGATGGACATGAGTCTCACTGAACTCCGGGAGTTGGTGATGGACAGGGAGGCCTGGCATGCTGGGATTCATGGGGTCGCAAAGAGTCGGACACGACTGAGCGACTGATCTGATCTGATTTGATCTTGTCTAGGAAATTTTTGTATATGTAAAAGTCATGAAGATATTTTCCTATGTTTTCTTCTAGAAATACTGTGCTTTTAGTTTTTATGCTTGTGATCCATTTAGGTTCATTTTTGTATACAGTGTGAGGAAAGATTGGAATTCATTTCCTCCTATGAATTGAAGTTGCTCCGTCATCATTTTGAAAACAGTCTCCTTTCCCCTGCTGAATTACCTTGACACCTTTCTGGAGAATCAACTGGCAATTTGTGTGGGTCCATTTCTGGAACCACTGTTCTTTTCCATTGATTTGTAACTCTTATATGGATACCACACTTGTATTGCTTACTGTAACTTTGTATCTTGGTGATATTGTGATTTATAATAAGAAATACATAATTCTGGCATAGCATTCCTATAACCCTTCAAATTACTTAACTGTGGAGAATGATAAAGGTGTCTTTTGTTATTTTGATGAGGTGATCTTTGGAATACTCCTAACTTACCTAAAAGTCAGGACTAGTCACCAGAGGAATCAGCGAAGTGATTAATGGATTGGAACTTTCCGTCCACGTCAGGAGAAGGCAGAAGGACTGGAGGTTGAATCAATCGTCAGTGATTTAATCAATCAATGAAGCCTCCACAAAAACCCAAAGCACAGGGTTTGGGAGCTTCTGGGTTGGGGAACATGGAGGTACTGGGAGAACTGAGCAGCTGGGCAGGGCATGAAAGCTCCGTGCATCTCTTCCATCTGGCTGTTGAGTTATATCCTACTATAGTAAACTGGCAATCTAGTAAGTAAAATATTTCTTTGAGTTCCATGAGCTGCTCTAGTAAATTAATCAAACATAGGGAGGGGGGGTCCCAGAAACCTCTGATCTATAGCCAGTTGGCCAGAAGTACAGGTAACAACCTGGACTTGTGACTGGTGTCTGACAAGCCTAGACAGTGTATTAAAAAGCAGATACATCACTTTGCTGAAAAAGGTCCATACAGTCCAAGCTACGATGTTTCCAGTAGTCATGTACGGATGAGAGAGTTGGGCCATAAAGAAGGTTGAGCACTGAAGAATTGATGCTTTCAAACTGTGGTGCTGGAGAAGACTCTTGAAAGTTCCTTGGACGGCAAGGAGATCAAACCAGTCAATCCTAAAAGAAATCAACACTGAATATTCATTGGAAGGACTGATGTTGAGGCTGAAGCTCCAATACTTTGGCCACCTGATGCAAAGAGCCCACTCACTGGAAAAGATAATTTTTTAAAATGATCTACTTCTCTATCACAAATCCCTTTCTGCTTAAAATACTTCAGATGGCATCTCTTTCTAGCACTGTGATACACACAGTTAGGAGACATTCAACAAAGGTTTAAGCAACCAGATGTGAAAATAAACAGCCAGTTCAGGGACAGAAATTAAGTTCCTGAAAGAGACAGGTGTGCCAGACACAGTCTCCATCACAAGAAAACAACATGCTCTCCTAGTTACCGGGCAATCAGAATCAACTTCAGGACAGCCTATGTGTTTAGTCGGTAAACCTCTATCCTGGGGCTTTTGCGGCTCCTGCCATTCCCTATGCCTAGAAAGAAATTTGATCCCAATTTGCTGGGCAGGATGACACATTTATCTCATGGTAAAGACATCTCAGTGATGACAATTAGAGAGATGCAGGGACAGGGCAATAAGCAGAGCAGTTTAAAGCTTAAAAGAATAATTTCAAGGTGAATAAAAGGCAAAGGTACTTCATAAGGCATTTAGTATATGTGTGGTACTCATTACCCTCAAGATATGAAATAGATATATAGCTTTAAATGCATTTTTCTTCATAGACCATTAAGTAGTCAAACACATAAGTAGTCAAACACGTCATTGAGCCCATTTGTCATCCAACTTAGAAATCCCCTCCATGTTACTGACTAATGATTATACAACCCTTGCTTGAATAGAGTGATAGTTCACTATTTCACAAGCCTGGCTATTCCACTTTCCTAATCATCAGAACAATCAATGGAATTCTGTTTTTAATGTCAAATACCACATCATTTCTCTGTAAGTTTTCTGTCTGAGGGCAAGCACACGGTCTCTTGCTACTTATCTCTATTTCAAAGTATCTCTGAGAGC
Organism: Bubalus bubalis; assembly: GCF_019923935.1. Lineage (NCBI taxonomy): Eukaryota > Metazoa > Chordata > Mammalia > Artiodactyla > Bovidae > Bubalus > Bubalus bubalis. The sequence continues at coordinate 71,798,426 of NC_059160.1, forward strand.
CATTTCCACTCACAGAAAGCCTCAATTCCCTTTTAGGAAATCCTATTTCTTCCATGGTGTATGGTTTTCAGAAGAAAAAACCTGTCTGCTTGCCTCCCACTTTGGAAACAAAGGGCAAATCCTTCCTATCTTCACCCTTATAAAAGTAGTATATGGATGCATCCTAGGTTTGGTACTACACACTTTCTCTTCAGTTTTTTAATCTTAGAATGTGGAATGAATTTAAAAAAATAGACATCATTCAACACAGAGGAGAGGTAGTGAGCCAACTGCAGTTTGCAGTTATGAGACAGTGGCTGCATTTCAGCTTCCACATCAATTTGTGTTACCTTGATTATTGTTCATTTCAGAAACTGGTTCTCTAATCTCAAGGCTAAGTGCTGCAATAGCCTCTCAATGGTTTAATTATCTTTTAGTGTTTGTTTCTGTTGCTTATGATTCAAATCTCTAACCAAAACACTATATATGAATGAGTGGATAGGTTTTTTCCCCTGAAGTGTTTAGTCTCTGCTTCACTTAGTTAGGGACAATTTGGTTGCAATAGATAGAACCCACTGTGGCTGACTCAAAAAAATTAGTTTTATTGCAAGAACACAAAGAAACTTCAAGACACTAAGAGCATGAATTAGAACTGGGTCCAGGAGAATTGGAGCAGGGAAATGGGAAGTCAGGAACTGTGGTTATTCTTTGCATCTCTCAGGGGTCAAGTGTTTTCTTTCATATTTGTGTCTCTCTTGTGGCTTCACTGCTATTTTCTACACATATTCTTGTGTCTGTTCCTCCTAGGTTTCTGTTCAATCATCTCACATTGACTGCTCGTGACCTTTTAGCTTAACCTACCATCAAGTGACTAAAATCTATGTCAGATTATCCAAGGAAAGAAAAATGTGCTCTCTGACCTGCCCGTAGACTGGCTGACTTTGAATTAGGTATTCATCCTGAGTCAAATTAGCTAGGGAAGAGGTGGGGACAGGTTAATTGTATATCCCTCTGCAGGCAGTGGATGTGGCAGGTCAAGGTAGAAGGTGCAGCTGGGAGTGACTGGCAAACTGATTGACTGGTTCAGTGTGCGTTTGATGGCAAATGCTCCCCACATGGTCAGACACTTTGAAAAATTGTAGTCTGGGAATTGGAAGTTATCCTTTTTTAAGACTCATCCAAGATTTCCTGTGTGTATGCATGTATGTGTATGTGTGTGTCTGGTCAGTCATGTCTGACTCTCTGCAACCCCTTGAACTGCAGCCTGCCGGGCCCCTCTGTCCATGGAAATTTCCAGGCAAGAATACTGCCAGGGATTGAACCCACAATTTCTGTGTCTCCTGCATTGGCAGGCAAATTCTGGACCTCTGAGCCACTAGGGAAGGCCACATTTCCTGCTCACTAAGAATAATCTTTCTCACCAAAGGACACCAGCTTGTTGGTAAGTAGCCATACTGACCAGATGTTGCCCCCGAGAGGCTGACAGAGACCTATCCCATTTCTCCTCATTCCCTGTCACATGCCAGGATGTCTACAGACCTCCTGCATTAGAATCAACTGGGAAGCTTGTTTAAAATGGAGATGGATTCTTTGGATTCACTCCAAACTACCAAATCAGCATTTCTGCAGGGGCAGGATTGGAAAGAGCTGCCCATCTATCTGCATTTTAAATAAATTCTCTAGGTGATTTTCAAGTACATTAACATTTAAGAACCACTGGACAAAAATATAAATTACTTGAGGATAGGGTACAATTAGTCTTATTCAGCATTAAACCCTTTATACATTGCCTGGCACACAGAAGATACACACAGAATCAATAAACTATCTCTTACATTAACAACATAATTCTGATTATATAGAAACATGTATTGGTGATAAGGCTTAACTTAAAATTACTGACTGAATCATAAACTGGATTATATTACAATACCAAATTATTTTTATCAATTACTAAGAATACTTGTAAGGTGTCAAACATCCACCAATTATTAAAAAAAAAAACTCATTGTAAACAAAAGTCAAGGACCAGATGGCTTTGCTGGAGAATTCTACTAAATATACAAAGAAGAACTTATACTAAACCTTCTCAAATTCTTCCAAAAGATTGAAGAGGAGGGAATATTCCCAAAGTCATTTTATGAAGCCACCATGATCCTGATACGAAAACTAGACAAGATCAGATCAGATCAGTTGCTCAGTTGTGTCCGACTCTTTGCGACCCCATGAATCGCAGCACACCAGGCCTCCCTGTCCTTCACCAACTCCCGGAGTTCACTCAAACTCACGTCCAACGAGTCAGTGATGCCATCCAGCCATCTCATCCTCTGTTGTCCCCTTCTCCTCTTGCCCCCAATCCCTCCCAGCATCAGAGTCTTTTCCAATGAGTCAACTCTTCGCATGAGGTGGCCAAAAGTACTGGAGTTTCAGCTTCAGCATCATTCCTTCCAAAGAAATCCCAGGGCTGATCTCCCTCAGAATGGACTGGTTGGCTCTCCTTGCAGTCCAAGGGACTCTCAAGAGTCTTCTCCAACATCACAGTTCAAAAGCATCAATTCTTTGGTGCTCAGCCTTCTTCACAGTCCAGCTCTCACATCCATACATGACCACAGGAAAAACCATAGCCTTGACTAGACGAACCTTTGTTAGCAAAGTAATGTTTCTGCTTTTGAATATGCTATCTAGGTTGGTCATAACTTTCCTTCCAAGGAGTAAGCGTCTTTTAATTTCATGGCTGCAGTCACCATCTGCAGTGATTTTGGAGCCCAGAAAAATAAAGTCTGACACTGTTTCCACTGTTTCCCCATCTATTTCCCATGAAGTGATGGGACCGGATGCCATGATCTTCGTTTTCTGAATGTTGAGCTTTAAGCCAAGTTTTTCACTCCCCACTTTCACTTTCATCAAGAGGCTTTTGAGTTCCTCTTCACTTTCTGCCATAAGGGTGGTGTCATCTGCATATCTGAGGTGATTGATATTTCTCCCAGCAATCTTGATTCCAGCTTGTGTTTCTTCCAGTCCAGCGTTTCTCATGATGTACTCTGCATATAAGTTAAATAACTAGGGTGATAATATACAGCCTTGATGTACTCCTTTTCCTATTTGGAACCAGTCTGTTGTTCCATGTCCAGTTCTAACTGTTGCTTCCTGACCTGCATACAAATTTCTCAAGAGGCAGATCAGGTGGTCTGGTATTCCCATCTCTTGAAGAATTTTCCACAGTTTATTGTGATCCACACAGTCAAAGGCTTTGGCATAGTCAAGAAAGCAGAAATAGATGTTTTTCTGGAACTCTCTTGCTTTTTCCATGATCCAGCGGATGTTGGCAATTTGATCTCTGGTACCTCTGCCTTTTCTAAATATAAAATAAGATTACTAATAAGAACCTACTATATAGCACAGGGAAGAAGCTTTTGAACTGTGATGTTGGAGAAGACTCTTGAGAGTCCCTTGGACTGCAAGGAGATCCAACCAATCCATTCTGAAGGTGATCAGCCCTGGGATTTCTTTGGAAGGAATGATGCTGAAGCTGAAACTCCAGTACTTTGGCCACCTCATGCGAAGAGTTGACTCATTGGAAAAGACTCTGATGCTGGGAGGGATTGGGGGCAGGAGGAGAAGGTGACGACAGAGGATGAGATGGCTGGATGGCACCACTGACTCAATGGACGTGAGTCTCACTGAACTCCAGGAGTTGGTGAAGGACAGGGAGACCTGGCGTGCTGCGATTCATGGGGTCGCAAAGAGTCGGACACGACTGAGTGACTGATCTGATCTGATCTGATTTTATATATAATGGTGTGCATATGTCAATCCCAATCTCCCAATTTATCCCTCTCACTTCCCTTTTCTCCTTGGTAACCATAAGTTTGTTTTCTATATCTGCGACCTTATTTCTGTTTTGTAAATAGGTTCACTTATACAAAAGTAACCCCTTTTAAAATTGCATTAAAAAAATACTTAGGAAAAAACCTGACCAAGGAAGGGAAAGGATTATATGCTGAGAACTATAAAACATTGATAAGGGAAACTTAAGATGATTTAAATGGATAGCTATCCTATGCACTTCGATTGGAAGAGTTAATATTGTTAAAATGGCTACACTACCCAAAGTAGGTGATCTCTATCAAATTATCCATGACATTTTTCACAGAACTAGAACAAATAATCCTAATATTTATATAGAACTATAAAAGACCCAGAATTGCCAAAGGAATTCTAAGGAAAAAGAACAAAACTGGAGGCATAACCCTCCCAGACTTCAGATACTACTACAAAGCTACCGCAGTCAAAACAGCATGGTATTGGCACAAAAATAGACATATGGATCAATGGCACACAATAGAGAACCCAAAAATAAACCCACACACCTATAGTCAATTAATCTTTGACAAAGGAGGCAAGAATATACAGTGGAGAAATGACAGTTTATTCAGCAATAGTGTTGGAAGTGAAGTAAATCAGTTGGTAACAGTAAATCAGTTAGAACACTCCCTCACACCATACACAAAAATAAACTCAAAATGGCTTAAAAATTTAAACATAAGAATGACACCATAAAATTCCGAGGGAAAACATAGGCAAAACATTCTCTGACATAAAACTGTAGCAATGTTTTCTTAGGTCAGTTTCCCAAGGCAATAGAAATAAAAGCAAAAATAAATGAATGGGACCTAAACAAATTTATTAGCTTTTGCAAAGGAAACCATAAATAAACAAAAAGACAAGTTACAGACTGGAAAAAAAATATTTGCAAATGATACAACTGATAAGGGGTTAATTTCCAAAATAGAAAAACAGCTCATACACACAAAGAACAAACAACCCAGGGAAAAATATGTGCAGAAGACCTAAATAGATATTTCTCCAAAGAATACATGCTGCTGCTGCTGCTGCTACTGCTAAGTCACTTTAGTGGTGTCTGACTCTGTGTGACCCCATAGACGGCAGCCCACCAGGCTCCTCCGTCCCTGGGATTCTCCAGGCAAAAACACTGGAGTGGGTTGCCATTTCCTTCTCCAATGCATGAAAGTGAAAAGTGAAAGTGAAGTCGCTCAGTTCGTGTCCGACTCTTTGCGACCCCTTGGACTGCAGCCTACCAGGCTCGGGGATTTTCCAGGCAAGAGTACTGGAGTGGCTTGCCATTGCCTTCTCCACAAAGAATACATACAGATGGCCAAAAGAGGATTAGCAGATACAAACTATTATAAATGAAATAGATAAACAACAAGGTCCTACCATATAGCACAAGGAGTATATATATAGTTAAATATAAAACAATCACTTTGCTTATACCAGAAACGAACACAACATTGTAAATCAACTACACTTCAATAAAAAAAAGTCAATTTTTATGATACTTTTACTAGAATCCTCCTTTGTTTTTATGTTAGACTAGCCTCCAGCTCACATTTCAGTTCTTCTTCTCCCAGAGGCATAGGTATGGTATTCATGTCCTATGAGTCCAATTTCAATTAATTTTACATCAGACCATTTCAAGGTAGAAATAATTGTCTATATTATCCTTGCTGTTCATTTTTCTATTAGTTACCTTTTTTTGGGGTCACATTCTTTGAGACTTATGGGATATTAGTTCCCCAACCAGGGCCTGAACCTGGGCCAGGACAGTAACAGCACCAAGTCCTAACCATTGGATATCCGGGGAATTTCTCTATTAGTTACTTCTTGTGTTTCATAGTTGTTGAGTGCATAAAATGACTGTGAGATGAATGGGCATGTGGGGTGGTAATGGTCATGTAGATAACTTGCTAGTAGTAATCCCAAGTGACTCTTCAAGAAAGTGGTGGGTCATAGTCTTTCTTTGATCTCCTTTTTTTGTAAAAATATATTGTTTTTACACTATTACAGAACAAATATAACAGCAGTTTTATGCTTTGAAATTTATATTGCTAATTTCATGAACTTTTAGAAATTCTATAATAGTTCTGATAGTTATGAATGTTGTCTCCTTCTGTGACACTGTGTCAAAATGCTATGACATTAGAGGGAGAGGAAGAGACTCATGTTCCAGCTCAGCCCATCCCCCACTCACTTCCTCTCTTGCCACTGAAATGTCTGCAAACTGGCATGTTCCCTCCTCTGTTCCCATTTTCCCTTCCAACACCATCCAAAGATCCTGGTGCTATCTTCTGGAGACAGAGGGGTTTAAATTAAGTTTAACCTAAAAAAAAAACTTCATGTACATGAACTATATCTCCAATTCAAAACATACCCAAAATCCAATCACTTCTCTTTTCCTGCACTGCCCCCACCCTGGTCCAAACAACATCAACTCTTGCCTGATTATTTCAATAACCTGTTTTGCCTCCATGCCTCCACCCTGGCCCCACCCGCAACAGCCTACTCACAATAGAACTCCCAGAAATATGCCTTAAAAACACATGAGATACAGTCACTCTTCTATCTAAGCTCAGTTCTCTGCTCTGTGATGACCTAGAGCAGCGGAATGGAAGGGTGGGAGGGAAGCTGAAGAGGAAGGGGATATATGTATGCATATAGCTGATTCGTGATGTTGTACAGCAGAAACTAACACAACACTGTAAAGCACTTATACTCCAATTTAAAAAAATCCTCCACATGGCTCCCCAACTCATGTAGAAACTGGCCAAAATCTTGAAGTCCTGGTGGCTCAGATGGTAAAGCGTCTGCCTACAATGTGGGAGACCTGGGTTCAATCCCTGGGTTGGGAAGATCTCCTGGAGAAGAAAATAGCAACCCACTCCAGTATTCTTGCCTGGAAAATCCCATGGACAGAGGATCCTGGCAGACTACAGTCCATGGGGTCAAAAGAGTTGGACACGACTGAGTGACTTCACTAAAAGGCCCTATCCTGACCTATAGTAGGTAGTCAATAAGTTTTTGTTGAATGAATGAATAAATTTAAGGAACTCTTAATTCTTATTTTCAGATTAATGCTCTAGTTCCTCAAAAGTTCCTCAATGGCTCAAATAGTTTCCAGACTTTCATTCTGGTCATCCTCTCACACAAATTTTAGGTGTTTAGTGTCCTTTCTAAAATCTGGCACCATGATTAATACGGTGATCCAGTTTTAGTATAACTCACACAGCTTACTCCATACATCCTTTTATCACTGTCATGTAGGATTACAAGAGCTGTTTTGGAAGCCATGTCATAACATTGAGTCGCATTCTGTTTTTAATGAACAAAAATTCCCATTTTTGTTCACCCAGAAATTGAAGTTAATTCAAATCTACTCATCTTTGCCTCTGTGCAGTAGGTATTTTGAAACAATGTAAGGACTGACCAAAAATTACTTCTTTCACAGAATTTGATTCTTTTTGTTCAAAGACATTTGCATCAATGCTTCTAATTGCTCAGTTTTGCTACTATGGCAACACTGTTAGTTGTTACTATTTTTTCAGCCATTACATTTTCCATCATCACCCTGTCCCCCTTGTCTTCCAACTAGTATGCAACACAAAGGGGTTGTTTTTTCTTTTTTCTTTTTTGCTGAGATTATATTCCAAGATCTTTTAAACGATTCTTCTGATATGATTAATTATAGTATAGAAATAAAAAGTAAATAAATTCAGAAGACCTAGGTACTATCACATTTTCTAGCTTTGTGATCTTAGAGAAGTAAATGAAACTCTATGCCTCAATTTCATCACCTATATAAAATGAGAATGATAACTTGCTTTTGCTATTCAATAGGATTGTTCAGTGAGAACATGGAAGTGCCAAAGCAATACTGATATAAAATAAGAAAAATGGCCAAAGATCCTTAATCAGGTACAATTAAATAAGCTTCTTCTCTTATCCTGTTATTTTTCCCCCCCTTAAAATACAGCTATATAGTACAGAGAGCTGGTCTGATGTTAGGATGCCTGGGTTCTAACCTTCATTTTCTCACTAACTAGGTGAGGCACCTTGGACAAATAATATAACCTTCTAAGCTTTATTTTCTTAACTTAAAAACAATAGGATTTGCCTATATACTTTCTAAGATCCCTCTCAGCTTTTAAATTTTTGAAAATCTGTCATGCTGGTCCACATTCAAGAATAACACAAATCTTATTTGCACATTTGTCTTCATTAAGGTACATGTCTGGTGGCTTTTATAATTTAGATACTTATGCTGCATTTCAAACAGGAGTAGAGGTGCAGTGCCTGTAAGAGCTAAAGGCTTTTTAAAAGAGTTCCAAAACACCAAACTGAAACCAAAAAGTTTAGGTAAGTAATTAAAGAACCACTGGAGCTAAACTAGAAAGAATTTCCCAGTTACTGAATGTGAGTTTTGTAGCTCAGACCCCACCCAAAACCCATGGGTACTACAGACTTTAATAACAATAATACATCTTATTTAAATAAAAACAGTTAATCTTTTATATGAAGTTTAAATGTTTCAGACATTAGCCATCAATTACTTCTTTCCTTTAGAAAAAATGCACCACTTGGACTTTTACACAAGAAAGTCAAAATGCTAAGAAGGGAACATTAATATGAATGAAGAAGAGAAAGATGACTTGGGACATTACCTCAGATTCTTTTATGAAGTTTATTTTTATTAAATATGCAATTGAGCATTTAAAGTGAGTAAAGAAAAATTAATATTATATTATTCATAATCCCACTACTGTATGAAACTTTGTAAACACTTATTAGTTTTTAATTTACAGGCATATATTGAGTTCCTTAACTTCTGGGGAATAATCAACTTTAGGCCTTCATTGGAAGAGCCTATTATCCACAGGGAGAGTAGATGAGGAGAATCTTCAGAAATGTGGCTTAGCACCTTCCCAGACATCACTTTCTTAAGTTTTTTTCTATCTCACATAACACGAGCCTCTTTCAGTCTCCTCTCTGTTGGTTTCATGTTATCTTCTCTTTCCCTAAATGTTGGAATACTTCAGGGCTCAGTTCTCTTATCTTCTCTTGTTTCTGTGTAGTTATTTTCCATGGCTGTGAATTCCATCCATATGTTGCTGATACTTATATTTATAACTTTAGCCCAGACTCCTGTAATACATCTGCTTATTAGACTCTTCTATTTGGAAGTCCCAAACATAATATGTTACAGAGGTTCAGAACATTCTACAGAAGGCAGTGATCAAAAACATCCCCAAGAAAAAGAAATGCAAAAAGGCAAAATGGTTGTCTGAGGAGGCCTTACAAACAGCTGAGAAAAGAAGAGAAGCTAAGGGCAAAAGGAAAAGGAAAGTTATACCCATTTGAATTCCAAAGAATAGCAAGGAGAGATAAGAAAGCCTTCCTCAGTGATCAATGCAAACAAATAGAAGAAAATAATAAAATGGGAAAGATTAGAGATCTCTTCAAGAAAATTAGAGATACCAAGGGAACATTTCATGCAAAGATGGTCACAATAAAGGACAGAAATGGTATGGATCTAACAGAAGCAGATGATATTAAGAAGAAGTGGCAAGAATACACAGAACAACCATATAAAAAAGATCTTAATGACCTGGATAATCATGATGGTGTGATCACTCACCTAGAGTCAGACACCCTGGAATGTGAAGTCAAGTGGGCCTTAGGAAGTATCACTACGAACAAAGCTAGTGGACGTGATGGAATTCTAGCTGAGCTATTTAAAATCCTAAAAGATGATGCTGTGAAAGTGCTGCACTCAATATGCCAGCAAATCTGGAAAACTCAGCAGAGGCCACAGGACTGGAAAAGGTCAGTTTTCATTCCAATCCAAAGAAAGGTAATGCCAAAAAATGTTCAAACTACCACACAATTGCACTCATCTCACACACTAGCAAAGTAATACTCAAAATTCTCCAAGCTAGGCAACAACATGAACTGAGAACTTCCAGATGTTCAAGATGAATTTAGAAAAGGCCAAAGCCAAGGAACCAGGGATCAAATTGCCAACATCCACTGGATCATAGAAAAATCAGGGGAATTCCAGAAAAATATCTACTTCTGTTTCATTGATTATGCTAAAGCCTTTGACTGTGTTGATCACAACAAACTGTGGGAAATTTTCTTAAAGAGATGGGAATACCAGACCACGTTACTTGACTCCTGAGAAATCTGTATGCAGGTCAAGAAGCCATGGTTAGAACTGGATATGGAAAAACAGACTGGTTCCAAATTGGGAAAGGAGTCCATCAAGGCTGTATATTGTCAACATGCTTATTTAACTTCTATGCAGAGTACATCACGAGAAACGCCAGGCTAGATGAAGCATAAGCTGGAATCAAGATTGCCAGGAGAAATATCAATAACCTCAGATATGCACATGACAACACCCTCCTGGCAGAAAGCAAAGAGGAACTAAAGAGCCTCTTGATGAAAGTGAAAGAGGAGAGTGAAAAAGCTGGCTTAAAACTCAACATTCTGAAAACTAAGATCGTGGCATCCGTTCCCATCACCTCACAGGCAAATAGACAGGCAATGGAAATAATGGAAATAATGACAGACTTTATTTTCTTAGGCTCCAAAATCACTGCAGATGGTAACTGCAGCCATGAAATTAAAAGACACTTGCTCCTTGGAAGAAAAGCTATGACAAACCTAGACAGCATATTAAAAAGCAGAGACATTACTTTGCCAATAAAGGTCCATCTAGTCAAAGCTATGGTTTTCCAGTAGTCATGTATGGTTGTGAGAGTTAGACGATAAAGAAAGCTGAGCACCAAAGAATTGATGCTTTTGAACTGTGGTGTTAGAGAAGACTCTTGAGAGTCCCTTGAACTGCAAGGAGATCAAACCACTCAATCCTAAAGGAAATCAATCCTGAATATTCACTGGAAGGACTGATGCTGAAGCTGAAACTCCAATATTTTGGTCACCTGATGGTAAGAACTGACTCACCAGAAAAGACCCTGATTCTGGCAAAGATTGAAAGCAGGAGGAGAAGGGGATGATAGAGGATGAGATAGTTGGATGGCATCACTGACTCGATAGACATGAGTTTGAGCAAGCTCTGGGAGTTGGTGATGGACAGGGAATCCTGGTGTGTGGCAGTCCATGGGGTCAGAAAGAGACGAACACGACAGAGCTTCTGAACTGAACTGAAACATAACATATCCAAGTGAATCTCCTGACTCTCCCCAAAACTTATTATATCTCCAGGTAGGTACATTTCAGTAAATAGCAACTCCTTTCTTCTGGATACTCCATCCCCAAAAGTTGGAGTCACTCTTGATTCCTTTTTCTCAGATCCAACATCCAACTTGTAAGTAAATCCTGCTTAGCTCTACCCTTAAAATATGTTCAGAATCCAAATGCTTCTTACTTCCTCACACTACTGCTCTGTTCCAAACCATAACCTTTTTCACCTGAATTTTTGCTGTAGCCTCCTAACTTATCTCTTTTTCTTTCTCTTTCCCCTCCTAAAATCTATTCCAAACATAACAGGTCTTAAATGTAAATTAGATTATGTTGCTCCATTCCTCAAAACCTCCCGTCTGTTCATCAGCCTTTCTGTGAAAGCAGGATCCCGCCTTGCATATTCCCACTCTGGTTTTTGCCCTTGCCATTCTCTTCAGATGCCTACACAAATGGCCCTTTATTGGAAAGGTCTTCCTAACCACCCACATGAGATAGCGTCCCCCACCTATGACCTTTACTCCCCATCCCATTTACCTTGCTTTGTTTTTCTTCTTAGCACCGTTCATTTACTGACACATTACATGTTATTTGTTAATGTCTATCTTCTTGATCTAAAATGTAAGGTCCATGATATTATTTTGTTCATTGTAGTGTCTCCATCCCCTTGAACAATGTTTGGCCTACAATAAGAACTCAATAAATATTTGTTGAACAAGTCAATGAACAAACCCTGCAGTCTTAACTAGAGACTACAAAATATTTGCTTTTAGCACCTAGAAAGTAGGCATGCCATTCATTGAATTGATATAGTGAAAATGACTGAATTGGAGCTATATACATCTGAACTGCACAAATAAGGTATTGATCAAAAATATAAGTTGCAGAGAATATACAAGGGAAAAAGACAGTCTCTTCAGCAAGAAATGATGGGAAAGTTGCACAGCTACATGTAAATTAATGAACTTAGAACACATCCTCATACCATACACAAGTAAACTCAAAGTGGCTTAAAGACTTTATAAGATATGACACCATAAAACTCCTAGAAGAGAGCATAGGCAAAAATTCTCTGACATAAAGTGTAGCAATATTTTCTTAGGTCAGTCTCCCAAGGCAATAGAAACAAAAGCAAAAATAAACAAATGTAACAAAACTTACAAGCTTTTATACAGCAAAGGAAACTATAAACAAATGAAAAGATACCTATGGGTCTGGGAGAAATTATCTGCAAATGATGCAACCAAGGGTTTAATTTCCAAAAATATACAAATAGTTCATAAAACACAATAAAACCCCAATCAAAAAATGAGCAGAAGACCTAAACAGACATTTCTCCAAAGAAGACACACATATGGCCAACAGGCACATGAAAAGAAAGATACTTAGCTTTGCTAATTATTAGAGAAGTAATTTGAGAAATAATAAATTTCTTATAATTATTAGAGAAATGCAAATTAAAACAGCAATGAGGTAACACCTCACACCATCTCAAATGGCCATCATTAAAAAGTCTAGAAATAGCAAATGCTGGAGATGGTGTGGAGAAAAGGGAACCCTCGAACACTGTTGGTGGGAATATAAGTTGATACAGCCACTATGGCAAACAGCATGGAGATTCTTCAAAAAACTGAAACTAGAGTTGACATATGATCCTGCAATCCCACTCCTGGGCATGTATCTGGACAAAACTATAATTCAAAAAGATACATGCACCCCTATGTTCATAGCAGCATTATTGACAATAACTAAGACATGGAAGCAACTTAAATGTTCATGGACAGATGAATAGACAGAGAAGCTGTGGTACATTTATGGAATGGAATACTACTTAGTCATAAAAAAGAATGAAATGCCATTTGCAGCTACCTAGATGGACTTGGAAATTATCATACTAAGCGAAGTAAGTCAGAAAGAGAAAGACAAATACCAGATCATATCACTTATATGTGGAATTTAAAATATGACACAAACGAACCTATATACGCAACGGAAACAGACTCACAGACATGGGGGACCGACTTGTGGTTGCCAGGGGGAAGAAGAGGCGGGAGAGGGACAGATGGAAATTTGGGGTTAGTAGATGCAACTTTTATATACAGAATGGATAAACAAGGTCTTACTTCATAGCACAGGGAACTATATTCAATACCCTGTGATAAATCATAATGAAAAACAATATATATATATGTATAACTGAATCACTTTTATGAACAGCAGAAATTAACATAACATTGTAAATCAACTATACCTCAATAAAAATGTAGGTTCAGAAGAAAACATATTTTATACATATATAAAATTTTAAAATAGCTTAAACATACTTTATAGATATTATGATATACATATTGTATATACATTATATGTATATAGAGAAAGACAGAGACAGAGAAACAGAGCAAGAAGAAAGGGAAGATGCATGAGAATGCTAAATACCAAATTCAGACAACAAAATGGATATCTGAAGGAGGTAATATGGGCAGAGATGTTCACAATATAATTCTTTTTGTATATGAAAACAAAAAAATTAGTTATGTATACTTTAATGAAAAATTCTTGGGAGGCTAAAGGAGATAATCTTTCCATCTTTATGTATAATACAATTAAATAAAATTCCCATTATACAACACTGTTTTCCTTCAAAAACCTTCTTACTACCACGCATGAAGTCTTTACCTTTTTAAAATATTCTTTTTATTTTGGAGAATTTCAAACATGTAAGAAATGTAGAGAGATTAGTATGTTAAACCCCCATGTACGAGGAGTTCTCCTTCTCTTCAAAATGGAGTAACAAAGATTAGATTTATCCTCTGACCTGAAACAACTGAAAATAAACTGAAACAGTTTCAAGACATTGTATATCAGGCAATGAAGGACACTGATCACTGAGAAAGGAGGGAAGAATGAGGTGAGCCTTATGCCCCAACTTTATCTGGACAGAAGTTTCAAGCCTGACAGCAGAGAGGGGACCCCAGTGAACATCGCTGTGGACCTGTTCTTCAGGGGCCAAATGCACAATGAAAGAACACACACCATTCAGAAATGTTCCTCTTGTTCGGGTGGGCAGAAATGTTCTTATTTAGAGGCAAGCAGAAGCCAGGAACAAGTTTCTGTCATGAGTGATGGGAGACAAAGCTTTCCATCCCATTGACAGAAATCAAAAGTGGTCTTCTCCCTCTGCTACCCACTCTGTCCAGGCTTAAGCTTCTGGGAAGAATGGATAAGAAATATCAAAGGATACATAACCAAAAGTTTGAAAGTATTATAAAATACAGACTTGATGATTTTCTGTGCCTGTCTCCTATCAAGTTCTCGTATCACAATCAATATAACACAAAGTAATGATCTAGTAGAAAAATTGGATAATCAGAGAAATGCAAATCAAAACCACTATGAGGTACCATTTCACACCAGTCAGAATGGCTGCAATCCCAAAGTCTACAAGCAATAAATGCTGGAGAGGGTGTGGAGAAAAGGGAACCCTCTTACACTGTTGGTGGGAATGCAAACTAGTACAGCCACTCTGGAAAACAGTGTGGAGATTCCTTAAAAAACTGGAAATAGAACTGCCTTATGATCCAGCAATCCCACTGCTGGGCATACACACTGAGGAAACCAGAAGGGAAAGAGACACGTGTACCCCAATGTTCATCACAGCACTGTTTATAATAGCCAGGACATGGAAGCAACCTAGATGTCCATCAGCAGATGAATGGATAAGAAAGCAGTGGTACATATACACAATGGAGTATTACTCAGCCATTAAAAAGAATACATTTGAATCAGTTCTAATGAGGTGGATGAAACTGGAGCCTATTATACAGAGTGAAGTAAGCCAGAAAGAAAAACACCAATACAGTATACTAACGCATATATATGGAATTTAGAAAGATGGTAACAATAACCCTGTGTACGAGACAGCAAAAGAGACACTGATGTATAGAACAGTCTTATGGACTCTGTGGGAGAGGGAGAGGGTGGGAAGATTTGGGAGAATGGCATTGAAACATGTAAATATCATGTATGAAATGAGTTGCCAGTCCAGGTTCGATGCACGATACTGGATGCTTGGGGCTAGTGCACTGGGACGACCCAGAGGGATGGTATGGGGAGGGAGGAGGGAGGAGGGAGGAGGGTTCAGGATGGGGAACACATGTATACCTGTGGCGGATTCATTTTGATATTTGGCAAAACTAATACAATTTGTAAAGTTTAAAAATAAAATAAAATAAGAAAAATTGGATAATCATAAACTGAGCTATTCAGATCTCTTTACACCATTGTTTATATGACATGAGGCAGAAAACTTTGGTGTTAAGATGCCTTTTGCTGCTTAAGGAAACCAAATCTCTAGAGTAGCCTGGGTCATGAGCCTCTTTGCAGGTATATTTCTTAAACTTCATGCTAAATTTGTAGATTCACACTTCTCTCCTAGTTCTAGCTAATTCTATAGGAGTCTTATCTCTAATGTATTTCTTCTTTGTGTGCCACCTCATAGTCTTTCTAATACTATTTTGTGACATGTGGTATCACTTAATAAGCCAGGCCCTTGGAAGGATGGAAATTTCATTCAGACACAGATCCTTATCTCAAAGAACACAGAGGGAGAAATAAACCAAGTATATGAATAAGTCTAACGTAAATGCACAATAAGAAGTACTATATGAAAGTACTTTCAGAAAGTTTGGAACTTGTAAGAGATCTTAATGGTCAAGTATTCTTACTTCATTTTACAGATGCAGAAACTAAATGAAAAAAGGTTACATGATTTCCTCTGTGAAGTACAATCTTCTCATGTGAGGCATTGTGGTGCACTGGAAAAAACAGTGAACTTAGGGTGAGACAATCTAGGAATGATTTTGGATATCAGCTAGTAAACTCTCATTAAGCACAAATTATCAAACTTTCTTGAGCCCTAGTTTTCGCATCCACAGAAATAGGATAATAATGCTTGCCTGTTAGGGTTGGCAAAAAGATCAAATGAGATAATGAAAAGGCTTTCTTGATTATGAGACAATATGAAAATATAGAATATTACTACAATTAATTAACTGCCGAACTGGAATAGACCTCAAATCTCCTCATGTTGAGACCTATGTCTATCGCATATTAATATGAAACACTCTCTATGACTCCTTGTACATGATTTAGCAATTCACCTTCTTGCACAGGGTAGATTATAATTATCAATCATATGTATGTTGTTTACTTGAGTTCTATGAGCATTCATCACCTGTTTGAGTTATATACAGCAAATTAAAACAGATGCTCTTTCTATGAAACTTTCTTGGCTAATTCTCACAATAACATAGGATAAGAATTTTATCTAACATTTCTCAATACCATGTTGTATTTTCAGCCTGTTTATTCTGGCTTCTTCCTTTGAAGCACTGTTAGAGTTGAATAAAAGTTGAGCAATTAAAAAGAAAAACATCAGGAGCTTTGTAAGTCAAAGACATCCTTGAGGCACTTTAAGAAAAGTTAAGTGATAACATCATTATAATATTGTGTTACTTCTTTGATCTGCTAAGAAGTTAAATGAAATAATAAGCTTTTTTTTATTTCTGAGTTTTCTTTCCAATTTGTTGCAGGTAGCAATTAAACTAAGGAATAGGTTAACTGTAAAAGCTTTTGTCCTCTTCCTCACCTCATTACAGACACCTTTCTCTTTAGGATGGGTGAGAAAAGTGAGAACTAAGTTTATTTTCACACATATTACTGTATGATTTAAGAAAAGTATTCAAGAGGTTGTGTGCTATACTGGAAAGAATATGAAATTTGGATTCTGAGGCCATGGGTTTCAGTTCTCTGCCTGGCTCTTTAGACTTGAGTCAAGAAACTTTTCTAATGTCAGTTTTCTTATTTGTAAAAGATGAAAACTAATAGAATCCACCCTTTGGATTGCCCAAGGAATTGTATGATCAGATCAGATCAGTCGCTCAGTCGTGTCCAATTCTTTGCGACCCCATGAATCGCAGCACACCAGGCCTCCCTGTCCATCACCAACTCCCGGAGTTCACTCAGACTCATGTCCATCGAGTCAGTGATGCCATCCAGCCATCTCATCCTCTGTCGTCACCTACTCCTCCTGCCCCCAATCCCTCCCAGCATCAGAGTCTTTTCCAATGAGTCAACTCTTCGCATGAGGTGGCCAAAGTACTGGAGTTTCAGCTTCAGCATCATTCCTTCCAAAGAAATCCCAGGGCTGATCTCCTTCAGAATGGACTGGTTGGAACTCCTTGCAGTCCAAGGGACTCTCAAGAGTCTTCTCCAACATCACAGTTCAAAAGCATCAATTCTTAGGCGCTCAGCCTTCTTCACAGTCCAACTCTCACATCCATACATGACCACAGGAAAAACCATAGCCTTGACTAGATGAACCTTTGTTGGCAAAGTAATGTCTCTGCTTTTGAATATGCTATCTAGGTTGGTCATAACTTTCCTTCCAAGGAGTAAGCAGTCTTTTAATTTCATGGCTGCAGTCACCATCTGCAGTGATTTTGGAGCCCAGAAAAATAAAGTCTGACACTGTTTCCACTGTTTCCCCATCTATTTCCCATGAAGTGGTGGGATTGGATGCCATGATCTTCGTTTTCTGAATGTTGAGTTTTAAGCCAACTTTTCACTCCCCACTTTCACTTTCATCAAGAGGCTTTTGAGTTCCTCCTCACTTTCTGCCATAGGGCGGTGTCATCTGCATATCTGAGGTTATTGATATTTCTCCCGGCAATCTTGATTCCAGCTTGTGTTTCTTCCAGTCCAGCGTTTCTCATGATGTACTCTGCATATAAGTTAAATAAGCAGGGTGACAATATACAGCCTTGACGAACTCCTTTTCCTATTTGGAACCAGTCTGTTGTTCCATGTCCAGTTCTAACTGTTGCTTCCTGACCTGCATACAAATTTCTCAAGAGGCAGATCAGGTGGTCTGGTATTCCCATCTCTTGAAGAATTTTCCACAGTTGTATGATACTTCCCCCAAAATTAAAAGACAGCTAAAAAGATGCACATCATCTTTGGAAGAGAAAATAAAATTAAATCATTTTATTGCAACTTTTCAGAAGAAAGAGAGAAAGAGTATAAGACTGTTACTGCCTTGATCACATGTTGCTGCTTGACTATATAAACCTTCCCTCCTCAGTAAGAAGAGGGGCACAGTTCTTGAAGCACTAGCCCACTGTGTTCTCCCTTTGCCTGGCAAAGTAATAAAGCCCCTCCTTCCATCTCCACCATAAAAAATCATTTTAAAAATGAGGCACATGAATATAAAGTTAGAAAATTTAGATGGTGTTAGCAATGCAATTGATTTATCAATATACCTCATACAGCTCTAAACACTTGCTATCAGTTCAGTTCCGACACTCAGCCGTGTCCGACTCTTTGTGACCCCATGAATTGCAGCACGTCAGGCCTCCCTGTCCATCACCAACTCCCAGAGTTTACCAAAACGCATGTGATTGAGTCGGTGATGCCATCTAGCCATCTCATCCTCTGTTGTCCCCTTCTCCTCCTGCTCCCCAGTCCCTCCTGGCATCAGGGTCTTTTCCAATGAGTCAACTCTTCACATGAGGTGGCCAAAGTATTGGAGTTTCAGCTTCAGCATCAGTCCTTCCAATGAACAGCCAGGACTGATCTCCTTTAGGATGGACTGGTTGGATCTCCTTGCAGTCCAAGGAACTCTCAAGAGTCTTCTCCAACACCACAGTTCAAAAGCATCAATTCTTTGGCACTCAGCTTTCTTCACAGTCCAACTCTCACATCCATACATGACCACTGGAAAAACCATAGCCTGGACTGGACAGACCTTTGTTGGCAAAGTAATGTCTCTGCTTTTCAATATGCTATCTAGGTTGATCATAACTTTCCTTCCAAGGAGTAAGCGTCTTTTAATTTCATGTCTGCAGTCACCACCTGCAGTGATTTTAGAGCCCCAGAAGAACTTCCAGATATTCAAGCTGGTTTTAGAAAAGGGAGAGGAACCAGAGGTCAAACTGCCAACATCTGCGGGATCATGGAAAAAGCAAGAGAGTTCCAGAAAAACATCTATCTCTGCTTTATTGACTATGCCAAAGCCTTTGACTGTGTGGATCACAATAAACTGTGGAAAATTCTGAAAGAGATGGGAATACCAGACCATCTGACCTGCCTCTTGAGAAATCTGTATGCAGGTCAGGAAGCAACAGTTAGAACTGGACATGGAACAACAGACTGGTTCCAAATAGGAAAAGGAGTCCGTCAAGGCTGTATATTGTCACCCTGCTTATTTAACTTATATGCAGAGTACATCATGAGAAACGCTGGGCTGGAAGAAGCACAGGCTGGAATCAAGACTGCCGGGAGAAATATCAATAACCTCAGATATGCAGATGACACGACCCTATGGCAGAAAGTGAAGAGGAACTAAAAAGCCTCTTGATGAAAGTGAAAGAGGAGAGTGAAAAAGTTGGCTTAAAGCTTAACATTCAGAAAACTAAGATCACGGCATCTGGTCCCATCACTTCATGGGAAATAGATGGGGAAACAGAGTCAAACACTTGCTATGTTTGGGACATGAATTTGAGTCTGAACTTCCTAGCTATCATGTCAAAGAGGGAAACAATGGCAAGTCAGCAAACCAACAAACAGGCTTCCCTGCTGGCTCGGTGGTAAATATCTGCCTGCCAATTCAGGAGAAGTGGGTTTGATCCCTGGGTCAGGAAGAGTCCCTGGAGAAGGAAATGGCAATCTAATCCAGTATTTTTGCCTGGGAAGTCCAAGGGACAGAGGAGCCTGGCAGGCTTCAGTCCACGGAGTTGCAAAAGAGTCAGACATGACTCAGTGACTAAACAACAGCAACAACAACAGCAGACAAACAGTGTCCATACACAAGGTGAAAAACAAATTCGTAGTTTTCCAATTCCTCAAAAAGTGAAACACAGAATTACCATATGAAATGAAATTCTTAGGTACTTACCCAAAATAACTGAAAAGAGGTATTCAAGCAGATACTTAATATCGATGGCAGTAGTAGTCACAATAACCAACAAGTAGAAACAATCAACATTTCTATCAATGGATGACAGATAAACAAAATGTGGTATATCCATACTAGGAAATACTATTCAGCCATAAAAAGAAATGAAGTGTTGGATACATGTGACATCTTGTTGAATCTCAAAATGCTAAATGAAAAGAGTCAGATGCAAAATGTCACATTATTGTATGAGTCCATTTATGTGAAATATCCAGAGGAGTTAAATCCATAGAGTAAGGAAGAAGATTAGGTTGCCAGGGAGCTGAAGAGGGGAAGAAATAGGGAATGCCTCCATAATGGGTATGGGGTCTCCTTTGGGAGTGCTGAAAATTTTTTGGAACTAGATAGAGGTGATGGCTGCACAACTTTGTAAATGTATGAAATGCAACCAATTGTATACATTTACATGGTCAATTTTATGTTACATGAATTTCATTTCAATAAAATAATAATAAAAAACAAATAAAGCAAAATCCAAAACCGAAACGAATGAGTTGTCTGGAAAATTGCAACTACTGATAATATTGAGGTCAGAAAGGACACTCTCTAAGGAAATAAACCCTAGCAATATCACTGAACATAATGTGTCATCATTCTTCGGAAGGTCCTTCAATATAGGCTAATGTCATGATTATTAAAGGAAATACGGCAAAACGTATATTCCTGGGAACCAGGGGGAGTACGGTGTTAGTAATGTGGCTCAAGCTACAGTGGTCTCTGACAAGCAGGCTTAAGGCATATTAAAACATATTAAACTACTAAAAATATATAGAGGAAGAGATAGATTATCTATTCTTCTGTAATACTTCATAAATTTTCCTTTAGTCAAAATTTTGGAAGCTGTAGAGCAGGAGTGAGTTTGAGACTGCACTCCCTGTAGAGCATGTGGGTACAGTTTGCTAATTTAGAGCCTGTGCTAAGTTAGCCAATCTGGAAGCAAGAGTAAGAACCATTGGTAAATGAGGAGAATGTTGGAAGTGAGTAGTGACAGTGCTGAGTCAGCGAAGGTTCTCCTGAGAAATATTAGATCTGCTCAAACAAAGGGTAATTATAACCCCACAGGAGTTCCATGTAATAAATCATGCCCTCAGTATCTTGAAGGAGGAAAGGTTTCTAGTAGAGGCCATGGGACTATGCATATAAAAACTCTTTGTAAAGTATAAAGTTTATACCAATCGTAGTTTTCATTCTTATGAATATCTGGGTATAATACCTAACAAACAAACAACATATTTGAATAGCATTTCCATATACAATATTCATTAATTATTCTTAACAAATACTTATCAAATATTATTTGTGTACCCAAGAAGGATAAACTATATTATCAACATTTTAGAAAATAATTGAGGTTCTGAGAATCTGAGATTTCCTTATGTCACATAACTTGGAGACTCCAGACCTTTGGTTCCTAGATCATTCCAAACTTTATGCTCCAAGGGCTGAAATGACTAAGGACTATGGTTGCCAAATTCCTTCGTCTTCCTTAAGCACTA
Source organism: Bubalus bubalis (assembly GCF_019923935.1). Lineage (NCBI taxonomy): Eukaryota > Metazoa > Chordata > Mammalia > Artiodactyla > Bovidae > Bubalus > Bubalus bubalis. The sequence goes on from NC_059160.1 coordinate 71,819,975, forward strand.
AATGTGATTATTTAACACCCCGGGCAAAGATTCATCATTTCTATTTCTGTCTGTGCAGTGGTTCAGTTCAGTTCAGTTCAGTCGCTCAGTCCTGTCCGACTCTTTGCAACCCCATGGACTGCAGCATGCCAGGCCTACCTGTCCATCGCCAACTCCCGGAGTTCACTCAAACTCACGTCCATTGAGTCAGTGATGCCGTCCAACCATCTTATCCTCTGTCGTCCCCTTCTCCTTGTGCCTTCAATCTTTCCCAGCATCAGGGTCTTTTCAAAGGAGTCCGTTCTTCACATCAGGTGGCCAAAGTATTGGGGTTTCAGCTTCAGCAGCAGTCCTTCCAATGAACATTCAGGACTGACCTCCTTTAGGATGGACTGATAGGATCTCCTTGCAGTCCAAGGGACTGTCAACAGTCTTCTCCAACACAACAGTTCAAAAGCATCAGTTCTTTGGTGCTCAGCTTTCTTTATAGTCCAACTCTCACATCCATACACAACTACTGGAAAAACCATAGCTTTGACTAGACAGACCTTTGTTGGCAAGGTAATGTTTCTGCTATTTAATATGCTATCTTAATGTCTTAATATGACCTAGTTGGTCATAACTTTACTTCCAAGGAACAAGCGTCTATTAATTTCATGGCTGCAGTCACCACCTGCAGTGATTTTGGAGCCCAGAAAAATAAAGTCTGTCACTGTTTCCACTGTTTCCCCATCTATTTGCCATGAAGTGATGAGACCAGATGCCATGATCTTAGTTTTCAGAATGTTGAGTTTTAAGCCAGCTTTTTTACTCTTCTCTTTCACTTTCATCGAGAGGCTCTTTAGTTCTTCTTTGCTTTCTGTCATAAGTGTGGTGTCATGTGCATATCTGAGGTTATTGATATTTCTCCCAACAATCCTGATTCCAGCTTGTGCTTCACCCACCCCAGCTTTTCTCATGATGTATTCTGCATATAAGTTAAATAAGCAGGGTGACAATATACAGCCTTGATGTACTCCTTTTCCTATTTGGAACCAGTCTGTTGTTCCATGTCCAGTTCTAACTCTTGCTTCCTGACCTGCATACAGATTTCTCAAGAGGCAGGTCAGGTGGTCTGGTATTCCCATCTCTTTCAGAATTTTCCACAGTTTATTGTGATCCACACAGTCAAAGGCTTTGGCATAGTCAATAAAGCAGAAATAGACGTTTTTCTGGAACTCTCTTGCTTTTTCGATGAGCCAATGGATGCTGGCAATTTGACCTCTGGTTCCTCTGCCTTTTCTAAATCCAGCTTGAACATCTGGAAGTTCACGGTTCACGTACTCTTGAAGCCTGGCTTAGAGAATTTTGAGCATTACTTTATTAGCGTGTGAGATGAGTGCAATTGTGCGGTAGTTTGAGCATTCTTTGGCATTGCCTTTCTTTGGGATTGGAATGAACACTGATCTTTTCCAGTCCTGTGGCCACTGCTGTGTTTTCCAAATTTGCTGGCATATTGAGTGCAGCACTTTCACAGCATCATCTTTCAGGATTTGATATAGCTCAACTGGGATTCCATCACCTGCACTAGCTTTGTTCATAGTGATGCTTCCTAAGGCCCACTTGACTTGGCATTCCAGGATGTCTGGCTCTGGGTTGGTGATCACACCATCATGATTATCTGGGTCATGAAGATCTTTTTTGATTAGTTTTTCTGTGTACGCTTGCCACCTCTTCTTAATATCTTCTGTTTCTGTTAGGTCCATACCATTTCTGTCCTTTATTGTGCCTATCTTTGCTTGAAATTTTCCCTTGGTGTCTCTAATTTTCTTGAAGAGGTCTCTAATCTTTCCCATTTTATTGTTTTCCTCTGTTTCTTTGCATTGATTGCTAAGGAAGGCTTTCTTATCTCTCCTTGCTATTCTTTGGAACTCTGCATGCAGATGGGTATACCTTTCCTTTTCCCCTTTGCCTTTTGCTTCTCTTTATTTATAGCTATTTGTGAGGCCTCCTCAGACAACCATTTTGCCTTTTGCCATTTCTTTTCCTTGGGGATGGTCTTGATCCCTGCCTCCTGTATAATGTCATGAACCTCCGCCCATAGTTCTTTAGGCACTCTGTCTATCAGATCTAATCCCTTGAAACTATGTGTCACTTCCACTGTATAATCGTAATGGATTTGATTTAGGTCATACCTGAGTGGTCTAGTGGTTTTCCCTACTTTCTTCAGTTTAAGTCTGAATTTGGCAATAAGGAGTTCATGATCTGAGCTACAGTCAGCTCCTGGTCTTGTTTTGGCTGACTGTATAGAACTTCTCCATCTTTGGCTGCAAAGAATAAAATCAATCGGATTTTGATATTGACCATCTGGTGATGGTATTTTCTTTAATTGCTGTTACATGGAGTTCTCTCTCAGAATCCATGCTTACCAAATACACACACAATGCTTGGCTGTACATTATTGGCTAACATATGAGTGTATCTTGTGTTAGGTGTGGTGCTAAGAATTAAGCAGACATATTTTCATTTAATCCTTAAAATAGCTTTCTGAGGAAGGTTTATCATCTCTCTTTTGTTAATATAGAAATTAAGACTCAGAAAGATTAAATAATTTGACCAAAGCCACAGGCAGAAATATATATATAGTCTGACAATCCTTATAAGAAAATATTTAAAGATCCCTGAAAATCCGAGGCTGACTTCTGTGATTCCTACCTGAAGAGCCAGTAGGGTGTGGAACAAATGTTGAAAGTTCATGACAGGACTCTTCTATATTCAGTTTTGCTTAACTTCAGACTCACAGCTTAACCACTCTGCTATTGTGAGACACAGGTCTAGTATGTCTGTAATCATTTGATTCCCCACCCAGACAATTATGGTAATAAATTTGGGGTCATTATCATCATAAGTGGCTAAACTTTTCTATGTCAAACCCTCTTTAAAGTACTTAACAGTCATAGAATTCAGGAACATTTATGGATTTTAAAGTCCTCTGATGAATGACTAGGAAGTGCCTGTCCACGTGAAAGTATTTTTCAGGAGACAGCAAAAGTAAAAAATTCAGATTACTGAGTATTATTCTGCTGTTGGATTCAGGATGTCAAAAAGCTAGTATGTATACTTTTGACAAATATTTTCCTGCTCAGATGTGTATAATGTAACAGGGCAAAATAATTCATTTGATGAAGACATCATGGTGTGTCAGATACTGTGGTAGATGCTGCCACATAGCTGCTCAGTTCAGTTCAGTTCAGTCGCTCAGTTGTGTCCGACTCTTTGCGACCCCATGAACCACAGCACGCCAGGCCTCCCTGTCTATCACCAACTCCCGGAGTTCACTCAATCTCACGTCCAGAGTCAGTGATGCCATCCAGCCATCTCATCCTCTGTCGTCCCCTTTTCCTCCTGCCCCCAATCCCTCCCAGCAACAGAGTCTTTTCCAATGAGTCAACTCTTCACATGAGGTGCCCAAAGTACTGGAGTTTCAGCTTTAGCATCATTCCTTCCAAAGAACACCCAAGACTGACCCTTAGGATGGACTGGCTGGATCTCCTTGCAGTCCAAGGGACTCTCAAGAGTCTTCTCCAATACCACAGTTCAAAAGCATCAATTCTTAGGCGCTCAGCCTACTTCACAGTCCCACTCTCACATCCATACATGACCACTGGAAAAACCATAGCCTGGACTAGATGGACCTTTGTTGGCAAAGTAATGCCTCTGCTTTTGAATATGCTATCTAGGTTGATCATAACTTTCCTTCCAAGGAGTAAGTGTCTTTTAATTTCATGGCTGCACTCACCATCTGCAATGATTTTGGAGCCCCCAAAATAAAGTCTGACACTGTTTCCACTGTCTCCCCATCTATTTCCCATGAAGTGATGGGACCGGATGCCATGATCTTCGTTTTCTGAATGTTGAGTTTTAGGCCAACTTTTTCACTCTCCTCTTTCACTTTCATCAAGAGGCTTTTTAGTTCCTCTTCACTTTCTGCCATAGCATGGTGTCATCTGCATATCTGAGGTTATTGATATTTCTCCCGGCAATCTTGATTCCAGCTTGTGCTTCTTCCAGTCCAGCGTTTCTCATGATGTACTCTGCATATAAGTTAAATAAGCAGGGTGAAAGTATACAGCCTTGACGTCCTCCTTTTCCTGTTTGGAACCAGTCTGTTGTTCCATGTCCAGTTCTAACTGTTGCTTCCTGACCTGCATATAGGTTTCTCAAGAGGCAGGTCAGGTGCTAGGGTTTGAGTATTCAAGAAGTGTCAATCTGCCAGGGTTAGAGGAAAAGGGAAATGTTCTTTACCAAAAAGGGCAAATTTCATCTCTCTCAGAATCATTTCCTATTCTGTAAATGAGAGGGTTGGATATCCAGGTCTTAAGTGATTCCGTTTTTTGACTGTGTATGGTTTCTTCTCTTCTGCCACTACTCTCATGTGAAAATATTCATCTCACACTGTCTTAGCTTTGCAATGCATTAAATTAGTTTGACAAGTATCTACCGAATTTCTACTCTCAGGCACTAATGGGGTGAATGAAGCAAAGTTCCTCTGCTCATAAAACCTACAGTTCAAAGGCACAAGACAATAAATAAATAGGAAGACAAATGCATAAAATAATCATTAATAATAAACAAATAACTGTAGGTTGGAAAGGTTCCAAGAAGAAAATAAGCAAGATGGAACGTTTTTGTTTCTTCAGTCATATAATGTGATTGGCTCTTTCAATTCACCAAATGACGACCTATCAAGGTTATCAGATTTTAAAAGCGAAAAAATAATGATACCTTACAACTAACTCGGGAATCAATAAGCATTACTCTTGAAGAAAATTGTATTGGGGCTGGTTTACTCTGTATCTTTTCCTTGAAGCATTAGAGGAGCTGCTTCTCAAAATGAGCCGCGAGAGGAACTTTTTTTTTTTTTTGGTGAGTCAAGCGGAAAGACAAAGTGAAAAGAGAACCAGGGCTCAGGGAAATTTGCCAATCACCTTGCCATCAAGATTTCTTTAAGTCTCTGGGCTCCCCTTGGCAGCGGGAATCTGGATGAAAAGAAAATTAATGCCAAGAACTTCAAGGCAGATTTCCCTTCAATTATTACTGCCCGGTGGCAGGAACCTGGAAAGAAGAGGTCAAGGTGTGGCTTGGCAAGAGGCAACTCCCGGGAAAGGCGCTGAGAAGGGCAGGGCGGAGAACAGACGGAGAAGGAGACACCCCGAGATGCAAGCGCAGAAAAACTTTCGGCCGCTGAAGCCGCGCGCGGCTCAGGTGGCCCTTTCCCGCTCAGGTGAGCTCCTCCCGTGCCTCCCATTGGCCAAGGCGCCCGTGGCGCTGGGAGGGCGACGCAGCCCGGTCTAGTTCAGGGTCTAGGGCAGCGCGTCACTTCCGGTAGCGCGGAGCTTGTAAAACACCCTGGAGAGAAAATGGCGGCGGCAGCGGCTTCGGCGCCTCAGCAGCTCTCGGATGAGGAGCTTTTCTCTCAGCTCCGCCGTTACGGCCTATCTCCTGGCCCAGTGACGGAGAGCACCCGCCCGGTCTACCTCAAGAAGCTGAAGAAGCTTCGAGAGGAAGAGCAGCAGCAGCACCGGTCCGGGGGCCGCGGCACCAAGACGCGGAACAGTAATAACAATAACACGGCAGCCGCCACGGTCGCCGCCGCCGGACCAGCGGCGGCGGCCGTGGGGATGGGGGTCCGGCCGGTCTCCAGCGACCTCTCCTACTTACGGACTCCTGGGGGCCTGGGCCGGGTTTCGGCTTCGGGTCCGGAGACCCCCTTGGGAGGGCCTGGGGGCGCCTCGGCCACCCTCACGGCTGGCAGCAAAGTACTGCTGGGCTTCAGCTCGGACGAGTCGGACGTGGAGGCCAGTCCCCGGGACCAGGCCGGCGGCGGCGGCGGCGGGAGGAAAGACCGGGCTCCGCTCCAGTATCGCGGGCTCAAACCGCCGTCGGCGCCCCTGGCCGCCAGCGAGGTGACTAACAGCAACTCGGCCGAGCGGAGGAAGCCCCACTCGTGGTGGGGGGCCAGGAGGCCGGCGGCCCCCGAGCTGCAGAGCCCGTCGGGGAGAGATGGGGCGGCGGACGACGAGGAGCAGGAGGGGGAAGACGGCGAGGACAGGGACCCGGAGGCCGAGGAGCCGCTGTGGTCCGGCCGGACCGTGAATGGCAGCCGGCTTCTGCCCTACAGTTGCCGGGAAAACTATTCGGACTCGGAGGAAGAGGAGGACGACGACGTGGCCTCCAGCAGACAGGTATTGAAGGACGACACCCTTTCTCGGCATCGGCCCAGGCGGGGCCACAGTAAGCCTCTCTCGCCGCTGCCTGCGAAATCGGCCGGCGGCCGGCTGGAGACCTCAGTTCAGGGAGGGGGAGGAATCGCGATGAATGACAGGGCGGCGGCCGCCGGGAGTCTAGACAGAAGCCGAAACCTCGAGGAGTCGGCGGCGGCGGCGGAGCAGGGAGGAGGGTGTGATCCGCTGGACTCCAGCCCCATTCCTAGATACCGCGTTAACGCTAAGAAACTAACCCCTCTCCTGCCGCCGCCACTCGCGGACATGGACTCAACCCTGGATTCGTCCACAGGCTCCCTTCTTAAAACCAATAATCATATCGGCGGCGGGGCCTTTGGCGTGGACTCCCCCAGGATTTTTCCCAACAGCCTCCCTCCCAGCGCGGCGGTGGCCGCCTCGAGTTCACTCAGGATCAATCACTCCAATCATACAGGCTCCAATCATACCTACCTGAAGAACACATACAACAAACCGAAGCTTTCCGAACCCGAGGAGGAACTTCTCCAACAATTTAAACGGGAGGAGGTGTCCCCCACGGGGGGTTTCAGTGCCCACTATTTGTCCATGTTTCTCTTAACTGCTGCCTGCCTATTTTTCCTCATTTTGGGACTGACTTACCTAGGCATGAGAGGGACAGGAGTATCCGAGGATGGAGGACTCGGCAGTAAGTATTCAACCCCGTGGTGAAGGCAACAAAGGGAATGCTGTTAGTGGCCGGCTCTAGCCGCACTGGGCATTTTACCCGAGGTGACTTCAACCTGCAAGCACATGGTTTAATAGTGCAACACAACACATTGAGGGCATTCGTGTCATCTTTCTTTAAGAAAGAATATGGTTATCGTGATAAGAACGATAACCCTGTGGCTGGTTTTAAGATTTTTCTGTATGATGTATTGGGGAATTCAAAACATCTTCTAAAAGAACAAAATATTATAAGCAAGCCTGTTAGTAGAGAGCATTTAAAATGTGTGACTTAAATTTTCTTTGGGCCTTAAGTAGTAACCATATGTGGAGATACCAGTCCAATTACTCAAAATTTGAAGTTATTTTGACTGTTCAGGAATCATAAAGGCAGTGGGTTTTTTTGTTTTTTTCAAATTGAGTTGTTCTGAAAGGCAGTGTAAGATCTCTTGAAACTGTAGTTAAATATTTTGTAATGTTGCAGTGTTATATTTTGTAGGATTAAGTATATGTGTAGGTATCTCTAATTTCTTAAAGTGAATGAATGCAGAAAGTCAGAAGGCATGCTTCTAAACTGATTGATTTCCTAGCCCAGAGCAGCTCCACTTCCACCAGTGGAAAAAAGTAGTGGAATGGCAGTGCAGGGGTTTGCAGTCACCTTAATTTGGATTGGTTTCCAGGCCCTGCCTTTTGCTTTGCTGAATGGCTGTGGGCAGTCACATTCACTCATTCATTAAGCCAGCATCATCTGTATTGAGCACTCAGGATACAGCAGTGGTTAAGTCAAGGTGTCCCTGCCCTTCAACACAGGAAGAAGATGAATACTGATCACTTTATGTTCTATGAAGGATATAAGGATGGTGTAATTGGTGTACTGTACTATAGACAGGGCTCTACTATATAGGGCTTCCCTCATAGCTCAGTTGGTAAATCATCTGCCTGCAATGCAGGAGACCTGGGTTCGATTCCTGGGTCGAGAAGATCCCCTGGAGAAGGAAATGGCAACCCACTCCAGTATTCTTGCCTGGAGAATCCCATGGACAGAGGAGCCTGACAGGCTACAGTCTTCGGGATCGCAAGAGTCGAATACAACTTAGCGACTACACCACCACTGTAGACATGGTGATGGTGGGAACTTTGTGAAATGAGACCTGAAGCAGGACAAGACAACAGCCTTGTATTAGACAGGAGAGCATTCTGGGCAGAGGTTACAAGAGGAGGAGGAAAGGCCTTGAATTGAGCAAGGGGGAGTGAGCTAGAGTGTGAGCTTCCCGGACATAATCTGTAAAATGATGCTAATCTGGATTAGAATGATGCCTGGGAAGATTAAAAGAAAGTAAATTTAGTAAGATGTACTTCAGATGTACTTTAAAGAAATTAGAGATATCTACATGTATACTTCGGTGAAGGCAATGGCAACCCACTCCAGTACTCTTGGCTGGAAAATCCCATAGACAGAGGAGCCTGGTGGACTGCAGTCCATGGGGGTGCTAAGAGTCGGACACAACTGAGCGACTTCACTTTCACTTTTCACTTTGATGCATTGGAGAAGGAGATGGCAACCCACTCCAGTGTTCTTGCCTGGAGAATCCCAGGGACGGGGGAGCCTCATGGGCTGCCGTCTATGGGGATCGCACAGAGTCGGACAGGACTGAAGCGACTTAGCAGCAGCAGCAGCAGCAGCACACATAATACTACAAAATGTAACATTTTGTTAGATTCAGCAGTACATCTAGAAAGATGTACTGCTGAATAGGTAAGTTCTCAATGTTAGGTCCTTCTCCCCTGTAGCACACCCCCTGAAACTTTCTACCCTTTTCACTCAACATGAATTCACTGTCATGGTTTGTATTTATAAAATTGACTTCCTAGTTCAAAATAATTAGTTTTATTTCAAAATAGTCAAAAGATGCAGTTAGCAGACTTAAAGAGTGTAGTGAAAATAGTGTAAGCCTCTGTTTGGATATAGTCAATTCTAAGATAGTCAAATAATAGATTATGATAGTCCTTAACTATAGAGGGATTAGAAGAGGACTGAAATCCAGCACTCACGTTATGGTGCCCTGGAAGCAAAAGGGATATATATATAGTGTCCTACCCCAGATATTACAGAGAGAGACAAGAAATAAAGTCTAGTATCTAGAAGTTACACTAGTAAAAATCACATAAATGACATTACCTATGAGCAGTACCTATCTGCATGCTTGTTTCTGCAATGGAACTGGTCTGTTCTGTGAACTGGCCCTTTTTTAAGAAATAAAGGGTTTGCAGGTATTATTGCTGAATCTGCCCAGCAAACACAGAGGCAGATGGTGTCATCCTCACTTTATAGGTGAGGACAGTGAGACTCAAAGAAGCTAAGAAATGTACCCACAGTTAAACAGCTAGTGAGTGACAGGACTAAGATTTGGTGTCAGATTTTTTTTTTCAACTATTATGCCCATCCTACTTGGGGTATTATTTATAGAGAGCTTTCTAAATTAGAGGATAGTTTTATTAGAATTAAGAAAATAATTGACTACTTGGTAGGATTTCATACAGAATTACACAATTCTCAACTAAGGTGACTTGCACATCTTTCTTGTCACTGTTAAGATGAATGACTAATAATTTCTTAGGCATGAAAATTTTAAATGGACTAGAAAGGGATAGGATTGCTAGGGCTTAGGTAACCGCCAATCACTTTCACCAGTGTGGAAGGAAGGAAATTATAAAGTAGTTTGCACTTTAATAAGTGGTAAATGTAAGGTAGCCCGGGGGATGGAAAGAACAGTAGCTAAGAGACAGAGAATCCAGGTCTTAGGACTTGTCAAAATGACCTTAATCAAGTTAACCCTGAGCCTTGTTTTCTTACATATTAAATGGGAGAAACAGTTTCTTCTGTATGTCACAGTTGTGAGGATCAAATGACATAGTTTGTAAACAAATGTAAAGTGATATTCAAAAGTTTGGACAGCAGTTGTATTCCTGGTATACTACAGTATATATGTGAAGAGAAATGGTTGTCATTTTTTTTATATTTATTAGAGTATTTCTTGCCTATTCAACATTTAATTTTTACTGAATTCTGTGAAATACATATTGTAGATATTGATATAGAAATTTGAGTCAAAATGTGATGAATCCTTAAATGTATTATATACTTGACCTACTGTATATCCTGGTAGAAAGAAGGTGCCTGTTAGTTCAGTTAGTGTGCACACCTAACGGTGAATAACTTCACTCCCTGTATTTATGTATTCTGAATCCTTTGTCACAGTATAATGGTTAGTCAGTGCTTAACTGTAGGTTTCATTGATCAACCAGTGTGCTTATGGAAATAGTTTACTTTGAGTAATAATTTTACCAGAAGATTGTAAGTTAAATGTGAGAGGAAGCTTTAGTGAGCTTTTATTACTTATCTTTTAAATTATGTATAAAACATGTAGTAGATTAGCCCTTTTCTTTAAAAACTTATCAGTACCCTAGTTTTAGTAATTAAGTTACTATGAGTCTCTGCTTTCTCATATGTAAAATTCGGGGGTTGCCATAGATAATGTCTGTGTTCTTTCCAGCTCTAAGTTTAAAGATTCTGATTTTGAACTGCCTTACCAAAACAACTCAAGGATCAGCTTGAAGTCACATTAGATCATGACAACCCACCAAAAGAAAATAGAAAGGCAGAACAGATTAACTTTCTTAGGCTCATATGATCATTATTTAAAAGTTGTTTTTCAGTTACAAGAGACATGATTTTCGTAGAAAATTTGAACTGATATCTATGAAACAAAAAATGAATCAGTATTGTATGCCTCACCCCCTAGTCTCATACTCAACCCTGGCATAAGTTCAAATAATAAATTAGAACTTTCTTAATGCTTTGCATGTAAATATCAATATATGCATACATATGTACATGAGTGTGTGCGCACAGACATTTTCATTGAACAGTAGAGTGCCTGTTATGTGCCAAGCAATATTTTAAGCTGCAGGGATATGTGGAGAACAAGGCAGATGAAATGTCTCCTCTCCTAGAGTTTACATTCTAGGGGGGTTGGGGAGATGGACACATGAATAAATGATAGTTTCAGTTAGTGATAGTTGCTAACGTGAGAATAATGATAGTAACTTGAAGGCCATAGAAGTGACATCATACTGTACATATTCTTCAGCTTATTTTTTCACTTAATATTGTATCATGGTTAACTTTCCTTATATTAAGCTTAAGTACAAAGCCATAATTTAAAAATCTCACACTTCACTTGTCCCTTTCTAATCCTTTGCTGCTGCTTAGTCACCAAATTGTGTCCGTCTCTTTTGCGACCCCATGAACTGTAGCCCACTAGGCTTTTTTGTCCTTGGGATTTCTCAGGCAAGAAGACTGAGTGGGTTGCCGTTTCCTTTTCCATCTAATCCTATAAAAATGCTAAAATCTCTGCCATCCTGAAAATGCTATTTAACCCTGTTCTGTAGCTCTTACTCCTTCTCAGCCAAGATTAATGTCTCTTTCCTCCCCTACCATTCACTCAGCCCCCATCTAGTTTTTTTGTTTTTGTTTTTGTTTTTGCTTCACACCCTCTTCAGCATTTATTATTTGTAAACTTTAAAAAAAAATTATTTATGTATTTTTGACCATGCTAGGTCTTTGCTGCTATGGCATCTTCTTCTAGTTGCAGCGATCAGGGGTTGCTCATTGCAGTGGCTTCTCTTGTGGAGCACTGTTCCTAGGGCGTATGGGCTTCAGTGGTTGCAGCGCACAGGCTCAGTAATTACATCTCTTGGGCTTAATTGCTTTGTGTTTGTGGAATCCTCCCAGACCAGAGATCGAACCTGTGTCCCCTGCGTCCGAAGACTGATTCTCATTCTCTGTGCCACAAAGAAGTCCTAGTTTAGCTTTCTTTACCATCCATTCCCTCTGTAACCTCACTGTTTGCCTCAGTTACTCAGTTGTCAAATCCAAAAGGTTTAAAGTTCACCTCTTTGATACATTCAATACATCTACAATTCACTTTTCATGAAACTGTCTCCTTCCCAAACTTCTGTATCACCACTCTTGCCTACTTTTCATTTATTTGTCTTATATTTTAAACATTGGTGGTCTTATTCTTTTGCAGTTTGCCTAGTTAGTTTCTCCTGGCTAATACCTCCTAATTTTATATTTTTTGCCTTAGATTTCTCTCTTCTGGGTTCTTGACTTAATCATTTATTAGAGAGTTTTTTTCTGGATGTACCAGAAGTAACAACAGCATCTGTCCTTGTCAGCTTTCATTCTTTTACTTTGTTTCTCCTGCTTTGTTCCCTGTTTTAGTTAACATTTATATTTAATAACATGGTACATTTCCATCCACCCAGAACTTAAAGCTAAAAATCTTAAATTTGCCTCCATTCTTTCCTTTCCTCCATCTTGCTTCCAAACTCAAATCACAGTCTAACTTGTTACCAAATCCTGAAGTTCTACCTCCTACCTATCTTTTGAATTAGTCTCTCTCTCCTCATTCCCCACTGTCTTTCCTGAACTGTTCTAGCAGTTTCCTAATAGTTGTCTATGCTTCTGGACTATAGCTTTTCCAGTCAATTTCTCAGTGCCAGAGGATTATTTTTAAAAAAAAGTAATATTTCATTCATGCTTAAAATTACTCAATGGCTTTCCCTTACTCGTTAGATCAAATCTAAACTTCTTGGCTAAACTGTTCATGATCTAAGTATTCCTGCTTTTTCTTACTTCATTTCCTAATAGTCCCTCTTATCACACTTTACTTTCTGGAAAACTGGAACTTTCTGGAACACTACTTGATATTCACTGACTGTCATGAGGTTTTTGTGCCTTTGTGCATGTTATTCCCTTCTTTGAAAAGGTTGTTTCTTCTTAATAACTGCTGTTCATTCTTAAAAGTCTCACCTCTGCCTACTCTTGACTCCCTATCCTTTTTATCCTGGAGTTTGGCTCATCATTTGCTGCTCAAATAAGATCTTTCCCATTCTTCATATCATTTATTTCAGCATTTATAATTGTGTACGCCCACTGTGCCACATAGATTACAGCTCCTTGAGGTAATGTTTCTACAGGAGGAATTGAGTACACTGGTAAAGAGCACAGGCTTTTCACTCAGTTCTGTGTTTGAATCCCTCCTCTCTCGCTTGACCACAGGGTCATGAGCCTGGTTGACTGAGAGAACAGTAATACCATTGACGGGGATTCAGTTCAGTTCAGTCGCTCAGTCGTGTCCGACTCTTTGTGACCCCATGAATTGCAGCACGCCTAGGCCTCCCTGTCCATCACCAACTCCTGGAGTTTACTCAAACTCATGTCCATCGAGTTGCTGATGCCATCCAGCCATCTCATCCTCTGTCATCCCCTTCTCCTCCTGCCCCCAATCCCTCCTGGCATCAGGGTCTTTTCCAATGAATCAACTCTTCGCATGAGGTGGCCAAAGTATTGGAGTTTCAGCTTTAGCATCAGTCCTTCCAAAGAATACCCAGGACTGATCTCCTTTAGAATGGACTGGTTGGATCTCCTTGCAGTCCAAGGGACTCTCAAGAGTCTTCTCCAACACCACACTTCAAAAGCATCAATTCTTCGGCGCTCAGCCTTCTTCACAGTCCAACTCTCACATCCATACATGACCACCGGAAAAACCATAGCCTTGACTAGACAGACCTTTGTTAGCAAAGTAATGTCTCTGCTTTTGAATATGCTGTCTAGGTTGGTCATAACTTTCCTTCCAAGGAGTAAGCGTCTTTTAATTTCATGGCTGCACTCACCATCTGCAGTGATTTTGGAGCCCCCCAAAATAAAGTCAGACACTGTTTCCTCATCTATTTGCCATGAAGTGATGGGACCAGATGCCATGATCTTCGTTTTCTGAATGTTGAGCTTTAAGCCAACTTTTTCACTCTCCTCTTTCATTTTCATCAAGAGGCTTTTTAGTTCCTCTTCACTTTCTGCCATAGGGTGGTGGTATCTGCATATCTGAGGTTATTGATATTTCTCTTGGCAATCTTGATTCCAGCTTCTGCTTCTTCCAGCCCAGCGTTTCTCATGATGTACTCTGCATATAAGTTAAATAAGCAGGGTGACAGTGTACAGTCTTGATGGGGATTAGAGATGCTGAAAAAGGATTTTGGGGGGGAAAGGTGGCATAGAGAAAATTAGTTTATTTGAAGCTTATTTTTTGAGTTATTCAAGTGGAAATAACCAGTAGGCTATTGTAGTTACACAATTGGAATAAAGATGAGAGAGTGGTACATAATGTGAAAGTAAAGTGGTGTTTATTAAAGGAATAGATAACTTTTTAATATTTGTTTTTTTTAATATGGGTTTTTCTTTTTCAAGACAAAATCAAGTGCTACAAAGGGTACCGTAGTTTTTTTTAATTATATTTTTACTTTTTCAGCAGTTTGACTAGCCAAAATATCTAAAACTGTATCTGTAATAAAATAGGTATAAAGAATTTTGAAAATTATTTGTTGCTCTCATTCTTGAAGAATGAAAGCTGAGTGAGCTTGAAGTTTTTAAAAGTTGACCACTTTGTATGAAAAAAATTCTTAAACTTCCAAGAACATTCATGGGAAAACCAGGGGTTTGTATACTTGAGTTTGATGATTTGAGAAATTAAAATCTACTATATAAAATGTCTTTTATCTGAAAATTATCTCTAGCATAATTTAAAATAAAAATCATCAGAAAACTTGTAAATTCCCTATGAATATATTCATGGAGTCTAGTTTGAAATACTGGCATAAATATCAGGGCTTGGATCATTAAGAAAGAAACCTGGGTTTGAATTTGGGCCTTTCCTCCTCTTAGCTTTTTTATTGAAGGCAAGTTGCTGAACCACTTTAAACCTCAATTTTCTCGCCTGTAAAATAGAGTTGTGAGAATTAAATGAAATAATGCCTGTAAAGTAGTTGGCTCAGTACATGACACATAGTAATAATAATAATAGCTAATCCTTAATGTAGCACTTTGTGCCAGGCACTGAACCTAAACAATTATAATTGTTATGTAATCTTTATGATGCAGGTATTTATCTGATTTTGTAGATAGGGAAACTGAGACACAGAAGTTACATAATTTGCCTGGGGTCATGAGTGCAGAGGCAGTGTTTAGACCCAGATAGTGGCCCTTAACCACTCTGCTAGATTGTCTTTTAATGTGTGTAAGTACATAAAGGCTCTGTATATGTCCTCTACTATTGTTTTTATCTAGACAGTTATCAAAGATGTGGATAGGTGAAGCAGCTTAATACATGAAATCCTAGAGTGCCAAGGGTAATCTGTGAAACAACTTTGTTAGGACAAGAAATTACAAATTTTTACTCACTTGACATTTAGGAATGATGTGGAACCATTTATCCTTACTTAGATTTTAGATTAATCAATTCACTGATGTATAAGGAGGGCAGTCTGCTGCAGTATAATACAAGTTACATAATATGTAAAACCATAAGTATATGATACTATTTCTAATTCTTGAAAGATTGACCTAGTTTCAAAAGTGGTGGGGAAAGTGGTCCTCTGATTGGTATTACCACTTTAAAACTTATGTTTTCCATTGTTCATTTTCAAGATGTAAAAGTCTTTTAAGTATAATACATTTGTTCTCTCATTTTTGCACCTTTTAAAAGAGCTTTGTATGTATTTTCCTATGCTTATAATTTATTTCAGTGGGAATGAAGCATTCTAAAATTTCCGGAATTTTTAAAAAATTAGATATTTTCATTATTTCTCAGTAGAGTTATGAAGTCTTAAAATAACTTCTTGCTGAGAAGTATTTTATTTAAATGAAAGGAACCTTTGACCAAAGAGGTTATAACATCAGTGCAAAGAGATATTTATCTAGTTTATAAGAGTTTAAAACTGAAGTAATCTTTAAAATATATGGTAGGCAAGTAATAGTAGCTTCTTTATGAAAAGTATATTACTAATGGTATATCTTTATTTTTTATCCTGTATTAAGTATACATGCAGAATTGCTACTGTTTAATTTGGGAACCAAGCCCATACTAATTGTATAAATTATTATAACAGTTATTGTCTCATAGCTTTAGATTTTGACTTTCATACTCAGAATTTATTTTTAACAGATTTTAAAGTGAACCGGTAGCAGTGTATTTGGATTTTGCTGTTTTAAGAATGTATGTTTTAACCTGAATCTCACAAGTGGTAGTTTAAAAAACAAAACAAAACTTGATCTAGTTAATATTCTTCATTAATATCACTCTGAAAAATAGTTTTTAAGAGGGAGGTGTTTAGGTTTTAGTTTTTATCGAACATTTTTATGGTTAGGTTTTACATGTTTTATCTTATTCTTTTGAAAATACATTTCTAAGGAATTACCTTTTTAAAAGGATTATAAAAATTTATACTAGCAGGTAATAATATCTGAAAATAAAGTAACAAGTCTATCATATAGAAACCATCATTATTACTTTTACAAGGTCTTAATTGTTTTTCTTTATTCTAGAGGTATAGATTTTAAGGAGGCTTCCCAGGTGGCTCAGTGGTAAAGAACCACCCTGCCTATACAGGAGATGCAGGAGAGCAAGTTGCATCTCTGGGTTCAGATAGAGGATATGGCAACTCACTCCAGTATTCTTGCCTGGAAAATCCCATGGACAGAGGAGCCTGGTGGGCCACAATCCATGGGGTCTCAAGGAATTGGACATGACTGAGTGACTGAGCACACACATAGAGTTCAAAGTTATGCCAATTGTTTTGTCTTGGTAGCAGAGTTACTGCTCTGTGTCCATAGTTTTTTGCTTAGAATGTTTTTGCACAGTGACTTAGGCATTCATATTTATAGCTGTATTGATATCAAATGGCAAGTTAATATTTAGAAATAAGGCTTGGGTGCGAAACTTTGCAAGTTAGTGACAAGTGATGAAGAATGTACCAACAAAATTGCTCCCCTGTCTTGAATATACATGAATGGGGGAAAAATCCTTTAGGGGCAATGTGCATTTTAACACATGGAACATCAATTTTATTTTGAGACCTCTTTTACATGTATATATGTACAAAAGGAATTTGCTAATTGTGGCTAATTCCTAAAAGCACTTTGTACTTATAAAGGAAACTTTTGTTCTGTAGGAATTCACCTAGGTATAATTTTTAAAATTTACATATAAAGAGAGTAATTGAAATTAATTGGCAGAGGGAAATTTATAGACGATCTGTTTCTTCTAGTACCTGGGGTGTGGCTTAGAACCTTGCTCAGCCTTAGTAATGACTTCCTAGATTAAGGATATCTATTAAAGTGGAAGTGGAGTCGCTCAGTCGTGTCCAACTCTTTTTGACCCCATGGACTGTAGCCTACCAGGCTCCTCTGTCCATGGGGTTTTCCAGGCAATAGTACTGGAGTGGGCTGCCATTTCCTTCTCCTGGGGATCGTCCCGACCCAGGGATCAAACCCGGGTCTCCCACATGGTAGACAGACGCTTTACCGTATGAGCCATACCTATTAAGGTATCACAAATGCTTGCTTTCTTGAATTAGTTCACTTGAAGAAACATTGTTTCTCCTAGTCATTTATCCATTTACTCACTCAAATTATTTATTGGGCACCTCCAACCAGTACATTCTAAAGGAGATCAGTCCTGGGTGTTCTTTGAAAGGAATGATGCTAAAGCTGAAACTCCAGTCCTTTGGCCACCTCATGCGAAGGATTGACTCATTGGAAAAGACTCTGATGCTGGGAGGGATTGGGGGCAGGAGGAGAAGGGGACGACAGAGGATGAGATGGCTGGATGGCATCACCAACTCGATGGACGTGAGTTTGAGTGAACTCCGGGAGTTGGTGATGGACAGGGAGGCCTGTTGTGCTGCAGTTCATGGGGTCGCAAAGAGTCGGACACGACTGAGTGACTGAACTGAACTGAACTGAACAGATGTGATTCTAGAGGATGAGTATATGCTTTGTAGAACTGTAGGAGTGATACATTTTCCCAACACACCACCTTCCTCCTCTCCCCTTGCATTCTCTTCTCTCTCCTAAATTTATGTACTGCCTAGTGCATCATTGTTTCAGATTTGTATATTGTAACTTGGAAAAGATGACTTTAAAACTTAGTTTCTGCAAATTTGAATACTCCCTGTGATAAAGTTTACCACAAAAGAAATAGTTTCATTTCTTACAGGACTTTAGAAGTAATAAAGTGTATAGCTGGTAAGAAGTTGCTGAAAAGCACAAGGGAGCTAGGCCTGGTACTCTGTGATGACCTGGAGGGGTGGGATGGGGGAGTGGGAGGGAGGATCAAGGAGGGGATATGTGTATAGTTAGGGCTGGTTCACGTTTTATTATGCAGTGGAAACAAACAATGTCATAAAGTGATTATCTTCCAATTAAAAATAAAAAAATGTTAAAAGTAAAAGAGATAAGAAGAATGAATTTATCCAAAATGAAAATGTTATCAACTTGAAACGTTTATGATTGTGGTTCAAGATGTTCTAGGAGTATTCTTACAACAAAAGTCTTGTTTTGTTTTTTTTAAATGTCATCTTTAAATCTCCCTTCATTTGGATTGTAAAGCCTTACATGATAAAAGTGTTTACTAAGGACTTTCTGTATTCAAGCAGTTTATCTTAATTTATATGAAGGGAGCTATTAATATTTATCTCCATGGGGAAACTGAAATACAGAGGGAAAATGGTTAGGTTTGCCTTATGTTAAGATCCCACCACCAACTAAGTTTTCAGGCCAGCATTTGAACCCATGATCTGACTTAAGAGTCCACAATCTTAGCCACTGGGAAGCAATAGATTTTCTTAATGTGTCTTTTCTCACCTAATAACTTTATTGGGCAGGTAAGTCACTCGTAACCTCTGGGCCTTGATTTTTGCATCTGTCAAATGAGGGGATAGTAAAATCAACTTTACTTACAGCCATGAATTTTGTAGGGCACCGACGTGATGTTTGTGGAAATGCTTTCTAGAAATTATAAGTGATGTATAACTATGTTATCTTTTATTTTTTTAATTGGAGGATAATTGCTTTACAGTGTTGTATTGGTTTCCTCCATATAACAACGTGAATTAGTCATAACTCTGTGTGTGTATGTGTGTATCTCAAGAGAGATTTTGAGCCCTCATTCCCACCCCTTGAGATCGTCACAGAGCGCCAGACTGGGCTTCCTGTGTTATATAGCAGCTTCCTGCTAGCCATCGATTTTACACACGGCAGTCTATATATATCAACACTACTTTCTTAATCTGTCCGACCCTCTCCTGCTATTTTTAATGTCATAAGTTAGAATTTCCCAACAATAGTAGTTTAAGCAGCATGTGTTCAGCACTATGACATGTCCTGCTACCACTAAGTTGCTTCAGTCGTTTCCAACTCTGTGTGACCCCATAGACGGCAGCTGAGCAGGCTCTGCCATCCCTGGGATTCTCCAGGCAAGAACACTGGAGAGGGTTGCCATTTCCTTCTCCAGTGCATGAAAGTGAAAAGGGAAAGTGAAGTCCAACTCTTAGCGACTCCATCCATGGGATTTTCCAGGCAAGAGTACTGGAGTGGGGTGCCATTGCCTTCTCCCATTATGATGTTAATAAGTAATAGAAGAGTTGGTTAAATTTATAGCTCCTATCAGAATTTTTTAAGCTGTCTCTCAAACTGTCTGAGTAGATAAAAGGAGTCATCTTTTTATATTACCTAATTAGTGCCTTATTTCTAGGTGCTGAAAAAGAATTTTCTTATCTTTGTTGTTTGGTCACCAAGTCACGTCCAACTCTTTCCGACTCCATGAACTGCAGCACGCCAGGCTTCCCTGTCCTTCACTGTCTCCCAAAGTTTGCTCAGACTTACGTCCATTGAGTCATTGATGCCATCCAACCATCTCATTCTGTCGCCCTCTTCTCCTTTTGCCTTCAGTCTTTCCAAACATCAGGGTCTTTTCCAATGAGTCAGCTCTTCACATCAAGTAACCAAAGTAGTTGAGCTTTAGCATCAGTCCTTCCAGTGACTATTCGGGGTTGATTTCCTTTAGGATTGACTGATTTGATCTCCCTGCTGTGCAAGGGACTCTCATGAGCCTTCTCCAACACCACAGTTCGAAAGCATCAACTCTCAAATCCATAAATGACTACTGGAAAAACCATAGCTTTGAATATACATACCTTTTTTGGCAAAATGATGTCTCTGCTTTTTAATATGCTGTCTAGGTTGGTCATAGATTTTCTTCCAAGGAACAAGCATCTTTTGTGGCCTCAGTCAACTGTCCGCAGTGATTTTGGAGCCCAAGAAAATAAAATCTGTCACTGTTTCCACTTTTTCCCCATCTATTTGCCATGAAGTGATTGGACTGGATGGCATGATCTTGTTTTTTGAATGTTGAGTTTTAAGCCAGCTTTTTCACTCTCTTTCATCCTCATCAAGAGGCTCTTTAGTTCCTCTTTGCTTTCTGCCACCATCAGGGAAGCCCCTTCTTATCTTTACAGTTATATTAATTTAATAGGTTATGAAACAGTTTGAAATTAGATTTTAGCCTCCTTGACCGTTAGAAGTTTGATTTGCTGATAGGAAAGATGGGGTACATTGCTTTAATCCAAAATATAGTAGTGAATTTGAAACAGAAAAACGTCTCTTAGAAATATAGACGGGTCTTAGAGTAAGCTTCGGAGAAGGCAATGGCACCCTACTCCAGTACTCTTGCCTGGAAAATCCCATGGACGGAGGAGCCTGGTAGGCTGCAGTCCATGGGGTCGCTAAGAGTCGGACATGACTGAGCGACTTCACTTTCACTTTTCACTTTCATGCATTGGAGAAGGAAATGGCAACCCACTCTAGTGTTCTTGCCTGGAGCATCCCAGGGACCGGGGAGCCTGGTGGGCTGCTGTCTATGGGGTCGCACAGAGTCAGACATGACTGAAGTGACTTAGCAGCAGAGTAAGCTTCTGTTAACATTATCTGAAGAACAGACAGTACTTGCAGCTGGTAGAGAAGAATGGCCTGTCACATGCTGCTCTTCAGCTAGTTTGTAAGATAGGATACCGTGAGTACTGTTACTGCTAAAGTGGGAAGATGAGGTGTGCCCCTATGAATAGGCAGTAGATTGAACAGGGAGTAATGAAGAGATTGGGGGGTATAAAATAATTAAATGAATTTGATAAACAATATCATGCTGATTTACTAAGGAATTTAAAGTGCATTAAGATCTTTGGTCTCCTAGTTAGTTCATATGTAGAACATAATGAAATTTTCATCCCTGTTTGCATTTGAAATTTTATCAGAGATACGGTTTTAGACCAGAACTGTCTCAGAAACGTAGTATAAGCCATTATGTAATTTTAAGCCATAGGTAATTTTAGTTTTTCTAGTAGCAACATTAAGATGTAAGACAGGTTTACTTAATCTGGTAATCTAGAATATTATCATTTCAATGTAATCAGTTTAAAAATTATTGAGATATTTTGCATTCTTTCTATATAAGAATGTATGGCACTAATAGCCGATTTTATACTCACAGCCTGTCTCAGTTCAGACTAGCTAAATCTCAAGTGGTCAGTGGCACAGGTGGCTAGTGGCTACTCTGTAGAATAGCACAGGTCTAGACTGCCCTGTGGAGAAGGCAATGGCACCCCACTCCAGTACTCTTGCCTGGAAAATCCCATGGACGGAGGTACCTGGTAGGCTGCAGTCCATGGGGTCGCTAGAGTTGGACACGACTGAGCGACTTCCCTTTCACTTTTCACTCTCATGCATTGGAGAAGGAAATGGCAACCCACTCCAGTGTTCTTGCCTGGAGAATCCCAGGGACGGGGGAGCCTGGTGGGCTGCTGTCTATGGGGTCGCACAGAGTCGGACACGACTGAAGCGACTTAGCAGCAGCAGACTGCCCTGAGTTACGGAGTTATATTGGTTTAATAAGATCTGCTAATGCTAAGTCACTGTATTTCACTGTATTGCACTGTTGTAAAGCATAGTCACTTGCCTAAGGCAGGTTGGTGAGTGAGATTCAGTTCTTCCACTGCTCAGTCATTTTTGATTCACTGCAGTGACTTGATTTAATTAATCCTTATTTTAAAGTATAAATACAGATCATTTTAGTTTAACCTAAAATGGAAGAGGTATCCCCTAAATTCTTCCTTATATTTCTTTTGGGGAATATTCTTTATATTCTTTTCACCATTTCCTGTTGTAAACTGCTCTGTATAGCTCTTCAAACTAGACATGTAGGAGGAAAAAATGACATTTTGATTCTGGCACATGACTGTTTTGGGAGATAAGGAAAAAGTCAGCTACTGTTGAGAAAAATGAAAATAGAAATAACTAATAAAACTTTTGTTGTGGTAAAAAAAAAATTTGTAGGTTTTAGTACTTTAGTTTGAGAAAGATTTCAGTCAGTCAAGTTCAGTCATTCAGTTGTGTCCAACTCTTTGTGACCCCATGGACTGCAGCACGCCAGGCTTTCCTGTCCACAACAACTCCCTAAGCTTGCTCTAACTCATGTCCATCTAGTCGGTGATGCCATCCAGCCATCTCATCCTGTGTTGTCCCTTCTCCTACCACCTTTCCCAGCATCAGGGTCTTTTCCAATGAGTCAGTTCTTCACATCAGATGGCCAAAGTATTGGAGTTTCAGCGTCACCATCAGTCCTTCCAATGAATATTCAGGACTGATTTCCTTTTGGGTGGACTGGTTGGATCTCCTTGCAGTCCAAGGGACTCTCAAGAGTCTTCTCTAACACCACAGTTCAAAGCACCAATTCTTCAGCACTCAGCTTTCTTTATGCTCCAACTCTCACATCCGTACATAACTACTGGAAAAACCATAGCTTTGACTAGATGGACCTTTATTGGCAAAGTAATGTCTCTGCTTTTTAATATGCTGTCTAGGTTTTTCATAACTTTTCTTCCAGGGAGCAAGCATCTTTTAATTTCATGGCTGCAGTCACTATCTGCAGTGATTTTGGAGCCCAAGAAAATAAAGTTTATCACTGTTTACATTGTTTTCCCACCTACTTGCCATGAAGTGATGGGACCAGATGCCATGATCTTAGTTTTTTGAATGTTGAGTTTTAAGCCAGCTTTTTTCCACACTCCTCTTTCACTTTCATCAAGAGCCTCTTTAGTTCTTTGCTTTCTGCCATAGGGTGGTGTCATCTGCATATCCGAGGTTATTGATATTTCTCCCAGTAATATTGATTCCAGCTTGTGCTTCATCCAGCCTGGCATTTTGCATGATGCACTCCGCATATACGTTAAATAAGCAGGGTGACAGAATACAACCTTGATGTATTCCTTTCCCAGTTTGGAACCAGTCTGTCGTTCCCATGTCTGTTCTAACTGTTGCTTCTTGACCTTAAACTAAACTGAATTTGACCTTAAACTAAACTGAGAAAGATTAGGGGTGGTCTTATTCATCACGCTCTTTGATTTATAAAACATCTCAGTTCTTTTGCATGGTGTTATTTTATGGTGAATTTACACTTAACATTTAATGAATTTGAATACCTAATGTTTGCTCATAAAGACAAGTTGTTTGCTTCTAGAAGGAAAAATGAACAGTCTATGATTTTTGAATGTTTGTCTTCGAGATCATATGTAAAATAGTTGTTTAAACTTGAAACATGTCTAACTGCACTGTTTTAAGTTTCCAGGCTAGCCCATAGAAAGTTATTTAAAACCATATCGTTTTACAAAAGATACATGCACTCCAGGGTTCATAGCAGCTTTATTTATAGTTGCCAAGATACGCAGCCTAAGTGTCCATGACAGATGAGTGGATAAAGATGTGTATATACACACAATGGAATACTACTCAGGCATAAAAAAGCAACAAAGTTTTGCCTTTTGCAACAACCTGAATGGACTTGTAGGGTATTATGCTAAGTGAAATAAGTCAGAGAAAGGCAATTCTATGATATCATTTGTATGTGGAATCTAAAAAAAATACAACAAACTAGTGAATATAAGAAAAAAGAAACAGTCTTACAAATACGGTGAGCAAACTAATGGTTACCTGGGGGGAGGTAGAGAGAGAAGCAACAAAGGTAAGGGATTAAGAGGTACAAACTGTTATGTATAAAATAAGCTACAAGGATATATTGTACAACACAGGGAATATAGCCAGTGTTTTATAATAACTATAAATGGAGTATAACCTTTAAAAATTGTGGATTACTATATTGCATACCTGTAACATATAATATTTTACATCAACTCTATAATATTGTACATAAAAAGTGTATATCCTGTTTTAGCACGTGTATCAGTTCAGTTCAGTCACTCAGTCATGTCCAACTCTTTGCTACCCCATGAACTGCAGCACGCCAGGCCTGCCTATCCATGACCAATTGCTGGCATCTACCCAAACCTATGTCCATTGAGTTGGTGATGCCATCCAAGTATCTCATCCTCTGTCGTCCCCTTCTCCTCCTGCCTTCAATCTTTCCCAGCATCAGGGGAATGAGTCAGCTCTTCGCATCAGGTGGCCAAAGTATTGGAGCTTAAGTTTCAACGTCAGGTCTTCCAGTGAACACCCAGGACTGATCTCCTTTAGAATGGACCGGTTGAATCTCCTTGCAGTCCAAGGGACTCTCAAGAGTCTTCTCCAACACCACAGTTCAAAAGCATCAATTCTTCGATGCTCAGCTTTCTTTATAGTCCAACTCTCACATTCATACATGACTACTGGAAAAACCATAGCCTTGACTAGACAGACCTTTGGTGGCAAAGTAATGTCTCTCCTTTTTAATATGTTGTCTAGGTTGTCATAACTTACCTTCAGTATTGGTATAAGTTTTAGGTCCTTAGAATATGGACATGTTCCGTGGGAGTTGCATTAGGAGACAGCAAGTTTATTTTTGGCTTTTTGTATTTTCTTTTCTGTCTCTTAATTCCTGTTCTTATGCTGGCCTAAGCTTCTTGCTATTCTGCTATAATCTTGGTTAAACATCTAAGTGCTCAGTACTTCAGATTTTTTTCTTTCTTTTTTTAAATTGAGATATAATTGACTTAGTGTATTAGTTTAAGGTATGCTTTTAATACATAATGATTTGATGTATGTATGTTTTGTGAAGTGATAATCACTAAGTTTAGTTAACATCCATCACCATATATAGTTACAGTTTTTTCCTTGTAGTGAGAACTTTTAGGAGTTACTATCTTAGCAGCTTTCAGTATACAGTGCAGTATTATTAACTATAGTCACCACACTGTCCATGACATCCCCAGGACTTATAACTGGAAATTTGTACCTTCTGACCACCTTCACCCATTTCCCCCACTGCCCTACCCCCCGCCTCTGGTTGCCACCAGTCTGTTCAGTGTCTATACATTTTGTTTGTTTGTTTAGAGTCCACATACAAGTGAGATCATATAGAATTTGTCTTTGTTTGATTGATTTCATGTAGCATAATGCCCTGTAATAAATAGTAGGTCTAGTTATTGGGTGTTTGGCAAGTATAAACATAAATGTTTACACTTAAGCATTTAAATCTTAAGCCGTTTGTTTACATATTTTGACAAATGAAGAATTTGTAATGGAGGACCAGGCTAATCACTTAGTCCAAGATTGCAGGTCAGAGAGAGGAGTTAGGGAGTTAGGTTGTTGGTTGAACTGTGGCAGTATGAATTGAAAGCTCACCCCCCTAACTATTTTACTGTGTTGCATTTCTCTCACATTCCTTCTTTCATTTTTAACAAATTGCAACTCTGATTTTCTGAGTTCAGACTTTCAGCTAAATGATAAGAGAAATTCATTTGATTGAATTAATTCACAATATTATAGAATTCTGATAATAAAAATATGATTTTGATAAAACTTGATAATGTGATGATCTTTAGTGAGAATTGAGCCAGTATGGAATCAAAACTTAATCATGATTCTCTAAATCATCCTTCATTTTTATATGTGTTGTAGTTGGGTTGCCTCCATTTTTCAGTCAGAAGTTAGCTCAGTAGTTCTCAACTTAATGGGCCGAGAACATTTGGGAACACCACTCATTACAAGGTATTGTCTGATGACCTAACAGATGATTTGCCCTTCTCATATTGTGCTGTTATTTTTAACTGTGTATCAATACTACCATGATTAGAATATAAAAAATTACATATTCATGATAGAATTTTGTCTTATTTTCTTAGTGTGTGAATACTAAAAATACTACCTTGGGGATCTGAATATCTTGATGTAAATGAAATCCTTTTACTTGTAAAGAAACATTGCTTAAAACATGCTATAAGGAAATTATATACACTGGTTATATTTTAGAATTTGTTTTCAAGGCAACCATAGTGAATAATGGGAAATCAGTTGTAATATTTGAATGAATGACTAGCTTACCAACCTTCAACTGGTAAAATCCCTTTAATCTTCTCAGAGGTGATTCTGCTTTAAATACAAGATCTTTATTAACCCAGATTTTCTCTCTGATTAGCGAAATTTGGGGCATTTAGTATAAAATTCAGGTAAGGGGGTTTTGGGCAGAAAGCCTTGCCTTGGGGGTCTTCTATTTTGTCTCTTTCTAATTTAAGAGTTTCTGAGGACTATAATTTCTTCCCAGTAGCTCCAGGGTAGAGACAAGTGAGGAATGGAGTAATGGTGTATTGTGTTATTTTGTAAACTGAGTGCTGTCTATTTTTTTATTTCATACTGGGATTGGGAAAAAAATGAAAAAGCTAAGATTTATTAATCTCTTTTCTCCCCACATTGCTAAGCATAATCAGAAACCATCCCATTTTATGTTAGTTTGCTAGATAGAGTCTCAAAGAGGGTGACCTGCCAAAGGTCCCAAGTCATAAATTTTGGAGCGAGTATTCCTTGCTCCAGAGATTTTTCTTTTTCATTTTACCTCACTGCCTTTCAGTGTGAAGAGTTATTTTTCATTCATCTAAATGACATGATTTCAGAAGTAAGCATTACTTGAGGAAGTTTTTATTTAAATTATGAAAATTTAATTTGTAATTTTAGATTAAAAAATTATTTTTGGCTGCACTGGATTGCTTTGTGTGGGTTTCCTCTAGTTGCAACAGGTGGGGACTGGTCTTAATTGCGGCTCATGGGCTTCTCACTGCAGTGCCTTCTCATTGCAGAGCACTGGCTCTAGAGCACGCAGGCTCAGTAGTTGCGGCACACAGACTCAGTAGTTGGCACCTCCCAGGCTCTAGAGCACAGGCTCAGTAGTTGTGATGCATGGGCTTAGTTGCTCCTTGGCATGTGGAATCCTCCCAGAGCAGGGATCAAACCCCTGTGTCCCCCTGCACTGGTAGGTGGACTCTCATCCTCTGCCACCAAAGAAGTCCTGTAATTTGAATTTAAAAATGTTAGTAGGTTGAAATTAATATATTAAAGTTATAAATTATATTAATATTGTGTCACCCAAGAAGGAAAAAGAATAAAGATACCACCCAATTACTTTGAAAATATTTAGTACCTTTATAAGAAAATTCTGTAATATTTGAGCTAGAAAATGAGAGAAATAGAATGATTTAGGGTCATTGCCTAAATTTTATTGTAGGCAGAATATCATCAGTCCACATACATTTAAAGAAATAGTGGTACAGCATTCTGTTGGGTTTGTTTCAATCAGTTCAGTCACTCAGTCATGTCTGACTCATTGCGACCCCATGGACTGCAGCACACCAGGCTTCTCTGTCCATCAGAAACTCCCGGAGCTTGCTCAAACTCATGTCCATTGAGTTGGTGATGCTATCCAACCATCTCATCCTCTATTGTCCCCTTCTCCTCCTGCCTTCAGTCTTTCCCAGCAGCAGGGTCTTTTCCAGTGGGTCATTTCTTCACTTCAGGTGGCCAAAGTATTGGAGCTTCAGCTTCAGCATCAGTCCTTCCAATGAATATTCAGTCAGGATTGATTTCCTTTAGGATTGACTAGTTTAATCCCCTTGCAGTCCAAGGGACTCTCAACAGTCTTCTCCAGCACCGCAGTTCAAAAGCATCAATTCTTCAGCCTCAGCTTTCTTTATGGCTCAGCTCTCACATCATTCATGACTACTGGAAAAACCATAGCTTTGACTAGATGGACCTTTGTTGGCAAAGTAATGTGTCTCTTTTTTTGTGGGGAGGGCGTTAGTTTAGATTGCTTATTTAATTTTATTTATTTTAAGCAAATACCTCCTTTCTTTAAAATTCTTTTTTGGTAATTTTGTAATGGATTTTGTAAATACATGGTGATATGGATTTTGATGTTTTAAAGCAAGATTAAAGCTTGTAGAGTATACATTTGTGGGGGGTGAGAAACAACTTAAAATAGTAAATCAAATTTCTGGCAAGTCAGTTTGCTAACTAGAACAGACATAACATGAATGTAAATGTATGTGTAATCTTGTGCTTTAATTTATAAGACTTTTTTTCCTACCAGTTTATTACAGATTTGTTGCCATACTTTTTTGGGGAGGGGGCCTATTTTTGTTAATAAATTTTGATTCTAAGGGAAGGAATTTTCCACTGAATGAATAAAAGTAGATGAAAAAAGTCAACATTTTTGTCTTATACAATCACCTTAGAGTTTAAAGGACTTAGAAGTCACTGGCTGCTTTGGACAGTGGGATTTGGGAGAAGATGTTTTAGTTCGTCTCTCAAGAGTCTTAAACTGGAGGTTTACTCAGGGTGTCTGTGGACTTGGACTGTAAAGACTTTAGGAATTAATTCAGGTCAAGATACTCTGGGTCTGTACTGCATGCAGTTATTTCACTTACTTCTTAAAACAATCCTGAGAGCCAGGTGGTGGCTTTAATCATTTAATCATTCCCTTTAGATTAAGAAACTGAGGCTTAGGGAGGTTAAGAAACTTGTCTAAAGTTAGTAAGTAGTAGAACCAAGATTTTAGTACAGAGAATCTGACTTCTGGCATGGGATCTTTGTCCTTGTACAGTACTGTCTACCTGGATTTCATTTGAAACTATCTTCACCAGCTCCCCCTCCCCCAAAAGTTTTATATTCTACTAGACCAGGAGTTCTTAACCCCCTCTGGTCTCTGAACCTTAAAGAAGCCATAAGTGGATTCCAGGTAAACTCCTTGAAATTAGATGCAAATTTTGAATGTGTATTCATTTTTCTCTGGATAGGGTCCATAGATTTTGGCAATTTCTCAAGGGTCTCTGATCCTCCAAAGTAGTGAGAATCACTGCACTGTAAGCTGCTCTGAGGAAGGTACTATGAGTTTTCATCTTTGTATTCCTTAGCATCTGGTTTTTTGATTGCTCAAAAATATTCATTGAAGAGAATTTAACAAATAAGAGATCGTATGTGGGGAAGTAAGCTTAGAATTGGTCATAATTTGGTAATTTTAAGATACCTTGAAATGTTTACTAAATGAGTATGAGAGCATTAGTTTTATTTTCTTCTTTCAGAAAATTGTTTTGTTACTGACAAGTCAGTTTGAATTTTCAGCTCTAGTATATAGTAGCCCTATGAAGTTAGGTTTTTTGAAGTCAGAGCTTAAATTAGCAAAATTTAAGTGTGTTCAGAAATGCCATTGAAAAGTCCTCTAGATCTAGAGGCTGCTATGTGGTTTCTCTAAAAGGCCAGTTTTGTGTTTTTTGTTTTTTTCATCCAGTGTAGGAATGAACTGTTTTAGTACTTGGTGGAGCTCTAAGGTCCATGATGCTGCTAAGTCACTTCAGTCATGTCTGACTCTGTGCGACCCCATAGATGGCAGCCCACCAGGCTACCCCGTCCCTGGGATTCTCCAGGCAAGAACACTGGAGTGGGTTGCCATTTCCTTCTCCAAGGCATGAAAGTGAAAAGGGAAAGGGAAGTCGCTTAGTCGTGTCCGACCCTCAGGGACCCCATGGACTGCAGCCTTCCAGGCTCATCCGTCCGTGGGATTTTCCAGGCCATAGTACATCTTTAAACATTAAAATCGTACTCTGTGCTTAAAGTATTCCTAGTTATGAGAACCACATGGAAACTGAGAGCAGCTGAGGGAATGGCAGTGTCATATCTCCCATCTTAGGCTTTGTCTAGAGCACATGTGTTTTGACTGTATCAGGGTAGATTGGTTGTTGGGAATTGCATGCTTTAATTTTTTTCTAAGTGATTGTTCATGTTCACACATATTTATTTGTATTCTCTCTCTACTACAAGTAGGAGTTAAAAGTAGACATTAGGTGAAAATCTGATGATTCCAGCAAATGTTGTACTTTCTGTTCATTGTGTTCAAGCATGAGTTTTACTCTCAAGGTTTCATATATTTTTACCAACAAAAAAGTTTTTACCACGTCAAAACTGCTTACATTTTGTTTTATTGAATGTTTTTCTTTTTTTGATCTAATGATGACATATTTAAATTCCTCTATTTGCCAAATGACTTCAATTTCATCTGCTTTCTTCCAGAGCTAAAAGGCAAGATGTAACGTTTGAGCACATTGCTCATAAAGTCGGTGTTGAGGGGTTTGGGTTTTTGTTTTTTTTTTTCTGTTAGTTCCAAATTCAGTTTATATGTTAGTTTTGGTCATGCTTTAATCTCTGTGCTTTGTCTTTGCATATAATGCCCCTTTCTGTTGTCTCTGTTTAATGCATGGAATAAGAACTATTTTTTTTTTTTTTTTTTTTTCAGTTTTACTCACTTTCTCATTGCACTGCAGCTTTTCTCTCTCCAGCTTTCTTACTTGAATAATGTCTCCTTGCTGCTCAAAACTAACCATGCATTGTGACTGAGAATGTTACTAAGTAGAAGGAAAGTGTTAGTTGCTCAGTGTCCAACTCTGCAACACCATGGACTGTAGACCAGCAGGCTCCTCTGTCCATGGGATTCTCCAGGCAGGAATACTGGCATGGGTTGCCATTTCCTTCTCCACGGGATCTTCCCAACCCAGGGATCGAACTTGGGTCTCCCGCATTGCAGGCAGATTCTGTACTGAGTCACAAGGGAAACCCTAAGTAGAAGGAAAATCTCATGAATTTAGTTGTATGGGAAATGCATGTTGTTTTATTGCATTGTGCTGGGGATGGGTTGTACAGTGTATCACAGATTCCTTTGGGATTTCTAAATTCTCTTTTAGCAATATTCTTTTAGAACAGCCTCTTTATAATTCAGTTTCTATTCTTGGCAACATAAACCTTGAGGAAGTGTTATAGCCAGTCCCTAGTGTATAACAGTTAATGTTTAAAATCTCTTAATACAGTGAGCTGTCACCGTGTTTAATAAATCACAGTATTGTATTAACATAAATTCCTTGGGTGCCAAGATATCTGTTGCACAGATGCTTGCTATTATTTATAGGTTTGTTTCTAACCTTTGTAGGTTGACTTTTATTTTTCTTTTCATTTGTCACCATGCAGTAGCATAAATCTTTAACTGGCATATATGCAAAATAGTTTTCAGGAAGAGACTTTGAAAGTACTGAAAAAGCGGATCACTCAAAACTTTTGGACTTTAAGCAGTATAGTAAGATAAAGTTCCATAATTTAAATAGATATATTGTCTTCATTTGAATGTGTTCTTATATGGCCTTTCTTCCCAACATTGGGTAAACTACAGAAGTGTCTTTATCTGACCAAACTAGATGGTGGCAGTAGCCTGATTGTTTCTCTTTGGTTTTGAACCTCTAAGACCCGGTGTTGGGGTGGGGAAAAATTCATTTGTTTGTATTTTATTTTAGAGTAAGCTGTTGGTATTTTCTGTAAGTCTGAGTCTTCTTTTATATTAAACATTTTTTGAGTGGGAACTTCAATTTTATTTGCTAGTCAGATTCAGTAATCAGTAACTTAGATATTCTTCTTTAAGTTATGGATACTCTATTAAGATATCAGAATTAATTTTTAGAAGGAAGGTGTAATGTTTTGATGTGCTAGTGATCTAATTTTCTAATTTGTAATTATTTTAGATAAATGAAGCCAGTTTTGTAAAATCATTGGTAGATGAACTACCTCCAGCTCAGGAGGTTAATGTATTAGAAAATAGTTTTGAATATTTGTAAACATCTACTTTTTAAAAATTGCTAGACAAAAAGTCCTACATTTTGCTACTTCTTATATGCCAAGTTTCTCACACTGTTTCAGTAAAATAGGATAAAATCTTACCTGTAAATGTAAATTATATGAATTTTTAAAAACAAGACTATAGTAGCCAGGTCTTTCTAAAACAAAACAAAAAAACTCTTACATTCCAGTAACTCTTCTAGCTTTTTGCATAAGAGGAACTTTTCAGTTTTCAATTTGTTAACAATTTAGACTAACTTGGAAGAAGGAAAAAAAATTTTTTTGTACAATAAGCTGCAACTATTACAATTGGGGTTTTAACCTAATGTATCTAGGAATTGAAGTGGTCTTTTACCAGTTTTCTGGTAGGATTTTAGCAACATTAATGAATGGGGCTTCCCTGGTGGCTCAGTGGTAAAGAATCTGCCTGCCAGTGCAGAAGATGGGAGTTCCATCTTTGGGTAGGGAAGATCTGGAGAAGGAAATGCCTGCCCACTCCAGTATTCTTGCCTGGAGAATCCCATGGACAGAGGATCCTGGTGGGCTACAGTCCACAGGGTTTTGAAAGAGCTGGACATGACATAGTGACTAAACCACCACCACCATTAACAAATACTTATTGTTTTGTTTTTTATACTTTTTCTCCCCTAGTATTTTTTTTTATGAAACATTTCAAACAGGAAATTGAAAGATTGTGCTGTGAGCACTGTAGATACTACAGTTTACATTTTCTGTATTTGCTTTACTATGTATCTTATTCATCATTCACCGTTCTTTTTTAAAAATATGTCTAAGTAAATTGAAGATACTAGAATATTCCACCCTTACATACTTCATGAATGTTAGTAATTAAGAGTGAGGTTCTTTTTCTTTTTAGGTAAAATTTGCATGTAGTCAAATGCACAAATCTTTAATGTACCATCAGATGAGTTTCAAGGAACACATATAGCCATGTAACACAAACCCCTGAGATATAGAACATTACCTTCACCTCTTCTTCCTCCTGCCCAGTCAGTACACTGTCACTGTTCTGTTGTTTTCACCATAGATTTATTTTGCTTATTCTAAAACTTCATATAAGTGGATTCATAGAATACTCTTTTGTGAGACTTTTTCACTCAGCATGATCTTTTTGAGGTACATTAATGTTGCATTTTCTAATAGTTCACTCTATTTTATTACTTTTGGTTTATTTTGAAACCTCGGGTGTACTTTACACAGAAATTATTTGTCCTTTCCTGAATTCTTAAAGCACACTATACTAAATTCTAAGGTACTTGTTATATCATAGATTCTCATTTATCTTCACTACTACGGAAGCAACATGTTTTCATAGCATGGTGTGTAAAATATGCCCCACTAATACTTGTTGAAGGGTATATAGTTAAAAGTCTTTCTTACTGCTTTTGTTACAGAGATCCCAAACTTGAGTTACAATTATAATGCTTAGATGACTGGAGAAGGAAAAGGCCACCCACTCCAGTCTTCTTGTCTGGAGAATCGCATGGGCAGAGGAGCCTGATGGGCTCCAGTCCATGGGGTCCCAAAGAGTCAAGAGACAACTGCAGGACTAACACTAGTGCTTGGATGAAGATTAAATAAAATTTTAATTACAGTCTGTTGTCAATTTTTTCCAAGGGAGTCTTCATTTTTTATGGTGAGCAAATGTGAGACTTTCAAATGACCATAAGTTTGAAAGAGACCATAATGATTCTTAGCATATAGGGGTGAAGAGTGGGAATCAATCAAATAATAAGACTATTGCCAATTTAATTTTGACTTTGACCTTTTATTTCTCTGAATACATTGTTTCAGTTTTCATTATATTCTTGGTACTTTGATAATCACATTTAAAGCCCTTTTTATTTTATAGAGTCACTGTGTACATTTCTTATTCTTTAAGAAAACTTATTTGGAAGTAGCACAGGATCATTGGCCTCTCAGAACAGGGCAAGTGAAAAGTTGGGAGTCTTGTATAAGATATGATAAGTGGAGAAGCATCTGTGTTTTTGCCATTCTCGTTTCTTTCACTGATTATCCCAATCTAGGTCTGTACCTCTGTAAATCCAGATAGATAGGTAGGCTTACTATGGAAAGGTTATTTATGAGTAGAACATGGTGATACAAGAGTTTGCCTTAGGCAAATTTTATAGTAGACAGTTCTTGTCCATAAAATTCTGCCTATTGTGATTGCAGATTGAATCTCAATATTCACAGTAATTTACTAAGTACATTTGAAGTGAGCTGTTCCTGAGCTTTAAAATGTCCGTATATTTAATGGAGCCATGGAATAATAGGTGAGCTCTCAGAGAACAAATGGGCAGCAGTGCCGTGTTGCGAAAGAATGCACTGCCTTGTTCACCATGTCCATTTTTAGATCAGTCTGGCTGGCAGTGAAATGTAGAAGTGCTTGCCACACAGGTGCAGTGTTCTGCAGCTGTTGGAAACATTTGCCCTCCCACCCACCCCCCACTCCCGCACTCCCCCACTTCTTCACATATAATTATGCTCTGTTTAAACCGTTAATGCTAGAAGATGGGATTTGAGAGTTTGAATGTCTGTTTATAACTAGGTACAGCTCAGAGAGATAATTGGTCATTTAAGCAGCTGAATTTAATTGTCTAGATGACTTGACGTTTCCAAAAACTAAAAACCTAGCCTTAAGGTCAGAGTTTTAGAATTACAAGAGACTGCCTTTACCTTTGAAAGAGCATGTCTGCAGAGTTACTGACCTCCAGACTGAACTTCTTGAAGACAGAGCTTATATATATATTTTCATTTTTTAATCTGTTGCAACAAGCATAATGCCTGGCACCTAGTAGGCACTTGATATATGTTTGTGAGAGTCTTAGATTAGCAGATGAAGCCAAAATATTATTTAGATGTGGTATGGTTCTAAATCAGAAAATTATGATTTTTTTTTTAAGCAGATGCCTCATGGTAAGTTATAGCAGCCTTGAGAACAAAGTGCTGCGGCAGCAGAGAGAAGGGGAATGCTCAGTGCTGCCCATGGTGGTTGTCGAATACTTTTACGTTTTGATATATCGTGGAAAATCTTTTCCTAGACTACAGTTTAGAGAACTTGATTTTGAAGAGTTTTTATCATCTTAAGAGACATCAGTGTATTTTCCCTAAAGCAGTGTCTTTTCCTTCTTATTCCCATTTTAGGCAATTTTCATGCATTACGTAAGGAGATTAAAGTTTAGTGTTTCCAAATCTGAAAGTTCTAGAGAAGAATGTTTTCCGTAAACTGACTAGAACAAATATTTTCTTTTCTGTAGTTGCCTTTTATTTTCTGAAAAGAAAGTAGGCTTTGGAGTCAGGCTTAGGTTTGAATCCTAGCTCTTTAAACAGCATTTACCTGAAGAAAGCAATTTAACCTAATCATGCATCAGTTTCTCTGTCCATAAAATAGGGGTAATACCTGCTGTAAAATAGTGGTATAAGGAGAAATAAGCTACTTCCTAAAAGCGTGGCATCAATATTCCTGGAACATATTAAGAATTTAAGAAATATTACTTCCTTTTTATTCGAAGGAGAATCTTGTGGAGAGCAGGATTGTAGTACTTCTCTAGCATTAGGGAAACTGTTGTAGGAGGCTGCACTATGCCTTCAGGCTTCTGTTCTTTCGGCATTTATTAGTACACAATATCTGCAAGGCAGGTTGAGATTTTGCAGTCTTGTTGGTGGAGGAAACAAAAAACTGATAGTTAAATTATAATATAAGATAGTAGGGATATTGAGAGTAAATATGTAGAGGTTCTGAGAAGAGGAAAGTCCAGATAAACTGCAGTTGTTAGGCATCCTTCATGACTGTAGGAGAGCTGCAAACTGGACCTTAAAGACAGAATGAAGGAGCAGGAAAAACATTGAGAGGATCAGAAGGATAAAAAGTGCAGAGCCTTTCTGGCAGAAATTTTTTTCCACCTTTACTCAGATATAATTGACATACAACTTTGTGTAAGTTTAAGGTATGCAAGTATGTCAATTTGGTAAATTTATATATTGCAAAATTATTACCACCTTAGCATTAGCCACCACGTCCAACCTGTCACAGAATTGTATCATTTCTTTTTTGTGGTGAGAACATTTAATATCTATTGCTCTTAGCAGCCTGCAAGT
This sequence comes from Bubalus bubalis, assembly GCF_019923935.1. Lineage (NCBI taxonomy): Eukaryota > Metazoa > Chordata > Mammalia > Artiodactyla > Bovidae > Bubalus > Bubalus bubalis. The sequence goes on from NC_059160.1 coordinate 71,855,882, forward strand.
TTTTTAACAATATTGTTAGCTATAATCACTGTGCTGAACATTAAATTCCCAGAATTTGCCAGTCTTGCAACTAGAAGTTTACCCTTTGATCCGTATTTCCCCCATTACCCCCACTGCCCATCCCCTGGTAAGCACCACTCTACTCTCTGGTTTTCTGAGTTTGGCTTTTTTAGATTCCACAGATAAGTTATATCATATTGTATTTGTCTTTCTCCATCTGAATTATTTCACTTAGCACAATGCCCTTAAGGTCCATCTATATTATTGCAAATGGCAGGATTTCCTTCTTTCTCATAATACTCCATTTGTACATATGTACTGCATCATCTTTATCCATTCACCCAATGACAGGTTGTTCCCATATCTTGGCTATTACAAATAATGCTGTGATGAATATAGGGGTGCAGATCTCTCCTTGAGATCATGTTTTCATTTCTTTTGGATGTATACCTCATAGATTTACTGGATCATATGGTAGCTCTGTTTTTAATTTTTTGAGGAACTTCTATACTGTTTTCCACAGTGACTGTACCAATTTACATTCCTACCAACAGTGTATAAATCTTCCCTTTTCTCCCCATTCTCACCAAATTTACCTCATCTTTTTAAGGATAGCCATTTTAACAGGTGTGAGGTGATATCTCACTGTGGTTTTGATTTCCAATTCCCTAGTGGTTAGTGATGTCGAACACCTTTTCATATACCTCTTGGCCATTTGTATGTCATCTTTAGAAAAATGTCTGTTCAGTTCTTCCTGGCAGAATATTTTTATATGGCTGGTAATAGTAGTTTCAACTATTTAGAACACAAAAATGCTGGGGCTGACTGAAACTGTCTGTGCTGATGTAGAGGAAGCAGGAGGAAAGTACCCTGAATGTATTATTTCAAGAGAGTGACCTGTCACTTATTACATGTGTCTTTCTTTTAAAGCATAAGCCAGGTAGCATGCTTCCTATTCTTGGAGATTTCTTGCTCAGATTAATAGATAAAAAATCTTCAAAATCCTGTATTATCTTACCTATTACTTCCCTTAAATAATCTTTAACTTCATTTTTTGCTATTTGCTCTCTCATCCACACAGCTGTATTTCCAGGAGTAATATGACTGACATGCTACCACTTCACAGCCTGCGGACTTCTTTCTGTCTGTAAACCTCTTCCTTCAGGTATCCATGTGGCTTGTTCCCTCAGCTCTCTCGGGTTTCTACTCCAGTGCAATCTGAGGAAAGAGGAGAAAAGGGAACTATTGTACCCTGTTGGTGGGAATGTAAAAATTGGTGCAGGCATTAGGGAAAACAGTATAGAAGTTCCCTCACATGTCAAGTGCCATTCCTACTGTTTTATTTCCAAAGCACTTAGAACCATTTGACATGTATTGTAAAAAGTGCATTTGCTCATTGTCTCTTCTAATCCTTCTAAAATATAGACTCCTTGAGGGCAGATACATTTTTTTTTTATTCACTGCCACACTACCAGTGCCTAGCGCAAACTAGACAGGAAATACTTATTAAATGAATAAACTTTTCCTTTCTTTCTGAGTTGTAAAAGAACTTTGGTCACCGTAGACTTTTCTTTCCTTTAGTACCATTGAATGACCAAAACAAGGCCTTCCTGAGGAAAGCATCAGTTCATTTGGTTAACATTAAACATGTACTTTGCAAATATAGACATGCCTCAGAGATACTGTGGGTTAGGTTCCAGACTTACTGTAATAAAGTGAATATTGCAATAAGGGGAGTCACAGGAAATTTTTGTTTCCCAGTGCCTATAAGAGTTACACTTAAACTATACTGTCTAAAAAATGTGTAATAGCATTATGTCTAAAAAACCCCTACATTTGTAATATACTTCATTTTTTCCCCTTTTTTATCTGAGAATTCATAATGATTGACAAATTTGATCTCAGCCTAAGAAAATGGAAAAGGTTTACACTTGTTTAGAAAGGGTCAGTAAAACTAGTAACATTTTTGAAATTTATGTGAGAGAAAGAGGTTTAGAGAAGGGGAGTCAACAGTATGTCTTATAAGTAAGTAGGAAAGTATCACAAGATTTGAATTAGTTCCTTGAAGCAAAATGTGATGGGAAATGATTGAACGATTTTGAAGAGTCTTTAGTATAATTAAAGACATATTTTTAGGACTTTGATTTTTGCTAGGACAGTCAGAAGAAGAGAAGTCAAAATTTTAAGGACATTTATAAAGAAAAGTTTGATGTATTTGAGGTTTGAAATAATCTGAACAAGAAAAATGAAGGAAAAATGGCCACAACAGGAGAATTTGAGAAAAAGCAGAAATGAGACGCTGTTTGGGATGTAGGGAATATAGGAGGACTGTGTTTGAAATACCAACTTGTTATTGTCATTGCTTTAGGATAAGCATTAAGAGGGCTTCCCTAGTGGCTGAGTGGTAAAGAATCCACCTGACAATGCAGGTGATGCAGGTTCGATCCCTGGATCAGGAAGATCCCCTAGAGAAGGAAATAGCAACTCACTCCAGTATTCTTGCTTGGAAAATCCCATGGACAGAGGAACCTGAAGGGCTTACAGTCCAGAGTCATAAAGAGTCGGACATGACTAAGTGAGTAAACAACACCAACAAAGCAATAACTACAATTTACTCTCAGTTTCCATCCTTAGAAAAGAGGCTAGAAAGTGAGGTGACAGTTGTGGTTTTTTTTTTTTTGTTTTTTTTTTTTGCTGTGAATTGCTTTTGGAATATGGTTTCTTCTCTACAGTGGCCTAATTAGCAGGGGAGGGAGGAATGTTTTCACTAGGGATAACAGGATGTTTTTTTATCCTTCTATGATCATAGGTAATGTGGGTGAGAGAAAAAGTACTGATGTAGTTTCAGAAATACTGAAATGATTTGGGGGAATAAAACTTAGATGCATAGAAATGCTTTTGCTTTGTTAAAACTGCTGTTTTTAAATGGAGTTTCCTTTCGAATCTTAACCTCAAGACTGTGTTTACTTTTGTTTGTTAATTTAGTAGGTCTGTCTGTTGACTTAGTATGTGACAGTTTTCACGGAAGTCAGGGAACATTTTGCTTTTTTTTAGCAGTGGGTGTGTGTATATTGTTGGCCTTTTAGATATGTTATACTTGAGCTAGCCAAGTGTGCTAGATAAGAGGCCGAAACCTAGAAAGAAACAACTGGCAGAGCAGTGTTTTTCAACAGAATTATTGTTCTGCTCTTTGGCTTTCTCATTGTCATTCTATACATCTCCCTTCCCAGTTGCTCAGACGTACCCTTTTCCAGCTTCCTGCAAAATTTAACGCTTCTGCTTCTATGTTAACACACAGCATTGAATAAAGAAGGGCAGATTTAGCCTAGACAGCTCAAACAGCACTTTTCAAGCACTAACTGTTTGCTCAATACTATGCTTGACTCTGAGCATACAAACCTGAATACACATGATCCCTTGTGAGAAAGTCACAGCAGAGCAATCTAGTGGGAGAACGTCCACAATCTACAGTAATATTTTCATAGAGATACTTGAAGAGCTATTTTCCATTTAGTAATCTTGACAAAAACAAATGCATAAACAGTCAGAAAGTGGTCCTCTCATGGCTTTTCTTCATAAATATTAAAGTCTTTAAATATTTTAGAATTGCATGTTTTAATATTTTTTAGAATTTCTTTTCAGTTCAGTTCAGTCGCTCAGTCGTGTCTGATTCTTTGCGACCCCATATAGACAGCAAAGAAAATACTTGTTTTTTTAGAATCATTTGACCAATTTAAGTAGATTGACAGAGCATTTTTGGTAGTATATTGAACTAAATATGGCTTTATTTTAAATTATTTAAATTTTACATTAATAAAAATTAATGTATTAAAAAGGATCTTTTCAGTCCAAGCATGTTCTGACTCTTAACATTTTATTTAATTTTTAAGTTTTATTCTCCTTCCTATTTTCCTATTGAGTACTTTTGATTTTTTGTTTTTAAAAAATTTTTCTTGGCATGAAAACCTTATTGCTTTATAGAAAAATGCTGTCTGAAAATTCATTATCAAATCCTTTTAAGATGATAGCAGAATATGTTTCTCCCCCTTTTTTAAATTGTATTTTTTTATTTAAACTGGTCTCACACATGAACTTTCTTAGAATCGAGTAGTTCCTGGTTCCTATGGGACTTCCTGTTTTCTCAAATAAAAATAGAAAAGCACCTCAGAAAGGAAACCTGGTCAGTGTGAACAGCTTTGTAGGCTCAGTTAGTCTTAGTTGTGTCCTAACTTACAGAGATCCAGGTATCTGAAAGCTTTGAATATTTTTGCATATAATTTTAAAGTAGAGGGTAAGGAGGAGATTCTAAATAATAACTAGAAAAGTGCTATATAATATTCAGCCATAAACTTGCTTGAATCTTTTGGGGAAGGATGGATATAGGGAGGTTGAATGGAAAATGGTAAATCCTTTCTTTATAATATTTATTAGAAAAAAGTTGTTTAATATTGAGACCTAATTCTTAGCTATTTTGATGTGTGTGTATGTTTCTTGACACTTTTCCAGATGTTAGCAAGGACTAGGCAGGTTTGTCTTTTAATCATTGGAAGTAAGAATTCTAAATGAATTACTCAGTTTTAAAGCATCTTGCATATTTCCTCTAGTAGTAACTGACTTTTATATTTTGAAGAGAAACCAAGTTAAGGAGCCAAAATAAAGTCACTAATAGTAATGATCATAGGTAACATGTTAAGTGTTTGACACTGTATCAAGCATTTTATATGATTTATCTCATTTAATCCTAACAACTGTATAAAGTAGGTGTCATTACATCCTTCCCTTATAGAAGAGGAAACTACAGCTTAAAGTGGCTAAGTAGATAGTAGTTCAAGGTCACGTTGCTAGCAAGCAATGGAGCTAGGGCTGGAACCAAGTCTGAGACCAGAGCACCTACTCTTAATTATTATAGAGCAAACTACAAAATCATAGTGAGAATGGTAAATATAGTAAGTCTGAAAAATTAGTTCTCTAACCTTTGTTATCATCAATTTGTTTGTATTTTGTTTGCAAGTTTACATTCAGTTTTAGCAGAGTACATTTTAGCATTTCTCAGGGCTTGGTTAGGGGGATTCTTATTCTTAAATGATACTAACAGTTCTCTCTTTTTCTTTCCTTGATAGTAAAAAACCCCTTTGATGAAACATTTGGAAAAATGCAAGTAAGTAAATCTTAATACTGATACTTTATGTCATGTTTTTTATGATAAAAGTATTAGGATGAATATGAACTGACAATAGGAATTTTAAAGATTCTTTTATGCTGAGGCAATAAATTTTCTTATTTTTGAGTATTCCCTTTCTATAATATAATTAAATCTGACACAGATTTTCTCCAAAGAGCAGAACTGTTTATCATTTAAAGATAAAAGCCAATCGCAAAGTGAAATGGCAGTGGCATGTCATCTGGGGATCTGGTCTTAGCCTTTAAAGTGTGTGTGTGTTTTCTTAGTTGTTGGATACTCTAGCAGATTTTGCTCTTTTGTTCTCTTTGGATTATTTGCTCATTGGCAGGCCTTTTCAACTGTCAGGAAGCAAAGGATTTAGAGTCTTATGCAACCTATTTACGATTCCTTTTCTTTTTAAAGGATTTATAATATTAATTTTAACCTAAGTGTTACCTGGAAATATTTTTCACTTGCCCCTCATCATTATAGGCAATACAAAGGTTGTGATATTTAAGTTTATATTATAATACACAATTAGTTGTTATTTTTTTTTGTTTGTTTTATTATTATAGGAACTGAGAGTAATATAGATAGACCTGTATGGAAAACATTGTTGTGCTAAAGGATATGTGATAATGTGAAGTCAGATCCATAGACTGTAACTTTAGATTGTTAGTATTGATTATTTTCAGTAGTATTTTATTGTGACGATACTTATTTTTTTTTAAAGTTGACTTGATCAGTTATGATATTATCATTGCTATGGCATCGTAGTTTAAATTTGCAGTATATACTCACTGAACATTGAAAATGCAAGACTTTATTTTCTTCTGTATAATTTTCCACTTGGAGGAACCTGAAGTTCCTAACCTCTGAATAATAGTAATAATTATAATGAAGATAATGGCTAGTCACTTAAGTGTTCATTCTGTGCGAGGCACTGTGCTAAGTAATTAAAATCCATTATTATCATTTAATTAAGGACTTGATACAAATACAGAAAATATCCTTGAGACAGTTGGCTGAAGTAGAGACGGGAATATTTAAAGGTGACACTATATGAGAAAATTTGGTGGCGTCGCCCTATAGTTTGACTTTTCCTCCTACAAATCAGAATGATTCAGAGAATGAGATTTGCTTCAGAGAATGATTTATATGACTAAAAGAAAATCTGGAGCTTACCAAAATACACAATTAGAAGGTAGCTATTAGTATTTCAAATTAAAAAATTATTTTTGCTAATGAAAGGTTACTTTTGAAAGCTTACTTTAAATATGGATTTGTTTGTAGATCTTTAATTTGTTTTCAGGGTGATCAGTAGACACATTTCAAGCCAAGAATTAGAAGAGAGTTTGAAAAGCAGAATGGAGGAAGTTTATAATGAAACTATAAGCCAATATAAGTTTCTATAAGAAAGTAACTTTGGAATTTAATATACAGACCTTTCAGGTTTTCCTATAGTTTAGCATAATGGTGCTAAAGATTATTGAACCAAAGCCTTTCTGCTCTTCAAAGTTGATTTAATAAAATATTCCATAAAAACTATTTAGATCATAATTTAGTTGATCATTTGGATGGCACTTGACACCCTTGTAGTAATATAGATGGTCATTTTGAATGAGTTGCCACTGGAAAAATAATTCTTGAAAAAATTATAGTCGAGATTTTGGGGTGTTTAAATTCTTTGTAAGAGACTGTAATAGCATATATGTTATCCAGTATGAGATCCAGTTACGTATGATTAAGTTTTGTTATTTTTTCTACTTGTCTAGTCCAGCGTTAACAGATGTGAATGAAAAGATGATGTTTATTCCCAGGCCTCTGATGTTCATTAAAGATATAATCACAGAGGACAGTGTCAAATATTTGGCTTTAGTTTTGATTTTGAAAGGGGTGTGGAGAGGGGCATGATCAAGACATGTAAAACAAAAAGGAAATCACTCTCTTTCCCAGATAAGAAAGGAAAGAGACTGAAAATGATCAGCTATTTTAGTACCAAAGCTTAGTCAGATTTACCTTGGTTTTATATATCAAGTCTGTAATCTACGCAATCAGTGGGAAACCTCATCTTATTATATTGAACATATTTATTAAAAGTCATTTTGTGGTTTAATCTATCACAGATGCATAGCTTTCAGAATCCTGTATTTCAGTCCCTGCAGTTCCTTTTTGATGTCTAATTTTTACAGTTTGGATTTTTAATCTTATTTGATAAGGACTGACTTGATTCAGAATCTGATTGAGATAGAGTTGAGGAGGTGAAAAAGCAAACGGGAAAAGCGAGTAGTTTGCTACTTGCTACTTGGAAAGCAAGTAATGCTGAAGGATTGTCACCTATCTTTGTCTCTATCAACCGTCTCACATAAAACCAGGGACTGTGCTAGTAGGATTGTGGCACCTCTGATGAATTTTCTTCTTCCTCCTGTCACTCATTAAAGCTTCATTGACAAAAGTATGCCATGCATAGTGTGCAAACTTGTCTCTTCTGTCCTTGAACATACAGCATGAAAATAAATGGATGTGATTGCATGTCATTGGGCATATGAACTTTACTTTCCTAGCTTTTTATATCCTGTATGAATTTGTTCCTGGTCACATTTATCCAATAATCCTATTTCGTCAGAAACTTCGGGAGAAAGGAAATCATAAAGACATAACCTCTCATGAATCATGCATTTATTTCAAATAGTTTGATAAGCTGTTCTTACCCCCTCTTCTAACCTACCCTCCTCCATTGTTTATGTCCATCTCTGTTAATTGTGATTACTCTTAAATTGAGGTCTCAGTGCTTTAGCCTTCTTGAGAGGGTCCTTAGGTGTTGCAGGAGTCTCCACTCTGGTTTCCTTTCATATGGTCAGAATAATATTCCTGACACACATTTCTGTTTAACTTTTCTTCTCCTAAATGTTCAGGATGAAGTCAAACTCTTTGTCTTGGTATCTAGGGTTCTCTGGCTATTGATTCCAAACTACTTTTCCAGGAGTTTGCTGAGTCAAAGTTGGCTACTGGTTATGTAAGAAATATAACCAAAGCATTTACGCTTTCAGGCCTATGCTGTGTCTTCTGCTTAGAATGCTGGTCAATTCTATTCTTTCTGTGAAGCTCAGTTCAGATATTCCCTCTTCCATAAATGGATCTTTCCAGCCCTCTATCTTCTGTATTTACATTGTACTTTGTTTGCAACTATAACGTTTAGTATGTTTTCTGCCCTTAAGAACAGGAATCATCTTGTTGGTGTGGATTTCTCGCTTTTCTGAGAACAGTTCTTAACTCCCAGTTGTTGTTCAGTCACTCGGTTGTGTCCAGCTCCTTGCTGCCCCATAGTACTGCAGCACGCCAGGCTTCCCTGTCCTTCACCATCTCCTGGAGCTTGCTGAAACTCACATCCATTGAGTTGGTGATCCATCCAACCATCTTGTCCTCTGTCCCCCTCTATTCCTGCCTCCAATCTTTCCCAGCATCAGGGTCTTTTTCAGTGAGTTGGCTCTTCATGTTAGGTGGCCAAAGTATTGGAGATTCAGCTTCAGCATCAGTCCTTCCAGTGAATATTCAGGATTGTAGATGCTTATTAAATGTTTCTTTCACTTTAATGGTTCATAAATGTATGCATGGCCACTTTGGGAGCCTCGGAGTGGTTTGAGGGTTAATCAAAAATGTCAGGTTGGTTGACATTATGTGGTTGTCAGGTTAAAACAAAACATGAAGAAAACAGTCAATATGCGTAAGTATGCATTGTATAGAGGGGAATTGGGAGCATTGCTTTGATGGGGGCGGTTGTTATGTAGGAGAACTTTTCTGGCACTAAGGTTAGTACAATATCCCAATCATCCTCAAGAAAGGAGAATATTTAGATAGTTTAGATTCTTAGGTTAAAGTTTCTTTAAAATATGGTAGCCATTGGTTAAATATGAATTTGTCTTTTATAATATGTAGCTTCTATGATTTTTAAATTTATTTACTATTTTTCTTTTCAAACAAAGATTATTATTTGGTGCATTTTCCCTTAGGATCAGATATTTTATAATGTTTTTCTTTTAAATTTAGGAAAGTGAGAAAAATCTTCTGATGAACACTTTATACAAGCTTCATGATCGATTGGCACAGCTTGCAGGTAATTGTTTCAACATTCATAGTATGTAAAAATGTTTTGAAGATTAATTTGTATATGTAGCATGTGATATCAATAGAAATGGTTTTTCCTAAGTTCATTGTTGTTATGTTACATACATGTGGATATTTTCTCTTTAGAAGTTTTTACTCCCTGTAGGGAATGGGTTTTTATTAGTATAGATATGTTTAATCAAGGCCTTTATCCTGCCTGACATATGTATACAATGAAATATAGATGTATACTGTATTATATAAGTTATCACTTTTTTATTGCACTGATAGTAACAGAATTCTGAAAGCTTGTATATCAATTGAATTGAGTAAACAACAAATTAACTAAAATCATAGATCTAATATAAAAGTACAGATTTTCTTTTGGTGAAGGTATAGGTGTCGTTTCTTTGGATAAAGTAAGTAGATTACAGAATTTCTTTCTCCTGACACATTGCATTTTCCTCATATTCTGCTCTAAGTAAATCTGAAAATTCTCAGGTATGCAGCATATCTGCAATTAGAACAAGAGAAGTGAATTGGCATCAAGTTTAGCATCAAGTAGCCACCTTGTCGTTTATTATCTTTTAAGTTGTTTCACTTACTTTAAATATAATCTGAAAGAAGAGACTTTGGATTCTCTTCCTATAAACAGTTACAAGGAAAGCAAAATGTAATTTTACAAACTTTTGTATGTAGTGAGTCCTTTTGTAGAAACCAGATCATTTGTAGAAGCCTAGTAGGTAAATGTGGAACTTCTCTGGTCCAGAAGAGGCATTTAGAATCCGGATAGTTCCCCAGCCTCTCACCAAGGTTTTTTTTTGGGGAGGAGGAAGTTAGTTCTTTAATTCTGGTCAGTGTTTTTGGCTAATAATTCTGTATATATCATTAAAAGCGTTTTTTGCATTGACTGATGGACTGTTAACATACATATGCTGCAAACTAATGACATTAATTTGGTAGCTGTAGCACCCAGAAATAGAGTATTTAATCTACATGGAATTCCTGATATTGCTCCTATAATACAAGCTTCTACAGTTGTCTCTACAGCAGTTTTTTATGAAGTGTATTAGATCAACATAATCTGGAGTGCTTTTAAAGATACGGATTCCTTCCTGTAGAGCAGGGGTCTGCAAACTTTTTATCTGTGAAGGGGCCAGATAGTAAATTTTTAGGCTTTGTGGGCTAGACTGTCTCTGTCACAGCTACTCAGTTCTGCTGTTAGAGCATGAAAGCAGCCATAGATAATACATAAATGAATGAATGTGGCTGTGTTCCAATAAAACTTCATTTATAAAATCTGGTGGTAGGCCACAGTTGGTCTTTGGGTTTGCCAGCCCCTGCTATAGATCTGTAGAATCGGATCTCTGAGGATAGATTATAAAGTTTGAAGACTTTTTTTGGTTCATCTAATAGGTATTCTTGTTTTACAACTATGGCCATTAAAATCTGGAACAAAATTTATAAAGTTGGAATATGGTTGCTTTTATGATAAAAAAAATTTGCCAAAAATTTTACTTTAACTATTATACTTTTGTGTTAAAAAAGTTTTTTTTAAGTACTTGAAAGAAATAGTAGGAGAAACAAAATTGAAGTTCACTGTAAGGATAATTGATAGCTCATAACCATAGAGTGCCTGGTGGGGTGAATAAAGCTTTGGATTCTCTTATAAATAGGTATGAGAAAAGGAAAATGTAGTTTTCCAAACTTTTGTATGTAGTACAGCTGATTATAGCTAGAAGCTTCTAATTTCCCTGTTGATCTGTGTTACAATATTTTTTTAAGTTTTGCACACGCCTTGCTAAAAGTAGGCTTAGTAATACTCCAAAATGGACATTTTAATTCAGATTTACTTGAGTCTTGAATTATTAGCTTTAGTAATAGATGTACAAGTTAGCACAATGAATTTTCCCCCTTGAAAAATATATCCATAAAGGGCTTTCTTTGCACCAAGACCTATGAATAAGCATCAGTGAGCACCACTTGGTTCTTACCCCTGACTAACAATTTCATTAGGAATATAAAAGGAAGGTATATTTCTATGTAGATTGAAATGCATTTAAGGTTGTGGTTTATGTAAAAATACTTGTTTACATTGCCTATTTTAAGTTTTTTCTAGACAATATAAGAGTGTTTGTCTTCTTTCTTTACCGATGATAATACAGTCTATAATTGTGTGTTTTATAAAACTGTTTTGATTAATTATATTTGTTTTCTTTTGTTTAACATAGTACTGATTCAAAATTAATATGCTAATTTTTTCAGGAGATCATGAATGTGGCAGTTCTAGTCAGAGAACACTTTCTGTCCAAGAGGCAGCTGCATATTTGAAAGTAAGCAGTGAATTAGAATTTTAATAGCTCTATTCCTAAAGTTAATATAAATTATTACAATTTATATTTACTAGCTGATGCATTTGATTACTTTTACTGTTAAAAGTTTGGGCCTGCTGTTCGGTGTAATGTGACCAGATAGAGAAAGCAGAATTACTCAGCTGTTTTAAAGTACTCTATTATGAGAGAATGCACAGTAGTTTGGAAAGGGTACAAACACCATTGATGAGAAAGAAATTGAGATAGGTAAGTAGTACATAAGAAAGCAAGTAAACATCTAACCATTGTCATTTATTTCAGTCCTTCTGCCCTGCGATAATTTCATTTCATGGTTATAAGAGAACTTGCAGATACATTTTTCTATATGACTGTGAATAATGTTTAGGAAATCTTAAATGAAAGGAAAAGTACTAGAAGGTTAAAATGGAGACGTGTCACTCTGATTGCTAAAGAGGGGAGAGTGGATATTGAAAATCATACTAGGGAGCTTGATGTTAGTCCAGTTCTGTAAAGATGTGAGTACTTGCAGATGGAAATACTAATCCCTAAAAGTTGGCATCCATTCATTGAGAACAGGTCATGTCATACAAACTTCATTGTAATTGTGGTAAAAAACACATAATATGAAATCTACCATAAAGTGCATGGTATTGTTGACTATGTATATGTCATTGTGCAGCAGATCTCTCAGGCTTTCTCATCTTGCATTACTGAATCTGTGTACCCGTTGCACAGCAACTCCCCTTTTCCTTCTCCTAGTCCCTAGCCACCACCATACCACTTTCTGCTTCTATGAGCTTGACTATGGTAGATACCTCATATAAATGGAATCATGCAGTATTTGTCTTTCTGTAACTGGCTAATGTCATTTAACACAATGCCCTCAAGGTTCATTCATGCTGTAATAGATGGCAAAATTTCCTTTTTTTTTTTTTTTTAAAGTTGAATAATATTCTACTGTATATACCTCACATTTTCTGTATCCATTGATTTGGTAGGCATTTAGCTGTTTCCACTTTTTGACTATTGTGAATAATACTGCAGTGAACATAGGAGTGCAAATATCTCTTAGATCGTGTTTTCAATTCTTCTGATAAATACCCAAAAGTGAGATTGCTGGAACATGTAATAGTTCTATTTTTAATTTTTTTATTAACTTCCATACTGATTTTCCTAGTGGCTGCACCATTTTACATTCCCACCAACTGTTTACAATGTGCATGTGTGCTCAGACACTGTCGTGTCTGACTCTTTACAACCCCATGGACTGTAGCCTGCCAGGCTCCTCTGTCCATGGGATTCTCTTGGCAAGAATACTGGAGTGGGGTGCCATGTCCTCCTCCAGGGGATCTTCCCAACCCAGGGATTGAACCTGCATCTCTTACATCTTCTGCATTGACAGGTGGATTCTTTGCCACTAGTGCCACCTTGGAAGCCCATAGTTTACAAGGATTCCCTTTTCTCCATATTCTTGAATACTTCTGTTTTCTTTTGGTTTTGGTTTTTTTTTAATAATGGCCATCCTAACAGGTGTAAAGTGATATCTCATAGTGGTTTTGATTTGCATTTCCCTGATTAGTGATGTCAAGCATCTTTTCATATACCTGTTGAAGTTCCTTATTTATTTTTGGATATTAACCCTTATCAGATGGTTTGTAAATGTTTTCTCCCATTCCACAAATTGTGTTTATACCCTGTTGATTGTTTCCTTTGCTGTGCAGAAGCATTTTAGTTTGATGTAGTCCCACTTGTCTCTTTTTGCTTTGGTTACCTGTGCTTTTGGTGTCATATCCAGAAGATCGTTGTCAAATCATAATTTAAAAATCATTACTAAGACCAATGTCATGAAGTATTTCCCTAAATTTTCTTCTAAAAGTTTTATAGTTTCATGTCTTATGTTTAAGTCTTCACTCCATTTTGAGTTGATTTTCGTGTAGTGTATGATAAGGTTTCAGTTTCATTCATTTACATGTGGAAATCCAGTTTTCTCAGTACTGTTTTTTGAAGAAACTATCCTTTTCCTATTGTGTGTTCTTAGCACACTTGTTGAAATCAGTTGACCATCAATCTGAGTGTGTCTCCATTTTATTCCATTGGTCTATATGTCTGTCTTGGTGCCAGCACCATGCTGTTTGATTACTGTAACTTTATGATATGTTTTGAAATCAGAAATATGGGGCCTCCACTTTTGTTCTTCTTGCTTAATATTATTTTGGCTATTTGGGATTCTTTGTAGGTCCATATGAATTATAGTATTGATCTATTTCTGGAAAAAAAAAAAACCTGCTACTGAAATTTTGATGGGAATTGCATTGAATCTGTAGATTGCTTTGGGTAGTATGGACATTTTAATTAAGTCTTCCAGTTCACGAACCCAGGATACCTTTTCATTTATTTGTGTCTTGAAATTTCTTTTAGCAGTGCTTTGTAGTTTTCAGTGTGTAAGTCTGTTACCTTCTAGATAATGTTTATTCCTAAGTATTTTATTCTTTTTGATGCTTTTTGTAGATGAAATTTTTAAATTTTCTGGTTGTTCATTTTTATGTGTAGAAATGCAACTTCTTTTTGTATTTTTTTTTTTTCCTTCAGTCCCACCCCTTTGCTGAATTTACTTAAGTTCTAACGTTTTGGGGGGTTTTTTTTGGTGGAGTCTGTAGAGCCTTCTATGTATACAATCATGTTACCTGCAAACAGATAAAATTTTACTTCTTCACTTCAAATTTGTATGCCATTTATTTTCTTTTCTCACCTAACTGCTCTATTGTATTGAATAGAAATGACAACAGTGGACATCTTTGCCTTATTCCTGGTCTCCAAGGAAAAACCTCAGTTTTTCATGATTAAAAATATATTAGTCATCAGCTTTTCATATATGGCCTTTATTGTTTTGAGGTAATTTGCTTCTCTTCCTAGTCTATCATGTGTTTTTAATCACTTAAGGTGTTGAATTTTGTCAAATGCTCTTCCTGTATTTATTGAAATTATCATATGATTTTTCCTTCTGTTAATGTGATGTATTACATTGATTGGCTTTTGTGTGTTTGTCCTTTCATTCTTGGAATAAATCCCACTTTTGAGCCTTTTAATATGCTATTAAATTCACTTTGCTAATAGTTTGTTGAGGATTTGTGTCTATATTCATCAGGGATATTGGTCTGTATTTCCGTTCTTGAAGCATTTTTGATGTCAGAGTAATGGTGGCCTCATACAATGAGTGTGAAAGTGTTCCTTCCCTTTTAAGTTTTTGGAGGACTTTGAGAAGGCTAAATGTTAATTTTTAAAAAAATATTTGGCAGAATTCTCCAGAGACGCCATTGAATCCCAAACTTTTCTTTGTTGGGAGGCTTTTGGTTACTGATTCAGTTTCTGTACTAGTTATAGGTCCATTCAGATTTTTTCTTCGTTATTTAGTCTTGATAGGTTAAATGTTTCTAGGAATTTATCCATTTTTTTCTGTTATCTAGTTTGTTGACAAATAATTGTGCATAGTAGGCTCTTAAATCCTTTGTATTTCTCTGACATCAATCTTAAAAATCTCTTTCATTTCTCTTAAAAACAAAAAAATTTTTTTTTTTTTTTGGCTTTGCTGGGTCTTCGTTGCTCTGCGTGCTTTTCTCTAGTTGCAACGAGCAGGGTCTGCTCTCTAGTTTTGGTGTACACGGGCTTCTCATTGCAGAGGCTTCTCATTGCAGAGTGGGCTTCGGTAGTTGCAGCACAAGGGCACAGTAGTTGTGGTGCACTGGCTTAGTTGCTTTGCAGATACGGGATCTTCCTGGTTCAGAGATTGAACCCGTGTGTGTCTCCTGCATTGGCAGAGGAATTCTTTACTACTGAGCCAGCAGTAAGGCCCCTTCCTCTTTCATTTCTGATTTTGTTTGAGTCTTCTTTCTCTTTTTATTAACTAAGGGTTTGTCAATTTCGCTTATCTTTTAAAAAACCACATCTTTGTTTTGTTGTTTTTTTGTCCTATTTTCTATTTTGTTTCTGCTCTAATTCCTATTGTTTCCTTCTGCTAACTTTGGGCTTAATTTATTCTTTTTCTAGTTCTCTGAGGTGTAGAAATGGATTATTTGAGATCTTTCTTTTTTAATGTAGGCATTTACCATAGTGAAATTCTCTGTTAGAACTGCTTTTGCTGTATCCCATAAGAAGCTATTGGGTTTCTTACATCTGAATGTCCATTTCTTTCCCCAAATTGAAAAGTTTTGGTTATTATTTCTTGAAATAAACTTTCTGCTCCTTTCACTCCTCTCCTTCTGGGACTTCATAATGTGTGTATTGGTCTAACTGATGATGTTCCAAAAGTCCCTTAAGCTTTCTTCACTCTTCTTCATTCTTTTTTCTTCCTCCGACTGGGTAATTTTAAATGACTTATCTTTTAGTTCCTTGATTCTTTGTTCTGATGGATTTAAGACTGCTGTTGAACACATGCTGTGAATTTTTCAATTCAGTTATTGTATTCTTCAGCTCCAGAGTTCCTGTTGGTTCTTTTTAGTATTTTCTCTCTCTTGATATTCTCATTTTACTTATATGTTGTTTTCTGAGCTCAGTGAGCATCTTTATGCCAGTTTACTATGAAATTTTTATTGGATAATTCATATACCTCAGTTTCTTTAGGGTCAGTTTCTGGAGATTTATTTTGTTGTTTTAGTTGGGCCGTGTTTCCTTGTTTCTTTTTGTGTGTCTTACTACTTTGTTTTGGGATATTCCATTTGAAAACACAGCCACATCGCTCAGTCTTTAAGAACTGCCTTCATGCAGAGGAAGACCTTTACCGGTGATCTCAGATATGCTGGGGTCTCCTCAAATCTTTATTGTGGACTTGTGGGTATATATTTCCAACTAGAGAGGTTTTACAGGTTTCTTTTTTTTTTTTAATAGTTTCACTATATATTGCAATTAATTTTTAAGTACATACATTTTTAGTTGGAGTTTCAGTATCAAACTCTCAAAAGTTAATAATAGAATGAGTAGACAGAAAAGTAGAAGGGTATAGTAGATCTGGAAAGCACTATGAACCAATTCAACATAATTAAGATTTATATAATTTTCACACAAAAGTGGGATACAAAGTCTATTCAGGTTCCCATAGATTATAAATCAGGAGACACTGGAACATATCCAGGAACGTAAAACAAAGTATAAAAATTTCATGGTCTGAAGGTATTGAAATACAGAGTCTGTTCTCTTATCACCATGGAATTATGTTAGAAATCTATCGAAAGATATTTAAAAATAACCCATGTAGCAGCAGCATGTATTTTCAAGTGCAATGTGACATATACCAAGAGAAATCTTTGACTTAGCCATTGAAAGTCTCGATAAAGTTAGAAGACTGAAAAAGCGCAGAGGGCGATTGCAGAGAAGAGAGCATTTAAATGAGAAGTTAATATCAGAATAAGAAATTAATACCAAAGATACTTTAAAAATCCCATGTATTTGGTAATGTCCAGTTTTAAATGATGGATGTATCATTTAAAAGAGTATCATTTAAAAGCCATAACAAGAGAAGAGTTGAGTCCGACTCTTTGCAACCCCCATGGAGTATAGCCCACTAGGCTTCTCTGTCCATGAGATTCTCCAGTCAAGAATACTAGAATGGGTAGTAGCCATTTCCTTCTCCAGGGGATCTTCCCAACCCAGGGATCAAGCACAGGTCTCCTGCCTTGCAGACGGATTCTTTACCATCTGAGCCACAGGGAAGCCCCACATCAAGGAAAATTAGAAAACATGCATGACAGAATAAAAGTGAAAAGAGAATTATCAAAATTTGTTGCATGCAGCTGAAGCTGCTCAGTGCAGCTAAATACAGTGTGGGATCTTGAATGAAGTATGAAAACAAATAATGGGCACTAATATAAAATTCTGTGAAATTGGGACAAAATCTTTTTATAGGAGCTTGTAGTCTCTTGCTCCCTCCAGTGCCTGTCTGCTGTACTGCGGGTCCTCTGGAGCAACAGCAAGCTGTCCCGCTCCTTTTTATCTTCAGCAACCCCCAGGCATCTAGCCCGTGTCAGATCTCGGTATTTTGAAACAGGTAATACAGAAACCAGTCCTTTGGGTAGCTCCTTGAGAAACTGAAACATTGGACACACGTTCCAGCTCTTTCCCTCCTCAGGGAGCAATGAGGAGTTGGGGGTTTTCTAACACTTACTTTGCACTGAGCTGCAGGCAGGGTCAGTGGCAAGTGAGTGTGTGCTAGTTCATGGCCTTTGTTCTTGGTGGTCCCCAGCCTGGTGCCCTTTGACCTATTAGTGCTTAGATTCAAGCACGACAGATCCCCATCTGTCTCCTACTGCTAAGTCACTTCAGTCGTGTCCGACTCTGTGCAACCCCATAGGCGGCAGCCCACCAGGCTCCCCCGTCACTGGGATTCTCCAGGCAAGAACACTGGAGTGGGTTGCCATTTCCTTCTCCAATGCATGAAAGTGAAAACTGACAGTGAAGTCGCTCAGTGACCCTCAGCGACCCCATGGACTGCAGCCTTCCAGGCTCATGGAAAATCCGTCCATGGGATTTTCCAGGCAAGAGTACCGGAGTGGGGTGCCATTGCCTTCTCCGCCCATCCCTCTGGTGGCCCCCCAAAAGTCTGAACATTTAGATAAATACGCCAGTCTTCTCTTTCCCTGCTCAAGGAGAAGCCAGGAATTGGGAATTTTCTCCCCATTACATTATGCTGTGCCAGAGGCAGGGGTTCCAGTGAGTGAGTGTTACAAATTTTCCTACTTTCATGCGGCTGGTTTTGTACTTGTTTGGGATGCAAGAACCTCTTAACTCATTTCTGGGTTTCTTATCATACAAAGGGAATTAATCTGTATATTGTTGAAGTTTGTGACTCTAGCAGGGAAGGAGGATCAGGGCCTTCCTATTCAGCTGTTTTGCTGACATCACCCCCTCTTTTTTGTTTTTAAATTTAGAATATTGTATTGTTCTAAAGCTTTCAGCAAGATTTTGGTGGCAATCTCCCATGATATGCTTGTCAAAAAAGAGAAATATGGTCTCAGTTTTTAACTTTATTCATAACTTACATGTAGATACACAAAAGATGTTAAGACAATATAATACGATGAGGAGTAGATGTTGATTCAAATTGTAGCACTGGCGTGTAGAAGCTTTGTGTCTTGGTAAAGTCCCTTTACTTCTCTGTACCTGTGTCTCAGTGTGAAAGTGGGACCATTGTTATTAATGACTATCAGAGTTGTTGGGAGAACTTAAGTGAAGGTAGAAAGTACCTAGTTCAGTTCCTGATGGTTATACTAACTTCCATTAAAATTTATTTCTTTTTTTGTGTGTTTCCTAACTAAACCAGTGTCATTCTGGAGAGAGTTTTCTTTAACATGCTGCAGATTTTGTCTGTCAACCTCATTCTCGCCTTCATTTTCAGTTGTGGCCTAGATGACAACATTAATGACAGGTGAACCTGTGGAGAGTGTAGTAGCTAATAGTTTGGATAGCTGAAGGATCAGGTTCCAAAAAGGTCTAAATAAGGAGGATTTATAATTACAAGGCTCTGTCTTAAAGAGTAGAAGAATTGCCAGATGAATTATTCAGGTAAAGACAAAGATAGGATTGGATTGAGTAGGCTAAAGGGAACATAGAGTCAAATAGTCCAGGAAAAGGGCAGAACATATGGGGATCCAAAGCAAGTGAAAGTTTTTACTTTTAGCAGTAGGAAAAACTGATCCCAACCAATGAGTCCCTCTTGCTTTCCCCTTTTTTTCCCTCCAGTTGACTCTCTCTTGGCTCGCCTTGTGGCTTGCGCTTCCCTTGTCGCTCAGCTGGTAAAGAATCTTCCTGCAGTGTGGGAGACCTGGGTTCAATCCCTGGGTTGGGAAGATCCCCTGGAGAAGGGAAAGGCTACCTACTCCAGTATTCTGGCCTGGAGAATTCCATGGACTGTATAGTCCATGGGGTGGCAAAGAGTCTGACATGGCTGAGCAACTTTCACTTCACTTGACTGTCTCAGAGTGGTAATGGCACAGATATCAGATATGTGCTATCATCGGTCATAAATTCCTGGGATAGGATTAAGTTACTTTTCACAAGAACCCTGAGATTCTTTAACTCTACTGATTTGTGTTTGAAGGAAGGACTAAATGGATTGGATAGGGCTTGGGGACAGGATAAGGCTTCATCGGTAGTTAAGTTGGAGCTGGAGGAGTCAGGGGTTGGTGTGGAAAGGTGATTAACTGCATCTTTTTCCCCTCCCCAGCCATTTGACTGGATAAGGTAAAAAAGAAGGGACACAGAACCAGAGTTGGGACAATTGAAATCTAAGCCAAGCAGCAGTGGGTACAAAAGAATTACTTCTATTAAAATCTGGCAGCAAAGAAGTTACTAGAAGCACCCCTTCATGAGTTGAGTAGAGAACTGTCTGTATTGAGGTTTTTTTAAAAAATGATGATAGTGAATTCCAGTCTTAAAAGATCTTCGTATCTTTTCTCTGGAACTGTTTTTTTATGTTTCAGATTAGGTTTTGCCTTTTTAAAAAAGAAATTTAGTAGAACATATAATGTGTCTTTTTACAAAAGATTTTGGATTAATATCTTAATTAGTTAAATGAAGTTACTTTCTACAGATAATATCCTTTTTGTTATACATTTAGGGGGGTGTGTGTATATTCTTTTTGGAGTTTCATTTTCAGGTTTTCAGTTGCTGTGAAATCTGATATGACTTGTACCAAAGATGCAGTTTGGACTGCTACTAAAAGAAAAACCTTAAACAGGAATTTTTCCAAAAAAATAAAGTTTTATGGTCTAGATAAAAGCGTAGGTGCTATTTTTAATAGGCTTCTTCTTTTTTTTCTTTTCACTATAACATTACCCCATGCTTATGATTTAACTCATATAGAAAATAAAAGGAAAACTGCATTTCAGATTCACCACCTAAAGTTAGCCACTCATTTTGGTCCATGTTTCTCTAGTCTTACATTTCCCCCCTGAAATTAGTATCAGTATAAATGTTATAAATACTGATATTTTTTCCTTTAAGTTGTTAGCATTTTCCCATGTCATTGTTCAGGCTTTTAAAAGCTGTTCCTCTTTATTACTGAATAATATTTCTTTACATGTTTTTATTCTCCTGGGTTGTGGGATTTCAGTATTGTGAAAGCATGCTAATTTTGCATTATAGTATTTGATTTTGTGATTATTTCCTTATTTCCTTAGTTCTAGAAAGGAAATCATTTGTTCAAAGAACTTTTGTTAATACTTTTGAAATACGTTGCCAAATTACTTTCTAATTTGTAATGATAATTTTAGCACAACCTATTTTATTTTACCCAAGTTCTCACATAAATATGGAAGAATCCCACTACAATTCTGGTATCAAACAGTGACAACCATATGTATATTGTAGGCTTTCTGCTTCTGGAGAGAGAGCTATTGTACCTTTTATGTGCTTGTACCATGGTTTCACCTGCAACACAATTAAGTTTTTGCATTCAGGAATAAATGAGCTAGAGAATGTGTAGAACTCCTATGCTGTAAGCTAATTTTCCCCCAGCGTCTGGTGCATTTTAAGTAAACGTTTGATGGAGTAAAAGGAATGAATTGTTTAGTTGCTAAGTCACCTCCAACTCTTTTGTGATCCCATGGATTGTAGCCCACCAGGGTTCTCTGTCCATGGGATTTCCCAGTCAAGAATGCTGGAGTGGGTTGTCATTTCCTTCTCCAGGGGATCTTTCCGACCCAGGGATTGAACCTAGGTCTCCTGCACTGGCAGGTAGATTCTTTACCACCGAGCCACCAGGGAAGCCCAAAATGAGTGAATAAGCCTCAGTAAAAACTTTGTTCACTTTGAGTCTTTATATTCCATTTTTTTTATTTCTCCCACTTTCTTCTTCAAAGAAAATTTAAATAAATGTGACAATTAATTTAAATAACATTTTTTTCTTACTCCTACATTGTTTTTCTTGGGCTTTCTATTCCTCATTTTTGAGGTTGAAATCTAGTTTTGATTTGTGAAAAGTTAAGAGGTCCCTCTGGTGGAACATTTAGGAAATACGTGGCACTATATTTTCATGAAAAGACATAGATGCAAAGTTAAATGATAGGAGCTTTGTATGATAGCATAGCAATAGAATGATAAAATGAATGGTGGTTCATTTCCTAGGTCACTTTTAAGACCTGTTTAATTTTAAACACAAAATGTTTTAAGATTTGTGAAGAATATAATAGGAAAGAAGATTGCAAATATGCCGAATTATGGGCTGAATAAATTTTTATGGACTAACTTGGACTGTTAATCACTGTTAAGAAGATTGTGTCTTTGTGGAAAAATAAATATCCTAAAAAATGGAATAAATTAATACCTTTGATAATGGTTATAGTATTTCAAATATAATTTGTCTTGGTACTTTCTGTATGCTACCTTTGATTTCACAGTGATGCAACAAGGTAAGGTGGTTTCAGACTCACCTTTATAAAGAAAATAAAGCTCAGTTCAGTTCAGTTCAGTTCAGTTGCTCAGTCGTGTCTGACTCTTTGCGACCCCATGAATCGCAGCACGCCAGGCCTCCCTGTCCATCCCCAACTCCCGGAGTTCACTCAGACTCACGTCCATCGAGTCAGTGATGCCATCCAGCCATCTCATCCTCTGTTGTCCCCTTCTCCTCCTGCCCCTAATCCCTCCCAGCATCAGAGTCTTTTCCAGTGAGTCAACTCTTCGCATGAGGTGGCCAAAGTACTGGAGCTTCAGCTTTAGCATCATTCCTTCCAAAGAAATCCCAGGGCTGATCTTCAGAATGGACTGGTTGGATCTCCTTGCAGTCCAAGGGACTCTCAAGAGTCTTCTCCAACACCACAGTTGAAAAGCATTAATTCTTCGGCGCTCCGAGGGGTTTAATAAGTAGGTCATCCAGCTAGTAAGTGATGGAACTGTGAATAGAATCAAAATATCTGCTTTTTTCACTATACTATTCTGCCTCTTAGATGGAAGAGCTGGGTTTATAACTTATACCTCATATTGAGTGGTCAAGAGACTGACACTGAATAGGGATCAGAATCTGAAGATGTGAACAAAGTATATGCATCTGCCTACATGACTTATTTTCTCTTAATGTCCTCTTATGGTTATACATACAGCAATTCAGTAGTGGAGTCATGATCTGATTGCAGGCCTCTTGGATTTTAAAGACCATATTCTTTCCATTATTCCTAGAAGTAAAAGATCAACTTTCCACTGAAACATTAAGAACTAAATCACACTCACTATTGATTTCTGTGTGTCATATTTTATGTAATTTAAAGGTAGCATCTAGTGTGTATTGTTTGGCCCCTAAATCATGTCTGACTCTTTTGAGACTCCGTGAACTATAGCCCAATAGGCTCCTCTGTCCATGGGATTTTCCAGGCAAGAATACTGGAGTGGGGTGCCATTTCCTTCTCCAGGCTATCTTTCCGATGCAGAGTGTCTCCTTCATTGCAGGCAGATTCTTTACCACTGAGCCACCAGAATATTCACTAAAGCCACATAGCTATTAGTGTCATGCAGATTATCCGTTTGTGAACTTTATCTGGTAGATTATTAATGTTGGCTTAACTTTTTCCTGTACCACTATCTTTTCTCTCCACACGTTTTGTTGCTTTCTTTAATGAACTGAATCTTTTCCATGAAGCAGTATTATTTTTGTGCTTTGAAACTGTAATTCAAGTTCAAAGCATCTGATATGGGTTTTTAAATTACACATTTGGGCTAGTTATTTTGAAAATAAGGTAAATTTGTAATTGGGAATCAATTACAGTGTATTAAAATAGTTTTAATTTGTTAAAGATTTGGGAAAACTTCCTGTCAATTTAGAAGGATTTCTGTGATGCTGTCAGCAGTGTGTTAGCTGAGCTGTTGCCTATAAATAAATAGTAACAAGTAATTATGTTAATAATAGACCTACTTTAAAAATTAAAAACTTGGTTTCCTCCTGAGTTTTATCATCAGTTATTTGAAAATGGGTGTTTTATGATACAGGAATGCCTTACCTCAAGGATTGGCAAACTGCAGCTCATGAGCCTGGTTTTGTATGGCCTGCTGAGGTTTTACAACATTTTTAAAGGTTGCATTAAAAATATGTAAGTGACAGAGACAAGAAGTGTGTATATGTTGCAAAGCTTAAAATATTTACTGTCTGCCCTTTGCTGAAAAAATTGGCCTACCCCTTGCATTACAGCTTTCCAGGTGGCTCCAACAAGTGAATAAAGCACTTCAGACTTAAAATCAGGTAGATGCTGCAGTGTGCTGCAGTGTTAGCATGAACTGTTTAATTCGGATATGCCAGAAAAAAAATTCAACTTTTACTTCTACAA
The DNA here is from genome assembly GCF_019923935.1 of Bubalus bubalis. Taxonomy (NCBI): domain Eukaryota; kingdom Metazoa; phylum Chordata; class Mammalia; order Artiodactyla; family Bovidae; genus Bubalus; species Bubalus bubalis. The sequence continues at coordinate 71,879,779 of NC_059160.1, forward strand.
AAATTCCATTTTATGATACTGCTGCTGCTGCTACTGCTAAGTCGCCTCAGTCGTGTCTGACTCTGCGACCCCATAGATGGCAGCCTACCAGGCTCCCCCGTCCCTGGGATTCTCCAGGCAAGAACACTGGAGTGGGTTGCCATTTCCTTCTCCAATGCATGAAAGTGAAAACTGACAGTGAAGTCGCTCAGTCGTGTCTGACTCTTAGTGACCCCATGGACTGCAGCCTACCAGGCTCCTCCGTCCATGGGATTTTCCAGGCAAGAGTACTGGAGTGGGGTGCCATTGCCTTCTCCGTTATGATACTATAGAACTCCATGTACTATGTCGAATATTTGTGGAAGTAATGGTTTATTTAAGAACTCAAACTCGGTTAAATCTTTAATGAAAATTTTAAATAAATTATCATTTGTTTCTTAAAATGTTTATTCATAAAGGAACATTCCATGGTTCTGTTGTGTTGCAAGTAGTGGTTGGATATCGAGGAGTATTTACATAGGAAAGGAGAACAGAAAATGGAAAAATAACAACAGATACCTTTGTCTATCCTTCTGCTGTTTTATAACTAGAAGTGTTAAGCTGTTTGTTCTTCCGCATATTTAACTTATTAGAGTAGCTCTCCTTGTTAATTTGAACCATTATGTTTGTTTTTAACGGTAATTAATAAGAGCAGTCAAGCTATTTATAATCTTTAGCCTCCATTTTTATATTTAAATTACACAGCAAGTAAACTTAGAAATTCATTTAATTTTGCATTACTTGAAATATGTTTAGTCTAATTTTTCACGTTCTGTATAGTAATGAAAAAATGTCATAAAATACTGCATACTGCATTGAATAGAAACTGAAAAATGTGTATGTAAATACAAGTTAAATACAATGTATGTACTTCATTGATTTTTAAAATATCCACATTTTTCAAAGATGGAATCTTGTTTGTGTCTTTGAAGGATACAGTCTTTGAAAGGAACTAAATGAGTACAAAATCCTTTTCAAAAACTGATATGTTACAAACAGGAATTAACACAGGTCTTCAGCTCTGTGTCAGTTCAGTTCAATCACTCAGTCGTGTCCAACTCTTTGTTACCCCATGGACTGCAGCACACCAGGCCTCCCTATCCCATCACCAACTCCCGGAGTTTACTTAAACTCATGTCCATTGAGTCAGTGATGCCATCCAACCATCTCATCCTCTGTCGTCCCTTGCTCCTCCTGCCTTCAATCTTTCCCAGCATCAGAATCTTTTCAAATGAGTCAGTTTTTCGCATCATGTGGCCAAAGTATTGGAGTTTCAGCATCATTCCTTCCAATGAATTTTCAAGACTGATCCTTTAGGATGGACTGCTTGGATCTCCTTGCAGTCCAAGGGACACTCAAGAGTCTTTTCCAACACTACAGTTCAAAAGCATCAATTCTTCTCACCTTTCCTTATAGTCCAACTCTCACATCCATACATAACTACTGGAAAAACCATAACCTTGACTAGAATGGCTTTTGTTGGCAAAGTAATATCTCTGCTTTTTAATATGCTGTCTAGGTTGGTCATAACTTTTCTTCCAAGGAGCAAGCATCTTTTAATTTCATGGCTGTAGTCACCATCTTCAATGATTTTGGAGCCCAAAAAACAAACTCTGGCATTGTTTCCATTGTTTCCCCATCTATTTACCATGAAGTGATGGGACCAGATGCCGTGATCTAGTTTTCTGAATGTTGAGTTTTATGCAAACTTTTTCACTCTTCTCTTTCACTTTCATCAAGAGGCTCTTTAGTTCTTCTTCACTTTTTGCCATAAGGGTGGTGTCATTTGCATATCTGAGGTTATTGATATTTCTCCTGGCAATCTTGATTCCAGCTTGTTCTTCATCCAGTCCAACGTTTCTCATGATGTACTCTGCATATAAGTAAAGTAATAAGGGTGACAATGTACAGCCTTGACATACTCCTTTCCCGATTTGGAACTGGTTTGTTGTTCCATGTCCAGTTCTAACTGTTGCTTCTTGACCTGCATACAGATTTCTCAGGAGGCAGGCAGGTCAGGTGGTCTGGTATTCCCATCTCTTGAAGAATTTTCCACAGTTTGTTGTGAACCACACAGTCAAAGGCTTTGGCATAGTCAGTAAAGCAGTAGATGTTTTTCTGGAGCTCTCTTGCTTTTTCGATGATCCAGTGGATGTTAGCAATTTGATCTCTGGTTCCTCTGCCTTTTCTAAATACGGCTTGAAGATCTGGAAATTCACAGTTCACATGCTGTTGAAGCCTGGCTTGAAGATTTTTGAGCATTACTTTGCTAGAGTGTGAGATGAGTGCAGTTGTGTGGTAGATTGAGCATTCTTTGGCATTGCCTTTCTTTGGGATTGGGATGAAATCCTTTTCCAGTCCTGTGGCCACTGCTGAGTTTTCCAAATTTGCTGGCATATTGAATGAAGCACTTATACAGCATCATCTTTTAGGATTTGAAGTAGCTCAAGTGGAATTCCATCACCTCCACTAGCTTTGTTTGTAGGGATGCTTCCTAAAGCCCACTTGACTTTGCATTCCAGGATGTCTGGCTGTAGGTGAGTGATCACACCATCGTGATTATCTGGGTCGTGAAGATCTTTTTTGTACAGTTCTTCTGTGTATTGTTGCCACCTCTTCTTAATATCTTCTGCTTCTGTTAGTTTCATACCATTTCTCTCCTTTATTGTGCCCATCTTTGCGTGAAATGTTCCCTTGGTATCTCTAATTTTCTTGACAAGATCTCTAGTCTTTCCCATGTTAATATTGTTGTATGGAGTTTTCAAAATCTTGTATTGCTTGTGCTTTATCTAATCCTCATCAGTGTAATATAACCAGAAATATGTTCTCTTGATGTTTCTTTATCAAAGCTTTAATCTTCTCTAATTTAGAGTAAGTGAATATGAGTTCTGTTTGATTTTTTAGTTATATGCAAAGTGATTTCTGGTGTCTACTTACAAAAATTAAAACAGTAATTATTGGGAGGAAGGTTCAAAAGGGAGGGATATGTATACCTGTGGCTGGTTCATATCAAGGTTGACAGAAAACAACAAAATTCTGTAAAGCAATTATCCTTCAATAAAAAAATAAATTAAAAAAAAGGCAGAAATTGCCTGAACTTATCTTTTATAATTGAATAACTTTTTGAAGCAATACTAAACAAAATTTACTTTTTCTTATTTTCTAGTTCTTATTCACATGAATGTATATCTTTCATAGTAATAGTTGAATGCTGTATTTTACTTTTTAAAGTATATAGCTATTTAGCTCTCGTCATGATTATTTCTAATTTAATAATATCCCAACAGAAGTGATCTCATATATAAATCATCTTTTAATCATTAAATGCTAACATTGACTACAGATTTTTTGGTATTTATAAATAATACTGAAATTATCACACTTAAAAAAAAAATAGCCTATAGGTTATTGTTAGCATCTGAAAACCCTGGCAGTAGTTACACATAAGTAATGATGCCTAGCAAGATTAGTTTTGCTTCATAAAATTCTTTATTATACTTTCAAATTTGATATATTAAAATAACATTAGAAAGTAAACTGATCAAATGAGAACATTGTAATTTCCAATGCTGTTGAAGAATCTGTTGTTAAAATGCAGTAGCTATTACATATAAATATTTTTAAAGAATTTTATAAAGTGACTTCTTGTTTCTATTTCTACTTTTAGAAATTCATTTTTTTGCACTTCCAAAAGTATATAAAGACATACTTTTGAATAGAATACAAGTTCCCATGAGCATGGAGAATTTTGGCTTTTTGCTTAGTGCTCCATTTCTAGGTCCTAGAACAGTACCTGGCACATAGTGGGCCCTCAATAAATATTTTGAATGAAAGAATTTTTAAGGATGTTTATTACAGTATTATTTGTTATACTCAAATAATTGAAACTATTTCATGTTCATTAGTGAGAGGGTGATGGTGTAAAATAACCACACAATGGAATACTGTTGTACTGGAAAAAATTGGAGTTGTCTCATGAATATTTATACTGATATACATTGACAACACCAGTTCATTCTGTGAAAAAAGCAAGTAGAAAAACAGTTTGTATAATACAACACCACTTTGGTTTTTAATATTTTGATTAAAAAAAATACATAATCCACTTATGCATAGCACTTCTTAAACTTTCAGGTTTCAGGATCCTTTTGTAGTCCTAAAATTACTGATGATCCTAAATGGCATTTGTTTGTAGAATATATATATATGTATTTATTTATTTAGATATGTATTTGCCATATTAGAAATTAAAGCAACATTTTAAAGTTTACTTATTCATTTAAAATAAGAATAATGACTTTATTACATGTTAGCATAAATAGTGTGTTTTATGAAAAATACAAGTTTCCAAAGTAAAAACATTTAGTGAGAAGTGGCGTCGGTTTACATTTTTGCAAATCTCTTAAATGTCCAGGTTAATAAAAGACAACTGAATTCTCATATCTGCTTCAGTGTTCAATCCATTGTGATGGTGTTTTGGTTGAAGTACATCACAAAAATCTAGCTTCACACAGATAGGTAGTCAAAACAGGCAAAAGTATTTTAATTCTCAAGTCAGATAGATACTCTTCTTTGATACAGCATCAAAACTCTACAAGTAATAGTTTCTTAAAGATTAGTGTAGTATAGAATTTAAAGCCATGACAGTGAACTTTTCATACTAAGGCCTTTTAGTCTGTTTTGCAGTTAGAATGGATTTTTTACCTATGCAATATTTTATAGCTTATGATTGGTCATTTGGAAAATATTGGGTCACTAGTTATTCAGATCTTCCAAATGTTGACACATTTTAATATGCTATACTCTAAAGTCACATTTGTGAATATCACAGCACAGTCTCATTTCAAAAGTTTTTTAAGCACTGAAATTGTTAAGCTCATAATAATGGATGTAAGTTTTAAAAATTCTGCTTTTCACTTCATTTGAAAGCTTTAATTTTATTGTGAATAACACAATCAGTTGTTTCTCTGAAACTGATGGGCATATTCATTCACTTGTTGAGAAAATGGCTGTGAAACCCAAGTCTAAGTAATTTGTCATTTTGTTCATCTACAAATAGCATTCCATTAAAAAGAAAAAGTGACTAATTCACTCTTATCATGATGGTACTTGAAAAGCAAATTTTAAAAACAATCTAGATTTATTTTTTAAATAAAAAATGAAAAAGCATAGCAAAATGTTAACAGTGGTTATCTTAGGGTGGTGGGGAAATGGTGACTTTTTTCTTTTATTTCTTTTCATTTTTCTGTATTGAATAATACATATTTATTATCTAGTTTAAAGTGTTATATAAGGTATGTTATTTATAGGACAGCTTACACATAAAATCAAGTGAATGTGAATTATTAAGGTTATTTTCTTTATTTTTCTTATTAGGATTTAGGTCCTGAATATGAAGATATATTTAACATCTCATTACAGTGGATTTTTGAAAATGGAAAAGATGTTGGAATAAGGTAAAGGATTTGGTTTCTACTTTGTCTATTTTGTAGTCTAAGCAGTGATTTTGACTGAATTCTCCCTTGATTATTTTTGCATAGGTGTGTTGGTTATGGCCCTGAGGAAGAATTGACAGATATAGTTGATGTTCAGTTTTTACAATCCACAAGACCACAGATGTCCTTCTGGTGTCGTTTTCGACGTGCTTTTGTTACTGTCACCCACAGGTTATTGTTGTTATGCTTAGGTAAGTTGTGAGAATGAGAAAGATACATTGTAGTCTAGATTTTTGCATGTGTATTTCATCAAATGCCAGGGTTGAGAATATACTTCTGTAATAGTTGTCATTATAAATCACATCCAGAAGTCTTCACTAAGATATAGTAATATTGAGGGTTTTTATAATGTCAGTTGGCTTCCCCGGTGGCTCTGATGGTAAAGAATCTGCTTGCAGTGCAGGAGACCCAGGTTTGATCCCTGGGTGAAAAAATCCCCTTGAAAAGGGGATGGCAACCCACTGCAGTATTCTTGTCTGGGAAATCCCATGGACAGAGGAGCCTGGTGGCTATAATCCATTGGGTTGCAAGAAGTTGTACACAACTGAAGGGACTAACATACACAATGTCAGTATCAATCTAAGGGCTTAAGAAACAGTGCTATGAGAAGTAGGAATCAGACTTTGTCATATGAATGTTACAGAAAAAGCAAATACAGTGCATAGGTAGAAATCCACTTTAGGAAATAGAGCAGGAAGATACAAAAATTAGCTTATTTTTTAAATACTGGGTTAGGAATTAACTTTTTAAAAATTATTTTTAATTTTAAAAATATTATTTATCCAAATTAAAATTTTCATTCAGGCCTCCTAATTTTATGTGACTATTAGAAATTTCTTCTCTTTTCTACCCAAGTCCTTTAAAAATAATTTAGTTTGCTTAAAATTAAATGTTTACAGTCTCATAAGACTCACTTTACTAGTAGCTTAATGCTGCAAAGAAAAAGGTTTGTGAAGCATGTTACTTTGTACTCAGAAAAAAAAAAATGGAATTTAAATGTTCAGTTGTCAACCCAAAGAAGAAATTTTTTTCTGGAAAGATTAAGTGACACACTGGGAAATGTTTAATATTAAATTTTTATATTTAATTTTATTATATAGCTAAATCAAACCACTGTCTTGAAGACTTATTCCACTATCCCATTATGGCAGTTAAAATAATCACCTGTAGAAACTGTCAAAATGGCTTTTTCTCCTTCTACTTTGTTATACCAGATTTAACAACTGACGGTTGTTTCAGGTTGCAACAAATATTACTGAATGCCACTGACCACAATTTTAAAACACAATATATGTAAATATTACAGGTGTAGTGATGGTTTGTGTTGTTCTGCGTTACATGAAATATCGCTGGACAAAAGAAGAAGAGGAAACAAGGCAGATGTATGATATGGTGGTAAAGATTATAGGTACAGTATTTGTAAAAATCTGAAGTATTCTAGAATACTCATCATGTGATAAATTACATGGTGTCCAATAGTTGTTTTCTTTATAAATTTTTTTGATTTACTTTCAGATGTTTTACGAAGTCATAATGAAGCTTGCCAGGAAAATAAAGATTTACAGCCTTACATGCCTATTCCCCATGTGCGAGATTCTTTAATACAGCCTCATGACAGGTGTGTTCAAAGCCTTATGAGCTGAAGTAAATCAGAATGTTACCTTCTGCAGTCATGAAAATCGCATTGAGAGTTATGACCCTTCTCAACAATAGCTGTTTTACTATACAGGTGTCTTTTTGTACTTTAAACTCTTCTAAGCTTTCATCTATTATCGGTCTGATTTTAAGTGGCATAAGAGACAACTGGATTTCTAAGCATACTTTTCTTACTTTTTAAAAGTCTCTACCTTATTTCCTTCAATTATATCCTGATAAATAAACAGAGACAGACAGTAGCCAGTGATGTTTTACTAATGTTTTAAAATACTTTATTTTGTTGTTAATGAAGCTTTTTAAATAAAAGAATTCAACAACAACTTCTTGAAAATAAAAGATGATGTCACATCCTAAAGCAGTGTTCTTACCCTGTGTAAGATGTGTAGCAACATATCAGAATCATCAGTAGAGCTTTTGAGAGGGGAAAATACCAATTCATTGTTCCACCTCTGGACATCCAAATATGATAAATTTGATGGGAATTTCAGGCACCTTAATCTTTTTGGGAAAAACTGCATAAGCATTGATAAGAACAGCCCTAATTAAGAATAACAACTACTACCTTCAGTTACTAATATTTGAAAAAGATGACAAACAAAGATGATAGTAAATTTGTCATTTTCCTTCAAATGATAGGAAGAAAATGAAGAAAGTCTGGGATAGAGCTGTTGACTTCCTTGCTGCTAATGAGTCTAGAGTTCGCACAGAAACACGAAGAATAGGTGGTGCAGACTTTTTAGTTTGGCGGTGGATCCAGCCTTCTGCCTCCTGTGACAAAATATTAGTAATACCTTCTAAAGTGTGGCAAGGTCAAGGTATGTATGCTTAAACAACAAAAAAACATAGATAATTTTTTCAAATATAAAATTCTTATGTGTTTAAAATAGTACAACTGAAAGATATATGATGGCAAAGCTCCCTTCCAGCCCCATCCCATAGAAGGAGTCAGTGTTAGCTTCTTACTGTCCTCCCACTTTTCTGTGTGCTAATACAAATAACGTGGTTTGTCTTCACAGTGATATAGTACTAGATACATTACTTTGATTTTTTTCTCTTTCACTTACTAAAAGCAACCTAGTATTAAAGATCTAACTGCATTCTTTTCCCCTAATATTTTTTGTGCAGATAATTTGTAATATATAATTTATATATTTCTTATTTATATATACATATTTATATATGCACAAGTATATATTTATTTTATATTTAAAACATATGTAAGTGAAATCATAACTTTTTAACTTCTCTTTTTTTCTATTTTTGCTTGCCTTTTTCATTAAGAGTCTTTCACCAATGAGATACTTGCATATCTCATGCCAAGTCACTTTTGTGGATGTCTTTCCATATTTTTCTTAATGTTGGTATAGTTGCAAAAACAGATAAAGTTTATAGGAGGATTTGGTGTTTGGTTGCCTTATGTACCCGAACCTCTACAAGTAATAACTGTTAGCACATTTGAATTTTTTGTGTATTAATGATTAATTGCAAAAAGAAATCTCATGGCTAGTTTAATTTGTATTTCAGAACTAGTAGTGAGTTGAGTTTCTTTTAATCTTGTTGGATAGAAAGCATATTTATCAATGCTTACTATATTTAGACTATATGGGAAAGGTAAGTTAATTGTTTTGAAATTGAAATAAAATCCAATCTCTCCCTTTTTTCTCTAATTGAGTTTCACTTTCAAAGACCTTGAATAATAGGTTCCGTAATCGTGGCATAAAAATGAAGCTTTGTTGCCAAGATGACACTAAACCATTAACTATTTGTTTTAAAGGGTGCATGCTGGGGAGTTCCCTGGTTAGCATTTCAGGCTTTCACTGCCATGGTCCAGGATCAGTCCCTGGTCCGTGAAGTGAGATATCCCAGAACCGAGTGTTGTGGCTAAATAACAAAATGGTGCGTGTCTGAAGAGTTGGTATAATAGTTACAGTAGTCTTTTGAGTTCACTACCCCTGCAGGCTATTGTCATGTAATGGTACTTTCCCCAAGTAACTGTTAAATAATCAACCGTACTGAATTTTTAGTTCAGTTTCTAAATAGTACTTAAGTAAGAAATTGATGATAATATTAGTATGTCTAAAGGTATTTTAAAGCACCAGTTAAAAATTAAACACTATCTGCTGGGAAGCACAAGAATTATCTATGCTTCTGACAAATGTCATGTTTGGAATAAATAGCATTCATTTAAAGGACCCAAAGGTAGCTCCTGAGGTATTTAAAATGTATCTTTCAGTAGCTACTGTATCTTTACATAGCCATGGGAATTAGAGTTTAGTTAGATCAATCAGTTTGATCTTTTGAACTACTTTCTGACTAGAATTGGCCAGGGATAGTTTCTTCCAGGTCTTTTATTTTCTGGAGTCTTGGGTGTAGGCTAAAATAAGGTGATATGAATGTTTCTGTTTTTTCTGGTTGAACCCCTGCTAACCTAGGTCATTATTAGAATTTCAAGGAAGTCAGGCTGTCTACAGCTAAAAGGTCATCTAAGAACAGAATCTATATACAGCTAGAGAAGTTCGGAAGGTACTAGAGGTTCACAGACCTTCTTGATGTGAGATTTGGCAAAGATTTTTCATATCTAGTGACTATACCTCTATCCCATGTCAAACACTGTTTGAATATTCATACTCCAGATGTTTCTTATTACTGACACTTCTGAAAACTTTAATTGATACACTCTGGTTTTGGTCTTGAACTCATCCTTTCAGCCTTCCTGCTTCATGTATTTGGGGACTCCAGAATCTCTGATTCTTCAGTGCAGATTCTTTCTCCAGTTCTTTAGCCTTTCTCCTATCTTTAGTTCTTTTCCTGTCCATCTTAGTTTCCTTGGTCCATCTTTTCAGTCACTCGCTTGATAGTACCCTTATGTCATCACCTGTCCTTAATCTTACCCTGGTAAATTCCAACCAAGGATGGAACTGTTTATCTCTGCTTGTCTGTATGCTAATGACTGAGCAGGGCAAGGAAAGTCATAACCACTTGGCAGACTGGCACCTTTATAAATAATTAACCACAAGTAGGTTGTTAGTACTACTTGCCTTTCTTGTTCTTACCATTTTTTGCTAGTCACTTCAGTTTCCTATTCTACTCAATTGCAGTTTTAGATCTCATCCCCTCTTTTCAAACCTTTGCTCTTCTCTGTCTTCTGATTCTCAGTTGATGACTCAAATAGAAGCAATTGGATTGTATCTGCCTCAAATTTCCACCACCAAATCCATAGAATTACCAGAATCTGTCCTATCCTGGTAGCTCAGATGGCAAAGAATCTGTCTGTACTGTGGGAGACCTGGGTTTGATCCTTGGGTTGGGAAGATTGCCTGGAGAAGGAATTGGCAGCCCACTCTAGTATTCTTTCCTGGAGAATTCCATGGACAAAGGATCCTGGCAGGCTGTAGAGTCCATGGTGTTGCAAAGAGTCAGACATGACTGAGCAACTAACACACAGACATGCTCATCCTCACCTCCTGTTGCAATCAAGGAGCTGTCTCACTTAACAGGGACCCAGCCCTTCTCTTTAGAGGATCCCTCTGGATCTCATTCCCTCTAGTCTTCTCACATATCTTCCCTTACTGTGTTTTAAATTCCTGCCTCTCCTGGATCTTTTCATTAGCACTGAAACATATTGTAGTCTCATCTTTAAAACACATTGTTGCACTATACATTGTCCTGTAGCCGTCACCCTGTGTCTCTACCTGCATATAGCCAAACAGCATTAAACAGTTTACTCACTGTCTTTACTTTTTCACCTCCCATTTATTCTTTGCTGCTAAGTTGCTTCAGTCGTGTCCAACTCTGTGCGACCCCGTAGACGGCAGCCCACCAGGCTCCCCCATCCCTGAGATTCTCCAGGCAAGAACACTGGAGTGGGTTGCCATTTCCTTCTCCAGTGCATAAAAGTGAGAAGTGAAAGTGAAGTCGCTCAGTCGTGTCCAACTGTTAGCGACCCCATGGACTGCGGCCCACCAGGGTCCCCTGTCCATGGGATTTTCCAGGCAAGAGTACTGGAGTGGGGTGCCATTGCCTTCTCCCCATTTATTCTTTAGCTGACTTCAATCTGTTACCCATCCCCATCATTTCAAGGAAATAGCTCTCAGACTTCGATGTTGCTAATTTCAATGGACATTTTTCTTTCTTGTCCTTATTTTACTTAGCAGTATTCACAATTGAACCTGCCTTGGTACTTTCTTGTTTTGTGGTTGCCACTTTCTTCTGGTTTTCATCCTACTTCTTAGCATTTCTTAATTCTTTTTTTCCAAATTTTCCTGGACCTCTAAGTATTGAAGTCTTTCCAGGCCATCTTTTATCTTCTCCTGGTCTTCTCAAATGATCCTATGCTGCAACTTCATTTGCTATATATATGTTGATAACTTTCAATTTTATATCATGCACTAAGTCTTCTGTTTTGACTTTCAGATTTTTATACACAGCTGTGTACTTGTCTTCTGTACTAAGAAGCACCAGACTTTCAACACATGCACGAACATAATGTCATCTCTCTCCAAACTGACCTCTCCTCCAGTGTCCTGTTTAATTAATGATACTGTCCCCTCTTCAGTCGGTTCTGTCAAAAACCTGGGAGTCATCCTTAATCTCTCCCTGAGTCCCTACATGTGCGGTCATTAAACAAGTCATGTCAAATCTGTTCCATAATAGATTTGACTGATTCTGTCCACTTATTTCCATCTTCATCATTGACCTGTCTTATCCACATTGCCATCATCTCCCTCTTGGACAACGTAATAACCTCTGACTGGTCTCCTTGCATTCAGTTTTTACCTCCATCTATTTTCCACATAACAGTCTATTTAAAAATTTTAAGAGATCCCATCTTACTATCCCTGTCCTTAAAACATTTGGTGGATTCCCATTGCTCTTATGGTAATGTCCAAGTACTTTAATGTGGCTTACATAGTCCTCCGTAATCCAGCATCTTCCTCAGGTTTATCTTTCTGTTGTTCCATCTCTAGTCACAGTGGCTGTCTTTTAGCTATTTGAATATATCAAGTTCCTTCTTGCCTTGGGCTTTGTATAAGCTGTCACCTTTGCTTTAGATGTCCTTTACACCTCTCTTTATTCTGCCTCTGTTTGTTTATTGTTTAGGTTTCAGCATAAATTTTTTCTTTTTTAATTGAAAGATAATTGCTTTATAGAGTTTTGTGGTTTTCTGTCATACATCAACAAGTATCAACCATAGGTACACCCTCCTCAGTGTTATCTGATATTCACAGATGGGCTTAAGTACATTGACAGCTTTCTATACCCTTCTTTCTTAGAATTTGCCACAGTTATAATTTCTTTGTTGATACTGTTTTTCATCTGTCTCCCCCACTGTAAAGTGTGAGATCAGTGACTCTGTGTCTGTCTTGTGACTGTGTGTGTCTTATTCACCTTGATCCAGGGATCTAGCTCATAGTAAAAGCATGCAATGAATATTTTTTGAATGAACTCAGTGACTGAATACCTTTCAATAAAATGGAACACTGGAAAATAGTAAAACTAATTTGTTTTTTTACAGCATTTCACTTAGATAGAAGAAATTCACCACCAAATAGTTTGACACCATGTCTGAAGATTCGAAATATGTTTGATCCAGTTATGTAAGTATTATGACAAAAGGTACATGCAATTTTTTAATATTTGGATGAAAAATACATGATAGTCTTACAATGCTGTGTCTATAATTGAAAAATCTCCTTTACTTCTGAATCTTAACTACCAAAATGTTACGGTTTTCCCAATTCTTCTTTTTAAATTTGAAACAAAGTTTTCCCAAAAGACACAGGTGTATAATGATTTGAAAAACTTTTTAAAATCTTTGTATTTACTGTGAATCCCTATAGAAGACAGATGCTTGAATCAGATTAATGACAGATATGATGATAATCAACAGTATCCTTTATTAAATGTATGTCATGTTTGCCACCACTCTTTGCCTCTGTAGGCAATATAAATAAAAATATCTGCTGTCTTAAAATTTCCAAACCCTTATAAAAAATTTTCTACGAAAGGTACATACCCTCCTTTCTATAAGATTTGTCTACCTGTCATTGCAATATTTGAGGAACTTTTATGTCCATTTACCATTTGAGAAACTTTTCTATATAATTACAGTGACACGTGCATTCCAGAATATAGTATAGTCAGAAGTTATTTCTTTAAAATCCATAATATTTTGCAAATAAGCTGTAATAATCTTTAGAATTTGCTTCCTAGAGGTGACTGCTTATCTGTCCAATAATAGGACAAATCAATTCTATTTTTTTTTTAAAAGCTGATGGTGGAAATAGTATTATATATAAAATATGCATAATTCCCATCTGATAACTCATTTATTTCAAGAAATAGTTGATATGGTAGATTAAGTAATGGTGAAATTGTTAATGTGACAAAGGACTGTCAGCATACACACACACAACACACACCCCCTTCATTTTGCAGAGGTAGAAACGACAGTGTGGTGATCCCTCTACTGGGAGTCTCACCCTATACCTTAGAGATTAGGAAGTCTATGCCAGCCCAGTATTTTATTACCTGAGATGAAGATTTATGATTTGAAGTGGAATGGCCTTTTCCTCTGCCCCACCGTCTGTATCTCACAAGGAAGACAAATGTGTGTTACTATAAACAGAACCTCTTTCATAATAGTAAAGTGACTTATTTTTGCAACATGTTTGTCATGTATAAAGTTTCTAATATTTTGGAAAAAAACAGCTCAGAATATAATATTTACTAAGAATTTTCCTTAAGTTAGGAATTTGAAACTGTCATTAAAAAATAATACTTTTATAAGTTTACCACAACTCATTGAAGTGTTTGTTAACACTTGTTTAGATAGAAAAGAGAAATGACTGTAAGTGCAAAGGATTTTAAACATAAAATTGAAAACATATTTATCTTGCTATGGTAGGCTGATCCTTCTTGCTATGGTAGGCTGATCCTTCAATGCCTCAGCTTGTACAGGCTTACACTGGAAAGTGAGAACATAGCTGGGATTTCTGAATGCCAACATTTTTTAAATCTACCTACTGCTAGTAACAAGCATTTATATACTATTAGTTTTTTACAATATATGGTTTTTAAGCTGTCCTGATTCTAGTTAGGTATATGGTGATGCTAGTGGTAAAGAACCCACCTGCCAATGCAGGAGACATAAGAGACGCAGGTTCAGTCCCTGGGTCAGAAAGATCCCTTGGAGGAGGGCATGGCAACCCACTCCAGTATTCTTGCCTGGAGAATCCCATGGACAGAGGAGCCTGCCAGGCTACGGTCCATGGGGTTGCAGAGTCAGACACAACTGAAGCAACTTAGCATGCACTCGTTGAAGAGACAGAAAACTTCTTTCTGAGTAAGAATATGGCTGTTGATTTTTGTTTTCATTAATTTTTTAGGGAAATAGGGGATCAGTGGCATTTGGCAATTCAAGAAGCAATTTTAGAAAAATGCAGTGATAATGATGGCATTGTTCACATTGCAGTAGACAAGAACTCTCGTGAGGTAAAGTAACTTTCACTATTGAATTCTACATTTTGAATTGTTGCTATTAAACTAAGACTATTTCTTTCTTCCTTTTTGTTTTCTTTTTAAAATATTACAGGGTTGTGTATATGTTAAATGTCTGTCTCCAGAATATGCTGGGAAAGCTTTTAAGGCATTGCATGGCTCTTGGTTTGATGGTAAGAAATTTGAATACTACAAACATTTTGAAAAGATAAATTATGGCTTACTGTTAAATTCCACCAGATTTTAAAATAAAGAATCTTAGGTTATCATTTGTAGAGTAATAATTTTAATTATTTTATTTGTGTTCATTTATCTTTTACCACAGTTTGTTTTCTATTAATATTAAGCACATTCATACAGATCTAAAATATTATTTTTATCTTACAACAGGGAAATTGGTTACAGTAAAATATTTACGACTAGATAGATATCACCATCGCTTTCCCCAGGCTCTTACTTGCAACACTCCCTTGAAGCCATCAAATAAACATATGAACTCTATGTCTCATCTTCGTCTTCGGACTGGCCTAGCCAATTCTCAAGGAGGTTCCTGAAAAGACTTTCTTCCACTCCTAAGACTGTTCTTTACAGTAGGAAAATTCCTGTTTGGCTTCCTGTCTCCCTTTTTCAATGCTTTTTGTATGTAATATTTTTATTGAATACAGCTCTGTTTGAACGTTCCAGAAATCTTAAGGTTCCAAAGGGACGTGGCAGTGAGGCAGCAGTGCTGGGTAGATAGAGTAATTGTTTGGTTCAGTGTTTGGAGTTCAGTTAAGCCAATGCACTTAAAAGTTTTGCATGAGGAACATTGACCTTATTAAGCATTTTCAAATGTGATGGTTGTATTTTTGCACCAAGAAGTGTTTGAATAACCACACAAAAGCATGGGGAAAAGGCTTCTTGTTTTTTCCATAATTTCCTGTAAACTGATATTGTGAATTTTTTTATACAGTCACCTAAATAGTTCCTTACAGGCTAATGTGGTAAAACTATTAATTTCCCAATTTAACCTTAGGTTTCTATTGCTTGTAAGAGATTCATTTGCTACAGCTGGAATATGGGAAAATCAATTTGGGTTTAGTGGTTACATAAAATTGTAAGTGGATGTACATGTACTTAAACTGGCTTTTGTATATATGTATAAATGCTGGTGACGGCCAAAGTAGTCTGTTTTGTGAGGATGTCTGCATTAAAGCAGTAAAATAAGCTTCCTATTTTATTCATAATCTAATGTGTGTATATATATGTATGTGTATATATGTGTGTATGTATATATATATGTGTGTATGTGTATATGTGTATATATACACACACATATATACATATGGCTGTACTATCATACAGATCAAACAGCCAAACACCTGGAAGTATTAGATACAAGTTTAAAATAACTTTTATAGGTTTTATATAAAAATGTCTGAGTATGATTTTGTGTGAAAGTTCCAATATCAGTTGTAATAGATTCAAATTTATGTGAGCAATAAAAAAGCAATTGGCAGATATTGGGAAACTATTTTGTGAAAAGCTGTATTTATTATAAATACTAGGGCTATGACATAGTACCACTGGGATTAAGTCATTTTCCCAATCTATTTATAATTTAATGAAATGTTAGCTTCCCTGTTATATGTCAAGTTTAAAACAGGGCACATTGTTGCAGCAAAATGTGTATTTGAAAAATTCCGTTTGCAATTTTGGGTTATGAAAGGTCGCAGTATATTAAATGCACGAGTGATGGTCACTTTGTGCCTGGGTATTTACTTTGTTTCAGTAAAGTTACTTTATTATGGTTTATGATTTCAGATTACAATAGTTATGGAGCAAAGTTTACTTGTAGCAATTGGCTTTTTAAAAATAACCTGTTGATATATCATTGTCAGTCCAAATGAATATGTGAAAAAGCTGAAATTGTACCAATTTTGATTTTGTTTAAAGCTCAGTTTCCTTTTATTTAAAATTGTATATGTGTTAGGTTTGCAGCATGAACTTGCACAGTTAATGCACGTTTCCTGGTTAAGTAAACATGATGCACACTGTTCTGTAACAGAAAACCTTATTGTGCCTTACCTATGTGCTTTTGTGGGCACCATGTTTATGAAGAATAAAAAATGATTTGTTATCTGAAGAGAATAAATTTTAAATTCTCAGTTTATGTCTCAGATGCTAACGTGTGAAAATATAAATATATATATATAATATATATAATAACCAATCTTTCTGTATTTTATGTGCATCACAGTGATTTATCTGAGCTTAGTGACCCCATCTTGTGACCTGTTACAAGAGTGAATGTAAAAAAATAGTTGTGGCATTTTAAGAGGTCGCCTTTCGATGCATATGCATCTTTTTCTTGCTTCTAAAACATATTCCATGTAAGCATTGTACTTATTATTGTAATATATACTATTATGCAGCTTATTTTACCTGAAACTGTTAAGCCGACCAAGATCCCTCCCTGCAAGACAGATGGGAATGTGTATAATAACTAGATATTTGAGAAGTTCTGAAGTTTGATGTAATCTGTTACTTGTCCTGTTTAAAAAAAGGAAAAAAATTCTTAATTAAAAATTTATTAGGTTTTTTTTTAATGTGTCTTGGCTTTTAAAAAAATTTTTTTAAGTGCTCTGTGTGTTTATTATATTTTTTTAACTAGTGAAAGTAGATCCCTTTATTTTTAATCTTTTTGGGTATTTGTAAATATACATATGCTATAAAAGTGGATGAAAGTTAATTTTAACTTTCATCCATAAAGTTAATTTTCTTTATGAAAATGTCTTTGTCTAACTTTCAAGTGTTTGGCTCAAAGTGGGGCAAGAATATAGATCAGATAGCACTGCTTAGTTTAGCTAAACATTTTTTCATAGCAAGACTTGCTCAAAAAAGGAAGCCATTCTTTCACACATTCTGGCTCAAACGCCTTATCATAAATAAACAGTCTGTGGTCTTGCTACTTTGAGTAGCGTTGGTTTAGATTTTTAGATGGTTTAATCAAGTAAAAAGAAGACTTAGTTGGTAGAATTTTATTGATTGCTAACAAATGTCAGGCACTGTTATTTGTTAGGAGTACAAAGATGAAAAAGACATGACACAATCTTCAAGATGGTCATAATCTAGAGGAAGAACATAGACAGCTTACTTAAAAGGTACTGTTGAAAATATAATGAGTGAAGAAAGCAGAATAAATTCTGGGAGTATAGAGAGGTATAGATACATTATGTATAGATACCTTATGTATCTTAGTAGTTGGAAAAGATACCAGGACAGATAAAGTATTAATAACATTAGACACTTTTGAATTAGTATAGATACAGTGATACATCTCTTTTCCCCTGAGCTCTCAGGGAAGCTTCTATTCTTGTGATGAGCTCATAAAAATTAATGTGTGGAACCTGAGTTACTACAAAATCCATTTTCATGCTCACTGGTGTGCAGATTCTTGAATATCCTGTGAATATTGAAGCCTCTTATTGAACTTTGTTATATTTTGTGTGCTATTCACTATTTGGATGACAAGTTGTAATTTCCAAGTGAACAATGTCTTGAAGTATCATATGCCCAGAACATTTCCTTTAATCATATTGACCTTACAATTTTCATTCCTTGCTCCTGGTGACATTACATTACTACAGGTCACCTACATGGCGGCTTCACCCTTTTTCCCTAGACTTACCTCATCAAGTCACTTCTTCAGATGACTCAACAAAGAATGTAAATCAAGCAGAGTTTTGGCAGCCACTCTTGCAAAGGGTGTTCAAGAACAGGTATTTAATTGAAAATTAGAAACCATTAGATGTGGTCTAAAGAAACTGTCCATAATGCTCATTCTACTGGTCTAGTGAGCATGACTAGCTACTCCCTTTAAGTCTCACTGGAGAAACTTTATGACTAGAAATACATCCTGATGGTAGATTTCTATACCTAAGAATCTCTGCTTGGGGCAGCAGGATAGACTCATTTTGTTGATTCTTAGACTTTAAAACCAGTAGAACCTGAGTACTTTAGATTTACAGTTTCTTACATGGGTGGACATTGGAGACCTGCACATGCTCCTTAAAGTTGGAAAGAAGGCCATCTAGGTATAGAAAGATCCATATAGTGAAAGCTATGGTTTTTCCAGTAGTCATGCATTGATGTGAGAGTTGGACCATAAAGAAGGCTGAGCACAGAAGAATTGATGCTTTTGAACTGTGGTATTGGAGAAGACTCTTAAGAGCCCCTTGGACTGCAAGAAGATCAAACCAGTCAATCCTAAAGGAAATTAGCCCTGAATATTCAATAACAATGCAGCAGCTTTATTATACATCATTATACAACAGACAAATTCAAAATCTATTTGGCTTAGGAATTTACTAAGAATATAGCTGGCCCACAGATAAGAAAACAGCAACTGAAAAAGGCAAAAATTGTTCATTTTTTAAATTATAGTTGATTTACGTCATTGTGTTTCAGGTGTACAGCAAAATGATTCAGTTATACAAACCAGTCAATCCTAAAGGAAATAATTCCTGAATATTCATTGGAAGGACTGATGCTGAAGCTGAAGCTCCAATACTTTGGCCACCTGATGCAAAGAGTCAACTCATTGGAAAAGACCCTTACGCTGGGAAAGATCAAAGGCAGGAGGAGAATGGGGCGAGAGAGGATAAAATGGTTGGATGGCAACACTGACTCAATGGACATGAATTTGAGCAAACTCTGGGAGGTGGTGAAGGACAGGGAAGCCTGGCATGCTGCATTCCATGGACTCGCAGAGTCAGACACAACTGAGCGACTGAACAAGGCAAGAGAACACATGAAAAAGACAGATTGAGGAGAAACAACCTAGTACGTGTATAAACCTCACACAGTTTCTCATGGTGGAATTACTGAGTACAAGACTATATAGAGACATGAAAGGTAGGTGATGGTCAGTTCATGGAACACGCAGGTTATATTATGAATTTGGATGAAGGTCGTTAAAGGGAGATCGGCTGAGGATTTGTTGGGCTGAAAAATGGAGAAAGGATTTGAAAAATATCCAAGAGATAAAATGGGAAGGACTTAATTGGATATTGAAAGAGAAATTGGTGTCCAATTTTCTAATATAGGAATTCTAATCCAATATTTGGAGAATAGGTGATAAGTGAGAAATTGGATGGGAAAGATGATTAATTGAATTTTTGGATATGTTGAGATTGGGATGGCTATGGAATATCCAGGTGGGTATCCCTAGTAGGTGATTAGATTTTCAATTCTGAGATATTCTGAGAAGAATCTGAGCTGGAGATAGATACAATTTGCAAGTTAAAACCACAGAGGTGAATTAGATGACCGAGAGAGAGAGAGAGAGAGGGAGTCCATATAGAGACAGAAATTTCGTTTAATCCCAGTTCTGCCATATATAGCTATTTGACCCTTCTGTGGCAGTTTGGGTTGGGGTGAGATATTAAAATTCTGAAACAAATTAAGAGGGTAGAATTTGAAAAGGTCTTTGAATGGAGTGATGTTGAAAGAGAAATTTGGTATAACACATTTCTAGCTTGGGCAACGGGTTAGATGGTGTTGACATTCCCTAATTATGGATGGGGATGGGGGGAGGGGAGCCAGATGCTAGTCAGGATACTAGATAAGACTTTCCAGAATTGCAAGAGTTAGGCTAAATAGTCCTTCTGACTTTTCTTTCTCTAGTGTAGGACACTGTTGGAGGAAAGGTGATAGGGACAATCTATCACCCTTGAGACTGTCTCCAAAAAACAGAACTGTTAACTTCCACAAGGTTCTAGCATTGTCTATGATTGTCTAAGAGTGATTGAACATTTTCCTGATTGTAGAAAATGAGATGTTGAGTATATCTGTAAACCTATGACTATTGAAAGAAGGAATAAATACAAAAGTTGGTTTTTAAATAGGATTGTTTGTAAATGGTTTGCCACGCACTCATGACCAGGAACTCGTTTGTTGCTGTATATTATACCCTTATAAAGCCTTTGTAAGCTAGTCAGGTTTTATAGACCTGAAAACCATTTTTTTTTCCCTTGATGACTTCATTTCTCCTTTGATTTATTGAGTTAATTAAAAAACGTAACTTTAAAGGGCAGTTTTAGTTTAATAGTTCCAAGTGCTACAATACTTCCTTTTACTTAAAAAAAAATTAATGTGGATATTTTGAGATTTCATTGACTTTATTTACTACTGAGTAATAGCTAAAGCTCAAGTTGGCCTGTCTTTCTCTAGACCAGTGCTGTATAATACTTAATATAATGTCAACCATGTATAATTTTAAAATTTCTGATGGCCACATTGTAGAAAGTAAAAAAACAGGTGAGATTAATCTTAATGCATTTTATTTAACCTTATATATCCAGGATATTATGATCTCAATATGTAATAAAAGATTTTATTAATGATTTTTTACATGCTTTGACATCTAGAATATAGATTACATTTACAGCTAGGGTGACCCTGTGTTGTATAACTTACAGTACTAAAACTTGTACAGATGGTCACCTTATTTATAGCCCATCTTTCAGATGCTACATTTTCACTGAACACGTTTGATCTATATTTAGGTTTCATAAAATCTGCAGTTTGAAAAGTTTATTCATATACCCAGTTTCTTCCAAATAGACTTAAAAATGTTCCTATAACTAAATCAGGTATCAGTTGTTAAATTTACATTAATTCAAATTAAAAACTTCAGTTCTTCAGTTGTCCCAGCCACATCCTAAGTGCTCAGTAGCTACATGTAGCCAGTGATTACCACATAGACAGTGCCAGTTTAGACAACCTGTACGTTCCTAGCTAAATCCTCGTACTCACCCAGCCACTGTGCTACAGCTAAACTGCGCTGCTTGCCCTTCCCCTTCATACTTAACTTTTGCTTGATTCTGACTTTACTGGCATTGTTGCTATTCTTTTTGCCTGAAACATGCTTCATTTCCTTCTATATACTCAAATGTTGCTCCTCTTCCAGGAAGTAAGTTCCCTTGGGTTGGAACTAATTTCTATCCTGTGCATTCCTGAAGTATTTGATCTCACTTGTCTTATGGTTTTGGCAGTTTCTGTCTTGTGTTCTAATATTCATTAATCTGTTGTAGTTTGGATTCTATCCTTATTACCCCTCTGAAATCACTCTTTAGGGATCACCACAAACTTCCTTTTACCAAATTCTAGAGTCATTTCTATGTCCTCACCTTTCTTGAACTCAGCACCAACTAATATAGCTGATCATTACCTCTGATTTTACTTAAAAATGTTTATTATGAAGTAATTCACACATACTAGAATATATATGAAGGCTTCCCTGATGGCTCAGACAGTAAAGAATCTGCCTGCAATGCAGGAGATGTGGATTCGATCCCTGGGTTGAGAAGGTCCCCTGGAGAAGGAAATAGCTACCCACTCTAGTATTCTTGCCTGGAGAGTCCTCATGGACAGAGGAGCCTGGCAAGCTACAGTCCATGGGGTTGCAGAATCGGACATGAAAAAGCGACTTAACACTTTGACTTTCACTTAGGAAGTGTATATTTTATTTACATTTTGAAGTACAACATCATTTAAAAAATAGAACATTAACTTTGAAGTGCCTCAGTGTCTAGGAGAAGGCAGTGACAACCCACTCCAGTACTCTTGCCTGGAAAATCCCATAGACGGAGGAGCCTGGTAGGCTGCAGTCCATGGGGTCGTGAAGAGCCGAACACGACTGAGTGACTTAGCAGCAGCAGGAGCAGCAGCAGTGTCTTTAATACTTCTCTGTCTTTCCTAACTTCCGGATGACAACTGTCTGAATTTTGTATCAATAAATCTTTTATTTTTCATTATAATTTTACCACATGTTTATGTGTCTCTATAAGTATAGTATTTCCTGCTTTTGGCTTTTCTGTGAATAGAATCAAATTATATGTATACTTTAGTGACTGTTTTTGCTCAACTTCGTTTTTGAGATTCATCTGTATAGATATGCATGTAGCTATCACTCATCATCATGGCTATATAGTATTCTATTACAAAATGCATACCATGATTTATCCATTCAACTATGGACATTTAGATTATTTTTAGTTTTATTATTATTATAATCAAGGTTGTTAGGAACATTTCTTCTTGGACATGTTTCCAGCTGCATGCATTCAAGTTTCCTAGGTCATTGAGACTCAAGAAATATGGTTCTTCAATTAGCAGTATAAACATTACTTGAGAATGTGTTAGTCCAAGCGGATTTGGGGCCCCACTCTAGACTTACTGAATCAGAAATTTTGAGTTGGGGCCTGGTACTCTGTTTTAAGGGCTTCCCTTGTGGCTCAGGTGTTAAAGAATCTGCTGCAATGAAGGAGACCTGGGTTTGATCCCTGGTTTAGGAAGATCCCCTGGAGAAGGGAAAGGCTACCCACTTCAGTATTCTGGCCTGGAGAATTTGGGTCACAAAGAGTTCAACACGACTGAGTGACTTTTACTCTGTTGTAATAAATCCTCCAGATGATGCTGGTGGCATACTGAAGTTTGAGAACCATTGATGTAAGGTGCCCTTTGTGAGATTAATTTGTACCTTCTGATTATGATTTTTGGCTTCCATATTCTTTTTGAAATACTTTTTAATATTTTTTTCCCATGACACTTGAGTACTCCTGATGAGGAAATGATTTACGACTGATGAGGAAATGATTTACAACTAAGGGACTAGACTGAAAAAATCACAAAGCCCATCAGGTGTATTCTACAGTGACGCTCTCAAGGCTCTGGCAAAGCCATAAACTGAAACAGTTTTCTTTTATGATAAAGTCAGCCTGCTCAAAGACAGTCTAGCTGCCAGTTAATCAATTTATTAAAAAACTATAAACAAGACTTACTTGTTTCTAAACTGTCTGCAATTTGTTCCCTCCCTTTCCCCACATTTTGCACATTTTTTTGTCTTTTTTTTTGCTTTGATAAGTTTTTGATTATCTACCTCATGTGACTAAACCTGCATATAAGTAACTGAGTAAATATTTCTGAGTATCCTTTCATATACCACAATTCTGTTACTGTTTTTTTTCTCCTACTTAACTGGTTACTCTTTCAGTCTCCTCTGCCAGCTCCATCCCCTTTACTCAGTCTTGTAATATTGCAGTGCCCTGGGCCATAGTGTAAGCTCCTCTGCTATTCTCTATCTAGATATTTGCTCTAAATAGTCCTGTTTTATGGTTTAGTTGCTAATACGTGTCCGACTCTTACAACCCCATGGACTGTAGCCTACCAGGCTCACTCTGTCCATGGGATTCTCCTGGCAAGAATATTGGAGTGAGTTGCCATTTCCTTCTCCAAGATAGTCCTACATGGGCCTAATGACACAAATTTTTATCTCCAGCCTTGACTCCTCCCCTAGGTCTAGACTTGTTTTTTCAGCTCAGTACTTGATATCTCCATTTGGATGACTAAAGGTTTTTCACCTTTTACATAGCAAAACAAAACACTGATTTCCATGCCTAACTGCCTCCAAACTTATTCTTCTAGTCTTTCCTTTCTCCATAAATTACATACATCTTAAACTGAAAACCTACGAGTTATCCTTTATTTCCTCTTTTCTTTCTCAATTACCACATTCAGTTAGTCCTTTCAGCTCTTCCATATCTATCTAATCTCCTGTCTATCCATTCTCCTGATGCCATCATTTATGTCTTGCCTGGATGGCTATAAAAGCTTCCTAACCTGGTTTCCTTGTTCCCTGCCCAGCAACAGTTAATGTGACATGCAGGAATCAAAGTTGTCTTCAGAAACATATATCAGAACACGACATTCCCTAAAACAAAATCTTGCAATGATTCCCACTGCATTTCAAATAAAATCCATATATTTTATCATGGCCTTCAAGGCCCTGTATATACTGGACTATGCCCATCTTTTCAACTATTTCTCCTATCATGCCTCAGCTTTCTCCACTCATTCTGGTTTACTTTCTCCTCCTCTGATACACAGCTTACCTTCGGGCCTTCATACTTGTTCTGTCTGGAATTCTGTTCCCGGGCCTAGATCTTTACGTTTGATGAAGTCCAATTTACTATTTTGTCATTGTTGTTGCTTGTGTTTTGCTGCCTAAGCCTTTGTATAATCCTAGATCATGATAATTTGTTTTCTTCTAAGAGTTTTATTATTTTTCCTGTCATGTTTAGGTCACTGATCCATTTTGAGCTATGTTTTATATACAATGAGAGGGTAGGGGTCCAGCTTCATTGTTATATATGTGAATATCTGTTTTGGATGTCCTGGCAACATTTGTTGAAAAGACTGTTCTTTGCTCCTCTTGAATTATCTTGTCACTTGTGCTGAAAATTAGTTGACAATAAAAGTGAGTGTTTAGATCCCCACAGAGCCAGGGAGGCACCAGCTGCCCCATGGGGCGGAGGCTGAGTCCGCAGTGTGAGGGAATCCCTGGCCCCTCTGCGCCTATGTCTGGCAGAGCTGGTGTGAGATGAAGAGACAATCCTTCCCAGCCACTGGGATCATCAAGAGTTTTGGCCGGACCTTCAAGCACACACCGAGATAGGAGCCAGACAAAAAGCACAGACTATGGTGCTGAAACAGATTAATAAGGAACTTAGTAATTTGGCCCATGACCCTCCAGCACAATGTTCTGCAGGTCCAGTTGGGGGAAGATATGTTCATAGGCAAGCCATAATTATGGGACCTAATGACAGCCCATATCAAGGTGGTGTATTCATTTTCCTTCAGACTACCCCTTCAAACCACCTAAGGTTGCATTTACAATAAGAATTTATCATCTAAATATTAATAGTAATGACAGCATTTGTCTTTATATTCTAAGATCACAGTGGTCTCCTGCTTTAACTATTTCTAAAGTTCTTTTATCCATTTGTTCACTGCTATGGAATCCAAACACATATGACTCCTAGTGCCAGAGATTGCACGGATCTATAAAACAGATGGAGATAAGTACAACAGAATATCTCAGGAATGGACTCAGAAGTGTGCTGTGTGATGCTACCTTAAAGTCAGAATAACCTGCATTATAACTGGAGTAAACTTTAAATTACTATTCCTTTTTTGATTTTCTTATCTGGCTGCTCCCCTATCAGACCTCGTCTTTTTAAATTTTATTTTTTATTTACCTCCCTTCATTCATTCACATGGTCATCTGAGAAGACTTAAGTTCTTCCAGCTTTGAACAATAACTGCTTTTAGAAACTGTAAAGTAGTACAAGAGAACAGTTGCCCAAGATTCAGAATTTTTTAAAAAATGGAGCATGTGTATTATGTGGCCAACGTCTTCACTCTAACTTGGTTATGAGACTAAAACCATTCCTCACTGCTCTTATGTGCTGAAGAATCATCTAAGAGGGAGGAAGATGGATGCTGAGTTGTCACATCAAAGGAAGCAGCATTATTTAGCAGCATCCATTCTTGTTTAAGCCTTCCACTGTTAGAGATTTGAGGTCACATGATATACTTTATGCTCATAACTGATGTGGCTACAGAATTGGTATTGAATTTGTAGTAGCAGCAGAACAGAAAATGTGATGTATTTTATGTATGTCAATAAAGGAATGACCAGTTCTGGTTCTACAGAGAATGGAAATTGGAAGTCAAACACCCTTTGTATTCCAAAATAAGGTCTCAAAACATTTTGTTATTTTCATTTAAATTGTTAGGAGGCTTGGAGTTACTAGTTAATCTATCTTCCAATATACTGTTTAATATAGCAAAGAATAAATGATGCAAGTTGTCAATGGAGGAGTGACCAACTATTAGCTCTGCTAGAAACTAATTTATTTTTCTTCAATAAAATTGCATAAACGAATGAGTTAGCTGCCTGGATTAATCAGTATGGGAAACAATCTTTTGTAAGTGCAAGGCCGTTTTTTGTATGTACTTTTGGGATTTGCCTCATTGTTTGACATCAAATGATGTAAAGTTCAAGACAGTAAATATTTTGCCATGTTCAGTTAAAAGTGTGCAGTCTGTTACAAGTTGACATATTGATTGACTGGATCTATACAGAATCAATAAGCTATTGAGATAGTGTAGCTTTAGTATGCTGCACATGATACTGGTAGCTTGGGAGTTCATAGATGGGCTTGGAACCCAGCAGTTTTACAACATATATATGGAGTTTAAGAAATTTATTTTCCAGGTGCAATCCCCATATAACTAAATTTTTTCTTCACCTTGCACACTTGACAGCTGAAAAGACCATAACATGGAAGTGACAATGGGTCAAAATTTACAAAATAAAGTACTCTTTTGGTGTGGGAGTTGACATGAGGCTATGTTGAAGTGACTACCTATGTGGGATATTGAGTTTTTTTAGTGGATTGAATATCCATTAAAATGAATTTGTTCAGCCATTTATGTTAATGAGCATTTAAGTGCAACAGATACCACTTCAGGTGACTTAGTTCAGTTCAGTCTCTTAGTAATAACCGACTCTTTCGACCCCGTGGACTGCAGCACGCCAGGCCTCCCTGTCCATCACCAACTCCTGGAGTTTACTCAAACTCATGTCCATTGAATCGGTGATGCCATCCAACCATCTCATCCTCTGTCATCCTCTTCTGCCTTCAGTCTTTCCCAGTATCAGGGTCTTTTCCAATGAGTCAGTTCTTTGCATCAGGTGCCAAAGTATTAGAGTTTCAGCTTCAACATCAGTCCTTCCAATGAATATTCAGGACTGATTTCCTTTACGATGGACTGGTTGGATCTCCTTGCTGTCGAAGGGAATTTCAGGAGTCTTCTCCAACATCACAGTTCAAAAGCATCAATTCTTTGGCACTCAGCTTTCTTTATAGTCCAACTCTCATATCAAAACATGACTACTGGAAAACCATAGCTTTGACTAGACAGACCTTTGTTCTCAAAGTAATGTCTACTTTTTAATATGCTGTCTAGGTTTATCATAACTTTTCTTTCAAGAAGCAAGCATCTTTTAATTTAATGGCTGCGGTCACCATCTGCAGTGATTTTGGAGCCCAAAGAAGTAAAGTCTGTCACTGTTTGCATTGTTTCCCCATCTATTTACCATGAAGTGACGGGACCAATGCCATGATCTTAGTTTTCTGAATGTGGAGTTTTAAGCCAACTTTTTCACTCTCCTCTTTCACTTTCATCAAGAGGCTCTTTAGTTCTTCTTCACTTTCTGGTATAAGTGTGGTGTCATCTGCATATCTGAGGTTATTGTTATTTCTCCTGGCAATCTTGATTCCAGTTTGTGCTTCATCCAGTTCAGCATTTCTCATGATGTACTCTGCATATAAGTCAGGGTGACAATATACAGCCTTGACATACTTGGAACCATTCTGTTGTTCCGTGTCCAGTTCTAACTGTTGCTTCTTGACCTGCATACAGATTTCTCAGGAGGCAGGTCAGGTGGTCTGGTATTCCCATCTCTAAGAGTTTTCCACAGTTTAATTCAACAAATAATGTATGAGACATGTGAGGAAAACTTTTCTAAAACAGATCAAAGAAAATAAATGGAGATAATCATCTTTCCTTGATAGACTGAATATAGCAAATAGGCTTCCTAATTCTTCCTAAAGTAGTGAAGAAGTTTAATGCAATTCCAGTAAAGGTTTCCATAGATTTACTGGGTTGGTGCAAAAGTAATTGTGGTTTTGCATTGTTAAACTTTGCTGTTCAACAGTGCCATTTAAGAATGTATTGGGATACATTCTTAAATCTGGTTATTTTATACATCATTTTATTGCACATTTCTTGTTTCATGTTTTTTTGCTAATGACTTATTGCTGTTTATTTTATATTTGTTTTAGACTAGGGAAATTATGTCTAAAAGCAAAAGACAAAAAGTGAATTCGAGCAATTTTCTTATTTGAGTTCAAAATGTGTCATAAAGCACCGGAGATAACTCACAACATAAACAATACATTTGGCCCAGGAACTGCTAACGAACATACAATGCAGTGTGGTTCAAGTTTAGCAAAGGAGACGAGAGCCTTGAAGACAAGGAGTACAGTGGCTGTCCATTGGAAGTTGACAATGACCAACTTAGAGAGAGAAGTTAACAAAGAACTCAACATCGACTATTCTACAGTCATTCAGTATTTGATGCAAATTGGAAAGTTGAAAAAGCTCAGTAAATGGGTGCTGTGTGAGCTGACCAAAAATCAAAAAAAATTGTTGATTTGAAGTGTTATCTACTCGTATTCTATGCAACAACAATGAACCATTTCTTGATCTGATTGTGACATGGGACAGAAAGTGGATTTTATACAACCACCAATGCCAAACCACTCAGTGATTGGACCAAGAAGAAGCTCCAAAGCACTTCCCAAAGCCAAACTTGCACCATAAAAAGGTTATGGTCACTGTTTTGTGGTCTGCAGACTGTCTGATCCACTACAGCTTTCTGAATCCTGGCAAACTATTACCTCTGAGAAGTATGCTCAGCAAATCAGTGAGATACACCAAAACTGCAACCTGCAGCCAGCATTGGTCAACAAAAAGGACCCAATTCTTCTCCACAACAGCAACAGCACCCTACCACACATCACACAACCAGTGCTTCAAAAGTTGAACTGATTGGGCTACAAAGTTCTGCCTCATTCACCGTAGACCTGACCTCTCACCAACTGACTATCACTTCTTCAAGCATCTCAACAACTTTTTGGAGGGAAAATGCTTCCACAACCAGCTGCTGCTGCTGCTGTTGCTAAGTTGCTTCAGTCGTGTCTGACTCTGTGCGACCCCATAGACGGCAGCCCACCAGGCTCCCCCGTCCCTGGGTTTCTCCAGGCAAGAACACTGGAGTGGGTTGCCATTTCCTTCTCCAATGCATGAAAGTGAAAAGTGAAAGTGAAGTTGCTCAGTCATGTCCGACCCTTAGTGACCCCATGGACTGCAGCCTACCAGGCTCCTCCGTCCATGGGATTTTTCAGGCAAGAGTACTGGAGTGGGGTGCCATTGCCTTCTCCATCCACAACCAGCAGGAGGCAGAAAATGCTTTCCAAGGGTTCGTTGAATCCCGAAGCACAGATTTTTATGCTACAGAAATAAACAAACTTATTTCTCATTAGCAAAAATGTGTTGATTGTAATGCTTCCCATTTTGATTAATAAAGATGTGTTTGAGCCTAGTTATAATGATTTAAAATTCATGGTCCAAAACCACAATTACTTTACTAGTAAATTAATGTCTTGGGATTGTAAATGAATTTATAGAAAATCAGCTGGAAGGAATAACAAAGATATTAAATTATTGAATTAAAATATGATTAATAAGGAGAGATTGGCATCAGATGTTAAAATTAAATCTGTGTTAACATTGTTACTTAGATATATAGTCAGACAACTAATGCTTTGAAACAGATACTTATCAGTGCATAACTGATACTAGAAGGTCACTTAAATCTTTCTGCTGCTGCTGCTGCTGCTGCTGCTAAGTCACTTCAGTCATGTCCGACTCTGTGTGACCCCATAGACATCAGCCCACTAGGCTCTCCTGCCCCTGGGATTCTCCAGGCAAGAACACTGGAGTGGGTTGCCATTTCCTTTCTCCAATGCATGAAAGTGAAAAGTGAAAGTGAAGTTGCTCAGTCGTGTCTGACTCTTAGGGACCCCATGGACTACAGCCTACCAGGCTCCTTCATCCATGGGATTTTCCAGGCAAGAGTACTGGAGTGGGGTGCCATTGCCTTCTCCGTAAATCTATTTAAGGGGGACCAAATTTTCCTAAGTAGTTTCACTAGAACTTTTAACTTGAAATTTTTTGCTAAGACTACAAAAACCTTACTTTCTTATAGTTAACATAAAATATTTTAACTCTTAGAAATGTTTTCTGACAAAACCATTAGAAACATGGAATGATAATCTTCACTTCATGTTGGCTGTTCCATAATTGAATCATTTTACAAAACATCCCAGATTTCATCCATTTTTGTAAGAGTATCTTCTAGTCAAATCTTGTATCTTTGACCTTTTGTTCTTGTCAACTTTAATAGCTAGTTGGACTGATTGACACAGTCTATGGCTCTGCTCATGGCTTGAATAGTTTCCCATCATCTGTATCAATTTCATGAAATGCTACATATTTTGTGAGACTTGCAAGTTCTCTTCATAGTCAATTTTCATTGCACTTGCATTGTATTTTTGAATGACAATCTGTAAGACAGTGGCAAACACAGACATTAACACAGGAGGTACTATGAAGCAGGAAAGAATGTTTGAGGAAGGGTTGTTTTCTCTTTTTTTTTGGCTACACTGTCTGGCTCGTGGGACCTTATTTCCTCAACCAGGGATTGAACCTGTGCCCTTCAGCAGTGTATACATGGAGTTCTAACCACTAGTTGTTGTTTAGTTGCTAAGTTATGTCTGACTCTTGTGATCCCATGGACTGTAGCCTGCCAGGTTCTCTGTCCATTGGATTCTCCAGGCAAGAATACTGGAGTGGATTGCCATTTCCCCCTTCAAGGGATCTTCTCGACCCAGGGATCGAACCTGTGTCTCCTGCATTGGCAGGCGAATTCTTTACCACTGAGCCACCTGGGAAGCCTCCCACCATGCTTTAATAACATGGAAAAATCAAAATCACTTTCCTTGGTTTTCCCCAAAGGCAGCTGAATATACTTAAAACACTATTTAGGGACTTCCCTGGTGGCACAGTGGATAGGAATTTACCTGCCAATGCAGGGAACACAGGTTTTATCCCTGGTCCAGGGGAATTCCACATGCTGTGGAGCAACTAAGTCTGGGCCACAACTGAGACCACATGTTACAATTACTGAAGTTCATGCCCCCAGTGCCTGTGCCCTGAACCAAGAAAAGCCACCACAGTGAGGAGCCTGTGCACTGCAACTAGAAAAGTTCTGTGAGCAGTAACGAAGACCCAGCACACCCAGAAATAAAATAAATAATTTAAAAATATATTACTTGGTTATAAAACAGAACCTTATATATGAAAATAAGTGGAATAAATATTACCTTATGAAATTTACATGTTTGTAGAAGTATGCTATTTTCATTGTATGTAGAAAAAAATAAAGTTCAGTTGAACTTTAATATGGATTTGAACTGCATGGGTCCACTTATGCTCAGATTTTTTTCAATAGTAAAAACTACAGTACTACCTGATTCATGACAGGTTAAATTGGCCAGTGCAAAACCACAGATACTGAGGAATCAAATATAGGTAGGGTTGATTATAAGTTATACTTGTATTTTTGACTGCACAGAGGATCACCACCCACAACCTGTGTTATTCACGGGTGAACTGTACGTCATAAAGTATATCATATTCTAATATTAGAGAAATTGGTAAGAAAATTACTATTTACCTGGAGTAATTTTTAAAGATATGCCTTGAAAATTTTAATATTCCACTCACCTAGAAGCTAGAACCTGATTCAAAAATAACCAGTTTTCAAAAAAAAAAAAATTCACAGGGTTAAAACTATGGAAAGATTAATCACCAATGACTCATGAAGCAACTCAGAACCTTGAAGTGCCTCATTTCAAAACTTAGTGTGAATCAAAAATTACAGTTATTTGAGTTCCCTGAAAAGGTCATGGAAGCTGTGTTATTTATACTCATGTATTTTCCTGTAGTCTTTCCACCTTTTACGGGCATATAGAAAATAAGAGTTTAAAACTTATCCTCTGCAGTTGGAAAGTAGACATGAAAATTACTCTGGTTACTTAAATCAGAGCAAGATCTATGGAAGACCTGTCTTAGAATCATTTGGGATGCTTGTTAGAAATGCAAATTTCTGAATCCCTCACCAGACCTGAATCACTGTATGTAGGAGAGCTCTCAGGATAGTAACAAGTTCTCCAGGTATTCTCATATTTAAGTTTGAGATCCATTGCCACATGACTTCTGGATCTGAGATATCAACCTTGAAGCACAAAAATAATTCCTCCCATAAATGTTGATACAGAGGAAAAGTGACATTAAAATGGGTGTGCTACTTCCCACAGAGTATAAGAACAGGAAATAATATGTTCTGCCATCAGACGAAAGGAATTTTAGAGGCAAAGTTGGAAATAGTTAAGAGCTATTTCATTATTTGTTATACTAATAACATCATTGCTTACATAATGTATAGATTTTTCAATGTATTTTTCCTTATTGATGTTAAGTGACATGAAATTAGCTGAGCATCATTTGATTCCTTTGGAAAATGTTTTTGTTCGTGTTTTGCTTTTACTTTAAACACTTAGATGTGTCTTTAGGAGTTCTTTCCACTAAATATCTTGAGTTTTCAGAGCTATGGTTGTGATATATGTTTTCATTAATGCTAGCCATTTTTACTTGTAATCCCAGTTATAATTGTTACCAGTGGAAACTGAATAAAATGGTTTTTATGGGACTTCCCTGGTGATCCAGTGGTTAAGTATCTGCCTTGCAATGCAGGGAACATAGGTGCAGTCTCTGACTGGGGAACTAAGATCCCACATGCTACAAAGCGACTAAGCCCACACACCACAACTACTGAGCCTGGGCTCCAGAGCTTCAAGGCTCAACTAGATAGTCCCTGTGCCCAATGCAATGAAAGACACTGCAAACGCAACCAAGATGAGGCAGCAATATATACATACACACACACACATATGTATAATGGTTTTTAGAAGGAACTAAATTTTTTTATTTTTCTTTTTACACAACTGTGTAAAGTTAAGTGGCTAATAGTTTTCATTTGGTCAATTTGTTTTCTTTGTGAGAGTTGAACACACATAATTCTTCCTTAATCATCTCCCAACTTCCCCTTCAAACCTTGCGTTTCCTCCCCCAGCCCCCCACCCCCCACTGCTGCTGTGCTGTGTTCAGTCGTGTCCCACTCTTTGCAACCCTATGGACCCACCGGGCTCCTCTGTCCATGGGACATCCAGGCAAGAATACTGGATTGGGTTGCCATTTCCTACTCCAGGGGATTGTCCTGACCCAGGGATTGAACCCACGTCTCCTGCATTGGCAGGCAGATTCTTTTACCACTGAACAACCTGGGAAGGCTGCTTTTTGTTTTTTCTGTAGGAGTTGAATATACATGAATTCTTCCTTAACTGTCTCCAATCTTCCCCTTCAAACCTCAAACCCCTCCTCCCAGGCCCAGTTTGAAAAGAATCAGTCAACAACATTTACTGAGCATTCATCACACCATGGGGGATCACAAAAGAAGAATCTAGGCTCCTTTTCTAAGTTCTCTATCACTGATAAGAGTTCAGTCAGTATCCAAATGCTGCCTCTATTACCCCCAAATTTGCAAGACTCACTTTTGCTCAGGGGCAGTCATGGACCAGTCATGAGGTTTGGCCTTATTCGCCTCCACCTGTCTTCTCCAAAAGGCTCTCCAGAGGTATGGGCTGTGGGCTTTTTGTGGTCTCCAGTTTCACAGGGGGCTGTTCTTGGGTGCTGTTGATCCTCAGTTGTGATTCCTAGTCTGCCCCATATCTGCAAAAGTGGATTGAAACCAGACCTCTTTCTCCTTGCTATCATGACTTTCCAGCCTCCACAGAGTGAGACTAGGGCCTAGTAAAGATAATTTCAGGACAAAATTACAAAGTAAGAGAGATAAGGGTAAAAGTTTGGCAGCTCTATTTTGGATTTTCACCTGCATTACCCAGGAGAGAAAACCTTAAAGGTCTTAAGCTTTTAGATGAAGAAAGTCACCTTGAATGCTCCTGGCTTTGGGTTTGTAACACCACTTCAGATAGATTTCCTGCTTTGAATCTTTCAACTGTTCCTACTTTTCCTTGAAAGGCACCTTGTTGTCTAAACTTCTTCCTTCCCACTTCCTTCCCACTCATACCACACACTGTCCAGTCAAGACAGACCAGGGGTTTGGGCTGCATAGGGAAAAACTCCCTGGCCCAGTCTCATGTGCACATGGGTGTGTGTGTGTGTGTGTGTGTGTGTGTGTGTGTGTAGGAAATGATGGATGGACTGTCAGTTCTCCAATTCACATTTCTTATTCAATGTTCTCTCCAGGGCAACTGTAAGCCTGTGGCTCTTTTGCTGAGTAGCCCATACCTTAAACACACACACATGTGCATACACATTCACATAGATTGTACTCCATAGTACAAAACTCATACATTGAGAATAGAGTATAGCCACAATATTAGTAACTTTCCTGTCTGGAAAACAAATAGGTCTGTAACGAACTGTTTGATATATTTCTTGATCTCTTTAGGATCTATAGAGCAGCTGGAACTAGCTCTATATGACTCTCTTCATTTCATAGTGGTCACGCTGCCCACGTTTTTGTTGTTGTTTCAGAATATGCCTCAGAAACACGGGGATTAGGGTAGCAATAAATTCACCAGTTTCTCTCTAAGATTGCCAGACAGCAAATAAAAATACAGGATGCGTAAACTGGAATTTCAGATAAACCATGAATAATGTTTTAGTGTAAGTATGTGCCATGCAATATTCAGGATATACTAAACAATTATTTGGTGTTTATCTAGAATTCAAAAATCTGGGCATCCTGTGATTTTTTTATCTGGCAGTTCTTTTCTTATCATATCTCCTTGTTCATCTCTAGTCTCACAGCTACCATCTTAGACTAGGGGCTCTCATTACCTCAAGCTTGGGTTTCTGCATCTGCCTGGGTTTCCTTCCCAACACTGCTCTCCTCTACTGATCTATCCCATAGCCTGCTACACACTAAAAGTTTTTTAGATGCTACTTTCATTAGGTTTCTCTTCCACATAAGAAATCACAATGACTCCTGTTTCTTTCCCAAGTGATTTTCTAAAAGAAATGATAATAAAAAGATATAGACGCACAGAGAATGAACTTGTGTTTGCCAGGGAGAAGGATAAGGAGAAGGGATAGTTAGGGAGTTTGGGATGGACTTGTATCCACTGCTATATTTAAAATGGATAACCAACAAGGACCTACTGTAGAGCATATGGAGCTCTGCCCAGTGGTATGTGGCAGCCTGGATGAAGGGGAGTTGGGGTTGAGGGAGAATGGAAACATGTATATGTATGGCTGAATCCCTTTGCTGTTCACCTGAAAGTATCACAACAATTGTTAATTGGCTAAACTCCAGTAAAAAGTAAAAAGATAAAAAAAAAAAACCCTGATTTTCAATCAGTGTACAATTAATCACATACCAAACTATGTGGGTTTGTGGGTATATGCATTTTCCTTAGAGGATCTTTTATTTTTTCAATTGGGATCTGAATGTGGTATCTTCAAGCTGTGTAGAGAACTGTGGCTTATACAAAGAAACAAAAGTGGATAAATTTAGAAAAATGCACCTTGCCTCAGTCATGACTTTTGCTTTAGACATCAGCGTGTTTAAAGCTCCCTTATTAAATCATTCTACTTCCACCAGCATTTTGCAGAAGAGGCAGAGCAGGGATTATTTCATTTTAAAGATAAAGTAACCAAATCCCAGAGATGTGAACTGTGAAGTCCTGCATAACTGTCACATGGCACAGCCAGAGTTTGAGGAGAAATCCGCCAACTGCAAGTTTGTTTCTCTTTCCACTTTTACCATCAGCAGCTTTAAAAATGGCTTCCCAGATGGTTCAATGGGTAAAGAATCTGCCTGCAATGCAGGAGGCACAGGGTTCGAAGCCCTGGGACAGGAAGATCTCCTGGAGGAGGAAAATGGCAACCCACTCCAGTATTCTTGGCTGGAAAAGCCCATGGACAGAGGACTCTGATGGGCTTCAGTCCAAAGGGTCGCAGAATCGTAGGTGACTAAGTAAGTAGAGTAGTACAGCTTTAAAAACTATGAAAACATTTGTACAATATTTTAAACAATAGTTTTAAAGCCACTTTGTATATTGTTGAGCCTCACAAAACTTCCTCTCCGTCTCTAAAGAGATGTCGTTATTCCCCGAGCTGTGTGGTAGGCTTATCACTTAGCTGTCCTTCACACGTCACAAAGATGGGAAGTTTGGCCGCTTGGCCTATGGCGTTAACTTTCCAGTGTGGTCACAGCAGTGCTTGTATTCCAGAGCTGCAATTCCTCAGAAATCTAGAGACTATTTTTTAGGGTAGGTTTCAGAGTCGATTTATAAGTCACAAAATAAAATCATTTTTAATATTTTATGTTTACTCACTTAACTATAAAAAGGATATAACTTTATATGGTGATTCATCTATTTTGGTTCTAAATTTTTGTCCTTTTCCATAAATAATATATTCTAAGCATATAAATTGAAGAAAGAGAAAATAAAAAAGCTTCTGTTGCCTCCTAGGTCTCTTTATGGTATTTATTTTTCTGCTACCTCTTTAGCAGCCTCACTTTCTTTTTTCTTTTCTCTCTTTTGGCCAGGAGTGCAGCTTGTGGGATCATAGTTCCCTGACCAGGAATTGAACCCATGCCCCCCTAAATAGGGAGGTTGGAGTCTTAACCGCTGGACCTCCAGGGTCATCCCAAGCCTCACCTTCTTAGTGGTTCTGCTGGCTTAAAAAAAAAAAAAAAATCAGTCTGGGGACTTCTCATGATCTCTCATGGTTGTTCTCTATGCTATCTGCAGCCCAGATATTCTCCTATAAATGCAATTTTCATATTTACTGCTCTAGATGAACATAGTCTTCTGTGTCCAACAGGCATTTCCAACTTAACATGCCCAAAACCGAGCTAATATACCACCCCACCACCTCCTTCTAAGTCATCCATAGTTTAGGAAATGGTAATTCCACAATGCTCAGCCAAAAAAGGAAAAAAGTATAGAGGCATTCTCAACTGCTCTTTCTTTCACAATCTACACTCCGTCTGTCAGCAAATCTTGTGGCCCCCTCTATCCAGATTTCTCTGAGACCAGATCACTCTTCACCACCTCCACTGCTTCCTCCCTACTCCCAAATCACCATCACCTCTCGCCTGGATTATTATCAGGACCCTCCTAACTGCTCCCCTTTCTGTCTCTGCACTCCTTAACAAAAACAGGCAAAGGACGTCAGATCATTTCAAAACTCAAAACCCTACAGTAGCTTCCCTTCTCACTCACAATAAAAGCCAAAGTCCTTGCAAGGACTCAAAAGATCCTACATAGTTCCCTCTCAGGCCACGTTTTCTAACTTTCCCCCTACACTCCTTGGCAGTCTTTTCTCCTAGATGGTCCTCCTATGAGGCAGGCCTGACTCTGCTGTGAGCATGGCCTTCTCACATGCCATTTCCCCTCTCCCAGACACCACACACACGGCTTCCTTTTTCTTCCATGTCTTTAATGTTACAACGCCAACACTTTCAGCAACCTTTCCTGCCTTATTTCTCTTATAGGCAGTTTATCACTAGCATACTAAATATTTTACTGGTTTATCTTGTTTATTGTCTATCCAGCATATAAAAAGCTTTCAATAAACATTTGTTGAATGAATGAATGAATGCAAAGATGATTTTCCTGTGTTGAAGCTATTTTTAAAAATGTATTATATTTTTTGATGGCAATTCTAAAACTGGTTTTCACAAAACAGTTTGAGGAATCCTGTGTAGCCTTCTAATCTTATTGAGAAAGTTAAAAATATATTTGAAAACATAGTTATTATTAGTAACCCTGGGTATAAATATAAAATGTAAATTTGAAGAAAATATGCGTTGACAGGATTACTAAATCTGAACAGACTTCCTTAAGAGGTGATTTTGGATACAAATGTAGGACTCTCAGCTATGAAGAGAAACTATGAGTCATTTCAGAGGAAATCATATTAGATAAGGCTTAAAGGCAGAGTGGCTTTGTGGTAACTGAAAGTTAGTGAGCAACTATAGGAGTTAATAACGTTAGTACTACATTGATATTTATTAAGGGTTTACCATTTGCTAGCATGAGGCTAAGGGCTAAACATCATTGGTAGGTATCTTTATTTTTCCATTACACAGAGAAAAAAAGAATATCAAGGCTTAGCGTAATTAAGTAACTTACCCACTGTCCCAGAAGCTTTAATGGCAAAGGTAAAACTACCGCAGAAAACCCTGGACCGTGGCACTGTTTTGGAGGGCAAAATACCATTTCCCAGGAAGCCCAACACAGCCAGGGTTTCCTCTACCTTCTATTGGAGCCACTTTAGATGAACAACACATCAAAGTGCTGGTTAGGGGTAAGTTGTGTGGAAAACACCACACCTTTAAACACTGGACACACACCCATGGGGTGAGGTGCCTTGGATATCAGACGCACTCAGGAACAGACCGAGTGAAAGAGCAGGAAGGAGCAAGTCTCCTGTCAGAATCTTCCTGTACCAATTAAAAAGTTTGTCCCTCTCTTCCAGCCTCATTTTGTGTGTGTAGTTGACTTCACGTATGCTGCTTTATGTGATACAATCTTGCCAAAAGCCAAGCAGCTTTGCTGGTCTAGAGAGGATTGCTTAATTCTCTACAATATTGAAAGTCTTGTTGTTAAATATTTATTACTTGTTGTAGCGTATCCACAGCCAAAGCTGATAGAATCGGGCAGCACATTAATCATGAGAATGCATTCTTCAGATCTCTTCAGAATTAATCAGCGAAAGGGATGGCCTCAACGGGAACAATTTACAAATACTGTTTCAGATGCAGGCAAACCATTTTACCAAGAGAAGAAGGAAAATACCCACTTTAACTCAGT
The DNA here is from genome assembly GCF_019923935.1 of Bubalus bubalis. NCBI lineage: Eukaryota > Metazoa > Chordata > Mammalia > Artiodactyla > Bovidae > Bubalus > Bubalus bubalis. Next base: position 71,918,936 of record NC_059160.1, read on the forward strand.
CTTCTGTCTAAGAGTTCTTGTCGTTTTAGTGCCTTTGATGACTTGGGGCTGGGAGGGTGTCGTGGAAGTGGGAATCCTTCCTCAGAATCTAAGAAAATGTTTGGTGTCTCCCTTAGCCCGTCAGCATTGAGTCTGTGTCCTTCACGTTGCTGAGAAGAGTTCTCAACTCTTTTCCCACTACATCACCTTGAGGCATGGGGGCATACTTCCGTCAGTGAAAAACTTCTCAGCAGGGCTGAGAGTGACCGCATTCTACTTTGCAAGATAAGAAAGCAGAATTTTGCGAGTTTGGATTGAGTGAAGTTAGAAAACCTTTCTTCTGGGGAGTGTGTTACACCCTCCTATGAAGTAATTTCCTTACTTTCCAACTGATCGTTAGTGGTTTAGAACAACTGTTGCTGTTCAGTCTAAGTTGTATCCAACTCTGCGACCCCATGGACTGCAGCAGGCCAGGCTTCCCTGTCCATCACTATCTTCCGGAGTTTGCTCAAATTCATGTCCATTGAGTCAGTGATACCATCCAACCAGCTCATCCTCTGTCAGCCCCTTCTCCTCCTGCCCTCAATTTTTCCCAGCATCAAGGTCTTTTCTAATGAGTCAGTTCTTCCTATCAGGTGGCCAAAGTGCTGGAGCTTCAGCTTCAGCATCAGTCCTTTCAATAAATATTCAGGGTTGATTTCCTTTAGGATGGACTGGTTTCCTCTCCTTCGTGTCCAAGGGACTCTCAAGAGTCTTCTCCAGCACCACAGTTTGAAAGCTTCAATTCTTCAGCATTCAGCCTTTCTTTATGGTCCAACTCTCACATCTGTACATGACTACTGGAAAAACCATAGCTTTGACTATATGGATAATATACTTGATAAATAATATATTTGAAAAATGCTCATTGAATTGAGCTAACTAGGTTTCTCACCCTGCCTGGGACTTTTGAATAATATTAGGTTGAATGTGTCCATTTTCTGTTTGCGTCTACCCAAGATGTTCTTTTGGGTATATGACGTGGGGGCTGTCTCAAAGCTTTGCAGAATGGCTGAGGGCATTTCATTAAAGAGGTGAGAACAGTACGCCAGAGAGATTGTAGCTTGAATGCCTGCCGTGCTTACCAACTCCTTTTCAAGAGGCTGCCCCAGATTCAACCCCCTAAAAAGGCAGCAACACAGTCTGCTTCCTTCTTCCTTTTTGCCATGTTGGGTCTCAGCTATGGTGCTTGGGCTTTTCTCTAGTTATGCCATGTGGGCTCAAGAGCCCACAGGCTTAGTTGCCCCTCAGCATGTGGGATCTTAGTTCCCTGACCAAGGACTAAACCTGCACTCCCTGTATTGGAAGGTGGATTCTTAACCATGGATCACCAGGGAAGTCGCCAGTCTGTTTCTTCAGAACAGGTGACCATGCCATGTCCCCTCTGAGCCTTCCATCTTAGCGACAGCTGAAGAAGTAGGAGGGGACACCTGGCTCAGAGGTACTCAGTGGCTTATGAGATAACCTCATACAAGAACTTTCCCCAAGAGGGACAGTAGTGATAGAATCAAACTCTTCCCTCCAGGGCATTTGATTATGAGCTCTAGAGAACTGGCAGCTGGTAGTAGGCTTCCCTGGTGACTCAGATCGTAAAGAATCTGCCGGCAACGTGGGAGACCTGGGTTCAGTCGCTGGGTTGGGAAGATCCCCTGGAGAAGGGAATGGCAACCCACTCCAATATTCTTGCTTGGAGAATGCCATGGACAGAGGAGCCTGGCCAGCTACAGTCCATGGGGTGGCAGACAGTTGGACACGGCTGAGCGACTAACAGTGGGAGCAGGAGCAGAAGGATCTGTGATTGTATATCTTGAATTTTGCTGTGTTTGGAAGACATTAACAAGGAGTTGGGGAGTGGCGAGATGGGCTGGCTCATGCGGGCGAAAAGCTGGTTGAGCACATCTCTTCTCAGCTTTGACTTCAGAGACTCAGATTGCTGGGAGTATTGACATCCACATAAATTGGCTTTTGCACAATTCAGGCTTCCTTCCTCCAGATCTGGTTGTTAAATATTTACTAGCACACCACTGGGGTGCGTGAGGCACCCCTGTAATATATACATAATAAATAGAGGAAGCAGTTACCTCCTCTGAGAGTTTTGTCTTAAAAGTGATGCCGAAAGCTCAGCTTCTCTGTACACAGTGTGGAATCAAATCTCGAAAACAGAGTTTGGGGAGAGGGTAGCAAAGAGTATCTAGAGTGCACAGTGGTAAAGAATCTGCCTGTGGTGTAGGAGACACATGCAGGAGATGCACGTTTGAGCCCTGGGTCGGGAAAATCTGGAGAAGGAAAGGGCAACCCACCCCAGTACTCTTGTCTGGAAAATCCAATGGACAGAAGAGCCTGGTGGGCTACGGTCCATGGGCTCACAAAAGAGTCAGACACAACTGAGTGACTAAGCAGATTTCTTTGCCAGGCGAAGGGGGACACAGCAGGCCTATGCCCTCAAACCAAGTGTCCCAGTTTGAGGAAGACTGTGGTAAGTTTTTATAGTAATTGTGCAAAGAGGGTGTGATCAGCTCGTAGACATTCTTCTGATGGGTTGGTGGTGAGTTAAGTAAGTCCACATTGTCAACCTTCAGGTCCAACTGGTCTGGGGTCTACATGCTTGTGGGCAATATACCATTGTTAATCCTCAACTTTTCCCACCTGGAGGGGGTTTCCGTATCTGCAAAACAGCTCAGAGATATTGTTGTGTGTATTGATGGGGACCCAGGACCTTGCCCCAAGGCTGCTCTTAACAGTTTGTTTCTCCTTGGTCAACTATCCTCTCCCTTCCCTAGTTAAAAACTGCTTGGGTCTGCGCATTGGAACTCAGGGAAGGTCACAGAGGGTGAATGAAGGCTGTTTCCTATAATCAAAGAAACACTGGACACAGAGGCCTGTGCCCAGGAGCCCCCCACAGGGCCCTGCACATATCAAAAGCAAACATAGTTTAAAGTAATATATTAACATGATTGTCATTAAGATTATAATAATAACAGAGAAAATGTTGGGAAATATATGATTTAAACTACAAAACTCATAGGACTGTGGCCAGAGGGTGGTAACTTTCCTGTTTCTGGTACCCATAAAAGGCACAGGCCCCCACCCCAGGCTCACAAAGGATGACCTGACAAGCCGGTTAAGTCTCTGGCCTTATTTCCACATGTTTTCTTTACCCTTGTTACTTGAGGTAACCTGAGTGCACACTAGTTACTTAAAACCACAAGAACTCAATGAATACAGTTTTTGAAAACCCCATTTTTTTTTTCCCCCTAATGTAGAGAAAATGGGGCAGATCAGAAGAGTAGAAAGAGTATATGCAGCCTTTGGAATGAGATTTGAATTCCAATACTACTTTATCCCTTCCTGATAGCATAATTTACTTATCTATGCCTCTCCTTATCTGTAAAATAGGGACAAAAAATAAAAAGCTCAAAGATATTTGGAAGATTTAAATAAAATGCTGTGTGTAAAACAACTAGCACAGTGACAGGCACTTACTATGTACTCAGGAACTTCTGTTCTTTCCTTTCCTCTTTAATGTGTTTATTCAAGCTTTTAGAACAGCTGCTAATATCTCTGTCAAGTCAGCAGTTGACAGAATTAATCAACCCTCCACTTATAGTAACAGGCAGTGTTATACTGCATTCTTTGTAATTTTATGTAATTTTGTGCTTAAGGTCAACTAAAATATTTTAAATATAGACAAAATTATTACAATCCTTTGAAACAAGCTTTTCTCTACACTTAGGGAGCTCCTGTACATCAGTCTACAAAATGTGCTCATTTTACTTTTGTTTTTAAACAAACATTTAAACTATGGGCAAAGAATTCTACTACATGTTGTGGTGGGTGTGTGCTAAGTCACTTCAGTTGTATCTGACTTTGTGACCCTATGGATTGTTGCTGCCAGGCTCATCTGCCCATGGGATTTTCTCAGTAAGAATACAGGAGAGGGTTGTTATTCCCTTCTCCAGGCGATATTCCCAATCCAGGGATCAAACCCATGTCTCTTGTATCTCCTGCACTAACAGGCTGTGGGGGAAATAAAAAGTGAATATGAAATAAGAAGTGCTTATATAATACAAAATATATAAAAAAGAGGAAAGGGAGGGAAACTTAAAAGAGTTTCCTGAATATTTCCCTTCAGATATCCCACTTCTAGATACTTAAATTGAATAATACCATGTGTCCTTTAAATCCCTAATATACTGTTTTACAGTTTATTTACTGTTAGTTTACTTAGGTTATCTGACCTTCATCTCATTATCACTGCTAGTACATTAAGGGTGAAATCTGCCCATTTTCCAGGAATAATTCATGGGATGTGGTGTTTCTCAGTACCAGATGATTTAAGGGGAACCACTTGCCAATGGACTGGTTTTTGGCATACAGGGCCTTAATACTATGCCAGAACTGAATTTGTTTTGAAATAAAGTTTCTAATTTTCAAATATAGCATTTTCAAACAAATAGTGTGATGTACAAATTACTGTACTTTAGGTCATGTTAGAGTAATCCACCCTCTAAATCTGTTTGACTTTTACCCCTTAAGTATTTTCCATCAGTTAATCATTTCTGTAGCATATCACAATGGTTATAAATAATTACATAATCCTACGTCTTCAGGGCCTGTCCCATTAGTGCCAGTGTAAAAAAAAAAAAAAGTAATTAGACATCATTATGTCCTCTTGAAAAGCTACGGTCATTTGGCCTTGATTGCTGGCAGTTATCAGTGCCAAAGAAAAGTCAAGCCACTATTGGCTTAGGCCTATTATTAAACATTGGGCTTGACACTTTTGAATAAAGTTAGTACCTTTTGAATAAATTTCAACACTATCTTTCAGATAAGTTGAAAGAAATACAAAACTAGTGTAAAGAGTTGAAGACCATATATGGTATTCAAATATAAGTTTGGGAAGAGCCCGTTTTTAACAAGACTCTTGAGAGTCCCTTGGACTGCAAGGAGATCCAACCAGTCCATTCTGAAGGAGATCAGCCCTGGGATTTCTTTGGAAGGAATGATGCTAAAGCTGAAACTCCAGTACTTTGGCCACCTCATGTGAAGAGTTGACTCATTGGAAAAGATTCTGATGCTGGGCGGGATTGGGGGCAGGAGGAGAAAGGGACAACATAGGATGAGATGGCTGGGTGGCATCACTGACGTGAGTCTGAGTGAACTCTGGGAGTTGGTGATGGACAGGGAGGCCTGGCGTGCTGCGATTCATGGGGTCGCAGAGTCTGACACGACTGAGCGACTGAACGGAACTGAACTGAAGCGCGAGGCACACACACCCCCATACACACACCCTGGTGTAAAGGTCCCACTCATCTGGGATGCAGAGGGCTGGTTTTGTGTGTTAGATCAATAATGCCCGTTCGTTCTGTGTAGGATGGCGCGCCTGAGTGTGTGCATAACTGACAGCTCTGCTCTAGCCTCCCCCCACACTCAAGAGAAGCACTTGCCAAATATTTTTATCCCTTTACTCCCAGAGCTCGCAATTGATTGGGGCGCATCGCAGGAGTCTCCTTAAACTCCTTAGACGCCTTCCCGCGGGTCCCTGGCTAGCTGTCGGGTCTCCTCGTGATGGTTCTTCTCTCTTTTAATTCAGGGGTCTTAGGCGGGACCCGTGCTCCGCTCTGCTCTTGGGCCCCAACACTGGAAAGGGATGCCTTCTGGCAGAGGGGCGGCAGCCGTGGAGGAGGAGGATTCAGAGAAGGGAGGGAGCTGGCCGCTGCCGAGGCCCGGGCAGCGGGCACCGTCCGCGGCGGGCGAGCTCCGCGGTCCTCCCTCGCTCGTCTCCTTTGCTCATATTTGGACTCGGCTGCCCGTGCCCAGGAATTTCCCGTCATGCCTCCCGCCGCCCCGTCCGTCGCCCGGAGCCGGGGAGGAAGGGAGGGAGGCTCGGACAGCGGCGCCGGCGGCGGCGGCGGCGGCGGCTCCCTGGCACTTCCATGAGCCCGCGGCGGACCCTCCCGCGCCCCTTTTTGCTCTGCCTCTGCCTCAGCCTCTGCCTGGCCGCGGCTGCGGCCCGGGGAGCAGTGCAGTCCGGTGAGTTGGGGCTCGCTCCCCCACCCCTTGTCTGCCCTCACGCCCGGACCCCGCCGAGTTGAGATGTGACCCCGACCTCCGCTCCCCTGCGAGCGCCGGCAGCGCCCCCTTCAGCCTCCTGCCGGGAGCCCCCCTATCCTGAGCCCAAGAGGGGCGCGGGTGGTGAGAGGCGGATAGAAGGAGGTCAGGGCTGGCTTCGCCCCCGCCGACGGGAGGCGTCTGGCAGCGTCGCTGACACCTTATCCCGTCCCGGGAGCGAACCTGAGCCGGAGGGAGGCTCTGGACCGACGTGGGCCCCCGAGGGAGGGGCTTGGCAGGGCGGCTGGGGAAGGGACGCCGCCTCGGGCTCTGGAGGGCGCGGGTCCGCGGCGGGGACCACCTCGGAGTCCTCTGCCCCGCGCGGAGGTGTGTGTGTGTCGGGGGCCGGGGGGTACTCCTGCGCAGCAGCCGCTGAGATAACGGGCCCGGGCGCGTGGGAACGGCCAGCCAGGCCCGTGCCTCCCGCCGCGCGTCCGGGAGGGGCGCCGGGGAGCCGGGCGAGTAGGGGGACAGCGCCAGGAGCGGCGGGCGCGTGGCGACAAGCGGCGCACCCAGAAGCGCACCGCCGCCCTCGCCGCGGGGTCAGGCTCCCGAGGGCCCGGCTGGTGTCTAATAGGCCAAAACTGAACAAAATCCCGAGTTTTCCAGGTACCAGTTTTGTTTTGTTTTTGAGCGGAAAAAAGGGCATCGGAGTCTGGTTTGAAAGTTTCACCCTGGGCTGTTTACAACTATAAGATCGAAAGGTGCCATTCCTGCCTTATTTGGTTTAGGACTACAAGCTATCAAGCGAGGTAATTTTGCAGTCTCAACAGGACGATTTTTAAAGATAGTTTTCTCTAAATAATGTGGAATAAGATTATTATAAAAAGTAATTATTTGAAAGTACAAATGTAGAGTTTAAGGTAAATGTCAAATTGCAGGAGCCTTTATATTTGTGATAAGTATATAGTCATCAAAACTTCTCGATGCCTAATGTTATCTGGAATGGAAGAACAGAAAATATAACTTCTCAGAGTTGAGATTTCTTCGGAAATTTTAGTTTGCTTTTGTTTTTGCCACCAATAATCTAAACTGTCAAAATAAGATATGGCTAAAACCTAAGACTTATAAATTAGTTGAAAACTGACTCTACTAAGTATAGATTATATTCAACACCCTCTGGTCTTTTGCTTCCTATTTCCATTTGCAGTGGTGGTGGCAAAGTAGATTTTTAAGTTAGTTTTGTCTATAAAAGAATCCTTAGGATTCATGTAATTTATAAAATGGATAGGCGATTTAAAAAATATTTAGTGTGTGCAGATTATTGGTGTTAATTTAAATAATATCAATTTCATGTTTGCTTCTGATTAATATTGTTTTTTTAAAAAAACCTATTTTTAACAAATTTACACTTTAAAAGTAAGTTTACTAGCACTTCTTGGGGGACACAACAGGTTCTATCTTCACATTTTATCAGCGGTCTTCTAAAATATACTGTGCTGCAGATAAAGGGTAGATTGTACTTCCAGACAGTATATGTTGTTTTTTTTCCCCTCAGTTATGTGTTGACTTAATACTTGTGGTCAAGCAGCCCTTGAAGACTGAAATCCGGAGTACTATGGCCCCTTGCCAATAATTTTGAAAACCAAGTTTATATTTGGACCATTTAAACATTTATTCTTTTAATTTTGGTCCCAGCTGACATATAAGTCTAATTTCTGGTGACTTTTATTAGGGCCCTACGTGAATGTCTGGATTTTTTTTTTTAATATGTATTAAAATAAGCAACTCTCTGCCGTTTAGAGTTTTGTCACAGTGCCTAAACTGCCTATCTGCCAAGGTTGCAAATATACAACATCAGATAGGTTTTTGAATCAACACACAGTTTTTTGACTTTTAAAGGTGCTTGGTCTAATACCTTAACTGAAATGCTAACCCATTTGGTCAGAAACCGTTTTGCTAAACTTAAGTAATAAGAATATCCAAAAAAATATCCCAACAGTAGTTTTCATAGATTTTTCTAATACAGTATTTCTTTTATAATTAAAAATAAATTTTCAACCATTAGAGAAACTTTAGGAAATAATCTTTTTTGGTTCTGTCACAATCTGGTCACAGTCCCTTTGATTTTCATCTCACCTGTATTACTGTATTTAGGGATTTGTTTGATGAATTTGGTTTCAATGTTTAGCTTCCTTCTCTGTAAAGTGCTGAATTTGTACATAAGTCTCTATGTCCCTTCCAACCCCAGGATCCTCCAGGATTGTTTTTGTTTATATAAACCTGCAAAGCCACCCACTAGATTGGTCCAGACTTCTGATTGTCAACTCTGACTTGCTCTACATGTTTAACTGGTCTCCTTGTAGTCAAATCTGTTGGGTGTGGATCCAGCTTTGGGGAGACGGGATCTGTCTCAGGAAAATCTTGATACTTGCCCCAGACGTATACACCTGAAAAAAGAGTGCCATGTTATTAACCTTCTGTTACTTTCTTCCCCTTATCTAATAGTAGAAAGTGCTGGTTATGTCATAGGGTCAGTAGTTAAAGCAGGCCCTAAGATGTTTTGGTATTCAGTGTTGAAATTTGGTCTGGGTCAGGGATATCACTGGAGAGCACCCAGACCTCTTTGTATGGTTGGGAGAACTGTGGCTAGTCACTCGGGGCATTCCAGATAAAATGCACTGTGCTCAGTTATGACCTTTTTCTCATGCCTCAGAGGAGACTGAATGGGATCTACTCATCTGGTTTATTCAGAATTATATTGGCTTTGGGTAGGAGAGTAATCAGATAACTCTTTACGTTACCAGTTGTTACTCACAGATTTAGAGAACAAACTTATGGTTGCCGGGGGAAAGATTGAGGGAAGGGACTGTTAGGGAGTTCGGGAGGGACATGTACACACTGCTATACTTTAAATGGATAATCAACAAGGACCTACTGTGTAGCACAGGGAACTCTGCTCAGTGTTATGTGGTAGCTTGGATGAGACGGGAGTTTGGGGGAGAATGGATACATGTATATGTATGACTGAATCCCTTCACTGTTCAACTGAAATGATCACATTGTTAATGGGCTATACCCCAATACAAGATAAATAGTTTTAAAAAAATTTACCAGTTGTTAGCATCCCTGATTGCTATGCAGATACCTCAAGGCTTTACCTTGAAGATTCCTACATTTTCTCCTTCCTGGAGATGATGGATTTTCTTTTTAAAAATACTCAACACAGTCCTGGATCCCTGTTCACATATTTGTCTCTATAATATACCAAAGTCGTAGTTATGGCTTTTAAAGGAAATACAAATGAGAAGAAAGTATAGAAAAGGTAGCTCAGTAATAAATCAGCCAATTGACCTTATGAAGGATTTTGGTTATTGCCTCATTTAAGCTTCTGTTCCAAGTAACAGCGGTGAACTTGAACTAGTTTTAGGAACAAGAAAGACTGGAATGTGATGGAAGTCAAATGCACGCAGACCTTATTAGGGACTAGGAATGGAAAACCTGGAACTTCCTCTGTCTCTAGTCTTTGCCTTTCTTAGCTTCATTGATCTCTCTGTGTGAGATCTTTCCCCCGCTGTGTTCACAGTCATATGTGGGTGCTCAGTGGTTTCTGGATATGTAGGTGTCCCTCAATGCCAAGCACAGGGAGACACTAAATCAATGAGCCCTGATTCCAAATTCCTGGAATAACTAGATAGACATAGTTTGGGTCACATGTTTAATCTAGATTTTCTCTACAGTCTCTTCTAATTGTAGACTTCTTTGTACTATGCAAGCATTTACATGGTTTGACTTTGCATTTTTAAACTTTCTATTATAAAGTTACTAGTCCTTAAAATTCATGTATAATGTTCCCTTGATTGCAATGTGTGTGTAGACGTGTGTCACCTTCAATGGGATTCCAAGATGTTCGAGCTTTTCAGTCATACTACTGCAGGAATGCCGAAGAGCCAGCCTCCGGGAATAAACTGAGTGCAACACCACACTCAGGGATTATGACGCAGCTTAGGATCCAACAGAGTTGTGAAAATCCTGTTTAATAACGACTAATCCATCTTGCAGATAATCATCTGCCTGTTTTCAGGAATTCATTGAAGTAAAACCCTGAGCTCAAATAGCTCATACACTCCTAATTCATTAAAACTGTGTAAGTGATCATTAGAGACATTCAAAATAGTAATAGTTTAGGGGCCCAGGGTTCATCAGTTGTTTTCCTATTTCTCACACTTGTAGCATTTTCCACCTCTACCTTTCCTTTAGACCGTTTCTGCTGCCTGGAATACCTTTTTCTTAAGATTTGTTGAAGTCCTTACAGCCTCTGTTGCGTGGCATTTTATGAAGCTTTCTTAATCTCTTAGAATTTCTCACTTTTTTTAATGCTTCTAAGACATTTTGTACCTTGGCTGGAGCACGATTTTACTACCTTGCATTATGAAGTCCACATGTATGAATCTTCTTCGGGGGATTATAAGTTCTATGAGACCAATAAATCATCTTGAAGGACTCTGGTAGACTGTTAGCATCCATTGTCCCACATGTAATGCTTCTAACTTTTCAAATGTTCTGAAACTTCTATGGCATCCTGCTTGTCACTACCTTTTTCTTTTGACGTTGCAGCTCAATCATACTGCTTGTCTTTGGCAAGGTTCCTGTCTGTTTTCTAGGTTTTACAGGATTTTCCATGAATATGATAATTTTCTGTGTGAGAATCAATTATTCAGAATGATGGAATGTTTTCCTATAAATTGAGATGGCATGGGGAAGGAGAATATAGCAAACTCATATGGAAGGAAATCAACTTTTGTTGAGTACCCAATATTTCCCAGATCAGATTGACCAGGACACAACTGGAGCATATATGAGGGGGCATAGAGAGAAAATAAAGCGCAAAGATGGAAAATTAGGTTTGGCCTAGAAAACGGAAGGCTTTAATGCTAGTCTAGGAAATTTGGACTCAGTAGGCTATGAGGTTGAAGTTATTTTTGGTCCTGGAAATGTCGTAATCAGAGTTGAATTATAGGATATATTATTATCTAATTATCCAGAGGATGAATTGAATTGGGAAGGAAACCACTGGACTAATAAGGGAAAGTTACAAGAGTTTTTGTTAGAGAATGAAGACATAAGCCAGGAGTGCCTATAGGATTGGAGAAGCATGGCTGAAGTGAATTAGACAGAAAGAAACAATTAGTTGGATGTGGGGATAAACAGAGGGAAAAAGAGAGGGATGAATAAAAGATGATGGTAAGATGTGAAGCCTGGGCGATTAGGAGGAGTGAACTTGGGGCAGGTTGGTAGGTGGGGGTAAGAAAATAAGTTGTGTTTTAGATCTATTGCATTTGAGGTACTGGTGGACTATTCATGTGGAAGAGTGTGGTAGAATTAGAAATGTGAGACTGAAGCTTGAAGAGTCCGGAACTGTAGATAAAACATGTGTGAGTAAGGAAGGTTAAAAATAAAGGGGGGAAGAAACGTTTGTTGACTGGAGTAAGAACAAGGGCACAAGGAAAAGCATTGTAAAGAAGATACAGTTTGATCTGACTGAAAATGCCTGATCAGCATATGGCATTCTGTTTATGAACTTTCCTTGTTTAGGGTACATGACATCTTCTCCCTCCACAAATAGTGCCTGGGAAATATTGAGGAAAGGATACTGCAGCTAGGATGACCTTCCTAAACTGCAAAATTGTTGCTGCTACATCTTTGCTTAATTTCCTTCAGTGGCTTCTTATCTTTTTTTAAGCTAAGGAACTAACTCCTTAAAAGTCTTCATCATCACCAAGCCTTGTTCCTCTGGACTTTGGGCTTCTTCCAAGTTGTTCAGTTGGCCTTGAACACAGGTTCTGCTAAGTCTCCTCCCAGTTCCTCCCTTCACCCTCCCCAAGAATATGAGGCGGATGTGATTCCCACCAGATGGAGGACTCTTTGGTTTGTTGTTGTTATTCTTTATGGGCAATTAAAAAATGATTTTTCCTGTTTGTTTATGGCTGTGCTGGGTCTTCATTGCTATGCATGAGCTTTCCCTAGTTGCAGAGAGTGGGGACTAGTCTTCATTGCATTTGCAGGCTTCTCACTGCGATGGCTTTTCTTACTGTGGAGCATGGGCTCTAGAGTGTGTGGGCTTCAATAATTGCTTCATTAGTTGTGGTACATGGACTTAGTTGCCCCATAGCATATGGAATCTTCCCAGACTGTGGATCAAACCAGTGTCTCTTGCATGGCAAGGTGGTTTCTTAACCACTGGACCACCAGGTAAGTCTCTTTATGGGCATTTTTTATTGCCATGCTCAGATTTTTATTTATACAACAATCATTGACAATTTCCTTGCTGTTGTTCAGTTGCTAAATGTGTCTGACTCTTTGCCGCACCATGAACTGCAGCACGACAGGCTTCCCTGTCCTGTCTCCCTGAGTTTGCTCAAACTCTTGTCCATTCAGTGTATGAAGCCATCCAACCATCTCATCCTCTGTCACTCCCTTCTCCTCTTGCCCTCTATCATTCCCACCATCAGGGTCTTTTCCAATGAATCTGTACTTCTCATCAGGTGGCCCAAGTGTTGGAGCTTCAGCTTCAGCATCAGTCCTTCCAATGAATATTCAGGATTGATTTCCTTTAGGATTGACTAATTGGAGCTCCTTGTTGTCCAAGGGACTCCCAAGAGTCTTCTCCAGCACCACAATTCAAAAGCATCAGTTCTTCGGTGCTCAGCCTTCTTTATGGTCCAACTCTCACATCCGTACGTGACTACTGGAGAAACCATAGCTTTGACTATATTATGGACCTTTGTCAGCAAAGTGATGTCTCTGCTTTTTAATACACTGTTTAGGTTTGCCATAGCTTTTCTTTCAAGGAACAAGCATCTTTTAATTTTGTGGCTGCAGTCACCATCCACAGTGATTTTGGAGCCCAAGAAAATGAAATCTGACACTGTTTCCACTTTTTCCCTATCTATTTGCCATGTAGTGATGTGACTAGATGCCATGACTTTTGTTTTTTGAATGTTGAATTTTAAGCCAGCTTTTTCACTCTCCTCTTTCACTTTCATCAAGAGGCTGTTTAGTTCCTCTTCACTGCTGCTACTGCTAAGTTGCTTCAGTCGTGTCGGACTCTGCGCAACCCCATAGACGGCAGCCCACCAGGCTCCCCCGTCCCTGGGCTTCTCCAGGCAAGAACACTGGAGTGGGTTGCCATTTCCTTCTCCAATGCGTGCAAGTGAAAAGTGAAAGTGAAAAGTGAAAGTGGACTGCAGCCCACCAGGCTCCTCCATCCATGGGATTTTCCAGGCAAGAGTACTGGAGTGGGGTGCCATTGCCTTCTCCGTCTGCCATTAAAGTGGTATCATCTGCATATCTGAGGTTGTTGATATTTCTGCTGGCAATCTTGATTCTAGCTTGTGAGTCATCCAGCCCAGCATTTCGAATGATGTACTCTGCATATATGTTACATAAGCAGGGTGACAATATACAGCTTTGACGTACTCTTTTCCCAATCTCTAGGAAAATAATTTATAATAAATCACATCCCTCCTGCTTTCTTACAGAATACTTTGCTTCTCTTATCTCTTCAAGTGTCACCTACAAGGTTCTTGAATACTTGAGTTGACTACCCTGGCCACTATACCCTGACTCTGATGCTTGGCTGGGGGAGCCTGTAGCAGAGCTGTGACCTGGCATTTGTGTACTCAGATTGCCTAGCTGTGTGCTGATTTGTAAACTGTGAGACAATTTCTTGATACTCGACTTCTTGAAGGAAAGTGGAGGGAATTTACTTCATTGAGAAGACTTATTTGCTCTGACTGTAGGTAGAGAGGTTTGTAGAGTATGAAGATGACTGCAGGGGAAATAGAGAAACAGTGCTGGTACAGGAAGTGTGTTCTCAAGGCCTAGTTCCTGACCAACTGTCTATCCTGGTTCTGTTTCTAAAAATAGTACGTTGTTCATAATGCTTGTATAAAGTGACGTGTTTATGTCCAAGTATTAAGAGTCATTTCTAACTCATTTAAGAAATGCTAGCAGTGTAGTTTTAGTAGTATTGACTGAGAAAATATATACTAACAAACAGCCACCATAACATTTTGAATATTTTAAAATATAGATGCATTATCATATGTTTGGAAAGTACACATATGTGGAAATTATGACTCACAAGTCTGTAGACAACACGATTTCCTGCTTTATGGATACTCTCAGGGAGGCTCAGGTCTCAACTTTCAGCAACTCATTGTCATCTCACTTCAGGATGTGGGGGAGACTTCTGTTTAAAAATGTGAGCCATAGCTAAACTTTTTAATGAAAGGAAAACTCCTTCTCAACATCTTCTTTCAACTGTAGTTGCCTGCTTTATGCTAGGCAATGTACCTTATGCTAAAGCCGGGCTATTAAATAGTCTTAGGGATTAGTACATGAACACTTTTTAAAAATTAAATTTTCAGGTGTATGAGCATCATTTTTAGGGCTATGATCTGTTACTATAGAGATAAAAATTAGTATATGGTTTGTATGAAGGACTTTTCTGCAATCTGTCATGGCCATGGCATGACTGTCTTCTATTACTATAAATTACACTGTGAAATTTTATAGTTTATTGGGTCAGTTATTTTATTTAAAGCAAAAATGAAAATCCAAACAAAACAAAATCAATCCTTCAGTACATATGTTAAGGCAACATTGAAAATAAACCCATGCTACATGTTAGAGTCCTTAACAAATATCAGGACAGCCCTTATATAAATCCAAGAACCCTGAATTTACCATTATTATTTCGTTTCTTTTGCTTCCCTTGTGTTTGGTTAACAGAGCATCCGAGCTTGGCTGGGGTTGGGAGAGATCTCTAGTGACTATTATAGGTAGGTATTTCTTTTATCTTAGATTCAGATCAGATCAGTCGCTCAGTCGTGTCCGACTCTTTGCGACCCCATGAATCGCAGCAAATCGCAGCACGCCAGGCCTCCCTGTCCATCACCAACTCCCGGAGTTCACTCAGACTCATGTCCATCGAGTCAGTGATGCCATCCAGCCATCTCATCCTCTGTCGTTCCCTTCTCCTCCTGCCCCCAATCCCTCCCAGCATCAGAGTCTTTTCCAATGAGTCAACTCTTCGCATGAGGTGGCCAGAGTACTGGAGTTTCAGCTTTAGCATCATTCCTTCCAAAGAAATCCCAGGGCTGATCTCCTTCAGAATGGACTGGTTGGATCTCCTTGCAGTCCAAGGGACTCTCAAGAGTCTTCTCCAACACCACAGTTCAAAAGCATCAATTCTTCAGCGCTCAGCCTTCTTCACAGTCCAACTCTCACATCCATACATATCTTAGCCTCTTCACGGGAAGGTCAATTTCACTGATTGGAAGTAAGAGACAGTAAAACCCTCGTGTGGCCATTCATACAAGTCCTTATTTAGAGAACAAGTGATTATGCTACCTTTGCACGGTCAGGATACCGCGGCCGTTTAACGGTTGTCACTGGGCAGGCAGTGCCTCCAATACTAGGGATGCTGGAGGTGATGTTTTTGGTAAACAGGCGGGGTTTGTGTTTGCCGAGTTCCTTTTACTTCTTTTAATCTTTCCTTAGTGCATTCCTGTGTTGGATTAACAGTGTAATAAATAAATTATTTATTATTAGGTTATTTTTATTAGCTGTTAATGGTCAGAATATTATCAGATACTGACTTAAACTCATGCAAGGAGAAAGTGTTTCTTGTTACTCATATTAACATTATTGCTTCTATTAGATTAGTAGAGTGAAATAAGGAAAGGTGCACAGTACAAAAGAACTGATGTGGGTAAGGGACCACAAGTAAGGTTTTGGGGCTCTAGGCTCACTTGACTGAGCATGAAAGAGTGCACGCACTGTTGGCCCTGTTCCTGATTTCTTGGTGTGTGAACATGCCTTCTAGTCAGAAGGGGCTGGAAAGATGGGTTGAAGGCAGAGGGTGTTTACCTTTGTGCAGGATCAGTTGAAAAATCGCAGACTCATTGACATATCTGCATTCTTGTGTGTATGCTCATGTCCCAAGGGAGTCAGCATAGTCACTGGATAGCCACTAGAAAGGCTGGGTTTCCTAGTCCTGTTCTTATCTAAGGCATTTTAGCTTCCTATGCCTCAGTTTTCATACCTGTAAAATGAACAAATTTTGGATGGATAATACCTGATATTGCTTTTGCATTAAGATTCTGTAATCTATGGCTTGTCTAAAAGTCTTCAAGTAGCTTTCAAGTAGCTTTCATAATTTTTAACAGAAGTGACATGATTAATAAATTACACAAAATTATCTATTGTCTTGTTATACTTGGTTCAAGCTATTTTGTGGAACTAAATATAAAGGTTATTCTGAGACTAAGATCCTATTTGAACCTTGTAGACTACTGTGCCCAGTAATTTGATCCATAGCAAAATTGCATAACCTTTTTAAAGATTTAGTATTTATTTAGAGGATAGGTTACAATGTATTAGAAACATCATATTATTAATAACCATCCCATCTAAAGTAATGGCATTAAACATGAGAAATTACATTGATTTTTCTAAATGTACAGCTAAGAATTGTTTGTTTAGGCTTGGAGATATATCTCACTTAGGAAAAGTCCTCTTTTATCAGGGTACACTGCTAGTGGAATTTACCTTTGACCATCCTAGAAATATATTTAACTGTTTAATTTAGTTAGTTTGATCTTATCATTAAAGAAGAAAATCTCTTCCATTGAGCTTTTTAAAGAAAAAGAAACAACTAATTTGAGAGGTTAAAAAAAAGTATCTTCTCCTGCCTTTAAAATGTGTTACTAAATTTTTGCTCTTTTTATTGTAAAATATTTCACACACACACACGAGTATATAACATCTATACAAGACATAAAGAATAATTTTTAAAAGTTTGGGTACCCCTACTCAGCTTCAGGAATGGAATGCTGAAGTAGCCTGTGTGACCTTCACCAGGCCCATCTTCCCTTAGCCTAGAATTGCTCACAGTCATGTATTTTGTGGTTATCACTTAAGACAAATAACTAATAAACTCTTGATTTCTTTATAGGTTTACTGTAGATATATCCCTACATATTTTATTGTTCAGTTTTGCACATATTGGAACCCTACATAAATGGTATTATCTGATGTATAACCTCCATAACTTGCTTTTCCCCACTGTGACATTGTATTTGTGTTATCCATCTTGGTGTATATAACTCATTTTTAGAGATTACCTTTTCTTTCATTATCTGTATGTTTTTCTTTGTTTCATTTATTTCCACTCCTTGCACTTTTGTCCATTAGGGCTCTTGTGTTTTCCTGTGAATCAAATCTTTGTATTTTGTCCCATTGCTTTTATATTTCATCATCCATATTAAATAATAGTAATGATAATAATAATAGCAAATACATACAAATGTTACTGTGTGCCAGGCACTACTTTCACTATGTACTATTTACATATATTAACTCATTTAATGCTCATGGTAACTTTATCAAGGAGATAAAATATTACGATAGTTCATATGTTAAGAGTAGGATCTGAAGCACAGAGACATTAAATCCTTTGAATTCAGGCAGTCTGGCTCCAGAGTCCATCCTCTTCCTCATATACTGTTCTGACTCACTCCTGTAGTCTTTTCTTTTACTTACATTTTTTCTCATTTAACTTTTTAGGGTATTATAGGGTATACAACATTTCTGTGACATTCAGAAAAGAATCGCCATAGTGAGACGTCAGATTGGTTCTCCTGTACAGTACCAGTTGCTTAGAGTCATGCCAATTTAATCTGCTTCATGGTTAGACCGTGACTTGTATTTATTTATTTGGCTGTGCCGTGTCTTAGTTGTGGCGTGTGGGACTGAGCTCAGGCCCCCTGCATTCAGGGAGTGCAGAGTCTTAGCCACTGGACCACCAGGGAAGTCCCTGTACTGTGACTTTGTTACACAGGTGTGCTTTTTTCCCTCCAATTTCCTGGGATTTATTATTGCTTTTTTTCTAACTAGAAGGAAAAAACTATGCCTTCTTCATATTCTTCGAAAGTCTTTCAGTTCTGCACTTTCTGTGTGTGGTTTGGAATTGGTACCATTGATTCCCTGTGCTAGTTTGGGCCAGTTTCTTCATATTTAGACAATGGCATCTGCTTTTAAAAAATATGAGTGACCTTATATGAATCACTCAAATTTCCTGAGCTTTCGATTTCCCAACTAAGCTGTTTTGTTAAGTATGATTATTTTAGTAATCAGATACATATAATTGCTAATCAGAACTTCCTGTGTCTGTGGTATAACCAAGTGTGAAATAACCAAGAGGGATCATGAGGGAAAATAATTGAAGGGAAGTTCTCGATAGTGATTGGAAATTGCTGATTGTTCCCAACCCCTTAAATTATAGACCAAAAAACTTTGGCATAGAGAGATAAAATCCCTTTGTATGATTACTTTTTAGGTATAGTTGTAATTTTTTCCTAAATTAACTAATTTTCTCTTATATTCTGTGATTTTATGACTCCTTTGGATGGTGTGCTTGCTCAGTTGTGTCCAATTCTTTGCAACCCCATGGACTGTAGTGCTGCCAGTTCCTCTGTCCATGGAATTTTCCAGGTAATAATACTGGAGTGAGTTGCCATTTCCTCCTCCAGGAGATCTTCCCCACCCAGGTGTTGAACCCACATCTCTTCCATCTCCTGCATTGTAGGCAGATTCTTTACCCCTCGCGCCACCTGGAAGCTCTTGGATAATCTCCTAATATCTCTTATTTGTGTGCGTGCTAAGTTGCTTCAGTTGTGTCCAACTCTATGTGACCCTATGGACTGTAGCCCGCAAGGGTCTTCTGTCCATGGGATTGTCCAGGCAAGAATACTGCAGTGGGTTGCTGTGCCCGCCTCTAGAGGATCTTCCTAACCCAGGGATCGAACTGCATCTTTCACATGCTCAAATTTCTCTCATCTTAAAAAAAAAAAAAAAAAAAAAAGCCTACTCAACTTGTCATCCTCTGAGACCAAGTAGTTTTACAAGGTATTTATATGCTTGCTGTCACTGTTTCTCTGCCATCTATCCAAAAATATGACTGAACACATGTTACATGTCAGGCAGTAACTAACCTAGTATCTGAGGATGTAGGATGAACCAGAGAGACTAGGGACTTTGATTTTTAGTTTGGAACCAGCATGGCCTGTAACAGAAAGAAGACCATTTTATGGTAGGTGCAAGAGGGAGAATGGTTAGAGTTACAGGCAAAGTTCAGTTCGGTTCAATCGCTCAGTTGAATCTGACTCTTTGCAACCCCATGGACTGCAGCACACCACGCCTCCCTGTCCATCACCAACTCCTGGAGTTTACTCAAACTCATCTCCAATGAGCCTGTATGCCATCTAACCATCTCATCCTCTGTCGTCCCCTTCTACCGCCTTCAATCTTTCCCAGCATCAGGGTCTTTTCAAATGAGTCAGTTCTTTGCATCAGGTGGCCAAAGTATTGGAGTTTCAGCTTCAGCATCAGTCCTTCCAATAAATATTCAGGACTGATTCCTTTAGGATGGACTGGTTGGATCTCCTTGCAGTCCAAGGAACTCTCAAGAGTCTTCTCCAACACCATAGTACAAAAGCATCAATTCTTCAGTGCTCAGCTTTCTTTATAGTCCAATTCTCATATCCTCACGTGACTACTGGAAAAACCAAAGCTTTGACTAGACAGACCTTTGTTGGCAATGTAATGTCTCTGCTTTTTAATATGATGACTAGGTTGGTCATAACTTTTCTTCCAAGGAGCAAGTGTCTTTTAATTTCATGGCTGCAGTCACCATCTGCATGTGATTTTGGAGCCCCCCAAAATAAAGTCTATCACTGTTTCCACTGTTTCCCCATCTATTTGCCATGAAGTGATGGGACCAGATGCCATGACTTAGTTTTCTTAATGTGGAGTTTTAAGTCAACTTTTCCACTCTCCTCTTTTACTTTCATCAAGAGGCTATTTAGTTCTTCTTTGCTTTCTGCCAGAAGTGTGGTGTCATCGGCATATCTGAGGTTATTGATATTTCTCCAGGCAATCTTTATTCCAGCTTGTGCTCCATCCAGTCCAGCGTTTCTCATGATGTACTCTGCATATAAGTTAAATAAGCAGGGTGACAATATACAGCCTTGACATACTCCTTTCCTGATTTGGAACCAGTCTGTTGTCCAGTTCTAACTGTTGCTTCTTGACCTGCATACAAATTTCTCAGAAGGCAGGTCATGTGATCTGGCATTCCCATCTCTTGAAGAATTTTCCACAGTTTGTTGTGATACACACAGTCAAAGGCTGTGGCCTAGTCTATAAAGCAGAAATAGATGTTTTTCTGGACCTCTCTTGTTTTTTTGATGATCCAACGGATGTTGGCAATTTGATCTCTGGTTCCTCTGCCTTTTCTAAATCCAGCTTGAACATCTGGCAGTTCTTGGTCCACGTACTTTTGAAGCCTGGCTTGGAGATTTTTGAGCATTACTTTAGTAGCGTGTGAGATGAGTGCAATTGTATCGTAGTCTGAGCCTTCTTTGGCATTGCCTTTCTTTGGGATTGGAATGAAAATGGACCTTTTCCAGTCCTGTGGCCACTGCTGAGTTTTCCAAATTTGCTGGCATAATGAGCACAGCACTTGCACAGCATCATCTTTTAGGATTTGAAATAGCTCAACTGGAATTCCATCACTAGCTTTGTTTGTAGTGATGCTTCCTAAGGCCCACTTGACTTCACATTCTAGGATGTCTGGCTCTAGGTGAGTGATCACACCATCGTGATTATCTGGGTCATGAAGATCTTTTTTGTACAGTGCTTCTGTGTATTCTTGCCACCTCTTCTTAATATCTTCTGCTTCTGTTAGGTCCATACCATTTCTGTCCTTTATTGTGCCCATCTTTGCATGAAATGTTCCCTTGGTATCTCTCATTTTCTTGAAGAGATCTCTAGTCTTTCCCATTCTTTTGTTTTCCTCTATTTCTTTGCATTGATCACTGAGGAAGGCTTTCTTATCTCTCATTGCTATTCTTTGGAACTCTGCATTCAAATGGGTGTATCTTTCCTTTTCTCCTTTGCCTTTTGCTTTTCTTCTTTTCACAGCTATTTGTAAGGCCTCCTCAGACAACCATTTTTCGTTTTTGCCATTTCTTTTTCTTGGGGATGGTCTTGATTACTGTCTCCTGTACAATGTCATGAACCTCCAACAATAGTTCTTCAGGCACTCTGTCAATCAGATCTAATTCCTTGAATTTATTTCTCACTTCTACTGTATAATCATAAGGGATTTGATTTAGGTCATACCTAAATGGTCTAGAGGCTTTCCCTACTTTCTTCAATTTAAGTCTGAATTTGGCAATAAGGAGTTCATGATCTGAGCCACAGTCAGCTCCCGGTCGTGTTTTTGCAGACTGTATAGAGTTTCTCCATCTTTGGCTGCAAAGAATATAATGTCTGATTTTGGTATTGACCATCTGGTGATATCCATGTGTAGAGTCTTCTCTTGTGTTGTTGGAAGAGGGTGTTTGCTATGACCAGTGTATTCTCTTGGGAAAACTCTATTATCCTTTGCCCTGCTTCAGTCTGTACTCCAAGGCCAAATTTGCCTGTTACTCCATGTATTTCTTGACTTCCTACTTTTGCATTCCAGTCCCCTGTAATGAAAAGAACATCTTTTTTTAAGGGCAAAGGGGGAGGGCCAGATCACATGGGGCTTTTACACCATTGTGAGGAGTTGAGACACTGTTCTTTGTGATTGAAGCCATTAAGGGCTTTTGGGCAGACAGTGACCATATCTAATATGTACTTTAAAGTAGTCATTCTGGCTGCTATGTGGAGAATGATTTGCAGGGACCAAGTGTGGAAGCAGGTCAACCATTAGGGCTAGTTCAGTGGTTCAGTGAGGAGTTGATAACGGTTTGGACCGGGGTGCTGGTGGTGGAAGTGATAGGTTGCTGATGGATTGGCTACAGAGTCTAAGAAAATGAAGAAACATCCAAGCTATTCCATTGAAACTGCTTTGATTGAAGCCACTAATGGTGTCCATATCACTAAATCCAGTGGTCTCCCTATCTTCCTTCAGTGAATTTGGTATACTGACCACTCATTCCTAGAAACGCTATGACAAACCTAGACAACATATGAAAAAGCAGAGACATTACTTTGCCAACAAAGGTCCGTCTAGTCAAAGCTTTGGTTTTTCTAGCAGTCTCATATGGATGTGAGAGTTGGACTATAAAGAAAGCTGAGTGCTGAAGAACTGATGCTTTTGAACTGTGGTGTTGGAGAAGACTCTTGAGAGTTCCTTGGACTGCAAGGAGGTCAAACTAGTTCATCCTAAAGGAAATCAGTCCTGAATATTCATTGGAAGGACTGATGCTAAAGCAGAAGCTCCAATACTTTGGCCATCTGATGGGAAGAGCTGACTCATTGGAAAAGACCTTGATGCTGGGAAAGACTGAAGGTAGGAGGATAAGGGAACAAAAGAGGAAGAGATGGTTGTATGGCATCACTGACTCAATGGATGAGTTTGAGCAAGCTCTGGGAGATGGTGAAGGACAGGGAAGCCTGGTGTGCTGCAGTCCATGGGGTTGCAAAGAGTCAGACAGAACTGAGCGACTGCACAACAACACTCCTAGCAATAGTCTTTTCTCTTAGCTTCTAACACTGTTATTGTTAGATGTATGATCTTGAAAAAAATGAGAGTGTTAGATGCTTAGTTGTATTTGACTCTTTGCGACCCCATTGACAGTAGCTCACCAAGCTCCTCTGTCCATGGAATTCTCTAGGCAAGAATACTGTTGTGGGTAGCCATTCCCTTCTCCAGGGGATCTTCCTGACCTAAGAATTGAACCCAGGCCTCCTGCATTGCAGGCAGATTCTTTACTGTCTGAGCGACCAAGGAAGCCCATATGATCTTAGGCAAATTAATTAAATGATCTGTTCCTCAGTTTCTTCTCTTGTAGATTGAGGATAGAAGTGTTCCTACCACATGGACTATTGAAATTATTAGATGAGATAGCATATATGAGTTACTTAGTGCAGAGCCTTCCACAGACTTAGTTCACAGTAAATGTTAGCTAGCAACCTCATCACCATCCTAATCTCATCATCACCGCTGTCGTTCTGAAACAATACTCTCCTTGACCTCTGCCTTCTTTGGCCACTGCTCTTTCTTGGTCTTCTTTGCTAGTTCTTTCTCTTCCAGCTCACCTCTGGATGTTGAGGTTCCTCAGGGCTCTGATATTTTGTTTTCTCATTTTACACATTTTCTTAGGCAATCTTATTTACTCCATGGCTTCAGTTCCATCTGATGAGTCAGTTCCCCCTAAGTTTACCGACAACCTAGCTCTGCATCTATGCTGCTGCTGCTAAGTCGCTTCAGTCGTGTCCGACTCTGTGCGACCCCATAGACGGCAGCCCACCAGGCTCCCCCTTCCGTGGGATTCTCCAGGCAAGAACACTGGAGTGGGTTGCCATTTCCTTCTCCAATGCATGAAAGTGAAAAGTGAAAGTGAAGTCGCTCAGTCGTGTGCGACTCTTAGCGACCCCATGGACTGCAGCCCACCAGGCTCCTTCATCCATGGGATTTTCCAGGCAAGAGTACTGGAGTGAGGTGCCATTGCCTTCTCCGCTGCATCTAAGCTACAGTCCTGTATATCCACCTGTTTCTATCTCATCTCCATTTGGTTGGTTGTGTGTACCTTTAATAGGTTAAACATTTATTATTAAAGGTACGTCTCCCAAGGTTACATCTCCCACCTTGTCCCTTACCTTAGTAGATGGTATTACCATGTGCACAGTTGCTTAAGCCAGAACTGGAGTCTTATTAAATTTATTTCTTGTCTCATACCCTGTCAATGGTTTGTGTGGATTTTTCTACAATAGCTTCGCAATTAGGCTCACTACCTCTGTTCTGATGCCACTCCCATCCATTTCCCGCCTTTTAGCCATGGCATTCTTTTAAATTTGAAGATCTGATCATGTTACTCTCCTTCAGTTACTTCTTTTTCTTTTTAGGATAAAGTTCCAAATTGTTATAATAGCTTCAAGATTTCTTCTGCTTACCTCATCAGCCTCATCATCTCATCCATCTGTTCCTCACTTACACCTTCTAGCCACACTGCTTTTCTTTCATAACCTTCAGTGGGCTACACTCACTTTAACCTGAGGGTTCCTGCTCATCTTTTTCTTTGTCTGGTACACTTCTTTCCTCATTCTTAATTTGGGCAACCCAGCCTTATCCTTTATTCTTAGTTTAAATATCACTACCTGCAGGTTGGCTTTCTTATGCCTCTCAAACTAGACTTCTTCCTTCTGTTATATAGGATCTTTATTCCCCTTTTGCCTCTCCATGATCTTTATTGCACTTGCTAATAATATCTTTCTCACAAATATGTAAGCTTCTTGGTGGCAGGACCATGGTCTCTCATTCCTCACTTTGTTCCCAGCATCTGTTTGTTAAATAGAGTAACATGAATACAGTGTGGGCTTGCTAGTGAGTGAGAGAGGCTTCTATCTGAGTTTGGTGTGTTTTTCTTAAATCTTTCAAGGTGATAAAAGGGAAGAAGACAAAAGTATAGTGTACAGCAGTTTAACTTTCAGACTCCAAGGACATCAGCTAGCGAGTAAGGAAGCAGCATCAGAACCGGAGGTGGCCGTAGCGAGAAGTGTTGCCTTAGGGTTAGTTTCTTTTTTAGGATTAAAGTGACATCAGAATTTTCAGGCAGTGCCCTGAATATTTCTCAGGCTTCACTGTCTCTTTCAAAAGTCAGCCTTGACAGTGCTTCCCAAATCCTTGGAATGCTAGGCTTGAGCATCGCCACAGAGACCCTGTGAGTGTGGTTTTCAGTGTCAAAAGTGCTTGCCGAGGTGACCTGTTGGGTCTGGGCAGACCCTGTGCCCAATATCAAGCTCTCGTTGCCTCCCACCTACCTGTTCTCTGGCCTTGGCTCCTCCTTCTTAGAATCCTGGATTCTCCTTCACTAACTTGCAGGCACAATGTTTGCACATAGATGAGTTAGGAGTTGGCCTTTTTTTTTTTTAAAAACACCCTCTGTACTTTATCTTATACAAGTTTATCGTATTTTAGTTTCCAGGGCTGGTATAGATTTTGCTCTATTTTTATATTCTGCTTACCATTTCAGTGGGAGGTGGTTGGAATCTGATTGAGGGAGAAGATGAGTGAGTTCTTTTTTGAAGATATTTTTTATGTTGCCACCTTTGCCTTTGTGTACGTGTGGACTCACTTTTGCACATGTATGTGTGCATGTGTGCAATCTCTCTTTTTTCTCTCTGCTTCTTTTCTTTTTTGTTTGCATTATGTCGTTTCTTCGCTTTGTAACTCTACTTGAGAGTCATTTTTTAGCAGGTGCATTTAAATCATTTATATTTTGTTATCATGGATGTATCTGATGACATTCCTTGTCTTACTGTTTTATACCTTTTTTATGAACTTTTCCCCTTGATTTTCAGTCTTTGGCATATGGTTTCTGTGTTTTATTTGCTTTTATCTTTCATAGGGATTTGAAAGAGTGACATCATATTTTAGGTTCCACACCTTGAACAAGTGTTTAAAAACATTATTGAACCTGAGCTAATCTAATCATTAAATTAAAAAAAGTAAGATTCAGTAACATTTGGCTCTTTTATACAGGAAGAATTTTGGAATCTTTTATTTTTTTCCTTCTCTGCTTTTGTTAACTAAAGTGGTACCTATAGATCTACACGATTGTTGCTATTATTTTTATATTGTATGATCTCTTAAGGATTTTTATTTTAATCTTTTTCATTTAATTATATAATAACATCTACTGCCTTCAGTGATTATGACCATTTATCCCCTAACTCATCATTCTTAAGGATATTTTGATTCATGTGCCATTTGGCTAGAGTCTATCCATGAGTTGATGTCTTTTTTTTTCTTTTTCGGTGGGGAAAAATATATGCATGCATGTTTCCTGAGCTCTCTTATTACCTGAGGGTAATACAGACTGTTGTATATAATGTGTTAACCTTCCCTTGCAAAACAACATTTAATTGAAACCCAAAAAAAGCATAATTAGAAGGCTGGAAGTTGCTCATAGAATAATCTGAATGCAATTAGTACTGCAATTATGGAACATAAAATACTGCTAGCATTCCTTATGGAAGAAGAACCTGGGAACAATGGAATTTACTGGCATTCAGATAACAAGTCAAAGGCTTTGGTGCTTCAGTGGTAGAATTCTCACCTCCCAGATGACAAATCAATATCAGTCACAAGATTACTACTGGGAATTCAATACCTCTGATGTTGTAGATACTTTTCAGGGTCATGATGCAAAATTAGTTGTAAGTCCTAGAATAGTTTTATCTCTGAGTAAGAATGGCAGTTTTAATTGAATTCCAGCAATATTTTATAACTGCTATGTTCAAATTAGAGTTGACCAAAGCCTGGCGTGCTGCAGTCCATGGGGTCACAAAGAGTCAGACACAATTGAGCGACTGAACAATAATAAAGTTTACTTTGTCAAATTCCTGTTTTATTATTACATTTGCCTCATGCATGGATAAAGTTATATCACTCTGTAATCGACTGAAACAGTTGATTGCAAAACAAGGTTTTTCCTTTTGGTCAGAGATAATGATTTTTTGACAATCATTAAACTATAATTACTGAAGTAGAAAAATTAATCTTAAATTAATCTTATCTAAGTTGTATATTAAACAATCACCTTACTCTTCCCCTGTCCAAAATTGAACTAATTAAACCCTCCAACACAGACACATAGACGCAGGCACACACATGAACACAGTCATACTCATTCACACATGCACATATGCATACACGCACTCTCTCTCATTCTGTATCTCTACATAGTATCTCAGACCTCTTCTTGCTTTTCCTTCTCAGTAAGGGACGTAAAATTCACTGAGCAGTCTTCTAGTTATTTTCAAAAATATTTTCTCACTTAATCCTTCAGAAATTTAGTGAAATAAGTGATATGATCTATGTTACACAGGTTAGGAATCAGAGACAGGTAACTAATTTGCTCAAGATTTATCAGCTGGTTAAGAGATAGAGTCAGAAGTTAACTCCAGTTCTGACCCTTTCCTGTATACTGCACTGCCTGGGTATAGTATAGGACTCTATCCTGGGGGAATTGGGACATTCCCTATTAGGGAATGGGTTAGGGTTAGAGTTAGGGTTATGAACAGAGATGGGGGGAAACAGAGGAAGTGATATTTGAGTTCAGTTCTGTGAAAACGTTTATTGAGTCTTTATTTTACAGATGTGAATCCAGCTGACTACTCTCAAGGAATTTTTAAGTGGAATGTGTACATGTCTAAAATTCTAACTTGCAATAATAGATATAATAATAGAGGTACTGAGGTAGGAAGTATTAGAAGCAGAATTGATGCACTTTCTAATGGCATGGTTGGGGAGAAAGGTGAGAGGAATAGCTGTGAAAAAATGTTTCCTAGGACAGATGATATCTAAACTGGTCTTGAAGGTTAAAAAAGAAAAGTTCATTCTTTATATGGTATGGAAAATATAAGTGGTATAGTGAGGATGGAAAAGTTTGTAGGAAACAAGAAATGGTTGACTATTATCAAAAGAGAATCTTTATTCATTCATTCACTCAACAAATGCTTTTTGAGTGCTTATTAAAGGTTAGACACTGGTGAGGACTAGAGATAAAGTAAGGGATAAGAGAGTTAATGGATTGTATAATGTCCAGTGAGTGCTGGGGTCTGAAGTTAAGATAGGAAGAGAAATGAATCTGATAGGTCTTGAATGCCAGAATAGGTTGGTTGTGTTTTCCTCATAGTTGTTAATAACTGTGGAAGCACATGAAGCGGAGTTCTGACATGGTCAGAGTGAGTTAACATTATGCCTGCAGCAGAATGGAGGATGGCTGTGACCAGGAGTCAGGGTAGAGGCAGGAAGACCATATTCTAGATGAGAGATGGAAAGAATATATTTGAGCAATCTTGGAAATAAAATTGGTGGCACTTGGTGTTGATTAAGTATAAAAAATTAAAGTATAAAATGACTGAGGCTGACTCTCAAGTTTGGGGTTTAGTGGTTGTATGGAATGGGAGTACTTTTTAACAGAATCAGGAATACAGAAAAAATAATAAATTGGTGAAGAAGGAAAAAAATTGAGTTTTGGAGATGATAAATAGTTTGAGGTGCATATGAAATACCTAAATTATTTTTAAAATATGGTTTAATCATCTAAAATTAATGAAGAAAACAAACCATTGAGGACAAAGTAGAAACAACATAATGCAAAATATTTAATATCTTTCACTTTATGGTCTCATTTAGGGCTTCACCTTTCTCCTAAGTTCAGCATAGTGTTAAAAGATGGTTGATGAAGGCCATTAAGATTTACCTTTCAGTGGAATAAGACTACATGTTCATAAAACTTGTCCTTTATCTGCTTTATCAGATACAAGGCACAAGGCATACTATCATGAGCAAATTCTTACTTTCTGCAACAGAAAGTAAACTTAGAGGGGAGGGATGCTAAAATTCTGATACAAGAGCAAACATTTGCAGTTTCCAGTGCTAAAACTTTCTATTCCAGGAATGGTGGCAAAGTTCTAATTTAAATATTTGAAGCATGATTTACAGATACATATTTTTAGGACTTATATTAAACTCATTAAAAACAGTCTTTTAGTGATAGATACAGATAACTGTATAGTCAAAGCTATAGTTTTTCAAGTAGTCATGTGAGAGTTGGACCATAAAGAAGGCTGATTGCTGAAGAATTGATGCTTTTCAACTGTCGTGTTTGAGAAGACTCTTGCGAGTCCCTTGGACTGCAAGGAGAGCAAACCAGTCAATCCTAAAGGAAATCAACCCTGAATTTTCCTTGGAAGGACCGATGGTGAAGCTGAACCTCCAATACTCTGGCAGCTTGATGTAAAGAGTTGAGTCATTGGAAAAGACACTGATGCTGGGAAAGATTGAAGGCAAAGGAGAAAGGGGCAGCAGAGGATGAGTTGGTTGGATAGCATCACCAACTCAATGGACATGAAACTGAGCAAACTTCGGGGGATAGTGGAGCACAGAGGAGCCTGGTGTGCTGCAGTCCATGACATCACAGAGTTGGACATGACAACAATAGATAATAACTGTAGTTTGTAGTCACAAGAGTAGGGCAGGAGTTGGTCAGCCTGTAATAGCAAGTTTTTCTTTAGATGAAATGGTCCACTGAGGCACTGCATCTTTTTTTACATGCCTAAGTTTGTTTTATTTTTGTCTTTGCACATGGTTCTTGATGAGAGGGAACTTCAGGTGAAAAGCAACAGCCTCCAATTCTATCTCTTCTCATCTTTGCTTCACTCTTTTGAAGCAATGTTCTAAAATCATTCTTCTGTCAATCTCCTAGTTTTGGTCCGTAAAGTTAGAGCACTATTTCTGATTCATCAATTTCAGATAATATACAGTTATAAAAAACAAGTATTTATCTGCTCTTTCTTCTCCCTTATGTCTACCATTGTTTATTGTTTTGTTGATTTTTAAAATTTCCTTATTGTTCATTTGGTGGTGGTGGTGGTTTAGTCGCTAAGTCATGTCTGACTCTTACAATCCCATGAACTATAGCCTGCCAGGCTCCTCTGTCCATTGGAATTCTCCAGGCAAGAATACTGGAGTGGGTTGCCGTTTCCTTCTCCAGGGGAACTTCCTGACCCAGAAATCAAACCCAGGTCTCCTGCATTGCAGGCAAATTCTTTACCAACTGAGCTACAAGGGAAGCACTATTGTTCACTTTTGTAACATTAAGTAATATGTTTGCTCATCAACTTTTGATGTAGCCACATGACAAGCTGTTGTGACAAAGTGATTCCAGGCAGAGTGACAGACATAAGTAGAAGTTTCTCTTTCTCCCCAGTGATAGCCTAAGGTAGCTAGTAGCCCAAGGCTGAGTTGGTGAGTAGGTAGCTTTGCTTCATGGCCTGTTAAGTCTGCCTTTCTCATTAAGTAGCTTCCATCCCAGGGTTCAAGTGCGCTGCCGCAGTTTTTGCCTTTTCCCAGGGGAGGAAGAAGTCCATGGGGTCGAAAAGAGTTGGGCACAACTTAACAATTGAACAACAACAAGAGGAAGAAGAAGTCTAAAGCAAGTGACTTTGTCTTTAAAGGAGGTGACCTGAAAGATCACACATAATTGCATTGGCTAGAGCTTAGTATCATATTCACAATTAGCTACAGAGGAGGCAGAGAAATATAAAATTTCAGAAGTTTTTGTTACTCATGGGAAGAAGGGAGGATGGATTCTAAGGGACCAGTTAGCATTTTGCAGTCTAGTTAGTATCTCTGAATTTTCTGCTTCATAGATGAGAGTCCTAGTTCAGTTGAGTTCAGTTCAGTCGCTCAGTCGTGTCCAACTCTTTGCGACCCCATGAATTGCAGCATGTCAGGCCTCCCTGTCCATCACCATCTCCCGGAGTTGACTCAAACTCACGTCCATCGAGTCAGTGATGCCATCCAGCCATCTCATCCTGTCATCCCCTTTTCCTCCTGCCCCCAATCCCTCCCAGCATCAGAGTCTTTTCCAATGAGTCAACTCTTCGCATGAGGTGGCCAGAGTACTGGAGTTTCAGCTTTAGCATCATTCCTTCCAAAGAAATCCCAGGGCTGATCTCCTTCAGAATGGACTGGTTGGATCTCCTTGCAGTCCAAGGGACTCTCAAGAGTCTTCTCCAACACCACATTTCAAAAGCATAAATCTTCGGTGCTCAGCCTTCTTCACAGTCCAATTCTCACATCCATAGATGACCACTGGAAAAACCATAGCCTTGACTAGACGGACCTTTGTTGGCAAAATAATATCTCTGCTTTTTAATATTCTATCTAGGTTGGTCATAACTTTCCTTCCAAGGAGTACGTGTCTTTTAATTTCATGGCTGCAGTCACCATCTGCAGGGATTTTGGAGCCCCCCAAAATAAAGTCTGACACTGTTTCCACTGTTTCCCCATCTATTTCCCATGAAGTGATGGGACCAGATGCTATGATCTTCGTTTTCTGAATGTTGAGTTTTAAGCCAACTTTTTCACTCTCCACTTTCACTTTCATCAAGAGGCTTTTTAGTTCCTCTTCACTTTCTGCCAAAAGGGTGGTGTCATCTGCATATCTGAGGTTATTGATATTTCTCCCGGCAATCTTGATTCCAGCTTGTGCTTCTTCCAGCCCAGCGTTTCTCATGATGTACTCTGCATATAAGTTAATAAGCAGGGTGACAATATACAGCCTTGACATACTCCTTTTCCTATTTGGGAACCAGTCTGTTGTTCCATGTCCAGTTCTAACTGTTGCTTCCTGACCTGATTACAGATTTCTCAAGAGGCAGAGCAGGTGGTCTGGTATTCCCATCTCTTTCAGAATTTTCTACAGTTTAGTGTGATCCACACAGTCAAAGGCTGTGGCGTAGTCAATAAAGCAGAAGTAGATGTTTTTCTGGAACTCTCTTGCTTTTTCGATGATCCAGCAGATGTTGGCAATTTGATCTCTGGTTCCTCTGCCTTTTCTAAAAGCAGCTTGAACATCTGGAAGTTCACGGTTCACGTATTGCTGAAGCCTGGCTTGGAGAATTTTTGAGCATTACTTTACTGGCGTGTGAGATGAGTGCAATTGTGCGGTAGTTTGAACATTCTTTGGGATTGCCTTTCTTTGGGTTTGGAATGAAAATGGACCTTTTCTAGTCCTGTGGCCACTGCTGAGTTTTCCAAATTTGCTGGCATATTGAGTGCAGCACTTTCACAGCATCATCTTTCAGGATTTGAAATAGCTCAACTGGAATTCCATCACCTCCACTAGCTTTGTTCGTAGTGATGCTTTCTAAGGCCCACTTGACTTCACATTCCAGGATGTCTGGCTCTAGGTGAGTGATCACACCATCGTGATTATCTGGGTCGTGAAGATTTTTTTTGTACAGTTCTTCTGTGTAATCTTGCCACCTCTTCTTAATATCTTCTGCTTCTGTTAGGTCCATACCTTTTCTGTCCTTCATCGAGCCCATCTTTGCATGAAATGTTCCCTTGGTATCTCTAATTTTCTCGAAGAGATCTCTAGTTGTTTTCCTCTATTTCTTTGCATTGATCGCTGAGGAAGGCTTTCTTATTTCTCCTTGCTATTCTTTGGAACTCTGCATTCAAATGGAAATATCTTTCCTTTTCTCCTTTGCTTTTGCTTCTCTTCTTTTCACAGCTATTTGTAAGGGCTCCTCAGGCAGCCATTTTGCTTTTTTGCATTTCTTTTCCATGGGGATGGTCTTGATCCCTGTCTCCTGTACAATGTCACAAACCTCTGTCCATAGTTCATCAGGCACTCTGTCTGTCAAATGTATTCCCTTAAATCTATTTCTCACTTCAACTGTATAATTGTAAGGGATTTGATTTAGATCATACCTAAATGGTCTAGTGGTTTTCCCTACTTTCTTCAATTTAAGTCTGAATTTGGCAATAAGGAGTTCATGATCTGAGCCACAGTCAGCTCCCGGTCTTGTTTTTTCTGACTGTATAGAGCTTCTTCATCTTTGGCTGCAAAGAATATAATCAGTCTGATTTCGGTGTTGACCAGCTGGTGATGTCCATCTGGTGTGTAGAGTCTTCTCTTGTGATCAGGACACTATATTTCTAAGGTCTGTGTCTGGGCACTGACTTGTTAAATGAGTAAGAAGCTTCAGCAGGCCTGGTTAGTGGCCAGGGAGCTTTCAGTCACTCCTGAAAATAAAATCTTCATAAGCAGTCATTTTGTTGTGATCAGGAGCTACTCAGTCAGTTTACACGTGAGTGAAATTTTTAATTCTTTTTTCCAATAGCAGTATATTTATTTTAATAGATATTAGTTAAAATACAGCTTACACATCAGACTTGGGATTCCACATATATTACCACATAGGAAAAAGCTAAACTCAACTTACATAAAATATTAAGTAAAATAATAAGGCAGAGGGGTTATGAGGATATGGCAAAAATTGTGAAGAAAACCTCTAGTTCTTGAAGGGTTGGGACTTATTTGTTAGCTCCAGAAGATCCAAAGTGAAGTAGCTTTCTCCTATTCTTTATGTCTGAATATGAGAGGAGAGCCATATCTTCTGACTCTCTTTGGGGTATTTAGAAATAGAAGGGGTGACTGATGAGAGGAAGACCTTGGTCTTTTCAGAGTGCTCTCATTGTCTTTGGCATTGGACTTCCCAGCCTTCAGACCCTTTTGTTTTTCTAAACAAGGACAGCTATCTGGGAAATAAGAGTCCCTGCCCTTGAGGAATGTTTAATGTACTACGAAAGATTAAAATAGACTTCAGTTCAAATTCTGTCTTCAGTACTGACCATATGACCTCAAGCAAGTTATTCTCTGAACCTTAGTTTCTGCTGGAACACATAATCCCCAGATCCCAGTGGCTTCAGCCACTGAAGTTTTATTTCTTGCTTGTATTGCCTGTTCATTGTCTGTCAGATGGGAACTAGGCTCCACATCTCCTACTCCAGGATTGTGGTTAATGGAGCAGCCATCATCTAATTATAGAACATTGCTGATCACTGTTGGAGAGAAAGAGAGTTCTGGAGAGCTTCACGCCAGCAATTAAGTGATCTGTCTTAGAAGTGGCACATGGTATCATTTCTGTTCACAACTTCCTCCCCAGGACTAGTGACACAATCTCATGCAACACAGGGGCCTAGAAAGTACCTGGAAAAATGGAGATTCAGAGTGTTGTAGAAATAGCACTAATGACTACCACATATAGGAATGCCTACCTCAGGGTTGACGTGAAGATTAAATGATATTAGATACAGACATGGACATGAACTTGTGTGTGCCAGGGGCTTCTCTAGTAGCAGTTTTGCAAGGAAACTATTATAAATTCCAGACTTACAAATGAGACTTTCATAGCTCAGAGTAAACCTTGTCAAATGAAACCTAGCTAGTTGGTGAGAAGGTTTAAATTTGAACTCAAGTACTAGAAAAGCAAAATTATTACATAAACACAACAAAATGAAACAGTCAAAAAGACTGAAAAATTCTGAAGGTATTTTTTAACAGTAATCAAAAGTGATTTGTTTATGTGGGTTTTGCTTTTCTGTTGGCACTTTTTAAATATGAAGAAAAGCTTTTTAGATGAAACACATGTAATGTAGATGCTGTGGACTGTGAAATCTATGTATAATTTAGAAGATTAGAAATTAGAAAAAGATTTGTATTCTGTATTGGTGATAGAAGTTTTAAAATATTAATGTGAGGGACTTCCCTGATGACCCAGTGGTTAAGAATCTGCCTTGCAATGCAGGGGACCTGAGTTTGATCCCTGGTCGGGGGACTAAGACCCCACATGCAGCAGGGCAACTAAGTCTGTGTGGTGCAGCTGAGCCTCTGTGGGGCAACGACTGATCCGTGTGCCTCAACTAGAGAATCAGTGCACCACAGCGAAAGAGCCCACGTGACGCAACGAAGGTCCCTAGTGCTCTAATTAAGGCCCGGTGCAGCCAAATAAAATAAATATTAAGAATAGATTAATGTGAGAATGAATAAACGCCTGCATTTGACTAGATGACTACAAAACAGGAATCCTGGGAAAAAAGATAGCATTTAGTAGAGTTAAAAGTAACATCAGAAGATGGACTTATATCTGGGCTTCCCTGGTAGCTCATCTGGTAAAGAATTCATCTGCGATGCAGAAGATCCTGGTTCAATTCCTGGGTTGGGAATCTCCACTGAAGAAGGGATAGGCTACCCACTCCAGTATTCCTGGGCTTCCCTGGTGGTTCAGACGGTAAAGAATCTGCCTGCAATGCAGGAGATCTGGGTTCGATCACTGGGTTGGAAAGATCCCCTGGAGGAGAATATGGCAACCCACTCCAGTATTCTACCCTGGAGAATTCCATGGACTACAAAACAGGAATCCTTGTAAAAAGATAGCATTTAGTAGAGTTAAAAGTAACATCAGAAGATGGACTTATATACATAATTCTATTTTAATTATACCATTGGTATACCTTCTTAATGGACACAGAGTTACCCTTGTGTTGTCAATATTAGGTACAATTCTTTATGTCCTTTTCTTACTTTTTGTGTGAACTGATTAAAAAGGAAACTGTAGATGTCACAACATGTACATAAAAGGAGTTTTAGCTTAATGTTTTCCCCAAATGACTTTCTGACCTGTGCTAGGTCTGTTTATCTCTGTTTTGCTATTGACAAAATAAGAGCTTTGGATCAATTCATTGTTTTTCCCACTTTTTTCCCACTGAGATACCCATGATGGATGATATGTCATGAGCGACATCCTCATGTAGTCATATACAGATGATACTTATAGACTGAGGAGCAGATGGTCCAAGCTGCACATTCCTGGTGCTAGTTCTAGTTCTAGTTTCTGAAGAAAACACTTCAGAAAACAAGTGAAGGAAAGTGACATTATTAAAGAGATAACTCTAAATGTATCCTAGTTGTTTTCTTAAAAACCTTATCCTCAGAACAATAATAACAACATCAACAAAACAATACAAAAAAACCCTTATCCTCAAACTTCAGCATCTAAAGACAATTTTAAACAAATTTGTTGTGATACGCCTTTCAACTAATTATTTTACCTGTGTTGAGTGGTCATTTCATGTTCAAAAATCTCTGCATTAGGTGTTCATCAAGAATTTTTCTAGTTCTAAACTTACTTAATGATAACAATTCTGTTATTCTCAAGTATTTCTGAAAGTTCTAATTCCTTGATTATTCTACTAGCAGTACATGAATTAATAGTGCCATGTACATGATATGGGTTCAATAAATACTGTTGCTGTTGCTCAGTCATGTCCGGCTCTTTGGGACCCCATGGACTGCACCACACCAGCCTTCCCTGTCCTCCACTATCTCCTGGAGTCTGTCCAAACTCATGTCCATTGAGTCAGTGATGCCATCCAACCATCTCATCTTCTGTTGCCTCCTTCTTCTCCTGCCTTCAGTCTTTCCCAGCATCAGGGTCTTTTCCAATGAGTTGGCTCTTCGTATAAGGTGGCTAAAGTATTGACTAGAGCTTATCAACAAATTAATTTTCCTTTTTCTGGACATAGCAGTAATTCACAATTTGTTTTCTTATCCCTTAGCAGGACGTATACTTTTATATTGCAAGGAGTGGTGCTGAGGAAATTGGGCTGTAGTGTTCTGATTGTTACTTTCAGAAATCTGTCGTAACTGTCCTCCTCAATTTGATAAAATAACTCAAAATTTTATATTTGCATTTGTCCATAGACTAGATGAAGTGGGAAATGAACTAATTACCTTAGAAGTAGCAAGAGGTCTAAATACTACTGGCATTATTTTCTAACCACTTGTTTTTTCTAAACAACATGGGTTACATTATAAATGTAGTTCTCTGTTCCCTGTTCACTTATTCAACAAGTGCTTATGGGGACGTCCCTAGCGGTCCAGTGGCTAAGACTCTATGCTCCCAGTGCAGGGGACCTGGGTTCAATCCCTGATCAGGGAACTAGATCCCACATGCTGCAACTAAGGCCCACCACAGCCAAATAAATAATAAAAATAAAACATAAAAGAACCCAAGTGCTCATGAAACATTTTCTGGGCTTTCTATGTGTCAACCAGAGGGTTAGACCAGCACCTCTCAAGGTGTGGACTAAGGATCCCTGGAATCTGAGAGCCTTTCAAATGATTCATGAAGTCAAAACTATTTTCATACTAATGCTGACATTATTTTCTTTTTTCACTGTGTTGACATTTGGGTTGATGTTGCAAGAGCAGTAGAAACTGCTGGTGTTTTAGCATAAAGTGAGGCAGTGGAAACAAATATTATTAGTAGTCATTCCATTCTTCACCAACATCCACATAGGAGAAAAGGCCATTTTCACTTAAGAATGTCTTTGATGAAGTAGTAAAATTTATATAACTTTTATTAAATCTAGATCTTGAGTGCATATCTTTTTAATATTGTGTGTGAAAAAACAAAAAAATACATTTTTATAAAGTGCTTCCACAATGCAAAGTTGTCTCCAGGAAGAGTACTGGTGTGATTGTTTGAAACATCATTTCACTTGACAGAATGACCAAAAGATGAATTGTGTGTGTGTGTTAGTTGCTCAGTCATGTCCAACTCTGCGACCCCATGGACTGTAGCCAGCCAGGCTCCTCTGTCCATAGGATTCCCTAGGCAATAATACTGGAGTGGGTTGCCATTCCTTTCTCCAGGGGATCTTCCCAACTCAGGGATCAAACCTGCATTTCTTATGTCTCCCGCACTGGCAGGTGGATTCTTGACCCTCTGCACTACTGAAGCCTATGGTTATTTAAAGTTGGATATTTGGGGATTTCTCTACACTCCCAATGTAGGGGACCTGGTTTCCATGGTCGGGGAACTAGATCCCCCATGCCAGAACTAAGAGTTCTCATGTCACAACTAAAGATTCTGCCTGCCTCAACTAAGACTCAGTGCAGCCAAATAAATTAAAAAAAAACTAGATAAATTGGATATTTGGCAGATATTTTATCAAAAATGAACAAAGTGATTCTGTCACTTTAAGGAAAACAACTAACTGTATTTGTTGGCAATGATAAAAGCTGAGCTTTCAAGTTAAAAAATAAAATTCTAGAAAACATGTATCTGCCACTGTGAGCTTGACAGCTTCTCAACATTTAAAGATGTACCTGACAAAATCAATGGTGACTATTAATGAATATGATTTTTGATACTAAAAGCAAAATGTGTCAACATGTGAAAGATATGCATAACCCAAATGAACCATTGTTTTCCAAATGAACAGTGCACGATGTTACAAAATCATACACAATTAAAAGATCCAGTCAAAATGCAAAATAGACCAATGAATCTTAATGTAATAGTATGAAAAGTTCACTGATAATACGTAGTTTCAGACTGTCATTGTTGAATTTTGGTGTTAATACCAAAGAAGCATATCTGTAGTTATCTGAAAAAGCTGTTAAAATATTCCTCTATTTTCCAACTACTTATCTGAGTGAGGTGAGATTTTATTCATGTATATACTTCAACCTTGTAGCTCAGTCAGTAAAGAATCTGCCTGCAGTGCAGGAAACCCGCGTTCGATCCCTGGGTTGGGAAGATCCCCTGAAGAAGGAAATGGCAACCCACTCCAGAATCCTTTCCTGCAAAAGAGGAGCCTGATGGGCTGCAATCAATGGGGTCGCAAAGAGTCGGGCATAACTAACGCTTACTTATACTTCAACCAAAACAACGTATCACAATAGATTAAATGCAGAAGCAGAGATGAGAATCCAGCTATTTTCTGTTAAACCAGACATTAGAGAGATTGACTTGAGAAAAATGTAAAGCTTTTCCCTTTAAATATTTATTTGTTTGTTTTGGCTAATCTAGTTATTTTTCACTGAAAATGTAATTTGGTAATGTGTAGTGTTGTTATTTTTATTTTTGTTATTCTAAATGGAATAAACAAATACTTTTAAGTGGCTGTTTTAATTCTAATATAGTAAATATTGATGGGTGTAACTACAGAAACAAAAGGCATTTGCGGTCCTTGATAATTTTTACATAGTGTAAAGGGATGCTAAGATCAAAAAATTAAAAAATGGCTAATCCTGGAGATATTAAATAAAATATTCTTCTTTATGTAACTTTTCTTTGGTTCCCAACCCATCATAACCCTGCCACTCCCTCCCCCTAAAGTGAAAGTAAAAGTGAAGTCGCTCAGTCATGTCCGACTCTTTGCAACCGCATGGACTGTAGCCTACCAGGCTTCTCCGTCTGTGGGATTTTCCAGGCAAGAGTCCTAGGGTGGGCTGCCATTTCCTTCTCCAGGGATCTTTCCGATTCAGGGATTGAACCCGGGTCTCCCACATTTCAGGCAGATACTTTACCCTCTGATCCACCAGGGTAAGCCCCTTAAGCTGGAAGAAATTGTCCGTCCTCTGAAACTCCATGTACTTTATTTCTGCCTCAGTAAAGGCATTGAGTACATATCTTTTGGTTCCATCTAGGCTAATATGTTTTTTGACAGCATATATCTTTGTATATTCATCAGCTGTTAATACATTATTTTCCATGTGGTAGGAATTTATACAGGTGAACTGACTAAAACTTGGTATCTTAAAAGTGTTATCTCTAAATGGTTTGGAAGGTTGAGGATTCTGATAGCTGGGGTTCTATTGTTTCTTATAACAAATACAAAAAGATCTCTGCTTAACAAAAGAAATGCCCAATTCTAGATTCTAGCTAATTAGGCATGTTGATTTTGAGAAGTAAACGATTGGTTGATCAATTCATTCAGCAAATACTCAGTTCAGTTCAGTTCAGTTGCTCAGTCGTGTCCAACTCTTTGCGACCCCATGAACAGGCAGCATGCCAGGCCTCCCTGTCCATCA
The DNA here is from genome assembly GCF_019923935.1 of Bubalus bubalis. NCBI lineage: Eukaryota > Metazoa > Chordata > Mammalia > Artiodactyla > Bovidae > Bubalus > Bubalus bubalis. The sequence goes on from NC_059160.1 coordinate 71,958,313, forward strand.
CCAACGCCCGGAGTCCACCCAAACCGTGTCCATCGAGTCGGTGATGCCATGGTGCCAAGTATAGAACTTTATCGTAGACATTTAGATTAGTGGTTTCCACATGCTGGCCCATGATGAAGTTTCTTCTTTTCCTGAGAAATGAGAATAATAGCAACAATGAAATGTTTTCCCTCAAAACTTAACTATATTATTCAAAAGAACATTCTTTATCTTGAGGTTGCTTTCTGAGTTCTTGGTGTCCATATAATCTATCTTTTCTGAAATTATGGTGAGATTAGGGTTTGGGGCTTTTTGTTCTTTCTTGACAAAATTCAAATTTGTCAACTTTCTGTTGGCCCTTGAAGTTTTGGGGAGAACATTTTACTAACTCATGGAAAACCACTGCTGTAGACATTCTTTTGGCATTTATTGGAAGAGATTTGACCTTTAGGTTTGACTTTTTAAATCCACTAGCACAATCAGCTCTTTTATTTTGGAGTTAATTATCAACTGTGTGAGTTCCCTGCTTTCCCGTTTATATCATCTCTCTTTGGCAGATGATTGTTCAATTGCAAGAAAAAAAGTAAAAGGAAATAAAAATAAACCCAAACCAAGAAACTAACAAACTAACGTTTGTCAAATTTTTGGATGTTGGAGTTCTAGGGATAAGAAAAGATGGAGAAGTAAGCATTTTTGACCAAAATAGGGCATTTGAATTATCTTCAGATCTCAAGTCAGATTGCACTTTCAACTTCCTACCTCTTCACAGATACTTATAATTGCCATGAAGGAATCAACTGATCTTAATTCAGATTCTTAACTTTAAGCACCATTAAACAGTTGAGATGGCAGAGATAGCAGGGTGGGAAGTGATGATCCTGAACAACCATTTCCATAGTCAGTTATTTATATAATCATTCTTCCACTCAACACATGAATGGCTGTTAGGTGCCAGGTACTAGGGATACAAAGATGAAAAAGAAACTGTCTCTACGCTTAAAAGGTTTATAATCTAGAAGAGCGGGGTGTGAGCAAATCAGTGCCCTAAAAATTGTTAGTAAGGGATGTGACAGCATGCTTAGTGCTTCGCTGGGGACTCAAATAGGAGAAGTTAGAAGGGGTGGGAGGTGAGAGTGGGGAAACGAGAGAAGGATATGGAATGAAGAAAGATTTGAAAGTGGAAGTAGGAAAGAGCAAACCTGTTTGCGAAAAGTTATTTTTGGCCACCTGATGCAAAGAGCTGACTCATTGGAAAAGACCCTGATGCTGGAAAAGAATGAAGGCAAAAGGAGGAGAGGGCGGCAGAGGATGTGCCGGTAAGATAGCATCACCGACTCAATAGACATGAGTTTGAGCAAAGTCAAGGAGATAGTGGAAGACAGGGAAGCCTGGCGTGCTGCAGTCCGTGGGGTTGCAAAGAGTCGGAAACAATTTAGCGACTGAACAACAAATGAGTATATTGGTATGGCAGGAACGTGGAGTGGGGTGGGATGTGGAGTATGGCAAGAGGAAAGGCTGAAGGTTAGGCAGCAGCTAGATGTAGAACTTTAGATGCTTTGTTCAGTAATTTGGACATGCTCCAAAGGATTTACCAGAATGTGTTCTGTGGGCTGGTGATAGGAAAGAAAGGGGTTTTGTAAGGTCAAAACCATTTGAAAGGCATCAGCTGAGACAGGTGTATTTATTGTGAAACCTCTCAGGCCCTTCCTATTAGGTAGCATTTCCACTACTAATTTTGTTTGAAGGGGTAATGCTTGTTTCTCAGAACAGGGTTTGGGAAACCCTGCAACATGCAGAGAGGAATCATTAAAAAGTTTCAAGCAGAAAATTACAGACAATTGTGTAATCTAATTCTGTTCTCAACACATAGTGTCACACTACTCATTAGGTATCGTTCAACCCCTATTTTTAAACACTAAATAATTCCAAAGTGATGTATTAGATATTATGAGAGATTAGAAAGATGTGTAAATTGTGTCTAGCATTTAAAAAGAACATGTTGGTTATCTATAAATGTTATTCACCTGTGAAATTATTTGAGTCAAAAACAGTACAATATGGCTGATTCACATGGCTGTACGGCAGAAACCAATAAGACATTGTGAAGCAATTATCCTCCAATTCAAAATACATAAAAGACAAACAAAAAGCAATATAAAAGTGAGGAAGTTGAGGATAAACTTGAGGAGCTGTAGATTTTCTGGGTGGTCTTGAGGCAGAAGGTAGATGCCACTGCTGCCCCACCCACGGTACCACCCCCCAGAGTAAAGCGATTGGAGATTCATTCCCTATGGACTGAAACTCCAAGATGAGAATAGCAGGACAATTAAGGGAGGAGCCTGGGCCCTGTGCAGACCACATGTTTCTCATTCTCAAAATCAGGAGACCTCCCTGACTACACATGCATAGAAAATGTCCTTGGAGGTCAAAGGGGAATGATACTAACTAATGCCAGGCTGCCCACAGGCCTCTTCGGTAGAATCCGTCTTGGTTAGGAGTACACGTGCGAGGATCCTGAGATATACCAGGTATTGACTGGGACCCAGGCACATCAACATGATTGGTCAAAGGAGACACAGATGTGCCCCATAAAAGTAATTCAAACTGCCTCAAGGGGGCAACTCAGCGGCTCTCTCTCTCTCTCTGAGTCCGCCCGTGTGTCTATCCACATGTACTATATTCTTTTTTTTTTTACCTCTTAATAAATAATTTACTTGCTTCACTACTTTCTATCTTTGTGGAAATTCTTTTCTGCAAAGCCAAAGGCCAGGGCCCTTGTCACTGACCACTGGCCTAGTGGCTAGGATCTGGTGCTTTCACCACTGTGACCCAGACCCAATCTCTGGCTGGGAACTCCAGCCCTGCTCCAAGCTACTGTAGGCCAAGGCCAGTTGAGATCAGTCTTTGCTCAGTATTGATTTCCAGGGAATGTTATTTATTTATTTAGTTGTGCTGAGTCTTAGTTGCAGCATGAGGAATCTTTTTAGGTGCAGCACACAAACTCTTAGTTGCAGCATGTGGGACCTAGTTCTCCAGTCAGGGATCTAACCTGGGCCCCTCATATTGGGAGCATGGAATTGTACCCACTGGACCACTAGGCAGTGTAAGGGGTGTTTAATGCTAATTCTTTTCCCAAAGATTGTCATCACTCAAAGAATGTGTTTCTTTTGCCTCTTTTTGGACTAGGATTGTTTCTGGCTAGGGTCTTCGTCCAGGCAGCTTAAGGGGCACAATGGGAAAAGGCAGGCTAATTGAAACGTGAATATTTGGGAGGGAGATAGTGTGGAGAGTGGAGAAGGCAATGGCACCCCACTCCAGTACTCTTGCCTAGAAAAATCCCATGGATGGAGGAGCCTGGAAGGCTGCAGTCCATGGGGTCGCTGAGGGTCGGATACGACTGAGGGACTTCACTTTCACGCATTGGAGAAGGAAATGGCAACCCACTCCAGTGTTCTTGCCTGGAGAATCCCAGGGACAGGGGAGCCTGGTGGGCTGCTGTCTATGGGGTTGCACAGAATCAAACACGACTGAAGCGACTTTGTAGCAGCAGCAGTGTGGAGAGTAAGTGTTGGTTTGTTTGATCGTCAGAAGTACCGTATCACAACATATTGAAGGTTTAGTAGATGCAAGGGGACTCAATCCTGGGCTTCTCTAGGCTATATATCCTAAAGGTATATCAAAAGAGTGTAGAGAAAAAATTTGAAGATGAAGGGGAAAGAGAAGTTACATGTGGTGGGACAGAAAAATTAAATCTAGACGTCTGAATATGTCTCCGGCTTTTTACTTCCTTAACTCTGTACTTTTTTCACTCAAAGTCAATAGAGTCTTCAAATAATCTTCTTGAATTCAGTTCAGTTCAGTTGCTAAGACAGGGAAGCCTATCTATCACCAACTCCCGGAGCTTGCTCAAACTCATGTCCATCGAGTCGGTGATACCATCAAACCATATTATCCTCTGTTGTCCCCTTCTCCTTTTGCCTTCAATCTTTCCCAGCATCAGGTCTTTTCCAATGAGTCAGCTCTTCGCATCAGGTGGCCAAAGTATTGGAGTTTCAGCTTCAACATCAGTCCTTCCAATGAATACTCAGGACTGGTCTACCTTAGGATGGACAGGTTGGATCTCCTTGCAGTCCAAGGGACTCTCAAGAGTCTTCTCCAACACCACAGTTCAAAAGCATCAATTCTTTCAAGATCAGCTTTCTTTATGGTCCAACTCTCACATCCATACATGACTACTTGGAAAACCATAGCTTTGACTAGATGGGCCTTTGTTGGCAAAGTAATGTCTCTGCTTTTAATATGCTGTCTAGGTTTGTCATAGCTTTTCTTCCAAGGAGCAAGTGTCTTTTAATATCATGGCTGCACTCACCATCTGCAGTGATTTTGGAGCCCAAGAAAATAAAGTCTGTCACTGTTTCCTCTGTTTCCCCATCTATTTGCCGTGAAGTGATAGGACTGGATGCCGTGATCTTAGTTTTTTGAATGTTGAGTTTTAAGCCAGCTTTTTCTCTCTCTTTTACTTTCATCAAGAGGCTCTTTAGTTCCTCTTCACTGGAACTAAATCATTTAGTTCCTCTTTTTGAATTAAATGAATCTTTATTAAGTATTTATTATCAGCCACATTGTCTATTAGGAGAACATAGAGTCAGAGTATGTAGAGTGAATTGGTAACAACCTTAAACTTTCCATTGCCAATTATAGTGGTCAAGAGCACTGGCCTTGAACTAGATGGCTTGGGTTCAAATCTGTTAAATCATTCAGTCCAGTGACTTAAGGGCTCTGCTTCTTACCAGCCAGGAGATCTTAGGTAAATTCCTTAACCTCCTTATGCCTCAATCTCTATATCTAAAAGTGGGAAAATGATAATATGTACCTTTTAATGTCCTGAGGATTAAAAGAGCTAATAAATGTGAAGTGCTTAGAATACTGCCTGTCATATGGCAAGGGTTTCCTCAGCTGCCAAGCTTAGAATATCTTTATCCTACCATGGAAATCAATCCAAGAGTGGTAAGTTTTCTGGCCTAAATCAGAATCAATGTTTGGAGAATGGCCTACTAAGGCTCAATAGGATTGGGTATAAGTGGACTGTTAGAAATTTCTAATTCATATAATTTTAAAATAAAAACAAATATTTGTACATTTAAATGCTAGTAGTAAGATGGGACCTCCCTGTGGTCCAATGGCTAACACTTTGAGCTCCCAATGCAGGGGGCCTGGGGTTCGATTCCTGGTCAGGGAACTAGATCCCACATGCTGCAACTAAAAAGGTCTCACATGCTTCTGTGAAGACTGAAGATCCTGTGTGCTACAACTAAGACCCAATGCAGCCAAATAAATAAATATTAAAAAATAAATAGATAAACGCTAGTAAGAGCTAATGTTTGTGAGCATAAACTATGTGCCAGGAGTTGTTCCAAGTGGTTCTAACCAATTAACTGATTTAATTGTTATTTTAGAGTTGAGGAAACGGAGGCATTGAGAGGGTAAGCCACTTTACCAAGTTGACACCACTCCTTAGGGGACGGGACCAGGCTTCAAACCCAGGCAGTCTGATCTCATAGATCCTACCCATCCATTAAGATATCACGTCTTTCATCCAGTGTATTCTGCAGTTTAGATTGGTTTGTCAACGTATTTTATTTCATGTATTGCAGGCATAAACTAAGAGAAACTAAGTGGAAAACGTTAAACTAAATTTGTTACATTGTTTCACCATAAAAATATTCCATTTTCTGTTCTATAGATGAGTTGCTCCTGATGTCACATTTAGAGCCGTATTAACTAGGATACTTTTGTTTCCTGGAGTACAACATTATGAGTTTGATTTCACCAAGGCATCCAGAGGCATGTGTCCGTTCTCTAGAAGTGTTTCTCACTTTCCATCTCAGCTACATTTTTTTCAGGGTTGACTGTAGTACATGGTGCATTTTTGCAAAGTTAGCTGCTTTGGCTGTTATCCTCACAATCCTAAGCTATGAAAGGGCATGCTTTGTAGGACTTGAGGACAGAGGGCACTGTGGCAAACTGTACTTTTTGTTAAAAAGGCTAGATTGCTCGGAAAGTAGTCACTTTGTTACTCTGCTTTGTTGGATGCTAACACAGATGGGTTCCCTTTTAAAGAAAACTGGGCAAAACTAATTTGCCACTAGATGGAGCCCTGGCTTTTTGGGTAGAAATAAAGGCAAGCGTCAGAACATTAAATCACGCCGTCATATCATGCTGAAGGGCCCCTGGTATTTGAGGCCCTCAGCTTTTAATTATAGAATGCATCTTTGTTCTTTGCCTGACCTGCAGAGTGACATCACTCCCTTTCTTCCTGTGCGCTGGCTTTGACACAAGCCAGATGGCTGTGGCCATCGGTAGGCGCGCAGGCCGCCTGGTACAGCAGTTGATGAAACAGAATAGGAAGACGTTTTATGGTCAACTGCAGGAGCACAATGAGGCTGCAGCTTTGCTAAGTAATTACATTCACGGTGCACACTTTACTCCTCACAGAGAAGGTCACAGGGAAAAAATACATTTTTATTTATAGTGTTGTGAGGTATAGACCTTTGATCTTTTATTAGTCAGTAGTCTGCTCCAAAGGAATGCTCTCTTTCCCCTGCTCTGCAGTCACTCGTGCAAATGACATGTTTATTTATGTTTAATGGTTCTTTCAGGCTGTGCATTGTGATACTTACCTTCCCTCTTCCTCCTTTTTGTCTCCAGTTAGTAACACAAAAATGTTTTGGTTTTGTAGTGAGTTTAGTTTGGAGAAGTCAGAGTTCAGGCATGTTAATACAAGCAGATTTCTGTCAGATATACTCCAGAGTGATTTGGTCAAATATATTACTGTTTATTATGTGTTTGTTCTTTGAGGAGGTCAGGAGAGACCAGGAACAGACTTTTATTTGGGGGGAGAAGGAGAGGGGGGTGAGAGGGTCAGGAAATGAACGAGACATTAATTTTATATCCATTTTTGGACATTTAGTGGTTAAGGGCACTTGTAATGTAAATTTTAAATAAAATATGGGAAGTTACTATTCATCTAGTATTTCCACCTTCATTTGAAGTTAATCTTTACCAACTGAAAGATTGTCTAAAACTTTAAAGAAAATCCTAACAACTTTTCTTTAAAGTTTAACATTCACACAGTTCCACATGATTCATTTCCGAAAACTTTAAAAATTATTTTTACCCCCTTTAAGGCTAGGTTGTGAACATTGGTTACAGAATTGATCTAGAAATTATAGATCATAGAATCAAATGAAAATTTGTAGTTGATATGTCGTCTGCAAACGTAACGCTGTTTCTACAGTGAAGCCTCTTAGTTGTCCTTAGGTTATTTGGCTCTCTATTTTTTAAAAGTATGAAACTCTAACAAAAGAAATCTGTTAATCTTACAGGATTTTGCAGTCTTCTCCAGATTTGCAAATAATTGCTGGAAGAAGGCAAAGTGGTGTGAGGAGAGAGGGGGACTTTGTAGTTGGATAGAACAAGGCTTTCTAATTTTATTTTCCCCCCACTGGCTGTTTGCTTTGTGCCCTTGGACCTTTGAGCCTTGGCTTCCTCACATATACATTGGGTGATAAAACCTACCTCCTAGGTTTATTCTAAGAATTAAATGACACAATATATGTGTATTTGGCCCCAGACAGTTCCTGTCACTTGGTATGAAGTCAGTAAATGTTAATTCCTTTCAACTGTTTTAAACTTTGTCTCTTTTTCCAACCTCTTTCAAAACGTGTTCACACATTACACTATTATATAGTGTGTATTTTATTCATAAGATATAAATAAGCCTGGGTTGAAAGTAAGCTCACCATCTGAAAAATAGGCATTTGCAATTTATTAGCACTGTGTGTGTGTGTGTTCAGCTCCGGATAAACCGTGACCATCAATTGTGCAGTCAACGTGTTTAACATTTGTGATGTTTTAATTTGTTTTTGTTTTCTTTTTTTCTCCTACTCAGCTCTTGCCCCTGTTCTTTGCCTCTCGTTTTGTTGGTGAAGATATCACAGTGATGTCTGCATTCAACCTGCTGCATTTGGTGACAAAGAGCCAGCCAGTGGCCCTGCGAGCCTGTGGGCTTCCCTCAGGTTGCTGCTTCTTGTGCTGTTCTAAGTGAGGGCACTGGTCCGGGGTGGGGGTGTTTCTGCTGCAGGAAATGATATACCACAATGCTTTGCTAAATTTCGTTTTCTTTTACTTGGGCCCTAATTTGAAGACGGAAATTGGTTATAAATCACCACTCTACTTAGAGTAACATTCATTTCCACAATCCTTACAACCCTTGGAAACATTGTCCAGTTTCCTTGCTTAGTATATAATTGTCACTAATATTTCATGATATCTTCTTATTCTTTAATGCACACTACACATCTGAAAATCATAATGTTCATAAGAGGCTGGCAGTCTTGATAAGAAACCACCCCAAATCACACAAAATAGGACATTCATCTTGTTAAAGGATAATGAAAATGCTTTTCATTCCACATGTGGTCATTCCTTTAGGAAAGAAAGAAAATTAAAATGAACAACTTTAGTGTAATAAAGTTAGTTATTGTACTTGCAAAGAAAAGATGTTCTATTTAACAATGACCAAATAGAGAGAATTACTATAGCATGTATTAACTGGTTCTTAAATTAGAACCACCAACCAGTCTTTTTAAAAATGTGATTTTAAGCATTTAAACAAGAGAGACATAAAAGTCCAAAATTTTACTATTTGCCTGTGTTTAACATTATAATTTTGTTATGAAAATCACAATGGCCAGATATTTTCTGTGAACGTTATTATCAATATTACTTTTATTTTCTTTTAGTTTTCTTACTGTATTATATAGAGAATTTCATTCTAACTCATTAAATAGTCATTGAATATTAGCTATGAGTGCCAGGCATTGTGTGAAGCAGTGAGGATACAATGATAAATAAGATCAAGCCAATTTCTTTAACAAGTGCAAGACGGAGCTGAAACTGTGTAAAGACCATTGAACCATATGGTGATAAGACTAAAGTATTTATGCCTTGGATGTTAGGGGAATGCAGACGATGGTCCTAGCTCTTTGCTTAGGGGAAGAGATTTTTGGAAGGGAGGGAAGTCTCTGAAGTTTAAGGAAGGCTTCATGTAGGATATGCTTAAGTTGAATCTCAGACTATGAGCAAGAGTTAGCCAGATGTCCAAGGAGGGGGAAGGACGTTTCTGACATATGAAGTAGTGTGGGAAATACATGAAGACCTGAAAAGGCTAAGTATGTTCAAAGAAATACAAGTTATTTAATGTGGCTTGCTTGGGTGGGTGAGGGCAAGTTAGAATAGATAAGAAAGAAAGGTAGACAAATCGTAAAGTGCCTTATATGATGTTTTTAAAATTTTAAATCTTAGGGAAGTGATGAAGGGAGAGTAAAATGACTTGATTTGCATATAAGATTTATTGATTTAGTATGATGGACGGTCAGTGCTGGTTCCAGATATTTCTAAGAGAAGATTGAGATGGCAGCTTAATTAGAAGTGAGGATAAGGCTTTTGTCTTCAAGTTATAGTTGAATAGTAAACACTGTCCATTTCAAAAAATAGCTTTTATGTCTGTGAGTGTTGAGAGGTCAATAAAGCTTAATGCTTGGAGTCCATAACCACTCTTCCTGACACCTTTGCTTCCCAACCTGCCATGTCCCTGTACTGCTGCCACTGAGTATGTTGGAAGGGCTTGAGGCTGGAGGGACTCATGGAGCATGGAGAACCTTAACAATGATTGTTACAGTGCGTGTGCGAAGAAGGGGGATGGATAAGAGAAAAATTCAAGTTATAGAACTGACAAGTTTTATTTCTTTTATTGTATGTAAGCTGGAGGGAGAGCATCAACCAGTGTAGTTTCTGTGCTATGTGAAACTTTTCCATGACTATGAACTACATATAATAATTCCTGGGTCAGGAAGATCCCCTGGAGGAGGAAACGGCCACCTGCTCCAGCATTCTTGCCTGGGGAATCCCATGGACAGACCTCTGGTGGGCTACAGTCCATGGGGGTCACAAGAGTCAGACTCAGCTGAGCAGCTGAGCACACATGCACATAATAATTGGAATATGCAAGTTATTTAATATGTAACCATGTTTTCCACTGGGAAAAAACCCCAGGTAGGAAAGCACTAGCACAGTTCTTGTAACATTAGTTTGTCATACACCAAGGAGGCTAAGTATTTATGGGAACTTATTAATTAACATGGTATCACTTGAGATATGACAGTTGTAGAGTTAAGAGGTTTCATAATGAAACTGTTTAATCAAAATATGTGTCTTTAAATTTTGATATCCACATGATTCAAAGATAAATTCAACAAAGATGATAATTTTTAAGAAGTAACCATTATAGCACAATGCTTAAGCACACAAATTCTGGAATTCCACGCATCTAAATTCTAGCTTTGCCACTTAACTGGCTGCGTGCCTTGACTTCCTTGTTTGTAAAATGGGAATAATAATAGTACTCACCTGAAAGGGTTGCTGTGAGAACAAAATAGCTTAGGATGTGAAAAATGCTTACAACAGTGGCTGACATATAGTGAGCATTGTATATAATGTTCACTAGGTCACTGTAGACATCTCTATCAATATAGATATATATTTTTTCTGTTTTTCTAGTAAAATAGACTTTAAAAAACATTTCAATACATCCCATATTGCACTTAACTCTTTTTACTTTGATCGGAGCCACAAATGCACTTTATATTTGACAAATAACCATGTTTATTCAGATGTTTGTTGTTTTGATCTCTTTATTTTACTCATACATCCCACTGAACCAGAATTCAAGTCCTGTAAACATACAACACATTTCTTTTATTCTTGCTGCTGCTGCTGCTGCTACGTCGCTTCAGTTGTGTCCGACTCTGTGCGACCCCATAGACAGCAGCCCACCAGGCTCCCCCGTCCCTGGGATTCTCCAGGCAAGAACACTGGAGTGGGTTGCCATTTCCTTCTCCAATGCATGAAAGTGAAAAGTGAAAAGTGAAAGTGAAGTCACTCAGTCATGTCCGACTCCTAGCGACCCCATGGACTGCAGCCCACCAGGCTCCTCCGTGCATGGGATTTTCCAGGCAAGAGTACTGGAGTGTGGTGCCATCTAGTACTAAAGGATGCTCAGAGGGACTCAGTCTTTTTTTCTTAGGGCTTGTAAACCTATTTTACTTTGATAAATGATTTGGTAGAGTGGTATTCCATAATTGCTTAGCCATTCAAGGATCTTGTATTTTTAAAGTGTTATGAAATTTCCAGTGCGCACATATTTTATAACTTCAGTGTCAGCAAAATCTTTGTTACCGTCCATTTCTCTAACAGAATTTTACTCTTGTTGTTCAGTCTTGTCCTACTCTTTTCGACCCCATGGACGGCAGCATGCCAGCCTTCCCTGTCCTTCACTATCTCCCAGAGTCTGCTCAAATTCACAGAATTTTACTCTTAGGAAAGTAGATTTGTTGAAGACACTGCTAAGTTCAACAATAATGTGAAACAATTTAAATTTTGAAAAAGGAAAATGAAATTGAAATGGGAATTCTAGCCTTTATTACTTTATTCAAGTAGAGAGGGAAGAGGCCAAATTTGGAGATATAGGAAATTAAGGTAAAAGTTTGACGTCTTGCTTTAATTTACTGTTCCCTGGTCAAAACCCATTACAACAAAAATCTCTGTAAATCAAAAAGACTTCTGCTCCCTAGCCAGTACCCTACTAATTTTAGGTATTATTCAATACGAAATAATTCCAGAACTGAAAAATAATTGGAGCAGGCTCTTAAAGTTGATTATAACTGGATTGACCTGTATGAAGGCCATATCCCAGAAGGCTGATCTATCATTTTTCAGCTTTGACTTCCTTTTCTTCTTATTTTTAAATAGGCATAATTTCAATTTAGAGCTTATTAAGTGCATCTGAGTTATGGTTTGCTCATGTTTGTAATTAAAGGTAATTTTTTTTTCTCTCAGAGCTCTTCTTAATTTCCTATAACAGTTTCTTTTATGTAGTGAAAAAGAGCACTGGAATAGGAGTCAGAGAACTAACCACAGCTCTATCATTAACTTGTGTGACCTTGAACATACCAGTAAACCTCTTCAGATCTTAGTCTTTATTTTTAAAATGAGAAATTTAAATTAGAAAATCTTTTCAGTTTTGAAATTCTATGATTTTATGAACTGTCATTGTTTTTACTTGGCTTTGGGTTAATCAGATCTTAAGAGTCGGTACTAATTAATGGCTGGGAATTTACAGAAAAATCTGCTTGGTTGTGGTGAGAAGACAGAAATATTTTCCATGTTTGAACATTAGAATTCCTTGCCTCTAAATCAGGACGGAAGGGGTTATCTTAGCAAGGGTTAGGAAGCACAATTTTACATATAGTTTCAGTGCTTGATAAAAATTAAGTCAAATTGTAACTTAGACTAGATATCATGGTAGTTTTCAGCCAAATGAGAGTATTTGTCTAAGTAGTACTAATTGCAGTGATAAATTATGCTTTTCTCCAATATCATACATGTAATATGTGGTTGTTACTCTTATAGACTTTACTGGCGTGTTTAACAGTCCATGAATTGAACAGCCACATGGCAGTTTGTAAAGGTGTTATGTCATAATATTCTAATGTAGAAATTAGAAGTCTTAAAGACAGATACTTTGCAAATGGTGTTTGTAAGTAGGACTATCATTTGGTTAAGTAAGGCTCTCCAAGAATCAGGGGCCTGTGGCTCCAGAGCTTAGCACAGTGCCTGGCACTTAATAAATATTTGTTAAATGAATGAATAAACATTTGGAAAGTTTACATGTAGGTGAAGTGATAGCTATAACAGAGAGGACAAATTTATCTGAGACTATTTCGGCCTCAAATAAATCTAATGGGAAGGTTAAATTAAAGTTCGTAGTTTGAGTGCCTTTTGAAAATATTGTAAAAAAACCAATTTCTCTTTTCTCACTGTATGCATTAATACAATATGGTAGATTTCTTAGCTATAAATCACATTGTAGCCAAACAAATAACAATAAAAAATGGTAACACAGATTCAAAGTATATTATCCAAAATTTCTTTTACTTTTTCTCTCCAGCAATTTGAGTTTTGGTGATAAACTGTTTGAGGAAGGGAATAAGTACATATGATAAGTACAAATTATACATATTATGAATAAGTACATATTATAACCTATAATATAATAAGTACATATTATAACCTACAGTCCATGGGGTTGCAAAAGTGTCGGACACGAGTTTGCAAATAAACAACAGCAAATACTTACCATGAGAAGTAAGAACTCTGGTTCTTTTGGTCCCTTTTCTCTGGAACAAATTAATATTGTCTGTTGGGCTTTAAGTTCTGAATTTGTAAAGAGAAAGTACTACATATATGCACCAAAGCAATATCCATAAGTAAGAAGTACTGTTATTCAAGTCTGAGCTGGCAATATTTCATTAATAGCATCTGATGTTATCTTTGTATTTACTGTAAAGAAATAATTGAAGTCAGTGGTGTGCTACTCACCTACCGAATAGATTGGCTTTCTGTATTATTTTTATTTTTTAACCATTTTGGATCATGAAAACATGAACCATCTTTAATCTAAAAAAAATTTTTTTTTTAATTAAAGTTATGACTTTTCTTCTCCAGAAGAAAAGAAACATATGTTCACCTAGAAGAAACATATGTGCACCTATGCAAGTTTTCATATAGTTTCAAGATTTTTTTTTATTAGACACTCTGATACTTGTAATTGAGGGCTCTTTGACCACAGATTCAGAACCTGTCTTCTAAAAGATACACTTGAAACCAATACAAAAACTCTAATCAGAACACTTATTTCTAATTTCTGTATTGATGTCACCAATGAAATTTTCTCCCACGAGTTCAGTTTAATGCTGTCTATTCTCTGGCTTCACATTCTTACATGTTCATCTTACCTAATTTAATTCGATTAAATTGAAAGTGCCTTGTGGAGGGCTATTTTTTTTTTTTAAAGAAACAAAGAGTTCTTAAAAAAAAAAAAAAGACATTCACATTTCAGCTCCCCTAATTCACAAAATTTGCAATTAATTGATTGAATGGTATCCACTTTTCCCAGTAGATGGCACTAGGTTTACATTCTTTCACAGCTTGAAAGGCTATTGATATCATTAGCACATAGGTGCATTGTGAAAACTTAAACAAAAGTATGTTAAAAATATTCAGTTAAGAACACATGGATTTACAAACCACAAATTTTTTCTGCTTATATTATGTTCAAACAATATTTGTAGAGTGCAAAACCTTTTTCCATTTTCAACAGGCTTCCAACTCCCTTGTGCTTGGACATCTCATCGAAATTGTCTTTCATGTGTAGACTTTCTATAAACTAAAACACGTTTTCATAAATTAACTTATCTTGTATCCAAATAGCTGATTTAACAGTAATTTATGGCTTTATATATAGCTAAATTTTCTTCAGCAGACCACCCAAGAATTAAAGAAAATTTCACATTTTGTTTTGCTATGTTTTGAATTTTTATAGAATCTTGAAAATGTTATTAATTTAACATGTTGACTGTTAAGCATGAGTCCTTTCTTGCATGAATGAAAATATTTTTGGAAGCTAAGAAAAATTATATTTAAAATGTTGATGAGTACTTGAATACAGCTATATTCTTTACTAAAACAAAGTGTTTTAATAACTCCGTGATATAATAAAGTATTAGTTAATGTTGAAAAATTGCTGTACAGCATCTAATTACTAGATGAGTTTTAAAAATCGTTTGTGCATGAGGCTAAATTGCTATAGAACAATAAATGCATATGTATGAATAAGGTGTTGGGCATATGGTTTGTTAAATGTGGAATTTGTTAATTTTTTAAAAATATAGAATAAATTCTTCACCTACATTAATAATTATAAAATACGTAACAAAATCCAGTATCAACAGAGATAAAATAGGCATGAACACAAAAGAGTTTTAATTTTGAGAAATTGTTTAACAATGACCACTGAATATGAAATATTTTAAGTTCTGAAAACAAATGATAATTTTACTAGTTTATTGAGACAACACAGACTTTTGGGAATCATATAGGTAGAATTATTAGATGTTTATCTAAACATGTTCACAAAAATTTGCCTAACAGGTCATAGAAGGATTTATTAAAACAAGCCATCTTTTGCTTTCAGCAAATACATGTTTAATGAAGAATGTGATGTGAATGACAGTTCACAAGGAGTTACTAATACATGGCTAGATACTTGATGAATTTTCATCGTCAGTCTTTTCTGGTTTATAGCTTCATCCTAAACATTTTATTTAGAGATTGAATCTCTCATGGCTGCTTCTGCTAGATATATTTTAATTTAAAATGCTTTGGATAGATTTTATTGAGATGCAGTGGCAAATTATCTAAATTTTTGTGCCTTTGCATTTGAAATCAACCCTTTGAAAATTTAAAATCCCCATTTATTTTAATTCTCTTGGTTTTTCTCTCTCTTTTTTACATTTAGTATATTTGCAATTGTATTAGTCACTTTAGAATGCATGTTATAAAAATTACCATGAAATGACAAAGATATCAGTTATTTAGGTGACTTTTAAGAGATATACATTTATAGAATTTAAATTTACTTGGTTACTACTATGGTAAGCATTTCCTTCAACAGTAGATATATTTATTGTAGTCAACCACATAATTGCAAATTAAGAATGTACTGCTAATCTAACTTGCTAGATTACTTAAATTTTAAGCAAGCAAATAAAACCCCAAATTTTATAGCTATAGTTTTTAAGATTTAGTTTTGTTACAGAAATGCATAGTGGCTCACAGAATGGTACAGCTGTTCATAGTATATTCCATTTTGATCAATATTTCTTATGCAAATTTTAGATAACATCACAGCAAGTTTCTGAGTTTGCTATCCTGTTTTTGATATTGATGAAGAATGAGTTTGGAGGCATAATCTGCATTTACTAGTTTGTTTTTACCACCAATTTGCCTTCTGGCCCCAGAATCTCTTTTGTACCTTTTATTCCTATTCCTCATCTGTAAACTTAGAACGAAATACAGTCTTGTCAAATTGTTCACAATTAGATATTACCTTCAAGTGTTAACATTACTTGACATTTCCCAGAAATTCATTCTGTGCAACTTTAATCCCTGGCCATAAGGGAGAAAAATATAAAAAGGCAGGGGTGGGACATCAAATAAGTCTGGGAAAGTTGATAGGTTTGATCATCAAAATCTATTTCTATTATAGGAAAACCCATAGTTCCTGCATAGTAAGCTCTGGCAAGGTAGAGATTTTTTTGTGTGTTAATTCACTATGCTGTCTTAGCAACTAGACTTCGGTCATCTGTCACTTATTGAATAGGTACTCAGTAAATATTTGTTGAATGAATGAATGGTGATGAATAAGTAGCATCATCTTATGTATCAAAATAATGCCATATAGTAAGTAATGTGAGCTCTGTTTTTAAGGAATATACATTCTTGGAAAGATGGCTACTTTGGGCCCAAATTTTGTTATCTATAGAATAAAGGGAGTTATATATTTCATGTTTTTATGATTCTATATAAACATTTCCTCCTTTGCTTTACTACTGAAGGAAGGAGTAGAAGAAATAAGAAAAGCATTGTGCATCTTTCTGCCCAGAATGGCTGACGAACTTCTTAGATTAGGATTTGAAGCAGTTACAGTTCTTTTGGGGGATATTGAAGGAATGCAGCAGATGGAGTTATAATTAGCAGGAGATTGTAGGAGGAGAGGGTGGCGGCATGGAGAGTGGGAACAGACTGTGGGCACGTCGGTTAGTGAGAGATGGGCATGTGTACAACAGAGCTCTGGTTCAAGAGAGGAATATAATGAATGAATAAATTAGAGGAGGAAAGCTGCAGACAGGAACTTGCTCTCATTAGCCAGGTGTGTGACCAGGTCATGCAACATCTTTGGGCCTTGGTTTTCTTCCTCATGAGGGCTTTGCACTAGAAGTTTATAAACTCCTGAATTATGAACACTTGTTCTACTAATAGCCTATATAACTGATTCCATCATCATATGGAGAAACTGCATGCTGCCACATCTAAGATGACCTGTTTTCAAATTTCACCATCTTGGTAATGAGGATGCAGCATGCAGATCATTTCGATAAGGAAGTATTGCTCTGGTTTGATTGACAACTCTTTTCTACCTTTCTAGTAGAGCGTAAAATAGTGGTGTGTCAAAATACCACATATTCAATAATGGACGTTGGCATAAGAAAGTCTGGACGAACTCTTCTTTAAAGCCCATGTAACCTAGATTTTCCTAATCTGGTTTGACTGTGGAAACTTCTCTCACCCCACAACAGGAACTACCTGTAAGCATTTTTTTTTTTCCCAGAGCCAGTGTTTCACATGATATGTTTTGTGGAATGCTGGATTAAGTAATCTCAGAGTCTTAAATCCAGAGAATTAATGGAATATTAGTCATAATAAAAGACTTGAGAGTGGAACTCTACAGAGGTAATAAGAGATTCAGAGTAGTAATTAAGAAAAAATTTAGTCCATTATTTATTTTTTAAAAAATTTCAGTGGTTTATTGAGCAAATATTATTTCAGATTTTAAACTAAGTTCCAAGAAACAGCCAGAGCTGTCATTTAGAAAACATCTTTAGGAGGGAAATTTAAATAGCAATAATTAAAATGGAAAGTTGAATAAATATTTAAATACAACATGTACTTATTTAGTACTTACTCTTCTCTGGGCACAGTGTAAGGTTCTGGGGATGCAAAGATTATTGAAATTATCCCCCATGTCCCTTAAGGAGATATTGAATAATTCAGAAGAAGTCTTATGCCTTTACTTTAGTTATCTGGCTGATAAAGAAAACTGTAAATTTTTTGACTTTTTTTTTCCCCAGAATCTCTTAGATTTTTCTGGACTGTATACATGTAGAGCTAGACTCAGATTTAGCTGTTCATCGAGTGACAATTGCAGACTTATCTGTCCATTGAGCTTAATTAATCTAGATTTTAAATTTGATTTGGGCGATAATGTAATTTAGACATTTACAAAGCTGAGCTCTTAGACAATGTAGATCTTAGTTTCTTTGTAAAAAAGTATACTTGATGTTACATGGAAATACAATTCTGCATGGTAGTCTAAGAGAGGACTCCCCTCCATCCTTTTTGTGGGTGATTACTCTCATCTTCCCCTCTCAGCCTGTGCTCCCAAGACGATGAGGGAGGATGGGAGAGAGAACTATTTTTTGCAAGTCTTTTTGATTGCATGTGAAATGTAGAATGGAAATGAGCCTGTCTGTTTTTAATTTTTTTTTTTTTCTATACTGGCTATGATGTTCTACTGAAGACCCATACTGGAAACAAATATTAAAACCAGGGAACGCTAACTTTGTCAGACGTTTCACTTGCAATCAGTTAGACTTGAAGTTAAGTAACTTTCTCTTCCACTATTGTCACTTGATGATGGCAGTGCCTTTCAAAATTCTCTTTTTACTCAGATGCTTTGCAAGTAAGAAAGTGCTTTCTGGATCAACACATGTTTGAAATATTTCCCTGAACTCTAGTCTTCACGGTCCACATTAATACAAAAGTCATTGCTCTTGGTATTGGCATTACATTTGGAAGAATTGATAAGTACTCTTTAGTTCGTTTTAATACACTTAGAGAACAGTGATAAAATGATTACTACACATGAATTCAACAATTAAAACTTTGTAACCTGCAAGTAAAGGATAGAAATGTAAAATGTGGTTTGTATTTTACAGAGTTCATTCAGGTTAATTTATCATCGGATAAATGTAGTGGTAAAGCTCTCCATTGTCTCCTCTCAGGAAAATCATGCAGTCTTACAGATTATTTACTATTAAAGGCTAGAATTTGAAATCATGTTAATAGACTTTAGATGTTGTGGGAGGTACATTTACTCCTATTGACTTGCAGTGAGAAAACATTGACGTATTTCCCTTTTAATTTTAAAACTGCCTTATTTCTCTACTGCCCAATTTTTCCTCTTCCAAATCAGAATATACATTTTATTCTGGCTATTTTACTTTGTTAAATTAGCTAATCCCACTGACATGAAAGACTCTGATTACCATCTTGACATTGTATGTATTTGATCACACTACATCTATCAGCTTGTTTACATAGAGTTCTCTTCCCTATTTGAATCTCCTTTGGTCCGCTGACCCTGTAGATGCTGTTTCTACAAATAATGTGAATTTTCTATATCCCAGTTATAATCGGACCTAGTCAATGTTGGTGGGCAAAGTTTAACAGTATTAATGTCTTCTTTGTTAACTCTCTTGACACAAAACTTTACATGTATTTTTCCTATAAGACTGCACATTGTATTGATTGTTTTTCTTATCTTTACTGCTACAATATGTGTTCCCCTAGGGGCAGTAACCTTGACTTACTCATTTTTAATTTTCCAGTGCTCATCACAGTTCTTACTTCACTGTAGATGTTTAATAAATAGTTTCAGAAAGTATGAATTAATATTAGGCTCAACAGTTTATGTGCTCAAAGAATTTATAATCTGGGAAAATAAAGCAGAAACAACTGAAGATATTTGAGAATAATTGCAAAATATTATATTAGCTCATGTAAATAGTACCCTGCAGAGTAAATACACTAGTACTGAGGATATTCAGATGAAAGATCAGAGCAGGGATGAATTTATAGGGATATGTAGACTTGGAAGGAAAACTTCCTTGAAAATATTTTCTTAGTTTATCTATTCAAACCTTCAGTATAGAAACCAGAAGACCAATTTTATCATTCAACTATGCACCACTAAAACATATGGTCTTGTTTAATTCAAGAAGTTTAAAATGCTGTGTTGCCTTGGCATGCTTATAATGTCCATTGATGTTAATTAGAACTCTGTGCATGCATCAGTAGAACAGAGCTGAAACTGATCTGTAGAACCGTCTTATGTGAAGTATAATAGAAAAACAGCAAGAAGGCATGAAATGCGATTATTACTATGAGAAATAAAGATATGCCTTTTCTCACATATAGAAAAGAAAAAGCTCTTTACCTTGTGATTCCTATGACCTAGAGGGTTTTTTGGTTTTCTTTGTGTTATATTTAGGATGTGGCAGACCGACAAAATTAAACTGAACCTGAGTGTAAAAATTAAGAATGTTTTAAAAAAATGAAAACTAAGTCAAGGTACTAATTTTATACTTTCTTTAGTTATGGATGTTTCCTGCTACCACCTATAAGATTACTTTGAAGGGGAGATTTATTGAAATGTTGCCTATGGGTAAATGTTTGGCCAAAGGATTTTGTTCTCTAGGCCTGTCAAAAATTCATCACCAAATAACATCTACTGAGTATCTTGCACATGACTCCAGGTTGGGAGTGATGATCGATAGTCTGAAAGGGATGACATTAAATACACAGAGCAAACTAGCAGAGGCTGCACTCTTGATTCTGTGTTCAGTGTTCAACCAAATACTCTCTGAGAGCTATTTTGAGTATAGCATTTGGCTAAAAGGATTTCACTTCGCTAAAAGGAAGAAAGAAAGGTCATGTCAGACAACATCTGTCCTAAAATATTGCAATTGTAAATTTCCAGATATAAAAGTATATTCTTTTTGTTGTTGTTGCTTATCTACATTTTGGCCACCTGATGTGAAGAAATGTCTCATTTGAAAAGACCCTGATGCTGGAAAAGATTGAAGGCGGGAGGAGAAGGGGATGACAGAGGGTGAGGTGGTTGGATGACATCACTGACTCAATGGACATGAGTTTGAGTAAACTCTGGGAGTTAGTGATAGACAGGGAAGCCTGGCATGCTGCAGTACATGGGGTCGCAAGGAGGCGGACACAACTGAGCGACTGAACTAACTATCTACACTATTCATATTCAAGTTTTAGTATTTGCGTTGTAGTTACTTGTCTCCATCTCTGCCACTGGACTAGGAACTTTTTAGTGTATTCATCTCTTACATATCTTACAGATAGTGAGGGACAGGGAGGCCTGGCATGCTCCAGTCCGCGGAATCGCAAAGAGTTGGACATGACTGAGTGAACAACAACAGTCTCTCACATTGGCTGTTTCCCCCGGGTGTTCAGGAAGCTCTTCCTTCAGATAGTAGCACAGCCAACTTCTCCTCCTTCACGGCTGGGCTCAAATGTCACCTCTGTGAGGCTTACCTGACCATTCTGTTTAAGGTTATAGCCCTTACTTCTAGCACTCCCAGTCTTCTTTGCTCTGCTCAGTTTTACCTTTTTCCCCCCATACTGTATACTTATCACCTTCTGAGAGGCTATATAATTTTCTTATTTATTTTCATTATGTTTTATCTGTTTTCTACCCCTGCTGGGATGGCAGCTCCATGAAAGGATCTTGATTTTGCTCACAGATATATCTTAAGTACCTAGAATAATGCCAGAATATAGTAGGTGCTCAGAGCTTCCCTGGAGAAGGAATGGCAACCTACTCCAGTGTTCTTGCCTGGAGAATCCCAGGGACTGGGGGAGCCTGGTGGGCTGCCGTCTATGGGGTCACACAGAGTCGGACACTACTGAAGCGACTTAGCAGCAGCAGCAGCAGCAGCAGCAGGGCTTCCCAGGTAGGGCAGTGGTAAAGAATCTACCTGCCAAGGCAGGAGACACAGTGTCGATCCCTAAGTCGGGAAGATCCCCTGGAGAAGGAAATGGCAACCCACTCCAATATTGTTGCCTAGAGAATCCCATGGACAGAGGTATCTGGCGAGCTACAGTCCATAGAGTGGCAATGAGTCAGATATGACTGAGTGCACATGAGTAGGTGCTCAGTAAGTAATTGTTGAATGAATATTTTACTTAGCCGAGTACTCTGTAAACACTCAACAATTTTGATAACTTAAAAAACCAGTAAGAAAAACGTCGTATCGGTGGTCCTCAAAGCAAGCCCTGCAGCCCTGGTTTCATGGAAACCCCAGATCTGAAGCCAGTGTCATGATGTCTTAGATGGTATGTTCATCTCAGGAATGTTTTTCCTTTATAGGTCCATGCTGAAAGAAAAAAAATCCAAAGAATTGAGCATTCTTTTACAAGCATGGAGCTTTTCTTTCTTGTGTTATGCATTTTTAAAAAAACCTTTATTAAATTACTAGAATGCAAAACAAAACACAAGGAAAAATGGTTCATGGTGTATAATTTTATATTCTATTGTAAAAATGGGCTAGACTTGGCTTTTATAAATGCACACTTATTTAGAAATTCCTAACACTACTACATCTGGGATAAAAGTTTCTTTAACTTTCCAAAATGACAGACTAATAACTGACTAAAAATTATAATTTATAGTGAAAATTGAAATATACCATTTTTAAATACAGTGGCAAGATATTTCAACATGAGCTTTTCTCAAAGAAAAATAAGATAGTCTTATCATCTCTAATTCACTTACTATATTGGGAAAATAATAGTTTTATTTTTTTCTGATCCTAGGACCAAAATTAAAATTATAGGATCTTTAGATTTTGTTTTGTTTTGATTTTTCACACTGAAATATAAGATTTATGTCTTAAAAGTGCCCTAAGATTTAGGTTACAGATTTGATTTACTTCTTAACAAGAATTTTAAAAGCCTTTCAACATTTTATAGACATTGTGAGAATCCCATTTGAACCTTGTCACTGACCCTCTGCTGAAGGAGTGAACCCAGGTAAAACAGACATTGGCTAATAGGTAAATGTTTTTACTTTCTGGATGTACTACAGTGATCATTACTTTCCTCTCTTGTTATTTTTAGTTGTTAGTGATAGTTTTCAAGTTGAAAGTTATCATATAATTTAGGAAGAAAGAAGAAATTTGTAGCTTAATTTTTCCATGGGTTTTGCACACTGACAGCCTGAGATTTGAGTCAGTATATCTTTTTGCTGTTTGTCCTTAGTAAGTTATGTTATAACCTCTCTGAGCCTCAGTTTCTGTATCTGTAAAATGGACATGACCTCTACCTCCTAGAATTATTGAGAGGATTAAATGTAGTTATGAGAAAGTGCCTAGAAATATGTCTGGCACAGAGTAGTTACTCAAAGTTTAATTTTCTTTTCTTCTTCCAATTCTTGTTCGAATCATTTTTAAAGAGAACTTGTGAGGAAAATACTATCCCAAGAGGATTATTTTAGAAAAATAATTATCAATAAAATATTTTAGCACACTGAAATGCCTAATCTGGTTATCTTCTAAAGTACAGTTTTAACTTCAGAATTCACTGTAATCAAAATGATAATTTAATACTGTATTTGTTTAGACAGTGTTTGTTAACTGCTAATTGTTGTGATTCTCATAGCAGACTTCTGAGGGTGGTAGTACGTAGAGAGAGACCCATTTGTCTAAGGTCCCATGAGGAGGAAGCAGACAGAGACAGAAAGTGAACTCTGATTCAAGTCAATACTGGATTCAAGGCAACCATATGGAACAAGCTTTGATATAAAAAGAGACTTTGGGCATATTTTAGCAAATAAATGCCCTTGGATTGGGTTCAAGGTGGATCTAATATATACCAAACTTCCTCCGTAAGGAATGATGTTTTGATTAGATACCAAGGTAGCAATATCGCCCTGGCAGGTATGCTTTGTGTTGCTTGTGTATAGATACACACACTCGTGGCTTCAAAGTACTCGATTAAGCATTTAAATAAAGAGAAAAATCTTTTCCTAACATACTTCTAAGTCAATTTAGGGGTCATTGAACAGATGTCATATAATACTAATGTTAAATGACCCTGTGT
Source organism: Bubalus bubalis (assembly GCF_019923935.1). Lineage (NCBI taxonomy): Eukaryota > Metazoa > Chordata > Mammalia > Artiodactyla > Bovidae > Bubalus > Bubalus bubalis. Next base: position 71,981,998 of record NC_059160.1, read on the forward strand.
AATAAGAAAATTACAGTACCTAAGTGAAGATAGTAAAGGGAAACCATCCAATGAATTATTCTAGAATTTCAAAATGAAATGATTTCTTCGAAATTAACAGTGGCACCACATGACTTTAGAAAAGTGAGTCCGATAGGGAGAAGGAAAATTAGAGACAAAAGTGAAGCCTTTCTGTGTTTATATATGCCAGGTTTTGGTTATGATGCGAGGAGGGCTAATGTAAGAGTATAGCTTTCAACTGTCCAGGAAAGCATATTATTATTAAACTATGTGGCAAGAAATTTATTAAAATTTGACTAACTTCTCATTGTTTCGTATTAAATCACAATAGTTGTTTCTAGTCCACACACACTTCCTTTTGCTATTAGGCACACTTTAAAAGCCTAATTATTTTGAGAACATAGTATGACCAAAGAATAAAAATGTACAAAGTTTGACAACTTTAAATAAACACTAGCATTTCTTATAGAACAAACCTCACTTACAGTTAGGAAACAATATTTATATTTAAGGTTGAAAAGCCAGGATGTAGGAAAATTTTGTTAATTTGGAAGATGACCTTTAAGTGCACCAAAACCAAATAATTTGTAGGCTATGACATAGGGCACATTCCTACAAAATTTGTGTGAATACTGCTTTAGTGGTTCTTGAAAGACAAACAAAGAAAGCTGGAATGAAATCTTTACCCCCGCCCCCCGCCCCTCAAAATAAGACGGAGCCTAACAAAAGAGTACAGCAGCGCGCTTTCAAAGCTTGCCATTAAAATGAGGTCTCTGTAGCACGACTAATGAGATGGTTCATAGTGGAAAACAATCTGTTTTTAAGAATGTTTAGATCAAAAGTAATTTCTAATCTATGAAATAAAGTCTTTTCAATACCCTTCATTCACCAGCAAAGCTTTTATGTTTGTATTATTTACTTCAATCAGATGTTTTCAATTTTACCTTCTCTCCTTGTACAAATACTTGACATGGTTCGTCAATACTGACCAACAGTTTTATTCTTTTTCTTCAGAAAAGAGAGATTTTTGGAGAGAAGGAGAATGAAAAAGAGAGAAACATCTTTGCCTAAACGATTTGCAAGCATCTGTGCTTTAAGCTACTTTTTATGAACACTCCTTAGTAAATGACTCAAGGTAAAAAAGCAGAAAAGCATCCAATGTTAGGAAATTGCAATCCAATACCATGTAATTTAAACCTGCAGTTGCTTCTCTTGTACTAAATGACATACAGATGGGTAGCTTAGTTCTCTCAACTTTGGGAACACAATTGGTCTTTTTGTATGAATGAACATACATTAACAAAAATATTTTGGACAGAATTGTTTCAGAATTGTTTAACTGTACAGAGTTTAATTATCTGTGCCACTGGAAAGAATAATTTTAACCAAGATATTTTTGTCATATTAGGTTTGCAATTAATGAATTTTTCTGGACAAAATCAACAAAGATACAACCCTTCCAACATATAAAGAAACAGAAACAAAAAACACCTTTTAAGATGTCTGTAGCGAATTGAGTGGAGACTCACCTCTCACAGCCAGTTCTGCTTTCAAGCTGTGGAGAAGCTTGTTCTGATCGGACAGACATTTCTCAGGAAACATTTCTGTCTGTCTCTTAGAAGATATAAAAAGTGTAAGTAGTAGGTATTTGGATAAAGCCTGGTGTAATAGGGGGTCCAGTGAGGTGAGTGACATGGCGGCTATTCATTCCTATGGCTCTTTTCAGGCCAGAGCAGCACCAGCCATGCTCTGTGGAAGGTCGGAAGAGGTGCTGTTTGACAACCCACAGGCCTGCTCCGAGGTGTGCTTTTCCGTTTGCCTCTGGTTTGCTCTTTTCCTGCCTCCATATTTTCTCATAGAGAATCAGTCACTCTGTCCTGGTGGCCCTGATTCTGGAAGCTGATATCCTTCTTCAATCCCAGAGTCAGGGTCAGTGGTTAGTTAAGTGTCTCTTGTTTTAATTCCAGTGATCTCATATACTATGACACTAGGTGCCTTAAAGTAAAAGGAGTAGGAAGCATTTTTACTCCTCAATCATATTTTTTTTTTAGGTTTCCAAAGAAGTTTTTACTATTCTGGAAACTTAAGCAAGCTTTCTCTTAGTAACTTCAAAACATGGTAAGAAATTTTTGCACGTAGGGCCATCTGCATCCCTCTTTCACCCTGTGATGCAAAAGCAAAGAAAAGCAACTTTACTGCGTTGAGTAAGGGTTGCCATGTCTGTAGTTAAAGGTATCCCTCAGTATTCATGGGGGATTGCAGTTACCAAAATCTGAGGATTCTCAGGTTCCTTATATAAATTGGCATAGTATTTACATATAACCTATGTACATCTTCCTTTATACTTTAAATCATCTTTAGATTGCTTGTAATAATACCTAATACAATGTAAATGCTGTATAAATAGTTGCTTTAGCATGGCAAACTCAAGGTTTGCATTTTGGAACTTTCTGGAATTTTAGGGGGCTGGTGAATATTTTCCATCGTGTTTGGTTGAGTTTGTAGTTGTGAAACCCGCGGATACAGAGGACTGACTGTATTTCTCTTCAGTCATTTGTTCAGGTAAGACAGAATAACACATATAAGCAGGTGTTGTCTGGACATTTTACTGCAGACTATATAAGTTGAAATAAAAGCTAACATTGTTATTAGAATCACATTAAAATTATTTTACCATTGAAATGCATTTAATCAGTGAAGTCTTCCTAGGTATACTTTACAAAAGGAAAATATAGGTCCGTAAATAAAATCCCATTTTCTTTTCTTTGTCTTTCCCACCTTCCTTATTTTTCTCACTCTTTTTTTGGAACTTCTTGAAACTATATTAGTATACATGCCTTCTTCTGGAGTCTGTTACAAGTTTCTTGCCCATTTAAACATGGTAAGATACAGTCTTGCAAGAGATATTTATTTTAAAGCACTCTTCAGAACCCTGTGAGGCCTCTGACAGAATGACTGTGCTGTGCTCATTTGCTTCAGTTTTTCCGACTTTTTGCAACCCTATGGACTGTAGCCCTCCAGGCTTCTCTGTTCATGGAATTTTTCAGGAAGAATACTGGAGTGGGTAGCCCTTCCCTTCTCCAGGGGATATTCCCAACTCAGGGATCCCGTCTCCTCTGTCTCCTGCATTCCAGCAGATTCTTTACCAGCTGAGCCACTGGGGAAGCCCCAACAGAATCACAAAGAATAGCAATTCCTAGTTGTGGAAAAATGCATCTCTCAGGTTCAGTAAATAACTAGGATAGTATTTAAATCACCCAGGATGGAAATTGAAGGAGGACGGTTTCAAGCTCTTCTACTAATTGAATGGAGAGTTACTGTTTAACACAATATGCCCATCATCTTATACATACAGCAGAAATACTTATAAATAGTTATGCTTTTTGAATTTGTTTGTAAAAAAATTCAAGGTATTGGAAGACATAAAGGGTGTATTCCCATTTTGTGAATGTTCAGTGGTTTTTACTGCCTCGTGCTAGCATCTTTGGCTGTAGCACATCAGTAGTGCACCAGTGGAATCTCTTGAATCTTGAGTACCTTTCTTTTTAAGTTGAGAGAAGTAACTGCAGTTCAGGTAAGTTTGTCGAGTGTGTTAGGGACTGCTCTGGTCATTGACAAGTGACAGCAGAAGCTGTGCTGTGGCGGTCAGCCAAAGCAATTATTTAGGATTGAAGCTAAAAGTCCTCCTTCTCCCATATGCTCTCTTTTTCCAGGGTCATGTAGGGATAAAAAGAACTGTAAGGTGGTCTTTTCCCAGCAGGAACTGAGGAAGCGGCTAACACCCCTGCAATACCATGTCACTCAGGAGAAAGGGACCGAAAGGTAAGGCAAGCTTACGAGCATGTCATTAGGCAAGAGCTAGTTTTCTTCATCCTCTGTACCCCTGCTCCAACCTTTGAATCCTCTCCCTTGCCATTTAATTCAAAGGATTCTGCGCTTATTTGCTAAAGTCTACAAATTAGTATCCTTGAAAAGGTTGAAAATGGTATTGTTTAGATTAAGACTAAGTTTTATTTATTCTTTCCCCCATTTAATGAACACTCTATCTTTTGTAAAGTCACAAGGCTTTTGTTAAGGGCCTGTTTTTAGTTTACTACAAAATGTGTGGAAGTAATAGCGATTTAGGTACATTTTTTGGGAAGACATCACAGTAAGCAAAACCATGAGGGAATGGCACTTTGCCAGGATGCTGAAAATTTGAAGGTGGCCATTGTAAGTATAGATGTTTTGGCTGCAAAAAGAAGGTAGCATAATTTAGTTCCTTTCTACCCCACTCCAATTTCTTTTTGAAGCACATGTGGAGAAAGTATTTATTGGCTCATTTGTGGTTGGAATGTCAAAAATTTTCAATAACTGCCCTCACATGGCTTTGGTCCTTGGAAGTTCGCCCTAAGTCCTGAAAAAAGAGTTTGTTCACTTCCAAGACTGTTTTTGGTGAATAAAGTCTCTCTCAGCTGATTCCAGCTCAAAGGTAACTTGCCAGAGTCTGACCATTTTGTTATCTAATTTATACCATGGAGCTTGGCATAAGGCCGTAACTTACCTCTGATCCAAATTTATTAATGATGTAACTTCTTGTTTTCATTCATGAACTGAAAGAGCTCTTTACCACACATGGGGTCTTTGTTAATAGGCAACACTCTCTTCCTGTCACAGTATATAGTGTTTACTGACTTGACCAAATGTTGAATCTCTGACAAAGTCCACCCTCACCCCACAAGGAGCTAGAGATGGACTTGGGTCTTGGCCCGAGACGTCTACTCGTCCTGTTGTGTACATGACTAGCAAAATGATTTAATGCACACAAACAACTAGAGATTAGGTCATTCTTAAAAATTCTGTTTATAAAAAATTGGACCTCATAAAGAGGGTGAAAGGATAATAAAAACAAGCTGCAGAGCACATAGACTTTTTGTTGGGCTAGCACAGCTGATTTGTATTAGCTGAATGACCTCCTAGCCTTTAAGATTGTTAACTTAGAAAAATATTCCCTTAAAGCTGCAATATTCCTTTTCAAACCAGAAAATAAGACTCCTTCCACTTGAAGTGTTGGACCCTTCTGTATTTTCTGGTATACATTCCTGGACACTGTAGAGGAGCAGAAATCTCATGTAATTATGTTTTTCTCTGTGAATCTGAACTACAAGCTTTTTTTTTAATAGGAAAAAAAGTTTCTAAGCATTACATAACTAGACGGCTTGATTTTTTAAAAAATTTAACCTGCATTAGTTTGCAGTAGTTATATGCACATTTTATTATACAGATTTGAAATATATTAGTAATGTTCAGATTTCCATATGTTTGGTCTGTTCTCATTTTAAAACAAAAAGCCCTTGAAAGATTTATTAGAGAAATATATTTTAAGCAAATACGTTCTATAAGAAATAATGCTAACTTTGTTTAATTTTTTTTATTCTCTGTTTATTGTGTATCAGTGCCTTCGAAGGAGAATATACACATCACAAAGATCCTGGAATATACAAATGTGTTGTTTGTGGAACTCCGTTGTTTAAGTAAGTATATTAAAAACCTAAGGATGTGAGCAAATCACAGATGGTAACAAGCCCGATTTTGCCTGTTCACATTCGATCTTCCCATTCCTAAATTTTCTTATTTCTAATTTTTATACTCCCTGCCCCCCCACCACAAAACAAAAGTAATTATTGACTTTCATAATAAATTACCAGTTTGGTAGAAATCAGTTTGGCTGATTTCTTGTTACTCGAATCTTTTAAAATACCTAGCATTAACTTGTTCACCTCAGTAACCAAGGTACTTAGCAGAGCTATGAAAGAGATTTTGGTGGACATAAAAATGTCTATATTTATTTTTCTATCAACAAGTGATGGCCCTAAATTTATTTATTGGACCATATTGGAAGTTCTTTACATACATCCTTCAGATTGAATATTATCCACCAACTGGATTATTCACACTTCTGCAGTGAAGGGCAATACCTTTATTGACAGTCAAGTGGGAATTATAACAAATATTTATACATATGTAAGTAAATTACATACTCTGAGTTTAAAGTTTTGCATTGATCAAAAATCTTTTATTTTAAAGATCCCAATAGATTACTATAAAACAGGCAGTACATAGATTTTTTTTTTTAATGGAATAGTTAAGTCAGACATTGTATTCTAGAGATTATGGATGTTATCCAAGAAAGAAAACTCTTTATTAAAAATGTATTTATTTAGGACGAAAAAAATCCTAGGAGCCCCATACTCCCCATGGAGATGCTGATTTAGGGGAATAAAAAGAAACTTTAATTGAGAGTAAGTGTCATTTATTTAAAACAGAATTACAAATTTCTTAGGGGAAATGCACAAACAAGAATCTGATATGTGTAGCTTGTAAAACATACTTAATATCTCCTCGCAAATGTTTCCTTTTGAAAACACTAGCATTTACAGATTTTCCAGAAATAACAGGAAACAGTAGTTTCCTTAAAAAAATTTTTTTTAAGTTTAAAATCTTTCTTAACTTGCATAAACCTTATTGCACATTAGTGTTGGTTGAGAATCTGTTCTGAATTCTTATGTATTTATTCATTCTGTTAAAAAAACCAGCCCTTCAAATTGTCACCCATTTCCTCTCAGAAAACACATGTCTTTATATTTCAACACCTTTAGTTTGTGTCATAATAGTTGATATAACACTTAAGATAGTTGCCGAGCCATGTTAAACTTGTTAATATCCCAAATGGTAAAAATTGGCCACATCTCCTTTGCTTTTAAGATTCTTCATTTCTTTCCCTATTATATGATTCAGTGAAGTAGTGGATCTAAGGAAAACTCACTGTTTTAAATAAGAAACAGAGCCACTGTAAATGAAGGATTTAAGCCATGTGACATCTTGAGTCACAAATAGTAAAAGCAAGACCTTTATTCAACCATAGGTACTGGTGGGGTTCAGGAGTTTCATATTTGATGTGATATTGACTCTAAAGGAAACTTTAAAAAAAAAAATAAAGGAAACTTTAGCATTCTTGTAAGGAAAGCTTTTAGTTTCTAAATTTTTATGGAATATAATTTCATATTTTTAGTCTACATTACATGAAAAAAAAAATGCTGAACTTGTCCCACTTGGTTTCTTGTCAGCTTTAGGGGGAACAGTATCTCTCTTTGGCCTTCAGTATAGAATGCAGTAGTTCTTTGGTCTGGCGCTGGTTTCTTCATACTGGAAAACTTGTACCCTGGGTGTCCACAGGGCATGAACAGTTTTGAGGGAAGCAATTTTCTAATCCTCAGCCCTATGCAAGCATTTTCTTGAAACTGCTGTCTGTTACCGAGGAAGTCTGTAGTCTGCCACCTCATCCTTCCATTCTCCTCTGTCATGGTTTCCCTTCTCCCACTTCACAAAGTATGGCATAGCTTCCACCCATCCCAATGCTTACTATGATTTATCATCACAGGGTAAAAATCTCTAAGGCATTAAGCAAAATGACAGTTCAGGAATGCATTACTTCTGGAGAGACCCTTGAAAGCAAGGCCAAAAAAACAAAAACAAAACAAAACAAAAACCCCCAAAATAAAACATTGAGAAGTATTGAACTGGTTAAAAAAAAAAAAGTATTGAAACAGTATTTCATCTTGGAGATACTCCATCTGCCTGCCGGCTGTCTGCTTATCTATCGCTCCATCTATCTATCTGTCTATCCATGTTCTACCAGTCATAAGTGAGATGTGTGTCATGAAAACATGTACGGACATATTTGTTCAAAATTTTTAGATGAAAGTCTTTGTGTATATATGTGTGTACAGGAAATAAATCCAATTTACTTGAGACAGTTTGCAATCAGGTTATACAGTAGTCTTCTCCATTCATTAACTGATCTAGATACATCACTCTACAGTTTTGACAGAAATATATTTTAAGAATATCTATATTCAGAACACCAGATAATTTATCTTTTTTCAATTATTTAACTTCTTGGTAAGAAATTTTAGCTATCACATTAAAATGTATGAGGAAGTGTGTATCAGTCAGCACCCAATCTGGATACAGAAGCCACACAATAATTTGAACAGGAAAGTCTAATACAGAGAATGACTACATGTGACAGAGAGTGGTGGTGATGAGGGATTGGTAGGTAAGAAGCAAATAGAAATTCTGAAAAATACAGAGACAGCAAATACAGGAAGTGACCATGACCCCTAGGGCTGAGATAGACTTCAAGAGAAAGCTTCCCCTGCAAACTGCCTCTGTTTCCAGGGGCTGATGGCCCAGGAGTCACTGTGGGGCTACAGGGGTGCAACTTTATGGGAATCTGCACCCTGGAGTTTACTGGATACCTCCCTTCTGGGGTGCTGGGGAAAGCTCTTTGCAGGAAAGTGTCTCACTGGGGGCCCTCCACTCCAAAACTACCTGAGGGAGGTGCCAGGGGAGGCTGCTGGTCACCAGGTGCTGCTCATCCTGTGCCCTTAAACCAGCACCTTGCTGCAGAGGAGATACTGGAGTCACAGGAGCCATCGCCAGAGAAACAGCATGGCTCAAAGTGTCGGGAACCAGAGAGGCTGTGCACACTAGGGAGTTGGGTGCTGGGGAAGCTGTCCCCATTGCTAGGGCCTGCAATTACGAGACGCTCCATGCACCGCGTGAGCCACATGCCAGGGAGGCAGCGGGCTCTGCAGGAGCCTGTTTGGAAAGCATACTGAAACCAAGAAGGAAAAACCTCCTTCTCCTGTAATCCTTCTCCTGTGTCCTCTACTGACAAAGTTTAATACCATGTTGGCTGACCAAAAAAAAAAAAAAAATTTAAAGGTCCCAGCTCCATTTAGCAAAGCAGGTAAGGAAGATACATTTAGAGGTGAGAGGAAATGTATTGATAACTGACACAGAGTCTCTGTTTTATTCAAAATTCTTTTAGGGATTCATGAGCAAAAGTTTGAAAGCCACTCAGTAGTCTACTGAATTAATGGCTTCACTGTCAGACCCCCTCTTGATATAGCTGGTATCATACTTTGAACACAAAGTGTGGGAACAATTAACTTGGGTTAGTATGAGTGTGAATGAGAAAGTGTGTGGAGGTTTTGTTTGTTAGGAGGGAGTGAGGAGAGAAAATTCGGCAGAAAAGACTAAATAGAGGAACAATAGGAGAAATAACAGTGGGCGGAAAACAGATAAATAAAAAGTAATAAGAAGAAAGTGCTGAGTTTAAAATCATTAGCAGTATGAAAAGGTTGTTTTGCCAACTGCCATTTCTGTTACCTTACTCACACTCATTCTGTGTGTGTATGTGCACACATTCACATATATGTATAATTCTCTTCATTTACTTGGCTGATATATATATGTATATATAAAATACTTCCTTACATAAAAGGCCATTCAAACTTGTACTCTCCCCTAAGTACATTCCCTCTCAACAATATACTGCTTTTTTACTGCTTACCAAGTACAAGAACGTTATTCACAGGCTGCTTTATAAACCAACTGCGTAATTTATTCCATGGTTCACGTTTTCTTCACGTTCACAAATTCTACCAAGCTAAGTTTATTTCTCATATAGTACTGCTGACTTTCAGTTAGTAAATTAACTGACAGAAGTAAGAATGTTCTCTCCTCTGGCTATTTGAACTTCTAAACTTTCATAAAATGAATTTATTGCACATCAGATAAACCATAAAAGGCATTGGTGAAATAAGTTAATTCAGAAAGTATTTTTGACATCTTGGATTTTGCTCACACTTTGCCAGTTATTGTGAAACAAAATAAATTTGTGAACCCTTTTTTTCCTTAATGTATTTATAGTTTTGTTGGTGTGATATGATAAACAATAAACAATGACAAACTGTGGAGAAACAACATTAATCTCACATACCTGTTTGAAGTGCTTTCGTGAGTAATAGGAGAGTATAAGACTGTATTCCAGTAGGGCCTGTTTTCATGGAGGAGATGAGAACACACTACCAGGCAGAGAATATCTGATAGAGAATGCCATACGAGGTAAGGAATTAGAGATAGGATCAAAACTGAGTTTTTCAAGGAAACAGTTCTGAGACTGGTGCAATGGGAGTTGGGAGGTGAGTTATGTTGGGAGTAATGGTGAAATATCTAGAGGGTTAAAAGGAGCAAATAAGGAAGCCTTGGGATCCCAGCGAAGCCTTTTAAGTTTCTGCTTGAAATTCTTTAAGCCTTGGCATCCTTTCCTCCAGAAGCCAAATCTGAGCCTTCCAGGGTGAATTCTGGTGTTCTTCATCTCTGCTCCCATAGCACCTTGTATGCATGCATTTCCTTCATTGCAGTTTCTGCTCTGTTCTGTACGTGAGTGCATACTAAGTTGTTTGGTCGTGTCCGACTCTTTGCAACCCCGTGGACTAAAGTCCTCCAGGCTCCACTGTCCGTGGGATTCTCCAAGGCAAGAATACTGGAGTGGGTTGCCATGCCCTTCTCCAGGGGATCTTCTTGACCCAGGGATTGAATGTGTCTCAGGTCTCTTGCATTGGCAGGCGGGTTCTCTACCACTAGCGCCACCTGGGAAGTCCCACTTTGTTTTGTAATTATCTGTTTATGTGCCTGTCTGCTCACTAGTAAGTAAACTCCACAGTTGCAAGGCCATGCCTTAGTCGTATTTATATCTCTGGTGGTTTAGTCGCTAAGTTGTGTCTGACTCTTGCGACCCTGTGGACTGTAGCCCGCCAGGCTCCTCTGTCCATGGGATTCTCCAGGCAAGAATACTGGAGTAGGTTGCCATTTCCTTTTCCAGAGGATCTTCCCAACCCAGGGATTAAACCTGGGTCTCCTGCGTTGCAGACAGATCTTTACCAACTGAACTACAAGGGAAACGCTATTTATATCTATTTATATCTCTAGCCTCTGGCATAAAATAGCCACCAAATATTTGTTTGTTGATCAGAGGCATGTCTGAAGTTTGTGAGATAGACTGTGGAAAGACTTTGAATAAGACAAATGCATGATGAAAATGGGAATTAAGCCAGAACAGTTCACAAGATAGATTTCTGGAGCTGAAAAGAAAATAAAATAGGGGTTTAATAGCTTCAGTGGAAACGTTTTTCCTTGTCAGCTGATAAACCTCAATGTTAACCATATTAATCAGCTCCTAATAATTTTAAGGTTTTCAGGGGCCACATAAGACAGTTTTTATTTTCTACATGTTTACTAATAAGGCCTTGCAGTGAATTAATAGCTCATTTTACACAGGTTCACTAATGATGAGGATAATAATAATAGTAAACAATAATCAAGAGTACATAGCACTTACTTCTTGCTTATTATGGTTCTAAGTGCTTTGTATTTAACTCAGTCTTCACAGCAAAACATTTTATAGATGAAGAAACTGAGAGGATAAGTATCTTGTGAAGAACATACAGATGGTGTACATGGATTCAAAACAGTAATACTCAAACTTTTAGGAAAGAACAAAGTTAATTATAGGAAAATAAATTTTTAAATTTTATTTTGATCACTCATATCTGATTAGTTTACTCGGCATACTTGGAACAAATGCAACACGCATACATACACACACACCTCAATTCCTTGAAAAGTCTGCCTTTGTCATAGTGTTTAAGTTGAAAATTGAAGACTCTTCCAATCTGGGGAGGGCTGTTTTCTTGTTCAGTCGCTCAGTCGTGTCCAACTCTTTGCTGCTACATGGACTGTTGCACGCCAGGCTTTCCTGGCCTTCACCATCTCCTGGAGTTTGCCCAAACTCACATCCATTCAATCTATGATGCCAACTCATCCTCTGTCATCCTGTTCTCCTCCTGCCTTCAATCTTTCCCAGCATCAGGGAGGGCTGAATCAAAATAAGTAGATCCATCATGGCAGGTCATTAAGAAGAATTCAGCTTCAGGCTGGCGGTTATCCTCAGGGAAGTCCCTTGGAATCTGAGCAGAAAGATGTAGCCAGTGTTTAGAAAGCCATCAGGCCATTTACCATCTGAGAAGTAGGGTAGCAGCTGGATTTCTGGGCTGGATTCTAGTTATTAAAACTGGAAAGTCATTTTATTTTCACTACTAACTCCCCGTTACAGTTTCTCAAGGAACTGTGTTCCAAATTTTTATATCACTTTTCTGTTTTAAATTCTGTCCCTATATTTCTGAGAAAATTGAGGCCACCTGACATGAGCTCTTTTAAATGTCTTTCCTTCTATCTTGAAATTTCTTTATATCTTCATTTTTATCAGACAATCAGAACAAGCACGGGCTAAAAGCAATTGATGGGTTGAATTGAATACCAGGCCAGATGTGTGACCTCAAATTCATCACCTATAAAGTGGGGAAAATAAAACCAAACAGGTGTAAGAAGAGTGCCAAGTATATGGCAAGTATTCAACAATGTTAAATTCAAGTGGCCTGACCAAGTTTGAGGAACATATCATACCATCACAACAGTCTAAGAAACTCCTTCTAACATGAGAAAGTGCAGGCTTTACTAGAGAGCGTCTGTCTGTTAACAGTAGATGTTAGTGTGGTGAGTCACTGCTCCAGCTATGTTGCTGTTTCAGATGGGACTCTGCGGCAAAACTGTTCATACTTGCTGCGTTTCACATGCGCCTCCTGTGCAATCTTATTCCAGGCTACTAGAAAATTTAAGCCTTTTTTTCAGCTCTCTAAGAACATAAGCCATTTCACTGAAGAAATTCCAGTTCAGTGCCACACACAATTTATTCAACTATTCTATTCCATTTATTATTACTAAAGGAGACTTTCAACATAAGCTTTCCCTCTTCTGATAGAGTGGTGTGTGTGTGTGTGTGTGTGTGTATGTGTGTTGGAAGCATGGAGGGGGAGGAGATAGGGGAAGAATGAAGGAGTTTTTCATCCTTACTTTCTATTCAAATTCCATTCTTCCAATTCTTTTCCTATCCATATGATATCTACTCATAAACCATTCCAGTCACTATGGAATTCTACCAGGAAGAGTAGCATGAATTTAACTTCAAGCTTTCTTTTTATGGAACTCTAGCTGGAAATTGCTCATAATTCTAGCAAATGTTTCTTAACCTTTAACAAAGTACATTTAACTTGAATTTAAAAGACCTGAATTGCCCTTCACCTCATTCTAAACCCTTTAACAAAGTAAGCTCTCCAGTACAGTGAAACCATTATGAAATGAACTAGATTTCTGAGTAGTGACTTAAACTTTTGTTATATCTAAATAACTCATATATTATTTTGAAGAGAATACCAAATTGACTTCTCTCATTCCATTGATCCTTTCTGTCTTGTCCATACATACAATGATGTACAGGGAAAGCATCTGTAATGTACAGAATTACTGTTCTGTCTTCAAATCACCTGAAAGCTCAGGGCAAGACCACAGCTAGAATGAAAGAAAAGTACTTCATGGAATTACTGGCAAAGATAGGGAGAGAAAAATATTGTTAGTTTTTCTGACTAATTAAACCTGATTCATTAAACCATCAGAAGAAAAAGAAAAGCATAAATAGTAAAATCATAAAAGCATAGCATAACATAAAGAACAACTCCAGTTTGAGAAACTTGAAAACTAGAGTAAGGCATGATTCAAAGTCTGACAATATGCAAAGATAATTGTAACTGCATTTCTCTAATTAAAAACTACATAGACACATATAGAAAAATTGAAGTGATAATTACACATAAAATCTTTGGATAGTTGAAATTGGGTACAGGACTGTCTGTGTATCTTGGAATGGGGAAGAATGGGGAAAGGTAATCTTGCCTTCTGTTTTCCTAAACTAAATCCTAGTTATTTAATTTTTCCAATGTAGACAGAAATAGAGTAGTTTTTTCTTAGTGAATTAGAATGGATAATAAATTGGGAAACATAATAGGCAAAACTTTTAAAACTATAATTCATGTAAATTTATCCTAATTATATGAAAATACATCAGAAAATTAATGAACATCTGTTATTCCCCTTCACAGACTTTGAAATTATTTAAAGACAGTTTATAATGTACAAGTTTTAGCCAGTACTTCTGAGGCAGTCCACAAAGCTGCTCTTCTTATAAATGAATAATACTTTTTTCAAAACATGGTCATCAGTTCAATGAGAATTGCATAAATTTTCACTCAGATACATGTCTTCAGTGTGTCTTATACATGGATAAGTGACCCACCACATAATATTATCAAAGAAAAGTGCAGAAGCTATCCAGAGTACCAAGCAGAAATAAAGTTTTATGAAGTTCCAGCATGGACTTAACTGCATAACCGTGAGCAAGTTACTTAAACATTCCACCTCATTTTTCTCATCTGTAAAATGGTAAGAATAACATTAGCCCTTTCTAACTGATAGTACTTCTGTACCAAATGAAATAAATACATAAACATGCTATAAAAGATATAAAGAACAACTCATCTGGCTTGCAAAAAGGCAAACAACCTGATAAAAAAAATAGACATTTTTCCAAATAAGATATACAGATGACCAACAGGCACTTGAAAAGATGCTCAATATCAGCAGTCAGTAGAGAAATGCAAATCAAAACTGCAGTGAGGTATCACCTCATACCTGTCATTCTGGCCATCATCAAAAACTCTACAAATAACAAATGCTGGAGAGGGTGTGGAGAAAAGGGCACCCTCCTACACTGTTGGTGCAGGCACTATGGAAAACAGTATGGAGGTCCCCCCAAAACTAAAAATAGTTACCATATGATCCTGCAATCCTGCTCCTGGGCATATGTCCAGACAAAACTATAATTAGAAAAGATGCATGAACCCCAGTGTTCATAACAGCACTGTTTACAATAGCCAAGACATAGAAACAACCTAAATGTCCATAGACAGATGAACAGATAAAGATGTGGCACATATATACAATGGAATATTAGTTAGCCATAAAAAGAATGACATGCCATATGCAGCAACATGGATGGACCTAGAGATTATTAAGTGAAATAAGTCAGAGAAAGATGAATATCATATGATATCACTTGCAGGTAGAATCTAAGAAAAAGATACAAATGAACTTATTTACAAAGCATAAATAGACTCACAGACACAGAAAACAAAGAAATTCATGTTTACCAAAGGGGATAGTGATGGGGAGAGGTAAATTAGGAGTTTGGGATTAACATATACATACTATTATATATAAACTAGATAAACCGTAAGGACCTATGAGGAACTATAGTCCTAATAACCTATAATGAAAAAGATTCTGAAGAACAAACATATGTACATATATGTATAACTGATTCACTTTGCCATATATCTGAAACTAACACAACATTGTAAAATAACCTACTTCAATTTAGAAAATAGTTAAGGGACTTCACTGGTGGTCCAGTGGTTAGGACTCCCCATGTTGCCAATGCAGGGTGTGCAGATTCAATTCCTGCTTGGGGAACTAAGATCCCACATGCTGTGCAGCGAGGTCAAAAGATTTTTTTTTTTAATTTTTAGATACTTTAAAAAGATATAAAGATATAAATATAAATAAGGTTTGTGAAGACTGCAGCTTTAAAAATTTACATGGTAAAATATAAGTAGCATACAAATCTAAAATTAAGTCAGTTTCTATCCAGTAATTTAATATGGATTCTAAATTCCCCAAATAATGGAACTTAGATGAAGTAACTGAGAGTTTTAATACATTAGTTACTTACAAGTCTGTCCCTAACAAATCTGGAAACCTCTAGAGAGAAGAGGTCATGACGTAGGACTTTTGCAGCTAACATCTGCACCCTGTGCAGGGGTATGAAAGTGAAAGTCGCTCAGTAGTGTCTGACTCTTTTCAACCCCATGGACTATACAGTCCATTAAATTCTCCAGGCCAGAATACTGGAATAGGTAGCCTTTCCCTTCTCCAGGGATCTTCCCAACCCAGGGATTGACTCCAGGTCTCCTGCACTGCAGGTGGATTCTTTACCAACTGAGCTAAGACTCTACATAGCCTGGCTACTTAAATTATTTATTAAATAAATGGCTTTAGTTCCAGTAAATCAAGAGTAACAGCAGAGTTAAATGATTCAAGTTGATACTGGAATGGTAGAAGTATAAATAAAAACTTGGAGCCTCTAAATTGTTACCCCCTACCACACTTTTCAAGCTAACATCTAGAGACCTCTCAGGGAACTTAATTTTAGTGGATGCTTCTTTCAACAATAGCACTGCTTGCAACTGCAAAGATGCACCTATTACAACTAAGGGAGAGGTGGACATGGCTGGGACCTTTTACAAGGAAACGCCAAAAAGAGCAGAAAGTGAAAATAGACAAGGTCAGCTACCAAAAGTGATATCAAAAGAAAAGTTTGTAGTCAAACATGTTTATTAAATATAAGAAAGATTAAAAACAACTGAACTAAGTAGTGACTCAAAACACTAGAAAAATTACAACAGGAACAACAAAATAAACTGGGATAAAATGCTCACTTCTTTCCTCAGAGGCGTTTGCCATTTCTAGGCAATGGGAGAAACGTAAAGATTCCAGATGTTTAGAAGCAGAAATGCCAGGAGACTAGGATTTCTTAGCCTTAGTACTGTTGACGTTTGGGCTGGATAATATCTGGTCATAGGGGGCTGCCCTATACATTTTTGAATGTTTAGGCCATCCTTATTCTCCACCCACCAGATAGCTGTAGCTCTTGTCTGTCTTTTTCTCCCACCCACTCCCCACCATCATGACAAACAAATAGAATTTCCAAGAATTATCAAATACCCTGGGGTGGGGGTGGGGCAGCTAAAATTACCAACAGTTGAGAACAACTGGTCCAGACAATCTACAACATGATAAACCCTGATTTGTAGGGTTTGCTGATTCTTATGGTGCAGATACTTCCACCTTAGGCTATTTCAGGTTACAACTCTCACATTACTGAATGTGGAGTTGACAAGAGATGTGTAGTAACATCATTATATAGTATTTTTGTAATACAAATACACAGATGTAAATAGCATAGAACAATAGTTAAATTTAGTTAAAAATTTAGAAGTGAATTTTGAATATGTATTATCTTTGTTTATAATTTAATTCTAAATTTATATAATTGATTTTTAATATTGTTTATGTTTAGCAACTATATCCCAAAGTTTTAAAAATTATAACAATAGTCTCTTTGGAGCTTTGGCACACCAGTATAATGGGGACAAATCAAAGGTAGACCAAATTTATCAAAAACTGCAACCCAACCCCAACTGAGTTCAGTCCCTGATTAGATTAAGTTAATCTTTTCCCCCCTTCCCCACCCCATTCCAGCTGCCTATCAGAGAATAGGATAAACCCTCTGTATAAGATTACATCATCATCATTCAGAGTCCAATTTTTCATACACAATGTCTGGCAATCATCAAAAATTACCAGGCATACCAAAGTAAAGGACCAAGGGAAATAAATTGACAAAAGAAACAGGTCTGTAAATGGCTCAGATATCCAGATAGTCAAGTCATCAGGCACAAACTTTAAAATAACTGTGATTAATATATTCATGAAAATAGATGGCAAGATGGATAACTTCACCAGAGAACAGAAATCTGTTGTTAAGAATAAAATAGTTCTAGGTCTGAAAACGCAATAACTGAAATATAAACACATGAGATGAATTTAATATCATATGAGACATAGAAGAATGCAGGGCTAATGAACAGAAAACAGGTAAGTAGAATAGATTCAGACAAGTTAAGAGAGCTAGAAATATGAAAAGGTATTGGTAAGGTAATATAAGATACACAGTTTCAGGTTTAATATATTCAGTTCAGTTCAGTTCAGTCGCTCAGTCGTGTCCAACTCTTTGCGACCCCATGAATCGCAGCACACCAGGCCTCCCTGTCCATCACCAACTCCCGGAGTTCACCCAAACTCTTGTCCATCGAGTCAGTGATGCCATCCAGCCATCTCATCCTCTGTCGTCCCCTTCTCCTCCTGCCCCAAATCCCTCCCAGCATCAGAGTTTTTTCCAAATATATTAGAGCCACAGAAAGGGAAGAAAAAGATAATGGGAAAGAAGCAACATTTGAAGGACATTATAGTCAAGAATTTTCCCAAACTGAGGAAAAAACTCAAGTCACAGATTCAAACAGTGCTACTAAACTGAAGCAGGATGAATTCAAAGAAAGCCACATCTAGGCACATCATAGGCAATCAGGTGGAAAATCAGAGGCAAACAAGATATTAAAAGCACTTAGATATATTAACTTGAAAAATAAAATATTAGAATTAAGTAAATCCAAAAGGTTGATCTTCAAAAAGACCAATGAAGAGAATCATTTCTATCAAGCCTAATAGAAAAGAAACAAGAAAGGAACATAGGAATGTCAAAACACTAGGAATGAAAATGGGATAAAATCAGATACAGAAAATATAATGTAAGAATACTATGTAAAACCCTATTCTCATGAATTTAAAATCTCAGCATAGTTTTCTAAAAATAAAAAATTTGACTAAAGAAGAATTATAAATGAATTGACCAGTAACTCTATAACCAATCAAGAGTTATCACAAACCAGCTTAGACTTTTACAGAAAAAAAAAATTATCCCTATGCTAGTATAAACTGTGTCAATCACAGAAAATAGAAGAAAGCTTATCAACTTCTTTGACAAAGGTAACATACCTCTGGGATTGGGGGCAGGAGGAGAAGGGGATGGCAGAGGATGAGATGGCTGGATGGCATCACGGACTCGATGCACATGAGTTTGGGTGAACTCCGGGAGTTGGTGATGGACAGGGAGGCCTGGCGTGTTGCGATTCATGGGGTCGCAAAGAGTCAGACATGACTGAGCAACTGAACTGAACTGAACATACCTCTAAAACCAAGATGTGACAGAGATATTACAAAGGAAAACTATAGACTGATCTTATTTATGAAAATAGATAAAAGGACCAACACTGTGTTGAATGAGTAATATGCCATGGTAAAGTAGGGCTTAGTTTAGGAATGTGTGAATAGTTCAGTACTAGAATATCTTATTGGAGAAGGCAATGGCACCCCACTCCAGTACTCTTGCCTGGAAAATCCCATGGACGGAGGAGCCTGGTGGGCTGCAGTCCATGGGGTCGCTAGCAGTCGAACATGACTGAGCGACTTCACTTTCACTTTTCACTTTCATGCATTGGAGAAGGAAATGGCAACCTACTCCAGTGTTCTTGCCTGGAGAATCCCAGGGACGGCAGGGCCTGGTGGGTTGCTGTCTATGGGGTCGCACAGAGTCGGACACGACTGAAGTGACTTAGCAGCAGTAGCAGCAGCAGAAGTTTACAAAACAATAATTATATATGACCCCATGTTTGTAAAATGCATATATTTCCATATATATGAAAATAGTTTAGAAGGCTATATACTAAATGTTAACAGTAGTTATCTGTGTGGTTGGATTGTAGGTGACTTTTTTGTGTGCTTATCTACTCTTTTAATTCTTGTAAAAAGATACATATTTTGGGGGGAGCAATA
This sequence comes from Bubalus bubalis, assembly GCF_019923935.1. NCBI lineage: Eukaryota > Metazoa > Chordata > Mammalia > Artiodactyla > Bovidae > Bubalus > Bubalus bubalis. Next base: position 72,001,348 of record NC_059160.1, read on the forward strand.
AGAAAAATATTTTAATATTACCTTTACTCAATGTTACAAACACCAATTTATTTGTTTATATCTGTTGAACATAGGTTTGATGATTTTTCTTTTTTTAACCTTTATCCTTTAGAAAACTTTTATTGGAGTATAGTTGATTTCCAATATTGTGTTAGTTTTTGCTGTACAGCAAAGTGCATCAGTTATACATATACATATCTCTACTTTTTTTTTAGAGTCTTTTCCCACATAGGCCATTACTGAGTACTGAATAGAGTTCCCTGTGGTATACAGTAGGTCCTTACTAGTTATCTTTTTATTTCCAAGTTTACCTTTTTCCAGTGATAATTTGAAAGAATGATGTGGAATGTAATTTCACATTCTGTATGAATGTGATTAAATTATAAGTTTAATATAAATTATGTCCACTTAATAATCTATTCCCATCTCAAGTAGATACTTGACTTACTGCCTTCTTTTGTAAGTTCTTGCTTCTTTTTTCTCTCTCTTCTATCCCTAAGTGATTGGTGGTGATGATAACCAAGGGGAGGCAGTCACTGAGAGCTTACACTTAGCTCTAACCTTTATTTGCATACCTTCTCTGGGCTTCCACGTCAAGCATCATTTCAAACTCTCTCCCTCCTTGTGACTGTCTTCCATCTTCCCATCGTCTTCACATAGCCCTATTTTTAGACATCTGGAGGTAACTGATGAAGGATGGAACACCAAAGTCAGAAGGTTTGTATTTATTCCTGAACAGATTTATTTCAGTAAACTGTTTATTGTGTTTGAATTAGGGTTTTAAAAATAAAAAAAAAAGAACGAAGACTTACCACCTGCCAACATTACAGTAAGCCCTTTAAAGAAAATTATCCCCTTTATTCTTTGTAACTGAAACAGAAAATTAAAGCTCACAAAGGACATGTAATTTACTCAAGGTAACACTGGCAGTCAGAGATGGAGCTAGGACCCCAGTTCAGGGCTGCCTTACCCCAAAGAGACCACTCCTTAGCTCCTGTATTATGTTATAATGCCTCCCCAGATTCTAGGTGATTGCTCTTTTTGCTTAGTAATTCACCATCTGGTAGCTATCACACTCTGGTGTTAATTGGTGCTAATTTTCTGGTGATAACCAAGTGACTATACTTGGATTTTAAAGTGGAGAAAGGTATGAGTAAAGTGCAAGACACGAGGTTAAAGTCACAACTTTCCTCACTTACTGTGTGTGATTTTGAATAAGCTACTTAACCTCTTTGAGCCTTAATTTCCTCATTTGTAAGATGAGGATAAGACCCATGTCACAAGAACTTTTGAGGGGATTAAGTAAATAATGTTGAAATGTTTTGTAAGTGGAAAAAACAGTCTGTAAATGTGGAGCACTGATTTGAAAATATTATAAGGATTGACATAAATTGTAGCTTTCAGACCTAAAGTTCGGTAGAGAAAGGGAGGCATGCCACTTAATTTAGAACAGAGATCAGAAGGTCTTTTAGGTAAGTCATGCTTTAAAATTCTCCAAAGTTATATCTGTTTGCTGGGTGATTCATTCTGGTAGTTATTACAGATCAGAGTTGATTCTAACAAGTAGCAATTTGCTGCAGAGCATGGAGATGATTTTGCTTGTCCAGCATAAAGACAGATCTAGAGAAATCCAGGAGACAATAATTGATAGTCCCATTAAAGTGGAGAGTGAGAAAGTTGGCTTAAAGCTCAACATTCAGAAAACGAAGATCATGGCATCTGGTCCCATCACTTCATGGGAAATAGATGGGGAAACAGTGTCAGACTTTATTTTTTGGGGCTCCAAAATCACTACAGATGGTGACTTCAGCCATGAAATTAAAAGACGCTACTCCTTGGAAGAAAAGTTATGACCAACTTGAAAAGCAAAGACATTACTTTGCCAACAAAGGTCCGTCTAGTCAAGGCTATGGTTTTTCTAGTGGTCATGTTTGGATGGGAGAGTTGGACTGTGAAGAAGGCTGAGCGCCGAAGAATTGATGCTTTTGAACTGTGGTGTTGGAGAAGACTCTTGAGAGTCCCTTGGACTGCAAGGAGATCCAACCAGTCCATTCTGAAGGAGATCAGCCCTGGGATTTCTTTGGAAGGACTGATGCTAAAGCTGAAACTCCAGTACTTTGGCCACCTCATTTGAAGAGTTGACTCATTGGAAAAGATTCTGATGCTGGGAGGGATTGGGGGCAGGAGGAGAAGGGGAAGACAGAGGATGAGATGGCTGGATGGCATCACTGACTCGATGGATGTGAGTCTGAGTGAACTCTGGGAGTTGGTGATGGACAGGGAGGCCTGACGTGCTGCAATTCATGGGGTTGCAAAGAGTCGAACATGACTGAACAACTGAATTGAACTGAACTGAACTGAGTCCCATTATCTCACAAGTTGGCCAGACTATACTCTGTGGTTCAGTATAAAACCCTTGCTTTAAAAGGTTTATAGACAAAATGGAACACATTCAGAGAAGAGCAACTGATGGTTCAGTTCAGTTTAGTCGCTCAGTCATGTCCGACTCTTTGCGACCCCATGGACTGCAGCACGCCAGGCTTCCCTGTCCATCACCAACTCCCGGAGTTTACCCAAACCCATGTCCATTGAGTCGGTGATGCCATCCAACCATCTCATCCTCTGTCATCCCCTTCTCCTCCTGCCTTCAATCTTTCCTGGCATCAGGCTCTTTTCCAATGAGTCAGTTCTTCACATCAGGTGGCCAAAGTATTGGAGTTTCAGCTTCAGCATCTGTCCTTCAATGGATATTCAGGACTGATTTCCTTTAGGATGGACTGGTTGGATCTCCTTGCAGTCCAAGGGACTCTCAAGAGTCTTCTTCAACACCACAGTTCAAAAGCATCAATTCTTCAGCATTCACCTTTTGTTATAGTCCAACTCTCACATCCATACATGACCACTAGAAAAACCATAGCTTTGATTAGATGGACCTTTGTTGGCAAAGTAATATCTCTGCTTTTTAATATGCTGTCTAGGTAGGTCATAACTTTTCTTCCAAGGAGTAAGCGTCTCTTAATTTCATGGCTTGCAGTTAGCATCTTCAATGATTTTGGAGCCCCCCAAAATAAAGTCTTGTCACTGTTTCCATTGTTTCCCCATCTATTTCCCATGAAGTGATGGGACCAGATGCCATGATCTTAATTTTCAGAATGTTGAGTTTTAAGCCAACTTTTTCACTCTCCTCTTTCACTTTCAACAAGAGACTCTTTAGTTTCTCTTTACTTTCTGCCATAAGGGTGGTGTCATCTGCATATGTGAGATTATTGATGGTTACAAGACTCAAATCATGTCACTTGAAGAGATGAGGGGAGAGAACTGAAAAATGCTTAGTTTAGGCAGAGGGAAAGAGTCATGGAAACTTCTTGGTCTACTTTGCATGCATGTGCATGCTAAGTCACTTTAGTCATGTCTTACTGTTTGTGACCCTATGGACTGTAGCCCACCAGGCTTCTCTGTCCATGGGGTCCTCCAGGCAAGAATACTGGAGTGGGTTGCCTTGCCCTCCTCCAGGGGATATTCCCAACCTAGGGATCGAACCCATGTCTCTTATGTCTCCTGCATTGGCAGGCAGATTCTTTACCACTAGTGCTATCTGGGAAGCCCATGGTCTACTCTGTGTGTGTGTTTGTTAGTTGCTCAGTCATGTCTGACTCTTTGCAACCCCATGAACGATAGCCCACTAGGTTCCTCTGTCCATGGAATTTTCCAGGCAAGAATACTGGAGTGGGTTGCCATTCCCTTCTCCTGGAGATCTTCCCAACCCAGGGATGGAAATGGAACCCAGGTCTCCTGCATTGCAGGCAAATTCTTTACCAGCTGAGCTACCAGGGAAACCCATGGTCTACTTTAGCAGTTTGCAAATCTGGCTGTCCATTAAAAGCACAGATTCCAAGCCTCTCTCCTCAAAATTCTGATTTAACAAGTTTGCGATGGAGCCTGGATTATTTTTTTTAAAGCTCTCCTGTTATTCTTGCGCTTGGTAAAAGATTTGCCTTAGGGTGACATCAATAGGATGATGTAAGGGAGGGAAAAAACACTACAGACAACAGACAGTAAGAGCTGAAAAGATTTATCAACTGTCTGAATTGTGAGATTGGCGAAAGTCTTTAGCTGTTAAACTACCGCACAATTGCACTCATCTCACACACTAGTAAGTAATGCTCAAAATTCTCCAAGCCAGGCTTCAGCAATATGTGAACCGTGAACTTCCTGATGTTCAAGCTGGTTTTAGAAAAGGCAGAGGAACCAGAGATCAAATTGCCAACATCCACTGGATCATCGAAAAAGCAAGAGAGTTCCAGAAAAACATCTATTTCTACTTTATTGACTATGCCAAAGCCTTTGACTGTGTGGATCACAATAAACTGTGGACAATTTTGAAAGAGATGGGAATACCAGACCACCTGATCTGCCTCTTGAGAAACCTGTATGCAGGTCAGGAAGCAACAGTTAGAACTGGACATGGAACAACAGACTGGTTCCAAATAGGAAAAGGAGTACATCAAGGCTGTATATTATCACCCTGCTTATTTAACTTATATGCAGAGTACATCATGAGAAACGCTGGGCTGGAAGAAACACAAGCTGGAATCAAGATTGCCGGGAGAAATATCAATCACCTCAGATATGCAGATGACACCACCCTTATGGCAGAAAGTGAAGAGGAACTCAAAAGCCTCTTGATGAAAGTGAAAGTGGAGAGTGAAAAAGTTGGCTTAAAGCTCAACATTCAGAAAACGAAAATCATGGCATCTGGTCCCATCACTTCATTGGAAATAGATGGGGAAACAGTGGAAACAGTGTCAGACTTTATTTTGGGGGGCTCCAAAATCACTACAGATGGTGACTGCAGCCATGAAATTAAAAGACACTTACTCCTTGGAAGAAAAGTTATGACCAACCTAGATAGAATATTAAAAAGCAGAGATATTACTTTGCCAACAAAGGTCCATCTAGTCAAGGCTATGGTTTTTCCAGTAGTCATGTATGGATGTGAGAGTTGGACTGTGAAGAAAGCTGAGCACTGAAGAATTGATGCTTTTGAACTGTGGTGTTGAGAAGACTCTTGAGAGACCCTTGGACTGCAAGGAGATCCAACCAGTCCATTCTGAAGGAGATCAGCCCTGGGATTTCTTTGGAAGGAATGATGTTAAAGCTGAAACTCCAGTACTTTGGCCACCTCATGGGAAGAGTTGACTCATTGGAAAAGACTCTGATGCTGGGAGGGATTGGGGGCAGGAGGAGAAGGGGACAACAGAGGATGAGATGGCTGGATGGCATCACTGACTCAATGGACGTGAGTCTGAGTGAACTCCGGGAGTTGGTGATGGACAGGGAGGCCTGGCGTGCTGGGATTCATGGGGTTGCAAAGAGTCGGACAGGACTGAGCGACTAAACTGAACTGAACTGAACTGAAGGATTAATTTCATTTAACACCTGGCTTGGGAAGAAAGATGATGAATGCAGTTTTGGAAGCCTGATGGATTTCAGGTTTTAATCTGTAATTTCAGGTGCATCAGTATTCCTCAAATTATGTTCTACAGAGTATCTGTTTAATCAAAATACTATTCCTACATTATAGGAGCTCCACGATATGTTAATATGTGTTCCATGAAAAAAATTTTTAAGAGTTCTTTTGATGAATGAAACAAGATTGCTTATTGGAAAACACTGAGTGAAAATGAGTCAAATGGTTGCTTTACTATAAAAATCAAGGAGTGCCCAATTCACTCATGTTCATTGTAGAGCTTTAGGAGTAGAATGTTGTATGTAGTATTTTTTGAAAATTTCTGACCACGAAATCTTTTCTTAATTTAGAAACTTACAGTGAGGCCAACATTACTGATAACACACATAGGGAAATGCCAAAGTAGATAAGAAGATGTTTAAGTTTAGTATGCAGGCCAAAGTTGGATATATAGATATTATAGGAGACATGAACTAGACTGTGAAGTAATGCTGAGACTCAGAAGAATAAGAATTAGTCATTGGGTTTAGCAATTAAAAAAAAAATTATTGGTGTGTTAGTTTCAGGTGTACAGCAAAGTGAATCAGATATATATATATACACACACACACACACACACACACACACACCAATATCCACTCTATTTTTTAAAGATTCTTTCCCCATGTAGGCCATTACAGAGTATTGAGTAGAGTTCTGTTGGGGTTTGGTGGTGTTAGAAAACAAGTTTGGTAGACCTGGTAGTGAAAAGAAGATTGTGAAGATTTTAGGATGCAATCTGGTGTTTTCAAACCACAAGCTGAAGTGGAGATACAGCAAAGTTTTTGAAGTTGAAATAATCCCCCAAAACACAGTCATCATAGCTGTGTCGTTATAGTTAAAATAGGAATTTGAGGCCAATCCCTTGTGACTGGATGGAAAACAAACTGAAGGGAAATTTTTTTTTTTTATAAATTGAATGAAGTTGTAAAGTGGGATCTATTTAAGGTATTAGAAACGAGGGAAAAAAATTTAAAGAACAGGTAGAATACAGTTTAGAAAAGATTAACTTTTCCCCTTCTATTTCTGGGCAAGAAGTAAAATAAAAATTTTTAGATTAATATCCATCTATGAGATAAGTTTTTAATGTTCAGTTTTTGGGAGTAGCTGGGTTCTTTGCTTGTGTGTAAGTGTTAACCATGCTTGCCGTGGAGTCAGAGCCCCACTCATGGCAGCTCTTTTACTGTTGCTGTTGTTTCCACTCTTTGAACACTTACTGCATTGCGCCCCCACCAGTGAGTGGACAAAGGAAGGGAGAGTCAACATCAAAACAGACGTTGACTTCTTATTCCTTTATTTCATGATCGTGGATTAGCTGGCTGTAACCTAAGATTCCTTCTGCTATTTCTGTCTTTATTATCTTGCAGTGTACTTGGAACAAACTATACTTTTGTTCGTTTGTGTCTAGATTTGTTTTTTAGTGGTCATTCCAGTTGCAATTATTTTTTTGCCCTAAGCAAAGTCGGCCTTATGTTGCTGGAGATTTGCACGTTTTACTTCTATGTACTCACTTAAGTATATAGTGTTAATGGCTGTTGCATGACTCATAGTCTACATAAGCATAAATTAACTCCAGTACCTCTGTGGTGTGCCCTCTTTGAGATTGCTCTGGAAGACCACCCAGAAAGTGGAATTTACACAAACTGCAAAGGCCCATTCAACTTAAACTGAGCAGCACTGACCAAATTACACTTGCATCCTTCAGTATGAACCAGCTACGCACTTGCTTCTGCTTGAGGTTCCAACTGTTGATCTTTAGCTATAAAGGGCTTTATGGGCTGAATTATGGCTACTTTAAACGAGACCTCTTCCTTCAAATAGAGTGCTTTGCACATAGTGAGCACTCCATAAATACTCTTGACTATGACTGAATGAAAATTCAGATCTTCTAGCAAACTTCAGTTCATGGTTTCCAGACTCAAAGGAAAGCTTCTTGATATTGAATCTTTGTCTTTCGTATTATTTTTGCTTGGGGGGTTTAATGGAATGTAAATTTACTGACCACACAAGACACATCTTTTTAGTGTTTAATCTTCCTAGGTGATTTGCTAGGCTAGTCTGAGTAAACCATACAGTCTAAAGTTTTATCATTTGATTCATCTGGCCAGAAACAATAGCTTTGAAATCGAATGTTTTTAAGAAGTTCACCAAGAAACTGGTTAATGTGTCATGTTTTGCTCTGGGATTAGATCTTTTCTGACAAATCTTTTACTTGTTTGGCACTTACTTCATTGCTTCACTTAGTTCAGTGCTTCACAGATAACTTTATAAAGTGATGCACAACAATCTATGAAGGTGGGAGTTTACACAATGTGATGGGGATTTTTTTTACTTCCTTATTGGGCAAAAACTTTTTTTGGAAATTACTAATAGAAACAATTCTACATAATTAGGAACTTGGGATGCTTTGTTATTTTAAATAGGAAAACTTTTTCTTTATTTTATGCCATCCAGGTCAGTGGTTGTCACAATCATCTGGAGAATTTGAGAGTATAGATTTCCAGATTAACCTGTGCTATTTAAAAGCTTGATATAATCATACATTTTCCAGACTCATTGATGTGGACTTAGGGAACTGGTGATTTAATATGAATTTTTGTCTCCAAATTAGGTCAAGAAATATTTTGCGTCATCTCTTTTTTAAGGCAGTTATATACTTTTCTATTATAAAGCATTCTTGTAGTATCTTTGAGATTAAAAAATATTAAAAAATTATACTAATCTGGGATCCCATGTAGGACCATACAGCTTGAAACTTTCTTATTGATTCAACCACCTCACAAGAATAAATCAGGAATTAATTAGCAAAAAATTGAGGTAGCAAAATGACTCAGAAGCAGCACAATCTATTTTTCTTTCATTTCCCCCCATATGCTAAGTAAAGGTACTATTCATTATCCAGATCAGTTCAGTTGAGTCGCTCAGTCGTGTCTGACTCTTTGAGACCCCCTGAACCTCAGCACGCCAGGCCTCCCTGTCTATTACCAACTCCCGGAGTTAATCCAAACTCATGTCCATTGAGTTGGTGATGCCATCCAACCATCTCATCCTCTGTCGTCCCTGTCTCCTCCTGCCCTCAATCTTTCCCAGCATCAGAGTCTTTTCAAATGAGTCAGTTCTTCGCATCATGTGGCCAAAGTATTGGAGTTTCAGCTTCAACATCAGTCCTTCTAATGAACACTCAGGACTGATTTTCTTTAGGATGGACTGGTTGGATCTCCTTGCAGTCCAAGGAATTCTCAAGAGTCTTCTCCAACACCACCATTCAAAAGCATCAATTTTCTGGCGCTCAGCTTTCTTTATAGTCCAACTCTCACATCCATACATACTTGAGCAAAAAACCCAAGAGTCATTCCTGATCCCTCTTTTCCTCACCCCCATATCTAATCTATCGACATATTTTGTGCTGTGCACTTTCAAAATATGTTCTGAATCTGACCCCTCACCATATCCACTGCTTCATTATCATCTTTATAATCTTTGACCTAAATTAATGTGATGGTCTCTTTGCTTTTTTTTTCCTTAATAGACTTTATTTTTGAACAGTTTTAGATTTGCAGAAAAATTGAGGCAATTGTATGGAGTTCCCATGTACTCCCTTATTCAGTTTCCCCTATGGATATCTTACATTTGTTTAGTATGCTTGTTATAATATATGAACTAATACTGATATACTTTTATTAACTAATTTTATTCAGATTTCTTTATTTTACCCCTTATGTTCTTTGTTTCAGGATCCTATCAAGGTACTACATAACACTTAGTTATCAGGTCTCCTTAGGCTTCCTTTTACTCTGATAGTTTCTCAGACTTTCCTTATTTTTGATGACCTTCAAAGTTTTATTTTTATTTATTCATTTTTTGCAGGATTTGTACTTTTTTACATTGGAAGATAATTGTTTTACATTGTTATGTTTGTTTCTGCCATACAACAATGTGAGTCAGTTGTAATTATATATATCTCCTTCCTCTTGAGCCTCCCTCTCCCACTTCTTCCCAGCCCTCTAGATCGTCACAGAGTGCCAAGCTGGGCTGTCTGTTATATAGCAGCTTCCCACTAGCTACCTATTTTATACGATAGTGTATATGTGTCAATGCTATTTTCTCAATTTGTTCTACTCTCTCCTTCCTCCACGGGGTACTGCCATTCCTTCGCTGCAAATAGATTCATCAGTACTATTTTTCTAGATTCCATATATATATGCATTAATACCTGATATTTGTTTTTCTTTTTCTGACTTCACTCTGTACATTCAGGCTCTAAGTTCATCCACCTCACTACAACTCAAATTTATACCTTTTTATGGTTGAGTAATATTCTGTTGTATAGTTATGCCACATCTTCTTTATCCATTCATCTTTTAATGAACATCTAGGTTGCTTCCATGTCCTAGCTATTGTAAATAGTGCTGCAATGAACATTGGAGTACATGTGTCTTTTAGAATTGTGGTTTTCTCAAGGTATATGCCCAGTAGTGGGATTGCTGGGTCATATGGTGACTTTTATAATTTTAAGGACTGTTGGTCAGGTCTTTTGTAGGCTGCCTCTCTGTTGGGATTTGTTTTTCTTATGTTTTCCTAATGATTGTGTTGTTGTGTTGGTTACTCAGTCATGTCCAACTCTTTGCGATCCCATGAACTGTAGCCCACCAAACTCCTCTGTCCATGGAATTCTCCAGGCAAGAATACTGGAGTAGGTTGCCATTCTTGTCTCCATTTCTAATGATTATATGGAGGTTATGGGTTTAGGGAAAGATCACAGAAGTGAAGACAGAGTTTCATCACCTCATTTCAAGGGTGCATACTGTCAACATGACACTGTTTTTTTATACTGAACTTGGTCACTTGGCTGAGGAGTATTTATGGGGTTTCCCCCCATGTGAAGTTACTCTTGGTTTCCCCCTTCTCATATTGTCCCCTTTGGAAGGAAGATATTATGCACAGCTCACAGTTAAAGAGTACAGAGTTATGCTTCCCATCTTGATGGGTAAATTATATGGAATTCCCCTGCAAGTGAGATTTGTGCCTTTTTCCCTAATTTTTTATTTAATCATTTGTTTATATCAATATAGGCTCATGGATATTTATTTTATACTTTGGGTTATTTTGTTGCTCATTTTTGTTCCAATTTTGGCTATTGGGAGCCTTTCAGATGGCTTCTATATCCCTTTTACATATCTCCATTAATGTAGGGCTTTTTGTTTCTTTGCTTGTTTATTTTCGAGCCCTTCCTTCCTCTCTGGCACTACTTGATGTTCCTGGCTTATCTTATACATTTTCTGCTCCAGTCCTAGAATCAGCCATTTCTCCAAGGGGCCCTAGTTCCTTTTATTAGAGAATGGTATTAAAAACCAAGATCTGGGTGCTAGGTGGATTCTCTGCTTTGGTTGTTTTTCCATTGTCGTTAATTCTTCACGTAGGTGTGCTTAGTCGCTCAGTGGTGTCCAACTCTTTGCGACCCCATGGACTGTAGCCCGCCAGACTCCTCTGTCCATGGGATTCTCCAGGCAAGAATACTGAAATGGGTTGCCATGCCCTCCTCCAGGGGATCTTCCCAAGCCAGGATTGAACCCAGGTCTCCCGGGTTCGATAAAGGAGGTAAAGGAGGATTCTTCACCATCTGAGCCACCAGAGAAGCCCAAGAATACTGGAGTGGGTAGCCTATCCCTTCTCCAGGGTATTTTCCTGACCCAGGAATTGAACTGGGGTCTCCTGCATTGCAGGCAGATTCTTTACCAGCTGAGCTACCAGGGAAGTCCTCACATAGCAGGGTGAGGATTTAAATAATTTAAATCAGATTTTAATTTGTTCTTTTAAAACGCAGAAGATTTATCATTGTATCTTCAAAAATCAGTTTCTTATAATGGCTTTTAAAGTTGTGACCTGGCTCTCATCTACTCTGATTTCCTCTCTTGCTTTTCTCTCTTTTATTCACTTCTTTTTAGATACAGTCTTCTTCTCCCATTCCTCTTTCTCTCCCCCTCCTTCTCCTTCTCCTTCTTCATGCCAAGCTTGGTTTTTGCATTGGCCCGTTCCTTTGGAATCTCTACTAAAGATTCCATTTTGCACCTCCATTGTATGTGGGCTCTTTGTCGTTCTTTAGGTGTCAGCAGAAATGTCCTATCCTTCTAAAGCATATCTATGGCCACTTTATTTATTACTTTATTTTCTTTTTTAAAAAGCTTTTGATTTTGTATTGGGGTATAGCCTATTAACAATGTTGTGATAGTTTCAGGTGAACAGTGAAGGAATTCAGCCATACATATACATGTATCCATTCTCCCCTAAACTCCTCTCCCATCCAGGCTGCCACATACTACTAAGCAGAGTTCCTTGTATTATAGAGTAGGACCTTGCTGGTTATCCATTTTAAATACAGCAGTGTGTTCATGTCCATCCCAAACTCCTTATCTATCCCTTCCCCTCGTCTTTCCCCATCCCTGGCAACCACGTTTGTTCTCTAAGTCCATGAGTCCCTTTCTGCTTTGTAAGTAAGTTCACCTGTATCATTTCTTTTTAGATTCCACATATAAGGAATGTCATTCGAAATTTCTTCTCTGTCTGACTTATTTCACTCAGTATGACAATCTCTAGGTCTGACCACTTTATTTAAAAAAGTTCTCCCAACCTCACCCCTAAACTCTACCCCACACCCACTAGATTTTACTACAGAAGACACTTTATTTCAGCCTGTATGAAAAATCATCTAACTTGTGTAGTTGTTTGCTACCTGACTCTCTTTACCAGAATATGAGCTCCATGAGAGCAAGAACTTTGTCTCTCTTAGTCTCTGCTGTATCCCAGAGCCTAGACCAATACCTGTACATGGTCAGTGCTCAATAAATACGTTTAGTGAATGAATGGAAAAAAGAATCAAAGGTTTTATCATCCATTTTTCCCTTGAAAGTTGTCCTTGAGTTTTAATTTCTCCAAATAGAAATGCTAAATTTTTTAAAGTGAAATGATGGATGAATTTAAGATTCTTAATGAAAATTAGTTCCTATACTCAGTTTAGTTACTGAATTGTGTAACCCTAAAATTCTCAAGGAAAATTCATTCCTATAATATTTTCCTGTGCTTCATACATTATTAATTTTGTTCCAAAGAACTGTATGGAGTAGCAGGTATTATTACTTTAAAAAATTATACTATTTTTAAAGGTTACATTTCATTTACAGTTAATACAACATATTGGTTATATTCCTTGTGTTGTACAATACATCCTTGTAGCTGATCTCACACCCAATAGTTGAGTAGCAGGTACTGTCTTTACAAATGGAAAACATAACTGACTTTTTAAATTCTAATGACTTATTTCAGAATTTTGTAGAAACAGGGAGTAAACTTAAGATGGAAATCAGATCTTTTTCTCCATGATCTCTTTATTCTTAATTTAGGTTTTTTTCTTCCAATTTTGTGTTGCTTCTTCTGTTTGTGTACAGTGATATCTAAGAAATGAAGGGCATTGGATTAACTTATTGCTTAGACAACTAAAACATCTATTTTAAACCTGAGATTATTAACTAGTGATTTTTAAAATATAATTCTATCAAATAATATACTCACATGTCTTACTAAACAGAAAATTAAATGATTATTTTATGACTTGTAGCTATCACTTAACATTACTCAAATTTTAAAATATTTGTAATAACTCAAGCTATTATAAAACAACAATGCAGTTAGGTTCTAATGAACCATATAGCTTGTCCTATAAAGAACTCCTATAGAATTCTGTAAAGTGTAGAGGTTGATCCCCTTTTGTCTTTTCATCCATCTACAGTTGATCTTCTCAGAGGCCGTTGATATGTCTAGAGTCTTTGCCTCTATACAAGTCAACTGTGGATTGCTCTTATTTGAGTGTCTTTTGTTGTCTCTCTAAAGTTTTAGGATCTGTCAGTTATTGTGTCTGTCAGTAATCTGCTAGCCACAAAATTCTATCATTCTTTTTCTCATTACAACCTAGGATAGAAAAGAAAATTTCCAGGGAAAATAAGAAAACAAATATTATATGTAAAACTGAGGTAGAGCAATAAACTTTACTACCCCCCCCCAAGTCTACCTCGTGCGCCAGAGAGCATATGACAAGTACGTATACAGCGTCAGTGTCAAAGGACCAAGCAGAACCATTGGAATCATCCTCCCACAGTGACATAAAAAGACAAAGAGCCCATTGATTATCATCTTCTGCTGTGCTTACTGGTGGTCTCTGCTCATGTGAAGAAGCAGCTGCCCAATGGTCACAATGCAGTGAAACACTTTGGCAGAATATGGTTAAAAATACTAAGGAAGAATATGTAAATCAAATATATTTTGTACCTGAAATGGGTTAAAGTGTATAAAATCCGTAGACACTTTTATTTCCAGCTGATTTCTAGGTTTGGGGCTTTTATTGGAAGTCTCAGGCTGCTAAATGGCTGACAGAAGAAGAAATGAGATGTAGAAGTTGGCTAGTGTTGCCATAACAAAGTACCACAGATGGAGGTTTGAACAACAGAAATGTATTGTTTCACTGTCCTGGAGGCCAGAAGTCTGCGATCCAGGTGTCAGAAGGGCTGGTTCCCTTGCAGTTCCTCTCTTTGACTTGTGGGTGGCTGTCTTCACGTGGTCTTCCCTGTGTGTGTGCCTGTGCCCTAATTTCCTTTTCTCGTAAGAGCACCAGTCATACTGGATTAGGGCCCACTTGAATGACTTCATTTTAACTCAATTACTTCTTTAAAAGCCCTATTTCCAAATTTACTCACATTCTGAATTACTAGGATTTAAAACTTCAACAGATTAAATTTGGAAGGACACAATTCTGCTTCTAATGTGAAAGTATATTCTGTTCTCCTTAACCCTGATTATTACTTTAAGTGTTTTGAATTTATTCTCAATAGCTAAAGGATCTTTACTTTAAAAGCTTTGTTCTCTCTGCTGCTGTTGCTAAGTTGCATCAGCCGAGTCCAACTCTGTGCGACCCCATAGACGGCAGCCCACCAGGCTCCCCCGTCCCTGGGATTCTCCAGGCAAGAACACTGGAGTGGGTTGCCATTTCCTTCTCCAATGTTCTCTCTACAGATATAAATATACACAAGAAACAGATTATTTTAAATGATTAAGTACTAGAAATCATTCAGACAGGAAATGATATTGAAATTCAAATAAGGCAGTTATCAATATGGCCTAGAGAAAATTATAGAACCTGGGGAGCCAAAATGACCTTAACAATTGTTTTTTTCAGTCTTATTCATCTGCAGGTTCAAGTTCTACAGAGGTAAATTTTTATCACCTCATACTCACTTTTCCTCCACCCTCTCTTCTCTCCTTTTCTTTTCTTTTTCATTCTTGGAAACTGCAGGAAAATTTAGATAGCTTACCTCTCCATGGGGTAGTTTGTGTGGAGCAGCATTGATTCATTTCAAATGTCTCGTTTTACTAATAAAAAAAAATACAGCTCATAAGTTAAATGACCTCTTGGTTGCTGAACTAGCATCCAACTAGCATCCAATACTGATTCGTATTCCAGTATGCTCTCAAGTGCACTGTGCAGCTCTTTTAGTTAGAGAATGGTTTATTTGTGTTTTAAGGACAAATAAGATTTCTCTAGGGCTTCCCAGGTGGTGCTAGTGGTAAAGAACCCACCTGCTAGTGCAGGAAACGCAAAAGATACAATTTTAGGTTCGATTTTAGGTTCAATTGCTGGGTCGGGAAGATCTCCTGGAGAAGGGCATGGCAACCCATTCCAGTATTCTTGCCTGGAAGATCCCATGGACAGAGGAGCCTGGCAGGCTATGGTCCATAAGATCGCCAAGAGTCGGACACGACTGCAGCGACTTAGCATGCATGCACGCAAGATTTCTGTAGGGCTTCCTAGGTGGTGCTAGTGGTAAAGAGCCCATCTGCCAGTGAAGGAGATACAAGAGACGCGGATTTGATCCCTGGGTCAGGAAGATCACTTGGAGTAGGAAATGGCAACCCATCTTTATTTCCAGCTAATGGAAAATTCCATGGACAGAGGAGCATGGCAGGCTGTAGTCTCCATGGGACTGCAAAGAGTTAACATGATTGAGTGACTGAGCGAACACACACACACACAATTTCTATATTGTGTAATTAAGTCATTTATATTATTTTCCATTAGTCTTCCCTCTTAAATATTTCCAGTTTCTTCAGTTATTTTTATTGCTGTTTTCTCATTTTTTTCTACATGGTTTTGGCACTCATATTAAAATCCCAAGTAAGATATCTATCAGAGTACGTGTGTGCTACTATGTCGCTTTAGTTGTGTCCGACTCTTTGCAACCCTATGGACTTTAGCCCACTAGGCTCTTCTGTCCATGGGATTCTGCAGGCAAGAATACTGGAGTGGGTTGCCATGCCCTCCTCCAGGGGGTCTTCCCAACCCAGGTATCAAACACAGGTCTCCCTCATTGCAGGCAGATTCTTTACTGTCTGAGCCACTAGGGAAACCCATCAATATTGGAATGGGGAGCCTATCCCTTCTCCAAGGGATCTTCCCAACCCAGGGATCGAACCCTTGTCTCCTGTGGCTACTGCATTGCAGGCAGATTCTTTACTGCTGAGCCACCAGGGAAGCCCATCTATCAGCATAATGCATTCTTTCTTTTTATAGTATAGTATTTTGTTTTTACTTGTTAAAATACTATTTGTACTTGTAGCCACAAGCTTTAATACTATTGCTACCATTTTTTAAGTTTTAAATTTAGACTTCTTTTGTAAAAATTCTGCTCTGCTGGGTCTTTGTTGCTGGGCATGGGCTTTCTCTGTGGTGGGGGCTGCTCTTTGTTGTGGTGCCTGGTCTCACTGTGGTGGCTTCTCTCGTTGCGAGCATGGGCTCTAAGTGCACAGACTTCAGTAGTTGCAGCACGCAGGCTCCAGAGTGCAGGCTCGGTAGTTGTGGCTCACGGGCTTAGTTACTCCAAAGCACGTGGGATCTTCCTGGTCCAGGGATCGAACTTGTGTTCGATCTGCCTACACTGGCAGGCAGATTCTTATCCACTGTACCATCAGGAAAGTCCCCTTATTGCTACCCTTTTTCAGATTTTCATACATGCTAGGACCTGACCTAGGCATTTTATAGTATCCTATCATTTAACCTATGTATGTGTTGGTTGCTCAGTCATGTCCAGCTCTTTGTGACCCCATGGACTGTAGCCCACCAGGCTCCTCTGTCCATAGAATTCTGCAGGCAAGAATACTGGAGTGGGTAGCCATTCCCTTCTCCAGGGATCTTCCAGACCCAGGGATCAAACCCAGGTATCCTGCCTCCAGAATCTGCAGGCAGATTATTTACTGTCTGAGCCACCAGGGTAGCCCCATATAACCTATACAAAACTTTTTAAAGTGTAGATACATTGCTGCCATTCTGTAGTTAGTGAAAGCAAGATGTAGAGTGTGATGAACTTCTCGAAAATCACATAGGATAGAAAGTGGAAGACCTAGAACTGGGCTCTGATCTGTCTGTCTCCATTGGCTACCTTTTCCATTATTGTTACCTCAGTATTAAGCACTTCATAGACTATATTACTGCTGTGTAAAGTCTCCAGGTTACCAAGGTGGCAGTGATCCCAGTGAAAATGCTAAGATCTGGTTAAGATAAGAGACAAAAACAGTACAGGGGAAGCAGAACTGTGTCATGGGGAGTAGGAATTTATACAGCTGTGTTGTCTGCAGTAATTACAGTGCTCAGTGAGAGTGAAAAATGAAGAATTGTAGCTGCACTCAGCCTGAGCATTCTCAGTAACAGGCTCATGTCAGAGATCTTCTAACAACAACGTAGGAGGAACTATCTTGCTCTTCTGCTCATGATTACCAGTTTAATTTCTAAATCTCTGGTTTCTTAATTTATATTTTTTTTAGTTAAAAAAATTAGGCATGTAGTTAATGGGTACCTTTTATTTTTATCTCTTTGTTTTTAGTTGTGGTAGCTAACATGTCTTTAAACATTTAAGTTCATTTTGTTTTCTTTTTGCATATTATCTGTCTTTTGTGTTTTATAGCATCATTGTTATCAAAATATAAAAAAATATATCAAAATATAACATAGAGGCCTAAGCTTTAAACACAGTAAGTAGATAGTTCATGACCTAGTACTGCTATGGTAGCAATATCAGTTAGAATATGTTGGGTTAAAAGTAACAGAAATACCCACACAAAAATGGCCTCACAATGCCCGACTTGGCTTTCTAACTCAGCAGGAACTCTAGAGAAAAACTGTTTTGAAATCGGAGTGACATCAGAGTTCTGGCTTGGCATTTCTACAATTTTCTTGGTCTTTTCCTCCTGGTTACAGGGTTGCCACAGCAGTTCTAAGTGTCATATCCTCACATAATAACTCCAAAGGCAGGAAGCAGGGAGAGTGTAGGAAAGGGGCTCTCTCCCTAAATCACCCCAGTCCTTCTCATGAGGGAAAACCTAACCAAGAAGTATCCTGCGCAGGCTTCCCTGCACCTGTCACTGCTCACAGCTGGCCTCCACGCCTGTCCTTGAACCAGTCCCTGACAGAAGGAGTTTAGAATTGCCACAGTTGGCTAAACCTAATAATGATTCGGTCCTGAGGTGGTCACATTTTTAGCACCCTTCAAAAACTTCAACTCTGTTATCAGAGAAGAGGGCGACTGGCGATTACATCCATAACGGGTCGTGTCCGCCACAATTATCGAACTCTTTTAGTGTGATCAAATAACTCCATGAACAAAGGTAGAATGAATTTCAACTCTGATGAGTGCAAAGGAGTGACTGGTGCTGTAAAAGTAGAAACTCTAGAGATTTAATCTAGTCTGGCCACTTGTCTTCAAAGAACTGATAATTAAGCTAATAATGGAGAAAGCTTGAGGAGTTAAGTAGGCGGAGGGGTTAAGAGATACTGGAGTGGGTGAGGGGAGGAAGAGAGAGCTTTCCCAGGAGAGGACGCATCCTGTGTTTATGTAACTGAAAGAGGAGCATGAATGTTCACTGCCACCTATTACTAGCCTCTGGTCTGAGGAAAGCCTTTGAATTACTTGTAGGGGTAAGAAGAAATTCTTGGACTTATAAGTAGGATCCTGAAATATTGGGATTTCTGATGTCTATACTTTATGAGGGACAACAGGATGGGTTATTAGCCTTGGATTGTCCTGGAAAATCCTTGGTATGGAGTTGCCGTGTAAAATACCCAGGCAAAAATCAGTCTGCCCCTCCTACTCCTTCCCTCTAATAACTTTCTGCAGCTACAATCTTTAGTTGACACCCATTAAAAATAATATGAACAGCATCCTCATTCTACATGTCTGAAACCTTTTGAAACATTGACTTCATTAACTTGTAGTTCATACTGACATGAGTCCCATTTAAATTTTTTCAATACAATTGAAAGTAAGCAAAGAGCAGTGGAGACTTTCATGGATTCCTCATAAGCGACAGTAAAAATTTTAAAATAATAACTTGACTTCAATACACGTAGAGCTTTCATAGATACTGGGTTTTGTGCACTCAGTCGCTTCAGTCATGCCCAACTCTTTGTGACCCTATGGACTGTAGCCTGCCAGGCTCCTCTGTCCTTGGGATTCTCCAGGCAAGAGTATATTGCCTTGAAGTGGGTTACCATGCCTTCCTCCAGGGGATCTTCCTGACCCAGTGATCAAACTGGCATCTCCTGCATCTCCTGCGTTACAGGCAAATTCTTTAACAATGAGCCACCAGGGAAGCCCAGATACTGGGTTATTTTCTGTAAATAGAGAACAGTCGTTTTATAAACTTGTTCAGGACTATAGAGCTCTGATCTATGACTAAAACTGCCTTCTTTTGAAAATCTACAACTTTATTATCAAAAGAATGCATATGTTATATATTTTAATTATTTAAAAAACGATAATGATACTTAAATTTTTCTACCATCTGCCTTTTATGGTTTTAAAATTCATAAAAACATTTTAGGTTTAAAAATTCAAAAGTTTTAGTTTAAGCCTTTTTTTTTTTTTAGTGTGGTACTATTATAACTGCTCTGACAAGACTCCAAAATAAGAATAGCTTAAACACGGTAATCATTTGGGATTGACATGGTGCTGCCAGAGTGTGTACCATCAGCCAAAGGCCGGTGCCCCACTATCCGACTCTCTCTCATGATCTAGGAATGGCTGCTTTAGCTCCAGGAAACAATCGATGCTTCTGCCAGTGGGAAGAAGCGCAGAATTTCACTTCAATGGCATAACTCATAATGCTTCTCCTTGCATCCTTTTGACACGAACTTAGTTCCATGGTCAAAACTAGCTATAAGAGAAGTGGGAAATAGTGTAGAAAAATTGTCTTACCTCAGTAGCCATGTGCCCATCTAAAATTCAGAGATTCTATTTCCAAAATAATAAAGGGGAGAATGGATACTGGATGATAGCAACGTTGGGGCTATATTCACCGTCTTTCTGCAGTTGCCAAAAGAACTGGTTGAATAGCTTTAAGCTTAGATATAAGTATATAATCAAGGAGTGAAATGTGTCTCTGTGGAGACACGATTATATTCATGTATCTTATACCTCATACAACCTTACTTTATACATCTTTGTATTCCTACCATGCAGGATAGTATATGAATGAAAATAAGCACATAAGGAATGTGTTTGGAATGAATGAATGAACACCCCTCTTTGTCTTTCCTGTATTATATGTATTTATGTGAGTTCTTTTTTCACACTTTTCTTTGTTCCTATCTATATTTTCAGTCAGTCAGTTCAGTCACTCAGTCGTGTCTGACTCTTTGCGACCCCATGAATCACAGCACCCCTGGCCTCCCTGTCCATCACCAACTCCTGGAGTTTACTCAAATTCATGTCCATTGAGTCGGTGATGCCATCCAACCATCTCATTTGCTGTTGTACCCTTCTCCTCCCACCTTCAATCTTTCCCAGCATCAGGGTCTTTTTAAATGAGTCAGTTCTTTGCATCAGATAGCCAAAGTATTGGAGTTTCAGCTTCAGCATCTGTCCTTCCAATAAATATTCAGGACTGGTCTCCTTTAGGATGGATTGGTTGGCTCTCCTTGCAGTCCAAGGGACTCTCAAGAGTCTTCTCCAACACCACAGTTCAAAAGCATCAATTCTTCTGCACTCAGGTTTCTTTATAGTCCAACTCTTACATCTGTACATGACTACTGGAAAAAACATAGCTTTGACTAGACAGACCTTTGTTGGCAAAATAATGTATCTGCTTTTGAATATGAACTTTTCTGCCAAGGAGTAAGCATCTTTTAATTTCATGGCTGCAGTCACCATCTTCAGTGATTTTGGAGCCCAAGAAAATAAAGTCTGTCACTGTTTCCACTGTTTCCCCGTCTATTTGCTGTGAAATGATGAGACCAGATGCCATGATCTTAGTTTTCTGAATGTTGTGTTTTAAGCCAACATTTTCACTCTCCTCTTTCACTTTTATCAAGAAGCTCTTTAGTTCTTTGCTTTCTGCCATAAGGGTGGTGTCATCTATCTGAGGTTATTGATATTTCTCCCAGCAGTTTTGATTCCAGCTTGTGCTTCATCCAGTCCAGCGTTTCTCATGAAGTACTCTGCATATAAGTTAAATAAGCAGGGTGATAATATACAGCCTTGACATACTCCTTTTCCTATTTGGAACCAGTCTGTTGTTCCATGTCCAGTTCTAACTGTTGCTTCCTGACCTGCATACAGATTTCTCAAGAGGCAGGTCAGGTGGTCTGATATTCCCATCTCTTGAAGAATTTTCCACAGTTTATTGTGATCCACACAGTCAAAGCCTTTAGCATAGTCAATAAAGCAGAAATAGATGTTTTTCTGGAACTCCCTTGCTTTTTCCATGATCCAGCGGATGTTGGCAATTTGATCTCTTGTTCCTCTACCTTTTCTAAAACCAGCTTGAACATCTGAGAGTTCACGGTTCACGTACTGTTGAAGCCTGGCTTGGGGAATTTTGAGCATTACTTTACTAGCGTGTGAGATGAGTGCAATTCTGTGGTAATTTGAGCATTCTTTGGCATTGCCTTTCTTTGGGATTGAAATGAAAATGGACCTTTTCCAGTCCTGTGGCCACTGCTGAGTTTTCCAAATTTGTTGACATATTGAGTGCAGCACTTTCACAGCATCATCTTAAGTAGCTCAACTGGAATTCTATCACCTCGACTAGCTTTGTTCATAGTGATATTTCCTGAGGCCCACTTGACTTCACATTCCAGGATGTCTGGCTCTAGGTCAGTGATCACATCATCGTGATTATCTGGGTCATAAAGATCTTTTTTGTATAGTTCTTCTGTGTATTCTTGCCACCTCTTCTTAATATCTTCTGCTTCTGTTAGGTCCATACCATTTCTGTCCTTTATCAAGCCCATCTTTGCATGAAATGGTCCCTTGGTATCTCTAATTTTCATTAAGAGATCTCTAGTCTTTCCCATTCTTTTGTTTTCCTCTGTTTCTTTGTACTGAGCACTGAGGAAGGTTTATCTTTCCTTGCTATTCTTTGGAACACTGCATTCAAATGGGTATATCTTTCCTTTTTTCGTTTGCCTTTCATTTCTCTTCTTTTTGTAGCTCTTTGTAAGGCCTCCTCAGACAGCCATTTTGCTTTTTTGCATTTCTTTTTCTTGGGGATGGTCTTGATACCTGTCTCCTGTACAATGTCACAGTTTATATTTTATTTACTTTCTTAAAGAGGATTTATGAATAGAGGTGATCAGAGTCCATAGTATGATAGAGGAGTGCTTTGTTTCTCTGTGTATGTATGTGTATATGTAAAATTCAATAGAAATTAAATTAACTTATACCATAGACCCAGTTTTCTCTAACCCCAAAACTGATAGTGGTCACTTTTATTATCATATTTTAATTATTATTAGAATAGTTGTGGATTTTTAAAAATATTTATTTTTATTTATTTATTTGGCTGTGTCAAGTCTTAGTTATGGAACTCAGAATCTTAAGTTTTGGAATGTGGGATCTAATTCCCTGACCAGGGATTGAACCCAGGCCCACTGCATTGGGAGTTCAAGTCTTAGCCATTGAACCACCAGGGAAGTCCTAGTTGTGGCTTTTTGAAGGTGCAGTACTGTGCCTGAGAATTCTGAAAGTATTTTTTTAAGCTGATACTTAAAGTCATTAATTAGTTTGTGAAAATGTTTCTGTACATTATGTGTGTTTTTTGCATGTTGACCAGCTTTCTCTGAAGGAGATAAAATGGTCTGGGAATAACAGTTCTTGGCATGATTTTTCGTATTGCAAATGAGGCATTTTATAGAGTTTTTGGTTACTATATCTTGTTTTTGGTCCTCTGTTAATTTACAGATTCATTTGTTCAAGTGTTAATTCCTGCTACACATTTAAAAAATTGTCACTTTTCCCATATAATTTTTAAAGTTGATATGTTGTATTTTCATTTTTATTCAGTTCAAGAATTTTTTTTTTTTGGCATAGCAGATCTTAGTTCCCTGACCAGGGATCAAACCAGCATCCCTGCAGTGGAAGTATGGAGTCCTAACCACTGGACCACCAGAGAAGTCCCCTGCTACACCTATTTAATAACTGTTAAATACCAGATGCTGTGCTCAGTGCTGGGAACATGAAGAGACCCTGCTGGGCTTGGTGTCAGTGCCACATAGCAGGGGGCGGGGGGGAGGGGCACAGTTTCCTATGCCAGGACCCAAACCATGGAGTTACTGAAGGTAAGCAAGAACCTCTAGGAGGAGACAGAGGCAGGCAGGCTGCTGCCGGGACTGAGGCGAGTCTATGGAGTAAACATTTGTCAGTGATGAGCTGGAGGAAAGGTGTTCTAAACTGAGGATACTGGATGAAGGCTGTGAAATAGTACGGCAATTGTTGGATTCGGTGAGAGTGAAGGCTACAGTTTAGAGGTGGATTTGAGGCAGGATTACAGGTGGGACAGGAGAACCAGATCATGGTGGGCCCCTTATACCCCATGCAGAGGAGGGTAAATTTGGTGTCCTTAGGTCAGTCGTTTTTCAATGTTTTTGTCTGTGACCCATTGTAAGACATACTTTTCTACATGATGGCTCATTACTAGGCCTGGCCCCAACATATGCAGGGCCTGGGCAGGAGAACAAGTGGGGATACAATACAGCTAATTATTTAAAAGTTATAAGTCAAGGCAATAAACTGTTAGAAAAGTTTGCTAACCTACCTTGACAGATAAACCTTGTAACAAAAACAGTGAAAATGGTTTGTAGAATCACTGATATCAAGTAATTGAAAACAGTGCAAACTTTATTTTATTAAGTTTATTTTTATTTATTTATTTTATAGCTATGGGGCATGTAGGATCTTAGTTCCCTGACCAGGGATTGAACCTGTGCCTCAGCAATGGAAGTGCGGGTTTTTAACCACTGGACTGGCAGGGAAGCCCTAGGAGAGAGCAGATTTTAAATAAACTTGTCTTCCACCAAAAGACTGTTATTCAGCCTGGGGAAATGCAGAGGTAATGGTAACCAGGCCAAGTGGGAGGGGAGGAGAAGCTTCCCTTAACCTTCTCTTCCAATGGTTATGCAATCCGTAAGAGAAAAACCTTTCTTTTCTTCTTCATTGAGGGAGAGACTCTTTCATTTCTGCCACAGGGTCTATACTCCTCCCCACTCTCCATTCCCACCAGCCAGGCCCCCAGTTCCAAGGCCATCAAGACTGTGACAGTCTGGCCTAAGGTGTAACCCCTGGCTTCTTGATTCTCCCAGCTCTCCACTCTCACAGGAGGGTTTGAATGAAGAATTCTCTGAGCAGGAATGTGGAAGAATAGGAAAAGCATTTTGCTCTGCCCTCTTTGTTTCCCCTTCCTTCTGCCCTCAGGTTCAAACTCCATCCTTCAAGGAGCAGCCTTTGGCCTCTGCTTGAGCTGGAGACACACACACAGTAGTAGCACAAGTTGACTGTAAAAGATCCACATAGGCTGAGGAAGTCAGCTCAGGGCAATCTGGGCCGAAAATGCTGAGGACTTTGGTACTTGGAGCTTCCAGGGGAATAAGAGACTCCTTGCCTGGTGGAGAGGAGAGTGCAGCCAGAGGAAGGCCAGAGCAGATGTTCTTTGCTCATTTATAAGGCTGCTGCTGCTGCTGCTAAGTCGCTTCAGTCATGTCCGACTCTGTGCGACCCCATGACGGCAGCCCATCAGGCTCCACCGTCCCTGGGATTCTCCAGGCAAGAACACTGGAGCGGGTTGCCATTTCCTTTTCCAGTGCATGAAAGTGAAAAGTGAAAGTGAAGTCGCTCAGTCGTGTCCGACTTAGTGGCCCCATGGACTGCAGCCTACCAGGCTCCTCTGTCCATGAGATTTTCCAGGCAAGAGTACTGGATGGGGTGCCATTGCCTTCTCTGTTTGTAAGGCTAGTAACTGGCTAGTATGCATATGCGTGAAAACACACACATACACACACAAATGCATGCACTTCTACCTAAAAGTTATACAAAACTGCACATGCTCTCAATATGGGATGCATCTATCTCTGTTCTACTTCATTAAAAAAAAATACTAGTCATAATCCACTAAATTAATTGTATAATCCACTCATGGGTCAACTTGTGATTTAAGTTTGGAAAAATTCTGCACAGTTGTTGGGTGGTGGTGATAATGTGATCAGATTAATATTTGGAAAACACCTGGCAGCTGATTAGATGATGAGTTGGAAGAGAGGCAGGATACTGGTTATGAGATGACTGAGCCAAAGTGTTAGTTGCTCAGTCATGTCCGACTGTTTGCAACCCGATGGACTATAGCTGGCAAAACTCCTCTGTCCATGGAATTCTTCAGGCAAGAATACTGGAGTGGGTTGCTTTTCTCTTCTCCAGGGGATCTTCCTGACCCAGGGATCAAACTCTGGTCTCCCACATGACAGATAGATTCTTTACCTTCTGAGGCACCAGGGAAGCCCTAGATAGGCCTAAAGGTGGTAAAAATGAGGATAGAGAGGAGGGGGAAGGTAGTACAATCAACAGGTTTGGGTGACTAGTTAGATACTGGGGGTACAGAAGAAAACTAGAATAGCATCATCATTTCTGGCTCAAAAGGATAGGAAATATAGCAGGAGAATTATATTTGAGGGAAAAGAAAATGAATTCAGTTTAGTACGTGTGGCATTTGAGGTCACAGCACAATGTTCAGGCAGGATTTTAGTGGGAGAGAGGCTTAGTAAAGTGGGGACTGTAACAGGGCTGTTGGGTTAGGTATTAGGAAGCCATTGAGAAAACTTAGCAAGGACAGATCCTCGTGGTTCACAGAGTAACTATGTTGGGAGGTCAGGAAAGGAAGATGTGCAGTAAAGGTTAGAGTCTATCCTCTCAGTATACTCGCTTGTAAAGCCAGGAAGAAAAAGGGATAACAAGAGTATGACACAGGCTTGAAGGAGGGTTTTAAGTTAATTCTGGAGCTCTTCTATACATAAGGGAGGAGGAACCTGGGGAGACTCAGATATTGAAGATTTAACAGGAAGAAGGAGCAATTGCTCTAGTCTGGTTTCAGGGGAGATGACAGAGTGCCCTTTCGGACATGAGTGTAGGTAATGTTAGCAGGAGGAGCACCTCTTACACAGGATGCATGGGGAGGCAGGGATTTCCCTTTATAGACATTTGTTGACATACAGACATTTCCCGTTATAGGCATACGCACCAGGCACTAGGCCGATGCTGTGGCCGAGGACTCTAGCAAGGCATAGTCTAGTGGAGAAGACAGGCAAGGAGACCAGCAGGACAATGTGTGGTGAGTGTTGCCGTTTAGAGTTATGCCCAGAGATGTGGGAAACAAAGAAGTGGGCATGATGCCAGGCTTTCCAGAAGAGGAGAGGACAAAAGGTAAAAGAAGGTTTGCACCTGAAACAGGAATCAGGGGCACCTGAGAAAAGGATCGAGCTGAGGACGACAGTGGGGCCAGGGTTTGAGACAGGTATGAGCCTGGATTACAGCCGTGGCTGTTGATAACCATGGTTGTAATAATCCTTTTTTTGTGTTTATGATTATTGACTTTGTTGAAGCCTCAGCTGAAACTTTATTTGGGAATACTTGAGAAAACGAATTTTTATGTCAAAGGAACCTGTTTCTTGCTTATCCTTTCCCCTTTCCTCCTTTGATGACTTTTCTTGAAGCTAATTTAGGTAAAGAAAGCCACCACTTCCAAAAGTGCTTTGGTACCCTGGCGTAATTTCAAAGAAATCTCCTTTCCCACTTAGTTAACTACATTTCCCCAGGAAAAAAAAAAAAAAAAAAAAAAAAACTTCTCTGTCAATGTAACATCCTTTAACAGGACTCCTGCTGGTCGGTTCTTGTATCTTGCTGTGGCAGCTGTGAACATATATACTATTGATTGTTAATGTGTGATATAAATCCAACTGGAGCATGCCCACTAATTGGTTTGAGAGCTAGATATAGACAATGCTGTCTTATAGTAGCTTGTGTAGATAGGCCTAGTCACAGGGTTAATTCTGCTTGACAGCACATCAGCAGCATCTTGAGAGTAATTACCCAACAGAAGTTTTCCCACAGCCAGACTGAGAGCTTCAAAGGCTTCTGAATTTACAACCAGTATTAACCTATATCTGAAACATCAGGTTCCCACAAGGGCTCAGATTTTTTTTTCTCCTTCTTATTAAATGTATGGGGTTACTAGGTTCATTTACTCTGTGAAGAACTTAGTGAAAAATTACTTGATTTTGAATAATTGAAAATCTTTAATAATAAGTAAAAAGGATAATTTAAAATTTGAGAGTTTTTTAAGTTGCTTTATATATTACTGAAAAGTTAATCTGTAAAGGTTTGCTGCCTTTTTTTTTGTTTGTTTTACAAAATTTAGTCTCTTTCTCTCTCAAAAAAATGCTGAAAAGTTAATGTCTTTTCCATACTGTGCCATCTCTATGGATATATACATGTTTAGAGGACCTAAGGTTATACATGCACTTAAAATGGTTAAAATAAATACGTATTTACATTTTAAAAAGCTATCTTACTTGTTGACCAATGTACTGAAATCTGTAACTATTACATCTTTCCCCCTTCTTAAGTTACTGTTTAATAAGCAAGTTTTACATTGTAAAAAATTTCTTTCCCTTTGCAGGTCAGAAACCAAATTTGACTCCGGTTCAGGTATGTTTATATTAATAATGTTATTCTGAGTATATTTTATTTACATTATTCTCTGAGGAGTAATTCATCAGATCAAGAACCATTTTGATTTTAAACAGACTAGGCAGTCTCTTTTCAAAACATGAACCCCACCTCAAAGCAGGACTATTGACTGTTTGGAATCGTAAGTTATTAAGACGTTCACTTTGGGATTCTCGATGGTTCTGAAATAAGTACTAAAGGCTCTATATCTGCAGAGTTTCATTTTAAAAGCAAAGGTGAAGGTCATAGATACTCATTGCTAAAAACAGAATGTTATTCTCCCAGTGGACAAAAATCCTGAATAATTTGAAGGTTCTCTGCAAGTGACTTGTCATCACATATGGGTAATAGGATACATTTAATCCAGCAAACTGTAAAGGGTTTTAGCCAGTAGAAATAGAAACTTGTCTATAACTTATTCATTTTTTAAAATTTGTTTTGCCAGGGATATGGGTGATGGAAAATGAAGGTCACCTTAAGTCATTGTTTTGGCTCTGTCAAGACAAAGTTTACATTCTCACAAACAGTGGCATATCAGCCTTATTGGATGTTTTCTTCTCATTAAGCATGAATATAGCTATATAATCCTTACACTTGACCGTGTCCTCACGTCACTAGCTGAGATTTCTGTGCTCCAGAGTTTCTGATGGTGTTTACGATTAAAGGACAAAAATTACCTCATGTTCAGTACAAAGGAATTATGCCTTTTATCGAAGTATTAATAGATAAATAAACATTAATTTTCAATTCCAGAAGAAAATAATTTGCAGAAAAATATATAACTCATTGAATTTAAAAGTAACATTCTTACTCTGGTTTGAGTTCCAGTATGTTTTAACTTAAAAGTTTTTGTTTGTTATGTTCACAAAGGAACCGAGGACTGTACTTTTTGATAGTGATGTTAAGGAGCTGATATGTTTTTCTTCTTCAAAAACTGTATCTTTTACTGTATGGCTTAATGAATTTGTTCAACTTGGTGTGAGACCCTTTAAATACGACATCTGTACGTGTGAGTTAACAATTTCACCCAATTTAAGAACTGTGATATCAGAAATCTTTCCATTCTGTGTGCTCTTGGGCTTCTGAGTCACACGTGACAGTGATAATAGAAGGTAAACATTTCTGGTTTACAGTGTTGATGATGTGGAGACTAAAGGCATGGTGGCATGGTATCCATTCTTTTGACTTTTTTTTTAATTGATTCATAGGAGTAAAATAGGGTAAAATATTCAAAATAGGGTAAAAAGTCTTTGTCATTTTTAAATAGTTTAAATATTCAAATATAATAAAAGAGAAATGGAAAAAAGTGAGGATTAATTTTTACATAAAACTGCCTTTTTATCATTGCCAATCAGCCATCAAATATTTACTAAAAATCCCATTTATTATGGTCAAATTCCTTAAAAATCAAGTCAAAAACTGGTTTTAGCCTACAGGATCTGGAATATAACTTTTAAAAATGAAAAAGTCCACTAGGTTCATTTTGAAGGCAAAACCTGGAAATAGTGTATAAAACTGAAATATTAGGCAGCTATTGTCAAAGTTAGAAAATTTATGTTAAATTTTCAAATCCAAATTAAAGTGTGCTGCTAAATTCCTGTAGTGAAGGTTAGTATTTATCATGAAAATAGTTATAACATCTGTACAGGCACACATCTTTCACTCTTGTGACCAAAGATTTTGTTCATGATTCTTATTTTTTCTAAGTCTTAATTTTTTTTAAACATGTTTCATGCACAACATCTGCCTGTCTCTGAAAGCTCCAAAGTTTTGTGCTCTGAAAAAATCTTACAGGGAATATGATTAAATGTTTATTTTTTCTTTTAATTTTGAATCTAAATATGTCGTGGAAAGAATTCAGATGGTTTCAAGTTAAGAATCAGGTAATTCTTTTTTCTTATAAATTCTTTTAGCTTAATATCAAAAGGAATCATGACAAAGAAAGCTATAAATGTATTCTTTGACATTCTATAGCATGCGAACCTTGGTTAGAATAAGGTAGCATGTTGGAACAATTAAATATATGACTTTAATAGGTTCAGGTTCTCTATTGTTCATCAAATACAGAAAGTAAACTAGCTCTGTTCAATGTTGTATACAACTGTAACAGTGTTCCTGACAAAGTAAGATTTTTAAATGAAGGAAGATGCTGATCTTACTAAGAAAAAGAAAAGCTCTTAAAAAAATAAATAGTGTGGTCAATGACTAGCCATAAAGGAAAGAGTTTCAAAGTAAAAAAAAAGAAATATATATATATATATGTGTGTGTGTGTGTGTGCGTGTGTGTGTACAGTTTATTTGGGTCCTTCAAGTAAAGCACCCAATTTATGCAGCTTACTGCGTATTTGCAGTTTGTATAAATGAGTTTCAGGCTGTAGAGTGAGATTCAGAAGGAAGGAAGGAAAGTTTTCATTGTCAGAACATGGTGAAAAATGTCACTTTTTAAATATATACCAAAATGATCAGCCTAAGAAGTGTTTTAATTTTTTCTTATCAAAGTTGTATAGATTTTTTCTACGAAAGCAGATTCACAAACAACTTTGCACTTTTAAAGTTTAAAAAATTTTTAAATGAAAAAGTTTCAACTGTATATAAAAGTAGAGGGT
This sequence comes from Bubalus bubalis, assembly GCF_019923935.1. Lineage (NCBI taxonomy): Eukaryota > Metazoa > Chordata > Mammalia > Artiodactyla > Bovidae > Bubalus > Bubalus bubalis. The sequence goes on from NC_059160.1 coordinate 72,031,548, forward strand.
ATAGTATAGTAAGCACATATGCATTCATCATCTAGCTTTTACTGTTATCAATACTTTGCCTTTTGTTTCAGTTTTCTTTTTTTGCTTGAATTATCTTAAAGTGAAATACATTTCATGTGATTTTTAAAACCTGGAAATTATAAATTGTGTTGACTTATTGAAATAAGTCAGTTATTTTTCTGAGGTTTTCATTTATCTCAGAAATTTGAGTCACATATGATTTCTTATGGAAAGGATCTTGACATTACCGTGTCCACATTCAGTTGGAGATTTTGGAAGTTCTATTCATGTGGTGAAGGTTAAGAAAAAATCAGAAGGTGCTGAATTAATTCTAATCTGAGAACCCCAGAATTGTTCTGTTCTCAAGACTAATTTGATGCAAACTTTAGCTACCTTCTAGCTGTGTCCTCTATGTACCGAGTTGTATCCTGTTTAACCTCCATTTCTGTTTATAACCCAATGACCTAAAGGTGAGCTTTGCCAATTGAGAACAATCAGCCTACCTTGTTTCTAAAGGAGTTTTAAGGGTTCCATTTTAATACTATTTCCTATTTAATGTACTAATGTTGCTTGTCTATGATCCTGAGTAGTTGGTGATTTTACTAATAGAGTAAAACAGACTTCCTTTTATGTTCAGAAGTAGCAAGAGGCAGTGCTCTTCTCCCCACCTCCCAAGAAGGGAAGTTAGTTGATGCTGGAGGAAGCAGAACATTGAGTTTAGTGTAGTGATTAAACATGAAAGCCATATATCAAATCTCAGGAGAAACATGCTTTTGAAAGAGGCAGAGAACTGTGGAGCATATTGCGTGATAGGCTATGTAAACAGAGCCCTGGAGGTCAGTGTGTGGATGCAAACCAATTAAATAAAGAACTTACTGGCTTTGCTTTCTATCATCTGGATGGGGAGAATCACAAGTTAACGTGCGCAGGGCTGAAGTGTAAACTTTGCTTGAATAAGCTAGGCACCTTTGGAAACTTCATTAACTCTTTCAGTTCACTACCAAGTTTGGCTGGGTTTTGTTTTGTGTGTTGTTGTCGGTTTTTAAAAATTTAACCAAAGTCCTTAGGAAGTTAAAACAAAACCCAGACTATACGCTCTCTTGGCCTTTCCGTACATACCTATCAGCAAAGGTGCCAGTGATGAGCAGAATGGAGGACAAAGCAAAGAATGCATTGCTGAAAAGATCAAAGTTGGCTGTGTAGTCAAATTTCAGTGACGTGAGCATGTCTTTTAAAAAACAACCAGTTTGGAAAAGCAGAGCTCTTGCAGAATAACTGGAAAAAGATGTTTTTTCTCATCTCCTGAATTCTGGGTATGAGGAAAAGATATAGTTAGAATTTACTAGCTACTACATAACATCAGGATATTGTTATTTCTGTTCTATTAAAATAGTTTTTTGACCAAGAAGAACATGAAACCTATAAGTTAAAAACTGTATGGAACTGTATGGTAAGGACTTCTCAGAGTCTTACATTTTGTGGTCCTCACCTTCTCAGGCAGTGTTTGGGTGAGAAAATGAAATACCAAGTTAAATGGTATAGTTTCATGGTCCATAAACATTCAAAACAAAGACTTTTTTTTTTTCCTGTAGAGTCATGTTGGCTGAGAAAGTGAATAAGCTTATGTTTAGTGGTTGTTGATTCTGGACTGCTTGGAATAGCAGTACTGAGGAAATGGGCTCATAGAGCACAGCAACTCAAAGGTATAAGATTTCATGAAAGCAAATTGTGGAGGATTAAGAAACCTAATGAGCATGGTTTAGTGTGGAGAGTGGAGGAGAGAGCTCACTATTAAATAAAGTCCAAGAGTGTACAAGGTTAGGAGATCCTAAAAGACACGATAATAAAAGGCACAACAGAATATAATTATCCTGAAAGAGAGAGAGAGAAAAAAAAAAGCCCTCAAAAGCTCCAAGGAACAAAAAGCAGCTAGTGTCGCTTTTAAGATCTGTAGTTGAAAAGGAGTCTACACCAGGGAAAGGAAATCAAAGAATATAATCAGTTAAAGCTTGAGGCAAAAACATATGGGTGGTGAAAAATAGAGTGGGCTGTTAACAGTGGTCACTAAATTAAGGAAAGTGGGGAATTTGAATATAGAACTAGAATTTTGAAAGTTTATTAGCAAATGAGACAATCTGCCTAACATAGTAAGCCTTTCTCAAGAAATATTAATAAGGAAAGCATTTCAGATCTTATAAATGTGAGAATATGTTGGCAATATCATTTCACTCCTACAAATCAATTTGTTATTTTAGATTTCTTATTTTTGAGGTTCTCTTAACAGTGAAGAGCCAGGAAATAAAATATATATCTCTGTAAGAATATTGAAGTCTGTCTTTGGGCATCATTCAACATATATTTATTAAGCATACTACATGCCAGATGCTGATACTCTACCTCTGAGCAGAGGGGATACAATTCCTTCTCTCATAGACTCTTAGCTGGTTGGTCTGTTATACAAATTCACATGAATTTCTTTGCATATTTAGCTGAGAAGGGCTACCGAGGTTAAATTTAGATCCAGATGGTGTGCTAAAGAACTCTTGATATTTAGATATAAGCTAATATATTTTAAATTTTGTCAAATTCACCTTTCTTTACTTTGTTCAAAGCATCTCACTGCTTTCTGCCTTAAAGAGAACACTTTTAAGAGAACAACCTAATAATGCTAATGGCTAGTGTTTAGTTTTTCTATAGCTTTTAATAAGGAGTGACATTTCACATTTGATTATCATTAAGAGAGATTAACTTAGAAGAGAACAATGACAAATGTTTGTGAATACCATTCTCTTCACTTTTATTTATTTTTTAACTCATTCTTTTACTGGATCGTATTCAAGGTTGGCCTGGAAAAGCAGGCAACCTCCTCTGTAACAATCTCATGGGATTGTGTGGGAGCAGTTAGAGGAGACATAGCCCTTCATTTACCTTTTACAGACTAGAGACCAGGAAGCAGTGGGGCCTGGTGGCAAAGCACTGAGGTGCTGGAGCAGATAAATCTGAGTGAAGATTTATCTCTCTTTACTTTTAATAATTTTCAATTGGTTTTCTTGGATTTCATGTATAATCATTATGTCATAGACTTAAATTTTGTGCTTTCATTCCTTCTGATTTGCAATTAAAGCATTTAAAACCATAAATTTCCTTCATCAAAGCTTTAACTGAATCCGAGATTTTTTTAAATCATATTTTAAGTAGCTGCCATTTTGATTTTCTTTTGGACACACTGATTATTTAGGAAAGTGTTTTTTTGAACTTCCAAACTTTCTACTTGCTACTTTTGTTTAGTAATTTTCAGTTTCATTGCTTTGGTGGTCAAAGAATGTGACCTTATTACTTTTTTACTAAGTTTATTGTTCTGTACTTACTAGATTTTTATCTTGGGGCCTAGTTGGTGTTTAATTTTTGTAACTCTTCTGTGGGTGATTTGAAAACTATATTCTCTGCAACATAAGGAGTGTGATACATAGTTATTAGATCAACCCAATTCATCATTTTTACCATTATTTGTTTGTTTTATTCTACCTGACAAAGACTTTGAGAGGAGAGATAATTTGTCATTCAGTGTTTTTTCTCCTGATTTCTGCCTCCTTAAGTATCACCATCTCTGTGTTGTCTGCTCTAGGTACTCTATATAATATATTCTGGCACTTGCCATCTTGCTCAGGTCATAGATTACACTTGTCCTCCTGTAGAGAACATTATTCCAAAGCAGTGCTCATTGAAATGAAAGCTGCTGTAATTAGTAAACTTCTTATTGTTGTTCAGCTGCTAAGTCGTGTCTGACTCTTTGCAACTCCATGGACCATAGCCCACTAGGCCCCTCTGTCAATGGGATTCTCCAGTCAAGAATACTGGAGTGGGTTGCTATTTCCATCTCCAGAGGATCTTCACAATCTAGGGATTGAACCTGCATCTCTTGTATCTCCTGCAATGGCAGGCAGATTCTTTACTGCTGAGCCACCAAGGAAGCCCGATTAAGAAACTTATATTATTCCAAATTTATATGTGAAGCAAGAAGCTGTTTTACCATTGTAAATACAAGTGTTTTCCTCTTCCCTCTTGCCCTTGATACCATAACTTTATCAGGAAAAAGGCTCTGCCCCATTATATGATGCAAACCTTTGTTTTCTCCACTTAGCATCCTCCCCTACTTCTCCATCTGTCTGGCAAGATTCTATCTTTTAAGGCTCAGCTCAGGCATCACCCCCCCAATTAAATATAGTCTTCCTTAACACCTCCCTAGAAATTCATCATCCCTTCCGCTGTACAAACACTGGATCTTGTATTTACATTTACTATAGCATTTATTATCTGCTATAATTATTTGTGTGGATCCCTCTTTCTCTCCAAGTCTATGACTTTTTTTCAAGGCAAGAATCATGTCTTATTCACCTTTATAAATTTCGTATCTGGTGTGAGATAATTAGTCAATAAACAAAAATGCAATGAGATTGGGAGTCTTTGTTCTGTTCTCCAGCTGTGATCGAAATGCTTAACTAACGACCGAAGATTTATCGTCCCCTTTCATGGTGTAGAGTTGTTGCTGGGAAGTGGCTCCTCAGCCAGAGATTACAGTTTCCAGCCCCTTTGCATCTGTGTGGGGACATATGACTAATTCTCCCAGTGGAGTATATGTCATTTCTGGGCTAAGTGGATTAAGTATCCAATAAGCTTTCCCACATCTCACTTCCCCTTCTGAGGTGACATCAGAGGTATATGTTGAACATGATGGCATCACAGTATGGAAAGAGTCTTGGTTCCTGAGTCATACTTGGAAGAGATCCACTCAGGAGAGCTCTTCATCCAGGAACATCTTCATTGGCCTTTATGTAGAGGGAAATAAACTTTTACTGTAATAGGCCACTAAGATTTTGCCATTGTTTATTAGGGAAGCTAATGTTCCATACCCTGAATAGCCCAGTGCCTAGAATATTCCCTGGTAAATAGTTAGTAGTCACTGATTACTTCTGATTAAATGATAAAATTAATGGCTATGGATTACATTATCTATTAATAACCTACAGAAAGAAAGAAAGTGAAGTCGCTCAGTTGTGTCTGACTCTTTGCAACCCCATGGACTGTAGCCTACCAGGCTTCTCTGTCCATGGGATTCTCTAGGCAAGAATACTGGAGTGGGTTACCATTTTCTTCTACAGGGGATCTTCCCGACCCAGGGATTGAACCCAGGTCTCCCACATTGGAGGCAGACGCTTTAACCTCTGAGCCACCAGTAACCTAAAGATGATCCTTTAAACTAATGATCATACAAATATAGTATACTATGTTCTGTGTAATCACTGGGCCTGTAGTTAGTGATCGTCACAGTAACAAAGTGTGAAAGGACACCATAAGAAGCAGTGACTTAAAGCAACAGTAGTTTATTTGTGCTCACACATCTACAGCTTGGGTGGGATTGGTTGACATAAACTAGTCACAGGTTAGGTTCAGGTCTGCTTCACAAGTCTTATCATTAATGGTAAAAGAGAAGAAGGCAAGCCCCACTGTGCAAGCACATTTCAAGTCTCTGCAGCAGATCTGGTAGCATCCCATTGACCAAGCACATAGCATGTTCAAGCCAAAAGGAAAGAAATGGAAAGAGCATGTTCTTTTCACTTGTCATGCCGTGTTAAGTATTCTGTCTTCCCTCTAGTGGGCAGAACTGCCGAATCACATGGTGAAGGCTGTGGAGATAGGAAGGGAAGAATAATAGAGGCCCCAAATTGAATCTATCACAGGAGAACTTTATGTCCTTCAGTTCAGTTCAGTTCAGTCACTCAGTCGTGTCCGACTCTTTGTGACCCCATGAATCACAGCACGCCAGGCCTCCTTGTCCATCACCAACTCCTGGAGTTCACTCAGACTCACATCCATCGAGTCAGTGATGCCATCCAGCCATCTCATCCTCTGTTGTCCCCTTCTCCTCCTGCCCCCAATCCCTCCCAGCATCAGAGTCTTTTCCAATGAGTCAACTCTTCCCATGAGGTGGCCAAAGTACTGGAGTTTCAGCTTTAGCATCAGTCCTTCCAATGAACACCCAGGACTGATCTACTTTAGGATGAACTGGTTGGATCTCCTTGCAGTCCAAGAGATTCACAAGAGTCTTCAACACCACAGTTCAAAAGCATCAATTCTTCACCACTCAGCTTTCTTCAAGTCCAACTCTCACATCCATACATGACCACTGGAAAAACCATAGCCTTGACTAGACGGACCTTTGTTGGCAAAGTAATGTCTCTGCTTTTGAATATGCTATCTAGGTTGGTCATAACTTTCCTTCCAAGGAGTAAGCGTCTTTTAATTTCATGGCTGCGATCACCATCTGCAGTGATTTTGGAGCCCCCCAAAATAAAGTCTGACACTGTTTCCCTCTGTTTCCCCATCTATTTGCCATGAAGTGATGGGACCAGATGCCATGATCTTCGTTTTCTGAATGTTGAGCTTTAAGCCAACTTTTTCGCTCTCCTCTTTCACTTTCATCAAGAGACTTTTTAGTTCCTCTTCACTTTCTGCCATAAGGGTGGTGTCATCTGCATATCAGTTATTTAGTAAAAATATTTTATAGAGTTACTGTGATTATATTTTTAAGTGGATCCAATTCCTTCTGTGTGGTTGCATCATTTGGTAACCTAACTTCAGATGTGATATTAATGGATATATAATGATAGAAATATTTATATTACATAACGCTTTACCATTTGAAAAGCATCTAATTAATCTTACCGTTTGAGACTCACAAAAATCTTTGTAAGATACAAAGGGATATTTTTACATTTCCGAGATACAGTAAGGTTTATTGAGTTGCTTAAGTCCACATAAGTGGTAATTGGCTAATCTAGGACTGAACTTCAGGTCTTCAAGTTGCAAGGACTGTGTCCTTTTTATTAGATCATAAGATAGTTATTTTAATGAACAACTTTTGTTTTAACGTTTTCTATTATTAGCTTTTTGTTTTGTATAATTACTATGTATACTATTATATATTATCAAATTTAATCTTTTTTCAAATTAAACATAATATGTTTATAAACACACCTTAAAAATACCAAGTCTAGTACAGATTTATAAATGATTACAATGTGGCCATTAGTAGGCCACTGAAAATGTCCCTGGCAGTTTCCCAAGAGGCCTGAACTATTAGTATCAATTGCCTTGGTGAATTTTCTGTTTTCCAGTATCTAGTCTTAAAATTTTAGACTCAGAAACATAGATATTTCAATAGCTCCCAGGGATGGACTCATGTGGACAAACCCCAAAGATGGATGAATGAAACTAAAATTCAGATGTATTTGTTTACAATGAGAAGTCTAATTTTCACAGAGCTCAGAATGCTTACATCTGCACCGTCATTGCCTTTTCTCTCTAGTCCAGCTCTATAACTCGCGAAATTACCCTGTGAACTCATTTTATCAATTTGTCAAAATAAATCATTCATGTTGGGCCTGACATTTCCTTACTATTATATATTATCACCGTAAAGGCAGACCTACATAGGGAGTCAGATCACGTCCAGAAAGTTACCCTGTTGCACACAGAAGAATGTCTACTTAAAAACAACGCACAACCTGAGAGTTGCGAGTTAAGCTTTGTTTGGGGCAATATGAGGACCGCAGCCCAGAAGACAGATAGCTCAGACAGCTCTGAGAGACTGTTCCCAAGATCTAGGGGGAAAGGACATATATATTATGATTTTGGTAAAGGGGGAATACATGCAATCAAGCACTTTTTTTGTTTGTTTGTTTTGTAGAAAGTTTCTGCTGGTCCTGTGAAGCTTTTGCTAGTCCCAAGAAATAGTCGTCACCATGAAGGATTTTAGTGCTTTTCTAGATATGAAGAATTGGGCTCATAAAATCAGCTCCTGAGAATATCTAACTTTCTGAAGACCTGTCCTGCCAGTTTTTCTCTGAGCACAGAGTGCCTCATTTCTGCTCTTACCCTGAACTCCTTCAAAGGGTGTTGAACGTCAGCAGCTGCAGCAGCACGTGATTTAATCCCTGTGGAGGCAGATGGCAAGCACTCATGGCAAGTGCCAATTTGTGGTTGACAAGAACAAAGTTTGGAAACAGACAAATTGAATGTTTAGCTTTATGAGTTAAAGGTACCATGAATTATCTATCTCAAAATAGGAATGGTCCTGGCCATTGAGACTGTATTTGACTCTCATTGGCTTCAACTTCATCCATCCATCTGCTCATCCATCCATACAAAAGATAGGTTTGCCATTAGACTTGGCAAACATACTACAAATCTGCTATTTAAGACTTTGTTTCCAAGTTCTTGGAGCAGGAGACCATGGGTAGTAGCTTTAGAACTTAAAATTTACAATTTAAATGTTTTTTAGCTATTGAACCATATATTAAAATTTTAATGGTTTAACCCACCACTTCAGCATACTAAAATAAAGATATAGACCAATGTCAATATATAGGCCAAGATAGAGGCCATTTCCTTTACCCTAGAATGTTCCCTCATGTTTTCCTTCAGTCAGTAACTACTCCCCAGAGGGAACCACTATTCTGACTTCAGTTATCATTGATTAGATGTCTGTTCTCTAGCTTCATATAAAATGGAATCATACAGTACGTAGTCTTGCATGTGATGCATGCATGTGTGCTAAGTCGCTTCAGTCATATCTGACTCTTTGCAACTGAACCCGCATCTCTTGTGTTTCCGCTTAGCAGGTGGGTTCTTTACCACTAGCACCACTTTGGAAGCCCATTGATATCTTTTCTCTATACTATGTTTTTGAGATTTACCCATGTTATTTCTATGGGCTTCCCATGTGGCTCAGTGGTAAAGAATCCACCTGCTAATGCAGGAGACGCAGGAGACATGGGTTCGATCCCTGCATTGGGAAGATCCCCTGGAGAAGGAAATGGCAACCCACTCCAATATTCTTGCTGGGAAAATGCCATGGACAGAGAAGCCTGGCTGGCTATAGTCTGTGGGGTTGCAAAGAGTCGGATACGTCTAAGTCACTGAGCATGTATGCCTGCATGTTATTTCTAAGTACCAGGAGCTATTACCAAGTAGTATAAGTTGGGATGCTTATTTTGGTCCAGTTCTGGCTACCATTCATGTAGTTGTGTTGGCTGTGTGTAGTCTCTTGTTTCTAAACATTCTCAGGTCCAGATTACTGTTGTTAATGCATTGAGCCAGTATGTAGATGCTTTTGCATTGATCCTGCATGATCAGTCAAATCATATGTGCATGTAGAGCACTTTACTATACCTAAGACATGGTGGAGGATATATGAGTATGACAGTTCCTGCCCTCATGGAGCTTATAATCCAACTGGAGAGATAAGATACATATACACACACACTAAGGTATCTGTAGGTGTAGGACAATATGAGTGGTTCCAGTAATAGAGTCATAGTAGAATTTAGAAGAAGGCGGATTACTTTAGGCTATGGTGATTGATCAGGGAGGTTCCTTGTTGAAGGCAAGACTTGGGTCTTCAAGGCTAGAGTTTAGATAGAAATAAAGCCAGTCAGTCAGTTCAGTCGCTCAGTCGTGTCCAACTCTTTTTGACCCCATGAACGGCTGCATGCCAGGCCTCCCTATCCATAACCAACTGCCGGAGTCTACCAAAACCCGTGTTCATTGAGTCTGTGATGCCATCCAAGCATCTCATCCTCTGTCGTCCCCTTCTCTTCCTGCCCTCAATCTTTCCCAGCATCAGGGTCTTCTCAAATGAGTCAGCTCTCCACATGTAATGTTTACATAGATGTTTACATAGTAATGTTTACATAGATGGTGGCTCCTAAGAGCCCTTGCAAAGAAAGAGTATCCACATTTTTCAGATGTGCAATTCAAGAGGTGGGATGGGAAGTGACCTGCAGGGGCAGATAATGGGGCAGTGGACCTTGTTCATCATCAGTGTTGCTGGACTGCTGCGTGCCCTGCGCATGTCTGGGCAGCCAGGCCCATGGTGCTCTCTTGGTCTCAGATCACAGACCTGCCATTTCTGTTTTCAGGCCTTGCCCAGAGGGAATGGTTCTCCCTCAAAGCTCTCAATTCAGCTGCTCAGTTGTGTCCAACACTTTGCAACCCCATTGCAGTATTCCAGGCTTCCTTGTCCATCACCAACTCCTAGAGCTTACCCAAACTCATGTCCATCGAGTCGCCATCCAGCCATCTCATCCTCTGTCGTCCCCTTCTCCTCCTGCCCCCAATTCCTCCCAGCATCAGAGTCTTTTCCAATGAGTCAGCTCTTCGCATCAGGTGGCCAAAGTATTGGAGTTTCAGCTTCAGCATCAGTCCTTCCAATGAACACCCAGGACTGATCTCCTTTAGGATCGACTGGTTGGATCTCCTTGCAGTCCAAGGGACTCTCAAGAGTCTTCTCCAACACCACAGTTCAAAAGCATCAATTCTTCGATGCTCAGCTTTCTTCACAGTCCAACTCTCACATCCATACATGACCACTGGAAAAACCATAGCCTTGACTAGATGGACCTTTGTTGGCAAAGTAATGTCTCTGCTTTTTAATATGCTGTCTAGGTTGGTCATAACTTTCCTTCCAAGGAGTAAATATCTTTTAATTTAATGGCTGCAATCACCATCTGCAGTGATTTTGGAGCCCCCCAAAATAAAGTCAGCCACTGTTTCCACTGTTTCCCCATCTATTTGCTGTGAAATAAAGAGGGAGATCATTTTAAATAATAAGTCAGTTGAAGGCAGACACAGAAGTGAAGATACAAAATATATTTGAGGAACAGTAAGTAAACCAACTTGCCAGAACTGGAGGACTTTTGTTGAGGGCTAATGGTATACTTGAGAGTCTATTAGATTAAAGAATTTGGACTGAATTATGTGGATAATAATAATAGTAACAATTGCTAACTCTGATTTTATATTGCTGTGTGACACATTGTACTTAGTGCTCTTACTAACCTATTTAATCTATAAGAATTCTAATAATTATTTCCATTTTATAAATGAGTAGACTAAGGTTCAAAAGATTGGATATTTTACAGTATGAAATATTTTAAGGAATAAGTACAAATGTAGTAATAAGCAAGCTAGAAATCACTTGCTTACTATATCAAAATTGATATTAAAATAATTTAAAATGACAATGACTTTTTAGTTCTTTTTATGTCTCAAAAAATGTTTGGTCTTGTCTTTTGTATTATAGAACTATGCTATAGGAAAGAACATTTTCCAAGAGGTTATTTTGATTTTTGAATTAATTTTCCTGGATAGGACTCAAAGAAGAACAAATTAAAAGTAAATTTTTGCTTGATGACCACTTTTAGTGGATTTTAGTGCATTTTCAATATATATATTTTGGAGATTCAAATACATATATCACTTAAGTGGTCAGATGGCCTCTGTGGTATTCAAATACTGCAAATTCGTAGTCTACCAGTTTAGTTGTACTGCTTTTTTGTTTTTGTTGAAATTGTGCTGTGCTGTGCTTAGTTGCTTAGTCATGTCCGACTCTTTGCGACCCCATGGACTGTAACCTGCCAGGCTCCTCTGTCCATGGGAATTCTCCAGGCAACAATACTGGAGTGGGTTGCCATGCCCTCCTCCAGGGGATCTTCCCAACCCAGAGATCAAACCCAGGTCTCCTGCATTGCAGGCTGAATCTTTACCATCTGAACCACCAGAGAGACCCTTTGTTGAAATTAAAGATATTTAATTGATATACACTAAAGATATACTTATTCAACAGTATGTTTTTACACAGTAGTACGGGGTAAGATTTGTTGAATAAGTGATGAATGAATGAATGATAAATGGAATAATGTTGAGTTTTGCAAAGGGAAGTATTTTTGTCACTTACAAGATAATGCAGAATATTTACCACTTATAAAAATCATATTTTTCTTCAAAAAATGTACCTATAAACTACCTTGCATCCAAATCATTCATGATATTGATGGAAGGCCATTATATAGAAGGTGAGAGATGTAAATAACAAAAAATTTTGCTAGCAACTAATATATTTTACAACAGAACATAGCAACACAAAACAGCAATGCAAAGACTTAAGTTTTAGAGTTTATCAAATTAGTAAGTCCCAGGCTCCCCAGTCAATCAAAAATAGAGTTTGAGATATTATCCTGATAACATATTGGATTTAAATTCATTTCTGTGCTACAATATTTTATTAAAATGAAGTCAATTTCCCCCTGTGTTGCTGTATACTAAAGTAAAAGATACTTTTACTATACAAATGAAAGGGGCATTGGAACTCATTCAAATGTGATACATTAGAGTTGACTTTGTAGGAATTTCTTCAAATTTGTCACATTTTGTGGCTTGCTTTATATTAATTTTTATCTGTATTTTTGCCTTTTAAATTATACTATATGAAAATGTACTCAATTTATTTTTTTATCATGCCTTGTTTCTTAGTTAGCAGTACTTCTTAAAATATTGTCTAGATATGTGACTTTTGCTGATTTATTCATTTAGACATTTGCTGGTTTTTAAATTCTAAGTATTGTACTAATATATTTATTTTTCTAGCTGTATGATTTTATGTTTTTTAAGATTGTAGAAGAATACTGCATACTACAACTTAAAATTGCCTTTAGTTTCAAGTATGTGCGTTTATATATACAAGAATTTAAAATTTCCCCACAAATCTAGTTTTAAAATTATATGAAATTCATCCATGATGAAATACAATTCCCCCTTCCCAAATTTTCTGGGTAATTAGCATGCATTTTATGTAACCTGAGGATTTTATAAAATTTTATGAGAATACAGTCATGTCAAAATACAGAAATTTCATAGATGTTTTGTTAAAATGATTCATATTTTTTTGTAAATGAATGAATGAAAGGGAAAATTTTAGTGTCAAGTGAATACCATTTTGTCAGTTTGGAAGTTTAATTGCATGCGTGCTAAGTTGCTTCAGTCATGTCTGACTCCTTGTGACCCTCTGAACTGTAGCCTGCCAGACTCCTCTGTCCACGGGGATTCTCTGGAGTGGGTCGCCATGCCCTCCTCCAGGGGTTCTCTGACACAGGGATCTAACGCCTGTCTCTTGTATCTCCTGCATTGGCAGGCGGATTCTTGACCACTAGCGCCACCTGGGAAGCCTCCCTTGGAAGTTTAATGTAACCACACTCAATTCCAAAATTGTTGATTATACTCAGATAAAGTTTTCATGTTGCCTTAAGCAAGCTATTTGTAAATTATTTCAAGATAATTTAGTGTCTAACAGAAACAACTTTCAGTGTAGAAATTAACTATAAACTACTGTTAGGATATTCTTACATGACTATGATAAACAGGCAACAGTCACCTCTCTCTGCTACCTGTTTGTTTTATAGTTAACAAGGCCAAGGGGGAGAGGCACTTGATTATTTTGTTTGTGTGCCTGCACATGAGGCACATGTGCGCCTGAGGAAAAAATAATCACAGATCCCAGTGTCAGTTTAATTATGTGATTGATTTAACTATTAATTCAACAACTAGTTACTGATCACAATGTTTTAGTATTTGTAAACTTCTCAGTGGTAAGGGTGACAACAAAGTAATGATAAATGTATGTGTTTTCCTGAAGTAGGAAATTATATAAATGAACAAAGATGCTTTGCTAGTAGGATTATTTTAAATTTAAAGATATGCAGCTTAATATTTTATTACTTAATAGGCATGACTATAGATTTGAGGAAAACATTTAAAGACAACATTTAAAGACAACCATGCATATTTTCACATGGTTAATTCTACTCTCTATTTTATAACCAATTTTAAAGGAAATATTTTTATGGTTTTTCAGAAGACTAATTTGTTTTGTAGAAATCCTGTCTTAGCTATTATTTTTTTAAATTACCTTTTCGAAATTCCCCAGTTTGAAAAGCAGTTAGACTAATTCTCATCTCTATCTTGTAACCAGTTTATTAAAAAATCATTTTTTTCTGTTCTTTCAAAATACTTCAGGTTTATCTATTAGAAATCTGAAAGATACCATGTCTTACTTTTATCAAATGATTGATGGCAACTTTCTCTTATGATTTATTCTTCTTACTGCTAGATTTAATAATCTTTCTTTTTTGGCATGATTTTTCAAGAAGATATTTTCCCAATTCATATGAATTTTGATATATATATTGTGTCACCAAACAAGTCATGGGTCTACGTAACCAAAAAATGAAAGCATCTACATTTATCTGTTACCTGCATTTCTCACTGAGTTAATAGAATGGTTGTATATGGGATGTTCAGAAACAGGACAGCTATGGTTTAGCAAATGTTTTAATCTGTTTCAAATAACTTAGCAGGGAAATCTGGTTAAAATGACATGATTAATGACTGAATATGATTAAAATATTTTCACATTCTGTTTTTAATGACCACTATCTTAAGCTTCTACTCTAAAATTTATAACCAGTAAAATATTACAGGAAAAATATATCATTCATAATATAATCCACTGGAAGTTGTGTTTTACCTTATCAAATTGTACTTGCTTTTTAGCCAAAACAGCATAAATTAAAAAGAAATTTCAACTAAAATATAGCTTTTGTGCTACTCTTGAATACATCCTTTGAAGTGCTAATATTTATTAGGTTAAGTTCAGCATAAAAGAGCTAGGATTTTTGTTTTCAGTTAGACAGGGTAGCATTTCAGTCAATATGTAATTTTTGCGTTTACTTTTACAACTAGGCAGACCTTCATCATTTGCAAATAAGTTATTTTAGAGGGTTTAACTATAAATGTTTTCTATGTGTATAAATAGGTGGCAAATATAACTATTAATTTTGGAGTTTTGCCCATTGATTGTAGTTGTTCTGTCTTTTTTATCCAGAGATAATGATGTGTATTCAGCCTCTGTCATATTTACCTAGAGGAAGTCTTTTTAATCCCTCATTTTGCTCCTTCACTGAGGTTATGTGTAAATACTACATAAAATGGCAAATGGAAAAACGTCTGTTTGGTCTAAAGATACCATACATCTTAAACAAACACATCAGTCTGTCTTTTGAAAGCATAGTGATAGAAGTTGTGTTTGGTGGGAAAAGGAGGAGGATGGATAAGACCAAAGCAAAAATATGTTGCAAGCTATATGAACCAGTATTAAATCCTCTTAAAAACTGGATAAATTTTTCTGATTGTGTCTACTTAAGGCAATCATGCCACCCCCATCCCTACACTGTTTCTGTGTTTCTTAATTAATGTCACCACTGGTATACCATTTTTATAAAAACATACATTGATTTCTGATCAAATCTGAAGCTAATTTTTAATCAGATATCATAGTACAATTTTTTTTAAAACCACGTATATGAATTTATAATTCCATATAGGAAAAAATATGGTAATGTATTTTAATTATTTCTAATTTGAAATTCCACAAAATGGAATATAATAACTTTAACTTCCTATCCTATAAAGTTTTTGGGGTTAGAGGCCCTGTTTAATTCTTCTATTATATTTATCCCCAGCACAAAGCACAAATAGGTCACAAGTGATGACTGAATAAATGTCTACTAAACTAATGCCAAATGATTAGTCTTTAATTGCTTATATTTGGTTGACCACATTTATTATGCAAACCAATATATTTGGTATTGTTGCTGACATCTTGTCTTCTTTTTATTACACCATTGTCCTTGTCCTTTTCTCTCCTTTCCCTCTTTGGTTGGATTAACTAAATTTTTACTCCTTTTAAAAAACTTCTAGTTAAAAGTTAAACGTAAGTTTATATTTATCTGTCTACCAGTTAACTTTAAGAAGCCTATTTGACTTTGTGTTCTTTGTTAATATAGGGAGTATGTTAAATTCTAAAACCTCCATCTGGTCCACCCAATATAAGTACTTTAGTACTTTTGATTTGTCTCTGACCTCCATGCCCTTAGGAGCTTTCCTGGTGGCTCAGATGGTAAAGAATCTGCCTGTAATGTGGGAAACCCAGGTTCGATCCCTGGTTCAGGAAGATCCCCTGGAGAAGGGAATGGCTACCGACTTATGGGATCACAAAGAACGGGACATGACTAAGCAACTAACACACAAACACACACACCTGTGCCCTTAAACCGCCTTCAATCTGAAATTTTTGTAATATTTTTCATTATGTCTCTACTTTCTTAAAAACCATTTCTTAAGAATTTTATTAAGTGTTACAGCCATGTTGTGAACTGCTATTTAGAATTAACTGTGTAATTTTACCTGTTTATTTTACTCATTACTGTTTCTTGGGTCCTGATCTTTCTTAGATCTGTTTTCATTTTGCTATAGAACTCCTTTAGGTATTCTTTCAGAAATGGTTCTAGATAGCAAATTATGTGAGGTACTTTATATGTTGATTATTTATTCACACATCTCCTAATATCAGAAAGGATTCAAGGCAGAGACTGCATTGTGCAGTTTTTCAAGTTAGGAAGTTGATGAGGATACCGTATGTGGTTCTAAGATCTTTGCGTGTGCTTCCATTAAGAGTAGACTTTTTATTTTTCTTTTATATGCTGAATGTTTTTAAAGGTGTGATTTAAAATTAATTATAACTTATTTGCTAAGAATTTTTCTCTTGGAGGAAAAAAAGAACTTGTTATATATCATACAGTTAAAAATATGTACTTCAATAAATAGTTAATTAGCATCTTTTCTATGCAACAAATACGTGGTATTGATACCCAGTATGTTTCCAACAAATACCCAGGATGTTCCATGTGGAACATACTACATACAATACTTGGTAAAATGTATTAAAATATGCATTTGTTCATGTTATAGTTTAAATTTGGCCTTTATAACTCTGGAGTTTTGTTTTAAGAATATTTTAAAATTAAATATATGTAAAGTAAAATTTAAAGATCTGTTATTATCATCTTTAATCAGATTGGAACACAAGTTGTACAACTTTTAAAATACCATTATCTATTTTTGGGTACTTAGCTAAGTTAACAACATGTTACAGCAATTCAAGAGACGAGAGGGTTTCACTTTGCTTTTTTTTACTTCACAAAGATTAACATGGCAAAGAACTTTCACGTCAGTTTTGCTGGAAGTGAAGGAACTATCTATTTTGCAGATATATGTGATTTTAATGTAGACTGTATTTTCTGATATTTTTCAGTCTTATCTCATTATTTCTACTTTTGGGTTTATTTGTGTAAGACTATTGTAGAGCTAATGCATGACAGGATTATAGTACAACATTGGTATCTCATTTTAAAAGCATTCAGGGAGTTAGTTTGACACAACAAAGAATATAGTTTGAAAATGAAGGGCAAAGAACAAAGGGAGGTAGAGGAAAAATTTGGCAGTGTGAATAAATAAAAATAAAATACATGAAAATAAAGGCTGAATAGTCTGCACATTTTAAAGACTTAGTTTTCCTGGAAACTAGCCTTCCAGAAAAACTGTACCAGTTTATAGTCTCACCAGTTGTATAAAGTATTATCTTTTTCTGGTTACATTGGCCAACTCTTGAGTATTACCATCTTCCTATTTTCTTTACTAATCCGATAGGTGAAAAGTAGGATCTCATTGTTTTAATTTACATTTCTAATGTCTAGAGAGAGTGAACATTCTTCTTCTTATGTATTATTTATCATTTATAATTCTCTTCTGAATTGTTTATTAACTGTGTGTGTGTGTGTGTGTGTGTGTGTGTGTGTGTGTGTCTGTGTGTATGGCTGGAAGTAAGAGCAGGGCTTGAGTCAGACAGACCATCATTTATATCCCGGCTCTGTCTTTTAAGCTTTGTGTATTTTGGGGCAAGTAATGTAATCTCTCTCAGCCTAGTTTCTTCATTTGTAAAACAAGAATACTTATAATACCTATGTCAATGTTATGAGGACTAAATAAAATAATATATAGTTAAATCCCTCATCAAGTGTTAGGTACACATTAGTGATGCTATTGCTGATTATTAAAAGGGTAATGCATTTAATATTTCTCCCAATTGATTGCTTGATGTTTAGGATTTTTTTTCTCTACAGAAATTTAAAAAATTTTATTAGTAGCATGTCAGTCTTTTCTTTTATAATGTTTACTTTGGGATTATGTTAAGAAAATTGTTCTTCACACCCTATACTATAAAAATATGATGGAAGTATTTTTGAATGTGACTGAGCTATAAATTGAATAATTAATTTTAGTGACTCAGACTAAGAAGCTAGACTGATAATATGGTTTTTCATTTCTTTGGGAAAATGTTAACTTTTACTCTTGTTGAACAAATTCAGAAAACATTAATTCACATATTTAACAAATTATTATTAGTTTTTATCTTTTTAAAAGACTTTGACAGTACATTCCCCTGGATTATTTGTATATTTACTTTATACAATATCTTTGTGTCCATTAGAAAATGGTGCTGTCCTTAGGTCAATGAATTAGATAAAGCCCCCTTCTCTACCCTCTACTTCACTGTAGCTGAGTGACTTTTCCGGGTCAGTGTGAGTACACAGGCTTGGGAGAGAGGGAAGCATGAGCTGGAGTTTCCACATGACTCTTCCACCAGATTCCTTTTGCACTGCCCAGATTTTACCAGGTTATCCGATGGCCCGTTTCCATGTTATCATAAAATGGCTCAGATTAATGAAATCAGATTAATTTTGAGGAATTAATGACTGATTTATCTAAAACCACTTGCATAATTCAAGTGGATGGAGTAACCTTTTATAAAAGGTTACTTTTATAAAAACAAGACGGACCTTTTTCTTTGAATATTGTGGGCAAAAAATAAGAGAGCAGTAGCACAAAGCATATAGCCCTCTATTCTTCTACCCTGATTATTAATTCAGTGTGTTCTTAAGGGTTGATTCCTTCCTCCCAGTAAATAGTGTTGTTAATGACCCATCTGAGGCCATGTCTTTTTGAATGTTTTTCTTGTTATGGGAAAATTGATAGGTATGATGTTGCGTCTCCAGCAAAATGTGCTTTGCAGAAGTCTCACCCTCTCACTATGCTTAATCATCCATGGTGCTCCTCTCTTACTTCTGTATTCTTCTGTAGCCTATTATTCATGATTCTTTCTTGCTAACCTTGTAACCATTTTTACTTTGTTCTTTGGAACTCTCATTCCATTATGAATACATTATAATTTATCTTCAAGTCTCTTCAGAAAATGTCTCCTTCATTTTCTTGCTTTGAGATTTGGCTCTGTCCCAAGGTTCTTCTTGCAACTGCAATTTTTCCTCCACCCCTCAAGGCAATGTCAGTAACAATCCTCATTACCTTCTTCAAAGCCTCAGTTTTTCTTTCTCATGTTAAGAACTCTTTTGAGGTTTGCCATCTTATTCAGTGACTTAGAACGCACAGTTCAGGTCAATTCAGTCACTCATTGTGTCCGACTCTTTGTGATCCCATGGACTGTAGCATGCCAGGCCTCGCTGTCCATCACCAGCTCCCGGAGTTTATTCAAACTCATGTCCATTGAGTCGGTAATGCCATCTAACCATCTCATCCTCTGTCGTCCCCTTCTCCTCCTGCCTTCAGTCTTTCCCAGTATCAGAGTCTTTTCAAATGAGTCAGTTCTTCGCATCAGGTGGCCAAAGTATTGGAGTTTCAGCTTCAACATCAGTCCTTCGAATGAACACTCAGGACTGATCTCCTTTAGGATGGACTGGTTGGACCTCCTTGCAGTCCAAGGAACTCTCAAGAGTATGCTCCAACACCACAGTTCAAAAGCATCAGTTCTTCGGTGCTCAGCTTTCTTTATAGTTCAACTCTCACATCCATACATGACTACTGGAAAAACCATAGCTTTGACCAGATGGAACTTTGTTGGCAAAATAATGTCTCTGCTTTTTAATATGCTGTCTTGGTTGGTCATAACTTTTCTTCCAAGGAGCAAGCACCTTTTAATTTCATGGTTGCAATCACCATCTGCAGTGATTTTGGAGCACCGCCCCCCCCAAATAAAGTCTGTCACTGTTTCCCCATCTCTTTGCCATGAAGTGATGAGACCAGATACCATGATCTTCGTTTTCTGAATGTTGAGTTTTAAGCCAACTTTTTCACTTTCCACTTTCACTTTCATCAAGAGGCTCTTTAGTTCTTCTTCAATTTCTGCCATAAGGGTGGTGTCATCTGCATATCTGAGGTTATTGTTATTTTTCCTGGCAGTCTTGATTCCAGCTTGTGCTTCATCCAGCCCAGCATTTCTCTTGATGTACTCTGCATATAAGTTAAATAATCAGGGTGACAATATACAGCCTTGACGTACTCCTTTCCCGATTTGAAACCAGTCTGTTGTTCCATGTCCAGTTCTAACTATTGCTTCCTGACCTGCATACAGATTTCTCAAGAGGCAGGTCAGGTGGTCTGGTATTCCCATCTCTTTCAGAATTTTCCACAGTTTATTGTGATCCACACAGTCAAAGCCTTTGGTATAGTCAATAAAGCAGAAATAGACGTTTTTCTGGAACTCTTGCTTTTTTGATGATCCAGCTGATGTTGGCAATTGGATCTCTGGTTCCTCTACCTTTTCTAAAACCAGCTTGAACATCTGGAAGTTCATGGTTCACATACTGTTGAAGCCTGGCTTGGAGAATTTTGAGTGTTACGTTACTAGCATGTGAGACAAGGGCAATTGTGTGGTAGTTTGAACATCCTTTGGCATTGCCTTTCTTTGAGATTGGAATGAAAACACACCTTTTCCAGTCCCATGGCCACTGCTGAGTTTTCCAAATTTGCTGACATATTGAGTGCAGCACTTTCACAGCATCATCTTTTAGGATTTGAAATAGCTCATCTGGAATTCCATCACCTCCACTAGCTTTGTTCATAGTGATACTTCCTAAGGCCCACTTGACTTCACATTCCAGTATGTCTGGCTCTAGGTTAGTGATCATACCATTGTGATTATCTGGGTCGTGAAGATCTTTTTTGTATAGTTCTTCTGTGTATTCTTGCCAACATGCCTCTTCTTAATATCTGCTTCTGTTAGGTCCCTACCATTTCTGTCCTTTATTGTGCCCATCTTTTTATGAAATGTTCCCTTGGTATCTCTAATTTTCTTGAAGAGATCTCTAGTCTTTCCCTTTCTATTGTTTTCCTCTAGTTCTTTGCATTGATCACTGAGGAAGGCTTTCTTATCTCTCCTTGCTACTCTTTGGAACTCTGCATTCAAATGGGTGTATTTTTCCTTTTTTTCCTTTGCCTTTCACTTCTCTTCTTTTCACAGCTATTTGTAAGGCCTCCTGAGACAACCATTTTGCTTTTTTGCATTTCTTTTTCTTGGGTATGGTCTTGATCCCTACCTCTTATACAATGCCACAAACTTCTGTCCATAGTTCATCAGGCCTGGGTTCGATCCCTGGGTTGGGAAGATCCCCTGGAGAAGGGAAAGGCTACCCACTCCAGTATTCTGGCCTGGAGAATCCCCATGGACAGTGAAGCCTGACAGGCTACAGTCCATGGGGTCCCAAAGAGTCAGACACAATTGGGTGACTTTCACTCACTCATATGCATACATGTACTGTATATTACATATGTTATATATTTAGTATATATTAAATATAAATGTGGGGCTTCCCAGGTGGTGCTAGTGGTAAAGAATCCACCTGTCAATGCAGGAGACACAAGAGACTCAGGTTCAATCCCTGGGTCAGGAAGTTCCCCTGGAGAAGGAAATGGCAACCCACTCCAGTATCCTTGCCTGGGAAATTCCATGGACACAGGAGCCTGGTAGGCTACAGACCATGGGGCTGTGTTCATGATACCGTTACTGTGGTCATATTTTCATTCAATTCCAAAGCCTTTTAATTTGAATGTCGTAGTCACTGTTGTTAGTGTGCATGTATGTGTGTGTGTGAGAGAGAGAGGCTCAGCCCTTTCCATTTATTCCTATCCAGTAATTTGGCAGATTTCCTTTAAACAAGTGTCATCAATTTAGGAGCAGGCTGATGAGACATCACTGAAGCTAGTGAGAAAAAAAAAAATTAGCGCGTTTCCTCTCACTGAAAATGTTCAATAGCCTCCCTAGTACCTAAAATATGTTATGTGTTTTTTCATCTTGCAGCCTCAGTAGAAGAATAAGTGGTTACTTGATTTTGCCTTTACCTGTGTTCTTCGTTCTGCTTACTGTGGGCTTTGAGATTGTATGCCGTGTTCAAAGGTTTCTAAGTAGCCCAAAGTGAAAGTCACTCAGTCCTGTCCAACTCTTTGCGACCCCATGGACTATACAGTTCATAGAATTCTCCAAGCAAGAATACGGGAGTGGGTAGCCTATCCCTTCTCCAGCAGATCTACCCAACCCAGGAATCAAACTGGGGTCTCCTGGATTGCAGACAGATTCTTGACCAGCTGAGCCACAAGGGAAGCCCCCAAGTAGCCCAAGAGCATCCTAATTAACTGGATAGGCTTAATGGGATTGAAAATGATGTTTCAATGACTGTGCCTTTTCATTAAGCGACATTATTAAGAGTACAGCTAGCTCTGTTTAATTACACTGATACTGGTACCCACTCCTTTTGAGGAATTTAGTGCTCTGTATCTGCTAAGTAGCACCTGACAGTTTCTCATCTATTGATGTCTCTTTTGGAGAAGAAAATGACAACCCAGTCCAATAGTCTTGCTTTGGAAGATCTCATGAACAGAGGACCTGGTAAGCTACAGTCCATGGGGTTGCAAAGACTCGGACATGACTTAGTGATGAAGCAATAACAAATGTCTCTTTAAATTTCTAAAATGCCCTTTTCCCTACCTTCCAGACTAGGCACATTTGTTCAAATATCAGACCATGCTTTATTTCCACATTAATTCTTTATTTTAAACATCAAATGTTCTAAGGGATTCGGCACTTAATATGTATGGTGGAACGTTGACTCAGGCCCTGCCCTAACTGGATGGGTTCTTTAAATATGATTCCAAAGAGGAGATATGAGATTTTTGGAACTAGCAAATCTGATTATATCATCCTTTTACCCAGAGGTTTTCAGTGGCTTCCCTGTGGCTACAAGGTGACATCTCTTTCCATCTTGGCATAAAATGGAAAGGCTTTCATGATCTGGCCCTCTTTCTGTCCATATTTAAGGCAAACTCAGAGTAACAGGTCAAGGAAGGTCTCTGGCTTTAAACTGAAACCTGGAGGACGAGTAGGAGAGATGTAGGCAAGGGAGGGGAAGGCTTGAATGAAAATATTCCCAAGAAATAGAATGAGACTCAGTGAAGGTCCTGCTGTTGCTGCTGCTAAGTCGCTTTAGTCGTGTCCGACTCTGTGCGACCCCATAGACGGCAGCCCACCAGGCTCCCCCGTCCCTGGGATTCTCCAGGCAAGAACACTGGAGTGGGTTGCCATTTCCTTCTCCAATGCATGAAAGTGAAAAGTGAAAGTGAAGTCACTCAGTCGTGTCTGACTCTTAGCGACCCCATGGACTGCAGCCCACCAGGCTCCTCCGTCCATGGGATTTTCCAGGCAAGAGTACTGGAGTGGGGTGCCATTGCCTTCTCCGTTTAACCCCCTATGGTTTTGCAAACTCAAGTACCTGAAGCCACTGCCATACCCTGTGTTTCGCTAGTCTTCCTGTGCTTGGCCTTGTAATACTTCAGTCCTCTTGACTCTACATTTAGACCCTGCATACATGATGCTGTGCAGTCTACCTGAATACACTGGCACTGGAGCTAGAGAATTGGGGTCTAAAAGATGAGGAATGTCCACACAGCCGTGAAACAGAATTCCTTGTTCGATAGCAGCATTCTGCCTCTAAATCCTGCTGGTATTCAGGAGAGAGAAAGTCTGGGACCATTAAATACCTGAAAATGAAAGAAGAGCTTCCTATCCAGTGTCCAGCTCAATCCCTATAACCCTTCTTAAGATAGGCACTATTATCCGGAACCTGTACTGAGGGCTGCTCTGTGGATGAATGTCACAGCCTATAAAGCCATTCAGAGACAAGCTAAGTATTCGGCAAGATTTGTCTCAGCTTTTCCTGCCATTGAATCCTTCTTCCTATTTCTGATGCCTATTTATTGTGGAACTCTGTTGGCTATCCCTTTGCTATCTGTCCATAATTTGATTTTCTAAATCACCTAAATCTGTTATCAGATTTTTTTTCTAAAATGTAAATCTGCCATGTCACCCCACTGCCCAGAGTATTCAATGGCTTTCCACTGGCTGTAGAATGAAATCTCTCTCCCTTACATAACAAGGAAGGTCTTTCATGGCCTGGATCCCTCTCTGTCCAAGGTGACATTCTTCTCTCCCCACTCTCACCCCTAACAATTTATATCTTATAAAACCTGAACTGATTCCCACAGAATGGAATTATGTGCTGTTTTGGGGCTTCCCAGGTGACGCTAGTGGTAAAGAACCCTCCTGCCACTGCAGGATATATAAGAGACACAGTTTCAATGCCTGGGGCAGGAAGATCCCCTGGAGGAGGGCAGTATTCATGTCTGGAGAATCCTATATGGACAGAGTAGCCTGGCAGGCTTTGGTCCACAGGGGTTGTAAACAGTCAGACATAACTGAAGGGACTTAGCACGCATGCACATGGCTGTTTCTGGGCCTTTGCACACCCAGTACACTCCCTTGGAATAGACTTTTTATTTCCCAGTAAGATAGGCATTTGGCCTTGGAATACGGAATGAAGCAGGACAAAGACTAATAGAGTTTTGCCAAGAAAATGCACTGGTCATAGCAAACACCCTCTTCCAACAACACAAGAGAAGACTCTACACATGGACATCACCAGATGGTCAACACTGAAGTCAGATTGATTGTATTCTTTGCAGCCAAAGATGAGTAAGCTCTATACAGTCAACAAAAACAAGACCAGGAGCTGACTGTGGCTCAGATCATGAACTCCTTATTGCCAAATTCAGACTGAAATTGAAGAAAGTAGGGAAAACCACTAGACCACTCAGGTATGACCTAAATCAAATCCCTTATGATTATACAGTAGAAATGAGAAATAGATTTAAGGGACTAGACCTGATAGACAGAGTGCCTGATGAACTATGGATGGAGGTTCCTGACATTGTACAGGAGACAGGGATCAAGACCATCCCCATGGAAAAGAAATGCAAAAAAGCAAAATGGCTGTCTGAGGAGGCCTTACAAATAGCTGTGAAAGAAGAGAAGTGAAAAGGAAAGATATAAGCATCTGAATGCAGAGTTCCAAAGAATAGCAAGGAGAGATAAGAAAGCCTTCCTCAGCGATCAATGCAAAGAAATAGAGGAAAACAACAGAATGGGAAAGACTAGAGATCTCTTCCAGAAAATTAGAGATACCAAGGGAACATTTCATGCAAAGATGGGCTCGATAAAGGACAGAAATGGTATGGACCTAACAGAAGCAGAAGATATTAAGAAGAGGTGGCAGGAATACACAGAAGAACTGTACGAAAGAGATCTTCACGACCCAGATAATCATGATGGTGTGATCACTGACCTAGAGCCAGACATCCTGGAATGTGAAGTCAAGTGTGCCTTAGAAAGCATCACTACAAACAAAGCTAGTGGAGGTGATGGAATTCCAGTTGAGCTATTCCAAATCCTGAAAGATGATGCTGTGAAAGTGCTGCACTCAATATGCCAGCAAATTTGGAAAACTCAGCAGTGGCCACAGGACTGGAAAAGGTCAGTTTTCATTCCAATCCCAAAGAAAGGCAATGCCAAAGAATGCTCAAACTACCGCACAATTGCATTCATCTCACACGCCAGTAAAGTAATGCTCAAAATTCTCTAAGCCAGGCTTCAGCAATACATGAACCGTGAACTTTCAGATGTTCAAGCTGGTTTTAGAAAAGGCAGAGGAACCAGAGATCAAATTGCCAACATTGGCTGGATCATGGAAAAAGCAAGGGAGTTCCAGAAAAACGTCTATTTCTGCTTTATTGACTATGCCAAAGCCTTTGACTGTGTGGATCACAATAAACTGTGGAAAATTCTGAAAGAGATGGGAATACCAGACCACCTGACCTGCCTCTTGAGAAACCTATATGCAGGTCAGGAAGCAACAGTTAGAACTGGACATGGAACAACAGACTGGTTCCAAATAGGAAAAGGAGTACATCAAGGCTGTATATTGTCACCCTGCTTATTAAACTTATATGCAGAGTACATCATGAGAAATGCTGGGCTGGATGAAGCACAAGCTGGAATCAAGATTGCTGGGAGAAATATCAGTCACCTCAGATATGTAGATGACACCACCCTTATGGCAGAAAGTGAAGAGGAACTAAAAAGCCTCTTGATGAAAGTGAAAGTAGAGAGTGAAAAAGTTGGCTTAAAACTCAACATTCAGAAGATGAAGATCATGGTATCTGGTCCCATCACTTCGTGGGAAATAGATGGGGAAACAGTGGAAACAGTGTCAGACTTTATTTTTTGGGGCTCCAAAATCCCTGCAGATGGTGATTGCAGCCATGAAATTAAAAGACGCTTACTCCTTGGAAGGAAAGTTATGACCAACCTAGATAGCATATTCAAAAGCACAGACATTACTTTGCCAACAAAGGTCCGTCTAGTCAAGGCTGTGGTTTTTCCAGTGGTCATGTATGGATGTGAGAGTTGGACTGTGAAGAAAGCTGAGTGCCGAAGAATTGATGCTTTTGAACTGTGGTGTTGGAGAAGACTCTTGAGAGTCCCTTGGACCGCAAGGAGATCCAACCAGTCCATTCTGAAGGAGATCAGCCCTGGGATTTCTTTGGAAGGAATGATGCCAAAGCTGAAACTCCAGTACTTTGGCTACCTCATGAGAAGAGTTGACTCATTGGGAAAGACCCTGATGCTGGGAGGGATTGGGGGCAGGAGGAGAAGGGGACGACAGAGGATGAGATGGCTGGATGGCATCACTGACTTGATGGACGTGAGTCTGAGTGAACTCCGGGAGTTGGTGATGGACAGGAAGGCCTGGCGTGCTGTGATTCATGGGGTCGCAAAGAGTCGGACACAACTGAGCTTCACAACTGAGAAGATAGGCATATGAAAGTAGGGTATTTCTACTAGACTTTTGTGCCTCTATAAAAGCATTATCTTACTTTATTATGATTACTTGCCAGTCTCCAGTCTCTTTATAAGGTTTTTGAGGATGAATCTACGTCTTTTCATGGTATTTTACCCTCAGCCTCTGGTAGAGTGGTAAACACATCCATTCACTAAATATTTACTGCTTTAGCAACAAGAGGAAGAGTGGTAAACAGGCAGGCAGGGCTCCTGGTCTTCAGGCATTTACATTCTAGTGTGTATATGTGTCTGGCACTAAACCAGTAAACCAATAAACATGATGACATCTGATAAGAAGAGCAGAGGAAATGGGAAGGATCACATGGTAGGGAATGGCGATGTAGGGAAGGAGGCAGTAATTTAAATAGGATTTCTAGGAAAGCCTCACTAAGGAGGAGATATTTGAGCTAAGGTCTGAAGTATGAGAGTCCAAACAAAGAGTTTAAGGGAATGTTCTAAGCAGAGGAGAAAGCAAATATAATGGCAAATATAATAAGCAATGAATTTGATATGTTAGGGAAACTGAAAGAAGACCAATGTGGTTGGAGCACAATGTGGAGAGTGGTTCAAGATGTGTTTGGAGTTCCCCGGTGGCATAGTGCGAGGAATCTGGGCTTTCAATGCCTTCCTATAAGCTGTGCGGTGCGGCCAAAAAAAAAAGAGAGAGGTGGGTGGGAGTTGGATAATGTACACTTTTGTCTACCTTGAAATATCGCTAATTGAATGTGTCAGGTCTGGTCTAATTATGCACAGGTGCTGTATTGGAGAAGGGGTCGGCAGAGGATGAGATGGTTAGATAGCATCAACAGACTCGATGGACTTGAATTTGAGCAAACTCCAGGAGATAGTGGAGGAGAGGGAAGCCTGGAATGCTGCAGTCCATGGGGTTGCAAAGAGTTGGACACGACTTAGTGACTAAACAACAACTGTATTGGTCTTCTTCATCTTCCGACATAGCCTTAGGATCCACTTCTCCCCAGTACTGTTCCCACCAGGCCCAAAATCACTGCTATAAGCATGTTAAACATATCTCTCCTTGGTTTTATTTATGGAATTTCACCAGATCTGGAAACATTACAGGAATCAACTTGGCTCCAATGTTTCGTCTTCTGAGCTGGCCTTTGATGGGAGTCATATCACAATGAATTCAGGATGATGTTAACAGTGATTACAGAGGAACAGGACCAAGCACAGGTCAGAGATTTCTAAGTAATACCAAGGATGGGAATCCTTGCATTTGTTCCTGGCCTTTGTCTTCATCTGAACCAGCAACATGAAAAAAGAAAGAAAAACTCCATAACCAGTTCACTCTCCACCCTAGCAGAAAGTTAGTGTAGAACCCAGTGCAGAGATCACGAGTGAACTCTAGAAATCTTACTACACTTTTCAAAGATGGCAATGGGATTGTTTTTGTTTTATTAAACAATTGCTCATATTAATGAGCAATGAAGGAAGTAACTGCTGATCTGAAGTCTCTAAAAGGCTTCAGGATAGTAGTGAAGTGGACTACACATTCTTCCAGCTGCCGCTGTTCACAACACTCTTGACAGTTAAAATACATCACACATTCTCTTGTGCTTTTAATGTAAACATTTACTGCTTAAAGTGGACTATAGAATCAAACCAAAATAGAAGGATGCAGACTGATATTTCAGAGGTGAAGCTAAACACGAGACTAAATTAAATAAAAGTAATTTGCAATCTAACTCATAGTTACATATTGTACATTATACTGTGTTTGTCCCTGGGAAAGATTAAACAGAGGGCTTTCATTGCTTGCTTTATTTTTACAACCTGTTACCAGAAGGGGATTTCCTACAGAACAGGCAAAATTTTGAGTTAGAATAAAGTTAGGAAAAAATGGAAAATGTTTTAAGGTAAGGATAGGCTCCTTGAGGCTGATTTTCTTCTGTGCTTGAGGATTGTCTAGAGTCAGGGAAATAATGCCATGTCTGGTTTTTGTTGTTGTTGATCTCCCCAGGAAAGACCCAACCTCCTCCTTTCTCTCCCCACTGGCATCTGGCCCATGCCTTTACCTTCAACTCTTATAACTTCTTTCAAATTGTATTAAATTTGAAGACAAAGAACCTTCCAAATGACCCACATTTGAATCCTGGGCCTACTTCTGGGCTGACTAGAGTAAGATATAGATTTTTTTTTTTTAAGGATATAAAATTTTGCTTAAAAATCCCAGTAGTTAAAAATGTGGCATTCTATAAAATGTTAGACCCTATAAGAAATTCTGGTATCCTTGAACTTATTAGTAGTTTTACCCTGAAAGGAAAAATGGAAAAATTATAAATGAATATAGGTTCAAATTTGTTCACTTTTCTGTCTTGCTTAAGATTTCCATGCGCAACACATAAATTTATCAAACTCCTTTCCTGGTGACAGTACATCATTAGATTACTTCAGTGAGTATTCAGGAGATTTTAATCTTATGAGTCATAAAATTCTTTTATTCCCCAAAGAATTTCCTGTGTCTGCCTGGAATTTTACGTCTTTGTAGTTTTAGCGGGACTCCTTGAAGCAGTTACTTTCTAAATGACTGTATTCTTGAGGTCTGTATGTAATACCTGGGAGGCCGGGTCACAGATTGAGTCCTGTTTTTCAAGAAAATTGAAAAATGAATCCCTTTCACTGCCTTAGTTCTGGTGATTTTATTCAGAAATTTCCTTAAATTTTTTAACCTCTTCCTTTCACGATGGAGATACTTTCACTTGCTGCTCATCCAGTCGGTTCCCAGCATTAGCCTTTTGTGTCCACGCAGGCCTGTTTTTGTTTCTTTCCGTGAATTTCCTCCAGCGACTGGATATTAGTGCGTTGCTGGCCTGTCCCATCGGGTTTTCATCACTCACTTGGTGTAAAGGAAAAGGAGATAGGGTTACAAATATATAGGGCCATTTAGCAATTGATGAGAAATGCCTTTGGATATCCCTTTTCCTCCTCTTTTTTTTTTTTTTTTTAAGCTCTTTCTGAAGAAGGTGAAAGTGAGGTTATAGTGGAAAGCCAGAATCCTTATGTGTTCCCATTTAAAAGGTCCAGGGAAGTGAAGATGATACTTTTTGACATGTGAGTTTTAGAAATCCTTACTGATTATTGCTAATACACACTTTGCTTATGTGAAGAGCTTCATCTGCATGTGCATGTCTTTGTGTGTTTTAAAAGATAATGCCTAACTGCATTCTGATAATAAATGGCAGCTGAACAAGCACGGAGGAGACTGAAGTCCGTCTGGATATACCATTTGGCAAGATTCATCTAGCCTAGGACAAACAAAAAGTGGAAGGCTTGTAGAACATTGACTCTAACAAATAAATTATTCAGTAGTTGATTACTAGGAAGTCTTTTATTAGATATCAGTATGTTTGGTGTTGTTAAAACAAATCTAGAATTTTATCCAAAAAGTTAGGATCTTATATAATATTTGCTTTATGGCTACTTTCTTATTTTTCAGCAAAGGGCTTTAAAAATTTTTAAATCAATAAAAGAATATACACATCAGATAAATGTTTTACTTGGTTGATTAGTATATTACTTATTTTTAGAGCAGAGAAAAAAGTCAATGCAGTAATTACTTTCTGTTCACTATATGTGAAAATATAAGTCCTTGGAATGTAGCACACATTATCATTGCATAATCTATATCCATATGCTGTTTATAACAAGCTGAAATGTTAGACCCATGAGAAAAGAACCAGATTCTGGCACAGGACAGTTTTGTGGTAAGGAAAGATGAATGGATTCCAAAAAAAAAAAAAATTGTTAAAAGCTTGATGTTTCCACAGTAAAATAAGAGAACTGAAATGGGGGTTTTAGAGATGTATGCTAACACAAACTGACATTTAAAACAGTTAATTCCTTTCTTCATCTGTATTTCCCTCTGGCTCTTCTGATCCTGATTTAGGTAACTGAACTGACTCACACCTTTCTTAGCAGGTAAGGATAGGAACAAAGATGTCTGGCACTGTAGCTCTTGCCCCACCCCCTTGTGTGGCCTTTCTTTAATGGCTGTTTTCTCTAACAGTTAGAGGCAGATCTGTGCCACTCAGTGATGCCTCGGTTGGAGCTTGCTGGCTTAACAGTTGTATTTTGCTAACGATGCTAGGACTACATGTTTGATGGCCAGTGTGGGTATTTTCATACCGTGAAAAAGGGCTTTGTCCAAACATTTATTGCTCACCTCACCCTTTCTTAAATAAATTTGAGATAAGGAGATTGGTGAATATGAGAATGACTCTGTAAAAAATCTATTTGGAGCCCATTAAGATGGCCATTATTAAAAAAAAAAAATAGAAAATAGCAAGTGTTGGAGAAGATGTGGAGAAGTTAGAATGCCTGAACATTGTTGATGAGAATGTAAAATGGTGCACCCAGTGTAGAAAACTGTATGGAAGTTCCTCAAAGATTAAACATAGCAATTCCACTTCTGGGCATATACTCAAAAGCATTGAAAACAGAGAATTGAACAGATGTTTGTACATCCACGTTCATAGCAACATTATTCACAATAGCCAAAAGGAGGAAACAACTCAAAAGTCCATTGAAGGAAGAATGGATATTCAAAACATGGTATATGCCCAAATTGGAATCTTAGTCTTAAAGAGGAATGAAATCTGATACATGCGACAATATGGATAAATCTTGAATACATTATCAGTTCAGTTCAGTTGCTCAGTCATGTCCGACTCTTTGCGACCCCATGAACTGCAGCACGCCAGGCCTCCCTGTCCATCACCAGCTCCTGGAGTTCACCCAAAATCATGTCCATTGAGTCGGTGATGCCATCCAGCCATCTCATCCTCTGTCGTCCCCTTCTCCTCCTGCCCCCAATCCCTCCCAGCATTAGAGTCTTTTCCAATGAGTCAACTCTTTGCGTGAGGTGGCCAAAGTATTGGAGTTTCAGCCTCAGCATCAGTCCTTCCAATGAACACCCAGGACTGATCTCTTTTAGAATGGGGACACAAAAGAACAAACATATGGTTACACGTATACGAGGTACCTAGAATAGTCAAATTCACAAAGACCTAGAGTCACAGAAAGAATGGTGATTAACAGACTGGCAGGCAGGGAGAGAGGGGAGTTGTTTAAATGGTACAGAGTTTCAGTCTGAGAAGTGGAAAGGTTCTGGGAGACAGACAGTGGTGAAGATTGCTCAACAATGTGGATATACTTGGTGGCACTGAACTGTACACCTAAAAATGATTAAAGTGGTATATTTTATATTATGTATATTTTATCTCAGTAATTGTGTGTATATAAATGTATATAAAATATTATTTTCTTGGGTTCCAAAATCACTGCACATGGTCACTGCAGCTATGAAATTAAAAGACCCTTGCTCCTTGGAAGGAAAACTATGACAAATCTAGACAGCACATTAAAAAGCAGAGACATCACATTGCCGACAAAGGTCTGTATAGTCAAAGCTATGGTTTTTCCAGTAGTCATGTATGGATGTGAGAGTTGGATCATGAAGAAGGCTGAGCACCAAGGAACTGATGCTTTGGAACTGTGGTGCTGGAGAAGACTCTTGAGAGTCCCTTGGATAGCAAGGAGATCCAACCAGTCAGTCCTAAAGGAGATCAACCCTGAATATTCATTGGAAGGACTGATGCTGAAGCTGAAGCTCCAATCCTTTGGCCATCTGATACACAGAGCTGACTCACTGGAAAAGACCTTGATGTTGGGAAAGACTGAGGGCAGGAGGAGAAGGGGGTGACAGAGAGTGAGACAGTTAGATGACATCATTGACTCAATGGACATGAGTTTGAGCAAACTCTGGGAAATAGAAAAGGACAGGGAAGCCTAGCATGCTGCAACACATAAGGTTGCAAAGAGTCAGACACGACTGAGCGACTGAACAACAAAATAAATGTAGAGGAAAAACACACTCCTGTGTGTGTGTCCTCTACTCTTAATATTCTATTATAGCACTACTTCAATTCTGATACCAGGCGTGTGGGTTTTCCACACATCAGGCAATTCTGAAACACCAGCTGGGTGTCCTACAGTTTAACTCAATTCTAACAGTGTTTACCAGGAGGTAGTATCAGAGCTTGGGCTTTCCAGGTGGCGCTAGTGGTAAAGAACTGCCTGCCAATGCAGGAAACATAAGAAGCATGGTTTCGATCCCTGGGTTGGGAAGATACCCTGGAGGGGAACATGGCAACCCACTCCAATAGTCTTGCCTAAAGAATGCCATGGACAGAGGAGCCTGGTGGGCTACAGTTCATGGGGTTGCAAAGAGTCAGACACGACTGAAACGTCTTAACACACACACACAGTGTCAGAGCCCACAGGCCCATTGAGGGCTCAGCCCCACAAGACAAGCATCTACCTTCTACTTCAGTTGCAAGGCCAGGTTGTTATTTGTACTGATGACTGACCTAAGACTATAAATCGAAGGTTCCCAAGACTTCTCGCTCAGGTTTGATTAATATGCTAGGGCAGCTCACACAGTTCAGAAAAGCCATTTGCTGAGTAGATTATCAGTTTGCTATGAAAGGATATAACTCAGGTCCAGCTAGATGGAGGAGATGCACATGGCAGTTATGTGGGAAGTTGGTACAGGGTTTCCATGCCTTCTCCTTAAGCACCACTCTCCTAGCAGTTCTACCTGTTAGTCAATTGTAAGTTCTCTGATCCCATCCTTTTGGGTTTTTTATGGAGCTCAATCTTCAGCCCCTCTTTTCACCCAGGAGGTTGGGGTGCATGCGTGCGTGCATGCTAAGTTGCTTTAGTTGTGTCTGACTCTGGGACCCTCTGGACTGTAGCCTGCCAGGCTCCTCTGTCCATGGGATTCTCCAGGCAAGAATACTGGAGTAGGTTGCCACGCCCACTCCAGGGGATCTACCCAACCTAGGTTTCAAACCAGTGTCTCCTGCCTTGCAGGAAGATTCTTTTACCATCTGAGCCACCAGGGAAGCCCCAGGAGGTTGGGGAAGGAGGCTAATCCTCTCATCACGTGGTTGATTTCCCTTGGCAACCAACCCACAGCCTTAAAAAGTCACGGTATTAACATAAACTCAGGGGTGGTTGGTTGAAAGGGGCTTGTTAGGAATGACAAAAGACACCTTTGTTGCTCTGATCACTTAGGAAATTCCAAGGGTTTTAGGTTTGCCAGGAAGGGAACAAAGACCAAGTATAATTCACAATATCACACTCTAGCCCCCGCTTCATGTATTGACCCCTTACAGCAAAATGATTATAAAAGTCAAAAGGTACTGACACATTGCTAGAGTCCCATTGTGCAGTTAATAATTATCTAATCTACCACTACAGCATATGTGAATGTGTTGCAGGGAAAGGCCACATAGGTTCGTATATTTATATTATTATAAATATTAATAGGGCCTCCCTGGTGGCTCAGATGGTAAAGAATCTGCCTGCAATGCAGGACACCTGCGTTTGATCTCTGGGTTGGGAAGATCTCCTGCAAAAGGGAATGTCTACCCACTCCAGTATTCTTGCCTGGAGAATTCCTTGGACAAAGTAGCCTGAAGGGCTTCAGTCCATAGGGTTGCAAAGAGTCAGACACAACAGAGCAACTAACACTTCAAGCTTCCATGATGGCTCAGTGGCAATGAAGGAGACACAGGAGACATGGGTTTGTTATTTATACTGTTATAAATCACAATATCACAGTATATTAATACATATTATCTAATGTAATTTGCCATAACTTTTATTTAATAGTAGTTATTTTACAAAGTCCTATACAAGAATTTTCTTCAAACCATCATAACTAGAGATTAAAGAGGAGAAAGTTAGACTTTAAGGTACAGTGGCAAGAAGAAAAGACATCCGTTCCTCCTATACTCTACTAAAGTCTAATTAAGATCACCAAAGCAATGTGAAAGAATTTTTTAAACACTGAGAATTACTACCAGATAAGGAAGATTAGGATGTGACTATGGACGCTGTTAAGGGAAGATTTGTCATTCTCCCTCATGAGAAAGTGGTATAGTTGTAAGTTAGGGTGATCCTGTCAGAACCCAAATAATACTTCAGACATTGGAGAGTCTGGAGCTTAGAGGCCAGGCTAGTGCTGGGGACAGTTGGGGAGCTTTCCATTTTGGAAATCCTGTCACCACTGTGGAACAATTATTTATATTGAGAAGCAATTGAGTGGAGAAGTCTAAAGGCAGTTATCATCACACAACATAGGTCAGGATTTGGATTTGTCCTTGCAGGGCCAGGTGGTAGATAGTAACCAGATGGACGCCAGACATTGTTCCATCATATACTTGGAAAGGAGGCCAGGCCAAAGATTAAATTACATGTGGAAAAGATATTCCTTGGCGTTTGCCAAACACAGGGAAAGGTATACAGAGTCAAATGTCCCCAGTGAGGACAGCCTGTAACACCTGTTCCCTCAGCGTGCTGGATTACTGGCCTGGTAATAGAATGGTTCTCCGAGTTGCAGTTACCCTCAGCAGAAGTCTTTAAGGTCAAACTTCAGTAGTTCTGGTGTCGGTCTTGTCTTTACCCATTGTATGCTGAATGAGATCCTGGCCGCGCACTTCACCCCTCACACACAGCCTGTAGACCTGGGCACTGTCTCTGGGGTGTTTTGGAAGGCATGTCTGAATGTTATCACACTGCTGCTTTACTGATAATGCTTCTCAAAGGTTGTTCTATGATGCTGATAGTTTTCCTGACTGAAAAAATACTCTTTGCTCTTTCATAAACTTATTTCACTGGATTTCTCCAGAAGGAAATCTTCTTCTGCCTCTATGCTGCTTCCTTGACCAGAGTCTACTTTGTGGCCTTTGCTTTTGTTTCTCTATAAGATATTCTCTTGGATCCATACACTGCAGCCCAACAGCAGATCCACTCTACTTGTATTGCCCTGGTGCCTAGCTAGATGCCACATCTCAGGCTTTCTGGGTTACTTTATCTGCAGGGAGAAACTTGATCATTTCCCCACATTCCTTTCAAAGTCTGACATATTCCTCTGAAAATCTTCAGTAGTGGAGAATCATTGCTCTTTAAGGTGTTAACTTTTCTACGTATGGTCAAATTAACCTTGCAGCCCAGTCATGTGGAACCTTTTTTGGTTTAAAGGCTACTTATTTACAGTGTGTGGAGTCCACTCTTCTTTTTTGAAAATTGGACAAATGGATCCTTATTGTCTAGTACACCTGGGAGCTGGACCTATACATTCGTGTCAACATCTGACTTCAAGCTCTTGGCTCTATCCTCTGACTTCCATCCTGCTTCTTTGGAATTGACATTCCTACTGTGATCTTTCTATCCTGACTCTGGGTATCTTCTCTCGGATTTGGCTTGGATCTGCCCTCCGCACTGTATTCTAGTATATTCTTTAGAACAATCTCTGTCCAATATTCAGAAAACTTAAAATGTAGTCTACTGTGTGTGTGTGTGTGTGTGTGTTAGCTTCTCAGTCGTGTCCAACTCTGTGAAACTCCATGGACAGAGGACCACCAGGCTTCTCTGTCCATGGAATTCTCCAGGCAAGAATCCTGGAGTGGGTTGCCATTCCCTTCTCCAGAGGATCTTCCCAACCTGGGGATCAAGGCTGGGTCTCCCACATCGCAGGCAGATTCTTTACCATCTGAGCCACCAGGGAAACCTACCCTGCAAGTAGCTTAATATCTGGTTGGAAAGATAAGCCTAAACATAATAAAACAACAGACAGTAATTTAAAGTGTCATTGAGTAGGTTTCAGGTTGTCTAATACTGTAGACATTCAGAAATAGTGGAGAATAATTATAGAACCCTTCAGGGAACATACAGGACTTCAACTAGGTTTTAGCAAATGGTTGGGATTTAGAGATAGCAAAATTCCAGTTAAGTGAAAGCATATGAATGAAAGAAAAAAGTAGTAATGAGCTTGGGTGTATTGATGCAACCATGAAAATACTCCTCATCTTTTCCATAAATGAGATAGTAAATAGAGGAACAACAAACTAAATTGGAAAGTGATTTGGGCAGGGAGAGTCTTCTGTCTGGTAGTCCAATTAAATGTTATCTAGATAGAAAATAGATATTTTGATGGTGAATGAGGGGTGGAGAAGAAGGGATGGAAATTAAAGATCGTAATAATCATGGTCATTAATGACTAAGTAGATGTGGGAGCCGGAGAAGGCAATGGCACCCCACTCCAGTACTCTTGCCTGGAAAATCCCATGGACGGAGGAGCCTGGTAGGCTGCAGTCCATGGGGTCGCTAAGAGTCGGACACGACTGAGCGACTTCACTTTCACTTTTTCACTTTCATGCATTGGAGAAGGAAATGGCAACCCACTCCAGTGTTCTTGCCTGGAGAATCCCAGGGACAGGGGAGCCTGTTGGGCTGCCGTCTATGGGGTCGCACAGAGTCGGACACGACTGAAGTGACTTAGCAGATGTGGGAGCACAACAATGGTGATGTCATCATCAGAGGCAGGAAAGTATGTGTAAGTCAAGCCTCTGATTTGTTATTTCAATACAGTTACTTTCGTTTTATAAAATAAGGTAAGGAACTCTTTTTGACTCTTTGCACTTTCCTGTTGATAATTTTTGTTGCTTTTTTCTTTATCCTTCTGTCAAGACCAAATCTATATTTTAAAATGTTTTTACGTATTTCATGACTATTTTGTGTTTACTCTTTAGCTTTCTCTTTGCCAGACAACATAATCCAGGTACTTGTTTCTTTAACCATTCGTACAGGCCATTTTTAAAAACTCTTTTTTGTATTTGTGACTATCTTCTGAATCTTTTTCATTTATCCACATCTTTCTCTGGATGGTAAATTCAGATTTGGTCATACTACTTCATTATAGTTACAGCCTGAACAATATAGATTTTGAATAAGGAATAGTACGTCAAGTTTCTTTGAATGTCTACACCAGTTCATTCATAGAAGTAGAGTGTTACACTACACGATGAGCCAGGTTCAGGTCATTATGCTTCCTGCAGTGTGCTTTGAAAGATTTTGGTAACATTTGTGAAAGTTTGTAGGAAAGTGTTGATGGGCCTTCAGGCAAGATTCCTTCTCTAAAGGGTAAAGGTCTCTGATAAGAAAGCAGTTTATCAAGGTGGCAGTAAAAGATAAAGCATGGTTAGTAACTCAAGGTCTGCGAAATCCTGAAGTTTTGGTATGTACATTTAGATTAATCATTTTCTAGAGGGGATCCAGATATTTCATTCATTATTCAATAATCCCCAATAAATCTCAGGAAGTAGATTCCTATTTCAAATTACAGAAGAAGAAAATGAGGCTCAGTGAGGTTATATTTACTTATCAGAGATTCCACAGATAGTTGATTGCAGAGCTAGGATTGAACCCAATTTTGTGTGTGTGTGTGTAAATTAAACACCAAATTCCATGCTTTTTTCTACTTAATACATCCTACTTAGTCAAAATGATTCTATCATTTTGCTGTACAACCTGAAGCTAATACAATATTATGAATCAACTATACTTCAAGTGAAAGAAAAACATTCTATTCATTAATGAAAAGATACATCTATTACTAAATCGGAAATTTGGGTTTTTTTCCTGGTATTTTGATAATTCTGTTTAAAAGTTGTTTCTTTTCTGTAATCCCATGTATTCCTTCTCATGCATTTAAAAACATTATCCTGAATGGTCCATAGGCTTCACCAGACTTCCAAAAAGCCCATGGGACCAAAAAAAAAAAGCATAAGAATCCCTGCTTTGGGTGTTACATTATCATTTCATCATTTCCAAAGTTTTTTTATTTTTTTTTTAAGTGCATTGCACATGTGACATGCAGCTCTGGGTTTTACACATATAATATTTCTTATTGAAAAGAACATTTACAAAAATCATTAATCATCTGGTAGAACGTGGACTTTTGGCTTTCAGGAAATGTTTGTAGCTTCTTACTATTTTATTTCTTTTCATCACTAGTTATATTCTGTCACAGACTGTCTCAACTTGACAACTCTCTAGGCTGCCTCAGAGACAGTTCGGTGTAGACTTTGTGGGAAGCAAAGTCATTCTTGTCATTTGCAGGCTGGTTGCAAAGTGGAATATGATGCAGCTACTAGATCATTTCTGTTTATGTGTGTGTAGATATGATTTTGTGAAGCTATAAGAACATGGACAAAACTGTGCCACAATCCTTATTAGGTTGTTAACATAGATTTCCTGCAGGATGAGGAAAGGGACCAAGAAAATAGAGGGAAAAAGGTTGCACTTAAAAGTATGTAGGATATATTCACATTTATGCATTTGTATATGGTTAATAAATGTATGCATGACATATTTAAAAAGTAATAGGAGACACTACATGCATGCTCAGTCCCTCAGTCGTGTCTGACTCTGCAACCCTGTAGACTGTAGCCTTCTAGGCACCTCTGTCTATGGAACTCTCCTACTCCAGGGAATCTTCCCAAGCCAGGGATCAAACCCGTGTCTCCTACGTCTCCTGCATTGGCAGGTGATTCTTTACCACTGCACCACCTGAGAAGCTCCAATAGGACACTGCTGCCGCTGCTGCTGCTGCTAAGTCACTTCAGTCGTGTCCGACTCTGCGCGACCCCATAGACAGCAGCCCACCAGGCTCCCCCGTCCCTGGGATTCTCCAGGCAAGAACACTGGAGTGGGTTGCCACTTCCTTCTCCAATAGGACACGCTACTAGGTATAAAGTAGATATGCAGTAAGGACCTACTGTATAGCACAGGGGACATTGCTCAATACTCTGTACTGGCCTATGTGGTAAAAGAATCTAAAAAAGAGTGGATCTGTGTGTATGTATAACTGATTCACTTTGCTGTACACCTGAAACTAACACAACATGTCAATCAACTATACTTTAAAAAAAATTAAAATAGAAAAGTAATAGGAGCCAGGCAACAAAGCATTAAAAAGTAATAACATTAAGATATCTTGGAGGCTAGAGACCCAGGGCAATACCTGGAATTAGGCGAAGAGTTGAAATTGAGAGGTAAAAATTATTTGTGTAGGAGAGCTATTACAAATAAAAAAGCACAAAAATAAAAACTATTAATTGTCAAAGAGCTATTATACTGGTTCTTGATTGAACCTCAAATCAAAGGAGGTGATTTTAAAAGACCTTTTATATAGCACCAGACCTTGGGGAAATTTCCCAAGGGAGTTTTCTAATACAGGAAATCCAATTAAAATTTATTTTTATATAGCCTTTAAGACCATAATTTTGGTAATTATTTAATAATACATGGTTGAGACTTTAGTAGTACATGGTTGAGTGCTTTATGTCCTTGGATGCCGACCACACCTTCTAAAATATTATGCTACCCAAGCGGAGAAGGCAATGGCACCCTACTCCAGTACTTTGCCTGGAAAATCACATGGATGGCGGAGCCTGGTGGGCTGCAGTCCATGGGGTCGTGAAGAGTCGGACACGACTGAAGCGACTTCACTTTCACATTCCACTTTCATGCATTGGAGAAGGAAATGGCAACCCACTCCAGTGTTCTTGCCTGGAGAATCCCAGGGACAGTGGAGCCTGGTAGGATACATTCTATGGGGTTGCTAAGAGTCAGATATGACTGGGCGACTTCACTTTCACTTTTCACTTTCATTCACTGGAGAAGGAAATGGTAACCCACTCCAGTGTTCTTGCCTGGAGAATCCCAGGGACGGGGGAGCCTGGTGGCTGCCGTCTATGGGGTCATACAGAGTCAGACACGACTGAAGTGACTTAGCAGCAGCAACAGAAAAAAATCAAAAGAAATTACATAGGTTGCCATGACATACTCTCACGAGATAGTAATCCATGGAATGCTATATTCTGGTCTAGGGACATAAGCAACAATAAACAAGTGAGAGGTGACCTTTATCAAAACGTCATAAATATATACATTGATTTAGTGTGATATCATTTTCACAATTTTGTTAATACTTTCTTCATCTTCAATTTGGTTCACTTATTCAACAAATATTTACGTAATGTTTGTTCAATACTAAGTAGACAACTTTTGCAACTGCACTTTGCATCATTTACAACTGGTTTAGTGAGGAAGGGCTTAAATGTTACTGCACACACAGCTGACAGAATGCTGTATCAACCTATAGCCCTTGGAGTATACTATGGATGTGCTTGTGTCTTTATGGAATTTTCCCCATTTATTTTTTTGTCAGGATGATCCAGTGCCAAATTAAAATATGTGTGCAGTACCACAATCCTTTCTAGCCAAATTCATGTATCTGAAGTTCAATTTTCTTCATGTGATGACTTCTAATTTTTTAATGCATTAACCTGTCAATGGTCAGAATCAAAGCCACTGAAGGTTTTCAATTTGTACCCATGGCTCTTGCTGAATATAGGATCTTGGCTCCATGGACTAGATGAGTTTCGGCTTTCTGAGATACTAACGTGCTGTTAATATGAGGACTATTAGGTGGGTTGCCTTCATAGAGGTCCCTAGAATACAGGTAGCAGTTTGGAATGGAGAGAAAACTGTCAGCCAGGTATCAAAATCTTCACTAAACATTGGTAAGTGACCTAGTGCGATTCAGTTTAGTCACTCAGTCATGTCCAACCCTGTGACCCTATGGACTGCAGCATGCCAGGCTTCCCTTCCATCACCAACTCCAGGAGCTTGCTCAAACTCATGTCCATCAAGTCAGTGATACCATCCAACCATCTCATCCTCTGTCGTCCCCTTCTCCTCCTGGCTTCAATCTTTCCCAGTATCAGGGTCTTTTCCAGTGAGTCGGTTCTTCACATCAGGTGGCCAAAGTTTTGGAGCTTCAGCTTCAGCATCAGTCCTTCCAATGAATATTCAGGACTGATTTCCTTTAGGATGGACTGGTTGGATCTCCTTGAAGTCCAAGGGACTCTCAAGAGTATGCTCCAACATCACAGTTCAAAAGCATCAATTCTTTGGCCCTCAGCTTTCTTTATAGTCCAACTGTCACATCCATACATGACTACTGGAAAAACCATACCTTTGACTAGACAGACCCTTGTCAGCAAAGTAATGTCTCTGCTTTTTAATAGGCTGTCTAGATTGGTCATAGTCTTCCTTCCAAGAAGCAAGCATCTTTTAATTTCATGGCTGTAGTCACCATCTGCAGTGATTTTGGAGTCCAAGAAAATGAAGTCTCTCACTGTTTCCATTGTTTCCCCATCTATTCAGTATGAAGTGATGGGACTTGATGCCATGATCTTCGCTTTTTGAATGTTGAGCTTTAAGCCAACTTTTTCGCTCTCCTCTTTCACTTTCATCAAGAGGCTCTTCAGTTCCTCTTCACTTTCTGCTATAAGGGTGGCATCATCTGCGTATATGATGCTATTGTATTTTTCCTAGCATTCTTGATTCCAGCTTGTGCTTCATCCAGCCCAGCATTTCACATGATATACTCTGCATATAAGTTAAATAAGCAGGGTGAAAATATACAGCCTTGACATACTCCTTTCCTAATTTGGAACCAGTCCGTTGTTCAATGTCTTATTCTAACTGTTGCTTTGTGACCTGCATACAGATTTATCAGGAGGCAGGTAAGGTAGTCTATATTCCCATCTCTTCAAGAATTTTCCACAGTTTGCTGTGATCCATGCAGTCAAAGGCTTTGGCATAGTCCAAAGCCTTTTCTGGAACTCTTGATTTTTCTATGATCCAATGCATGTTGGCAATTTGATCTCTGGTTCCTCTGCCTTTTCTAAATTCAGCTTGAACATCTGGAAGTTCACGGTTCATGTATTGCTGAAGCCTGGCTTGGAGAATTTTGAGCATTATGTTACTAGCATATGAGATGAGTGCAACTGTGTGGTAGTTTGAGCATTCTTTAACACTGCCTTTCTTTGGGATTGGAATGAAAACGGACCTTTTCCAGTCCTGTGGCCACTGCTGAGTTTTCCAAAATTTGCTGGCATATTGAATGCAGCACTTTCACCGCATCATCTTTTAGGATTTGAAATAGCTCAGCTGGAATTCCATCACCTCCACTAGCTTTGTTCGTAGTGATGCTTCCTAAGGCCCACTTGACTTCACATTCCAGGATGTCTGGCTCTAGGTGAGTGACCACACCATTGTGTGATCTGGGTCATTAAGGTCTTTTTTGCATAGTTCTTCTGTGTATTCTTGGCTCTTCTTAATATCTTCTACTTCTGTTAGGTCAATACTGTTTCTGTCCTTTATAGTGCCCATCTTTGCATGAAATTTTCCCTTGGTATCTCTAATTTTCTGGAAGAGATCTCTAGTCTTTCCCATTTTTTGTTTTCCTCTATTTTGCTGAGGAAGGCTTTCTTATCTCTCCTTGCTATTCTTCAGAACTCTGCATTCAGATGGGTAAATCTTTCCTTTTCTCCTTTGCCTTTCACTTCTCTTCTTTTCACAGCTATTTGTAAGGCCTCCTCAGACAACCATTTTGCCTTTTTGCCTTTGTTTTTCTCAGGGATGGTCTTGATCTCTGCCTCCTGTACAATGTCATGAACCTCTGTTGATAGTTATTCAGGCACTCTGTCTATCAGATCTAATGCCTTGAATCTATTTCTTACTTCCACTGTATAATCATAAAGGAATTGATTTAGGTCATACCTGAATGGTCTGGTGGTTTTCCATACTGTCTTCAATTTAAGTCTGAATTTTGCAATAAGGAGAATGAATAAACTCAATGAAATTATGAGCCATGGCATATAGGGCCACCCAAGACTGATGGGTCATGGTGGAGAGTTCTGAAAAAAAAAAAACGTGGTCCACTGGAGAAGGGAATGGCAAACTACTTCAGTACTCTTACCTTGAGAACCCTATGAACAGTATGAAAGGCAAAATGATATGACACTGAAAGATGAACTCCTCAGGTCAGTAGGTGCCCAATATGCTACTGGAGAAGAGTGGAGATGTAACTCCAGAAAGAATGAAGAGATGGAGCCAGAGTGAAACAATGCCCAGTTGTGGATGTGACTGGTGATGAAAGTAAAGTCCGATGCCATAAAGAATAGTATTGCGTAGGAACCTGGAATGTTAGGTCCCTGAATCAAGGTAAATTGGAAGTGGTCAAACAGGAGATGGCAAGAATGAACGTCAACATTTTAGGAATCAGCGAACTAAAATGGACTGGAATGGGCAAATTTAATTCAGATGACCATGATATCTACTACTGTGGGCAAGAATCCCTTAGAAGAAAATGGAGTAGCCCTCATAGTCAACAAAAGAGTCCAAAATGCAGTACTTGGGTGCAATCTCAGAAATGATAGAATGATCTCTGTTCATTTCCAAGGCAAACCATTCAGTATCACAATAATCCAAGCCTATGCCCCAACCACTAATGCTGAAGAAGCTGGAGTTGAACGGTTTTATGATGACTTACAAGACCTTCTAGAACTAACACCAAAAACAAATGTCCTTTTCATTATAGGGGACTGGAATGCAAAAGTAGGAAGTCAAGAGATACCTGGAGTAACAGGCAAGTTTGGCCTTGGAGTACAGAATGAAGCAGGGCAAAGGCTAACAAGAGTTTTGCCAAGAGAACGCACTGGTCATAGCAAATACCCTTTTCCAACAACACAAGAGACAACTCTACACATGGACATCACCAGATAGTCAACACCGAAATCAGATTGATTATATTCTTTGCAGCCGAAGATGGAGAAGCTCTATACAGTCAGCAAAAACAAGACCAGGAGCTGACTGTGCCTCATATCAAGTGACCTAGAGATTCTATGTATTTGTATTGTGTGTGGACTCAGCAGTGTTTGACTCTTTGTGACTCTTTGTACTGTAGCCCAGCAGGTTCCCCTGTCCATGGGATTTTTTCAGGCAAGAGTGGGTAGCCATTTCCTCTTCTAGAGGATTTTCCCAACCTAGGGATTGAAC
Source organism: Bubalus bubalis (assembly GCF_019923935.1). Lineage (NCBI taxonomy): Eukaryota > Metazoa > Chordata > Mammalia > Artiodactyla > Bovidae > Bubalus > Bubalus bubalis. Next base: position 72,076,201 of record NC_059160.1, read on the forward strand.
CTGTATCTCCTGCATTGCAGGCAGGTTCTTCACCTGCTGAGCTATTGGGGAAGCCCTATAACTAATTCTATAACAAAGACTTCAGGGGCTGTGTATTTTAAAACCAAAGCAAGAATTATTTTTAAATCTAAGATTTTCAGAGTGACAAGAATATATATAGAAAGTTCATTAAACCAAAATTTATTAAATCTCAGGCATCCTTCTAGGAGCTTTGAATGCATTGGGAACAAAACGGTTATCTTTACACATAGGGAGCTTACATTCTAGCTGGCTGAATACAGACAAGAAAAAAACAAAACAACAAAACTTATTATAAACAGTAAGTTATATAGTTTTTTGGAACATGATTAAATATAAGAAAAGGAAAAGCTAGATAATGGGGATTTGGTATTGGCAAAAGATTTCCTTAAAGAATTTTTAAAAGAATGAATAATTATCAGAGTATGTCTTGATTTGATATATTTTGCTTCCTGTCTTTTTGATGTTATTTATTTTCAAATTTTAATATGTTAGGGAATATACAGTGTTTGATAAATTGTTTCTATTTTGCTATGTGTCTGCTACAAAGGAAAAAACATCTTTTGCCATGTAAACAACTCTAAGTAATCATTTTGTTCTGGATTATTTGTCTTTAATAGCTTTTCTGAGCAATCTGTTCTGTTTCAAAATATTCTTTCAAGACGGGTTGTCAGAAATTTAAATTGTGGTAGGTGAACTGAGTTTTGACATGTCATAAAAAGGTGATATAGAGGAGCAAAGGATCATAGATTTATGAAAACAAGGAAATATTTTATTTCATATTGTTGTTACTAAAAGTAATAATAGAATAAAGATCTAAAGCCTATTCAGAAGCTTAGAGAGAGTTTAGTTAGAGAAAAACATCAGGAGAAAAGTTAGAAAAGAAAAATAAGTTCAAGACCTAACTTCCTCTTAGAAGTAATCTTACATTTTTATCAGGCACATATATTTAGAGGAAATAGTCTAAAATTTTGGATAGGTACCCAACTGAAGAATGTAAGTGATAGTCTGACAGTCCCCAAAGATGCTATGTAGTGAATAGGCCCAATTCACTACTGCAGTTGAATGGAACATTATTTCACTGTTAGTCTGGATTGCCTGTCACTGAGAATAGAATCTGTATTTCTTTGAATTTCCCTATTCTGTATCCCTCCTGGAATTCTTAAGGTCAGTTAAGCACAGTAAATAATCTTCACTCAGCAAGCAACCCAAATCACCATCTTCCTGTTCGATGTAGCTAATAAATTCTAAGCAAACTCGAAACTCTTTGTGAAGCTTCCTAATGGATGCCTTCACTGGACTGAAGAGCTTTTGGAACAAAATAAAATAATCATCTAAAGTTGAATGTTTGGGGATCAAGGTTACTAGGTCAACACTAAATTTAAAACTAGTTTGAGAGACATTTTTTAATGGCACTTAGAAATTATGGCTAAAGGTCAGGCCGCTACATGCCATGTTGCTCAGAGCCTTTGATGCTAAAGGTCTACGACTGACTTATGTGTAAGATATATTTTTTAAAACATTAACTGTGATTTAAAGTAGCAAGAGACAGTGTTCAGGCCAGGGAAAATAAAAGTCCCTCTCCCCGGTTTTTTGGTTGAAGCGGTTTGAGCTTAGTAATTTTATTGAACCTGAAAAAAATTATTAATAGCTGCCTTCACAAAGGGGCACAGGGAAGCTTTCCTCTGTCAATTCCTGCTTAGGAGTTGCTGAGATGTTTTGTGACTGTAAGGAAACTGTGGATGAAATCCATACCAATTAGAGATCTTGTGTGTTTGGAACCATTTAAAAATGCTGTGTGGGGCTCAAAGGAGTTAGCGAAGGCTGCTGCAGTACAGCTACATTATTAATCTCCAGAGAGAATAGATACCAGATGTTCATGCTGCCCAAAGGACACCTCAGTGTTCTTGACAATTTTTAGTCATGTTGTCCTTTCACAGATGCCAATGCCTGAAATCCTTACAGGTGACAAGGCTATGTGGCTTCTACATATGAGATTATTAGTAATCAGTTTGAGGAAATGCACTATTGATAGGCAGGAAAATTATCATATTAAGTTTGATATTTGTAAAAAATTGCCTAAAACAAAATAGTAGAAACTCATCATCTTTTTTTTTTCTGATCAGCATAGTGATAGGCAGGTCCACATTAAGTAATAATCCTTTAATTCAGTCCAATTTTGTTGTTAAATAATGAATTTGTGCTGATATTTTCTTTATTAATTCATTCAACAGATATTTCTATGAGCTATGTGTTGAGGATATAATAGTAAAGAAAGCAGTCATATTCACATGGAGCTTAGTAGAAGAAGTAAACAGTAATCAAAAATTACCCACACAAAAATAGTCACAAACCATGAAACATGCTTTGAAGAAAAAGTACTGGGTGCTGTGAACATCTTTGACAGTGAAACTTGACCTAGAATTAAAGCTCTGGATTCATTTATTCATCCATATTTAGTGAGTACCTACTACTGTGCCAGAAAAGCAGGACAGATTGCCATAGTCATTTAAAACTCAAACTCATAACTTTCAGTTTGGTAGACCAAAAGATATTAGGAGCAAAACAATAACAGACAACTTGAAAAATAAAGATAAAACAATTCTGGGCATGGAATTCTATTTTAGTCTTTTAGCCTTTCTTCAAATACAACTTCTGTTCAGAAAGCTAAGGAGCAGTTGAGTAGTGCTTAAGATTTTTTAGCATGTCTAAATATTTTTCATATCACTTATTTTATTGCAAAAACTCCATAAAAAAGTAATAGTGTAAGATATTAAACACCTTAGAAAAACAGAAAGGTGGAATCAGTAGGAGGGACCCCAAGAACCCAAATATTTTAGCACAAATGTCATTATGCTCTCCACTAGCCATCAACCTGACTTACCTTCCTTCCCTGCCAGGCTTTGTAAAGAGCAGTCTGTTCACTTTCTCCACTTCACATATGCTGTTCAGCCCAACAGAGTTCAGCTTCTGTCATCATCACATCGAAATGTCTCTTCCTAAAGTTCCTCAGACCTCCTAATTATTGAGTTCAGCAGTCTCCTCTCAGATTTTACTTGACTGGTCCTTTCTGTAGATTCTGTCACTACTGTCTGCCCTCCAGCCTTGAACAGTTTTCGCTTTATTATCTAACTTTGTCTTGGTGCCCTTGTCCTCCTCCTGTTTTCTGGAACACCTTCTTCTATTTTCCTTTGCTGACTCATTCTTCAGCTCACCGTTTAAATATCTGTATGGTTCTCCACGGCCACCCTATTCTCCTTCCAAACCTCATTCTAGTCTCACTGTCTTCTGTGCTCTGCAGGCTTTCACATCTGTGTCTTTAGCCAGGGTCTCACTTCTGAGCCCACATATTTCTCTGCCTCCTAGGTAGTTTCACACTAGACTGATTTTGTTATTTTCCCTGAAAACATGCATGATGGGCATGATCCAACTGGTCATACAAGCTGGAAATCTAATCATAATCTGACCCTGCCCTTCTCCTTCACTCCCCCACAGGTACCCCAGCCACCACAATCAGAACTGTGCTCTCTCAGTCTCTCTATAATCGCTCTCCTGATCCCCAATCCCATTGCAATCGTCTTCATTTAGAACTTCTGTTCCTGTACATAGTCTTCTTCTGGGAGACCTGCTTTCATCTTCCCTTTTATCCCTCACCCTCCAGCCTGCTTCCAGAGCCATCTTCCTAAAACACAAATCTGATCGTGTAGTCTTTATGTGATTCCCCATCATCGTGCCATTCAAAGTGTCCCAGCAACAGTGCCACTGCCATTTAGAGCTATTGGGTTACTTGACAACAAGACAGAAAAGCAAGGTAACTAGTAACCAAAATAAAATTCATGTTTGAACAGTACTTTGTGTGCATATGTGCATGCACACTCAGCATGTCTGACTCTTTATGACCCCATGGACTATAGCCTGCCAGCCTCCTCTGTCCATGGAATTTTCTAGGCAAGAATACTGGTGTAGATTGCCATTTCCTTCTCCAGGGGATCTTCCTGACCCAGGGATCAAACTCATGTCTCTTATGTCTCCTGCATTAGCAGGTTGGTTCTTTACCAGCTGAGCTATAGTACATTGTGTCTACATTTTATTAGCATTATTTATATTCATGGGGTTCCCTGGTGGCTCACACGGTAAAGAATCTGCTAACAATGCCAGAGACCTGGGTTTGATCCCTAGGTTAGGAAGATCCCCTGGAGAAGGAAATGGTTACCCACTCTAGTGTCCTTGCCTGGAGAACCCCATGGACAGAGGAGCCTGGCAGGCTACAGTCCCTGGGGTCACAATGAGTCAGACATGACTAAGCAACTAACATTTTCACTTTCATTTATCATTATCTTCATTGATTTTTAGAATCTATAGATTGATTCTAATTTTATATATATTCTAAACTCCTTGCTTTAAGTATCATTTTGCTTGAGGTCCCACTCATTAAAGCTGAATAAAGCATAGGGAAAATGTTGGCCAAAACCGATGGTTTTATTTTTGTCATACTTACTATTAAAACCATTTACTTGAGAGTTTGCCACTTGAGAGTTTGCCTCTTGAGACTATTGCTTGTTTACAATAATGAAATCATGTCATCGGCATATGGGGGATGCTTGTCCTTAAATTTGCTATGGCAGGAGGGCCAAAACACAAGAAATTCTCAAACCACATTAAGCAAATATAAAGTTGAAAAGTAGTCTAAGAAATTTCTTTCCACTGAACTGGTCAGGGAAGAGACTATCCTGCCTGCCTGATTCTAAACCCAGAGGGCACTGCAGAGGTCATGAAGTAAGTGCTAATCTCATCTAGTTAGCCCATAATCACATTTTAGCCAGAGTCAAATCTGAACCAGTTAAAGCTGCTAAACCTTACATTAATTTTGGTATTTTTTTACCAGTAAGGTAAAAAATAATATAATTGTGATTAGTGGAAAAAATTATAATGCCTGGAATCTGTTGCTTCTTTCCATAAACTATTAGATCAAGACACTAAAATCTGCAGTCTATTAAAAAGAATCTCAGCTTCTTGATGATAGACTGAGCATTTGTTATTCAGTCGCTAAGTCACGTCTGACTCTTTCCTACCCCTTGGACTGTAGCATGCCAGGTTTCCCTGTCCTTCACTATCTCTCAGAGTTTGCTGAAACTCATGTCCATTGAGTCAGTGATGCCATCCAACCATCTCATCCTCTGTCACCCACTTCTCCTCCTACCCTCAATCTTTCTCAGCATCAGGACCGTTTCCAATGGGTCAGCTCTTCACATCAGGTGGCCAAAGGATTGGAGCTTCAGCTTCAATCCTTCCAGTGAATATTCAAGGTTGATTTCCTTTAGGATTGAATGGTTTGATCTCCTTGCTGTCCAAGGGACTCTCAAGAGTCTTCTCCAGCACCACAGTTTGAAAGCATCAGTTCTTTGGCACTCAGCCTTCTTTATGGTCCAACTCTCACATCCGTACATGACTACTGGAAAAACCATTGCTCTGACTATATGGACCTTTGTTGGCAAAATGATGTTTCTGCTTTTTAATATGCTGTCTAGGTTGGTCATAGCTTTTCTTCCAAGGAGCAAGCATCTTTTAATTACACGGCTCCAGTCACTATCTGCAGTGATTTTGTTTATTAAAAAGAATCTCAGCCTCTTGTTCATGATGATAGACTGAACATACAAGTTTGTTTTCCTGTCTCCCAAGAAACCTCTTTAAAGTGACAATTTTAAAAAACAGAAGAAAGAGGAGGAGAAGAGGGAGGAGAAGTTAAATAGGAAAAGAAACCTGTTGCAAAGAGAGTTAGATTGGGGGTGGGGGAGTAAGGGGATCTTGAGCAGACAAGAAATTATAACCAATTTTCCCAAGGGGAAAAAAAATGGGAGGAAATGCATTAATGGGTATGGTTGATTAAAGAAAGATACAACCCAGAATGTGTGCTAGGGTTGTTTTGAGATGCCCGGCAGAATTATCAAGGGGCAAACGGGACTGACAACAAGGTGTTGAATTGAAAGTCTAAAGAACAGCTAGACCAGCTTCACATCTTCCCTGCTTTCATATTTAGACTGACAGATCATCAGTTAGTCACATGGAAAAAGAGAAAACCTGGAAGAGTCCTCTCTTCAGATATTAAACAGCCTGTCTGGGAGAATTGGTGCTGTTGTTGAGGTGTTGTGCTCCAAAATGAATCATTCTTCAGTCAGCTATTCAAGGGAACCCTAGGACTAACACATTCTTGGGCATCAGCAAATGATAGCCGTGTTCACAGAGCTCCCACTCAGCTTTTCTATTCAGAGTTAAGACTAGTAAGGAAACAAACCTGTAGTGTACCTGAAAGCAGAGGACCTTGCATAGTACAGCTGCAGAAGATAACTGACCCAGACCTCCATTCTCACAGAGAAATGGCCAAAGATCACCATCGATATACCAAGAAAACCAAGAGCATGAAAGACAAAAGCCAAGATAGAGAGAACAATTACCCTAGACAAAGCAGAGACATTTTAGAGAATAATAGAAAAGCTAAAATAAAACAACCCACTAATTTATATTATCAGGGATATTTGAAATACTTCATATATAAAAATAAGATGATGCTGTTAAAAAAAAAACCACACAAAATGTAAAAACAAACAAAATAACTGGAGGCCAGGAAAATGGGAAAAAATAATCTGCCAGAAGGTACCTATGATTTGATGTCATTTATATAAATCATTCGGAGAAAGCAATGGCACCCCAGTCCAGTACTCTTGCCTGGAAAATCCCATGGGCAGAGGAGCCTGGTAGGCTGCAGTCCATGAGGTTGCTAGGAGTCAGACACAACTGAGCAACTTCACTTAGACTTTTCACTTTCATGCATTGGAGAAGGAAATGGCAACCCACTCCAGTGTTCTTGCCTGGAGAATCCCAGGAACGGGGGAGCCTGGTGGGCTGCCGTCTATGGGGTCGCACAGAGTCGGACACAACTGAAGCGACTTAGCAGCATATAAATCATTAAACATTTAGAACATTGTATATTGTTTATGGATATTACATTGCAGAAAATGAATCAGAATATTTGTTGGGGGGCTGCTCAGTGGCTCAGTTGTGTCTGACTCTTTGCAACCCCGTGGACTGTACCTGCCAGGCCCCTCTGTCCATGGAATTTTCCAGGCATGTATTTTCCAGGTACCAAGATGTATAGGAGTAGGGAAGAAGGTTGGAGGCAGATCTGGCTGTAATTGTAACATTTCATTTTGTTAGAAAAAGAGAAAAGTTGAGGCAAATTTTTTTATTATTATTATCTGTCAAATCTGGATAATATCTGTTAAATCATGGATGCCTATTATATTCTGTAAACTTTTGCATGTGTTTTAAATATTTGTAATTAAAAATTCAAAAATTGAAATGCTGAATTACAGAAAAATTTTGTACAATTGTATAATGAAAATCACAGTCTAAAAGAAAGAAGAAAACGTGACATGCCTTTTAACATGTAAAACGTTAAATGCAATGTAAAAACAGGAACATGTTTGATTTTAAGCATTCTGAGATTATGACAATTGGACCATCCAGAAGGAAAGATAATTCCACAACACTTCAGCCCTGCAGTAAGCAATACATGTATAGTCATAATAATATACAGGCTGCTTGCTTATTTTCAACTCTTAGGATTAATCTATAAAAGCATGGAAGACTTAATTAAGATTAGGCACTGGAAAGGCAAGAAAGAGTAGGTGGAGGGAGGATCAGAGCATTAAGGAGAACCAAACAGTATTAAGTTATAGGCTAGTCATGCATTCATTCAATCCTTACATAGCTTTTAAATAACATTCTTATGTTGAAGGCACTATTCTAAGTAATTGGCAATACGTGCTAAGTCACTTTGGAGAAGGCAATGGTACCCACTCCAGTACTCTTGCCTGGAAAATACCATGGACGGAGGCGCCTGGAAGGCTGCAGTCCATGGGGTCGCTGAGGGTCGGACACGACTGAGCGACTTCACTTTCACTTTTCACTTTCATTCATTGGAGAAGGAAATGGCAACCCACTCCAGTGTTCTTGCCTGGAGAATCCCAGGGACGGGGGAGCCTGGTGGGCTGCCGTCTATGGGGTCGCACAGAGTCGGACACGACTGAAGTGACTTAGCAGCTAAGTCACTTCAGTCGTGTCCGACTCTTTGGGACCCTATGGACTGTAGCCCACCAGGCTTCTCTGTCCATGGGAATGTCCAGGCAAGAACACTAGAAGCAGGCTGCTGTGCCCTTCTCCAGGGGATCTTCTCGACACAGGGATCAAACCCGTGTCTCCTGCACTGGCAGACAGGTTCTTTACCACTAGCGCCAGCTGGGAAGCCCAATTAGCAATACAGAGGTGAACAAACTCCCTGCCTTTATTCAATTTACATTCTAGTTCAAGAAGCAGACATTACCAAACAAAGTTTTAAAAGAATTATCAATAAAAGGAATGTAACTGTAAAAATTAGAAGGGGGAAGGAAGGGGAGATAGTGTAAATATGAATACTAAATCATAATTCACAAGAAAGAATCCATTTATAGTTCATAAACAGCACTGTTCAATGGTGAAATGTTTTCTATTTGTGGAAAATAAGGGTGGAACTATTCTATATCTGTATCTGTGTTGTCCAGGGTCATCACCATTAACTACATGTAACTGTTGAGAACTTGAACTGTGGTTAGTGTGACAAAGAAACTGAAATTTAAATTTTATTTTATTTTAATTAATTGTAATTTGACTTGTGACATGTTCCTGGCTACTACTGTATTGGACAGCACAGATTTAAAATGAAGGGATCAGATAGCATATGCATATTTTGTAGAAATAAATAGAAAGCCTGTTAAACATGATTGTCTACAAGGTGGGGAGAATTGAAAGGGAACATTTCACTGAGTCATCTTGCACTTTTGATCTTCTGCTACATGCCTGCATTTGGTTGATTAAACTTTTGGGTCTTTGAGGGGGAACAGAGAATCATCCTTTTAAAAATGTTATTCAAGTAATACCTGAAGTATCAACTGAAGTGAATAACTGGGCAAGAATCAGAGCTCTAAGCTTCAAACAATTTTTGTTATTAGGAGGTCTCCATAGACAGTTTTATTATTTGGCTTGAGATAGCTAATAAGGTAAGTATTGGTCAGTGAGGTTAATAGTTTCTGGTTTCAGAGAAACTAAAAGCTACAAGTTTTGAAATATGGTCCTAGAATTATAGAGCTGTGAGAATTGCTATCCGCAGAAAATTATATCTGCAGCTCTCCAACTTGTCTCACCAAAACCATGCTCAAATATATATCATCATTATTAAACCATCACTCAAGCCCAAGTGGCCTTATTTTTGCATTTGAAGATAACAAAATACTTGTCATTACATTTCAATTCAATGTATCCTTGGTCATGGGTAGTTTCTGCTGTGTTCTACTGATGGGTCATATAGCTAATTTACTGAGGTTTCTAATCTTATCTGGGGGTTGAGGGAGGGGGTAGGGGAAAGAGGAAACTGTATAGCCATCCTTGTTAAATTAAGAGTAAAGGAATGAGGGCCACTTTTTCTAGACATGGTACAGATGGAATTGGCTTCAGCTTGTTTATAATCTGTTGCTAGTTTTAACAACTTGTTTTGAAGATATTTGAGAGGAAGGAGGAAAAGGTTGGAAGAGAGAGCTAAGGAAGTTTTTCTCAGGGGGCAGTTGGAATGAAACATCTTAAATCTGTGAACAGTTCACTACTTTTGGAGAGCTGTATCACTACAAAATTCCAGGTTCAAGTAGACTTAAAGCAGCTTTGTTAAGTTACATTACGAGTCAGCAGGAATCATTCTTCCTACTGCAATCTAAAATAAATCCATTCTAGTGTAGGTGGTAGCAAGCACCAATGACCTACTGTCAATAAACTAGATCACTTACTCTTATATTTGAGATGTAAATGAACATATCCTGGATTTGCATCACATTATACCAGCATATACCATAGACACCAAGTTATATCTGCAGATTAATTTGGCCTGATGTTTGGATAAAATCGAAGGAGAACTGTCATATTCCAATTTGTCGGTATAAAGTGTAGTACTTGTAGTTACTTGCTATTGAGAAAGGAGGATTATTTATTGAATATAAGTTGTTCTTGATATTAACAGGCTAATATCTAAAAGGTACAGTTTATGGTCTTGGAAATAAAATGATAATCAGCCCATATCCAAATGCTTTGAATAGAAACAAAAGGATGTACTGGGGATAGGGTGAGTCAACTCTGTTTATACAGGTTTTCACATGACTTTTCTTTTTAAAAGTATATGGAATGCATCCAAAACAAATACTGTTTTGTTAGATGAGAAGACCAAAAGGGAAATCCTAGAGAAAGGAGGATGGATGATCTGTCTTTAATGTCAAAACTGACAAAAACACATCCCCCCCCCCTCTTTTGCTCAAGATAATTTTCTCAACAAGACCCAGATTGCTTCAGTCTTTGCCTATCACCCTTTGAAGCACTTTCCTTATTATTAGGAGTGGGGGCAGGGCTTCCTTTGAGGATTTTTACAGCAGTGAAGAGCTCCTCCCTTAAATACTTTCACATGATGAGGGATTCTGCTTTCAAAGTGCTGTCATCACTGTGGCTTCTCTGCCACAAGACGATTTATTCTTGGGTGAAGGTCCTTCTTAGTTTGATTGTCAATAGGACTTACCTTTCTGATGGATTCTCTTTCTATAGAGCTTGCTTGTTCTGAGAGAGGCAGCAAAAGGGCTCAACGTGCTCTTTTGTTCACCTTCCTGATGAAGTTGACCGGTGATTCTCTTTTGAAATATGTTCCATCATATACAGTTATAGACTTCAACGTGCCTCTCTGTCAGTCTCCACCAATTAAGATGTGGGTGACATGTCCAATGTTCCTGCTTGAAAGCTGTATTTCTTCTACAGTGCAAAGGGACACTGTGAGTTTGGGGATGTCTAGTGTCTCTTCCAGTGTTTAGATAGCACCATGGTAAATAACAAAAACTATTCAAGTGTCAACAGTGTTCCCAGAAACACTGAAGTCTTTTGAGAACCTGTACTCCATGTCACTCCAGATCACCCTGCTCAACTCTTAAATAGTCTTTTGGAAAATTCTATAAATATTTAATTCATGGAAGCAAAATGTATAGCTGTATGGTTTCATAGCTCATTTGAAAGCAGTTCTCTCCCCTCCCCAAAATCTTTAGTAGGCAGTGATTCACAATTATTAGAGGAAAATTGGAATGAATAAACCCCAAATAAAGCATATCGTTTTCTCCATATTATTGCCTAAAGGTGAGTTTTTAAGTCTTCCTGGCTGTTTTAGATAAATGAATAAAAATCTTACCTATATCCCAAACTAGATGAGATCATTTACATAATTACTCTTGGACTTTCCCTTTAAACAGTTTGGTCTTTAGAAGGTGTGGGAATTGGTATTGTCTAGCAGGGTACCCCGGAGAAGGCAATGGCACCCCACTCCAGCACCCTTGCCTGGAAAATCCCATGGACGGAGGAGCCTGGTGGGCTGCAGTCCATGGGGTTGCTAAGAGTTGGACAGGACTGAGCAACTTTACTTTCACTTTTCACTTTCATGCATTGGGAAAGGAAATGGCAACCCACTCCAGTGTTCTTGCCTGGAGAATCCCAGGGACGGGGGAGCCTTGTGGGCTGCCGTCTATGGGGTCACACAGAGTCGGACACCACTGAAGTGACTTAGCAGCAGCAGCAGCAGCAGGGTACCCATTCACTGTTCCCTTCCACCTAGCAGCTCTTAAGTGCAACAGTGTATCTATCAACTAATCCAGACTGGCAGTAAACATAATTCTTAAAACCTACAACTTCCTTCCTGCTAGAGTGTTTAAATGATTGACCTCTCAGCCCTTCACTGAGGAAGAAAGTGGAGCTTAAGTAGAGCGCCTAGACTAAATCAGCTGTAGATTAAGACAGATTCTAGTTTTGGCTTTGCCACTTTCTGCCTGAGTAAGGTTGGCAAATAACTATTCCTTCTGCTCCCCAACCCTCTCCCTGCACAACCCAGTAAAGTAAGTAACCTAGATGATCGTTATGTGTTTTTACCACCTTAAATAAATAATAAGGATATTTCACCTGGATAGAGAGGCTTAATTATAGAAATTGAGCCAAATTGGATAGTCCAGTGAGAAATTAGAACTGATATTCCTTAATCTGCTTTTGTAAAGGAATATGATTATGTTCTCTCCTCTTGTGGACTCTATGATGTTCTATAAATATTCATTCCACTTTCTTCTATAAGCCAAATTGAAAATCAGTTTAATATACATCTCACCTGTACCTCTGTACTGTATATCATGGGAAGCTCTGAATATACTGAAGTCAATTACCTTCAAAATGCTCACCACCTAAGCAGGGAGAAAGCATGAAAACAAATCACAAGTCTAGTGTGATGAGTAGAACAAGATAAGTATACACAAAACGCAGGGGTAAGCATGGGAAATACATATATATTTCCCTGGATCTATTTTAAATTCTAGAAATAGGAAAATGTGTGTGGTGGGGGAGGGTGGTAGCTTTATGGTAAATTTTTTAAAAAAACAAAACCTCCTGAATCTTTACCTGTTTACTGCTGAATCAAATATGTCTTCTCATAATATTATTTGCTATAAACTGTAATCAAACAAGACATGGAAGGTTTTCAACAAAAACCAGAATGTTCTCTTTCTTTTCATAGATAAATTATTTTTCAGTGTCTTAAAACATTGGGATTCCCTGGTGGTTAAGATGGTTGCGTCTGCCTGCAATGCAGGAGACCCGAGTTCAATCCCTGGGTTGGGAAGATCCCCTGGAGAAGGAAATGGCAACCCACTCCAGTATTCTTGCCTGGAAAATCCGATGGATGGAGGAGCCTGGCAGGCTACAGTCCATAGGGTTGCAAAGAGTTGGGCACGACTTCACTTTCACTGTAAAACATTACCACTAAGTTTCTCTTTAGTAGTTGTAGCCTGGCATGCTGCAGACATGGGGTCGCAAAGAGTCGGTCATGATTGAGCGACTGAACTGAACTGATTGGTGCTTCTGTCGTTAAACAAAGAAGAGCACTGAAATGTGTCAAGTAATCATTAAAAACCAAATAGTGTAGCCCAGAATATGCTGAGAGTCTCTCTGGAATTTCGAAAATGGGGAGAAATGAGTTTTCTTAAGGATACTGATGTTTCTTAGCATAATTAGGTTTCATGGATTATTAGCCTATATCTACTAATTAAGGTTTTCTTTGTGATTTGTAGCAATCTTGAATTAAAATCAAGGAATTGGAAAGTGTTTAAACTCCAGGTGTTAAATCTAGCACTATGAAAGCTGTACTGTTGCATGAGGGGAGTGCGGGGCAGGGAGCTTGGGGGAATTTAGTATAAAAACCTGGTCTGAGCTAATTTGTTTTGTTTGAGACTGGAAATCATATTGTTGAAATTTGCATTCTGTTTTCTTTCAATAGGTGTATTAACACAAAGTACTCTGCTTTCAAAGGGCTTCCTCCTTTCTACAAGAAAAATTTCGCTTCTGGAAAAGAATTGCGCAAGCAATTCAGCAACATTGCACCTCTTTCATCATTTTAGGAATACAGACTTCAGCTCAGTAACTCCAGACATATTTTCTGGAAACATGTAAAAACAAGCCCATAAGTACTGAACGTAAAACCTGGGTACACCCATAAACATGTGTACAATCTTAAGGTCTACTTACCACTGAGTTTTTTAAAGCTGTGTGTATATTTTAAAAATCACTAGAATAAATGAAAATTGGAACAAGATGCTGTTTGAGAGAAGGTGCTACCTGGAGATTCCTGAGGAATACTGCTCTGTAACTGTCCTATGAAGTGAGCACGCCTCTTGCCCATCAATAGATAGCACCTGTGCTTTCCAGACAACTTCCTGTTGTTCAGTCGCTAAGTCATGTCTGACTCTTTTTGAACCCATGGACTGCAGGATGCCAGGCTTCCCTGTCCTTCACTATCCTCCTGGAATTTGCTGAAACTCATGTCCATTGAGTTGGTGATGCCATCCAACCATCTTATCCTCTGTCGCCCCCTTCTCCTACTGCCTTCAGCATTTCCCAGGATTAGGGTCTTTTCCAATGACTTAGCTCTTCGCATCAGGTAGCCAAAGGATTGGCTTCAAAGCTTCAGCTTCAGCATCAGTCCTTCCAGTGATTATTCAGGGTTGATTTCCTTTTGGATTGACTGGTTTCATCTTGCTGTCCAAGGGACTCTCAAGAGTCTTCTCCTGAGAAATTATATTAAGATGGAAACAACAGAATTTAAAAAACATATATTCTAACTATCCAAGTGTTAGTTGCTCAGTTGTGTCCAACTCTTTGTGACCCCATGGATTGTAGCCCAGCAGACTCCTGTTCATGAAATTCTCCAGGCAAGAATACTGGAGTGGTTAAGTCATTCACTTCTCCAGGGGATCTTCCTGACCTAGGGATCAAATCTAGGTCTTCTGCGTTGCAGGCAGATTCTTTATCATCTGAGTCACCAGGGAAGCCCCTAACTATCCAAACTAAGTACTAAAAAAGTATGGTTCCTAAAGAAGTATGGAATAGTTAAGGTTAACAGCCAGACCAGGATTGTGTTTTGGAAAAAAAAAAAATCACACTGTAAAACTCATAGTGCTTCCAAGCTATGCCCAGTGACTCTGAAGATAAGAACAAGAAGTGGAAATGGTGAAAGAGAGCTTTGTAAGTTTGGGGATGTGCTCAAAACTACTGGGTGTTCTAAGAGAGTCTCACGAAACATAAATCTCAATGCACTGTAATCTGGATGTGAGGAAAAGGTTATTCTTAAAAAATAGTTGCATTTTTGCAAAATACTTTAACCTTCAGTCTTCAGCCTTTCTTTTCTCAGGTTGAAAAAATTAAGCATGATTCATATACTAAAGATTTCCTTTCTGTGCTTAGTATTCCTTTTAGAATTGCATTCTAACCCACGGTTGTATCTCTCTCTGTTTCGGTTCTTGTGTGTGCTCTGCCCCAGGTTGGCCTTCATTCCACGACGTGATCAATTCTGATGCGATCACATTCACAGATGACTTTTCCTATGGGATGCACAGGGTGGAGACCAGCTGCTCTCAGGTCAGTGTACCCCACCTAAAAACCCCAAATGTTGCTCATTCTGTTTTGCAAACACTTCCAAGACTCCTGGTTGTGCTAAATATAGTAACTAAGGCCAATTGACCCATCACAAAAGCGACAGACAAACACAATGAGGTCTCTGTCAAGTCCTATTGATATCTCAGTCTTGAGTTTAGCAAGTCCTATTAAATGTCAGTCATTGGCTTCAACACTAGTAAACAAAATCATTGGTAGGAAAAATTCTTCTCATTGACTCAATACAGTGGGGAATTGAATGAAGATTTCATTACGTGACTTCACGTGATCTGACATTTACTCTCTATGTGTGCTCATTGTTCAGTCATCATACCTCTAATGGTAACGATCCCAACACGGTCAACAAAGACCCCAGAAATGTCTCTCCTTGGATGGATGTGAGGAGGGAGGTTGGAGAACAGGAGTAGGAAGAGGAAGTTTAGTGGCAGGCTGTGCGAGGGCAGAGAGAGAACGTGTGAGAAAATTATTCCTTCTATAAGTCTCCTAGAAATAGGCCTATGCTCATTTCTAAGGATGTTCCTTTCACTCTCCTCTGACTGAATCAGTGCTGGATCTAAGGGGGAAATGAACATGTGTTGAGGAGGAGGGAAAAATATAGTTAATCTGTCATCAAGAAACTTGAACTTAAACCCAGAGACATGGCCAGAACCTTCTTGTACATAGAACTAGAGCAACTGCACATTCTAGTCCAGAGTAGGTCATCCTGCTCTACTTTGCTTTACATAAGTGAAATGGAAAGTCTGAGTGCTGTGGTACCGAAGCGCACTGATGCTAGAGTGCGTTGCTGGGGGCTGTCTCTTGTACAAATTAGAGGTGGAGGGGCACCGTCAGGCAGCTGTGAGGGCAGAGGGATTGCCACGTGAGCCTCCCTCAGCATTCTTCCACCTGCCCTTTAACCCTGTTCATCAGCCACAGGAGTTTTAGGGAGGAGGTGGCATATTTACTACCAAGTAGGGAGGAAGATTGGTTTGAACCTAACCATCTGATGAATTTCTATTTTATTTTATTTTTTTTAAAGTAAAGCTGGCAAGTGAACTGTATTCTAAGTATGAGGACCACTCTCTCCCTTGAAAAAGTAGGCTTTATATCTTATCTAAGTCACATTTTCAATTCACCCTCATTTCTCAGATCTGAGTCTACGTGAGAAAGTGGTACTTTTTGATTCTGGGTCTCACCCTCAGAGATTTCTAATTTAATTGGTCTGGGTGAGGTCTGAACATCAACATTCTTAAAAGCTCCCCAGGTAAATGCTCACAGTAACCTTCTGAGTAGATAATGTTTCTGTCTCTCTTACAGTGGAGGAAACTGAGGTACAAGATGTGCAGTTACACTTGTATAAATTTTCATAGATTGAACTGAGATTTGAGTGTGAGCATTTAGCTCCAGAGCTTTTTATGGTGCTCAAATGCATAGATAAGTAGATAGATACAAGCACCATAAAAAGTCATGTTGAAATAAGAAAAAAACAAATCCAATGATCCCCCAGCAGTTACTTCAATTCAGTTCTGGATTCAATTGAATGTTTATTTTCATAAGTTCCACAAAAGCAAATTGCAAATATCTACCCAGGAATCTAAAACATTTGACAAAAAAGTGAGATGGGGTGGTACATAGTCATTTATAACTTAGGTACATAGTCTTTAGTAAACCACCCTTAAGGCTAATGGTTGTGGGTGTTTTTTTTTTCCCTTTAGTTTTTTAAGCTGCCTTAAAGGCTGTTGTATGACTGCTCCTTTTCTTTTCACTCAGAACCTATTTTCAAACATTGAGTTCTATGAAAATTATATGAAAAGGGACAGAGAAAGTGGGGCATAAGATAGTAACTTTCCTTCAGGGCCTACTCTCTGAAGTCTTTGTGACTAATTCTTAAAATTCACAGTTGGAATACACTTCCTCATTTCTCTGTGCCAGCCACTGAGGTGACATCAGTAGGAGTCAAGATAAGACCCTTAGGAAGGTGTCTTGCAGGGACCAAAGAGAAACAAAACCACAAACTGTGCCCAAATTAGGCAACACTCATAACAGACGCCACACTAACCCGGGCAGAGCTCTCAGCCCTTGGTTAAAGGCCTAGTGACTGTTACTGTTCTTTGGGTACAGTTGGGTAAAGCACTAATACTCCTTTTCAGCCTCGTTTTCTACCACCTTTATTTCTCACGTAAGAAAGTGCATCTTGCTGACGATGCGTGATGTGTGTGTGGTCAGTCATGTCCAACTCTTTATGACCCCATAGACGGTAGCCAGGCTCCTCTGTCCATGGGATTGTCCCAGGCAAGAATACTGGAGTGGGTTACTATTTCCTCCTCCTGGGGATCTTCCAGACCCAGGGATCGAACTCATGTTTCTTTTGCTTCCTGCATTGGCAAGGGGATTCTTTACCACTGAGCCACCTGGAAACCCCAGAAAGTGCTTGACCCTTTCTTAAATAAAAGTCTTAAATTTACAGAAAAGAGCAAGATTCCCTTGCTCATTTCTTTCTTAAATGTGGAGAGAAAGGGAGGGAAATTTGTTCCATTAATGCATGTGCAAAAGTGCATGCTTTGGGAAGTAAGTGCCACATAGAAAATAATCAGGTTCCAGCCCCAAAGAGTATGTTTGCTGGAATCTTCCCCATGTGGACAGAGTGGGCCTGTCTGCCCCACTTTGGGCTAGGTCACTAAGCCGAAAGTGTGTATCTTGCCTTTCAGTTTCTTTGTCTTTTAATTTGTGCTTGACACAGAAATTTATTTTTCTTTTGTTTTACATTTTTCTTTAGTTTTCTCTTTTCTCTTTTCTCATTCATCCTTTTTATCTTGACATGGGGGGGTGGGGGAACTGATTTAATGGTTTCCATACTAGAGAACGGAGAAGGCAATGGCACCCCACTCCAGTACTCTTGCCTGGAAAATCCCATGGACGGAGGAGCCTGGTGGGCTGCAGTCCATGGGATTGCGAAGGGTCGGACACGACTGAGCGACTTCACTTTCACTTTTCACTTTCATGCATTGGAGAAGGAAATGGCAACCCACTCCAGTGTTCTTGCCTGGAGAATCCCAGGGACGGGGGAGCCTGGTGGGCTGCCGTCTATGGGGTCGCACAAAGTCAGACATGACTGAAGCGACTTAGCAGCAGCAGCAGCATACTAGAGAAACTGCTTGTATCTTACTTCCTGGTTTTTCATCCTTAATACTGTTTTTCACTATTGGTTTATCTTCTTTTACCTTTTATTCTTTCAGTTTATGTAGTCTTCTACTTGCAACTTATCCCTTTTTTTTTTTTTTTAACTTTTGGATGTTGACATGGTAACTTATCTAATTTGCTTCTCCTCTTAATAAAACTCTTGTGTTTTGAGTTTACATGGCTTGTCATTTCTCTGGACTGAATTGCATCAAAGGAGTTTGTGTTATGACGAATCTGTTAGTTGTTTTCAGTAGCTTAGAGACATTTTCAGCTGGACATGTTATGTGGAATGCTTCTTTCTTTATGGTAAAGATGGAGCATCTAAACAAAAGACCCTTTTACTGCCAACTTAACACCAATAAACTGAGCTTCTGTGGATAAAACCAGTAGATTCAACTTGCCTGCAAGGCAATATGGTGATTTTTTTGGTCTGTGGGTCTCTAATTCTTGCTTTAGTACTTAGAATTCTTCTTCCTCTTCTCCTTTTTTTCCCCTCCCCCATCCTCCTTACTCTTCTTCCTCTCTCCCTTCTTCATTGTTATATGAATCACACCATGCAGTTAAGCCTCATATTTGGGTGCGTGCATGCATGTTAAGTTGCTTCAGTAGTGTCTGACTCTTGGCGACCCTATAGACTGTAGCCCGCCAGGTCCCTCTGTCCTTGGGATTCTCCAACCAAGAAAACTAGAGTGGGTTGCTGTGCCCTTCTCCAGGGGAGTCTTCCTGACCCAGGGATTGAACCTGGGTCTCCTGAATTACAGGTAGATTCTTTACCGTCTGAGCCAGCAGCTGCTGTTGCTGCTGCTAAGTCGTTTCAGTCATGTCCGACTCTGTGCCACCCCATAGACGGCAGCCCACCAGGTTCCCCCAAAGCCCCCTATTTGGGTAGAAATGACGAACACATTGGGAGCCATGCCTCCCGCCTCTTTATACTACATTGTGGCTTTTCCATGTGTCCAGTGACATCTTAGGTTGTGATATTTTAGTAAAATTTTTATTGAGAAAGTTAAGATTTATTCAGTACAGTAACCACTTTCCAGAGAAATAATACAGTCAGGTTCTTCTAAAAGAATCTCTGTGCTTCTCAGTGATTTTTTAGAAGGACCTGATCTTTAAGTTAACAACACAGAAAATAAGCGAGGGTAGTAGAGCTTCTTTATTTCCTTCATCAGGATTCCTGCTTCTGAAGGAAACTGGTTATCCTTTATATTCTGATGTTCATTGCAACTATACCTGTTTTGTTTCACCAGTCTATCTACTAAGTTAAGGAATTATACTCCACTTATCTCTTCCAAAGTGGAACTTTATCTTAAATCTGCCCACTTTGGGATGGGCATAGGTAGGTATCTCCCCCCTGGCTGTAACAATTTCCTAACAATTCTCAGTTATAAAGAATTTTCCTCAATTTTATATAACTTACATTTTTAGCTAGTGATAAAAATATGTTGCTTCTAATTCAGTTTCACTGATGACTATCAATAATTGCTTGACAGCTTCTTCCTAAACCTCCAACCCCAGCCTGTTAAGCAACATTGTCAGGAATTTAAATTCAGTGGAAAGAGGTAAGATTTGCATGATATAAGCTGTAGTTCAGCAAGATAAGTCCCTCCTGGTAATACTTGGGGAATTCTTCCTTCTTTAGATCGAATTTCTACATCTGCAACAAATGGGAGACCAATAAATCACTGAACATTTTGTAATAATCTTTGAGGAAACCACCAGAACCCTGAGTTTACCCAAGCTGGACTCTGTTTATGACTGTAGCTATTACTGTTTGAATCTATAGTCGAGTCCCTTAGTTTGTTTTAGATCATTATTAATTTGTTCTAAGTCAGCCAAATCAACAGAAAGGTAAATATCCACCAACACAAAGTATTTTTCAAGAGTTGAGCAGTTTTGGGTAAAACTCCAAACCTTATTAATCTTCTGCAGATGACAACTCATATATTGCTGATGATTAAAGATACCCATGTGTTACAATAGGCTTTCAGACTCACAGCCCCGTCTCTCTTTTTCTTGATCTTTCAGTAAAATCATAATGCTAAACTGGTGACTTCACAATCCTTTCCTTGGCAAAAGATTAATATCACAAGCACAGAAGAAAAGAGCCCTACTTACACACAAGTGTCTTCAATAACGGTGGGAGAAAACAGGATACTACTGGCAAAGTCAATTGCTTTTCTTCTTAAAACTCTTTTCTCCTTCCCATCCTGCCCCATGCACCCAAGTGTAAAAGCCCGGCTTTGAAACCACTTCATCTTGTAGATCAAACACTTAAGAGAAAATGACAACAATAAAGCCTAAAACATCCTAGGAATAGCTGGGAGAAAACCCTCTAAGACAGTTGGAAATACATCAGTGCAGAAATATGTAACTGGGTTCAATGTACTATTTGTGTTTCTTATGCACACAATTGAGAATTGCAGTCAGATTTTAAGGAATTATGTTAAATTTGATGCCCAATCACTTTTTTTGGATGTAGGGGGTGGGGTGGGTGTCCTTTCCTTTTGTTCTCTGCAGGTTCTTTAGTTGCCAGTTTTTCTGAGTGAGAGGCTGAGGTGATAAAGGATTCCTGTGGGAATTTAAAATTTTTCTTTTGAACAATGCTTATCTCATGCTTCCTCAGAATGAGAGCTAGAATATTCTGTCATAGTTTGTATTTTACCTATAAATGAAAGAAATACATAACCACCTTCAAACAACTTTCAAAATGCACACCGAAGATTCTACCCTGAAATAAATCATTAACAGCAGGTTTCAGAGATTTCTTCATCGGGCAACCAGTTTGTTTCAGTTACAACCAGGTGTGCTGAGAGAGCCCAACACATTGCCAGTTGGCTGGGGCAGGGGAGGCCGAGCTCGCAGGCGGCTAAAGAAACAGTGCGTCACTGACAACTTTCATTCATCATCCCAGCCTTCCACCAGGGGTAGAAGGTGGAAAGAATGGGCTCCATGTGCGTTCCCCTCAGGGAGGAGCCTTCAGGGTTTGTGCACTTTTAAAAGAAATTGAGTACTAGTCTTTTGGACTGCAAGGAGATCAAACCAGTCAATCCTAAAGGAAATCAGTCCTGAATATTCATTGGAAGGACTGATGCTGAAGCTCCAATACTTTGGCCACGTGATGAGAAGATCCAACTCATTGGAAAAAACCCTGATGCTGGGAAAGATTGAAGGCAGAATGAAAAGGGGATGACAGAGGATGAAGATGTTTGGATGGCATCACTGACTCAATGGACATGAGTTTGAATAAGCTCCGGGAGTTGGTGATGGACAGGGAGGCCTGGCATGCTGCAGTCCATGGGGTCACAAAGAGTCAGACATGACTGCGCAATTGAACTGAGCTGAACGTTTATGGGAGACTGGGTGTTCCTGGGAGGAAGCAGAAATGGTACCGCGTGGTTAGGCTTCTTCCAGACAAATGGCCTTACAACTTTACAGGCAGCCAGATGGGCACGTATGTGGTGGCAGAGGTAGTTCAGTTTCTAAGTCATGTCCAACTCTTATGACCCCATGGACTGTAGCCCACCAAGCTCCTCTGTCTGTGGGATTTTCCCAGGCAAGAACACTGGAGTGGGTTGCCATTTCCTTCTCCAGGGGATCTTCCCTACCCAGGGATCTAACCCAGGTTTCCTGCATTGCAGGCAGAGTCTTTACAAACTCAACCACCAGGGAGGCTCATGTATGTGGTCGCACAGATATAAATGAACACCTTGCTCTTCCCTCCAGCTGGCTCAAACCGTAAAAAATCTGCCTGGAGTACAGGAGACCTGGGTTCAACCCCTGGGCTGGAAAGATCCTCTGGAGAAGGATATGGTGACCCACTCCAGTATTCTTGCCTGGAGAATCCCATGGCTAGAGGAGCCTGGTGGGCTGCAGTCCATGGGTTCCCAATAGTCGGACACGACTGGGCGACTACCACCACACTGTACTGCTCCTCCCTCACTTATGTGAGCCTGGAGTGAATCTTCCAGAACATCTTGTGCAAGCATGATGAAGCAATCACTCTTGTTTTTAGGGGACACACATCTTTTCTGAGGATTTCCCTACCCCATCCCATCGCCAACCCATACAGTTGTTTGAGAATGATTTTTGTTGCCTTTTCCCAATTATAATTTCTCCTCCTCATCTCCCTCCCATTTTCTCTTGCCTGGATTAGGGACATCTAGAGTCTGTATTTTTCTTACTGTTTAACCAAAAGACTAGTGTCAGATTTAGCAACGGAAACTGCAGGCTGATAACGAACTCAAATCCAATAGATTAAATTACTCTAATTTGGGGAATGAATGACTTGGGCACTAAATACTACAGAATAGCTTTAAGTATACCGTTGCTATGCTTTATTTTTGAAGTAAGATAAATAGAACCATTCGCTAAATATGCTTGAGATGATTAATAAAGGTACTATCATTTATTTTTGCCCAGATAACTGTATTCTCTCATTAAAAAAAAAAAATCATCTATCTGAGGCTTTTATGTGAAAACTCCACCTCTCAGATGCCAAGTGATCAAAGTGCTGGAGCTGCACGTGAGATCAGTAATTGTGCACACATACTGGTAACCGAGAGCACCGGTTCCTGTTGGCCTGCACACTGACTGTTTTGGCAGGCAGAAATAGGTGCTTTCCTGTGTCCATTGGGTAAGCATATGTATTTTCACTGGTGCATCTTAGCTGCTGATGCCTGAAAATTTGGCCTCAATTGTTTATAGAAAGGAAAAGCAATCTGAGCTGTCAGCCTTGATATTACCTAAACCTGCATAAAATGTGGAAAAATAATGCAAGATTTGTTTTTTAGGCCTGTTTCATATTTTCCAGGCAATAGATCAAATCAGTTCAGGGTTCATTTTTAGTTCTTTAATAAGCTGACACAGTATGTTGGCAGTAAAATAAGAATGCACTTTTAACATGGAAGTGCCATAGAGTCGAAGTTGCTATTTGTGCTCTTTATTAATAATAGCGAGCCCTCGAGAATGGAGCTTAGCGCTTTCAGTGGGGAAACTGAGAGTCTAGTACTTTCCGTTGTAATAAGCACCGTCCTTCACTTCTCTCTCATTGTCTCCGTTTGGTATGGAGGGACAGAAAACCCCATTCCCTTGTCAAGTCCTTCTTTCTTTCCCTGCAGTTTATAAGTGTTTTATACACCAAATAAGCAGTGAGAAGAATTAATAAATCATCTCTATGCCTCTTCTCGCATATTCTTCCCTAAATCTTGACTCCTCCATCTGCTGGAAATGTTCTTCCCTAGCTCTGCTTCTTCACTTCCTCCAGGTTCTTATCCCAGAGTTACCCTGGGAGAACTGCCGTTGACCGCCTCACCGGAATTGTCAGCTCCCAGTCTGACAGTCTGTATCACTTTCTTTCTGTCTTAGTTTCTGTGGGTTGGTTGGTTTGCTGTTTGTTTGCTCCTTAGTGTTTATTTCCACCTACTATGCTTACAGCTCCTTATTACCTTTGTGTTTTCTGTCTCTACCAGTGGAATGTAAATTCCATGAGGCCACTGCCTGTACCTCTGGAGTCTGGGACAGTACCTGGCATAAAGTAGGTGCTCCATAAATATTTGTGGAATGAATAAATGGGGATCACTTGCCCCAGGCTTTGATTTCTTTGTTACATGACAAACGATATGTTTTTGTAGCCTGTTTAAATGTGGCGCGCTAACGTCCTGGTGGGCTGCCGTATGGGGTCGCACAGAGTCGGACACGACTGAAGCAGCTTAACAGCAGCAACAGCAATATCTCCATACCCTTTACCCTGTCCCTGCTGAGAAGGGTGGGAGGTAGTAAATGTGACCTGTGCGCTTGTCTCCTGGAGCCGCACTCAGCAGCAGACTGGTGAGCCAGCCTATTTGGAGACACTTTCTCTGGGCTGGATTTCTCCTAAGCACCATCATAACCAACCATCCCTCCTTTTGCCTCTGTCTGGACTCTCCGCCTCTTTCTCCTTCCCCTCTGGGGATAGTCAGTAGCATGGATTGAGCTCGACAGCTTGTTCCTTCTCCACATGATCCAGTTCGTGCAGGAAAGCAACCCGCCTGGTACCCACATATCCGAGGCCAGAAAAAAGGATTGCGAGGACTAGTGACGTTTCCATTCGCCATGCTGCAGTCCTGGCGACCATAACATAAATCTGTTGCACCCTGCCATTGCTTTACTGGGTTCCAAGAACATCCAATGCTTTTCTGATGTTAAGTTTTACTGCCCATGAAGGCAAACAACACCTCCGTCATGGCCAGTTACACAGTCTTTTACAGTGGACTTCTGCATATCTGAAACCCACCCATCCAAAGCCAAAAGCAATGCCGGGGGCGGGGAGCGAGTGGAGTGGGTGGGTGGGAGGGGGTGGAGATTTTATTCTGCCATGTTTCTTACAAGGGGAGATCAAGGGTCAATTCAATTCATAAAATTACTGCAGTCATTTTTCAGCTGGCTGAGCGGCTTCACAGATCAAAAAATACAGTGGCTCCTAAATGATTTCTGATATGCACAATTCTAGTGTTTTTTATTCTCAGCATGTGGTGCAAAGCCTGCCAGAAACCATCTTTGTAGCTATTGACAGGCAGATTAGAAATCATCCACGATGGTTTCCATCATTTCTCTACAGGCCGGTCATCCATTTAAACCGCTGACTGCGAGTCCCCTCAAAGCCTGCGTTGTACACACTGCTGACCTACAGTTTGCTCTTCTGTTGCAGTGCGGTGCTCACCTTGGGCACATTTTCGACGACGGACCTCGTCCAACCGGCAAAAGATACTGCATAAACTCGGCATCCTTGTCTTTCAGCCCTGCAGAGAGCAGTGGCGCCCAGGGGGACAGCGCGGGGGTCAGCCCGGCCCCCAGTGACAAGACGGAGCTGTAGAGACGCGGCTGGAGGCGGCGACAGAAAAAACAAGTGTACTTAATGCACAGCTTATTAAAGCAAATCCCATAGCGTTTATCTCAGATCTATTTTTTCAAAACTAGAAGGGCAGTTTTATGCTATTGGTATTTTTCTTCTTGCTTAAACAGAGGCCCTGGCCATCCATGCATTTTGCTGTTGACTAGATGGGGAACTGCAGATGTTGAGTGAACTCAGAGATAGCTTCGTGAAACTTCTTTACAAGCCACTTACGTAGCATTTGGCATTATTTTCTTCGCCCACATAGCTTCCTTTGCTTTCTTTTATTCCACGCCCCCCCCCCCCCCCCCCCCCCCCCCCCCCCCCCCGCCCTTGCTTAAGAGGCAGAAGGTGCTCGGTCTTCAGACAAGAAAATTAAGGCCTGCTCTGCAAATTGGAGACCAGGGCTGAGGGGTGGTGGGGATGTTGAGACCTGCAAGACCCATGGCCTGGGGGCATTTGTGCAGATCCACCTAAGGTAAGGATGGAGTGATGTCTTAGGAGACTTCTCAGTTTTGTGGAAAGTTTGAGCTAAGGTCGTTTATTCTCACGGTGTGAAGGTCTAAAGTCTTTCCTTATGTTAAATTGTTGCCAGATCTGAGGGGGCGCCCTGAGTGTTGTGGCAGAGAAGTAAACATTACCTCATGGTTAGGCCTTTATTTTTATTTTTTCCTTGAAAACATCAGAATGTAAGATAACGGTAAAATGTTGAGCCCCATTTTGTCCAAAGTTCACAAAAGAAGAATGCCTGCCATTGCCTTTTGTAAGTCTGTTCCTCCACACCTAATACCAGCTGCAGCTGGAAGGGCATTTTGGTGACTTCCCCATGTAAAATAAAATATTGGGAACAACACACTTCATTAAGGCAACAGAATAAGAGCGAAAGCAGAGAAGGCTGAGGAGGAAGCCTGGGGGCTAGATGTCCAGAGCCTTGCAGTAGAGCTGACGACAAGTCTCCAGCAGAGCCTGGCAGCGGCAGGGGCGGGGACCTTGTGCGCGGGGCCAGGTGACCTCCTAGAGGATGTTGGGGCTTAAAATAGAAAGAGCCGGGAGCTCACGTCCCACCCTTGACACTAATCTGCTGTGAGACAAGGGACAAGCTATTTGTTCAGCCTCTCCATGCCTATTCTTTATGTATAAATGCGGACTTAGAATATTTGTAAAATAATCAACACTCTCAGGGGAAAATTACTGTATTGCTGTACAATTAAGATCAGTGTTGTAAAATTAAACTGATCTGGTTCTAATTGCCTCAAAGGCCGAAGCCCAGGCATTTGAAATGGAAAGAAGCAGAGAGGGGGTTGACTTAGCTGATTGGTATGGAAACAGTTGGGCCAAGAGCCAGAAATTTTTCTTTGCAGCAAGATGGCTGGTTTTACTCTAAGAAGCTTGGCTCGGCTCGGTTGCTGTATAACATTGAGTCTGGTGGGATGGATGTCATTGAACACAGTAAGGTTTTTATGGCTCTGAGCAATGGTGATATGCATTGGTATTGCCGCCAGGTGTGAAGGTACAGTATATGACTGATATATATTGTGTTTGTAGCCTTAGTGCTAAGCCCAAAGTATAGCTTTTAAAAAATAATATTTTGTATATTTTGGAAAGCTTATGAAAACTGACATCTTTCCTTATCAGCACCAAGACCAAAAATAAGAAACAGAAACACGTGACAATCTTAAAGAAATAATGAGAAACTAAAATGAAAAGTTGTGATCAATCCAAGTGTCAGTGCGGTCATGCCCACATCCTTCTATGTCTCTCCACACGCCACCTGCTGAGGCCCTGACCTCCTGTGATCTTCACTGTCACGCGGGCCACACCTTTGCCATTCCAGGCCCATTGTGCTCTTCCTCCCTTGGCTCCCAGATGTGGCACCTCAGGTCCTGGGGTCACTCTGGAGTTCACAGGTTTCACTCCCCTGAGACACTGAATTTAAAACCCTTGAAGCCTCAGCGTCTAGACTATCCTAGAAGTCTTTTCTGACCTCACAGGAAGAGTCCCAGCATTTCCCAGCAACCCAAGGACCCCTAAAGAAACAGGTCTCCCAGGAGATGTCCGTCCCTCGTGTGGTCCATTCTTTGGAGGCTCACACAGCACTTCTTGACTGGCTCCCTGCCTTACGTGGTGGCCTGCCCTGGGGTCTGCTGGACCCAAGCCACAGCATTGGGGTGGACAAGGAAGATAAACGAGGGGCTTCTCCCTCTTTACAGAGACTCTGGATTTTCATTGTTCCTCCAGTTTTATTGTAGGGCTTAACATTCCCCTCAAAAAGCTCATCTTCTAATGCTTGGTCTTTGTCTCAAGAAAAGCCAGTTTTCTTCTACCACATTTTCCAGCATCAACTTTAAGAAAAATGCAACCTCCATTGCAAAAAGAAAGTGGGGTGTACCTGTGGTTTAATTTCAGGTTGCTTTTGAGTTTAAGTGGTATCAAATTTCAGTATATTTCTGTCTTATGTTAAAGAAATATATTACTAAAATGTAAGTGAGCAATAATGTCAGCTGTCGAGCACTAGATTTATTTCTGCAGGATATGGAGTGCAATGAACTGAGTCAATATGGTGAGGTGTATGTGATCTGCAGGAGTTATACCATTTAACATAGGAAATGCATGGGACTTTCCCTCTCTGCACTCAGGCCCTCCCTATACCATTAGGAGATGCAGGTTTCTTTGCTGATGTGCAAAAAAGTTATGTCCATACACTTAGGTAGAATGGATCTGAGGTTGGCAACAATTCATATTGTACTAGGGGACATTTCTATGTGTTCAAACTTTTCACTTTATAGATAAATTTAAACTAAATGCAAATGGCATAGCAATTTGAAAGTCTCCCTGTTCATTGAATTGAATATGCCTTGCTTTAAAATATGGAATATGATGAAAGGGATTAGCATTTTTTCTGAAAGTCAAATACTACTTTTGCCTTAGACAGCTTTGTAATAATATTTCTCTAAGCAATTCAAAACTTTTGAAAAATGACATGAAATTTTCATTAAAAACCGTTTTCCTATGTTTATTGTATATGGAAATTATTCAATAAAATTTCTTTATAAAAATGTTTTCCTCTCTGATTCCTAAGTGAAAGTGAAGTGAAAGTGAAGTCGCTCAGTCGTGTCTGACTCTGATTCCTAAAGACTTCTCTTATTTTTATCATAGATGCATAGACCACCCATTGGAGCTTGCCACAGGCTGCTCTGTTTACCTCCGTACCCAGCTGATGTGTCTCTTTGTAGAGAGGGCCTTTATCTGGTGTGACCTTCATAAGCGGGCTCTGAGAGTAGGTTCTAGTCCACTCTCCATACGTCAGGCCCCAAGAGAGGCCTCCTGGGATCCAAAAGGTTGGAGAGAAGGGAAACATTTACAGGATTATTCTGCCTTCACCTCACCTCTGCAGAATCTTCAGCAGCTTATATGTATTTTTGGGCTTAAGATGTGGACTCGGGAAAGTTGCATCACGAGAACTCTATAGCTGAAAATGCAGGAATGACACCATGTCGATGCCTGGGCTTCTGTTAAAGAAATTGACAGGAGACTTACCCTGTCATCAAGGACTGGTTTCCAGGGAGATATGTTAGGGGTATTTCCCCACTGCTCGCAGATGATTCACCTTTAAATATCTCTAACAGAAGAGTTTTAGTATAGTATTATTTGTTATTAAAAGTTTTTAGTTTAATTTTTTGGTTCGTTGTGTTGATTTGTTCATTTTGAGAGGAGAATTGAGGTGATGAGGACTTTTTTCAGCCAGTTCTTTAAGAGTCATACTCCTGGGATCCTAAAATGCACAGGCCAGCAATTTCATGTAGTGTACCTGAGAACAGCGCTTCTCAGGTGTGGTCCTGAGAAGCGTGGTCCCCAGATGACAGCATCAGCATCACCTGGGAACTTGCTATAAATCTGAGTTTTCAGGCTTTCTCCCATGCTCACTGCATCAGAAATTCTGGTAGGGCCTTATCAATCTATGTTTTAGCAGCTGTCCTTGTTATTCTGGAGTTTGTTCAAGTTTAAGAACCACTGTCTTGGAACTTCCCATGAAAAAACATCATTTAGCATTAATTCTAAAGGCATTTCTATCTGACCCTCCAAAATGGCTTATTTTGTCATCACTGGTTATCTCCCTATAGAAGTGGGTCAAAGAGTTTTCCCAAAACTTCATGTCTTTCTGCTGTTCCTGTTCTTCACTGCTCATTTGTCTTGTTCTAGAAGACTAACTGGTTCTCATCAATCAGCGCCACCTTAGCTCTTGTTCACATATCTGAGTTAACCTTAGACTGCCCAGTGGTGCTCGCCGCTGCCTCTTTAGAACGTGGCAGGGTTCATCTCAGCAATCCCAAGAACTAGAGGACAGATGTCACTGCATAAATTTACATCATGACCGTTCCCATTTCTTTCATCATCACTTTTTTAATCCGTTAGAGGAGATTTTTACTAAAGGGCCATATACCCAAATTGTGACTCCTTTTTATCAGAAAACTGCCACTGTTATCCAGATCTTAACAATGAAATGATTTCTAGAAGATGCTGGTTAAAAAAAAAAGTCTTGGGACAGGCTTACCAGCATCCTGTAATGACTTCTTACCAGTGTTTATTGTGTATTACATAAGTGATAGAAATTTAACCATTTTAATGTGAGACCTGA
The DNA here is from genome assembly GCF_019923935.1 of Bubalus bubalis. Taxonomy (NCBI): domain Eukaryota; kingdom Metazoa; phylum Chordata; class Mammalia; order Artiodactyla; family Bovidae; genus Bubalus; species Bubalus bubalis. The sequence continues at coordinate 72,105,978 of NC_059160.1, forward strand.
AGAAATGCCACATAAAAGAATCGTCTGGAAAGAACTCTTCCTATCCAGTATCTCCCAGAGGCTAGCCTTGTCCTGGACCAACCTGGAAAGGGATTGGCTGAAGGTGATTATAGGTTCTAAACCAAGCTACTCTACAAATTCATCATGCAAGTAAGGGGCATTTATGGAACCATGATAGGATAAGGAGACTAGAGATTTAGGAACCAAATCAGATCCTCAGGCCTACCTGAGACTTACACTAATTTTTAGATTGGTTACGGAATCACACCATTGTCAAATTCTGGATGCTAGAGAACCTCATTTTTATTTCAAGGTTTGCAATTCCCCTCCCTGCAGGGTCACCACCACCACCATTCCCAGCAAACACACACTCACCCTTACCATCCAGGCTGGTCAGGAACCAGACAGATTTTCAGGAATGAACAGCAGGACAAGTCAGTAATTTTTAAGTACTTACCTCAGCACTGTTCTGAAAAGGTAAGGGAGTAGAAAGGTGTCAAAATAACTAGAAAGCAAAGTAAGAGAATGTTGCGAAGGCAGGGCTACCAGTGATAATCCTATCAGCTGGAAAGGCCTAGAGTCACTCACCTGGGCCCTAGTAAGTTTCCCACATACATCTCCCTTTTCCAAACCTGGCCAGACCCTTGTGGTTCTTATTATGGTTACAAGACACCCTCAGCAATAACCGCCTGGAAAGTTTGAAGCAAAAAGTGTATTATTTATTAGCCCTGGAGAATACCAGGCATGCCCCGGGACAGTAGAGAAAGAATGAGTGAGCACAGCCTGGGGTTCTGCTTTTATATTGGATTGAGGGTGGAACCCTAGGGCTTCATGGGCTCACTCTTTACTGATGAATTTAAAATGTAAGAGCTAGAATTTAAAGATGGGGAAAAAAAGAAAAAAACAAATGGCCCAAGTGGCCAGTTATCTAAATCAGTCAGGATCTCTAGAGCAAAGGAGCCTGGGTCGGGGCAAGGGGAGGGGGATGATGGAAGGGGTGGGGAGGAAGAGTTCCCCTGTCCTGGCTCTTCAGTCATGTGACTGCCAAAATGTTTATTCAACCCAGCCCTCTTTGAAGTGGATGCCTTGGCAATGGAAGCTTAAATCAGACATTTACGTTGCAAAAGAAAAGCCAACTGTCAGCGCTTATATTACAACCTACCCTGTGATTCCAGGCATTCTAGTCAACGGTGAGGACATTAAAGGCCTAGGTAGCTGATATGCGAAAAGTCAGGTGTAGGGCATGTTGTAAATAGAAATTGCACATGTAAATTATAGTAGCAAGAACTAGAATAATTATACAGGCAGTAGTGTGAAATCCTGTAGGTACCTGTTGCCCTAAACTTGAAAGGTCCAGTCCTGAAAATAGATCAGGGATCTCAGGAGCCCTGGAAATCTGTTCAAAGATTTGGTAAGATTGTGGAATATTTTAACATCTTGGGCCATCTGGTGTAAAAAAGTTTGAGCCTGTCCTGAGTTGGTGAAAGTGAAAGTCGCTCAGACACGTCTGACTCTTTGCAATCCCCTGGACTATAGTCCCTGGAATTCTCCAGGCCAGAATACTGGAGTGGGTAGCCTAGCCCTTCTCCAGCAGATCTTCCCGGCCCAGGAATTGAACTGGGGTCTCCTGCATTGCAGGTGGATTCTTTACCAAGTGAGCTATGAGAGAAGCCCGGAGTTGGTAGGTTGCTCCATATCTCATTGAACCAGGTCTCTGACTCCTGAGAATAGGTCAGGCTCCTCTGTCCATAGAATCTTCCAGGTAGGAATACTGGAGTGGGTAGCCATTCCCTTCTCTGGAGGATCTTCTCAACCTAGGGATCGAACCCAGATCTCCTGCATTGCAGACAGATTCTTTACCATGAGTCAACAGGGAAGCCCCTTTAAAAGCATACATTATCTCATAGAACAATTTTTCAATGTGGTGAAAGCCAAGTTTACTAAGAGACTCAAATATCTTTGGTTCCACTGTAGTAAGAGGTCAAAAGTAGGTAAACCTTAGACTTGGTTAGTAATTAACATTGTTTCAGTATTTTTTCTTATTTGGAAATGATCAAGACATTCAATGAATTCCCATCATTTCGTTTAACTTAGCAAAACTCTGAAGTTTCAAGTTACCAAAGAGATTTGGGAAGTTATTTTTAAGTAGAAATTCTATAAGACATGATTATTGCTAAAAAGTTGACCTACATTTTTATTTCAATTACATACATCTAAATTATTTTCTCCCAACAATGATGTTTAGACTCTTAAGGAACTTTCATTAGACAGATGGCCATTATACCCAGCTACATTTCTTGCTGACAAATTTTGTAATCATTGACATAAATTTGTTTGAATGGTAAACCCTGGTAGGACAAAAGTTGTTTATCCGAATTAAATTTAATGCTGATAACTCTAAAGATATACCTATCTTAATTAGAGCAAATTTAAACTAGAATTATTTATCAAAGATTACTCCAGATCATGTGAATTTGAAGAACATTTTGGTTAGTTTCTACATTACTGAGTTTTAGGAATACTCAATTCATAAGTGCCTATTTTTAAGCCAATTAAGTAGAGCTCTTTTACAAATTATGGGCTTCCCAGGTGGCATAGTGGTAACGACTCTGCCTGTCAGTGCAGGAGACACAGGAGACGTGTGTGGGTTTGATCCCTTGGTGGGGTCGCTCCCCTGGAGGAGGAAATGGCAACCCACTCGAGTATTCCTGCCTGCAGAATCCCGGGGACAGAGGAGCCTGGTGGGCTGAGTCCAAAGAGTCTCAAAGAGCTGGACATGACTGAGCACACACACACATATACACACACTTTTATAAATTAATTTTGGCAATGTCATCTGCAGGTAGAAAGAGAAAAAATCATATAAACATAACATACATCTGTAGACATACATAAACATGCAGACAGATACAGAGACCCTGTAACTTCTGTTCCAAGATTTTAGCCATGAATCATGTACAACAACATAAAACTCACTAGTTCATAAATAATAGTTGAATCCAAATTGGCAGAACAATTTAAGGTTACCTGCTTCAATGGCTAAAGTTTTTACTAATATTTGTGGAAAAGATTTTTAAGATTTATATTTGTCCTTGACAAGTTATCTTGAGGCTGTGGGCTAGGTTTGGGACAGAGAGCTTTTACAGCATTTTGTATTTTAAAAGGCTGATTACTCCTCGCACCAAACCTAGTCCACTTTGCTTGAGTCTCAGGTGATTGTGTGCAGAGTCGCAATTGCCTCCTGAGGTGTTTACATTTCAAAGACACAGTAAGCTCTATGTCTTCAAGAGACAAAGATCATAAATTTTCTCCTAGGAGCTTTACTGCCTTTGGATGCTGATGGCAGTCCCAATAAAATGCAGCAACTGCTGCCCTGTAATTAGAGTCCTTTGTAATAGTAATTCTCTGGACTCAAGGTCAAGGGGGACCCCTCCTGCAAGACCAGAAATGAAGAAGGGGATCATTTGGGTCAGTATGGCCAAGAAAATGATGAACCCATGGCGAGTGGGTGCTGTCGCTTCAGTCTTGTCCAGCTCTTTGCAACCTCATAGACTATAGCCTGCCAGGCTTCTCTGTCCATGGGATTCTCCAGGCAAGAATACTGGAGTGGGTTGCCACTGCCTTCCTCCAGGAGAGCTTCCCTACCCAGAAATGAAACCAGTGTCTTCTGCATTACACCGATTTTTTACCACTGAGCCAACAAAGGAAGCCCAGCGAACCCAATGGCTCATGCCAACTTTACTGTTTTCCATTAACTGTGAACTTTAACAATGATCACTGATGCAAGGATGGCCCAGCCCCAGGCCGTAAATATGCCAGTGAGGAGAGGAAAGACCCTGACACAGGTATCATGGCTCTAGGGCCTTGTCCTTGTCATTTCCCTCTTCCTTCTCACTAGAGGCTTCGATAGTCCTGTCAGCTTCTCCACAGGCACAGGGACACCTCGTGAGCCCTGGCTTCTAGTTCAAGCTCCTCCCCGCATCTCATGAGGCGCCCAGGGGAGGAGTGGACAACTAGGAAAGAATGGGGGAAAGCTTGCAGAGACCTTTGCAAGCTCCTTTGTGAGTGTCAGCTTGACTGGGAGCTCTGGAACCAGCTGGACAGCTTGTTCAGGTATTTTTATCTGAAAACGTGCAGTGAGCAGGTGCCACCAGTGGGGCTCCTTAGAAAAGTCACAGGCGATGAGGCAGCAGCGCGCGTCCTTGGTTTCTTGGTGAGGCTGCGTGTGCAGTGTGGTGACCACGCCCTCTGATGAGCCAGATGTGGCCTCCTTGCCTCCCCAGCAACTTTCCAGGATGTTCCAGAGCACAGGGCAGAGCCCCTGAGGCCTCGGCTGCTCCAGCTCAGAGCTGAAGAGTCGCTTTCTGCACTTAGGGTGCCCTCTCCCCCTTTTTTTAAGATTTTTTTTTAATATGTGTGGATCTTTTTAAAGTCTTTTATTGAATTTGTTGCAATATTGCTTCTGTTTTATGTTTTGGTTTTTTGGCCACCAGGCATGTGGGATCTTAGCTCCCCAACCGGGAATAGAACCCTTACCCCCTGCATTGGAAGATGAAGACTTAACCGCTGGATGCCAGGGAAGCCGCAGGGTGCCTTTCTGATCAAGATTTTCCTCTTCTCAGTCCTTAAAAGTGTGGCACTGAAGAGTGTCTGCTCATGCTTGTGGGAACTGGGCCATGTTGAAAGATGAAGATGAACACCCAGCCTGCTTTTCAGGGTGGCATTTGATGGTGGTCACAGCCAGGAACAGGATGCTTGGCAGGCATTGTTGTGAGTGAGGGTGTGGGGGTGGCAGTGTGCACGTGCCTGTCTAGAAGCAAGTGGGTAGTGGGGGCACCAAGGCCTTGTTGTTGTTCATAGTTCAGTCGCTCAGTCATGTCCGACTCTGCAACCCCATGGACTGCAGCACGCCAGGCTTCCTTGTCTTTCACCATCTCCCAGAGTTTTCTCAAACTCATGTCCATTGAGTTGGTGATGCCATCCAACATTTCATCCTCTGTCACCCCCTTCTCCTCCTGCCTTCAATCTTTCCCAGCATCAGGGTCTTTTCTAATGAGTTGGCTCTTCACATCAGGTGGCCAAAGGATTGGAGCTTTAGCTTCAGCATCAGTCCTTCCAATGAACATTCAGGAGATTTCCTTTAGGATTGATCTCCTTGCTGTCCAAGGGACTCTCAAGAGTCTTCTCCAGCACCATAGTTCCAAAGCATCAATTCTTCAGCGCTCAGCCTTCTTTATGGTCCAACTCTCACATCTGTACACAACTACTGGAAAAACCATAGCTTTGACTATGCGGACCTTTGTCAGCAGCCATGAGTAACAAACAGTTCAGAGCCCATTGCAAACAAATAAGAAAACCCACAGTAGCCAATTAGTTCCCCTCTCTCCTTCCTGCTGTCTGAAGAAAATTTTGCATTTCATTTGAGGTAGAATTTCTGATTCCAGCTTCCACTTCTTGGTTTTCTCCCATCACTTTAATCTTATGTGTTGGTACAGGAAACCTGGTGGCTCGGCTGGTAAAGAATCTGCCTGCAATGCGGGAGACCTGGGTTCGAAACCTGGGTTGGGAAGATCCCCTGGAGAAGGGAACAGCTACCCACTCCAGTATTCTGACCTGGAGAATTCCATGAATTGTATAGTCCATGGGGTTGCAAAGAGTTGGACACAACTGAGAGACTTTCACTTTCACAGGAATTCTCCTCTTCGCAGGTGGCTGCTCTTCACCAGGATGTCCCAATGCATGGCTCGAGGATTGAATCTGTATCCACTAGTACAACGTACAGAGTCTTCTCGGCCTCTGGAGTGTAATACCAGAGTCTCGGCATGTTGGTGTGCCCCAGCACTGAGCAACACTCACGAGGCTTCCACGGGTTTTTTGCATTTTTCAAGAAGCTGGTGTTCTCCAACCCTGGAGCCTCAGGGTTCTTAGGAGGTGCTGGCACTAGATGTTCACAACACTTGTATTTGTCCATTTAATTTTTTAGCAATATGGTATCAGGGACCATGATATCCCACTGGGTCATGGGGACAAAAAATTACAGCAGCGAGTAGAGCAGGGGCACAGAGACCATAGGCCTCTGAGGTATTTTTCCTCTGGTGGTGCCGTTCGTTTCCAGTTCCAAGACTGTTTCAGTCTTGTAGGTTAGGACAGTCTGGGAACAACCCACTGACTCAGCGGTTGCAGGAAGAGGTCTTCTGCCCTCCTTACTTACTGAAATTCTTTCCTCATGCCTTTAGTCCAGAGCTTCTTTTGGGGCAGTGACCATAGCCTTGTTATCCAACCACCTTCCTTAGCTCTCCTTGGTCTTAAGGCATGGAGGACAATAATGCACATTGGTGTTGAAGGTAGAGAGAGAGAGATAGAGAGCATGGCCTGGGATTCTGTTTTTCTTGGGGTTAAGGATGCAACCTTAGTGTTTGATGGGCTCTCTCTTTATTGGCAAGTTTAAAACATAACAGCTGGAATTTAAAACGTGGAAAAAGAGAAAAAGAGAAAGTGACCCAAGTGGCCAGTTATCTAAATCCACCAAGATGTCTAAAACAAAGGTGCTTCCTGATGGGGATTAGGGAGGTGCCTGTGTCCTGACTCCTCGTGTGGCTGCGTGTGTTTGTTTGAGATAGCCTTCCTTCAAGTACACTGGATGCCTTAGTGATTGAAGCTTCTGTCAGCACTTGCATTAGAAAAAGAAAAGCCACTGTCAGCGTTTACACTACAGAGAGGTAGAAGGGAGTCTTAAGAGTTAAGATGAGGTTGCCTGAAGCTTTATTCCCAAGGCCTTTGATCTCACCATGGGGCTTCTTTTTACCTTAAAGATATTAAGCAATTTCTATAAGTTCAGTTCAGTTCAGTTGCTCAGTTGTATCTGACTTTGTGACTCCATGGACTGCAGCACACCAGGCCTCCCTGTCCATCACCAACTCCCTGAGTTTACTCAAACTCATGTCCATCGAGTCAGTGATGCCATCCAACCATCTTATCCTCTGTTGTCCCCTTCTCCTCCCACCTTCAATCTTTCCCAGCGTCAGGGTCTTTTCCAATGAGTTGGTTCTTCACATCAGGTGGCCAGAGTATTGGAGTTTCAGCTTCAGCATCAGTCCTTCCAATGAATATTTAGGGCTGATTTCCTTTAGGATTGACTGTTTGGACCTCCTTGCAGTCTAAGGGACTCTCAAGAGTGTTCTCCAACACTCTTTGTGACCCTATGGACTGTAGACCACCAGGCTCCTCTGGTCATGGAATTCTCCATGCAAGAATACTGCAATGGGTTGCCATGCTCTCCTCCAGGAGATCTTCTCAACTCAGGGATCTAACCGATGTCTCTTGAGTCTCCTGCATTGGCAAGTGGGTTCTTTACCACTAGCGCCACCTGGGAAGCCCCTAACTTACACAACCAAGCTCAAATTGAAGTTCAAGTTTGTTCAAAAGCTTCCAAGGCTGTGCTCCCTACTCTGCACTGAACTGCCTCCACTGTAGACCCTGGCCACCTGGATAGTGTTCAGTTCAATAAGGCAGGTATTACACAAGGGTAAAAGTGTGGTTATATCATTTTTTATTTATTTTAAATTAATTGTAAAATTTGCCCTTCCAAAATATATTCTGCTGTGTGACTGCCTTATCTCAGAGAGAGCTAAATAACATTGTACACCTTAATTTTCTTTACACTTCAGTGATGGAAAATTTCTTTTTTTTTCCCCCTTAATAGTCCAAATCATATCTTTTACTACTTCAGAAAAAAAACCAAAACACTCTTTGGATCCATATGGGAAAAAAGGAAGAACACAGGTGATTTTAAAGATGCATTTGATCAAAATATTTCATTTCTGGCATCACTGATCCAGTTAATCTCTCCTCGTCTAGAAAGACGTGGAGCCCAGGATGGGGGAGTGGAGATGGGACTTCCTCACTGATGTCGCTCAGTCAGTGAGACTCTGCAGTTGGAGACTGAAGGAGGGGGACAGATTCCTGAGTGCTCTAACCACACCCAGAGCAGGTCTGCAGGGCATATGATGGACCTGTCCCAAGAACTGACGGAAACAAGAGGTTTGTTTCTGTTTGATTACAGTTCATGACAGATTGATAACTGCAAAGGCATTCAAACTTGGTGTTTCGCCACCCCCCCGCCCCCCACCTTTGCTTTAACACTACCACTTGTAAGGCGAGTCAGGCATCTGGTGTTTGTTAGATGGCTGCGTTGCATCATCCTGATGATTGCTGGGGAACATCTCTCAGCATTCGCGCGATTGGAGAGAAGACTGTGGGCCACAAAATGGCCTCATCCGGTTTACATCTTCATTATTGCGCGTCTCACATACCTGCTTACATCTGGAAAAAATCTCCAGGTAAACCTCTTGGGCTCTTTTTCTAAAGAGTAACTGTAATTATTAGGGCTATACCCAAATTCAACTTAGAATAGGTATGTGGCTGAACTTCAGCCAAAATCCTGTGCCTGTCGAAAAGAAATTTTCCTCTTTTTAACATCCAATTACATAGGAGGGGCCTTTTCCCCACACATGGCCAGTTGGGTTCCTGGTTCTCTATACCCAAAGTTTCAATTTATGCCCTGAGGGAAAAGGCAAGGAGATTTTAAGGAAAAAATTTAAAGATTTCTTCAAGTCTCCCACTGACATTTTTTTATTAGTATCAAATCCCAGAATCCTAATATGTATTGCCGGTCATGTCAAAATTTTGCAAATATCTTTTCCCCACTAGGTACTTTCACAGACTTTCTTACCAAGTAACATCATCACAAAAAAACCTTACTATTTTCCTGTTTCCTGCTTCTCCCCCTTGTACAGGATTCATCCACTCAACACATTTTGATTGAGCACTTGCTGGGGTACCAAGCCCTGTGCCAGGAAACCTAAAACTGAGTAAGATGTGATGCTTACAGTTAGTTGGAAAAACAGACATGCAGCTAATTACACATCATACTGGAATGTTGCATAAGGTGAAAGTGTGAATTAAACATTGTGAGAACTTCGCTGGGAGAAGAATGAATTGTGCCATTGAAAGGGATGTAACAGAGTGAGTGGCAGTCAAGGAAAACTTCATTTAGACATGAAACGTAAGCTGACTTTTGAAAAATATATGGCATTTCGCATAGATGAGAAGAAAACAAGGTCAACCAGAGAAACAAGAGGACATGAGACAATTAGTAAGGGACTTAAAGGAGCTCTGACTCTTTCATACAAGCTTCTGTTTCCACTGATAAGTAGTGGTCTTCCAAGATCATTTCATGATATGATTCTTTTTCATTTACCTCTCCTGTTCTTTTAAAAACATTTGTCATCGGTAAAAATTCATATATCCAAATGCTCATATATGGTATATAACACATATGATACATGATATGTGATATATGACCTATATGATATATCTGTTATGTATATGTATTGTTGTTGTCCAGTCACTTCATCATGTCCAACTTTTTGTGACCCCATGGACTGCAACACGCCACGCTTCCCTGTCCTTCACCGTCTCCTGGAGCTTGCTCAAACTCATGTCCTTTGAGTTTGTGAAATCATCCAACCATGAAATGTATATGTGTGTGTGTATATATATATATAATGTATCAAATGTATACATATATATTTATATATGGAGAGAGAAAACCACAAGGAAGAAGAGGAGGAAGAGAACAGTCCAGTGGCTAATACTCTGAGCTCCCAGTCTAAGGGCCAGGGTTCCATCCCTGATCAGTAAACTAGATCCAATATACAATAATTAAGAGTTCATATGCTGCCACTAAAGATCCCACACGCTGTAACTAAGACCCAGCATAGCCACATATATAAATAAATAAAAATAATATTTTTTTTAAAAACGGAGGAGTTCTTAAAAGAGATCTCGATTGTCATTTATACTGCTTCCATGCCCAGAGTGTGTAAAGAGGAAGCAGCCTCTGCGAAGTCTTTGTATCTGCTTCCACCTATGTTCTACTCCCCGTGCTTGGGGGCAGACCGTCATGAGCTCATCTGACCCACTACAGCACTTGTCAAAGTGGCTTCCTGTCTCCAGGCTCCTTCCCTTCCTTCCAGATGCCACAATGCAGCCGGTGATCTTTTGAAAGTGTAAATGTGGTCATCTGGCTGCATCCACTCTAGAATGCAGTGTCAACACACTGTAGTAACGCCTAAAAGAGCCCTTCACAGTCTGGCTACAAGCTGCCCCTTCCGTCTCCTCTCTCGCCTCCCCTCCCTCACTCCCACCCACAGCTACTGTCAACTTCTTGCCATTTTTGCGTGGCACTCATTTTCTGCCTGAAATATCCTTCCTGCCTTTTCTGAGTGGTAGACTTGAGTCATCATTCAAATCCAGGCATAGCATCTCTTTTATGAAGTCCATTCCCAATTTCCTCTCCTCCATTAGCATAAATGGATTCCCATTATCATTTGTCTGTGTCTTGATTCTTGAGTTCATCACATTGAATAATTGTCCCCTCACCAGATTTGGAGCTCCACTTGAGGACAGATGCTTTGGATAAATCATTTTAGTAGTTCCAATGCCTGGAACAAAAGATAGTTAGACTCACTCTAAGTGAAACAGATGGCTAAGTTCCTTTTTTATTTTTCTCTTCGATTTCTTTGCCTTTCCCCATCTTTTCTTCTAACACTCCTCCTAGGTCTGTCTTCTGGGCAATACTCATGTCACCAACCAAACCTCTTTCGTTATGATCCTGCTAGGGGCTAAATCTGACAGATAACAGCAACGGCCTACCCCATCCCCACAGAATTTATTAGAGGTTGACTTAGTGTTAAAATTCACTATCTCATCTGATCTTCTGAGAAAGAGAGAAGTCACAGATGAGAGGCTGAAGGTGTGTTTTCTTTGCCGACACCTTTAAAAAACACAAAAACGTATCTTTACCAATATTTAAAATCAGGAGATCTCACATAAAAACCCAGCATTTACTGTGCTTTTGAATAGAGGGACAAATGGCAATTCTGGGAAGCTGTCAGATAGTGCTGAGTCTCAGCTGAGTACTTGAAGTAAGCATGACATTTCCAGTTGGCCGCAAACCTTGCCGCTTCCTGCAAGCTCCCATTCATTGTCCTGTGTATATTGTTTTATTGTTTCTTATAGTAGACAAATGTGTTTTGAACCCCTGTCTCCTTCCAAATAGGAAAATAAAATATAGACTATGCAGGCAACATGACATTTTGTTTTCACTTACCTATCTCCTGTCTGGAGAAGGGAGTGGCAACTCACTCCAACATTCTTGCCTGGAAAATCCCATGGACAGAGGAGCCTGGTGGGCTAGAGTCTTGGGGTCGCAAAGAATCAGACATGACTGAGCGACCGAGCACAGCACAGTGCCTATCTCCCGCCTTGAAGTAGGTAATATTTTTATCTTTATTTTACAAATGAGGAAACTGAGGCAATGGAAGTTGAATAACTTCACCATGATTATACATCTAGGAAGCATCAGGGCATCAGGCCTGCATGTGTGCTAAGTCGCTTCAGTCATGTCCGACTCTTTGTGCCCCATGGACTGTAGGCTACCAGGCTCCTCTGCCCACGGGATTTTCCAGACAAGAATACTGGAGTGGGTTGCCACACACTCCTCCAGAGGATCTTCCTGACCCAGAGATCAAACCTGAGTCTCTTACATCTCCTGCATTGGCAAGCGGGTTCTTTACCACTATGGCCACCTGGGGAAGCCCGATTTGACTGCAAAATTCATCCTCTTAAACGGAGACTTTTTGATCCTGCAGTTCTACAAATAAAATTCTTGAGCTTTCACACCTAGTTTATACATTTATTTAAAAAAATTTATTTATTTATTTGGCTGCAATGGGACTTAGTCATGGCATGCAAACTCTTAGCTGTATCATGTGGGATCTAATTCCCTGATCAGGGATCAAACCTCCCCTGCATGGGGAGTGCAGAGTCTTAACCACTAAACCACCAGGGAAATACCTACATTTACTTTTAAATTATGTACATCCATCACTATAGTAATATAGTACACACATTCTAAAATACATACAAAGACAGAAAAATTTAACAGATGAGTTAAAAAAAAAATTAAACTCAAGTTTAAAAGTAATTTAAATGTTATTTTGAGGATACCAAAAATATTTTTGCCTTTAATAAAATATTAAGATTTTAAGTAAAATATTTAGGGATGGCAGCATGATTTGAATCCATCATTATTTTTGTTTTTGAAACAATGTTTGAAGGTCTGGATCTAAATTCAATTTATTTTAATACTAGCTTAAGTGATTGATATAACTGAAAACTACATTCCATGACATCCCAAAAGAAAGTTACATTGTGGGTTCACTTATGGGTCATGACACTTATTTTTTAAATCCTAACCACTTGTGTACAAAGATGTCTGTGGACTTTTGGTTACTGGATCTGCATATTCCCAGATGTCAATAAGGTGTTCTTGCAAATTATTCCGGAGAAGGCAATGGCGCCCCACTCCAGTACTCTTGCCTGGAAAATCCCATGGACGGAGGAGCCTGGAAGGCTGCAGTCCATGGGGTCGCTAGCAGTCGGACATGACTGAGTGACTTCACTTTCACTTTTCACTTTCATGCATTGGAGAAGAGAATGGCAACCCACTCCAGTGTTCTTGCCTGGAGAATCCCAGGGACAGGGGAGCCTGGTGGGCTGCCATCTATGGGGTCGCACAGAGTCGGACACGACTGAAGCGACTTAGCAGTAGCAGCAGCAGCAGCAAATTATTCATGTATTTTTAAAAATATTTAGCAAATGTAAAAATCCATTGTACAAGGTTGAAAGCAGGTTTTAAAATTCTGATCCTAAGTTTAAAAGCATTCAGATGTAAAAAATTCTTAGGATAAGACACATGCATCCTTCTTGGCAATAAAAATCACCCAGAAATGGAGATAGTTCCAAATACCCATTTTTATGATGCTCCCTCCAGAACCTGAATTTCTTTTAAAAAGCAGTTATTCATTGTTGAGATGTTATTTTTACATGAAAGGAATGGATTGAGTACACTTTTCAAAGATCATTGTCGGATAGCATACGACTAACAGGCATTTGTCATTACAAAAAATGTTGGAAAATTTGGAACTTAAAAAAACAAAACTCATCTTTAAGATGGATAACCCTTCCATGGAATGGCCAGCAAGTATAAAATATTTTCAGAGCTATTACCTATCTCACTGCAAGACATTTTAAAGATTGTCCATACTTACAGGATTTATTTTTATAAAATTAACCACATCAGGGACATACTGTAGCACTTCTGGCTTCAATCCCTTGTGAGAAGGTTTATTGATACATAAATAGTGAAGGGAAAGACATTCCGATGCAGTACTCTTTCTGGAATCTTCCCGTGGAATCCATTCTTTTTTTTTTTTTTAATTTGTTTGGCTGCACCAGGCCTTTGTTGCTGAGAGCAGGATCTTTAGTCGCAACATGTGAGTTCTAGTTCCCTGACCAGGAATCAAATCCAGCCTCCCATGAGCATTTGGAGCACACAGAGTCTTCACTACTGGACCACCAGAGAAGTCCCTAGTGGAGTCCATTCTTTTTGTCAGTACTCCATACTCTACTCAAAGCAGGTATGGCAGTGATGCTCACACTCACAGAGTCTACCATAACATTCAGTTCAGTTCAGTCGCTCAGCTGTGTCCGACTCTTTGCGACCTCATGAACTGCAGCACATCAGGCCTCCCTGTCCATCACCAACTCCTGGAGTTTACCCAAACTCATGTCGGTGATGCCATCCAGCCATCTCATCCTCTGTCATCCCCTTCTCCTCCTGACCCCAATCCTCCCAGCATCAGGGTCTTTTCAAATGAGTCAACTCTGCATGAGGTGGCCAAAGTATTGGAGTTTCAGCTTCAGCATCAATCCTTCCAAAGAACACCCAGGACTGATCTCCTTTAGGATGGACTGGTTGGATCTCCTTGCAGTCCAAGGGACTCTCAAGAGTCTCCTCCAACACCACAGTTCAAAAGCATCAATTCTTCAGTGCTCAGCTTTCTTTACAGTCCAACTCTCACATCCATACATGACCACTGGAAAAACCATAGTCTTGACTAGATGGACCTTTGTTGGCAAAGTAATGTCTCTGCTTTTGAATACGCTATCTAAGTTGGTCATAACTTACCTGCCAAGGAGTAAGTGTCTTTTAATTTCATGGCTACAGTCACCATCTGCAGTGATTTTGGAGCCCCCAAAAATAAAGTTGGCCACTGTTTCCACTCTTTCCCCATCTATTTGCCATGAAGAAATGGGACCAGATGCCATGATCTTCGTTTTCTGAATGTTGAGCTTTAAGCCAACTTTTTCACTCTCCTCTTTCACTTTCATCAAGAGGCTTTTTAGTTCCTCTTCACTTTCTGCCATAAGGGTGGTGTCATCTGCATATCTGAGGTTATTGATATTTCTCCTGGCAATCTTGATTCCAGCTTGTGCTTCTTCCAGCCCAGTGTTTCTCATGATATACTCTGCATATAAGTTAAATAACAATATACAGCCTTGACGTACTCCTTTTCCTATTTGGAACCAGTCTGTTGTTCCATGTCCAGTTCTAACTGTAGCTTCCTGACCTGCATATAGGTTTCTCAAGAGGCAGGTCAGGTGGTCTGGTATTCCCATCTCTTTCAGAATTTTCCACAGTTTATTGTGATCCACACAGTCCAAGGCTTTGGCATAGTCAATAAAGCAGAAATAGATGTTTTTCTGGAACTCTCTTGCTTTTTTGATGATCCAATGGATGTTGACAATTTGATCTCTGGTTCCTCTGCCTTTTCTAAAACCAGCTTGAACATCTGGAAGTTCACAGTTCATGTATTGCTAAAGCCTAGCTTGGAGAATTTTGAGCATTACTTTACTAGTGTGTGAGATGAGTCCAATTGTGCGGTAGTTTGAGCATTCTTTGTCAGTGCCTTTCTTTGGGATGTGGGCTTCCCTGGTAGCTTGGATGGTGAAACGTCTGCCTACAATGCGGGAGACCTGGGTTTGATCCCTGGGTCGGGAAGATCCCCTGAAGAAGGAAATGGCAACCCCCTCCAGTATTCATGCCTGGAAAATCCCATGGACTGAGGAGCCTGGTGGGCTACAGTCCATGGGGTCACACGACTGAACGACTTCTTCTTCTTCTTTGGGATTGGAATGAAATCTGACCTTTTCCAGTCCTGTGGCCACTGCTGAGTTTTCCAAATTTGCTGGCATATTGAGCGCAGCACTTTCACAGCATCATCTTTCAGGATTTGAAATAGCTCAACTGGAATTCCATCACCTCCACTAGCTTTGTTTGTAGTAATGCTTTCTAAGGCCCACTTGACTTCACATTCCAGGATGTCTGGCTCTAGGTGAGTGATTACACCATTGTGATTATCTGGGTCATGAAGATCTTTTTTGTACAGTTCTTCTGTGTATTCTTGCCTCCTCTTCTTAATACCTTCTGCTTCTGTTAGGTCCATACCATTTCTGTCCTTTATCGAGCCCATCTTTGCATGAAATTTTCCCTTGGTATCTCTAATTTTTTTGAAGAGATCTCTAGTCTTTCCCATTCTGTTGTTTTCCTCTATTTCTTTGCACTGATCGCTGAGGAAGGCTTTCTTATTTCTCCTTGCTATTCTTTGGAACTCTGCATTCAAATGGGAATATCTTTCCTTTTCTTCTTTGCTTTTCACTTCTCTTCTTTTCACAGCTATTTGAAAGCCTCCTCAGATAGCCATTTTGCTTTTTTGCATTTCTTTTCCATGGGGATGGTCTTGATCCCTGTCTCCTGTACAATGTCAGGAACCTCCATCCATAGTTCATCAGGCACTCTATCAGGTCTAGTCCCTTAAATCTATTTCTCACTTCCACTGTATAATCATAAGGGATTTGATTTAGGTCATACCTGAATGGTCTAGTGGTTTTCCCTACTTTCTTCAATTTAAGTCTGAATTTGGCAATAAGGAGTTCCTGATCTGAGTCACAGTCAGCTCCTGTCTTGTTTTTGCTGACTCTATAGAGCTTCTCCATCTTTGGCTGCAAAGAATATAATCAATCTGATTTCAGTGTTGACCGTCTGGTGATGTCCATGTGTAGAGTCTTCTCTTGTGTTGTTGGAAGAGGGTGTTTGCTATGACCAGTGCGTTCTCTTGGCAAACTCTATTAGCCTTTGTCCTGCTTCATTCCATACTCCAAGGCCAAATTTGCCTGTTACTCCAGGTGTTTCTTGACTTCCTACTTTTGCATTCCAGTCCCCTATAATGAAAAGGACATCATTTTTGGATGTTAGTTCTAAAAGGTCTTGTAGGTCTTCATAGAACCGTTCAACGTCAGCTTCTTCAGCGTTACTGGTTGGGGCATAGACTTGGATTATTGTGATATTGAATGGTTTGCCTTGGAAATGAACAGAGATCATTCTGTTGTTTTTGAAATTGCATCCAAGTGCTGCAACCATAACATTATGTTTATTAAATCAGTTATATCCATCTTTCCTTTTTGGACTCCCAAGACAGTAGTTCTCCATTATTGAAACAAAATCTAGCAAACACCATAAGCTGAGACATGACTGAGACTTTTACTGCAGTAAAAGTATTCTATTTTTTTTTTTTACTACAAAGTAAACTACAAAAACTAGGTAGTTTGTCTAATGACTTTTGTTTCTTCACATTTTCAACGTATTCTCTCTGCATCTTCCAATGACATTTTTCTTTCTGTAAATATATTTTAGTTTGTTACCATCTTCTTTTCATATTACTTTGGGTACTTTCATCAAGGCAGGAAAAACAACTGGTGTGTGGCCTTTCATAGTTTACTAACACGAATCATTGCATCTACGGAAGATTGATAGTGTATTGAGTATTATGAGCTGCTAAACAGCACTGAAAAAAAATTGTAAAGTTTGCTTTCCTTTTCTGAGCATTTGGTAACTTCATGTTGAGCTCACTGTGATGGTCTCATACTATCAGCTGCTATTAACTCAAGACACCATATCCACCTAAAGCAAGTTCTCTGATAACCGCAGTGGGTGTAAACTGCTATTTCGTCTACTCAGCCTCATCAGCTCTCATTTTTTGCTGACTTCTTGATATATCTCATCTTTGCTTTTACCTCAAAATGTGGCTGACACAGAGCTCCAATCAGAATTGGCGTCTCTGTCATTTACTGGTGGTGTGTTTGGCATTACATTTTTATTATCTTCAGTCTGCCCTTTAGTTGCGGAAATTATCTGAAGGCACTTGTCAGTACTCCAAGGGCTCATTTCTTTACCTATGGATTATCCACAAATTTTCTAGTAGCACATGAGTGTGCCTCTAGGAACTCTAGAGGTGAAGACCCCCACACCCCCACCCCCCCGCCCATTTCCCCCTGACACTGTGTGTGACACGTGACCATCGATCCTATGAACCTAGTGAGGACACCAGCACCAGTCCCTCCATCAGATAGGTCGTCCTTACTTTCCGAGATAACGTGAGGCCACAGAAATCACTGAACAAATGGAAACCATGCAAATTGATCCTAATAACTAATTGGAAAATTCCAACTGTTCTATGACTCTCAAAAAGTTTGGTGAAAGTATTAAAAGCTCTTTTACAAGCTGTTATAAGTGTAGAGAAGAAAGGAAAAAAAGTAAAACAGATATTTATTGAGTACACATGCATGTGCCTGCTAAGTCACTTTAGTCGTGTCCAACTCTTTGCAACCCTATGGACTGTAGCCCACCAGGTTCCCATGTCCGTGGGATTCTTCAGGCAAGGGTACTGGAGTGAGTTGCCATGCCCTCCTCCAGGTTTCGAACCCGCATCTCTATGTCTCCTGCCTTAGCAGATGGGTTCTTTACCACTAGCACCATCTGGGAAGCCCCTGAAAGTTTCTCTTTCAGTAGTTGGAGTCGTTTGGTTAGCACTTGCCTCCTCGTTGTTTAACTTAAGACTCAGCATCTTTTCTGAGTCTTATGCCACATATCCATGGTCAACTAGAGGGCTGGCTAAGGATTGGCTGCTCTAACATGACCCTTCCTGGGACACCTTGGCTCTCCTGCATGCGTCTCTCATGTCTCTCCAATTGGTTGGCCTTGGCATGTTCTCCTGGTGGTGACAGGGGTTTAAGAGAAAAAGCAGAAATGTGCAGGTGCTTTTTCAAACTTCTGCTTGTGTCATTTGTTACTATTCCTTTGGCAAAAGCAAGTTACATGACCACAGCTAGAAGCAGTGTGAGCAGGCCTTACCAAAAGAAATGGATATAAGATAACACGAAAAATTCCAGCCACTAGTAGAGTGAGTCAGGACCAATAGAAGACACAGTACGTTCTGGCCATCCTGTTTTCTGGCCATCATCTTAAGAAAGTTGCTTAATACCCCTGAACCTTAATTACAGGCATACCTCATTTTATCTGGCTTTGCTTTATCATGCTTAGCAGATACTGCATTTTTTTCTCCACAAATTGAAGGTTTATGGCAATCGTGTGTTTATGGCAATTTACAGAAAATCTATAAGTGCCATTTTTCTACAGTATTTGTTCACTGTGTGTGTCTATGTCACATTTTGGTAATTCTCACAGTATTTCAAGCCCTCTCCCAGCAGAAAGACCATAACTCACTGAAGGCTCAGATGCTGGTTAGCATTTTTTAAGCAATAAGGTATTTTTAAATACCCTATTTAAGGTATTTAGTTTTTCTGGACATAATGCTATTGCACATTTAATAGACTACAGTATAGTATAAACACAGGTTTTATATGCACCAGGAAACCAAAAATTCTTGAGCTTCACTTTATTGTCATACTCATTTTATTGTGTTAGTCTAGAACCAAACGCACAATATCTCCAAGGTATATCTGTACTATATTGTGACTTAGCTTCTATATAATGTATTTTTTAAAATATTTTTCAAATTAAAGAAATATATGCACAAATTTAAAAAGTGAAACAGTGCCAAAGACATAGCAAAAAGAGCCCGTGACCCTTCCTCCTGTTGGATCCTATTCCACAGACAGTCAATTTTAATTCTGCTTGCTGTTTCTCCTGACATTGTATCCCTGTTTTGAAATAATATCCCATGTTGTGCATGTGTGTGTGGGCTAAGTCTCTTCAGTTGTATCCAACTCTTTGCAACTTCATGGACTGTAGCCCGTCAGGCTCCTCTGTCCATGGGATTCTCCAGGCGAGAATACTGGAGTGGGTTGTTATGCCCTCCTCCAGGGATATTCCATGCTGCCGTTAATTAATTAATTCTAGGCATCATCTATTGTTATATTAACTCTCTTACTTCCCTCTTCTTTCTCTCCTCATCCATCCAACATAGTTTTATCATGAGTTTTCGTGATAGCCCATTTAGGGTCTTCTTTATTATAACAATGAAAAGAATTATTTAGTGTTGAGCCAGGTAGTATACTATTATTGTATCTTTTTCTGTATGACTTGGTTTTCCTGGGAGTTAACCATTGTCTCGTGTGTTCACATGTTCATTTATGTCCTTTTTTCACTTAGACTCTAGTTAAGCCTTTCTACGTCTTCCAACTGCTTTGTAAAATGACTTTCAAAATAATGTTTGTCTCTCCCAAGAATGTCAGATAATATATAGTACATTTTAGTCCTAGAAATATCAATACTGGAGTCCACCACACACACAAACACCCACACACAAAGTATAGGCACATGCGCCTCTAGAATTCCCTGTACCAGTTGGGACTGCTTGCTCCCTCGATCTTCAGCACTGCTGATGCCCTAGATCCTTACTTTGTCATCATCCTGAAGATGCCCATCACCCTTTCCTTGTGTGGCATCCTTTGTCATTGAATCCCTTCATTTGTGTCCTTGTTTCAGTAGAGCAAATCTTCTCTGTATTCATATGAAAACATTAAACTTTTGAGTCATGGTATGTTTTGAAAATAGCTCTCTTCTGCTCTCACACTTTATTTGTATTTTGGCAGAGTCTAGACTTGCAGGGTGAGAGTCACTTTCTCTTTATATTTGGAGACATTGCTCTGTTGACTTCTGTATTCCAAAGTTTCTGTTGAGATATCCCATGGAGATTCTAATCTTTTGGATATGCGCTTTACCTCTAGAGTTTGAAAAAGATAATATGCCCCAGAGGGAGTCTTCTCCCACTCGTCTTTCTGGGAACTTGAGGGGGTCTTTTCAGCCTAGAATTGTGTGTCCTTGCACTCTAAGAGATTTTCTCATCATTCCTTTGCTTGTATCCTTTGTTGTGTCTCTGTGTTCATTTTTTATTTTTCCTTTCTTTTTTGTAATTTCTCTTAGAGGTTGCACTTCTTAGATTGATTTATTTTTCTTCTCTTTTCCATCACTTTTGTTCTCCTTTCTAGGAAATTTTCTTACATTTCTTTACAACCACTTTACTGAAAATTTTACCCTTCATATATTTCATTCCAAGAGCTCTTATTCTCTGGTTGCTTTTTTAAAATATAGCATCCTTTTCTTGTTGTTTTAAAAAAGCAATATCTTCTCATTTCTCTAAGAAAAATTACTGCTAATTTAAAAATACTTTTACTTCTCCACTCTATATATATTTCTTATACTGCCATTTCTTTGACCACAGTTTCTGGGAAAGGCTCTCAGCGCCCAAGGGACCTGGTGTCATTACACTGGGCTCATCCAGATAATCCAAGATAATCTCTCCATCTCAAGATCCTTAACCCTAATCACAACTGCCAAGTCCTGTTTGCCATGTAAGACAGTATATTCGCAGGTCCTGGAAATTAGGAGGTGGACATCTTTCGAGGAGGGACCATTATTCTGTCTACCACAATGTGCAAGAATTTCTCTAGGGCATATCCCTAGGAATGAAACTTCTGAATCTTAGTGTATGTGCATTTTCAATTTTATAAGAAGATGGCAAAATAATTTTCCAAAATAGTTATACCAATGTATACTTCCACCAGCAATATATAGAAATCCCTGTCCTCTTGTCAATGCTTTGTGTGATTGAACTTCTTCCTTTTTGCCAATCTGCTGCTGCTAAGTCACTTCAGTCGTGTTCAACTCTGTGCAACCCCATAGATGGCAGCCCACCAGGCTCCCTAGTCCCTGGGATTCTCCAGGCAAGAATACTGGAGTGGGTTGCCATTTCCTTCTCCAATGCATGAAAGTGAAAAGTGAAAGTGAAGTCGCTCAGTCATGTCCGACTCTTAGTGACCCCATGGACTGCAGCCCACCAGGCTCCTCCATCCATGGGATTTTCCAGGCAAGAGTACTAGAGTGGGGTGCCATTGCCTTCTCGTGTGTGTAAATCATCACAGGTTACATTTGAAGCTTCATCATTAATGATGATGCAGAGCCTCGTTTCTTATGTGATGGCCATGGGTTCCTCTGCCAGGAGAAACACTTAGCCATGAGGTTTGATCATTTTTCCCTTGGCTATTAAAAAAAAAATTTTACTTGTATTTTTCTGCATTTTAAATACTAATCTCTTTCTTATATGTGTGGCAATCTTCCTCCCAGTTTGTTGCTGATCTTTACACCTTCTTCATGGTGAATTTTATAATTTTTCTCTGGTGAGCAGTTATTATCAATTTTAATGTAGTCAGATTTATCAATCCTTTCTTCTGTTACAGACCCTGGTTGTTGGACTCTTCAATTAGTAGAAATTGATAAGAGGCCAGATGAGAAATTCAGACAAGGCACAAGGGATCAAAAACAAGTAACAGCTCACTTGCTCACTCCGTGAGGGGAGCAAGTTGCTCCCTTGAATGGGGTGAGCGTGGGGGCACCTGGTGGGTTGGGCCAGAGGAGGGGCAGCTTAGGTGGTCTGCAGCCACCCCCTTCCCTTGGGGAGCTGTGTGCAGGGATCACGTCCAGTATCCTGCTCCTGGCTCCTGAGAAGTGGCGGTTGGGTTTTGGCCTTTTTGTATCTTGTTATTCATAATTTGCCCCAACTGCACATGCAGGTAGTTATTTTCAGTTCCTTATCGTTTCTTTGTGTGCTGTTGTATTCTGAAGCTGAAAGGAGACATTGTTCAGGTGTGAGCATGGTCTTAGCCCGTCTCTCTTCCATGTCAACACTTTTTTTTTCTTTTCTTACTTTACTGTATTGATAAGAATGCCAAGTACAGAACTGAACTTCATAGTGTTAGAGAAATTTTCATCTTGATCCTGATTTAAAAGTAAATGATTCCTACTTTTCATCTCTAAGAGTGCTACTGTTGTAGGTTTTGGTGATTATCAAGTTAAGCATATTCTCTTCTGTTTGCTACCAGTTTTTATCATGAATTGGTGCTGAAATGTATTCAATCCTTTTTCTGCATCTCTTAGAATTATAGTATCATTTTTGGTTTTAAATATACTCTTTTGGCAATTTACATGTATAGGATTTCCAACATTAAACCATTCTTTTGTTTCTAAGATAAACTCAGTTTGGCAGAATTGGTTCCTCAGTATTTTGGGTAAGGTTTTTGACCTCTGGGTTTATGTGTGAAAGTATCCTGTCATTTTTCCTGTTTATTCTGTCCTTAGCTGCTTTGGGCATTACAGTTTACAGATCTTATACAGTTAGGGTATTTCCAATTCTTTTCAATTTTTCCAGAAGAGTTTGTAATAGATTGGAATGATTTGTTCTGTGATAGTTTGGTAGAGTTCACCTGTAATAACATTTGGGCCTAATGTTTTCTTTGTGGAATTGTTTTAACTACTTATTTTATTTCTTCAGTGGTTATAGAACCCTTCAGACTTTCTACTTCCTGATTTCATTTTTATTAAACTCAATTTTTCTGAGAATCTGTTCATTGTAACTATGTATTTAAATTTATAGATATCAAGTTGTTCATAATGTTCACTAATTCTTTTAGTGTCTGCCTTGTCTGTATTTATTTTCACTGTATGTATTTTCACTCCTGTTGTATTTTAATTGTGGCTTCTTTTTTTCTTGACTAAAATATGAAAGATTTTATGTTTTGAAACAACCAAGTTTTGGTTTTGACAATCTTCTGTGTTGTATCTTTGTTTTCTGTTTATGATATTCCTGCTCTTATTTTGTATTATCTCTTTCATTCTGCTTTATATGGGTGCTTTTTCCTAACTTCTTAAATTGGATGCTTAACTTACTAATTTCTTTTCTATTATAATTTTCCCTCAAAATAGTATTTTCCCTGAATCCTACAATTTTTTTATGTGTAATAAGTTTATTATCATTCATTTCTATTTAAAAAATTTCTATTATGTTTGCCTCTTTGATTTATGAATCATTTATTTCTCATTTATTTTAATTTTATTGTGGTCAGAAACCAAAGCCTGTATGATAACTATTCTTTAAAATTTGCTGAGGTGTGTTTTATAGCCTTGAATGTGACCAATTTTTATAAATGTTTCCTGTGTGCCTGAGAAAACCATGTGCTTTCTAACTGCTAGTTCTGTTGTGTGAAAGTTATTAATTACATCATTCAATTCTACATTTTCACCACATTTTTTGTCTGCTTGACCTGAAATAATGGACAAAGATACTTTGAAATCTCCAATTCAATTGCAGATTTGACAATATCTCTGTACTTCAATCTTTTTGAATTTTGTATATTTTGATAATTTTTGGTGATGCAAGTTTGGAATAATTATTTCTGCCAGGTGAATTAAATATTATCAGTATGTAGTGATCTTCTTGATCCCAAATAATGGTTTTGATGAGTATATATTTTGCTTGGTACAAAGTATAGCATCTCCAACTTTTGTTGTTTAGCATATGTATTTTGAATGTGCATTTTTGCATTGATCTTGTTACTTAATGTTTCACTGGTTCTCTTTTAAACAATATATAGTGGAATTTTCTTTTTTAAAATACAACCTTATAATCTCTTTTAACTGGTGAGTTTACATGTATATATATATGTTATACATATATATATGTATACACACACATACACACACACAAAGATTGAAATTATTGCTGTGTTTGGATTTGTTTATGCCATCTTATGCTTGCTATTTCCCCTGCTTATTCTATGATTTTATTTTTCTCTTTAAATTGATTTTTGTTTGTTTTTTTTCACTTGCTTTTTCTATTAGTTTGGAAGTCATAAACTCTCTTTATAAAATGTTACCATTGAAATTTACCATGCATGGTTAACTTAACAGCATCTAAGTTTTTTAGTATCTGAATAATTCAACAAGTTTAGTCTACTTTGACATTAATTGTTCACTTCCCAACTTAGATACCATTGATAGATAATTTTAGTTTTGTCACTTTGTTCATCTCACAATATTATTATTTATGCTGACTTACTGATTGTACCTAGAGGTAATGATTACTTGCCTACATGTTTACAAATTTCTTTGTTCACAATTCTCTCTTATTTCCTCAACTCTTCTTCCAAGCCAATTTTTTCTTATTCCTGAAGCTCATCCTTTAAAAGATTCTCTGGTCAGTGTCTTTTGAAGATAAATCCTGTCTCTTTTTTGTTGTTGTTTATCTGAAACAAAAACAAAAATGATTTTTCTCATTCTCCAAGTTGTTTCTCTCTCTTTTTTTATAGTTGTTTCTCTTGATACATAGTTTTTTTTTTAATTATTTTGTTTATTTATTTTTGGCCGTGCTGGGTCTTGGTTGCTGCACTGGAGCAGGCTTCTCACTGCAGTTTCTTCTCTTGTTGTGGAGCACGGGCTCTAGGGTGCACAAGCTTCAGTGGTTGAGGTGCATGGGCTCCGCCGCTGCAGCTCATGGGCTCTAGAGCATGTGCTCAGCAGTTGTGGTGCATAGGCTTAGTTGCTCCTTAGCATGTGGGATCTTCCCCAACCAGGGGTCGAACCCATGTCCCCTGCACTGGTAAGTGGATTCTTATCCACTGTACCACCAGGAAGTCTGGTATGCAATTTTAATTTAGCAGTTATTTTCTCTCAGCACTTTGGGCATATTATTTTCCCTTTTATAGCAGTCCTAATTATTATTATTATTTTGGGACTATGAAATGGTCAGCTGTATTTCCAGTAAATATATAGTAGAGAGTACAACCTGGACCTTGACCATGATCAGCTTTCCTACTAAGCCTCACCTAAGTGAATTCACATGACACAATGAGCTACAAAGAAACAGGATAATTGAATCTATACAACTGTGCAGGGCTTTAAGGGTAAGAGTTACTAGCTGTCCTAATTCTTAATCTTTTGTAGATGGCCTCTCTCTTCTCTATGAGTGCTTTCCACACCCCTCCACCCCAACTTTTTTTTAAATTGTAGTTGATTTACAATGTTGTGTTAGTTTCTGTTGTAGAGCAAAGTGATTCTGTTATACATATATATATATATGTATCCTTCTTAATATTCTTTTCCATTTGGTTTATCATAGGATATCGAATATGGTTCCTTGTGTGACAATATAGTGGGACCTTGTTGTTTATCTGTTCTATATATAATAGTTTGCATCAGCTAACCCCAAACTCCCAATCCATCCCTCCCCTACCCAACCTTCTCCTTGGCAACCACAAGTCTGTTCTTGTGTCTGTGAGTCTATTTTTGTTTTGTAGTTCTGTTTATTTGTGTCATATTTCAGATTCTACATGTAAGTGATATCCTATGGTATTTGTCTTTCCATTTCTGACTTCACTTAATGTGATAATCTCTAAGTCCTATGGGTGCTTATAATATTGTCTCTTTTTTCTTCAAAATTCTTCCCCACTACATTTTTTTCAAATCCTACTTATACAATATTTTTCTTACATTTGTGGATTGGTCTCTTCCATCAGTTCTGGAACATTCTCATCCTTTATCTGTTTGCATGGTGCCTCTCTATTACTTTTTAACCTTGGTTTACAATTATATATATATAAGTCTTTCTGACTCTCCATATTTCTTAATTATCCTTTTATATTTTCTAATTCCTTGCCTCTGTGCTGCATTATGGGTAATAGATTTAGCTTTACCTTTCCATTCTCTAGTTCTTTGCTTAGTTGAGTCTCATTTGTTGGTAAACTCATTCACTTAGTTTAAAATATCAATGCTTCTATATTTCAATTCCAAGAGTTCTTTTGCTCACTCTTCAAACATGGTCAGCAATATTTGGTAGTCTCTTATCCTTGACTTTTTTCAAAAAAGTCAGAAAAAAATTTTCAAAATCTTTCATATTTTGTCTATTTGGTTATTTCATACTCTATAACTGATAATTCCAAAATCTGAGATTCTTAGGGTCTAAATCTGAGTTTGCTTCAGCCATCTCTTTTTTAGATTTTATTTATTTATTTATTTGGGTGTGCTGGATCTTTGCTGCTGGGCTTGGTCTTTCTTTGGTTTTGGTGAGTAGGCGCTACTCTCTAGCTGCGGTGCAAGGGCTTCTCGTGTGCTGCACTGCTCTACACGTGGGGGCTTCAGTAGTCGCGGTGCGTGGGCTTAGTTGCCCCTCAGCATGTGGAATTTTCTTGAACTAGGGGTTGAAACTGTGTCCCCTTCATTGGCAGGCGGACTCTCTATCACTGGATCGCTAGGGAAGTCCTGTAGTCATCTCTTGTAAGTGGCTTCTTTCCATTTTTGTTTGGTTAATTTTGGATTGTGCACTCATACCTTTTACAGAATTTATTCTTTGGGAGTTACAGGATGCTTTCTTTCCGAGAGAATTTACACAAACTAAGTTGGAGCCATGTGTGTACTTCCCCAGTCCTGGATCAATTGACAGACCTTATGTTCACCTCTCTCATCTTCACACGGGGCCACGATGAGGCTCCCAACCCCAACTCAGGTGTTGACACTTTTGCTCCCGTGATCCCAGGCAGACAACTCAGGAATAAACTTATTGAAGTTTACTTTTGTGGTGCTGTACTCATATTTCAGCTAGCCTTTATATTTCTCCCTCAGAGGAAGGTACAGGGAAGGAAGCTGGAGATTTGTCTTACTTTTTAGTAATCCCAAAATGTGTTAAAATGATCTTTGTTGTAGTTTATCCAGGCTCTAATTGCATTTTGGCAGGAGGGAACTGTATTGTATAATCAAGTCTGCCATACTCTAGAAGCAGGAATCTCTTCCTGCTTAGTCTCTTAACCAATTTCCCTGTCACTCCATTCTCCTCTGTGAGTAAGAATAATCCCATCTGGTGTACCTGGAACTTTGAATTCCTGTGTCTTTTCTTTTAGGACAGCTTTAATCAATATCTCTTTCTGAGGATCCTTAAGTTTGACTTTCTTCCACTCACTGTGTCACTTAACTTTTCTCCATCCACTTTCAGTCTTCATATATTGTAATTTATGGTTGCATATGTCTTCTAGTTCATTGAAGATGGAGTCTTTGTTTTCCTGTGTTTTGTTTTTCTTTTCCTTTTAATGCAATTTTTAAGACAAAGAAGAGGTGGAATGTGCATTACTCTGCCATCTTCAAAACACTGCTTTAATGTAAAAGCCCTTTAAAACTGATTGCTCACATAGCTTAAAAGAATTATTATAACTTCCACACAGTTCATATTTTGAAAGAGTATCTTCAACTTTGGGATCCTTTCCAGTGAGAGGTAGGTAGCTGGTCAAATAAGAGGAGATGCTTTGGATTTCATAGATTAGATTTTATACTTTTGGATCAGTGGTCAACACTGCTGCTGCTGCTGCTGCTGCTGCTGCTAAGTCGCTTCAGTCGTGTCCGACTCTGTGAGACCCCATAGACGGCAGCCCACCAGGCTCCCCCGTCCCTGGGATTCTCCAGGCAAGAAAACTGGAGTGGGTTGCCATTTCCTTCTCCAATGCATGAAAGTGAAAAGTGAAAGTGAAGTCGCTCAGTCATGTCTGACTCTAGCGACCCCATGGACTGCAGCCTACCAGGCTCCTCCGTCCATGGGATTTTCTAGGCAAAAGTACTAGAGTGGGGTGCCATTGCCTTCTCCACCAGTCAACACTAGACACCTATAAATGACCCATGGAGACAGAGCTTCAGAAAGGAAGCCAGAACAAACATCAGTCCTTCATGGAATTACTCTACAATTACTGTCTTCATGACTTTTTTTTTTTTTTTTTTCATCTCTAAAGGGATACATGTGGGTAAAGACTTTCACATTTGCCTTGAATGAATATTGATGCCTTCTATAAGTTCTTATCTCTCCAGGATTTTGTGCCATTTATCCTTGTTTTGCCCTTGAATTTGACTTTACTTCTTCATGTTAATGCTTCTCCCCTTGCACAAAAGATTGAATCATTAGTGTTGTTTTCTTTGCCTATTCCTAAGTGAAAGAGGAGAGTGAAAAAGTTGGCTTAAAGCTCAACATTCAGAAAACGAAGATCATGGCATCTGGTCCCATCATTTCATGGCAAATAGATGGGGAAACAGTGGAAACAGTGTCGGACTTTATTTTTGGGGCTCCAAAATCACTGCAGATGGTGACTGCAGCCATGAAATTAAAAGACACTTATTCCTTGGAAGGAAAGTTATGACCAACCTAGATAGCATATTCAAAAGCAGAGACATTACTTTGCCAACAAAGGTTCGTCTAGTCAAGGCTATGATTTTTCCAGTGGTCATGTATGGATGTGAGAGTTGGACTGTGAAGAAGGCTTAGCGGCGAAGAATTGATGCTTTTGAACTGTGGTGTTGGAGAAGACTCTTGAGAGTCCCTTGGACTGCAAGGAGATCCAACCAGTCCATTCTGAAGGAGATCAGACCTGAGTGTTCTTTGGAGGGAATGATGCTAAAGCTGAAACTCCAGTACTTTGGGCACCTCATGCGAAGAGTTGACTCATTGGAAAAGACTCTGATGCTGGGAGGGATTGGGGGCAGGAGGAGAAGGGGATGACAGAGGATGAGATGGCTGGATGGCATCACTGACTCAATGGACATGAGTTTGAGTGAACTCCGGGAGTTGGTGATGGACAGGGAGGCCTGGCGTGCTGCGATTCATGGGGTCGCAAAGAGTCAGACACAACTGAGCGACTGAACTGAACTGAACTGAACTGAAGTGCTTTTTTGCTGTAACTGTCAAAAATTATTTAAGAAATTTCACAGGCACTTGAAAGAAAAAAGCTTAATATCCTTTTAAGATGAAGTCCATCATTAAAAAAATTAAATTTTAAGGAGTGTTCCTAGTCTTGGCTCCTTGGATCACCAGCCTAAGAAGTAAGAAACTATACAAGCATCACTATATTTATTGAATATGGGAAACTTGGGCTTCCCACTAATAAAAATATTTTTGTAGATGTGACTTAATTTGAGTTCTTAAAATTCTGAGGGAAAATTGCCAGCTTTATTTAAGTTAGGATAGGAAGAGTTTTACAGTGAAATATTTCAAAGTGATGGTGAAAAAAAAACCCCACCTAATTCAGAACAACAAAAATTGGTCAGCCATATTTTCAGGAAGCCTAGTCCATCCTGAGCAAATGTTTTTATACCAAATAACAATCCTTCCATAATCACTTTTTTTGAGAGACATCCCAAGGTTACCAGATGGAAATATGTTAAATATGTTCTGAAATCCAATCTAACGGAATCCCAACATTTGAGCTCATTCACAGGAAGACATTCAAAGGCAATGCAATTTTCATAAAATATGTCTGTCTAGGTAATCATGAATGCTGAATATTGTCAGGGTTTCTCAGGAATTCTCAGGCTCGTGGAAAATCCTTCCAATTGGACTTTTAACCACCAAGAAGAAATAACAATAATAACTTGAAATTTAAAATAAACAGTGCTGGAAAAATACTATAACTCCCGCCCCGAAAGGCAGCAATAGGAATTTAGTGCTACTTGTAATATGACACGGGGATGTGAAAGAGAACATAAATACTAGACTTGGGACTGACTGCTTGGGTATGGCAGACAAGTGAAGTATATAAAATAAAGCCGATTTTCCAGAAATGATCCACCCAGGTGATCCTTGCATTCTGCCAGTAGTTATCTGAGGATGTGTAAATGGCAGGCATATATAAGTTAGTAACGAATTCATCACTGCATGTGATGCTAAAAATTAGAAGGACTTGGTACTAGCTCTGGGTGCCTACCTCCTTGAGAACAGAAAAAGAAAAGAAACAGGCTGGGAGAAGACCTACTTCTGGGCACAACTCTGTCTGCAAAGTCGCTCTGGCTTGGAGATCTCTGAAAGAGTAGATGGAGGAAGAGAATCAGAGCTGGGCTTTAATGGTTTTGTGCCACAATTGCCTTTTTACATTTTGCTTCCAAACAAAGTCTCCTATAACAGAGCAGGGACTATATACCAACATTTTTTTTTTTTTTTTCCCAAGTTGAATCTGTCGAAAAATGACTCAGTGTTGAGGGGAGTGGGGTTTTCTGGCTTTTCCTCATGCATCTGAGTCTTTTTATTCTGATATGTTAATCCTTCAAGTCATTTGATCTGCCCCAGGCAATATAAACAACATTTACAGCGAGCCTTGCACTCTATCCGTCATGCGCAAACGGCCTGCTTTTCCCATTGCCACATGAAAGTGAGAGATTCAAATGGGACCATTCAGACTTCCCTGCTCGGAGACAATTAGACAGTGTCAGCTTCATGCTTTGGCGTCACTATTTCTCCAGGAGCTAGAATCTGATGGGGGAGGGATGGATGGTTGTTTCAGCACTTCCTACACAGCCAACAAGGAGTAGATTTGGGGTCATGCTTGAGCTCCGTGGAGACTACAGTAATAGTAAAGCCCATGATTCTCTATATAAACAGAAATTGTGGCTGAGGGAGGGGAGACTTTGAGCCAAAAATTCACTCTCCATTGGTAAACTTCATTGTACTTGGTGAGAAATTGTCCTGTAAATGCCTTTATTCCACAAATATTTATTAATAGTGCCTTTGTGCAAGGTCATTTCCACCCTGTGTATGTATGGTGGTGGTGGTTTAGTCGCTAAATCGTGTCCGAATTTTGTGACCTCATGGACTGTAGCCCACCAAGTTCCTCTGTGCATAGGATTTCCCAGGCAAGAATACTGGAGTGGTTTGCCATTTCCTTCTCCAGGGGATCTTCCCAACCCAAGGGATCAAACCCGGGTCTCCTGCTTGGCCTCAGATTCTTTACCTACTGAGCTATGAGGGAATCCCCTGTGTATGTATAAGGTGTTTTAAACCTGATTGTCAGTGTGGATCATCAGCTTGCATTGGTTGCCAAAAAGGGCTTTCAGTTTTAGGAAAGCAGAGAGGGACACATCAGAAACACTCACAGGCAGAGACTACGCCAGAGGGTGTGGGAAGATCTGTGGTGCAGGTCTGTGCGTTGTCACATTGCACAGCGAGCAAAGTGGAAAATGGGAAGAGAAGTTGTTTGTAATTCCTCACCAAATCCAACACCACAAGAAGCCAAGGTATGGGTTTTTTTCAGTTTTGGTTTCTTAAAATTAGGTGCTGGAACTTTCCTATGCTGTGAGTGGAAGAGTGAATTGGTACAGCCACCTTAGGAAACCAGCAGTATCTACAAGACCTGAGGGCTTCCCAGGTGGCTCAGGAGTAAAGAATTCACCTTGCCAGTGCAGGAGACATAAGAGACGTGGGTTCGATCCCTGGGTCAAAAAGATCCCCTACAGGAGGACATGGCAACCCACTCCAGGATTCTTGCCTGGAAAATTCCATGGACAGAGGAGCCTGGCGGGCTACAGTCCATGGGTTGGCAAAGAGTCAGACACGACCAAGGGACTGAGCATGCACACACAGGAGCTTAACGGATGCACACCTTATGGCCCAGCTATTGTACTCTTAGTTATACCCCTGGCAGAGGTGTTCACCAAAAGACTGGCACGTTCCTAGCAGCAAGAGTGGAATGAGTAGAGAAGCTGAAGAATATCCATACAGTGAGTATGAACAAATCATTACAAATCAGTACTGAGAATGAACAAATCATAACTGCACACAGCAACAGAGATGAACCTTCCAAATACAATACTCAGAGAAACAAGCCAGACACATAAGAGTTCATACTACACAATTTCATTTATATAAAGTTCAAAAACAAGCCAAGTAATCTTTGTGCTAGGAATCATACAGGAGGTTCCCACTGGTGGGGGGTGTGGTGATGGTTAGTGAGCAAATAGGAGGGGGTCACAAGGGAGCTTGGGCTCAGTTGGTAAAGAATCGGCCTACAGTGCAGGAGACCCAGGTCCATCCCTGGGTTGGGAAGATCCCCTGGAGAAGGAAATGGCAGCCCACTCCAGTATTCTTGCCTGGAAAAATCCTATAGAGGAGCCTGGCGGGCAACAATCCGTGGGGTCACAAAGGGCTGGACACGACTTAACGACTAAACCGCCACAAGGGAGCTTGTATGGGTGCTAAAAATGCTGTTTCTTGGTTACTTGCTGCATAAATAGTTATGCCTAGTCTGTGAAAATTCTTTGAACCAAGGACTTATGAATCATTTTCCCAGTGGCTCAGTGGTAAAGAATTCGGCTGCAATGCAGGAGACATGGGTTTGATCCCTGGGTCAGGAAGATCCCCTGGAGAAGAAAACACCAGCAACCCACTCCAGTATTATTGCCAGGATAATCCCATGAGCAGAGGAACGTGGTGGGCTACAGTCCATGGGATCCCAGAAAGTTGGACACAACTAAGCAACTGAGCATGCATGTAGGCATGAATCATTAACTTGTCTATGTGTATGTTACACTTTAGTAGAAAGTATAGCTTTAAAAATAGATGCCTCCGCTTTATTTTTTAAATCTACAGAAATTAATTTTCTCCAATTACCAAACGCAGTTCAGAAATCAGCAATTTCTTTTCTGGCTCGCTGTGTTCCAACCCACTACTCCTCTTTCCCACACCAGGTCCCATGCTATAGACCCTAGATTTTTCCAGTAAGTGTACACATGCAGGCACATACATTTGCACACACGTGCATGGGCACACATGTACATGTTTCCTTTTACTTTCATTAAATGTGAGTTTGCTGCAGCTAAGTCACTTCAGTTGTGTCTGACTCTGTGCGACCCCATAGACAGGAGCCCACCAGGCTCCCCCGTCCCTGGGACTCTCCAGGCAAGAACACTGGAGTGGGTTGCCATTTCCTTCTCCAATGCATGAAAGTGAAAAGTGAAAGTGAAGTCGCTCAGTCGTATCTGACTCTTCATGACCCCATGGACTGCAGCCTACCAGGCTCCTCCACCCATGGGATTTTTCAGGCAAGAGTACTGGAGTGGGGTGCCATTGCCTTCTCCGAATGTGAGTTTAGCTCTATGCAATCAATATACGTTTCTGGTATATAAGACAGTCTGCTGGGAACTTAATATGCATTCATTCATTTTACCCTGAACACTATCCTATAAGGCCAACATAATTGTCTTCATCTCACAGGTGAAGAAACTGAGGCCCAGAGAGACTATGTACCTTGCCACAAGTCCCAGAGCTAACCAGGTCTCACCGATTCCAGAGTCTTTGCTCTTTCCCCTATGCTAAAGCCTCCTTCTCCTTAAGCAAGAAGATAGCAACTTGAGAACTACATCATGTTAAGGGAGACATAACCCATTTGCCTCTGTTTTTTATGACTAACCTAGATAGCAAATTCAAAAGCAGAGACATTACTTTGCCAACAAAGGTCTGTCTAGTCAGGCTATGGTTTTTCCAGTGGTCATATATGGATGTGAGAGTTGGACTGTGAAAAAAGCTGAGCGCCGAAGAATTGATGCTTTTGAACTGTGGTGTTGGAGAAGACTCTTGAGAGTCCCTTAGACTGCAAGGAGATCCAACCAGTTCATACTAAAGGAGACCAGTCCTGGGTGTTCATTGGAAGGACTGATGCTGAGACTGAAACTCCAATACTTTGGCCACCTCATGCGAAGAGTTGACTCATTGGAAAAGACTCTGATGCTGGGAGGGATTGGGGGCAGGAGGAGAAGGGGACGACAGAGGATGAGATGGCTGGATGGCATCACCGACTCGATGCACGTGAGTTTGGGTGAACTCCGGGAGTTGGTGATGGACAGGGAGGCCTGGTGTGCTGTGATTCATGGGGTTGCAAAGAGTCGGACATGACTGAGCGACTGAACTGAACTGAAATGAACTGATACATGACAAAGAGGGGAAATGACTGGCCCTAGGTTTCATGCTAGTGGCCACTGTTTCATATATTAGCTATTCACTGTAGGAGGGGCTTCCCAGTGGTGCTGGTAGTGATGAGCCCACCTGCCAATGCAGGAGACGTAACAGCTGTGGGTTCTATCTGTGGGTCAGGAAGATCCCCTGGAGGAGAAAATAGCAACCCACTCCAGTATTCTGCCTGGAGAATACCCATGGATGGAGGAGACTGGTGAGCTACAGTCCATAGGGTAATCAAAGAGTCAAATACAACTGAAGTGACTTAGTACCCATGCACATTCACCTTAGGAAACATGAAGGAAAAACAAAATAACAAGTAAGAACAAAGGTTAAAGAACTGCAGAAGAATAGACACAGTATGTTGCTTTGGTATTATTCTTTACAGTTTTATAATCTGACCCAAATTTCTTCTGTTTTGTCTCAAGGATGAACCACAACTAAGCCTTTTTTAAAACTTTAATTTAACTTTTATTGAAATGTAGTTGATTTACAATTGTGTTAGTGTCAGGTGTACAGCGAAGTGATTCTTTTTCAGATTCTTTTCTGTTATAGATTATTACTATATATTGAGTAGAGTTCTCTGTGCTATACAAGTAGGTCCTGGTTGGTTATCTATTTTATATATAGTAGTTCATATATGGAGAAGGCAATGGCAACCACTCTGGTACTCTTGCCTGGAAAAATCCCAGGACGGAGGAGCCTGGTGGGCTGCAGTCCATGGGGTCACTAAAAGTCAGACACGACTGAGCGACTTCACCTTCACTTTTCACTTTCATGCACTGGAGAAGGAAATGGCAACCCACTCCAGTGTTCTTGCCTAGACAATCCCAGGGACGGGGGAGCCTGGGGGGCTGCCATCTATGGGGTCACACAGGGTTGGACACAACTGAAGTGACTTAGCAGCAGCAGCAGTTCATATATGTCAATCCTAAATTCCTAATGTATCCCTCCCCCTCTTTCCATTTTGGTAACCATAAGTTTGTTTTCTATTTGGGTCTGTTTCTATTTTGTATAAAAGTTCATTTGTATCTTTTTTTAGATTCCATATATAAATGATATGATATCTGTCTCTGTCTGGTTTACTTCATTAACATGATAATCTCTAGGTGCATCCATGTTGCTACAAATAGCATTATTTCATTTTTTATGACTGAGTAATATTCCATTATACATATAATTATAATATATATAATTATAGTAATATTCCATTATACATATATTCCATTATATATATCCCATTACCTATATAATGGAGTAATGTATGTAATGTTTTATAAAGTAATATTCCATTTTCTGTATATATATTGGACAGGAAGCCTGATGTACTGCAGTCCATGGGGTCCCAAAGAGTCGGACATGACTGAATGACTGATCTGATCTGATATATATATTCCATTACATATTTAATGAAATATCACTCAGCCGTAAAATATATATATATTATACATATATATATTTTATCCATTCACATGTCAATGGACATTTAGGTTGCTTCCATGTCTTGGCTGTTGTGAAGAGTGCTGACGTGAACATTGGGGTCCATGTATATTTTTGAACTGAACCTTTCTTATACACAGGTGAGATGGTCCTGCTTTGGGATTTAGAAAATGCCTCACAAGTCACAAATGATTTTGCACTTCGATCTCTTGGAAGTTCTCTGATATATAGAAGGAGATAGGGATAGATCAATAAATATAGATACATAACTCAGTCACAAGAAAGAAGAAAGTCATGTGGTAACATGAATGTTCCTAGGAAGTTATGCCCAGTTCGAGAAGTCAGACAGAGAAAGAAAGCTACTTATGTCCTCCTCTGCCCCTTCTCTCTTCTTTCTTTCTTCTTGTACTCCATTTCCCTCTCCTCCCCCTCCCTCCCCCACCTCATCTTCTTCCTTCATTTTAGTGAGAAAAGACTTTTCTAGGTAACCATTGGTATTCATTTTCCTCATGTCCCTCTTCTCAATGCCGATTTGGCTCAAACCTAAAAGATCACAGATTTTTTTTGAAACTGACTTTCCGCCAAAATTCTTTAAATAGGCCAACTGTTTTTATTCTCTAACATTTTAAAACTCATTTGCATCAGAGAGAATTGGAAGGTCTTAGAGTATAGTTATCTGGTGTTTCCTCACAACCAACAAAGATTATTATTCCAGTTGATAGCATTTTAAGTCCAGTAATGATGAAAGTTCTCTCTTTCATAGCAATATCATAGGGACAAAGAATATGGAAGTACTATTATTGCCCTTTCTACTGGATTTTTAGATAAGAGCCTTATCTCAGTATTTAAATCTTCTGTCTACCTGGCTTTACTCAGTAAGTGGAGAGGAAGTGGGTTTCCTACACAGCAGTAAGACAGGCTACTTCTCATTTGTTGCCATCTTCCTGAACCCATTTTTCCACAAATTACTCTATATTGGGTGAGATGGTTGCCAAGATAGGCTGTCTAGACTATAATTAAAACTAAGTTGTTGTTTTTTTTTTTCACTCTATACATTTAAGCGTTTATTTCTTGAAGTCATCCTGTTTCTCCTTAATATGTCTCTAGGAAAATAAACCACAAGTCACACGGGCTTCACTGTAGTTTCCTTAGGCACTATGGCCATCCTTGGCTGGGGTGTTAGGATTTACAGCGGCTCCAGATTCAGGTTGGGTGATGGCGGTAGGTATCAGGAAGTTTTCATGGATAGAACCCCAGTTGAGTATAATAAAAATTTATTTGACCAGAAGTGATGGACGTGAGTTTGAGTGAACTCTGGGAGATGGTGATGGACAGGGAGGCCTGGCGTGCTGCGATTCATGGAGTCGCAAAGAGTCGGACACTCTTTGCACACAGACACACACAGACTAAGTGACTGAACTGAACTCAACTGAACTGAAATGTCTTGCAAATCACCAGGACCAAACTACCAAAGTCCCCAGGGCAGCTGCATGAGATCTGTCAGACCCATTCTTATTTATAATTCATTGGAGTCATCTAGAATCTCAAAAGCACTGGATGCTTTCTCAACAACTCCACCATTCATTAGAAGTAACTTAAGACGGGTTCCATAATGAAGGCTTTAAAGTATCCACAAGAAAGTATGGAATCTAGCAAGTACGTGCTTACTAAGTTGCTTCAGTCCTGTCTGATTTTTTGTGACTCTATGAACTGTAGATTGCCAAGCTCCTCTGTCCACGCAGGATTCTTTACCACTACGTCACCGGGGAAGCCCAGTCTAGCAAGCACTGAGTTGCAAAATTCTCCAGGGTGTTTTAGTTACATTTTTGAGCACTCACCACAGACATAGACATATAGATAAGGTTTCCTTCATGGGTTTGCAAATCTCTATTATTCACTGTTGTATTAGAAGGTATTTAGAAAATAAAAGGTCTGGGACTGGTCCATGATGTGGACTGTTTTTTAAAGTATTTATTGAAATGGTTACAATGTTGCTCCTGTTTTACGTTTTGGTTTTCTGGCTGCAAAATATGTGGGATATTAGCTCCCTGATCAGGAGTTGAACCTGCACCCTTGCTTTGGAAGGTGAAGTCTCAGCAACTGGACCACTAGGGAAGTCCCCATGATGTAATCTTGCTTCCAGTTCTGCCCATAAGATTGCTCAATAATTGTAGTCTGTGGCTTCTTTTCCTTTGGAAAATGATCACATTTTGTTGTCTTAGGAGGTGTGGCAAAGATTCTGTGACATGCTTATTTAATAGAACCTGAAAATCCAGAGCCTCTGAGGCTGTGTGATTTTTAATTATGCAGAGCATGTCTTGTAACTTAAGATGCTTAACTCTCAGCAACTGTGAGTATGGCCTCTTTTCTGCCTTTGGAATAATAAAAATAGTAATAGTGATAACCACAGTGAAAGTTAATGATGCCTGTGCGTGTGTGCATACTTAGTTGTGTCCAACTCTTTGCAACCCTATGGACCATAGCCCGCCAGGCTCCTCTGTCCATGGAATTTTCCAGGCAGGAATACTGGAGTGGGTTGCCATTTCCTACTCCAGGGGATCCACCTGACCTAGGAATCGAAGCCATGTCTCTTGAGTCTCCTGCATTGGTAGGCAGATTCTTTACCACTGTGCCATCTGATGCCTGTACTATATGTTAGACACTAGGTTAAGTGAATCATAGGCATTACCTTATTTATTCCTTCCAACCACATCATGAGATCTGTGTAATTCTTATCTCTATTTTACAGACAAGGAAACTGAGGTACAGAAAGGCTCAATAGCTTATTCAAGGTCTTCTAGCTAGAGAGAGATGGAAGAGAGAAAGAACACAACCAGCCTGCCTCCAAAACCTGTGTTCTTAGTCTTTATACTCTCCTGGGGCAAATACGTTAGATCATCTATTATAAAGCAATTGAAGAGATCAAGAAATACTCCAAGGCAGATTTTGTTGCCTTTTGAATCCTTAATTATTTTTTCAAACTTTCCAGTTGGCATGGCTCTCTGCTCATAAAAGATGTTTCATTGACTGAAACGTGACTCCAGAAGTCTGTGAATGCAGCCAGCGCACAGTGGGTAAGAAGGAGTTAAAAGCACTGACAGTCCTTCCTGTGCGGAGTCCTGCCAGCAGCAGTTCATCACAGAGACGGGGGCTTTGATCCTGACAGCTCTCCTTTCACTCAAGGGGAGCAGGGAGGTTTTGACACGGGGAAGAAGGAAAGACTATAGAGAAAAGGGTCTTGTTTGTTTCCTGGGTGGATTGCCTCCTTCTTGGCATGCCTCCAGGAAGTGAGTCTTTTCCTGCCCTGAAACTTCAGTGAAATAAATCTCTTCCCTGTAGAACAGACCTGAGAGAGGCCCCAGGGCAGCCACATGAGATCCATCAGGTCCAGTGACTTGGCTGTCAGGGTGGCCAGCTTGTAGCTTGGCAGGTTGCATCCCCTGGCTGAGGCAGGAGGGTAGGGGGGTGTCAACATGACCCAGGGAGAGGAGGGTGATGCCAATGAGGTCTTTGATCCTGGGGTGCGGGGAGCAGGCAGCAGCCACAGCAAGGACCCATGGAGAAATAGGTGTTTTGAGACTGATCCTCTGGGGGAGAAAGCCTAGGAGGAAGGGCAATTTTGAACGTGTTTATAGAGAGCAGCCAGGAAGGCAAGCTTGATGGAGACTGGGTCCAGCACTCCAGAGGCCAAAGGAAACCCAAGAGAGAAACAGGAAGTGTCCTGGATGCAAGCTCATGAGAAAAAGCCCCGGCACTGAGAGTAAGAGCAGGAGAAGAAAGAATTGGGGGGTGGGGAGGGATGGAAGGAGTAGGGTCCCCTGAGTGGTCATGTAGCTTCTTACAGACCAGGATCCTCTAATGCCCATTCTTATAACAGTGTCTTTGTTTCTGGCTGTAGAATTTATCCTGTGCAAGTTGAACAAGGTGATTCACTTCCCAACTCAAGTCAAGGCAAGTGATCCTGTTTGTCACAGTAATTGGGATGGGTGAGGATGCAGCTGGGCCAGTAAGAAGGGGAGACTTTTGTTGGACTTGAGGAAGGCATTCTTCTCCTTGGACCTGAACTTAAGAATGATACTGAAGAGATTGCATTTATGTTGGGACTGTGACGGCAGAAGGAGACTCTACTTGATAATTATTCCAGCATTTACACTCCTCCTGTAACCAAGCAGGACCCTATCGGGCCTTCCCAGGACAGGCCTTTCCCCATATCCTCTCTGAGGTATCTAGATAACAGTATCCGATGCACATTTCCTGAGTGGTTTTACAGATGTGAAAAAACCCCACCAAATGGAAAGATGTTAACTACTTGATGACCATAAGCACACAGCCCTCACATTCACTGGAGCCTAAGGACTGATAATGTTAACCCCTACTGACAACACCCTGTTCCCTCACCATCAGCCAGAAAATTGTCCAGGAGCTGATTACATGCACTGGTACCCCGCCTCCCTCACCTGGCATTTAAAAATGCTTTGCCAAAGCCCTTCAGAGAGCTCTGGGTTTTTTAGGGCATGGGCCACCCGTCTCCTTGCATGGCCCTGTAATAAATCTTTTCCCTCTCCAGACACTGACATTCTGATTTGTTTGGCCTCACTGCACATTGAGCACACAAACTTGTACGAATGCCCCCCGCTCCGACTTTGATGAGAGGCGTATACTCCTTCAGAGCAGTAAGGTCCAGGTTGGCCAGGTGACTTGCCTCACGGTGGGTAGTCAGGCCTTGAATTTGGGTTCAGCCACGTGACTTGCTTTGGCTAATGAGACGTTAGCAGAGATAACACAAGCAGAGGCTTGAAATGGGCTTGTGAGGTTGTGCTGGTTCTTGGCACATCCACTGTGGCCACGAGAAGAATCTCCCAGGTAGCGGCTGCCCCCTTAACCCAGCCTCAATATACATCCCCAGCCTGTATGGAGGACCCAAGCTTAGCTGGACTCCATGTGAAGCAGAGCCTCTAGAATCTAACTCAACTGACATGTGAAGGGGGTGACTAAGCCCAGGTGACATCAGCTGACCTGTGGATGTGTGAGAAGGAAATGCTCGTTGCTGACTGCCTCTGATATTTTGTTGTTGCCTGTGCAGCAGCATCCTCGTGATAATACTTAACCAATAGTGACTTTTTCAGAGAGAGGCCAACATGGCAGTGACAGGGATAAAAGACAAAATACAGTGAGTCCTGGTAACCTCATTTTAAACCCTTGATTAAGCTGTTCCTAGATCCAGGTGACTTCTGGAACTTTCCCACTCAGTAAGCCAAAAATACCTCTTTTGCTTAAGCCATCTCAGACCAGATTTTTGTCATTGGAATTGGGTCCTGATTTGACTGCTGCTGCTAAGTCGCTTCAGTCATGCCCAACTCTTTGCAACCCTATGGACTGTAGTCCATCAGGCTTCTCTGTTCATGGGATTCTCCAGGCAAGAATACTGGATTGGTTGCCATGCCCTCCTCCAAGGGATCCTCCCGACCCAGGGATCGAACCTGCCTCTCTTATGTCTCCTGCACTGGCAGGTGGGTTCTTTACTACTAACACCACCTGGGAAACCCCTGATTCAACTAGATACATACTAAATGTTAAAAGGATCTAAGTGCCCTTACAACGCAAACACATATATATACACATATCATAGAGACATCTGCTTATAGAAAGAAGCAAAAAGCAGATAGAAAATTAGAAATCAAATAACAAGTGGAGGAAGGGGCTTAGTTTCTTGGAACACAGATTCTGAAATGGAGATTTATATGCAGGTGAACAGTGGGGAGATTTATATGCAGGATCAATATCTGGGAGGAAGTAAGAGAAACAGAATGAGGCAAAGGGAAAAACTGAGTTCCAATGCATCTTGCAGCAGAGACCTCAGGAGGCCTCATGGGAGCCCTGGAGCTGGGCTGGCCACTCAGACTTGTTCCCATGGAGGTGAGGGAGCCAGACCTTTGTATCCACCCTATTGACCAGGCATTGGATATGTGCTGGCCTCAGAGAGGCATTGTAACCTTGAGTGAGGCAGTTCCCTTTAGCTGAATGCAGGTCCTGGAGAGACACTCAGCTGTGAGTGGCAGCAGAGAGGTTGAGAGGCTTGGTCCTAAAGGGGGATAGATGATAGTCCGATAGTCTGATAGTCTGAGAGTCT
This sequence comes from Bubalus bubalis, assembly GCF_019923935.1. Lineage (NCBI taxonomy): Eukaryota > Metazoa > Chordata > Mammalia > Artiodactyla > Bovidae > Bubalus > Bubalus bubalis. Next base: position 72,147,393 of record NC_059160.1, read on the forward strand.
CTTGGACTGCAAGGAGATCAAACCCAATCAATCTTAAAGGAAACCAACCCTGAATATTCACTGGAAAGACTGACGCTGAAGCTCCAATACTTTGGCCATCTGATGCAAAGAGCAGACTTGTTGGAAAAGACCCTGATGCTGGAAAAGATTGAGGGCAGGAGGAGAAGGAGGCAACAGAAGATGAGATGGTTGGATGGCATCACTGACTCAATGGACATGAGTTTGAGCAAACTCTGGGAGATAGTGAAGAACAGGGAAGCTTGGTATGCTGCAGTTTATGGGGTCACAAAGAGTCGGACCTGACTTTGTAACTGAACAACAATGATTGGGTATGGCAACAGAGCATCCACTACAAAGGCCACAGTTTGATGCAGGGACTAGAATGGTTTCTGGCTGAAATTATCTAACAGGTGAGAGTAGAGTATTACCCAGCAGCCATTATTTGATCTACTTTTGCTTTGCGTTATCAACAACGGAGTCACAAGTCAGCCAGCCAACAAGCATTCGTTTAATATGGAAAGGGTACAAAAGAGCCTGAGGGGTGTGTGTGTGTGTGCGTGTGCACACGCATGTGTGTTCAGAGAGAAAATACGTGATAATATGATAATAGTAATTTGATTCTAGGAGAGTCAGAGGAAATTTGTCATGAAAAGCCATGTCATAATGCCAATCATTTACTTCTTACAAAAGTGATGGGAGACCAGAAGAACTGGTTGGTTCTCCAGTGTACAAGTCTTCACAGTGATGATGTTTGGGAATAAAGCTTTCATGCTGCCGAGTATCCCACAGGCCTAGAGGTACAGACATTCAGTTCTTGCTAAGGCAATCAAGGGAGGTCTGTTGCTCCCAGAGCTGGCCTGGTGTTCACCATATTGGGAAATGAAGGCCAGTTTCCTCTCTTGAGCATCCTTATCTTTCCTTGGGATATCCTTGTTCCCTCTTCCATCTTTCTCAATAGTGTACAGAGCCTCCCGTATGCCAGCTTAGAATGCAAAGGGGGAGCCCCTTTACTTACAGCTCTTCTTGCTGAGAAATTCTGCTTCTTGACTTTTCAGCGCTCTTATGTGGAAATGTGTTACTTACAATGCCTGAAATATTTGGGGTGGAAGGGGTGGAAGCAGGGAAAGTAATAATATTGGCAACACATCATAAATCCTCAGAGACAGGGATGCTGAAAGTGGCAGAATTAAGGACTTTGGAAAGCACACTGGGTCAGCTGTGAAGAGGGCACTATTGTGAAACACTCGAGGACTGTTTTCTTAATCCTGGTGTGCAATATGGTACAGAGAGCATTCAGGAGTTACACCATTAGAGCACTGATTTCACATGAGTTTAGTATTTCATGTTAATCGTTTTGACATTTCCAGACATTGGCTAATATTGGTCCCCATTCTGTAACAGCCTATTTCCCTCTTCTCCACATGAAAGGCAAAGCTGTTGAGCATTCCATCCCCGTTGGGTCTGGATTTTTACCAATTGTTTGTTTTAAGTGAAGTATGATTTTTAGGTATAAAGGAGAACTGAATTTTCTTTCTAGCCGGTCTTTTTTTGGAATTGGGGAGTTAAGAGTTTGAGGGAGACAAGATATATTGTGAAAGGAGAAAGAATTTCAAGACTCAGAATGAAGAAACTGATTAGACTTTTTAAATATAGGATTTGAGATTGTTTTCATCAGAACATGAAATGACACCTATAATTTGAATTTTAGTATTCACAATTTAAACTATCTTAAAAATATGACTCTGTTATCATGGACGTCATATAAGACAGTGATTCATATTATTCATTATGCCCTGCTAACAACTCTAAAATAGGATTAAAAAGGTCTACTTTCCCCAAGAAGGACATTAATTTATAGATATTTTGCTACAATTACTGATCAATTTGGAAAGGTTGTAAAAACATAAAAAACTGTAGTAAGATAAGGTTTATTCTGAATTATCAACAATTGTTAAGAAAACCCCGTGTTTCATGAGGTTTTGCATTTAATAAATCTCAACATATTTCCTGGTAAGAAATCCTAACAAACTTGGGATAGAAAATCTCTCTCTCTCAAAACCCCATAGAAAATTTTTACCATAAAACTACAGCAAATAATATGGTTGCTGGTGAAATACTAAAGTAGACCCCTAGATGCAGAAATAAGGCAATGATGCCAGCTATCACTGTAAGATGCCACATAGTGGTGAAGGTCCCAGCTATTGCAATAAGATAAGAAAAAAAATGTAGAGAGATGGAAATGAAGAGAACACTATCTATATAGAATATCTGAGAAGTTCAAGTGAAAAAACCACTAGAACTAAAAAAAAATAGCTCAGCAAGGTAGTCGGATATAAAAGATCTGATGTATAGTGATGTTCACTTAGAGAATATAAAGGAAAGAAAGACCATATTCACAAAAGCAACAAAAACAAAGTACATAGGAACAAATCTAACAATAAATGCATGAGACCTATGTGAAGAAAATTATAATACTTTACTAAAGCATATACTGCTGCTGCTGCTGCTAAGTCACTTCAGTCGTGTCCAACTCTGTGTGACCCCACAGACGGCAGCCCACCAGACTCCCCCGTCCCTGGGATTCTCCAGGCAAGAACACTGGAGTGGGTTGCCATTTCCTTCTCCAATGCATGAAAGTGAAAAGTGAAAGTGAAGTTGCTTAGTCATGTCCGACTCTTAGCGACCCCATGGACTGCAGCCTACCAGGCTCCTCCGTCCATGGGATTTTCCAGGCATTAGAAACCTTAAATAGATTGAGATAATAGCGTATTCTTCCATGGGAAGATCCAGTATTGAAAAGATTTTAATTCTCCCCAAATTAACTTGTTAATTCAGAGAAATTCCAGTGGAAAACAAAAAGCAGTTCTGGCTTTCCCTGGCAAAGGGAAAAATGTTTCAGTTTATAAAAACAGCACTTGAGCCCACAAATCTTTTGTGGGTAGTAGCAGAACTGCCACTTCAAAGGAGCACAGTTCCACAGAGATGACAATGCATGTCTTAGTCACTCACTGCAGCAAACTCGGCTGGTGCCCAGTTATGCCATGAAGCAGTAGGATACCTTCTGCAGCTCTGGAACCTATATCTCCTCTGCTGATTGAAACAGACTTCGCTGGAGCAATTAAGATCAGAACTGATCCTCAGTGTTTATATTTATCACAAGAGGGGAAAGGGCCTCAGGGATGGAGAAAAAAGGGGTACTCTCTAGATAATAAGACAGGACATTTTCTTTGAAACAAAAATTTTAACATTTGACTTTATTTTGTTTCCCAATCTGAAGTGGTGGCCAAAATCAATTCTGTAATTATAAACATAAGGATAATTAATTAATTTACTTTCTTTTTCCCTCCAGTCATTAGCCTCTATATTTAGAAACAATATACACGTCTATACCTGTTCCTTGCTCTTCATTAGGTCTTTGTGTGTCTTTCTTTTGGAAACATTGCTAGATGTTGTATGAATTTTTAAAATCTAAAATGTCCAAAAATAGAAAATCCAAAGGACGGTTCAAGAGTATTGGTGGAAACCGTTATTATCTTTATTCATCCTCTTACAATTGTTTTTGAAAAGTCCAAGAGAATAGAGGAGATGCCAGGAAATTAGAAAAATGCAGCGAAGGTGCAAATGTTCAAAAGACTGAAGTTGAGCAGTCTTTTCAGATTACTCTCCCTCACTGTCAGTTTGCAAGATTTGGGAATAATTGTATAAAGCTGAAATACAAAAAGAGAGAGACACACAAAGAAGTTTCACAAAGCAATTTGAACTTGAGTATGTGCCATAATAAAGGGATAAGGAGACTGGTCCACAGATGGTCATTGTACTTTGCTTAAGCACATCGCCTGCCAGGACCCCACACGACTTCATTTATCAAATTCCTTAAGCTTGAAAGAGCAATTGTGATGACTTCACTTTACCCTAGCCCTGAACACAGTGAGAAAGATCAAGGAGGGAAAAGCTGAGCTATATATATCCAGAAGCAGCCATGCCAGACAATTTGATATATCATCTGAGTGATCAGGAGAGAGAAAGACCAGAAGACTGCAGTCTAGAAAAAGTTTCTGTACATTTGGGAGTTTCGGAGATACCAAAAACACCAGCAAAGATCTAAGAAGTGAGGCTGACAGGAAGTAAGAAAATGAAACCAGTGCCAAGAAAAAAATTCAAACCAACTCATCAGGGAAAATAGATTTGGGTATTCAGAGTCGAGAGTAATCTGAGAAAGCCACAGTGATGTCATGAGGATAGTGACAGCAAATTAGATATGTAATCAGTGTATCTCTTCCTTGAGCTGCCTGTCTAATGTAAGCCTTGAAGTTCCATCACCCGGAGGGCAAACTGGGGTCATAGAATTTCGGGATCACCCTTGCCATTTTCCCACTGTCTTCTGGCAACCAGATCCAGACTCGTGGGTTCATTTTGGCCCAGGTTTCAGCCCTCTCCTTCTCTTGAAAAACCTTGGCAGATGTGGTGCCCCCTGGTCCTGCAATGAGGACATCGTGGTTTCTGGAATGGGACGGGGATGTCTGCAAGTGTCCTGGAAATTTTCTCCCTACTTCCCTGCTCCTGACCACCAGAAGAGAAATCTGAAAAAGTGAAACTATCTTTTCAATAATCTCCTTTCAGAAATCACATTCGTAGCTGAGTTTGCCATTCATTTTTGTACCACGAACTTTATGAAGTGGAAATGCTGAACTTATCTGGCAGGGCTCTCCGCTCCAGACGGCCAGCTCCCCAGTCCCCGAGGTGTGAGGGCTGGGTTCTCCCCAGCACGTTCTTTTCAATAAACATTCCCACACTTGGCCCTTTACTCTAGCCGCCCCGTCCCTGCCCTCCCAGCGCCTGGAGCTTTCCACCTTGGCTCTGGCTCTGCTGAGCCTGGGCTCAGCCTTCCAATTCTAGGTTGACCTTGGCTGAGCGCCCCACATGGTCATTCTTCTTGTAAAAGTAGAAAATCTCAGACACAGATTTCTGCACTTGGCCTCACTGCAGAACGTTTTAGTGCTCAAGGCAAATGCAACCTCCAGCTGACACCGAAGGAAAGCAAGCACACTTGCTTCCCAGAAGTCTGTGTTTACTGAATTGGATTTGGCCTTTGGCGACCCTGCTGCTGAGTCCGTGGTGAGAAGAGCCTCGGGCTGGGTCAGGTCTTGGGTCTATCCTCGGCTTGTTTAGCACCTGCAAGCACATAAGGCTCGCCGCCGCCACCACCCGCCCCGTCTCTGACGTTCTCAGTACACACTTCACCTCCCACCCTAGAGGATAAACCCTTCCAGAACGTTCTTCACCGTCATTGCGCTCCAGTGCCTTTTGCAAAAAACTATTGAATGTGTTTTCCTCATTTGCACAATTGACAGGATGGTAATACCTATTTGGGTGGTTTTGAAGATTAAATATTGTTTAGATCCGTGTGTGGCTATTTGAAATTTATTATTTAATTGATTCAGCCAAATTAGATAATTGATAATGAAATACAATGTGAGGGACTTCCTTGGTGGTCCAGTGGTTAAGAATCCACCTGCCAATGCAGGGGACAAGCATTCAGTCCCTGGTCTGGGAAGATACCGCATGCCGAGGGGCAACTATGATTGTGTGCCATGACTACTGAGCCCATGCTATAGAGCTGCAACCACCAAAGCCTGCACACTTAAAGCCCATGCTTCTCAACAAGAAAAGCCCACACACCGCAGCAGAGTATCCCCCGCTCATCACAACTAGAGAAAGCCTGTGCACAGCAACAAAGACCCAGCACAGCCAAAAAAAAGAAAAGAAATACAGTATGAGAGCAAATTGGAGAAATAGTCAAGCTGGGAATCTTTTGATCTTTGATCTTTTTCCTTGGTTTTTATCCCATGGAAAGATCCTCCCATAATCCACAATGTAGCAGGTTTTACCTTCCTGTCAGAGAGAGCTGGGGTAGGGGCTTGGATAAACCTCCTAGTTCTTGGCATCTGACAGACCTGTGACTAAAGAGAGCTCTGCAATTTCTAACTGGGTGACCTTAAAAATCTTTGAGCCTCACTTTCCTCATTGGTAAAATAGGAAACAGTTTCTACCATATAAGGGAGTTGGGAAGATTAAATGTTCCCAGTGCTGAAGAATGCTTGATAATCCTTGCTTTGACTCCTGGTATCAGCACCCTCCTGAGCCCTGACCAACATCACCGCAGGCCTGGCTTTTCACAACCTCCGAACAAATGGAGTGAATTATGTGGTCTAGTCCTCCACTTCCTATCTCCAGTCTAACCTGCTTGGCTCTTCCGTTTTTCTTTCAATCAAGCCTTTCTGGTTGCTGCCCATGTTTTGGTGTGACATGTTATATATTTTCAAGTTAAAGATTCTAGACCAATTTCATTAAGAATCTGGAAACTTCTTTGACATTTTTCTTGGATAAAATTATCATTCTTTGATTCCTCGGCCACCTTATCACCAGTATCAGGGATGGCAAATATTATATGTATTGCACACACCCTCCTGAGTCAATGACAGACTTCACTAGTTGATCATAGCATGTTTTCCCACGAGCCAGGAGAGTCTCAGAGTTACTTTGAGGACATCATATGATCGCTCTACACCTTTTACTTGTTGCCTAAGAGCATGGACTTAGCTAAGGACTCATGAGCATGTTAATATGATCCTTGCAGTCATCTGCCAGTCCTCTGTCTACTCTGTTAGACTGAATGTACATATTGTGAAGAATTCTCCTCTGACCATTAGTTCAGCTCTGTCCAAAAAAAACAAACATATGGCCACTAGCCCTTGTCTGGTAACTATAACCAAGGTCTGTCATTATAGGTTATGTAATAAAACTATCTTTTATTTTTCTCTTTCCTTTTTTAAATCATCATTATTTCCCATGACATTAAATAAGTATTCTTTGAAAACATGAGATTTAGTAACTCTGCAAAGAACCTATCCAATTGATATACTTCTATTTAACAGGTTCCCTGGTGTTGGACTTGGTATACAGCAACTCCTGGTATCTGGCTATGTATGGTAATTGACACGGCAATGGCTATCGTTTTATCTATGTGTGTGCCTGCATCTCCAGTTATTTTTTTAGGGTGGATTTCTAGAAATTAGAATCATTGTGACAAATGGTAAGCTTTAAGGTCCTTGATAAACATTGCTATACTGCTTTCTGGAAATATTGAGACTACTACATTTCCTTCAGGGTAGCGTAAGATAGCCCCTGGAAAAGAGAATAGCAACCCACTCCAGTATTTATGCCTGGGGAATTCCAAGGACAGAGGAGCCTGGCGGGCTACAGTCCATGGGGTTGCAAAGAGTCGGACACAGCTGAGTAACTAACACACACATGCAGAGTAAACTAGTAGTATTAATCATCACTAAGCCAGACACTATTCTAAGAACTTGACATACGATAACTCAATCCTCACCAGAGCCTTATTTTACAGCTGAGGAAACTGAGGCACAGAGTGGGTGACTAAACTGCCCAGAATCACAGAGCTGGTACATGGCAAACCTCAGATTTGAATCCATTTCCCTGCCCTAAAATATTTCATTGCGGCTTCAACAGTCTTGAGCACAATCAAATGTTTCTATTTAGAGCAAGATTTAAATAAATCTATTGCTGGAATGGTTTGCATTGGAAACGAACAGAGATCATTCTGTCATTTTTGACATTGCATCCAAGTACTGTATTTTGGACTCTTTTGTTGACTATGATGGATACTCTGTTTCTTCTAAGGGATTCCTGCCCACAGTAGTAGATATAATGGTCATCTGAGTTAAATTCAGCAATTCCAGTCCATCTTACTTCACTGATTCCTAGAATGTCGATGTTCACTCTTGTCATCTCATGTTTGACCAATTCCAATTTGCCTTGATTCGTGGACCTAACATTCCAGGTTCCTATGCAATATTGCTCTTTACAGCATCAAACCCTGCTTCCATCACCAGTCCCATTCACAACTGGGTGTTGTTTTTGCTTTGGCTCCATCCCTTCATTCTTTCTGGAGTTATTTCTCCACTGATCTGCAGTAGGATATTGGGCACCTACTGACCTGGGCAGTTCATCTTTCAATATCTTATCTTTCTGTCTTTTCATACTGTTCACGGGGTTCTCAAGGCAAGAATACTGAAGTGGTTTGCCATTCCTTTCTCCAGTGGACCACATTCTGTCAGACCTCTCCACCATGACCCAGCCATCTTGGGTGGCCCCACATGGCATGGCTTAGTTTCATTGAGTTAGACAAGGCTGTGGTCCATGTGATCAGATTGGCTAGTTGTCTGTGATTGTAGTTTCAGTCCGTCTGCCCTCTGATCCCCTCTCTCAGTGCCTACCTTCTTACTTGGGTTTCTCTTACCTTGGACATGGGGTCTCTCTTCACGGCTGCTCCAGCAAAGCGCAGCCGCTGCTCCTTACCTCTGATGTGGGGTAGCTCCTCTCAGCCACGCTCCTGCGCCATGGCAGCCGCTGTGCCTCTCAATGAAAGTGAAAGAGGAGAGTGAAAAAGTTGGCTTAAAGCTCAACATCCAGAAAACTAAGATCATGGCATCCAGTCCCATCACTTCATGGGAAATAGATGGGGAAACAGTGGAAACAGTGGCTGACTTTATTTTTCTGGGCTTCAAAATCACTGCAGATGGTGATTGCAGTCATGAAATTAAAAGACTTACTCCTTGGAAGGAAAGTTATGACCAACCTAGACAGCATATTAAAAAGCAGAGACATTACTTTGCCAACAAAAGTCCATCTAGTCAAGGCTATGGTTTTTCCAGTGGTCATGTATGGATGTGAGAGTTGGACTGTGAAGAAAGCTGAACGCCGAAGAATTGATGCTTTTGAACTGTGGTGTTGGAGAAGACTCTTGAGAATCCCTTGGACTGCATCCTAAAGGAGATTAGTCCTGGGAGTTCATTGGAAGGACTGATGTTGAAGCTGAAAATACAATACTTTGACCACCTGATGTGAAGAGCTGACTTATTTGAAAAGACCCTGATGCTGGGAAAGATTGAGGGCAGGAGGAAAAGGGGACAACAGAGGATTAGATGGTTGGATGGCATCACCAACTCAATGGACATGAGTTTGAGTGAACTCCGGGAATTGGTGATGGACAAGGAGGCCCGGCATGCTGCGGTTCATGGGGTCACAAAGAGCTGGACACACTGAGCGGCTGAACTGACTGATTGCTGGAATAACTTGAGAAAAGTCTTATCCAGAAGCAGATGATGGCCCGGGTTACATTGTTCAGTCCTTTCAGCACAACAGTGTTTTACAAAGAACTCAGAGCACTTGGTGCAGAGTAAATGAAAGATTGGTTATAACTTTGCATACATGAGGGGATGAAAGAGTCCAGTCTCACATTTAGGTCTTTAGTCCATTTTGAGCTTATTTTTGTGTCTGTTCTTATGAAAGACATTGTTCATTCTAGTCTTACCCCAAGTTTGGTAGATAGGTCTTCTTTTCCGTGTGATTGTCACTGTAATAACAGAAAATATGATATCGCACAGGTTTCTGGGATTTGTTTGTTCTTAAGGGTACATGCTGTTTCAAGCATGCTCAGGTTTCTAGGCTCTTGGGATCCTAATCATTGAGCTTAATTACTGTGACTCCCGATAACTCCTTGGCAAATATGTTCCTGAGTTCAACTTGGGTGAGAGAAATGTATGTTTTACCCTTGCAGCCTCCCAACCTTGGCCAGGCAATGAGATGGACAGCCTTTCTCTCTCCTTTCTTGATGCATCTCACTGGATGATGAAACTGGGGACAGTCAGCCCAGAGGCCACAAGTGGTGAATGTAAGGGCTTTGGTTAGTGGAACTCCAATGGGGCAAAGATGGCGGTGGGTGGGGAGAGGTGAGGAGAATTCTGCCTAAGTGAATGTCCTGCTCGGCTCTTGTCTTCTGCTTTCCCTTCTCCTCAATATTGTGACCAAGGATGAGATGGTTGGATGGCATCATCGACTCAATGGATATGAGTTTGAGCAAACTCTGATGGGGAAGGACAGGGAAGCCTGACATGCTGCAATCCATGGGGTCACAAAGAGTTGGACACGACTGAGTGACTGAGCAACAACAGCAACAAGATCACAAGGAATGAAGCCCCTGCTCCTCTTTGTTTTGTCCCCAGCTGCTGCTCTGGTAGGATATCCTTGGCGTTGCTCAACCAACTCTGTCTTGAAGATAAACAGAAGCTGGTGTCCTGCTTTGTCTCAGTCTCTCCTCCCTGACAAGGCCAACGCTACTCACTGATGAGCTCTTGTAAGGGTTTGTAAGAGACGCAGGTTCTATCCCTGAGTCAGGAAGATCCTCTGGAGAAGAGAACGGCTACCCACGCCAGTATTCTTGCCTGGAGAATCCCGTGGACAGAGGAGCCTGGTGGGCTACAGTCCAGGGGGTCTCAAAGAGTCAGATACAACTGAAGCGACTAAGCCTGTACCCTTTGTAACAAAAACAGGAAGCAGACAAAGCTTAAGAAGCCTTCTTCCTCAAGCCCACTCCCTTCTCTTTTTTACCCAGATTCCCTCAGGAAGGAGGAAAGCTACCTGGGGAATCACAGTGGGTTCTAGAGGTGTGAAGGCATGCAGTGGTGTGCAGGACTGGGGAGGGGAAAACCCAGACAGGCTTGACTTCTGGGTTTTTCCTCATAGGAGTGGATGGGCATGTGGGCGTGAAGGGGAGAGAAACCAGCACGCAGGCCTGGGAGGCTCTGGAAGCTCTTTGACATGGAAGGTGTGGAAGAGGGACTTGGGCTGGGATTAACGGCTCCCAGCACTTTTCATCTCTCCCTTCCCCTTTGCAGCCAGTCTTGCCCCCTAGTGGGCGTGGGCTGCAGGAGCAGGACTCCTAGGCAGCTCTGCAGTCCACAGTGGAGAGAGAAGGCAAGACACCAACAGGGAGAAGGCGTGGGCGTTTCAGACAGTAGCAGCCTGGGAGAGGAGGAAGTCCTTTCTAGAACTCAGCTGGGGAGATGGGGTGAGACTTGATAGTCACTGCTGTTATTACATACGGAACAGGTGGGCAGAAATGTCAGTCACCACCTACAAATACATCCTTGACAGACTTGACCTGAGAACTAGGAGAGGATGACGATAATGAAGGCTACCTTCTGCTGAGTTTTCCGTGTGCCAAACTACAAAATCCTGTATCATCCTCATTGCGACTCTGTGCAGTGATCATTGTTGTTACTTGGAAGATGAGAAAGTTGAGGCTCAGAGAGATGAACAAGCGTGCCTAAACCACGAATAAGTGCAAAGATAGATTCCAACCTTAGAGGGACTGTCTCTAAGACCCATTCAATTCAATAGCTCCCCACAGAATATGAACTCTAAGCCAAGCCCAGCAAGGGCATAAAAAATGAGAATGACATCACCTTTATTTTTCTAAAGTTTGCAGTCCAGTGGTATTTCCAGACCTCATTTGTATTTCTTCCCTGAGTCAAGTCCACCCCATTTGATATCCAAACTCCTTCTTAGGATTTCTTCTCCATTCAGAGAGAAGAGGCACTGAGTCCCTTGTCACCAGGCCAGTGGGCTCATTGCTTTTCCTGCAGGCAGAGTGAAAATAAAGACAAGAATCCAGAGAACAACCATGTGCCTTCTAGTGCAGGACTCAGACTGGTTTTCTGGAAATTTGGAGCCTTGAATTCAATCCACGGATGTCCATGCTTCTGCGGAATGCTAGGGTCCCTCTGGGCACCTCAGGAAGTTTTGCCCTCCTGCATGTTGTTAACAAGAAGGTCAGGATGGACACCTACCCCGCAGCTTGGCCTTTGACTTTCATTCTTTGAATATCAACCCAAAGAATTTCAAAGCCACATTTTACTACCAAACTACCTCCCTGACCCAGTGCATCTTTCAGATATGTGGCTGTACTTTTCCACCTTTCAAGCTTTCCCACATGGATCATTCTGCAGGGGGAGGGAAATCAATATGATTTACCCTCTCTCTGTTTCCATTGTTATGCTGGCCACCTCCTAGTGGTCCCCATAAGAGGAGGCTCCCTGCTTTCCTGCTTGCCTTCAGTGGCATTTGAAGTTTTATACCTTATAGTTTTGAATTGCACTGTGCTTTTGTCTATCCAATTTTTGATGTTGTCATCTGGACTCTGATTTTATCTTACTCTGGAATCAGGTAGCCCAAGCCTTATTTATTTATTTCTATTTTCACTTGAGACGGCTTTTTTGGCTTATTGTACCTTGAATGCTGTGGCTTTTAACTTTCAAATGTGGCTACAAGTAGCTGGGGTACTTCACCAGTGGCTCCTAGGCCATTGGAGGGGGAGGACACTAAGAGGGGGCGTGATTGGAAAAATGCTGGGGGAGCCCTGGGACAGAGATAACTTTGCCATTGGTTATGAATGAGGTCAAGTCTCTGCTTCAGAGCTGGGGAAGACATGTTTTAGAAGACCTGAGAGGGAGATTCCTTGAGGGAGCATGGATCCTGCCCAGATGGAAGGGGAGGTCTCTGGGAATTCCCTGGGATCTGTGCTCTGCCTGAGAGGTTCCAAGAGACATTATCTCAGTACATTCCATTTTAATAAAGAACATTTAAGGAGATGGCATCTGGGGAGCATGTGCAGCCTACAGAGTTGCTATAGGTAAAAAGAATTCTTTCTGCTCGTGGTAAATCCACAACCACTTGGCAGTGCGGATTTACTTCCCCTAAATCTTCCCTGCTCATGGTAAGAGGCTCAGGTTGAGTTGCAACAATCCCACCTCTGTAATGGTCCACACGAGTGGAGCTGGTGTATTGTTGCAGGCATGTCCCACAGTGGATCTCTCATCCATGCTAATTACCATCCCCCGGTATGGTATAACCGCCACGAGTGTTAGCTAGGTCTGTCCGGTGACAAGTTTCCTCCAGGCATGGGAAAGGCCAGCACCATGTCAGCAGCACCCACACTTCTCACTGTATTCTTTGCAGCTTTTGTCAGATGAGGACACGGTTACTGCCAACTGTCTCCTTAGAAGCAAATAATGTGCTTCTAATAGTGTAAGAATTTAGAGCATGCATTATCCCTCCTTAGAACTTTGGAACAAACTTGTACCCATAAAAACAAGAACCCTCTCACTAAACCTTATCTGCCTTTCTTTCTATCTGGACAAGGTATACTATGATTCTCCTCCCACCTCCCCCATGCTACTTACCACAAGAAAGGTGCTAATATTCCTTTCTTACGGGGCATTGGTGGAGGTCATCGGGAAGACATGACCACTGGTTGACCCACAAGCTGGATGTAGGTAATTGGTGGTTCCCCAATCCCTCCTCTGTCCTTGGAATATGTGTACTTCTTACCTTCCCTATTCCCAGAAGCTGCCCCAAGGACACAGCCTTGACATAAAAATGTGGTTTTGAGACCATCTGGATGGTCTACGTGACTGAGCCCAGTTAAGGCCTCTATATAAACCTTTAAGATTTTGGTGGGCAGATGCAGAGATCTATTCATTTTACAGCCATGTGAGACAAGTCTCATAAGTTCCTTTTCTTGTTAAACCCGTCACATACAAACCTGGAGTGGTCTGCCTCTTTCTTTGGTCTCTACCTGCCCTCTGTGAGTCTGGGGGCTGATAGATTACACCTGGGAAGCTCTCTAAGACGTTTCAAACTGCCACTGGGAAGCATGCATCCTAGCCGGGAAGGTCAGAGAGTCAAATTTTTGTCTCTTTTGTTTTAAATCAAGAAAATGTATATCCTCTTGCTGCATCTGCGTCTTTTTTTTTTTTTTTTTTTTTTTTTGCTTTTCCTCTTTAGAGATAAAGAGATTAGACCCAAAGATCCCTTTCCATTCCAAATGCCAAGGATGTGTCTCAGAATACTGTCTGCAAAGGTCATACATGGCTTGCTCAGTGTTCTTTCCCTTTGGGGGCAAACAGTGTGTTTCTAATAGTGGTAAGACTTTAGAGCATGTAAAGTCCCTTCTTAATGATGCCGCATCCTCTGAAAATCAGCTATTGCCAAGAAGTTGGATCTCTTAAACCATGCAATATGTGTTCAGGGTTTGTTTTTTAAATGAACTCCAACATCACAATAACTAACTTTATTGAGCATATACTATACATTAGGTATTCTTCTAAGTCTGTACACGTAAAGTCCCTTTTCTTTAAATGCTTCTCTCTTTTTCATATCACTTTTATTTATCTATTTACTTTATTTTTGACTACTTTGGACCTTCGTTGCTTTGTGCAGGCTTTCTCTAGTTGTGGTGAGTTGGGGCTACTCTTCGTTGTGATACTTAGTTTTCTCATTGTGCTGGATTCTCTTGTGGCGGAGCACAGGTTCTAGGTGTGCGGGCTTCAGTATTTGCAGCACACAGGCTCAGCAGTTGTGGCACACGGGCTTAGTTGGTCTGTGGCCTGTGGGATCTTCCCGGACCAGGGATTGAACCCGTGTCTTCTGCAGTGGCAGGTACATTCTTACCTACTGTGCCACCAGAGAAGTCGGTAAAGTCACTTTTCCTTTCATCCTCACAGATATCCTGTGAGGTAGACTTTATTTTTTATCCTCATTTCACAGAGAAGCAAACCAAAACATAGAGTGGATAAATTACTTTCCCAAGGTCATATAACTACGTGCTAGAACTGGGATTCTAGTGCAGGCTGTCTAACACCGGAATTTATGCTCTTTTAACCTCCAGGTGGAATCTGCATTCCTGCAAATGTTCCCCCTCTCCCCGCCCCAGCCTCAATTATTTTAGGTTCTGTTTGCAAGGACATTATATTTCCCAAATGTTTGACTCTAGAACTTACTTGTATGTCTTGGAGATGCGATTTGACTCAGGTTGTAACACCAAACTTGATATATACAAGATCTTAGGATGAATAAGCTTGACACTGAGTTTCTTTTAAAGAACCATAGAGACAGATGACTGCCTCTAACATGGGTAGATATTGATTTGGAAACTTCATTCTATTTTCTGATTATATTTTCTAATAGGAAGCCCTGATCTTTTTATTGAACCTCTGGCCATAACCTCTTGCTTTGGGCCTGAAACAGACAATGAGCTCGGCTTGTCTTCATTAATGAGAAATATTGCCCTTGCAACCCTGCAACAAAGGGAGATTGCCTGGTGGATGCCTTCTGGCAGGGACAGGATGTGGCTCCAGCTGCAACCTCTCCTCCTCCTTCTGTACTCAGCTCCCGCCGGTTTAACCAAAACCAACAACCACCCTCCCAGAGGTTTTTCTTAAGCTCAGGGACCCCCAGCTCACACCCCCAACCACCACCATTGAAAGAAATCTCATGGCACCTAGAGCTAGGCCTGGCACACGATAAGCACTCAATAAATATTTGTTACCTCATGGCAAGATGGATCCATTCAGCAGTGATTTTTCACTTTTCCCAAAGATGCACTGCAGGGTCCCTTTAAACGGCCAGCTCCCCGAGTGCATTTAAAATGCGACTTGATTTATAGGAATTCCATGTGCATGGTTCTGCAGGGCCACATCAATCGTGTAAACTGAGATGCGTGTGCTGCTGGGTTCCCACTGACCTAGCGCGTTGGCAGCTCTCCTCCACCAGCTTGGAATGCACACAAACCCCGGGTCTGCTCTCCCTCCTTTTATCACAAAGGAGCTCATTTTGTGAATGAACAGCCACTGCCAACGGCATGATGGTATTCCCAGTGACCTTTGCCCGGGGATTGGATTCCCGCCCAGCAGGGAGACAAGGCCTTAGGAAAAGGCTAGTTCATTGATTGCCACAGCCCGCTGGGCTGAAGTCTGGGGAGGAAAAGACTCAGAGAACTTTCCTTTTTTTTTTTTTTTTTCATGAATTGCCTCAGAGAAGCCACCCTTCCCGCCCGTGTAGCTGTCTCCCTTCTTTGTATGGGCATATTGGATTCTGTTCAGCAGAGAAGTTTTATTGCTTTTGCTGCTCTGCTCCTGCTTCTTTTTTTTTTTTTGTAGCCGTGAATAAGAATCACTCTAGTTTGTCTGTGCCATTTCCCGACTGCAATTCTGGGGTCCTCATGAGCTTCACCCTGTCCTCCCCCCACACCCCTTTCCTCCTCCTCCTCACCATGGCTTTTTCAGTTTGATGTTTTTAGTTATCAAAGGAAGGTCTCCAGGAACCCTGCAACTAAAGACTTTAATGAGGACCATGCCCAAGAAATTCTGGCTGCCAGAGACATGATGATGATTTATGTCGCTCACTCACTCCCTAACAGCAAGAGGACTATTTGTAAAAATAAAAAAGCTGCTCATATGGAATTAAACAAGAGCATAGCTGCTTCCTTCCAGACCCCGGGAGCTTAACAAAGAGCATCCACACTCGGTCGCCAGCAGCACATGGCTCGAGGCCGATATTAGTCTTCCTGTCATATAAAGCTAACTCCTGTTAGCCCAGGCAGCAGCGCACACTCTGTCGGTAGACTTCAGAAGGCTGGTTCTGAGGAAAGAGCAAATGTGCATGGACACAGAAGGTTATGTGTGCTCACTTTCAGGTCTAGGCTGAGCCGCTGAAGGATCCTGTGTGTCCAGAGCCGGGGCTGCTGCTGTGGGGGACGCTGAAACTCGATGCAGGGTATTTGTTCCTGGCATAGGAGTTGAGTGACTCATGGATACCAGCTGGGTTCTGGCCAGCTCAGTGGAGTAAGCGTGGAGGGAAGATGTAAACTCTAAACCTCCTCCTCTGTGCACTGAGGTTACTGCACAGCCTTGTTGTCAGCAGTAATGGGATAGAGCACAGAAAACACAGCCCAGTGCCGAGGCATGGTGGTGCAGTGGTAAAGAGCCTGCCAGCCGATGCGGGAGACACAATAGACTTGGGCTGGATTCCTGGGTCGGGAAGATCGACTAGAGAAGGAAATGGCAACCCGTTTCAGTATTCTGGTCTGGAGAATCCCACAGGGTCGCAAAGAGTTGGACTCGACTGAGCACACAGCACACGCCAATACTTGCTAATTATGATTACTCTGTATTGGGGCTGCCGTGAAGCAGTGCCTCTCAGACCTCTGGCAACAGCAGTGGACTGTCCTGTGTCCTCTCGTGTGATGGGTATTCAGGTGCAGCTTCCAGTAGGACTCAGAAGAGGCGCAGGAGAACACAGCAGGTCCTAGAAAGGGAGTTATTGCAGGCCACCAAGTGTCCCAGGGAACAGCTGGTTTCTGGTCAAGCGGCCGAAGACAGGATGGAAAGAACTGTCTAGGTCAGGGCCTAGTTCTTTACTATCTCTTAGACTTGCCTAGCCCTTGGAGGAGCAGTCTCTCTCCAGTCAGAAAAAGTTTTTCAATATGTTAAAATATGATATGCAGAAAGTTTAAAGTATACACAGTGGACAGCCCCAGCTGCAGGGCTCTAAATCCTTGGTGGCGCCGGGCTGGCCCCAAGGCCACACTTCCCCCAGGTCCTCCAAGCTGTTGTTGGAGCCTAGCAGAGATGCTGGTACAGCCTCCTCTTGAGAGGCCTGGGATTCCTTGAACAGCAACTTTAGCTCAAGGATGCCCCAGGAGTTGAGTCTGGCTCAGTCTTCCTGGGAATGGGGCTGCTCCCCGAGATGCTCCCATCTGGTCTCCCTCACAGGTGTCAGACCTGCATTAGGTCTGAAGGTTCTCTCTGCCTTTTCTGCTCACCCTCGAACCTGTTTTCTCCCACAGACACTTCCTCCAGTAACTGCAGTAATATGTTACATGTCTAAAGCTCTACATCACAGTACTAGTACAGAAGTTGCTAGTAAGCCAACTTCTCTGATTATGGACATTTTTTCACTTTGTCACTTAACCTTAGAAACATTGAATAAGTAGGCAAAGAGTGCTGTAAACTGAATGTTTGTATCTCCCTCAGTTCCTGTGTTGAAACCTAATCCCCAGTGTGAC
The DNA here is from genome assembly GCF_019923935.1 of Bubalus bubalis. Classification (NCBI taxonomy): domain Eukaryota; kingdom Metazoa; phylum Chordata; class Mammalia; order Artiodactyla; family Bovidae; genus Bubalus; species Bubalus bubalis. The sequence continues at coordinate 72,165,163 of NC_059160.1, forward strand.
AGTGTTTGCATACGGTGATTAGGTCATGAGGGCTCCACCTCATGGGACAACTGGCCTGGTGGTCCAGTGGTTGAGAATCCACCTTGCAGTGCAGGGCACGCAGGTTCTATCCCTGGCAGGGGAACTAAGATGCCACATGCCTCGAGGCAACTGGGTCTGTGTGCCATTACTACTGAGCCTGCAGGGACTGCATCAAAATAACCCACGTGACACAGCGAAGATTCCTATGTGCTGCAACCAAGACCCAACAAAGCCAAAGAAAAAAGTAAAAAAAAAAAAAAATTTTTTTTTAAAGAGAGAGACCCCAGGGAGCTCCTTGCTTCTTTTGCAAGTGAGGATGCAGTGACAAGAAGGCCATCTACAAACCAGGAAGTGGGTCCTCACCAGACACGGACTCTCTTGGCACCTTGATCTTGAATTTGCCAATTTTCCAGAACTGTGAGAAATAAATCTCTGTAGCCATCCAGTCTATGGAATTTTTGTAATAGAGTCCTGAATGGGCTGACAGTATGTGCTGAAAGACACATACACAAATAATCAGAGTAATATGGTGAATATTCAAATAAAGAAATGCAGGGATCCATGAGAGGAAGTACTTTATTCTGCCAAGGTTGTGGGAGTGCATGGGGATCGACAAGGAAGTCTTCATTAAAGGATAATTAAACTCAGGCGAAAGACACACACTCCATGCTCTCACCTTTATCTGTGGTGTGACCTGAGGAGTGAATGAAAAGGAAGAACAGGAGCCCATAAGAGTTACAGCATCACATCCTTCTGTGAGTTTTCTCCCTCCTCTCTCACTGCCTCTTACACTGGCTGTAAAGTAGCAGTAATTCTCCACAGAGTTGAGAAATATTCCACCTTGCCAAGTTGAAAGAGACACTATGACCTGAGCTTGTCCATACCGGAAGGCAACTGTCAGACCGGTAAGCCTAGTTTGAGCCTAGTTTGAGAGACCACCAGGGAACAGCAACCCACACTCGAGTTGCTCACCCTGGAGGTGGTGTCGATTCTTACTCAGGCTCAGCCTGACCCCAGATCCAGCCTTCATGGTCAAATGGGGATCTGCTATGGATGGAATGGTGTTCCCTCAACACCCCAACTTCATACATTGAAGTCCTAAACCCTAGTACCTCAAAATGTGACTTTATTTGGAGTGAGGGCCTTTACGGGGGAAATCAAACGAAAGGGAGGTCATCTGGGTGGGACCCAATCTAGTATGACTGAGTCCTTATGAAAAGAGGAAATTAGATATAAAGACATGGGAAGAGAAAAGACAATGCAAAGAGTCCTGGGGGAAGATGACCATCTCTACACTAAGGAGAGAGGTCTGGAACAGAGCCTTCCATCGAGACCCTCACAAGGAAACAGCCCTGCCCACGCCTTGATCTTGGATGCCTAGCCTCAGAACTGTGAGAAGATAACTTGCTCTTGGTGGAGGCTGCCAACCTGTGGTACTCCAGACAGCAGCCTGAGCACAATATTGCGACTCCTGCTTCCCCCCTTCCTTGGGGAAAGGATCAAGGCCCACTCTGCTCTCAGCCATAGCACAGAGTGGTGAGCAGGGAATGATGGTGTTTTTCTTTCCCAGAACTGGGAATCAATCTCTGACTGTGGGAGAGAGAGCTGGGGAGGTGAGGCCTGAGGAAAAGCAGAAAGCTGGGCTTACCATGATGCAAGATGGTCATGTAAGATGAGGAAGAATGGTCCAAAGAAGGCAGGTCCCAGGAGCCTCACGCAAAGGTTGGGAAAGATACACTTTTGCACCTTTGATTTTAAGGCACAAATGCTATTGGAGAATGAGACAAGTTATTTCTGAGGAACTGAAAATGAAGAGAGGCCATCTGATAAGGATTAGAGTAGACCAGTCGCACTGCAGTCCAAAAGGGAAGAAAAATGAGGCAAGAAGAGGGATGTGCTTAAGGACTATGACCTAAACAGCAACTTACATGAAACCTTGGTTTTACCCCTTGAGAAACCCGAAATGGGAATTTATGAGAAAAGCCTGAATGATACCTCAAACTCACATATTGACATTGCTGGAAAGGAAGGCTTCACTGGCCCTGGGTCAGAAGCAAGAATGAGTAATTTTAACTTGCAAGGTGTGATGTGACGATGCAGTCACTTTCCTGGGGACAAATCCAGTCAGACCATGACGGATACTACATTATAGCAAACCAAGTCTGCTGGGAGCGCACCAATGCCCGAGGCAGGGCCCACGGTATCTTACTGCCCAAACCATCTCCCTTAAGTGAAACATGTCTTGGAATTAGTTTATTCACTCTGGTGTTTTTTGACATACTGAACAGGCACATTTCCTGCTAAAATGTTTTCTTTTTCATTTTAACGTAAGCAACAGAAATGTGTGGGGTGGACTTCCCCAGTGGTCCAGTGGTAAAGACTCTGCCTTCCAATGCAGGGCAGTGTAAGTTCAATCCCTGGTTGGGGAACAAAGATCCCACATGCCACATGCAGCCAAAATTTTTAAAATATATAACTAAATAAAACTTGTTTTTTAAAAGAAATGTGTGAGGTTACTAAGCATAGATCTTTCCCCAAAACGTACACACTTACTGCACGTGCCTCTTTTCAGTGTCCCTGAGTTGGCTTAAAGCTCAACATTGAGAAAACGAAGATCATGGCATCCGGTCCCATCACTTCATGGGAAATAGATGGGGAAACAGTGGAAACAGTGTCAGACTTTATTTTTTGGGGGCTCCAAAATCACTGCAGATGGTGACTGCAGCCATGAAATTAAAAGATGCTTACTTCTTGGAAGGAAAGTTATGACCAACCTAGATAGCATATTCAAAAGCAGAGACATTACTTTGCCAACAAAGGTCTGTCTAGTCTAGGCTATGGTTTTTCCAGTGGTCATGTATGGATGTGAGAGTTGGACTGTGAAGAAGGCTGAGTGCCGAAGAATTGATGCTTTTGAACTGTGGTGTTGGAGAAGACTCTTGAGAGTCCCTTGGACTGCAAGGAGGTCCAACCAGTCCATTCTGAAGGAGATCAGCCCTGGGATTTCTTTGGAGGGAATGATGCTAAAGCTGAAACTCCAGTACTTTGGCCACCTCATGCGAAGAGTTGACTCATTGGAAAAGACTCTGATGCTGGGAGGGATTGGGGGCAGGAGGAGAAGAGGATGACAGACAGTGAGATGGCTGGATGGCATCACTGACTGGATGGACGTGAGTCTGAGTGAACTCCGGGAGTTGGTGATGGACAGGGAGGCCTGGCGTGCTGCGATTCATGGAGTCGAAAAGAGTCAGACACGACTGAGCAACTGAACTGAACTGAACTGAGGGGAGACCAATGTGGCCAGTGCACCTCCTATGACCTTACGCCTCTCTCCCAGCATAATTTATGGAGCCTCCTCTACCCCACTCCTATATGGCCAGTACTTACAGGAGTAGTACAAATAGCCAAGATGAAAGACAGGAGAGAATTGGGGTCTAAATTAGAGAACAAGTGTCCCCACCCTCATTCATGCTGAGGGAAGCAACTCAGAGAGAATCTACACCCACTGTGAGAAGCAGTGATGCTGAAAGGGCAGAGGGCGACCCTGGGGTCTTCAGGGGGACAACAGCAGAAGCCACAGCTAAGGAGGGAGGACTCTGGGAGACACAGTCACCTTTCAGGGGAATTCTTTAGTTCACTGAGTGCTTTATAGGCACGAGGAGAACGAGGTCCTGAGAATGGAGAGCCACAGGGACCCACCGAGAGGTGTGCATTGTGCTCTGTGGGTCTGAGTGACTGCCTTGCCCCTCAGCACTAGCTTGGGAAAGTCCTATGCTTTTTCTTCTCGCTCTTCTCCTAACCATGTCTTTTCCAATTACCATTAAGAATATCCTTACATAACAAAAACCCTGATCTGAACTTTAATTTTCTTTCTAGAGGAGCAGAAATGGGCATTTCTCTCTGGGTATCTTGCTGGCATTCTATGCTCACCACGCTCACATGTGTCTCTGCGTGTTCAGTTGCGTCAGTCGTGTCCGACTCTTTGCAACCCCATGGACTGTAGCCCGCCAGGCTTCTCTATCGGGATTCTCCAGGCAAGAATACTGGAGTGGGTTGCCATTTCCTCCTCTAGGGGATCTTCGCAACCCAGGGATCGAATCCATGTCTCCTGTGTCTCGTGCATTCCAGGTGAATTCTTTACCTCTGAGGCACCGGGAAAACCCCTTTATACTCATCACCTTTCCCCATCTCTTCTGCCCTCCCCTCCACAAACCAACAGAAGCTCACACCCTTTTTCACTTGTGGGATCAAAGCTTCAATTTCCTTTGACTCCTTTGTCTTCCTCCCAGTCCAGTTTACCATGTTATTTTCAGCTCCCTGTACAAGATATGTAGGAGATGCACTTTCTTTCCCAGTTCAGCTGTCAGTATCATTGTCCCCCCATCCTCATCCTTCAATATATCAATGCTGTGGACTCCCAAGAGATTCTTCAAACTGTAACTCTGAGCTTCCTCTAGTATCCCCACTGGCGGAATTCCCTTTAAGATGGCAGCCCCAATGCCCCTGTTTCCTCCATGAATTCTCCATAATATGCCCAATGAGTTATGGGCTCTTCCTCTTTCCAAACCACACAGCCAAAATGTATCTTATCTTGTGTTCATGAAGATGCCTCCCAGGTTTCAATATTATGCCCTCTGTGCTCTGTATAAACCTATCCAACATTTTACTTCACTTCTCCACTTGGATAACTTACAAGCACCTCAAATTAAATGTCCTTTATTTCTTATATTACTTATAAACATGTCTTTTCATTGTTCAATTGCAAGTATTAATATCTGGGCAAAATTTTTGGTATCTCTGATAGAAGTAAAAGACATAATTTTTCCCTTAAATATATTTTTAAAATTATTTTTATTTATGTATTTATTTGGCTATGCCAGGTCTTAGTTGCCATATGTGGGGTCTTCTATCCTTATTGCAGCATGTGGGATCTAGTTCCCTGATCAGGAATGGAACCTGAACCCCCTGCCTTGGGAATGAGGAATCTTAGCCACTAGATCACCAGGGGTGTCCCCTCCTTTACTATTAATGGAACTATTTTGGCATTTAACAGTTTTTCATTTAATGGAGGTGTTTTCATAAACAAATTCAAGTTCTTTAGTGAGGGAAGGGATGGGTATACATATTTATAGAAGGTGACCAATAAATAGCTGAATGGAAAACAGAAAGTACTACCCGTTGTTCAGACCCAGAGCTGGCCCAGGAATTCAAATCTCACAAGCCAGCCTGCTTTCTCTATACCATATCTTGCCCTGCTTAGGATGATAATTATTTGCATACAAATCTTATCTTCTTAAGTGCAACCTCCTCAAAGTCAGGTCTGTTTTAGTCCAGTTATAATTAAACTCACCTTTCCATTTAAGGTGCTTCTGTATGCACTTTGTTGGCAAATTTACTGTAGAACCACCCACCACATTTATTTACTCAGCAAACACTGACTGAGTGCTTCACCAGATGTCAGGCACTGCGCTAGTTTCTGAGTACCCAAAGATGAATGCAGTTCAGTTCAGTTCAGTCTCTCAGTCGTGTCTGACTCTTTACAGCCCCATGGACTGCAGCACGCTAGTCCTCCCTGTCCATCACCAACCCCTGGAGTTTACCCAAACTCATGTCCATTGAGTCAGTGATGCCATCCAACCATCTCATCCTCTGTCATCCCCTTCTCCTCCCACCTTCAATCTTTCCCAGCATCAGGCTCTTTTCAAATGAGTCAACTCTTTGCATCAGGTGGCCAAAGTATTGGAGTTTCAGCTTCAGCATCAGTCCTTCCAATGAACATTTAGGACTGATTCCCTTTAGGATGGACTGGTTGGATCTTTTTGCAGTCCAAGGGACTCTCAAGAGTCTTCTCCAACATCACAGCTCAAAAGCATCAATTCTTCGCCTCTCAACTTTCTTTATAGTCCAACTCTCACATCCATACATGACTACTGGAAAAACCATAGTCTTGACTAGATGGACCTTTGTTGGCAAAGTAATGTCTCTGCTTTTTAATATGCTGTCTAGTTTGTCATAACTTTCTTTCCAAGGAGTAAGCATCTTTTAATTTCATGGCTGCAGTCACCATCTGCAGTGATTTTGGAGCCCCCCAAAATAAAATCTGCCACTGTTTCCACTGTTTCCCCATCTATTTCCCATGAAGTGATGGGACCAGATGCCATGATCTTCATTTTCTGAATGTTGAGCTTTAAGCCAACTTTTTCACTCTCCTCTTTCACTTTCCTCAAGAGACTCTTTAGTTCTTCTTCACTTTCTGCCATAAGGGTGGTGTCATCTGCATATTTGAGGTTATTGATATTTCTCCCAGCAATTTTGATTCCAGCTTGTGCTTCAGCCAGCCCAGCGTTTCTCATGATGTACTCTGCATATAAGTTAAATAAGCAGGGTGACAATATACAGCCTTGACGTACTCCTTTTCCTATTTGGAAATGAATGCAGTGTGGTCCCTAATATCAAGATGCTCAAAATTTAGTAAGAGAGAAAGAGAAAAAGCAAAGAGTTAAATATAGGGGAAAGAAAGAGTCAAAGGCTCTAATAGAAAAATAAAGGGAGCATGCTGGTGCAAAAGATTTGACTCTACCACAGGAAAAAAAGGATTAGAGGAAGATTTCAATGAAAAGGGGGCTTCCCTGGTGGTTCAGATGGTAAAGAATCCACCTGAAATGCAGGAGACCTGGGTTCGATCCCTGGGTTGGGAAGATCTCCTGGAGAAGGAAATGGTTACCCACTCTAGTATTCTGACCTAGAGAATTCCATGGACAGAGGAGCCTGGCAGGCTATAGTCCATGGGGTTACAAAGAGTCAGACATGACTGAGCGACTTTCACTTACTCAGTGAAAAGAATGCTTGAGTTTGATCCTGAAGGGATAGCATTCAGATCAGATCAGATCAGATGAGTCGCTCAGTTGTGTCCGACTCTTTGTGACCCCATGAATCGCAGCATGCCAGGCCTCCCTGTCCATCACCAACTCCTGGAGTTCACTGAGACTCATGTCCATCGAGTCAGTGATGCCATCCAGCCATCTCATCCTCTGTCTTCCCCTTCTCCTCTTGCCCCCAATGAATGTTGGTTGATGCTGCCTCCAAGGCACTGTTGGCTTGGGCTCTGGAACTGTTCCTGAGGTTGGATTATAGTTTTCCCTGGTAAATGTAGAAATCAATGAGAGAAAATAATAATGAAGACATGAGCACTGACCTCAAAGCTGGAAAGAATTCATTCATCATGCATCTTAGATTAACTCAAAGAAAATGAATAGAGAGGATTATCCAGATTTCTTCCTTGTTGAGTTTTCTCCTTTTCATTTTAAACTTTGCCGCAGCAGGATTCTCTTAAAGCTTCTCAAAGGTATAAGAGACTGTCAGTTGGTTATTATGATTGAAGTGGAAGGGCTGGAAGCATTTTCAGAGGTATCCAAGTGCATAAGGTGCAACTATTAGGTAATGAGTTGGAATTTTAACAGTCCTGGACGCATACATCTTAATGAGCATGGTCCCCCGGGGAGGAGGTCAGCCACTTATTCAAGTGATTTTGCCATTACTGAAAGCATTCTAAGAATGCAGGTCTTTCTGGAAATTGTCTTCAAACCTACAGCATGTTCTTTTGAATTGCCCTGATGATGGGTAAACCCTGGTCATTTGAATCTGAATTTTTACTTATGTGTAATGGGCAATTTTCCAGGCCCTACCAGCCTGGGGAAATAGTTTAATGATAAGACAATGACATAAGCCCATTACTCCATAGCTCAGCTCCACCAGCCAGTTTGCTAGAATTCTGAACCACCGCATTCTGCCTCCAGGTGTCCATTTAACAAGTGAAGAGAAACATTGCGGTGGAGAGACGGGAGAGTGGAGATGAGTTTTTACAAATAGGCTTATTTTAATTATTCTTCCATCTTTTTCTCCATAACTCTTGAGTTGTCTGGCAACCAATTCTAATCCATTCAACAGTAGCCCAGTGGGTCTCACTGAATCTAGAAGATACTCTGTGGAGATACTCCATGTGTAGCTTATTCAAGACCCATGCCATCGGTTCCTTCTCTCCTTTTATGCTGTTTCAACTCCGCCATTAAGAAATGAAGTTACGGACTTCCCTGGTGGTGCAGTGGTTAAGATCTGCCTGCCAATGCAGGGAATACAGATTCCATCCCTGGTCTAGAAAGATTCTACATGCCATGTGGCAACTAAGCCTGTGTGCCACAACTACTGAAGCCGTGTGCTGCCAACTGCTGAAACTCGTGCACCTAGAGCCTGTGCTCTGCAACAGAAGCCACCAATGAGAAGCCCATGCACTAACTAGAGAGTAGCCTCCACTCGCCACAACTAGAGAAAACCTGTGTGCAGCCCCGAAGACCCAGTGCAGCCCAAATAAATCAATTAATTGAAGGAATTTTTAAAAAGAAGCAATGTCTGTCCTCCATCTGCTAAAATCTGGGCTGACTTGTGGTTGCTTGGACCAACAGAACACATCAAAGGTGACGTTGCACTAATTCTGTACCTAGCTTTTGAGAGAACTGGCAGCTTCTACCTTCTGCATCTTGGATTACCTCCCCTTAGGATGTCTCTTCTAGGAACTCAGCCACCACTTGATGAGAAGTATAAGCCATGTGGAGGTCACATACTCCAGTGGACAGTCCCCAGCTGAGCTTCCAGCCAATGGCCTGCATCAATTCCAGCCATGTGAATGGACTTTCTCGGATGTCCAGTCCATTGAGACTTTAAAGAAGTCTCATCCAGCATGAGTGAGATACTCCAAGTGAGAACCACCCAACTGCAGCTAGCAGCCTCACAAAACCATGAGAAACATGTATTATTGTTTTAAACTTATGCATTTTGGGATCGTTAGTCACGCAGCGGTAGAGAAGCAGAATGTCCCATATCCCTGTTATGCCTGCCCTGGGCCAGCAGTCTTGACTCACTGCCCTGCTGTCACTGATACTGCCATTCCTTCAGGCAGCCCACCCCCAGTTAGTCCCTTTGGTAAGTAACCTCTATCAAGCCGTGAAGCTGAGGCCCTTGTACAGCTTGCCCATCTGTACTACCTGCCAGAAATGACCATTTTCCTATTTTTTCTTTATTTTTGTTCTATAGCTAAAACCCAACCAGTGGAGGAAGTAGAAGAGTTTGTTTTTACTATAAGATGGGGCTATATTTTGCCAGAACCTTGGCCGTCTAGGTGGTAATTCCCTTGCTTCCCACCCCAGATCTAAGAGGATAGAAAATTCAAGTCCCCTACTTTTTCACCCATTAGTACCCCACTTTCCACTTTCTTCTCTCCTCACCTTCTAGCCAGCCACTTTCCCCAGAATTTGTCCATGTGATCCAACTTAATTTTTAAAAACTAGCACACTGTTGCACACACATGAAATGCTATAAAAAAAAATCCATTTGCTTTCTCATTTATTCATTACGTATTCATTTAGATGCTGGTTTTATACCAGGTACTACACTAGGTTATAGGGAAACAATTAACTCAATTTTTCAAAACTTAAAAAAAATATGGATGTGCTGAAGTGGTAGAAAAGAGCAGAGGAAGCAAGCTTTTGCAACAGATGGAAACCAAAAAAAAGGAGCTAAGTCTCAAAAGGGAGATAAGTGATGAAACTATGGAATTCTGTTTTAAGTTTTAAAAAAGTATCATTTATGTAGTAATGAGGCTGACTTCTTTTGAGGTTCATATATCAGTCCAGAAGGGGATTTCAAAATAGTATGCATGTCCAACATGTTTTTAGTGATAGACACGTAACTGGAAATTGTGAAGCCTCCTAGGATGACTTTGAATAGGACTCTCCTTACTGGCATGTGAAAAGTGTTTGAGGGGTTGTTAAAGAAAAAACTCAATCACACCAGTGTCTGCTTCAAAGATGGGAGATGTGTGAGAGTGTTATATAATTTTGCACAGCTCTCAAAGGAAGCGGAAGTGTCTGCAGTGTTGCTGCTTCTCCATCTTTAAGACTCCAAGGAGGTAAGTGTTTCAGAGACAGAGATGCTCCCCTTGGTTTCAGTTCACCTGAGTCAGAGTAGGGGCTTTCATGGTCCAGACCTTTGTTCCTCAACTTTCTCACCATGAAGTCACCATCAGCTCTCACCGAGATCATAGCAAGAGTTTCCCAACTGAACTTTTTGCTTCTGTTCTTGCCCACTTCCCACTAGCTTGTTCTCCACCCAGCAGCCATAGGGATTCCCTTAAAACGAATGTTCAAAAGCCATTGTTTCCCTGTCCAGTACCTTCTAATGGTTCTCCGTATTTCAGAATAAAAACCCAAGTCTTTAAAATGATCCATAAAGTGCTTCAGGGTCTGCGGCAATTCCCAGTCACCTCTCTGACTTCATCCCCAGCCCTCTCCCTGAGATGCTCAGCACTTTGGGCTCATGGCTCATCTGATCCTTTTTTAAACAAACCTTTACATGTGCTGTTCCCTCTGCCTGGTACCCTCCCCTTCGAGTAGCCACATGACTCACTCCCTCACTGGCTTTAGTCTCTTCTGAAATGTCACCTTCCATCTGTGAGGTTTTCACTCTCCAGCCTTTTAACAAGAGCAGTTCTTAGCTCTTCTTAGCACTTCTTATCCTCCTTGCATGAACTGTTTTTCTCCCTAACCCTCAGAAGCGCACACATGACTTTTTCATTCATTGTTTCTCCCAGCTAGAAGGTTAGCTCCAAGAGACAGGTAGTAATTTTTGTTTGTTCACTACTGTATCTCTAGCATCTACAGTCATGCCTGGTACAAAGTAAAAACTCACATATTCATTAACTGAGCTTCCCTGGTGACTCAGATAGTAAAGAAACTGCCTGTACCCAGGTTCAGTCCTTGGGTCAGGAAGATCCCCTGGAGAAGCAAATGGCTACCCACTCCTGTATGCTTACCTGGAGAACTCCATGGACAGAGGAGCCTGGTGGGCTATAGTCCATGGGCTCGCAAAGAGTCAGACAGGACTGTGTGACTAACACTTTCAGTTTCACTCATTAATTTAATTAGCTACTCCCAATGGCAAAGTGAAAGAGGAGAGTGAATAAGTTGGCTTAAAGCTCAACATTCAGAAAACTAAGATCGTGGCATCCAGTCTCATCACTTCATGGCAAATAGATGGAGAAACTGTGGAAACAGTGGCTGACTTTATTTTTCTGGGCTCCAAAATCACTGCAGATGGTGATTGCAGTCATGAAATTTAAAAACTCTTATTCCTTGGAAGGAAAGTTATGACCAACCTAGATAGCATATTCAAAAGCAGAGACATTACTTTGCCAACAAAGGTCCGTCTAGTCAAGGCTATGGTTTTTCCAGTAGTCATGTATGGATGTGAGAATTGGACTGTGAAGAAAGCTGAGTGGCGAAGAATTGATGCTTTTGAACTGTGGTGTTGGAGAAGACTCTTGAGAGTCCCCTGGACTGCAAGGAGATCCAACCAATCCATCCTAAAGGAGATCCGTCCTGGGTGTTCATTAGAAGGACTGATGTTGAAGCTGAAACTCCAATACTTTGGCCACCTGATGTGAAAAGCTGACTCATTTGAAAAGAGCCTGATGCTGGGAAAGATTGAGGGCGGGAGGAGAAGGGGATGACAGAGGATGAGATGGTTGGATGGCATCACCAACTCAATGGACATGGGTTTGGGTGGACTCTGGGAATTGGTGATGGACAGGGAGGCCCGGCATGCTGTGGTTCAAGGGGTTGCAAAGAATCAGACATGACTGAACTACTGAACTGAACTGAACTGAACTGAATGGCAAAGGAGAGGGAGTTCTTAACTACAGGAAATGGCTTAAGTATTTGAACAGTCAACCCAATGTTTAATTTGGGAGGAAAGTCTCCTGTATTATCTTACTAATTTTAAAGACTTTTGTACTCTGTTCCATAACAAAATCTGTTAGGAAAAAATAATCTAGGGGTGAAGTAGACATTCTGAATATACATATGATGTCTGTCATTCATTCTGGAAGGGAATATTGATTGAGTACTTGCTTTCAGGGCATTTGGGATTGTCTCTGTCTCTCTAGGGTGTATCCTTTCCTGTTATTTTGTAATCCTTCTAGCATCATATACCTTCAAGAAGCATGTGTCCTACAAAATTCAGAATTTAATGGAGCAACTTGGGGTCAATTCTTCTTGATTTTCTATTATTGCCCAATAAATCATGCCAAAACTTGGTGCTATGAAGCCCCACAATTTTACAAATCAGGAATTTGGACCGGGCTCTATGAAGGCAGCTCCACAGCTTTTGTTTCTGTTCCATGTTGACTGGGGCCTCAGCGGGGTGGCTCGAATGGCTAGAGAACGGTTGGTTTGCCTGGGGCCATGCGTCTGGAAATTTGTTCTGAAACTTGCCTGAGTTCCTTGGTTTTTTTCCAAGTTATATCTTCTGGACCTGAAATATTTTTCACTTACATGATAGGTGCTAGGGCCAGACTAGCGAAAAGAGCTGGGACTGGCTAGGCATCTTACTCTCTCCATAGCCACTTCATGGAAGCTAGCTTGGGTTTCCTTACAGCATGGTGGTCTTAGGGTAGTTGGATCTCTTCCATGAGAGCTGGCTTCCCCCAGAATGAATTTTCCAAGAGGCTAGACAGAAGTTGGAAGGTTTCTTATGATTCAACCATGCAAGTTTTAGAATATCAATTCCACCACATCCAGCATGTTCCTAACACCAGCCCATATCCAAAGAGAGAGCAATTTCATTCCACCTCTCAATGGAAAGAATAGCAAAAAAAAAACAAACCTGAAACCATTTTTAATCTATCATACTGCATGTAGGCAGTGAGCTAATACCTTATTTGCAGCTTATTTTTTTAATTAATTTTTATCAGAGATAGTTGCTATAAATGTTGTGTTAGTTTCCGCTGTACAGCAAAGTGAATCAGCTATATGTGTACATATATCCACTCTTTTTGGTTTTTTAATCTTATGACAGTTCTATGAAGTACGTGGAGATATTGTTTCCATTTTCCAGATAAAGAAATTGAGACTTTGAGAAGTAACTTCCCCTTGAGCCAATAGCTAACCACGGAGCCAGGAACAAAAAAAAAAACCTCAATTTCCTTAAATTTATAAAACAAACAGTATTCTGCCTATTTAGAACTTGTTTTAAGACAGACAGAAAAAAGTGAGTGGAGGTGGAAGCTTGGTTCCTATAAGTCCTTGTTAACTGCAGATCATTAAGTGTGTATTAATTGTTCAGTTGTGCCCCCCAAGCTCCTCTGTCCATGGAATTCTCCAGGCAAGAACATTGGACTGGGTTGCCATTCCCTTTTCCAGGGAATCTTTCTGACCCAGGAATTGAACCCAGGTCTCCTGCATTGCAGGCGGATTCTTTACCATCTGAGTCACTGGGGAAGCCCTGTAGATAAAGAAGAACCTCATCAAAGCATCCGACATAATAAGCCCGTCTTCAAACTTGGACCAGAGAGAAAGTTTTGGGCTCCAAAGAAGAATGTCAGCAACTATAAAATAAAGCAGCTCTGCTTAAGGGTGTATGTGAACCACAGCTGGTAACCCCAGAATGGGATATTGATTTCTTCAGGGCAAATGAAAGAGAACATGTATGCCAAATTGTGTGTGTGTGTTTTAACCTAAGAAAAATAGTGGCGAGGCTCTGGACCGACCCTAACAATCCCACATTCATGAAGTGGCTCCAACCGGTGGGGCTGTGTTTGGAATGGAAAGACCCAGAGTCGAGTAAAAGGAAAGTGGAATTTGTCTTTGGCGTTTTGAAGTCCCTTCTTAGCTCATGGTTTCGAGCTGCTTGAAAAGCTTGAAGGGAATTTCCACACTTAGCGCACTTCCCGTGGCTGCCTGCCGCCTGGCTCCAGTGCACATTCTGTGGGCTTTAGTGGGTCCCATTCCTCAGCCTTATAATAGATGCTGTCAGTAGGGCTGGATCCTGGCAGTGTAAGGCGGGTCACTATGAAAGGTTTACCAGGGTCCTGTTTCCTGACTGAATGCTTGGTTGATGGTATCTTGTCTGATTCATATCCTATTGGAAACGGTGTTAAACAGGGCCCTGCAGGACATCTGGTTTTAGTCAATCTGGCATATGCAGCCATGTTTGACAGGCAGCGGGGGCTCGGCTGCTGGGTTTAAAAGAGAAATTCGTTTCATGGAAAGATTTTTTTTTTTTTTTTTGCTTCAGTGACCTGAGAAACTTAGCAATTGCTTGTGGCTAACACGATGCTGGACACACGTGAAATACTTTAAAATAAAAGCCATTGCTGTGTACTTGTTTCGTGTCCATGTTCACCAGGTATTGTACCAGGTGCTAGAGAGATAACCCTGGACAAAATAGATACACTTCCTGCCCTCAAGAAGATTATAGTCTAGTGGAAAAGACAGAGATTGCTGAGCCGTGCTCAACAGCTTCAGTCATGTCTGACTGTTTGTGACCCCGTTGACCATGGGATTTTTCAGGGAAGAATACTGGAGTGGGTTGCCATGCCCTACTGGGATCTTCCTGATCCAGGGATCAAACCTGCATCTCTTGAGTCTCCTGCATTAGCAGATGAGTTCTTTACCACTGATCCACCAGGGAAGCCTAAACAATCTCAAAAACTAAAATAAATAAATGCTATATAAGAGGGGGAGTAATGGGAGCTAGACTTAGAATGAGGCGCTCAAGTAAGTTCCATGGAAGAGACACTGAAACAGCATCCTGGAGGATAGAGAGATGTCTAAGCAGAGATGGGGGAACAGAGTTCCAGACAGAAGGAACAGCAAAGCGGAGAGAAAGTGGCTCAGATGGGGCTTAAGAGCTAGGGACAGCCCACATTATGCAGGACCTGATGGCCAAGAGCAGGATTTTTTGTGTTTTGAATCCACTCTTCAGTCAGTTTTGTTTAAACCACTTCCTATCACTGTCAGCTTGATTGGAAGTAAAGGCTCTCTTAGGCATTCAGCTAATTAGATCCTGCAATAGCCAATTAGGAGTCAGCCTGTCATTGCCAAGGCTGCTGGCATCCTCCACTGTAAAAGTGGAGTGGAATGGTCAATATTATAGTGCTTGTTGTTCAGTCACCAAGTCGTGTCCGACTCTTTATGACCCAATGTATTGCAGCACACCAAGCTTCCCTGTCCTTCACTAACGCCTAGAGTTTGCTCAAACTTATGTCCATTGAGTCGATGATGCCATTCAACCATCTCTTCTTCGGTCACCCGCTTCTCCTCTTGCCCTCAATCTTTCCCAGCATCAGGGTCTTTTTCACTGAGTTGGCTCTTCATATCAGGTGGCCAAAGTATTAGAGCTTCAGCTTCAGCATCAGTCCTTTCACTAGCTTGGCAAAAATATGAAATTCAAATGTGAATTTATTTTCCTATTTATTATTTCCTCTGTCATTGCCTATTTATACTTCCATCAATCAAAAATTACTGAGTATATCCTATGTACAAAATACCTTGAAAGTGTCAAAAGGTCTGAGACACATCCCTTCTTTCTAGGAGTTTATGACTCAGTAGAGGAGTTAGCTCTGTGAATCACCCCCACAAAAGTACAGACTTATGCAGAGAAATGGACAACATCTTAAAGATCATCTGGTCCAGGTTCACAGATGTATTCTTCAGTGTCAGAGAGCTCTATGCATGCATGCATGCATGCATGCTAAGTCAGCTCAGTAGTGTCTGACTGTTTGTGACCCTATGGACTGCAGCCTGCCAGACTCCTCTGTCCATGGGATTTCCCAGGCAAGAATACTGGAGTGGGTTGCCACGCCCTTCTCCAGGGGATCTTCCTGACCAGGGATCAAACCCATGTCTCTTACATCTCCTACATTGGCAAGCGGGTTCTTTACTAGCCCCACCTGGGAAGCCCTTATCAGAGACACTTACTATACATTAAACATCACAGCTGTCCTAAAGGGATGGGAGGATCTACAGCAGCCAGAAGGAAACCCACAGCAGTGAGGATCATCAAGGAAATGGAAGATGTCTGCATCTCTGGCTCCAGCCCCCAGCATAGTGCCTGCCTACATGGATTTGGGTTTTCTGAATGAATGAACTCAAAAGAGCAATAGATTCACCTGACCTGACAGAACTCACCAGCCCATGAGTGAGTCATCGATGCACATGCGTTTTTATGAAGGAAAAATTCTTCCCCTACTCCACCAAAAGTGTAGAACAAAGTCGTTTGGAGGTGGGTAAGATGGTGAGTGAGTAAAAGACTTTTAAAATAAAACACATAATAGGGGAGAGTAGAAGTTTAATTTGGCTGAGTTAATTTTCAGCCTGTAGTCACTAAAATGTCATGTCCCTTGAAAGTGAGAGTTGGACGGTCAGAATGTCATCATGCTCTTGTAGTCTGCACCGATCAGCTCTCTTACGCAAAGCAGAGGGCATCCTCGTGGTGCTTGTGGAGGCGCCAGGAAGGCCCCTATTACTAGGAGCTTCTGCAAACGATCCCACAGACTGGGCACACACAGCTCCAGTGGGCACCATTTATAGAGACCAGGAGCTTCTCAAGAATTGAAAACCCAGAGACAAGGGATGAAAATGAGACCTCAAGGTCTCCAGCCTGAAGAAGCTGGGGCACATAAATAGCGGACACAACTGCATATCACAGAGGTGTGCACAAAGGGTCATAAAAACCGAGAGAAGGAAGCAGCTGGTGCTGCTGAGAGAGGGCAAGAGAAAATTTCTTATAGGAGATTAAATTTCACTAGGGCTTTGAAGGCTGCATAGGAGCTGGCCCAGTAGAGGAGAGAGACCAAGGAATTGTAGTCAGTAGGCACAAGCGAATCCACAGAAGGGAAAGAACGACTGAGTGTTCCAGATGGCTTAAGCTTAGGATGCCCCATGAGGAATGGTGGGAGGGAGGCTAGAAAGATAGGGTGAAGCTCTGAACACCAAAACTGTGGAGTTCAGACTTCAGTCTGTAGACAAAGTGGGGCCACTGATGGTTTTTAAACACTGAAATAACACAATTGGGTGGCAAGAATGGACTAGAAGCTGAGAGACTGGTTAGAAGACACTATAATCCTGCCAAAAATGAAGATCTGAATTCTGAATTCCAAACAACTGTTTTAAAACAAAACAAAACAAAAAAGGGATTAACCCCTGGAAAGCATCTGCTATGTTTTTGGTAGGTATGTGGGGTTTTGAAAACAGCATGGAGAAGTGGTCTGGTTGGGAAAACAAACACAGGGATGAGTAAGTGCTATGGGAGCAAAGGGCTTCCCAGATGGCGCTAGTGGTAAAGGACTTGCCTGTCAATGCAGGAGATGTAAGAGACGTGGGTTCCATCCCTGGGTTGGGAGATCCCCTGGAGAAGGGCAAGGCAACCCTCTCCAGTATTCTTGCCTGGAAAATCCCCTGAACAGAGGAACCTGGGGGTGCAAAGAGGCAGACACAACTGAAGCAAGTGTCTATCTCTATCCAAGGAAGTCTAGGGAAGTACAGCAAATAAGGGGACTTTTGAATAGAGTTTGGCAGGCAGAGGAGTCTGAGAAGAGCAGTTCTAGGTGTAAGAAGTATTGTGTGCAAAGTCTCATAAGTACGAAGGAGCAAAGGGGAATGAACCAGAAAGATGAAGCAGGGATTTTGTGATGCTGAGGACTATGGCCCTGACCCACCTTGTTCGTTCTCTGTTAGTAGAGGAAAACGTGGCAGTTCCCAGGAAAAGCAGCTGTAGCCTAAGCCGTGAGACAGTCTGGAGGCCAGTCCATCCTGTCTGTCCCCTTGAGGTTGGAAAGGTGGGAGATGTTTGTACATGCAACAGCCTTTAGTCATAGGAATGCGGGGGCTGTCCCATGAAGAACAGTGCCCTAATTCTTTGAATCCCAAAGTTGGTCAGGTCAGGAGAAGACCCAAGGCCTTGGGGGTTATGTCAATAAGTGCATGTGTGTGTGTGTGTGTGTGTGGTAGTTGTTGGTGGTAGAGTGTGATATTAGGGTGAAGGGAGCACGCTGGGCCATGAGAGGCTTAAAGATATTTGAGAGTCTTGTCAAGGTTCTCTGATGGATAACAGAACTTGGTCCCAAGGAAGGGGGCCCAGAGAGCCCTTCACCCATTTCACAGTTTTGCAATAGACTACCCAATTTAAGGTTCTTAAACATATACCTTTAGACATTTTAGAAAACAAGCCAATATTCTCTTGTAAGAATAATACTAATATTAATCGTAAAAATAATAATAGTAACAATACCTAACATTTACGGAGTGTTTATTATGGGCAAGTCACTATTACAAGGGATAGTCACTGTTATCAGTGCTTTATATAAATATTTTTTCTTTTCTTAAATGAAGTACTTCATTGAAGTATAGCTGATGTCCAATATTACATTAGGTTCAGTTGTACAATATAGTGATTCAATAATCAAATACATATGAAATGGTCACCACCACAAGTCCAGTAACCATCTCTCACCATACAAAAGTACTTATTTTATTTTTAATTGGAAGATAATTACTTTACAGCATAGTGATGGTTTCTGCTATACACCAACATGAATTAGCCATAGGCATACACATGTCCCCTCCTTCTTAATCCTCTCTCCCATTTCCCTCCCCATCCCACATCTCTAGATTATCACAGAACACCAGCTTTGGGGTCCCTGCATCATACAGCAAATTCCCACTGGCTAGCTGTTTTATATATGGTAATGCATATGTTTCAATACCACCCTGTCTAGTCTTCACCCCCTCCCCCTCCCCCACTGTGACCAAAAGTCTGTTCTTTTTGTCTGTGTTTCCTTTGCTGCCCTGCAAATAGGCTCATCAGTACCATCTTTCTAGAGTCCCTGTATATGCATTCATACATGATATTTGTCGTTTTCTTTCTGACTTACTTCACTCTGTATAATAGGCTCTAGGTTCATCTACCTCATTAGAACTGACTCAAATGCATTCCTTATTATAGCTGAGCCATATTCCATTGTATATATGTAGCACAACTTCTTTACCCATTGATCTGTCAGCGGACATCTTTTAGTAGATCGCTTTCATGCCCTAGCAACTGTAAATAGTGCTGCAGTGAACAATGGAGTACATGTGTCTTTTTCAATTATGGTTTCCTGAGGGTATATGCCCAGTAGTGGGATTGCATGATATTAATATGTATTAACTCATTTAATCTTTAAAGTAACTTGATGAGATAAGTACCATAGTCTCTATTTTACATACAGGGAAACCGAGGCCTAGTAACTTGTCAGTGATGATGCAGCTGATGTACAGTGGAGATGGTTTAAACCCAGAGGAGGGTTTTCCTTAATTGACTCTGAACAATCTTTCTAATTTCTGGTCATTGAGATGTTCACTGGAAAATTCTGCATGTTGTGTAGAGCTTGTTCCTGAGTGGGACCTAAGTCACTGGCCAACTCATGGATGGATGACTTGTTTAAGCCAGTGTCAAGAGGCCACTTTTCCCTGTGGGAACCCCAACTATGTGGCTTGATCATTCCATCTAACAGGTTGGAAGCTTTGATGCCCAGACCTGCCACAGATATTGCTAGTCCCATGGCTACTCCTGCCACTGTGTTCCCATAAAGGGTAAGCATTATTCAGATACCCCATCTAGCCTGAACATTAAGGAGATGGGAACCCAGAGGCATAAGGAAACTTCAGACAACCGTGGAAATAATTTTTTTCTTATCATTTTGGACCAATTTGCCAATTACCCAGTTGAGAAAACCTTGCAGAAAAGCAATCTCCTAATATGGCACTTTGACTATACAATATAAACATTTGTATTCATGGGACAAAAAGGCTTGAGATGTGATTAAACTCTCCAGAGACACATTATTCTATTTTCTTCTCCGTGATGTGATGTGACATTATACAGTGTTGGGGATGTAGAAATCTTGTGTACTTATACATTTTCCCATTGATTCTCTCATGTCATTTTGATTGTACATTATTTTCCCAGAAAAATCATCATAAACCATTTGGAATGGTCAGGCTTTTAATGGCTGCTAAAGATTTTTCTCTCTAGCTTTGCCATCAGAAATAGAGACTCTGAGAGTTTCACTCTCCCACAAGGAGTTGGTGGTAGAACTAAGAATTGCAGCCCCAGTTCCCACTCCCTCATCGCATGATCCCCACCCAAAAACTATTTTTTCTTCTGGCCCTGGCTCAAACCCAGGCTTCAAAATGGAAAGATCTGTCAAAAGCCTGACACTAAATAGCTTTGTCCCATCACTTTGTATTAAGTACTCTTCTGCTGGATGAATTGCAGGTCAACCTAAAGCCAAAAGCGTATCGTGTGCTCCAGAGGTCATGGAACTCAGCTCTGCACCAGACCTCAGAGTAAATTTTGAAGACAAGAGTCCTCCCACTGGGCTCTCCACTCCTGGGCAGAGAGCACACCTTGGGCATGGACACTGGTCAATCCTACAGAAAAGTTCTGTAGATGGTTTCTGAGATCCCCAACCCCTATATAGGCTCTCCACTCAAAGCCCTTTGGCTCCACGTGTCTTCTAAGCCACATCTGCAATTTTCTTCTGCTTTCCTTCTATTGTCACTTCCCCGGTGGCTCAGACGGTAAAGTGTCTGCCTACAATTTGGGATACTCGGGTTTGATCCCTGGGTCGGGACGATCCCCTGGCGAAGGAAATGGCAACCCACTCCAGTACTCTTGCCTGGAAAATCCCATGGATAGAGGAGCCTGGTAGGCAACAGTCCATGGGGTCGCAAAGAGTCGAACACGACTGAGCGACCCCACTTTCTTCTATTATTTCCACCTCTTTTTCTTTCTAACACTTGGTGGAGACCTTTCACAAATATCCTCCCTGCCGCCTGCTCTGTTTCTTTCTTACAGTTTGTATAAGGTGAATGCCTTCAATCAGTTAGAAATGTAAAGGACTCTTGGAGGAAGTGCCTGACAAAAATCAAGGCAGATCTGCTCAATATCTTTTAAGGAAAAGGATGGTCTCTTTTTAGGGTAATCATAATCCCAGAATCTTCCCACAAATGTATTATTTTCAGAAGAAACAGACAGAAAGTAGAGTATGAATTAATATGAATTCTAGTAACCACCATGCCATGAGTGTTTACTTGTGTTAAACTTGTATTGACTTGTGTTTTATATACATTATTTCATTTAACACCCTCAGTTTGATTCTCAATAACCCAACAAGGGTTTTTAGCATCCTCATGGTGTAAATTAGCACCATGTACCAAGGTGGAGAGATGTTAAGAACATTTCCATGGTCACAGAATTAGAAAGCTTCAATGGAGGAAGGACACTGAGCATTCAAAGACAATAAGACTTCTCAACTGAACGATGCTGAACAAATGCGACAAAGAATATGAAGCCAAGAAGGCTTAAATGGCAAGAGTCTGAGGGTAACACCAGCCAGGAAAGAAAGAAGGAATAGTGGTGGGGGCGTAGGATGGGGCAGCTAGGAGCATGCAAAGCCCATATCCTCCAACATCTCCCACCACACCCACCAGCACAGAGTCATTGCTGGAGAGTGACAACTATGATAATGAACTGATTGGTCAGAGAAAAAGCCGAGAGTTCATGAATGTGATGGAGGGAAAAACCACCACCTAGACAGAACTTTCTTGTTATGGGTGAGTTCCTACAGGGCCTCTGGTTTCTTTTTCCTCTGAGCTGCTCGTCCTCACCCTGGGCCTAGGCTTTCAGAAGGAGTAAAAAATGCTCCCATGGTGGAGACAAAATGGTCACACCCACTCTGCTGAACCTTCTGGTGGGCTCTGCTGACTTGGCCTCAAACTCCATCCAGAAAGCTGTTTTCCAGCTTCCACCAGCTCTCCTGGTTGACTCTGCTGCTGCTTGGTTGCTTTGGTCATGTTCAACTCTGGGCAACTTTATGGACTGCAGCCCACCAGACTCCTCTGTCCATGGGATTCTCTAGGCAAGAATACTGGAGTGGGTTGCCATACCCTCCTCCAGGGGATCTTCCTTACCCAGGGATCGAACCCGGGTCTCTTACACTGTAGGTGGATTCTTTACTGCTGAGTCACCAGGGAAGCCCCAGGTTGACTCTGCTGCTGCTGCTGTTGCTAAGTCACTTCAGTCATGTCCAACTCTGTGTGACCCCATAGACAGCAGCCCACTAGGCTCCCCCGTCCTTGGGATTCTCCAGGCAAAAACACTGGAGTGGGTTGCCATTTCCTTCTCCAATGCATGAAAGTGAAAAGTGAAAGTAAAGTTGCTCAGTCGTGTCCAACTCTAGCGACCCCATGGACTGCAGCCTACCAGGCTCCTCCACCCATGGGATTTTCCAGGCCAGAGTACTGGAGTGGGTTGCCATTGCCTTCTCCAGGGTGGTTGACTCTAGTTCCTTTCAAATCATCAAGAGGAACTTCAGGTGGGCTCTGTGAGGTTAGGAAGGAGGGGTGAGAGCATCCTGTTGCCTATCATGGAAGGCAGCCCAGAACAACAAGAGAGCTCTGACCCACGTGTATGAGACAGTGAGAGGCAGGCAGCTTCCTGGTTCTTCAGCCAAATAGCCCACAGGAGCTCGCAGGAGGGCTCCACTCTCTCAATACATTTCCTGTATCAGACTTGAGGAAAGATCCTCTCATTTTGCATGTATACTAAATTTTGGAGAAAAACCATTTCTATTTCAAAAGAGAAATTCTTATATTGAAGAAATAAATATCAATAAAATTAATTTTCTCCCTGCTGGCCCATTATTGCATCATGAAAAAATAGCTGGCTAGATTGTCACTATATTTGGAGGCTATGTTTAGGATGGTCTGGCTTACAGTTAGACTGTGGAGCATGCACCAAATTCTTTAGGGAGAGGTAGGCAGTCATCCTCCACAGAATTGTCAGGACTTGATTTGTAATCAAGTTGCTTTTCACAGCATTAATTCCTTGTAGCTGAGTTCCATGGTCAATAGCCAGAGATTCATTTATTTAGCTGCATTAATCCATCCTAAGCAATCCTTAGGGAAGCCAGCTACTCGCAAAATGGTAGGAGGTTAGCCCCTTCTTGAAGAGGCTGGTTCTGAGGCTTCCTGGTCGCCCCCAAACCACAGAAAATGAGCCACTTCCCAGCCCAACCCACTGCTCCAGACTCTTTATTTCTTCTATGGCCCTTGGGCTTCAACAGGAACACAAAACAGAATTAGGATGCTTGCTAAACAACCCAACAGATGCCATTGTGGCTGCTCCAGAGGGGAGCACACAGTTTTCAAGGCCTCCCAAGAAGTCCAGAACACAGGATGCCCTCAGCCTGGATCTCTTTCCCTCCAGGGCTTCACACATCCTGGACACTCTGGATGGGTAGCCTGGGGGTTCACGGGCTGGTAGGGAGTTGCATAGCCAGTGGAAGCCCTACTCTCCCCCTTCCTCCACCCCAGCTCCAGGTAAATGTGTACATTTAAAACCACAACCACAAAGGCCTCAGCCCTTGAAATTTTCCTGGAAGCCAATTAAAGCCAGGAGAGCCACAGTAGTAGATAAAATTAAGCTATGTACCAATTCTCTCTGGCTTACAAGTTCCTAAATCGTTTGTTTACACATTAAGAGCAAAAAAGGACTGTAGTCTTTCCTCTTAATTGCTGTAATTATACTTGTGCCACCCACAAGAGAGGCTGTTGATCTCATTTCTAAAGGGCAATTGCTGTCGCCTCACTCTTCTTAGCACTTTACAAGGTTTTTCTCATTTTCTGATTACCACTGGCCTATTGAGCTGCCAGGAGAAATTTATTCTCCTGGAGCACGACACCCTCTCCCCTTCATCCCCTCCCCTTTACTTTTTCTTTTTCCTTCTCTCTCTCTTTTTTATCTTTCTTCTTTCCTTTTTTTTTTTTTTTTTTTTCCTGCTGCTGAGTAGTTACCAGGAAAAGCTGACTTCCTTGGGATCAAAAGGGATTGCAATTTCTGTGATCAATTGTATGTGGTTAGGCAATCTCAGAATATCCTGAATGTGGAAGTACTCAAAAGCCCATAATCTGGATAATAGTGGTCTGTGCTGGCCACATCCCTTAGGAAAGGCTCGGGAAACCTGGGTCAAAAAACTTGCAAACTCTTGTCTGGCTCATGTGCATTCAATGCTGACTTGGGTCGAGAGTGTTTCCTTTGGGTTACCTGATACGGAGCTATTTGAAGTATCCTTGTAGCCTTCTACGCTGATCCCTGAAAGTCCTGCCTGAATCCTTTCCCTGTTTAATCGTGAAGGAATGCTGTTCCAAAGACGTAGGGTCAGAAGGGCACAATAAATCAATCCAGATACACCCTTAATGAAGAGCAAATTAAACAGCATTTGTTTTAAGTTCATAGGTCCTCTTGGAAGATGTCTTTTTAGTGCAAGCAAAATTCCTGGGTTGCAGGTATGGAAGACGGTGGGGGTGGTGTGTGAAAGGCTTACAGTCTCTGGTCTTTTTTTAAAAAAAACTCTGTGCCTGTTTTTTTTAAGTACCTAAAATATCCCCAAAGTTAGTTTGCCTGACTGGCTTTGAATATACAGTGTTTTCTGCTGCCCTTACCCTGGGACAGAACTCTGATTCCTGTGGACTCTGGGGTGACCCAGCCTCTTGGAATAGTTTCCCCATTAGTTCATTCAGGTGGTCCTGGGTGGCTGCATAGATGTTTCTAAGAACCCGCCATTCTCAGGGCTGCAAAGATTGAGCTAAAATAAATCTCCCAGTCACCTACAGTTCTAGCATAATTGTACAGATACAGCCTGTGGCATTGCGAAGATTAAATCACCGAGTCTAGCCATGTCACCCCCACCCCAGCCAGTGACTGGAGCAAACTTGTTGGAGCTGCGTCAGAAGGAATAGAAGAGCTTTCAGTCTTCCATGGCCCTGAAGCATTTTGGTAATAAATAATAAAAAGTATTTATTACATGTTACAGTGACACTGTGGAATTCCAATGCTGTTAACCATAACACTTTCTTCCTCAAATTTTAAAAAAGAAAGAAAAAAGTATTAGGATTGGGCAGGGACGACAGCAGGAGCAGTGGCTCTAAAATCCAAGGAATGTGGTGAAGAGAGACTTGTGTGTTTTAACAGTCATAGAATGGGGGAAGAAAGTGGGGAGCCGACACGGACAGGAAGTCAGAGATTAAGGTTTCAGGTCTGGTGTTGCCACTGTCTGGCTGTGTTACCTTGTACAATAGTTCTGCCCCTCTTGAACTTGGCTTTTCATTTATCCCACAAAGAGTTTGCAAGCCATCTTTTTTTATCAGCTATTTTCAGCTCTTTAATAAAACCACTGGGTCAGTTTTCCCTGAAATTCAGTGACATATGCTTCCTTTCCCCCAGAAGGGTCCAGGCTCAGGATGGTTTGTGGGTAAGAGACAAAAGTCCCATGTGTCCCTGGCTACAGTTTGCTGTGCTATGAACTTGATGGCAATGTCCCTCAGCTTGCCTCCCTCCAATACCGCAGGCAGCTTCTGGCAGTATAAGGCAGTGGTTAAAAACAAAAACTCCTGACTTGGGTTCTAGCCTCAAGTCACCTGTAACCAACTGTGGCATTTGGGGCAAGTTACTCAACTCCTCTGAGCTTCAAGGCCCTCATTTGGGAAATGGTGGCAATTGTAGGGCTTGTAGGGCTAAAACCTTGAGGGCTATTTTGAATATTAATTCTGAAAATGAATGAAAGAGCAAAGCATAGTGCTTGACATGTAAACTCTCAATGAAATGAACAATAACAAAAATATATTTCCTAGGCCTTAGGGTCTTTATGTCAGTGCATGTATACTCAGTCACTCAGTCATGTCTGACTCTTTGTGACCCCATGGACTGGGGCCTGGCAGGCTCCTCTGTCCATGGGAATTTCCAGACAAAAACACTGGAGCAAGTTGCCATTTCCTACTCCAGGGGATCTTCTGGACTTAGGGATCGAACCCAAGTCTCTTGGGTTTCTTGCATTGATAGGCAGATTCTTTATCACCGAGCCACCTGGGAAGCCCCTTTATGAGAGTAACTAAAGGTAAACGGTGACCGGAGCAGCAAGGAAAAGTGTCCTGATCTGTATGCAGGAGCCTCCGCCAGACATACGTTAGCTGCTCTGGGTTCTTGCAGTGGAGGCAGCAGAGCAAATCTCAGGATCCATACATGGGTTCAAGAAAGGGCTGAGAAGCCTGCAGGAAACAGATGAAAAAGAATGTCAATTTTACATTCATTCATTCAGCACAACGTACCTAGTCCATTCGAGCTTCCCCAGTGGCTCAGTGGTAAACAACCCACCTGCAAGGCAGGAGAGGTAAGAGACACAGGTTCCATCCCTGGGTTAGGAAGATCCCTTAGAGAAGGGAAGAGCAACTGACTCCAGTATTCTTGCCTGGAGAATCCCATGGACAGAGAAGCCTAGTGGCTACAGTTCATGTGATTGCAAAGAGTTGGACACGACTGAAGTGACTTAGCACACATACATGCACCTATTCCAGTTATGGTTTTTAATATTTGCCATGTGCCAGACCTGTGCTGGGTATGCTGCAGGATTACAGAGATGAACGGCCCTATGCCTGCTTTCAGGGAACTGACAGCATCTAGTGCTACAAGTAAGCAAACAGTTATAGTAGAATACCCTCCACTGTCGGGAAGGTAAGCACAGGGAGCATGGGAGGCAGAGTGAATGTCTTGACTTCAGCACTAAAAGTCACACATCCTTGGAAAACAGTGGAGGTCAGTCACCCTAGTAGGACAAGCCAGAGCAGGAGCAGCTAACCTAAACTTGCCAAGTCAGGGAGGGCTTCTTGGCAGATGGAAGCGCTTGCAAGGATAAGGAGGAGTTAGTTAGGCAGGTTGACGAGAGGTGGGGAGGGAGAGGGTCCCAAGCAAAAGGAACCACTTGCGCAAGAACCTAGAGGCAAGAGAAACCACAAGGAGGTCGAGGGGCCTGAAGAGAGATGCTGGAAGGCCTTCTGCAGCTGTGGGCAGCTGTTGCCCTGCCAGCGTGTCCCATGTCCCCTTGATCTCCTCTCTGACTCATGTTGCTTGAGACTGTTGGTATACAAAAATTATTGGAGATGTTGTCTGGCTTCCTTTCATATCAAACAGGAGGGCAGAGGAGGCTAATTCTTCCCAAGGTCCCTTCCTACGCTTCTGTCCACCGTCACGCCAGTGAGGTGTCCATTCGGTGTACTAGACAAATGGCCTGCACCTTCCCTATCTATTTCAGCTGCCTTAATGAGCCACACAGATCATCACACAACTGATTTGCCAACAGTGATGTGCCCACCTTATTGCTGACCCCAGTGGATGTGCTGGCTGGGCCACTAGCTGCCTGAGCCACCATGGAGATGCAGTGCTGTTAATTTTGTTTTTCTGAATGGAAATCCCCTTTCCTGGTGAAGCATCACACCCTTTCCCAGACTTGTGAGGGCCCAGAGAACCACCTGGTCTTTTTTCTTTCTTCTTTTCATGATTTCCTAAATGGCAATATAGGAATTTACTCTATAGGAATGCTCTTTGCTTTAACTTGTTTCTTCTCCAGAGTCTATTCTATAAGTATAAACAGTATTAGGTCAATGATTCCTGATTGTTAATCCTCTAGGTATGTGTTTCATCTTCAAATATTGGGCTGGTATGGACTCATTGGGAAAAACAACTTAGTGTCTTTTATAAAGCCTCTTCCAGGACAGAAAAGAACATGAACAAAAAAAAGTCTTGACATCACTTAATAAAGCTTTATGAGTAACTCCTATGCTACTAGAGATAACATTGCTAATGCATATTGCTCAATGGGAGAAAATGTCCCAGGCTATACTTTACAACAGGCAGAAAACTTTGAGCTGTCTTGCCAGTGCTTTATAGTAAGTGCCAAATCCTTATGACTTTCTTAGGCATTTATTGTAAGAACATGAATCATGATGCATCACTCTGGTATTTGTGTGGCTGCTCTGTGTTAAGTCCCCAGGACCTCCATGGAGTTGACTTTATTTGGTTTTCCACTTCCGTTTCTGAGTGAAAGCCACATGAACTCAGACGTGAAGGCTCACAGGAGCCCAAGTGGGCGGCTCTTTTGTTGCTGTTTTGGTCTGCCTGTACTTGATGGCTGTGGTCTGTGCTGACCTGAACCACTTCAGGGGAGACTCAGCTGGAACTGCCCCTACTTCCTCAAGTTTTCACTGAAACAGTTCAGTGGATGAAAGAGTTCTAGGGTGGTGCTCAGGATTGCCCAGGCGGTTGCAAACTTTTGAAGCACTTAGGGAAAATGTGGCTAAAATTTTGGAGCATTGACCTGTGTGTTTTCGAACTTCCTATCTATAATCCTGAGAGTTGGTCTGGATATTGAACCTTGGAGGTGGCCATTTTCCTAGAGAAGAGTTACTGTCCAGAAAACAGTACAGGGTTTTTTTACTTGATGGAGACACTGGGTGAGTAGCTTTTCTATAGAAAAGTTGATAGTGCCTGCCTCAAATCCTCAATGAAATGCTCACGCGTATTCAATTGGTACAGTATATTCACCTCAAAAGTCTAAACTGTGCTGGCGAAATGCCAGAGGTGATGATGAAAATATTTAGCCCAGCCAACAATGAACCAGAATGAATATCCTTTACCATCAAAGGCATGATGGCTGTGAAAAACACACATGGCCATATCTGTGCTTCTTACCTGAGTATCAGGCCAACAGAGCACCAACCACTTGCAGGGATGAAACTGATGGTTCATTCATTGATTTGTTCAAAGAACGTCATGTGCTTACTATGTGTCACTCAC
The DNA here is from genome assembly GCF_019923935.1 of Bubalus bubalis. Classification (NCBI taxonomy): domain Eukaryota; kingdom Metazoa; phylum Chordata; class Mammalia; order Artiodactyla; family Bovidae; genus Bubalus; species Bubalus bubalis. Next base: position 72,193,744 of record NC_059160.1, read on the forward strand.
CTTGCTAGGCCCTGCAGGTACAATGCTGAACAAATTCAGACTTGTTCCTGTCCTCCTAGAGCTGACAGTTTGTTGTGAGAGGTATTAATTAATTAATGTGGGAAATCACAAAAATGTATAAGTGTTTTGGGTTTTAAATGTGATAAAAAGAATTAAATATATATACACACATACACACATGTGTGCACACACACACACGTGTGTGTACACATACACGCACATGCACACACACACACGCACACACACAGGGCTTCTCTGATGGCTCAGACAGTAAAGAATCTTCCTGTAATGTGGGAGACTTGAGTTTGATCCTTGGGTCAGGAAGATCCCCTGGAAAAGGGAATGGCCACCCATTCCAGTATTCTTGCCTGGAGAAATCCATGGACAGAGGACCCTGGTCGGCCACAGTCCATGGGGTCAAAAGAGTTAGACATGACTGAGTGACTAACACTTTCACTACTTTTTCACTAGTATATGTATCAGTTCAGTTCAGTCGCTCAGTCGTGTCCGACTCTTTGCGACCCCATGAATCACAGCATGCCTATATACACATAACATAATATAATATAATGTTAACCTTGATGAGAAACTGCACAAGTACCAAGAGAGGCCTTGACTTAGCTGAGTCTATTAGTCCTGGAAGATGAGAAGTAATTAACTAGACTACCCCATGAGGGAAGAATGCTTCAAGCAAAGACAGTAGGGAGCTCATGTGAACCTGAGTGGTTTGCCCAGTTCACACTGTGAACTCATTAAATATGAGATGGTATAGAGCTCCAGAGGCCCCAGCTAAGGGTCCATCTATACTAACTCTGTCCAACTCAACTTTCTACAGTGACAGATAGCACTATAGCTATGCTGTCCAAGATGGTAGCCTTTAGGCATATAAAGTTATTGAGCACTTAATCTGTGGCTAGTGTGTCTGAGGAACTGCCATCTAATCTAATTTGAATCAATGTAAATGTAAATAGCCACATGTGGCTACCATATTGGAAAGTACAGATCTATGTGAACCAAGTCCTCAGTTAGCCCAGGTTACCTGGGGCAGAGGGCCACTGAAAAGGGGAGGAAATGTTTTTCTGAGATGATGATAAGTGTCCTGACCTCAATGACTTCCTTTATTCATTCATTCAGTCAATTAAAAACAAAAATATACTGGGTACCTATTTGTGCCAGGCACATGGCTAGACCTGGAGATTGCCTGATTGGCCAGACCTTGCTCTTGAGGCATTCACAGGCTAACAGAGGAAAGAGGCTCAGAGGAGTGACAGCAATCCACATGACTGAGATACAGAATCATGCTTTTTAGGGTTGCTGTCAATGGGAAAAACTGAGGGAGAATTCTACTTAATCTCAGGTGTGCTAAACTCTATTGGGGAAGGTCATGATTTCTAAATTCCAACTGTTCTCATACCCTAAAGACTTCAAACAAAGGGGGAGGGCTTTGATATAACACACAACACACCTTTTTTAAAACCCCCGAATTCAGTATAGCAAGTGTTAGAAAAAGAAGTGAATTTTTATTTCCCTAGACTTTGGCTTTTTATACACATTGCTGAGTTTGTGGAGCTGAGCCTCACTGATGAATATTCTTCAGAAACAGATTATGCGTGTGTAGTGTGTACTCAGCTGTGTTCAACTCTTTGCAACCCCATGGACTGTAGCCCGCCAGGCTCCTCTGTCCATAGAATTTTCCAGGAAAGAATTCTGGAGTTGGTTGTCATTTTCTCCTCTGGGTTATCTTCCTGACCCAGGGATCAAACCCAGGTCTCCTGCATTGGCAGGCAAATTCTTTACCACTGCATCATCTGGGAAGCACCCAGAAACAGATCATGAGACCTCAAATCAAGGATTTTGGTGAGATCCTATTTCAATCACAGCCAGAATTTACCAGGCTAAAGAAGGTGCTAATAATGTTTACACACTTTTAAAAGGCACTTTCTCACAAGTGGCACTGTTCAATCTCCTCAAACATTTAAAGCTCCCTGCTTTGCAAACAGAATGCGGACAGTTATTACATCATTGTAAAAAACACTTCCTGACACTCAATTAAACTCATTATGCCTAAATAGTCAATTCCTGCCAATGTACAATTTAAATCATCACTTCAAAATAATTTGTTTTCAATTACCAGGATCTACTAAATTACCTCCTTAAACCAATCACCTGGAAAAACATTACATGCCAGGGAGAATAAAGAGACTTTTCCCATTATAATCCCAGGACATTTTTCAGGGGTTTCTTCTTATGGTACTTTGGTTTTTCCAATGAATTCTGGCTCATAGCTTGTCTCTCCATCTTGGAGATCTAAGGAGCGAGAACCTAGAGGCTGTGTCCTACTGAGCTAGTTAGAAACAACTATGATTCCCCAGCGAAATTAGCTGGGGAGCTTTGAAAAAATACAGAAGCAAAGGTTCCCCTCCAGAAACACTGCTAGAATTGTGAAGGGAGCTTGAGAATCTGTACTTTTAAAAAACATCTCAAGGGATTTAATAATTACTAAACTGACTAGAAAATATCGTCTTGTTCAATTAGCATACTTTATAGTTACATTTATGACACAATTTTCAAAGTGTAGAGTTTATCAATGTTTACTTTTCTCCTGAATTAGACCTCAGAACTCCCTAATTCCAAAGTGATCCAGAGCAATGTATTCTCACTGAAAATACTTATTTAAATTTTGTGATATGTTTTGCTTATTTCTTCATTTACCAATCTTCTTGCATCTTACTCAAATTTTTTTTTCCTACTGAAGTATATCATTTGGCAATTCTTTCAGTGAAGTGTTAGCAGTAAACTCTTTTAGTTTTTGGAAGCCTGAAAAGATGTTTATTTTGCTATCATTAAAGAGTGATATCTTAACAGGTTGTAAAAAGCTAAATTAACAACTGTGTCCCATCAGTACACAGAAGATACTAATCCATTGTCTTCTGGAATCCATTATTGATGATGATAAATTAGCCGTTAAACTGATTAGCATTTCTTTTAAGGTAATATGCCTTTTCTCTAGGGAGACTTTATTTTTATGTAAAGTTATTCCAGTAATATGCATTTAAGTATGAATTTTTTATGTAATTATTGTATTTGGACTCCATATTCTTTTTCAACATAAGGATTCATAATTTTCTTTATGTACAAAAATATTTTGCCACCTTTTCATCTAATATCTCTCTTCCACCTGTGGGGCTTCTCATTCTATCTCCATATCTTTTATCTTTTCTTTTATGAACTCCATCTCTTTATCTCTTTGAACTGTATCCTGAGTGATTTCCTCACATCTATCTGTAACTTATTAATTTTCTTCTCAGCCCTACTTTCCTGTTTTACTCATGTATTAAGGCTTTTAAAGGACTTTGTGTTTCATAACTAAAATACAAATTTGCCTCTTTTTAGAAATGTTCACATTATTTTATCCAAAATATTTCATTTTTGCATGTGTCTTTCCTGTTCTCTTGAATATTTTGAAAAAATTCTGGTTGAAAACCTCTTTCAGATTTTGCTCAATTGTCACTGTTCTTATAGATCTTCTCACTGTCGTTCATGGGAGTTTGTTTCCCATGTGCTTCTAAGCTTATGTTTAGGGAGAGTTGTCTCATGTGAGGCATCTCTTTGGGGAGGTCCAAAGTTTGCTTGCAGACCAGTTTTTATGTTAATTTCCCATTCCCATTTTATGCAAGTAGTGTGAACTCAGAGCTCTCTCCTGGACAGAGTGGTCCTGGGTCTGTTTCTTTCAAGTGACTTCTCCCCTCTTTAGTGTGTGCATGCATGCTAAGGCATTTCCGTTGTGTCTGACTCTATGCAACCCTATGGACTGCAGCACACCAGGTTCCTTTATCCTTGGGGATCCTCCAGGCAAGAATACTGGAGTGGGTTGCCATGCCCTCCTCTAGGGGATCTTCCCAACCCAGGCATTAAACCCAAGTCTCTGATGTCTCCTGCATTGGCAGGTGGGTCTTTGCCTCTAGCACCACCTGGGAAGCTCCTCCCCCTTTTAGTGCCATATCTCTAACCAGTGGGCAGAGTTTCCTAGTGCTACATCAAGACAAAATGTCTCAGTGTCTGACTCTAGGCATGATTTTGGATTCAGCTTTATAGGACAAAGGGAGGGGTGGGTGATTTCAGCACTTGTCCTGTAGAACCAATACTACCTCAAGCCCTGGCATATTTCAGCCTCAACATGCCCATTACTTTACCAACAAAGATGCGTCTAGTCAAAGCTATGGTTTTTCCAGTAGTCATGTATGGATATGAGAGTTGGACCATAAAGAAAGCTGAGCACCAAAGAATTGAAGCTTTTGAACTGTGGTTTTGGAGCAGACTCTTGAGAGTCCCTTGGACTGCAAGGAGATCCAACCAATCCATCCTAAAGGAAATCAGTCCGAATATTCATTGGAAGGACTGATGCTGAAGCTGAAACTTCAATACTTTGACTACCTTATGCGAAGAACTGACTCATTGGAAAAGAGCCTGATGCTGGGAAAGATTGAAGGCAGGAGGAGAAGGGGACGACAGAGGATGAGATGGTTGGATGGCATCACCGACACAATGGACATGAGTTTGAGTAGGCTCTGGGAGTTGCTGATGGACAGGGAAGCCTGGTGTGCTGTAGTCCATGGGGTTGCAAAGAGTCAGACACAACTGAGTGACTGAACTGAACTGATGCCCATGGAAAATTCTGTCTTCAACTTCTACTTTGAGCTCTCTTTTTTGAGTAGTCTAGATTCTGACAACTTGAAATTAAAATAGCTCTGCCATTTACTAGCTGCAGGGCAAGTTACTTAATTCTTTGTGCCTTAGTTTCCTCAACTGTAAAATACGGATTATAATTGTATCCTCACAGAGATTTTGTGAACATCAAATGAGTTAATATATATGAAATCCTGAGAGGAGTGCCTGGCACATGGTAAGGGTTAAATGTACATTTACCATCATTATTTCTTGCTTTCAAAAAATAGTTCTTTTCCAGTTTTTTAAGGAATCTCCACACTGTTCTCTATAGTGGCTGTACTAGTTTGCATTCCCAGCAACAGTGTAAGAGGGTTCCCTTTTCTCCACACCCTCTCCAGCATTTATTGCTTGTAGACTTTTGGATCGCAGCCGTTCTGACTGGTGTGAAATGGTACCTCATTGTGGTTTTGATTTGCATTTCTCTGATCATGAGTGATGTTGAGCATCTTTTCATGTGTTTGTTAGCCATCTGTATGTCTTCTTTGGAGAAATGTTTATTTAGTTCTTTGGCCCATTTTTTGATTGGGTCATTTATTTTTCTGGAATTGAGCTGCAGAAGTTGCTTGTATATATTTGAGATTAGTTGCTTGTCAGTTGCTTCATTTGCTATTATCTTCTCCCATTCTGAAGGCTGTCTTCACCTTGCTTATAGTTTCCTTTGTTGTGCAGAAGCTTTTAATTTTAATTAGATCCCATTTGTTTATTTTTGCTTTTATTTCCAATATTCTGGGAGGTGGGTCATAGAAGTTCCTGCTGTGATGTATGTCGGAGAGTGTTTTGTCTATGTGACCCAGCAGTCCCACTGCTGGGCATACACACCGAGGAAACCAGAATTGAAAGAGACATGTGTACCCCAATGTTCATTGCAGCACTGTTTATAATAGCCAGGACATGGAAGCAACCTAGATGTCCATCAGCAGATGAATGGATAAGAAAGCTGTGGTACATATATACAATGGAGTATTACTCAGCCATTAAAAAGAATACATTTGAATCAGTTCTAATGAGGCGGATGAAACTGGAGCCTATTATACAGAGTGAAGTAAGCCATAAAGAAAAACACCAATACAGTATACTAACACATATATATGGAATTTAGAAAGATGGTAATGACAACCCTGTATGGAGACAGCAAAAGAGACACAGATGTATAGAACAGTCTTTTGGACTCTGTTGAGGGGGGGATGATTTGGGAGAATGGCATTAAAACATGTATAATATCATATAAGAAATGAATCGCCAGTCCAGGTTCGATGCAGGATACAGGAAGCTTGGGGCTGGTGCACTGGGACGATCCAGAGGGATGGTTTGGGGAGGGAGGTGGAAGGGGGGTTCAGGATGGGGAACATGTGTACACCCGTGGTGGATGCCTGTTGATGTATGGCAAAACCAATACAATATTGTAAAGTAAAAAATAAGATAAATAAATTTAAAAAAAGGAAAAAAAATAGTTCTTGCTTAACTATTATACATATATGTATATTATATGTATACATTAACATTTTTATTGTATATTATCTCATTAAATATCTTTATCATTACATGTGTATATATTTGTTTTATATATTTTATTTCATAATTTAAATTAATTATATATTTTTTATTTCATAATTTACATAGTTAGCATATGATTTTCATTCTCGTGAATGGTTGAATTCTTTTTTCTTCATTAAAAGCTTGGCTGGGCTCTGCTATCCTTCTCTACTTCCCAAGGCTGTCACTGCTGATCTTTACAAATTCATCTTTATTTTGAAGGTCATGGAACTCTAGAACTGTTTAGATGTATTTGAGCTGGCAGAAGAATTATTTTACTTCATTCATTCCTCCATACAAAAGGTTTTTTATTTTGTATTTTACCATTTTATTCGACCACACCAGCAAGTCTGTTGAACTGATTGTGGTATTTTCACAAGGAATAATGATCTGAGGGAAGGGGGCCTGTTCCCGAAAGCAGGATTGTGGATGCTAGTCTTGGCTCCATTTCTCTGGTTTATTAAAAGAGTGTTTATAAAACCACTCTGTTTGTATTTACCAAGAATATTAGTGGGGGAAAGGGGCAAAAAGATGGCTTGGGACTCAGAATTCTCTGAGGACAACTCAATCATGAAGTAGATCATATTTATACCGAAGGCCAAGGCTTGGATGCAGTGTGTCTGACAGCTCCCAGCCACACATCAGCAAAGCTGTACAGTCAACCTTCTCTCATCCCTCAGAAATAAATGAAAAAACTAGTCAACTAACCAGCAGGCTGCTCAGAGATTTCTTGAGTAGAAAGATCTGAAAGAATTATTTGACCAAGTTTTCCTGTTAACATTCCAAGCCAGTTAGAAATTCTAGTAAGCTCTTGCTGTTCCCCTGCGATGAGGAGCACAACTTCTTGTGACCTTCTGTCTTTCCTTTCTTGCTTGGAAGCCATGTAGACTGTGGGGGCATAGAGCTTATCAGACACACACACACGTGTGCGTGTGTGTGTGTGTGTGCTCAGTTGCTTTCAGTTGTATCTGACTCTTTGTGACCCTGTGGACTGTAGGACACTCCTCTATCCCTGGGATTCTCTAGGCAAGAATACTGGAGAGGGTTGCCATGCCCTTCTCCAGGGGATCTTTCTAACCCTTGCTGGAACTCCCGTCTCTTACATCTCCTGCATTGGCAGGTGGGTTCTTTACCACTAGTGCCACCTGGGAAGCCCTTATTAGAGACACTTGTGCTGGTGTGCAAAGTTGCTTCAGTCGTGTCCAACTCTTTGCAACCCTATGGACTGTAGTCTTCTCTGTCCATGGGATTCTCCAGACAAGAATAGTGGAGTGGATTGCCATTCCCTCCTCCAGGGAATCTTCCCGACCCAGGCATCAAACCCAAGTCTCTTCTGTTTCCTGCATCGGCAGGCAGATTACTACTAGCATCACATGGAAGCCCAGTCAGAGACACTTACTTACATTAAACCTCCATTTTGGCATTAAAAGCCCACCAAATAGTCTTGAAGGGTCATAGAGTCAATACACAGTGAGAAACCCTAATCTGAGACTTTCTTGCTGCATGGCCTCATTCAGCCCACAATATGCCAAATGGGTAGACTCACTCATATGTGGCAGGACTTTGATGTGTGTTACACAAAAATGCTTCTAAGCTGCAAGACAGAGTTCAGTAAGTGCTTTTGTTTGTTTAGATTTCTGTAGGTCAACCCAATATGTTATCAGAGGAAATCAATTCATAGTAAATAGAGACACTGGAATTTCAAATTTTAATCTCAACTTTGTCAAGGTATCATTAATTCAACAAATACTTATTAAAAATCTACCCTGTGTCAGGCAGTGTGTTAGGTTCTGGAAATTTAAAAGAGAACAGTGCAGACACAGATTCTACTTTCTTGGAATTTATCAGTTGAATGCCCTTCACCAAATAGCTTGACCTCTCTGAGACTCAGTTTTTCACCTGTATAATGGGATTGCAGTAGGTACTAACTGAGAAATACATGGGGAAGTGCATTATAAATTCTACTGTTTCATATTGGAGATTGCACACACACACACACACACTCCCACACACACCCACACATGGCTCGATTGTGTTCCAGTTACTGCAAAGCATAGTGAAGGCCTGATGAAGTTTGGTAAAAGAGACTATGACATAAATCTTCATATTTCTAAAAAGGGGAGGCTGTGTGGAGACTTTTTAAAGACTAAATAAGGATCCTGAGCACGACTTAGGCTTCTCTCAAGAATTTTTGGAAGCAGGCAGGTTCTAAACTATAAGCCAACCTGAGCATTTTTATCTTCTCCTGTGCACATGCCCTTCTACTCCTGGAGCTGCAGTAGTGGGATAATCTGATAGATTATCTATCAGATTATCCCACTATAGATCTCAAAGTCACAGATGGAGACAAAGGAATGTAACATATGCCAGAAAGATGCCAAGGGTGTCACCTGCAGAAATACCTGCTACAGGCTGGCCATGAGAGTATCTTATCCCCAGACCCCAGGAAGCAAGAAAACACTATGGAAGAACAGGATTTAGTGAAGACTTTGTGTTTGGGAGGAGGGAGACTGGCCTCAGCTTCTCTTCTCCAGGCCCAGTTCTCTAAAATCAGCCTGAAGTAGGTATTCTGGACAGGACTGGACATGGACAATAGACAAAGGAGGCCAGAGAAGCTCCCAGTCTCCTAGGATGAAAGGCCACTGGACTGGAGTCTTCTTTCTTTGCTAGATCAAGGACATGTGTCAAACACTTGTTACATGGAATGATAAAGGCAAATGGAATATAAGACTATTCTCAGAGGTGCTTAAATTCTACCATTCAAAAGAGAGGAAGTATTGTGAGACAGGAAAGATAACCATAATGACAAATTAATATCATAAGTTCATCCATTTCTCCCAGACACTTACTGGACCATGGGCAAAGACTTTCTTATTGACCTTCTAATTTTCATTCTTGATTTTGTTTTGTCGTTTTTTTTTACCAGCTAAATTCAGATTTTGTCTCTCTCCTGTTTAACATTATTTTGTGCCTTCTCCTTGCACTTGGAAGAAACCACAAACCCTTTGTTTTGACCCAAAAGACCCTTCATGATCTGGGCCCTCAGATCTCATCAGAGTTGTCTCCCACCCTTTCCTTCTGTCCCTGCCTTTCATTCATACTGGTCTTGTTGACTTTCCCATATTCTCAAGCTTCTTTCTGCCACAGGACCTTTGCATAGGCTCTTTCTTCTCTGGATGATTCTCCCCCATAACTCCAAGAGTCCTCCCTAGCATCCCACTTAAAGCAAACCTACTCCTGCTTTCTTTTTCTCTCCTGTAGCATTCTAGGTACTTTCTTCAAAGCTGCTGTTCTTGTTTGTAATTTATGTGCTTGCATATTTGCACGACTAAACCTTAAAATCCAGGAGAACCAAATCCACTTATGTTTACTCACCATGTGCTACTGCTTGAAACATACTATGTGTATGTGCTCAGTCTCTAAGTCGTGTCTGACTCTTTGTGACCCCATGGACTGCAGCCCACCAGGCTCCTCTGTCCATGAGATTGTCCAGGCAAGAATACTGAAACAGGTTGCCATTTCCTTCTCCAGGGGATCTTCCCCATCCAGGGATGGAACCTGCTTTTCTTGCCTCTCCTGCATTGTGGGCAGGCTCTTTACCACTCATACAGAAACATATGATGGCAACTAACAAATATCTATCAAAGGGATAAATTAGTGTTTAAATTTCTTTTCCTCTTAATTCTTACTGAGCACACAGGCAATGATTTAGGCCACAATTTCCCAGGGCTCCAGCGCCTTTGCACACTCAGGTCCTTCTGTCAGGACAGCCTTTCACCCTCACCTGATCTCTAGGCTCCTACTTATTCTGCTTCATGACCCAGCACCACCCTTTCTTCTTCTGTGATGCTATCTCTCATCTCTCTTGTATCTCCTCGCTACCCATATAGATCTCTATTTGTGTTTATGACACCATACTGTGATTGCAAGTTTATATTTCTGGACCCCTCTCCCCCAGAGGGAACTCTCTGAGGACAGGAAGCAGGGTTTATTCCTCTTTGCATCTCCAGCACCAGCATGTGGAATGCCATAGTCACATGATACACACTTGTGAGGAACCTACAGATTTTTATACACTCCATAGAAAGAGAAGGGGTGCGGGGAAAGCCGGCCAGTCCTGCTGACTCCTGCCAAGCGGCAGAGCTGGTGGTGATGTCCGAAGTCCGTTTCTCCTGCTGAACAAAGGGCTGTCTATGAACAGAGAGGATGGGATACCCCTCCCCCATTCCCCACCCCCTCAACCGGCCCCATTCAGAGGTGAAAGCAGCCTGTGTCCATGCCTCACTAGGGTTTCCCCTTCCTTTGAGAGGAGAACATTCTTAAGGCAGATTTTCAAGCTGAAGTCATCCAGAACAAAAGCTGCTTGCCAGCTGGGGCCCGGCTGCCCGGCGCCCCTCCCCCTGCAGCCCGGGCGCCATTACTGCCTAATGGAAGAGGGGTGTGAAGGCTTCCGGTGCAACATCTGGCTGGGGCCACTGTCAGCTGGGGAGACCGAGACCAGCGACTGCCCCATCTGATTCCTTGAGATTGCTGGAGGTGCCTCGGAAGCCGCAGAGAAAGTGAGAAGCAGGAGAGGCCACCCTGGGTGAGGCTGTCGGGAAGGCCGCAGCCAGCCTCCTTCTTCCCCTGCCCGCCACGAGGAGACCTATGCTCGGCCCACAGCTATGATCTCGGGTCCTTGAGAAAGAGGGGCGGCCCCTGCTTAGTACCTGAGGGGCTGGAGGGCCGGCTGGGGGCCTCCTGAGCAGCCAAACTCAGTTTGTTCTCATGTACTCAGGTCAGGGTTTCGCAGATTCCTCTCATGTTCTCTCTCCCACCCCCTTCCGAAGGACCCTCCTGTTCTCCCAGTCTGTTATTATCTCCCTTCAACGGTGGAGCTGGGACAGTAGACTCTATTCCAGAGCTTTCTGTTTGCGTCTTTGCTGTCTGCTAAAGACAGTTGTCCTGACAAAAGATTTCTGATGGTAACACCTAGCTGTGGTCAAGGAAGTTTGTTTTTCAGATTTTAACAATGACTTCTGAAAACCAAGAAAAAACTCAAGAGGAACCAGTGGAAATTTCAAGTTCTGTGGTCGGCTTTGGGGGCGGCCTTGCATTTCAGTAATTCCTCAAATCAGTTCCACCTAGACATTGAGTCCAGGTCTGATTTTCTTCCTTCTTGAGGCCCTGGAGTTTATACCCAGAACATAAGTTTGGATTTTTGGAGGGTCCATGCTGGCTGGTGAAGCATCTGTAACCTAGCTGCAGACCAACACAGCAGACGTTATCTTAATGGTACTGATAGATCAGGAGTGTCACACATCATTAAAATAGCTGATTGATTAGAGGAAAATAATTAGCTTGCCAGTGACTTGCTAGAAAGCTTTTTGACATACCAAGAAGTAGATATGGAAGGGATGAGGGGTCATCCATCTTTTGATCATTTGTTTTTCCTTTAAGGTGATGAAAAAGGCCCTGATAACCCGTAGGAAAGGGAAGAAATATAAACAAGTTCTGGTTCTTCTTTGCCATTTACTCAGAGAAAAGCTATCTGCAGACTTTCTGGAGTGTGGTGTGTTTATTACAGTTACATAGATACACTCCTTTAAATCAAACACGCTGTTAGTGCCTTGGAGTTGTAAATCAGTGGTTCTTTTCAAGTGACTTGATAGAATGTGATATTCTGCTTTCCCTTGACAGGCTATAAACACAGAAACCTAAATATTATAATCAAGGCCAGCCATTGGCAGGCAGGAACATGAAGAAGGGCATGGAGATTCTAGTGGTTTTTCTATACCCTTCCTGCTTTCTGTGTATCTTTCTCTGGGTGTTCAGAATCATCTTCTTGTCCACTTGGGAGTGAAGTGGACAACCACTTATCCTCAGGATTGATACGGTGTAAAGTGATTTTGTACTCAGAGACATTTGCATTTTAGTTAAAGGCACAAAGAATCTTAAGCCAAAGGATGTCTCTGGAGAGGTATTCTGCTGCTGTGATGGGCCTTCTCACCATCCTGTAATCAAGCTGCTGACTCAGTGCCCCAACACCACCCCATAATACTGCACTCTTGGAGTACAGAGGGTGGAGTAAGAACATATCCCGATCACCTAGGAGCCTTCAGCATATTCTGAGATGTACCTCCTGCCTCCCTTCCTATTCAGACTCTCCAGCATTGGTTCAAAGAGCTACAGATGAATGTATGTTATTATGCTTGTGTTAGAAAATGAGATGGTGGAACTCCATTGTCCTAGGGAACAGTGCAAGTTTGGGAGTAAGCTGAAGTTAGACATTCTACCCCATGAAAGTCATGTGACCTTGGTCACTTAGTGTTCCCGAAACAATAGACTGCTGATTTTACAAAGCCTTATGAAGCTTGCACCAAGAAAGGTAGGACACAATGCTTAGCAAGTAAATATTATTTTTCTTCCCTTTGAAAATACAATTCAGAGTTTAAAGAGTTCTTTTTAAACTCGGAATTACACCTGAATATAATTTGTTGACTTTCAGCTGTTAATCAACTTGTACAGCTTTAAAAAAATATTATTGACTTTCTTTTCTATACATGCTCTTGGAAAGAAAAGAAAATCTCCTATAAACTTTCTTTAGGCAGGATTACTAAAAGTTGTTTGTTTTCCAAAAAAAATTTCCTGTACTTTTTCAATGCATATAGCCCACCCCCTTTTTTTTTTTTTGGAACAATGTTTGCCATCACACCATACACACGTTCTGTTTTGTGGTTTCCTTTTCTCCTCTAATACATCGTGAGCGCTTTCCCGTGTCGTTACACGTGCATGGTGTGTATGTGTTTTATAGTTGCTGCCACTACTAATGAGAGTGCGTAAGTAAGATGGCACTTGCCCCTCTAGGACATATGTCAGTCATTGAAATGACTGCTTCCAAGCAGAAGTAGCGGCTGCTTTGCGGGTTTTATTTTTAATACTCTCACTTCCAAAGCTGGCTCTTGACAAAACCTGAGGTTCTTGTTTGCATTTTTGTCTCTGGTATGGCTGGATCTGGGAATAAGGATGTAGGATGGGTGGCAGATTTCAGCCTACTTCTTCCACTGGCCAGAAGTTCCCCCTGCATTCCTTGACAAAAGGCCATACCTCAAAAGCAGAAAAAAATCCTTCAATCCACCACTGGCCCCACAGCAGTTGTGGCAAAATGGTGTTTGAAAGAATAAATGCATGTATGAGGCAAGTGGCCTTCTGTTCATTCAGAAATAAGGATCCCATGTTGGTTATACATAGTTATTCTCAGCATGACCTTACAGGTAATTTTTAGCTTTCTCTGTCTCTCTTTTTAAAACATATTTGTTTGGTTGTGGGAACTTCCCTTGTGGTGCGTGGGCTCCATAGTTGCAGTGCCCAGGCTTAATTGCTCCACGGCACGTGGGATCTTAGTTCCCAGACTAAGGATTGAACCCTTGTCCCCTGCGCTGCAGGGCAGTTTCTTAATCACTGGACCACAAGGGACGTTCCTTAGCTTTCTCTTTTATGTCACTTAACTTCTCTGTGCCACTGTTTCCTTTCTTGCAAAATGAAGATAATAATAGTACCTATCTTGTAGGGTTCATGAAGTCTTAAATGAATGAATGAATACACAATTTTGCCTGGCAAAGAGCAAGTGCTCATGAACTTAGTTGTCTTCCTTCTCCTTGTCATCATTATGATTATGTGCTTTTCTACACCTTATAAAATTTCTGCAGTAAGTCCAGCTACCCATACACACAATATTTTTTAAAAGAAATCACCCATTGCCAGGGGAGCATAGCCTCTTAGGCCAATGAAGTGAAACAGAATTGAAAGATTGGTTAGATACTAGGAAAAGGAGGTTGCTGATATAGACAGAGATGGAGAGGAAAGAAAACAAGGGAGGCAGAAAGGAAAACCGTGAGAAAGGAGGGGACAAATGATGAGCTGGCCAGAACTCAGGGATGGGGAGGGCCAGGCATGTGTATTTCAAAGTTGCTCCACGGAACATGAGCTAAGGGCTCCCTCCCTCAAGGAGAGAGCTCACAAAACTGCGGCTGCTCCCCATTCCCTTACCCAGTTCGTAAAGAAGAAAGGGGTAGGCAGGGAGAAATGAGAAGAAAGTAAGAGTAGGGAGTGGAAGATGAGAAAATGGAAGCTTGGGAAGGTAAATTGACTTTCAAAGGTCTCAGCTAATTGTTGGCAACCCTGGGTCTGGAACTCAGCTTTCAGGATATCCAACTCATTCCAAGACCTCTCCACCCCACCTATCTTCTCCCTGTACCTAGAGGCTGAAATGTAAACGTAAAACCTGACCTAAGAATTTGGGATCTGCTTCTTAGCCATTAGGGTGGCCATGTATTCAGGGTGGACCAAAGATGCTGGCCAGTGTTTCATCAGTGACTTGCGGAGGATTGGAAACGACCCATGTACCACCACCTGTACTCCACCGCCCTCTCCACCAACTCCCAAGCCTTCTGGTGGTGTTATCTAGACCTGCCTGTCCTTCCAGGGAACAGTCAAGGCCTGTGCCAAGTCAACTGTGTCGTTGATCAGTAGCTCACTGTATTCATTGTGCAAAACATCAGGGAAAGAGTCCATTGGATATTTTAGTTTTATACCAGCCAGTGCACATGCGCTGTCAAAGTGCCCTGGATGAGTAAGACTCAGAAACGTCCTTCATTTCTAGCCTGATGGACCTGGCTTCTGGAATCATAGGCTCTATGAAAATACTATTTGGTGCTACAACTTTCAAACAGGGGTTGCACTTAAGTATAATTTTAATATGTAAGGATAACCGTGTTATTTGCCTGCCACTCATTTGACTGAATTGTTGCCTCAAATACAAATGCATTCCCTGTGAGGGAAACTTGTTCATGTGTGTTTTGGTTTATAAAAGGTCAAGAGTAAACCCTGATAGTAAATCTTCTGTCACCATTCAAGGTCATTTCTGGGGGCCTCCATACCAGGCACACCATGGAGATGGCCAGACCTGTGTTGTGCAAATAATCTAACTTTGATTATTACAAGGAACAAGGGAAAAAGTAAAATTGGCATCCATTAGTTAAGACTATTTCGTGATATTCTCTATGGAAAAAGGTGTGAGTTGTGTTATCTGCTTTCTGGCAGCTCTTACATCCTGCCTCCCCCTAGCCCTGGCAGTGAACAGGGACTGGAGCCCAAGGAAGATCATCAAGTGGGATGAAATCTTGCCACACTTGGGGTTGGTGCAGAGACTGAGACTCGATTCCTTAAGATGATGCCATAATCCATGAGAGGAGGGTTGTTGAGAAAATCAGGGCACTCTGAATCTGTCTAGTTTATACCTCTAGGAGTGATATTTTCATCCCATGTCAAAGCTTTGCAACACCTGAGAAAATAAGTAGGAATGTCTTTGTGGTTATGAACTGTACGTGAATGATGATAATTTTGAGATACGAGCCAAGGTAGAATAGTCCTTATCTTCCTCATTCTTCTCAAGGTTGTGGTCTGGACTTGTTCATGTCGAAAGCCTGTAGCAGGGGACCCATGGAAGCCCCTCTCTCTAGAGGAGACGAGGGTTCCCTTTGTTCTTTCTTGGCCTCTGGAGTCACTGTGGAGCGATGCAGCGTAACACCAGCAGATGGCATGTGGCGTCAGCCTCCCAGGCACTTGAACTTGGGAAAGCCATCTTTTCTCTACCATAAAAGTCAAAATTTTAGTTAGGAATAAAAATGTGCTTGTTTTAGCTATTAGATATTGTGCTTGATCATCTAGCTGTGCCTTTCTATGATGTCCAGGTCACCTGTGATGGAAACAAAACCAAATATAACTCAGACACCATCTCTCTCATTTCTTAAGCTAGAGATGATTAAGACTCACCCTGTTCCTCAACTTGTCCAGGACATTCTTGGGAGCCTCATAGGATGCTGAGGAACGAAATAGCAGAACTAATAACAACAACAAAAAGATTCTGGGGAGAAGAGAAGAGGATGAGACCACCTTCCCAACATGGTCTGAGCACGGAAGTAGATCGTCAGCACAACCCATTCTCCTTTCCCAACCCAACAAAGATACCTGGGACTGAGTGAAGTTTCCCAGAATGCCTGCTGCCAGGGTATAGTTAGAGATCATTGAAAGCATCACTTGGGGTTTTGAAAGCAAGTTATTTCCACACTTAGAAAGCAAGCAGAATTTAATTTCTTTTTTTAGGCCAACACCTTGTGCCTGCCCTCCCTGAGGCCTGGAATACTGAGTCTGGAGCTTTAACAGAGAAGAAACTTCTAGTCCTCTAAGCAGAGCAGAGGGAGGAACAGGTGGAAGTATAAATGCCTGGCTGCATAGGCGTGGATGAGGAAACCCAGAGATCTACCCTCCAGTAGTCTTCAACCAAACCCTGCTGCAGCCTCCGGCTCCACCATCACTTTCTATAGTATGTAGTGTCTCTAAAGCTTGACTCTTTCAGGAACTGTTAGGAGCAAATTGCTCATTAGGAAAAAGTCTTCTTGGGGCTTCTCTGGTGGTTCACTGGTTAAGAATCTGTGGGCCAGTGTGGGGGACAGTTGTTCGATGCCTGTTCTGGGAAGATCCCACATACCACAGGGCAACTAAGCCCAGGCACCACAACTGCTGAAGCCTGAGTGCTCTAGGGCCTGTGCACCACAAGAGAAGCCACCACAGTGAGAAGCCCATGCACTGCCACAGAGAGTAGCCACCACTCGCTGCAACTAGAGAAAGCCAGAGTGCAGCAATGAAGGCCCAGCATAGCCATTAAAAAAAAGGAAAGGAAGAAGTCTTCTTTTGTAGGTGCCTGTCATTCTGTTAAACCCTTACTCTATGGTGTTCATAGTTTCCCTGATTGTTAATCTTACTTTCCCAGGAAAGAAATTCCCAGCATCTCTCACAGCTAGCGAGCAAGCATGCAGCTGAGATTCACCAGTCAAGAGCACCCGCGTTAAACTCTGGTTTGGATGTCAGCCGCTGAAGCAAACAGTCGATTCTGAGCACTGTACATCCATGTTGCAGGTGAAAGTGGAAGCAAAGAG
This sequence comes from Bubalus bubalis, assembly GCF_019923935.1. Classification (NCBI taxonomy): domain Eukaryota; kingdom Metazoa; phylum Chordata; class Mammalia; order Artiodactyla; family Bovidae; genus Bubalus; species Bubalus bubalis. The sequence goes on from NC_059160.1 coordinate 72,210,981, forward strand.
CAGTGGTGGCAGGAGCATCCTCACCAGGTCACTTCTGTGTTCTGAGGAGCCTAGCCTTGTGCCCCTTTTCCTCCAGACCTCCCAAAGAGTCACTGAGCTACTAATAACTCTTCATAATTGCTGCTTAAACCAGTGTGAATGGATTCTATAGTTTGCAACTTAAAAAAAAAGAAAGAACAAAAGAAGAGAAAAGAAAGAAGGAAATGAATTTTAAAAAATTGGCCCATGAAAGCAGGATCTATCAGACTCTAAATTGTGGAATTGGGCTTAGGGGTGGGGGGTGCAATTGGGCAGAGGAAGCAAGGTGTCTTTGTTATGCATCAAGGACTAAGATTAGGGGCCCGCTGACTGTGACCACAACCTAGATAGAGCCTTGTGATGTGGAGCTTTCAAAGGTGACAAAGAGAACTGCTTCTTCATGCCCCAGAGAAGCAATTAGAAACCATGATTCCAAAGTAGTCACCTTAGTAAGACCCCATGCTTTTTCTCCCATTAATTAACAGCTTTCTGTAAGACACCTTGTTGAGACTCATTGGAAAACTTCAAGTTCAGGGGACGTCTCACCATAGGAAGCTATGATTTCAAATTGTTTTGAAGAAGTGGGCATTGAAGAAGGACTAGGAAAGGACTTATGACTAATGTCAGAAGGAAAAGGAGGAAATCTTCGAGTTTAAAGACAGTTCACATAGGACCTTTGGCCATTGTCTGCATGTACTTGCCACTGACGAGAAACAAGGAGAAAAGAAGCCAACTGAGATTTTTAGGAAATCACATTGTCAAAGATGCTTCAAGACTGCCTGGCAAACACCTATGATTTTATCTTGAAAACAAATCCCAGGCCTCTAGGTTCACACCAACAGGAAGAAGTCTATGAAATTTATACATCCCCCATGAAAGCTATGCTCTTTATTACTTGTTGTTGTTGCCATTCAGTTGCTGAGTCGTGTCTGACTCTGCAACCCCGTGGACTGTAGCCTGCCAGGTTCCTCTGTCCATGGGATTTCCCAGGCAAGAATACTGTAGTGGGTTGCCATTTCCTTTTTCAGGGGATCTTCCCAACCCAGGGTTTGAACCTGCGTCTCCTGCATTGGCAGATGGATTCTTTACCACTGATCCACCAGGGAAGCCCTTTATTATTTACCCAGGATGAATTCATGTGGGATATGAATTTGCACATGAATTCATGTGCAAAAATATTACCCTAGGGGGCAGCTTCTAGAATCACCAACCAAGTGCCTGGACTGGGAGCCATTGCTCTCTCTATTCAGCAGGATCTGGTATTTGCTCTTTTTTTTTTTTTTTTAATTTTATTTTATTTTTAAACTTTACATAACTGTATTAGTTTTGCCAAATATCAAAATGAATCCGCCACAGGTATACATGTGTTCCCCATCCTGAACCCTCCTCCCTCCTCCCTCCCCATTCCATCCCTCTGGGTCGTCCCAGTGCACCAGCCCCAAGCATCCAGTATCGTGCATCGAACCTGGACTGGCAACTCGTTTCATATATGATATTGTACATGTTTCAATGCCATTCTCCCAAATCTTCCCACCCTCTCCCTCTCCAACAGAGTCCATAAGACTGTTCTATACATCAGTGTCTCTTTTGCTGTCTCGTACACAGGGTTATTGTTACCATCTTTCTAAATTCCATATATATGCGTTAGTATACTGTATTGGTGTTTTTCTTTCTGGCTTACTTCACTCTGTATAATAGGCTCCAGTTTCATCCACCTCATTAGAACTGATTCAAATGTATTCTTTTTAATGGCTGAATAATACTCCATTGTGTATATGTACCTCAGCTTTCTTATCCATTCATCTGCTGATGGACATCTAGGTTGCTTCCATGTCCTGGCTATTATAAACAGTGCTGCGATGAACATTGGGGTACACGTGTCTCTTTCCCTTCTGGTTTCCTCAGTGTGTATGCCAGTATTTGCTCTTAACGACCACTGAGGTCTACCCTGGCGGCTCAGTGGTTAAGAATCCACCTGTGATGCAGAGGATGCTGGAGATGTGGCTTTGATCCCTAGGTCAGTAAGATCCCCTGGAGAGGCACGGCAACCCACTCCAGTATTCTTGCCTGGATAATCCCACACATAGACGGAGGACCTGGAAGGCTATAGTCAATAGGGTTGCAAAGAGTCAGACCCGACTGAAGCGAGTGAGCATGCACGCAATGACCTCTGAGTAATTCTTATTCTTCTATTTTTTAAACTGAAAGTTTCATAAGTCTTGGTTATCCTGTCTCTTCTCCACCATTGTAAAACAAGTGTGTTGGGAGATGACTTGTCTTTGAGACTTCAGATTTCAGTAAATAACAGTTTTCAAAAAAAGTATTATTAAAAGCCCTTACTATTTTAAATAGAAGATTCATCAGAGGAAGAAAGACCCTAGAATGAGAAGGAATGTGTTCTGGACTTAAAATATTGTTCCGTTATATTAATAAGGACTGAGTTCTAGAAGGGGCTCCAGATATATTAATGGTAAGAATCATTGTGTTATCCTCTTTCCCATCTGTTGGATTTGCTTAACATGTGGTTGATGAGAAGAGAAGTGGTCTAGAGAGAACTAGGGTGGGTTGTAGATAAGATGAGGATTCCCAGGTGGCTCAGTGGGTAAAAGAATTGCCTGCCAATGCAGGAGATGTGGGTTCAGTCCCCAGGGTGGAAAGATCCTCGCGAGGAGGACATGGCAACCCACTCCAGTTTTCTTGTCTGGAGAATCCCATGGACAGAGGAGCCTGGCGAGCTATAGTCCACAAGGTCTCAAAGAGTCGGACACAACTGAAGTGCCCGAGCATGCACACATGTAGATAGGATACGAGTGGCCATTCAAGATGTGGAATAGTAACCTGTGAACAGAAATCATGTTGATCTCTCTGTTCTGTTTGCCCCTCTCAGCTGCTTTCTTATCATGCCCTCCTACTTGGACTCTATCAAAGTGGCCCCATCCTTTTCCTTTCTAACCCAAATCTTATGGCATAGTTAATTTAGAGGACAGTTGAGGTACACATGAAAGTGGCTCAATCCGCTTTGAAGCTGTGGGGAAGGAGTTGAACTAGGCAGTGGATGTGCTGGGGGTGGAGGTAGGAGGGGCTTGTGGTTTCCCTAATGAGCTCTGATTGACAGCTTCTGCTTCTGCTGATCATCTCCAACACGGAAGAGCTGTCTCATTATTTTGGTTCCCTTAATATCTACCCAACCAATCAACTGACTCAATCTAATAAGTAAATAAAAACCAAGACCTTTGTGGGTGTAGCAGAAGGCAGAGGGAAGCCAAGTCTTTTTCAAAGTAATGTAAATAACTTAAAAACCTCAGCATTCTCAAGGCTAGAGAGACTTGGCCATTTCGGCTAATTCAGGTTCTAACTTCCCTCCTCCCCCCCCATTGTTTCTTGGGTCCCTCACTCCTCTTCCTGCTTACTTCTCAGGAGTAATCGGCTCAAACAGACCCTACTAATTATGCCCATATTTGAATGCAGAACAATTTGGCCTTTACTCTATTTTCCCCTCTTCTTCCAGACTCTGGGTCTGATTTATCTTTTTTACACTCAATATCTATTAAAATAGTATAATAAAGACTATACCCGAAGAAGAATTCTGAGGTAGCCGTTATTTATCCATGAACCCTTTCACACAAAGTCAATAACCAGTTGCATTGGTTTTTTGTTGTTTTCTTTTTAGCTTTTACTTAGTGTTAGAATGGCTATTGTTTTGGTCAGAACTACTTATAAAAATTTGCCCAAAATTCAGAAGAGTACAAAGAAGTGAAAAATTTGTAGCCTCGAAAACTCAGTATCTCTTCAGGGCAATCCCCATTTCTCCTCTCATTCATATCTTTAACTTCCTCTCTTTAAGCAAAGGATCATTGGTTGACTTCTTAGGGCTGCCTCACTTAATTTTAGAGAAATATAGATCCTGTCTGAGATCCAAGGAGGTATTTGTCAGCATTAAGGGCCTCCTTCAGCTCCATCCATGCCCATAATATTTGGCAGGTGTTCTTCATAGTTTGTGGTTTGGGATTGTAGCTGTTTCCTTGCTTCATTCATGATAGGAAGATTTTTTTCCTTCTATTTTTGTTCCATTTATTGTTTTCTTTGGCTTTTTAGGAAGAGGAATGGCTAATGTGTTTTTACCCTGCTGTCTTTAACAAGAAGACCAAGGTTTAAAAGTAATTTTGTGTCTGCTTTAAATTTTTTTACTTCAACAAAAGAGAGAAGGAAGGTATTAAAAACTCTAGTTAATTTTCAGTTGTTTAGGTGTCTGATAAAGAAGAACTTCCGTGAACAGCAGTGAGTTCCTCTCGGATGATGGCCTTCCCATGGCACTGGTACCCTGGTTAGAATTTTCCCAGGGAGGGATGGCCTAGCTCCCTGGGAGCTATCACCATAGATTGCCCATGCGGAGAGAGCAGACCGCAAATTACACCAGCTGCAAACACTTACACAGCACATGTAGGAAGGTTACATGCCCAAAGAGGCTGATGCCCAGATACTGAGAGGACTCATACCTCAGTTGTAGAATATCAGGAGCCTACAGAGAAAGACAACCCGTGAGTTACACATCCCTGCTTCGGCTCCATGAGGGCCCATAAACGTCTCCTTCATCCAGATGCCATCTTGAGAACAAAGGAGGGAGAAGCTTAGAAGTCTTTGACTCTGATCGGGAATTTCAATGGTTGAACTGGGTGAATTCAGCACCGCTTCTTTTTTTCACCCTGGAAGAGGTTGTTCAGCAAGTTTATTTCTGCTGTCTGTAGGACTGAGAGCTTCGGAGTAAGATTAAATCAGTTATAGAAAACAAATAAGCTACTGTTTTGGTACATCTGATTTGTGAGATGTAAATCTTGACCCTACAACATCTGTGGTGTCAGCCCCTCTTTCCTCAAGAGGCAGCCTGCTAGAACGAAACTGCATGGGCTTGGGAGCTGACCTCGGTGTACTCCTGGCTGTACCACAAATCGGCTGGGTGATATTGGTTAAAACAATCTTCTAGTTCTAAATTCCATCAGCTCTAAACTGCAGGGGTTGGACCAGATCTGCTATTTTCAAAGGGTCTTTTTGTTTTATTTTATTTTTTAGCTGTGCCCTTTTGTTAAATAAACTCTTATTTAGATGGACAATATATAAAACAGATACATTTGGAGTTTCCTCTGGCAAGTAGGGAGGTGGTGTCAGGGACCACATGTACTTGAGAGCCCCTTGGGCGCCCCCAGGACTTTGTAAGTCACTCCTGAAGGCTATGATCTCTCGTCCTTTTTGATTCTAATCCTCAATGATTCAATATCTGCCCAAGGCCAAAAGGAGCTGGCAGAGGCATGAAATGTTCTGTGGTCCACGGGCATCCAAGGAGATTGGTGCTAACTTGTATTTTGGGGGAGAAGACAACTATCTTAATGTTAAAACACAAAAATTTCCAGAACTTCATGGTGGAGAAGGCAATGGCAACCCACTCCAGTACTCTTCCCTGGAAAATCCCGTGGACGGAGGAGCCTGGTAGGCTGCAGTCCATGGGTTTGCAAAGAGTTGGCCACGACTGAGCGACTTCACTTTGAGTTTTCACTTTTATGCATTGGAGAAGGAAATGGCAACCCACTCCAGTGTTCTTGCCTGCAGAATCCCAGGGACGGGGGAGCCTGGTGGGCTGCCGTCTATGGGGTTGCACAGAGTCAGACACGACTGAAGTGACTTAGCAGCAGCAGCATGGTGAATAGAAGTTCCGTCATTTACAACCAGGAAAAAAACAGCAACAACGACAATAAAAAGCTTGGTGTCACCCATAAACTAGAAACTGGTTGACTATTGTGTGATTAACATGGCAGAGTCATGTCCAAGATTCAGCAACCATTTAGCATTTCATTTGTGCTGGGTGCTGGCTCTGTCATCTGGCTTGAGTCCTGACAGCATCCCAGGAGGTGAGTATGATTTTCATTTTACAGATAAGGCCAGCACATTAAGTAACTTGCTCAAATATCACACACTATTACAGAGAATCACAACTTTTTAGAAAAAAAAAAATTTACTGCCATAAATAAGATGTGCACATATGCTATCAGTGAACCCAAACCATGAACTTCTCATTCCATAGAAACTACCCTTCAGTGACACTCAGAGCATTTTTGCACATGAAATGGATAAGGAAAATGTCTGAGACAAACAATCTGAATTTTAAATGCAGATCAAAGGTTCTTGCTGTGGTGAAAGAAGTCTGTGGGTATTTCAGGGAGGTTCACTAAGAAAGTAGGTATCTTCCTCCACTTTATGGACTTATATTTTAAGAAGCCCAGTCATTCTAGTCCATGCAGAAAAAACTTTCAAACGAATATTTACAATGTGGATCTTATATTAAACATTTGGTTTTATAAACTTGAATATTTGTAAAAGCATATGTCAAATAAATTTTAGTACACAAACTGACGTGTGCAAAACATATCAATTTCTTTTTTTCTTTAAATCGGGTTAGTTTTCTGACTCTCAACTGCCATTCTTCCTCTAAGACGGCAAGAATCTCCATCTCATCCTTGTCAGGAACCCCATCTCCTTTCAAGAGTCACACCAGAAACCAGAGGGTTTACTTGCCGCTGCTGCTGCTAAGTCACTTCAGTCATGTCTGACTCTGTGCGACCCCATAGACGGCAGCCCACCAGGCTCCCCCATCCCTGGAATTCTCCAGGCAAGAACACTGGAGTGGGTTGCCATTTCCTTCTCCAATGCATGAAAGTGAAAAGTGAAAGTGAAGTCACTCAGTTGTGTCTGACTCTAGCGACCCCATGGACCGCAGCCTACCAGGCTCCTCCATCCATGGGATTTTCCAGGCAAGAGTACTGGAGTGGGGTGCCATTGCCTTCTCTGGGGTTTACTTGCAGTGAAGACAATTGAGGAAGAGCCTCTGATCTCCAGTCTTTTAAAGTATCACTGGCATCACTCTGTGATGCTCACACTGGGGCCCTGGGTTTTGGTGGTGCCATTTGTGAGTAGGGGGCTTTGCAGCGGGTACCTCCCTCTAGGCACATCAAGAAGTCATCTCCTCTGGGCAGGGCTAGCTGCATGGTGGCCATGTGACTGTGTCATTTCACAGGGCCCTGAACTCAGAAGAGCCCTGGATTTGTTTTAATGCTCTGTGGTTGCCATCTTGATATTTGGATAAGGACTGCCATGTTTCATTTTGCACTGGATCCCCCAAATTACATAGCTGACCCTGCTGTGGGTTTAAGTCACCACTTCCTCTGCTCACCTTCTCAGCACAGCCTGCTGTCCTGTTTCCCTCTACCACCTTAAGAAGAACTTCTGTCTCTGACTCTCTGCCATTCAGTGCTTCATTCCTCTTTCTTAGAGTCTGGAGGATGTGTTATTTTCTCAATGGCTGTAGGCATTTACAAAAAGATAGGAAGAACTGCAGACTTTTCAGGGGCTTCTGTCTTCCATCCTGCAAAAATCCCTGAGGCAAGGAAGCACACGAGGGACTGGTTCCTACTTGAAATGAGAAAAGCAAAACAAATATGTGGGGAGAAAAATGACACATTAATCTGCCAATAAATTATTGTTACATGTATAGTTGTGTTTTAATTAATGCTAAGTAATTTTCATGATCAGTTTTGATGATTTTGGCCAATAAAATGGATCTCTAGGACCCAAAACATATTGTGCTTAGTCATTCAGTCATGTCCGACTCTCTGTGGCCCTGTGGACTGCAGGCCACCAGGTTCCTCTGTTTATGGAATTTCCCAAGCAAGAATACTGGAGGGGGTTGCCATTTCCTACTCTGGGGGATCTTCCTAACCCAGGGATAGAGCCCACGTCTCTTTTATCTCCTCATTGGCAGGGAGATTCTTTACCACCAGCTCCTGGGAAACCCCAACACGTATTGCTGCACTCATGAAAAGCAAGAATACAGAGATCTAAAGTGGGTGTTTCCAATAGTAGGGTGATCATATACATTCTAGCTTAAACTTGGACATTTTTTTATGTCTTTGTTGCTGTATGCAGACTTTCTCTAGTTGCAATGAGAAGAGGTTACCCTCTAGTTGAGATGTGCAGGCTTCTCATTGTGGTGGCTTCTCTCTCAGAGCACAGGCTCTAGGGTGTTCAGACTTCAGTTGTGGTCCACGCAGGGCTTAGTTGCCCTGTGGCATCTGGGATCTTCCTGGACCAGGGATCAAACCCATCTTCCCTGCACCGGCAGGCGGATTCCCAACCACTGGACCACTAGGAATGTCCCGAACTGGGGCATTTTTGAAAGGGCCACTATTTATAGTTACACTGGAGCTCTAAGAGTGAACTGGGACCGCTTTGGACACACCTTGGCATGCATAGTCCCCCATCTACAGCACAGAGTCAGGACTTGAACAGGTCTGTGTAGCTCATACTCTCTTGATATTAGTTAGGATAATCTGTGGCCAGCTCAGCCAACTGCCATGAGTGCTTTATTCCACATCCATTCAGTTTTGGTCCTGTTGACACGGCCTGAGAAAGACTAGGTTCACAACCAGAGAATTTTATTCATTAAAAGCCCGAGAACTGCATTCCTGAGTTGCAATTGGCCAGTGCTCCAGGCATGAATGGGGGAAGTTTCATCTTCAATATTTACTAAAAACAGACGCTGAAGTTTGAGAAGCAAATGTAAAGTGCTCATTTCAAAAGCCTCTTTATATACATGTTAAATCAGTTTGTGGGAAAGAGACCACAGAGATTGTTTAAACATTCATAATGATGACACAACTGTTCGAAAATATGCGGTTCCTTGTAGTTATATGTGGAATTAATTGCATATGGAGGAAGTTATCTTTTGAAACTGGATTAAAAGGAAATAGTTCATAACTCAGTGATATCAACATGCACACCATTGTACTCGGGACTAAGCTTTGCCTTGTCTTTCTTATCTCAGCCACTGTCTGAAGAAGTTGTTTTCTTGCTTAAGGCGTCATGACTGAAGTATGTAGCTCTGTGGAGGACAAAAAAAAAAAAAAAAACAACAACTGGGGCCAGATGGAAGAAATGTCACTTTAGCCCAAGTGGTACTATTGGGAGTCTCTTTCTGACCTTGCATTCTGGAGTTCAGCTTACGTGTGTCGGCCTCTTAGTGGAGGATGTATAGAGCTGGTCCCTCTCTACTTCTCTGCTCCTTCAGAGTAATGCAGCCAGGGTTTGGGAGCAGGATTTCCTCCCTCGCCACACAGCACGTTTCAATATTCATCCTTCAATGAATTACCCACAATTCTTAGCAGTGCATCTAGTTAACCACAAAGCAGTCAGAGAGCTATGTTTAGAGAGAAACAGCTCCTTATCTCTTGCACTCCAAGGGAAATCAGCAGTCATTTCCTAGAGATGGTCTCAGCGTGACTCTGGGGCTCCAGTTCCTCTACGATACAATCAGCGCTCAGCCAAAGCTACATAAAGTGGTGGCACTCCCCCGTATGTCTAACTCAGGCACTAATCACACTTTTAGTACATCTGTTGTTTTAAAATTTCCAGTCCCATTAATTCTTCCTTTTTTTTTCTTTTTTAAGATATGAGGAGTTGAGAATACCCATATTCACTTTGAAGTACCGTCACTTAAATGAAAGATCTGGAAAAAAAAAAATCGAGACATGAGGCAATCCTGAAAATATGAATAAAAGAATATAAATATTTCTCCAGCCTCTCTAGTCTTCATTAAAATACGCAAGAGGAAGAAACCGGTTTGCCCTTCTATATTTAATTTGGACTCTGACCTCTTTGAAAACTTCAGCAATATGATTAATTTTAGCTTATCTTATGGAATGTCTCTCCACCTATAAATAAGTCTATTCATCTTCAGAAGAGCATAAATATTCCTCCTGTTTTACAGTTATTTTAAAATATTTCTTACATATAATTGTAATGGGATCTATTTCCAGGACAATAGCTAAGTATCAGTTACATTTCCATTATGCTCTATTAGTTTCATGGTTGGAAAACTTAAGCAAAAATAAGCTTCTCTGGATGAATATGAATCCAGCATTAACCAGAGTAACATGAATAATTCAAAGAGCTCCTGACATTCAATCTAACAAAACCAAAAAGAATAAGAAAAGAGAAGAGAAGGAGGCAGAGAAGAAGAAAAAAAAGAGGAGGAGCAGAAGGAGCGCTTGGGAGTTTTTAATTTTAGGTAGAGGTATAAAAAAATTACATTTTTTATGTCATCCCACATAATGTTAGAAAATCAGAAGACCCTTCTCTATACTTTATTAGTGTCTGATTTTCCACTTTTCTGTCTCCCAGAGTCTGCAGGCTCAAGCTAGGTCCATGTAGCCACACAGGAAAGCACTTTGCCTACAAGAACATACTAAACCCAACAATGCATTATTTTATACCTTGAGACTGAGGATGTTAAAAATTATTTCCAGGGTGATATTATCTTCAAATAATTAATAGTATTTATAACAATAACTTATACTTTAAACTGGTGATAAAAGCAACCTGCTCAAGGAGAGATGGCATATTCAGCTATTAAAAATCATATTGCTATGGGAAAGAAGTTAAGTATCTGGTATTTCTAGGGCCACAGTTCATTTCTTATATTTGGATTCAAGCCTTTAAAATGAAAACTTACACATGGGACTCATACATGGGAAATGAATGATCAATTTGTTTGCTTTCTAGATCATTCTCCATTGGAAGGACAAACTTTCCATCAGAAGACAAAGGATATGCTTTTCTCAGAGAAATATCTCCCCATTGATAAATAGAGAGCAAACACCGAACACTTAAGTAGTGTTCCCGCCAGTCATGTGAGCCGTGTCAGCATCAACCAGCTGGTCCTTGTCTGTTTTGCAGTCAAAGAAAATGGGAACTCAGCATGTATCCAAGTTCCCAAGGATAGGAGGATTCGAGCTGCCAGGTGTGCGCATGGGCAGAATGCCCAACCCCAGGTCATCTTACAAAAAGCCTTGCTCAGACATGGCCAGCAAAGGAAAGCAAGCAAAAGGTCACAGTTGCTGTTTCTGCAACATAGTCACTCTCGGCAAGACATCCTCATATTTTTTTTTTTTTCCAGTTGTTAACTAAATGTTTAGGGAGCACATTAGAGTCATGAAAGGAGGTTGGAAGGGCAGGCAGCTCAACTGTTGTGATTTCTACCATTCATGAAATCAATACAATTTTTTCAGTAATCAAAGGTGTGTTCCGAAGAACTGAGAATGTGGCAGGCAGGGGTAGGGAATGGGGAATTGCCAAGTAACTGCCACCTTTGGCCCATGTGCTTCTATTGATGCCATCTAGGAATGGGGATCATATTTATCAACACACTTTTCAGGCAGAGCTTTCAAGTATTCGCGTGTAACTATTGTGGAGCAAATCTTGGGCAATCCACTTTGCTTCTGTCTAACCTGGAAAGGTGAACTGGAATGAGAGTGATTTTCTGCATAATTTGATCCAATGGATGAATACTCTGGAGTCATGTGATAGGGTCAAGGTTCTTTCAGCTCATGCCTTAGAACCCAGTTACACGGGAGACCATGTTTGAACAATGTCCTTTAAAGAATTCAGTAACTCAACCCCACTGGACATGAGCCAAGACAAGCCTCTTGAATGCCAAATTCCACTCTAGTGGGTCATGTTATTGGATGGCTCAAATGAATTTGGGCCAGGAAAAAAAGGGCCTCCTTTCCCTCAATAGTTAGTTTCTTGTCTGAATTATCCAGATAATGGCTTTACTTTTCAACTTTCCTTTGCCTGCACAGAGTAGAAAGGCAGCTCTACATTTTTGTCATAATAGAATCATTACCTGTAATTCTCAGAAATCATCCTCTTGAAAATGGGTAACTTTGTATCAAAAAGAGCTACCTAATTTGTAATAGTGATTTATTCTTTTATAATTTCTTTTCATTTGTTCACTGTGACTAACTCAACAAATATTTACTGGACAAACAAAAAGACATATTATCCTTATGTATCATGTCCATTTGTTTGGAAATCTCATTTAGCTGAAAAATCTTTAAAGTGTTATGAAGCACCAGGAAAAGGTGAAAAACTTTTGGAAGAGTTTTCTGCAGAGGCCATGTTTCTTTAAAAACAGAAAGTTCAACTTGTAAGACATGTGTATTCTTTGAAGTCAACATGACATCTTTTGATGAAAAAGATTTCAGGTATTAACATTTAATCCTGACAACATTAGTCCCCCACCCCCCATCCCAGATATACCGTATCTCTCTTTGAAGACTGGAGAAGTGGAAACCTTCATATTGTGACTTTTCCTTTACAGGATGGTCATTTCAATCCAAGACCAAGTTGTCTTGTTTCTACTAAACTCACCAGTTCATCTTGTAAAGCCAGAAAATATAAAATACGGCTACAGGGGAGTTTTCTTTCTAGTCTCACCTGTCATTTCTGCTCTCCCAATCCTCCTTCCCAAAACTTAACAGCCCATTTGAGAAAGAAAGCAACTCATATTTCAAGGTAACCCATATGTAATGTATCTCTTTTTCTTCTATGGTATTGATCATTGCTGTCTTGGTTCTTACAATAAAACAAGCTACGTTACCCAAGGGTCAGAGAGAGGGAAGTTACATCCTGAGAGTGTTAAGACTCAATATTAGTTTTGAGGACCCTCTTGCAGTCTTTAAATATGTCTTCAATGACTCGGCAGTTGGGAACTGGAGGAACAATAGCGGACAGTGACAGGAACATGACCATAAAGCTAAGAGGCTCACCTGTTATTTGAATGAGTGTGTTACCTCTCTCATGAGTGACAATTGCGTGACTCCAGTTCTTCAGAAGGGGTCAATCAGAGGATAGAAAAGGCTGTGGGGGCATTCAAGCATCAGGTGAGTAGATGGATTGGGTGATCATAAATTGTATGAATGGACTGGATAACCATAAATTGCATGCATTACAATTAAAATCTTTGCTATTGTTGCAATTTTTATGAGTGTGAGAGAATGTCAAATGTAATTTACATACCAAAAGGTACATAAGTCAAATACATGCAAAATCACCATTTAGGTAAAAAATAGGACATAGCCAGCACCTCAAAAGTCTCTCCATGACCTTTACTGATTACCTAACAATCTGATTTTTATGGTAAACACATCTTTTTCTATAGATCTGTTCCTTAAATACAGACCTCTAAGCATTGTGGTTTAAGTTGCTTGTTTTCTAAATTTTTTATAAAAAGAACTATAGGCTTATGTGTTTTGCTATTTTTATTCAACTTTATGTTTCTGATTGGCCCATGCTGCTAGATGTAGTTGTCCTTCATTCATTTTTGTGGCTGGACCCAGATTAAGTTTGACAGGTGAAGATTTAGGCAAGTCCTAAGACTCCATGACTTAGAACTTCACTAGTACCTCAGCGAGACTGTGTCCAGAGTTCTGTTGCAGAGAATAGAATCCTATCTAGGTAGAGATTTACTGCAGATTTTATGCAGCATATAGATCACTTGATGGGCAGACAAAACAGTCTCTAGGGGGACCTTTTAGAAACCTTCCTCCCCTCTCCCCAGCCATACCACAGTACTGGGCACCCAAGCAGCTCCTACCACTCAAAACTTCTCAGCCTCCCACCCTACGTCATCACCGCCTTGACCTTGAAGCCACTGTAATCAGAAATTGTCCGGATTAAGAAGGTTCCATGCTTATAAAGGGGTTCCCTCGTGGCTCAGATGGTAAAGAATATGCCTGCAAGTAGGAGACTCAAGTTTGATCCTTGGAGAAGGGAAGGACTACCCACTCCAGTATTCTTGCCTGCAGAATCCCATGGACAGAGCAGCTTTGTGGGCTACAGTCTGTGGAGTTGCAAAGAGTTTGACATGACTGAATGACTGACACTTACTTACTTACTTATGCTTATAAAGTCAGGAATGCTGCAGATCCCAGAACCATTCTATGCCTGATACAAACTTCACCAGCAAAAATTGATAACCCTTTTTTTTCCCTTCATAATACCAATGAAAGGCACCTGTGCTAGTGACTAAACCTCTGCTGGCATTGCCAGGAAAGACCAAACACTTCCACGGCATGCTTGGCAGCAGAAATAGCAAAAGCAACACGACGACATTGGGTTTGCAGAACTGGAAATACCTGGAACTTCAGCTGATGTGGGTGGGAAAATGTAGTCTTTCGCTTTCCAGCATTGTTATACAGCAACGGCTTTCACTTTGGGGATCAGGACTCATCGTTAGTGAATCATGAAAGCACTGAAAAAAATAAAATAGAGCAGAATAACATTTTCAGAGGGCAACAACCTAGGGTTATTTCTGTTTTGTGCCACACACACAGATGTATGCATTGCAAAGTAAAATATTTTCTCACTGGGGGTTGAGTTTAAAAAAAGTTTGAAAGCCCCTACAATGAAAGGGGAATGGAATAAATGTCACGTGCCAAGCAATCATATCCCCCACAACTCCTGCAACCTAACATGGAGTGATAAATGTGTACAAGAATGAGACACTTTGACAAGTCTTGTTGGCTACTATAATCTAACAATTCACTTTGGAGCATCTTAGTGTCTGGATTACCCTTTCAGCCTGCACCCCTTTTCAAGACATCATCCATGAGTCCCAGAATGATCTTTCTGAACACAAATCTGATTATTTCACTCTATTTTAAAGCATTCAGTAGCTTCCTCTGACTTATAGCAGTGACCTACAAACTTAAGGCGCTTGTTAAAATACAGATTCCCAGATTCTCCTCAGGGATTCTAATTTAAATAACTTGAGGATGGGTTCCAGGAATCTGCACTCATAGTGGGAACCCCTAGTGAATAAAATCTAGACTCCTTGCTGCTGCTGCTGAGTCGCTTGTCGTGGAGGACAAAGTACCAGGGTCAGAGGAGAAAGCTGCATACAGACGAACTCTGAAGATGTGCAGCGGGTTCCTTTTGACCATTTAGCAGAGACTGATCGGCTTACATATATGAGAAAACTGTCCAAGATTGGAGAAAACATTAACAAAAAAATATTCAACACTTGGGCTACCCTGGTAGCTTAGCCAATAAAGAATCTGCCTGCAATGCAGGAGACTCTAGTTCGATTCCTGGGTCAGGAAGATCCCCTGAAGAAGGGATAGGCTACCCATTCCAGTATTCTTGGGCTTCCTTTGTGGCTCAGACAGTAAAGAATCTGCCTGCAATGCGGCAGATGGGTTCGATTCTTGGGTTGGGAAGATCCCCTGGAGGAGGGCCTGGCAACCCACTCCAGTATTCCTGCCAGGAGAATCCCATGGATAGAGCCTGGCAGGCTACAGTTCATGGGGTCACAAAGAGTCTGACATGATTGAGCAACTAAGCACAGCATTCAGCACTCACAAAGGACCAGCAATAGTGTCTGTTCCCTCCAGCCCGACTGTAAAATGTCATAATTCATGAGATATTGGGTATAGAGTATTTAGAAGAGTCTTGCCTCAGTACTAAGGGACACATGACCAAGATTAAATGCAGCGCTAGTCTAGGCTAACAAGTCTTAAAAAGCAAGGCCCAATAGGATCAAAATTTTTCCAAGAAACTCAGCTGCATATCAGAACAAAGCTTAAAAATATTTATAGGTATACAGAAATATGCAGGAGCCAGCAAGGTAAAATTCACAATGTCTGGCATCCAATAAAAGAATAACAGACTATCCTAAGAAGCATAAAAATGTAACCTATAATAAGGAGAATAATCAATCAATGAAAACCTACATAGAAGTGAAACAGATATTAGAATCAGCAGAAACAGACATGAAAATAATTATTTTAGCTATATTCTGAAAGCCCCCAAATAGAGATATAGAACATATGAAAAACAAATGCAAAAAATCAAATAACTCAAGCTAAAAGCTACAATGTCTGAGATAAAAAAATTCACTGGATGGAATTAATAGTAGATTAGATATTACAGATAAAAAAATTAGTGAATTTGTAAACATAGCAATAGAAGCAATATGAGATGAAATGCAAAATGAAAATGATGAGCTTCAGTAGCTTTGAGACAACTTTTAACATCCTAATATACTGTAACCTGAGTCCCCAAATGAGAGGTTGGTGAGAGAAAAAATAGAGTTGAAGAAATGACTGGAAAATTCCAAATTTGATGACATCTGAAAACTACATATCTGAGAATCCCAATGAACTTCAAGCACAAGAAACATAAAGAAAAGACACAATGGGGGAAGGCCTTGTTGTTCAGTCACTCAGTGGTGTCTGACTCTTTGCGACCCCATGTACTGCAGCATGCCAGGCTTCCCTGTCCTTCACCATTTCCCGGGGAAAGAAAAGGGTGAGATGAATCGAGAGAGTAGCATTGAAACATATACATTACCATATGTAAAATAGACAGCCAGTGGGAATTTGCTGTATTGATGCAGGGAGCTCAAATCTGGTGCTCTGTGACAATGTAGAGGGGTGGGATGAGGTGGGAGGCGGGAGGGAGGTTCAAGAGGGAGGGGACATATGTATCCCTATGGCTGATTCATGTTGATGTATGGTAGAAACCAACGTTGTAATTGGTTTGTATTGTAATTTGTTGTTGTATTGTACTGTACCGTTGTATTGTAATTTGTCACCAATTGTATTGGTAAAAATATTATAAAGCAGTTATCCTCCAATTAAAAATAAATTAAAAAAGAAAACTATACTAAGACATATGGTAATCAAATTTCTCAAAAGCAATGATAAGTAGAAAAATCTTAAAAACAGCTCCAGAAAAACTACACATTACACACAGAAGAACAAAAATAAGAAAGATAGCAAATTATCTGACACAGTAGAAGCAAGATGACAATAGAGAAACATCTTCAAAATACTGAAGGAGAAATAGCTAAACCCTCTTACACTATTGGTGAGAATGTATATTGGTGCAACCACTATGGAAAACAGTATGGAGGTTCCACAAAAAACAAAAGATCAAGTTGACATATGACCTTGGAATCCCACTCCTTAGCATATATCCAGATAAAAAATATAATTTGAAAAGATACATGCACCTCTATGTTCATAGCAGCACTACTTACAATGGCCAAGACATGGAAGCAACCTAAATGTCCATCAACAGATGAATGGATAAAGACGATGTGGTACTTATATATAGTGAAATACTAATCAGCCATAAAAAAGAACAAAATAATGCCATTTGCTGCAACATGGATACAAGTAGAGATTATCGTACTAAGCAAAGTAAGTCAGAAAGAGAAAGACAAATACTATATGATATCACTTACGTGTGGAGTCTAAAATATGACACAAATGAACATATCTATGAAACAAAAACACTCACAAACACAGAGAACAGACTTGTGACTGCCAAGAGGGAAGGATGATGGGGGAAGGGAGAAAAAGACTTTTTCGATCACACAAAAGCTGAAGGAATTTATCGCCAGCAGCTCCTCAGTATAAGAAATGTTAAAGGACGGTCTTCAAGCAGAAGGAAAATGTTACAAGATGAAAATTTGGATTTACTAAAAAGAAATTTATTTGGGGGGGCTCCAAAATCACTGCAGATGTTGATTGAAGCCATGAAATTAAAAGACGCTTACTCCTTGGAAGAAAAGTTATGACCAACCTAGATAGCATATTCAAAAGCAGAGACGTTGCTTTGCCAACAAAGGTCCATCTAGTCAAGGCTATGGTTTTTCCTGTGGTCATGTATGGATGTGAGAGCTGGACTGTGAAGAAAGCTGAGCGCTGAAGAATTGATGCTTCTGAACTGTGGTGTTGGAGAAGACTCTTGAGAGTCCCTTGGACTGCAAGGAGATTCAACTAGTCCATTCTAAAGGAGATCAGTCCTGGGTATTCTTTGGAAGGAATGATGCTAAAGCTGAAACTCCAGTACTTTGGCCACCTCATGCGAAGTGTTGACTCATTGGAAAAGACTCTGATGCTGGGAGGGATTGGAGGCAGGAGGAAAAGGGGACGACAGAAGATAAGATGGCTGGATGGCATCACCGACTTGATGGACGTGAGTTTGAGTGAACTCTGGGAGATGGTGTTAGATAGGGAGGCCTGGCGTGCTGCAATTCATGGGGTCACAAAGAGTCGGACACGTCAGAGCGACTGAACTGAACTGAAAAAGAATGAAGAGAACCATACATGGAAATTATGAGAAAATATATGATTTATTTTTTATTATTAAATTCCTTAAAAATATTTTATGACAAACAAAAATTACAGTAATGTGCTATGGGGTTTATGGCATATGTATAAATAAAATGGATAAAGACAATATCATAAAGGAGAAATGGAAGCATAGTACAAATACGGATGATATGGGAATTTTTCCAACAACTCTATGTCAATAACATCAACACCATAGATGAAATGGATAAATTCCTTGAATGATACAAATTGTCAAAGTTCACAAAGGAAGAAATATACAGCTTGCTTAGCATTATATATATTTAAAAAGTTGAATTTGTAGTTAAAAACCTTCTTGTAAAGAATATTCCAGATTTAAATGGCATCACTAATTAACTCCATCAAATATTTAGGGAATCAGTTCAGTTCAGTTCAGTCATGTCCAACTCTTTGCGACCCTATGAATCGCAGCACGCCAGGCCTCCCTGTCCATCACCAACTCCCGGAGTTCACTCAGACTCACGTCCATCGAGTCAGTGATGCCATCCAGCCATCTCATCCGCTGTCATCCCTTCTCCTCCTGCCCCCAATCCCTCCCAGCATCAGAGTCTTTTCCAATGAGTCAACACTTCGCATGAGATGGCCAAAGTACTGGAGTTTCAGCTTTAGCATCATTCCTTCCAAAGAAATCCCAGGGCTGATCTCCTTCAGAATGGACTGGTTGGATCTTCTTGCAGTCCAAGGGACTCTCAAGAGTCTTCTCCAACACCACAGTTCAAAAGCATCAATTCTTCGGCAGTCAGCTTTCTTCACAGTCCAGCTCTCACATCCATACATGACCACAGGAAAAACCATAGCCTTGACTAGACGGACCTTTGTTGGGAAAGTAATGTCTCTGCTTTTGAATATGCTATCTAGGTTGGTCATAACTTTTCTTCCAAGGAGTAAGCGTCTTTTAATTTCATGGCTTCAATCACCATCTGCAGGGATTTTGGAGCCCCCAAAAATAAAGTCTGACATTGTTTCCACTGTTTCCCCATCTATTTCCCATGAAGTGATGGGATCAGATGCCATGATCTTCGTTTTCTGAATGTTGAGCTTTAAGCCAACTTTTTCACTCTCCTCTTTCACTTTCATCAAGAGGCTTTTGAGTTCTTCTTTACTTTCTGCCATAAGGGTGGTGTTATCTGCATATCTGAGGTTATTGATATTTATCCCGGCAATCTTGATTCCAGCTTGTGTTTCTTCCAGTCCAGCATTTCTCATGATGTACTCTGCATATAAGTTAAATAAGCAGGGTGACAATATACAGCCTTGACGTACTCCTTTTCCTATTTGGAACCAGTCTGTTGTTCCATGTCCAGTTCTAACTGTTGCTTCCTGACCTGCATACAAATTTCTCAAGAGCCAGGTCAGGTGGTCTGGTATTCCCATCTCTTTCAGAATTGTCCACAGTTTATTGTGATCCACACAGTCAAAGGCTTTGGCATAGTCAATAAAGCAGAAATAGATGTTTTTCTGGAACTCTCTTGCTTTTTCCATGATCCAGCTGATGTTGGCAATTTGATCTCTGGTTCCTCTGCCTTTTTTAAAACCAGCTTGAACATCAGGAAGTTCATAGTTCACGTATTGCTGAAGCCTGGCTTGGGGAATTTTGAGCATTACTTTACTAGCATGTGAGATGAGTGCAATTGTGCAGTAGTTTGAGCATTCTTTGGCATTGCCTTTCTTTGAGATTGGAATGAAAACTGACCTTTTCCAGTCCTGTGACCACTGCTGAGTTTTCCAAATTTGTTGGCATTTGAGTGCAGCACTTTTACAGCATCATCTTTCAGGATTTGAAAAAGCTCAACTGGAATTCCATCACCTCCACTAGCTTTGTTCATAGTGATGCTTTCTAAGGCCCACTTGACTTCACATTCCAGGATGTCTGGCTCTAGGTCAGTGATCACATCAATAAATGATACTTATTCTACACAAACTCTTCCTGAAAATTGAAGAGATGGAAATAACTTCCCATCTTATTCTGTGAGCCCACTATTACCTTAATACCAAAACCAAACAAAGACATTAATGAAATAGGAAAACTATAGGTCAGGATTCCATATGAACATACATACAAAAATTTGAAATCAAATTTTAGAAAATCAAATTCAAGCATACATGAATGGCATGGTACATTATGATCAAGTGAGGTTCATTCCAAGAATGCAAGTCTGGCTTACTATTAAAAATCAACTGGTATAACTCATCAAATTAACACACTGAAAAAGAAAACCCATATCATCTGAATATATGCAGAGATAACATTTGACAAAATCCAGCCTCCATTCCTGATGAAAACTTTCAGCAAACTAGGAATAGAGAGAACTTCTGCTCACTCTGATAAAAAACATCTAAGAAAAACCTACAGCCAGTATATAATACTGAATGATGAAAGACTGAATGTTTTCTCCCTAAGTTCAGAAGAATAAAAAGATGTGCCTTCTCATACTCATATTCAAAACTGTACTAGAGGTTTAGACAGAGCATTAAGGTAACAAAAAAAAGCATCTATTTTGGAAAGGAAAAAAGTAAAATTATTTCTATTTCAGAATGCATGATCGTCTATGTAGAAAATCTGATAAAATATGCAAAAACACTCAGAACTTCAAATTTAGTAAGTTTGAAGGATAAAAGATTGGTATCAAAATCAGTTGTATTTCTATATTTCTCTATTAACAACCAGAAATAGAAATTTAAAAACACTATGTGGAATAGCACTAAATATGTAAAATTCTTAGGGATAAATTTGACAAAAAATTGGCAAGGCTTGTACACTAAAACCTACAAAATATTTCTGAGGGAAATGAACTTTGACCTAAATAATTGGAGAGCTATAACTTATTCATAGGCCCTAAAGGTTCAATATGATGATTCTCCCTAAATTTATCTGCAGATTCAATGCAATACCAATAAAAATCTTAGCAAGCTTTTTTTCTATTGATAGAAACTAGAAAACCAATGCTAAAATTCATACAGGATTGCAAAAAACATCGAAAGCTCAAAACATCTTTGAAAAAGAATGTTGGAGGGTTTATATTACCTTATTATAAAGACTTACTGTAAAGACTTTATATAGACTTATTGTAAAGTAATGATGACATTGTGACATTTTTGTACATATAGACAAATAGGTCAATGAAACAGATCAGAGAATGCAGAAATAGATCCAAATATAACAACTGATGGACAAAACACATGTGGACAAGTAATATCCAATATAGGCGTGAAGGCAATTCAGTGGAGGAAAACTTGTCTTTTCAGCAAATGATGCTAGAAATAAAAACTTGGATTCATACCTAGAATTATATGAAAACATGATTCTCAAATTAATTAACTTATAGATCATAGATTTAAATGTAAGCCTAAAACTATTAAAGTATAAAACATAGGCAAAGATATTTACATAGATGCAACATGGACAGGGAGGCCTGGCGTGCTGCGATTCATGGGGTCACAAAGAGTCGGATACGACTGAGCGACTGAACTGAACTGAACTGAACATCATATACATAACCTATAAAAAAAAATGGTAGTGATGAATCATTAAATATTTCAATGTTAAAAATGTGCTCCATACTCAGCTTTACCAGTAAGTATTAAAAGTGTTGGACAAAAAAAAATCCATCCAGGAAAGTATCCTGCCCAGGTGCTCTATTTCTTCCTGCTGAAACTGCCCTGGTTCATGTCCTTTTTGAGTCCTGGTTTACAAGTTTCTTTAGTCCAGTGAACATCCCCAAACCTTTCCATTAAATTCACTTCTCCACTCAGAATCTCGTTCTGTTCATTACAACCAAAAAACTTGAACTGATACGTCTCATTAAATCAGATATTCAAATCTTTCTGTTTCCCTAGTTAGAGCAAAAGGTCTATCTCTAGATTTCAGTTGAACGAATATAATAACAAAATCTAGATGAAATGACCATGGTTTCCTCTTACGAAACTCAAATTCTTTGGGGATTACATTAGGGGTATATATTGCAATTTACTACACCCAGGCTATAATAATGGGAATAATTTGGTGGGGTCTGGGGCAGGGGGTTCTGGCTCTATGAGGTTTTATGTATCCCCAGTGCCAATCACAGTGCCTAGCACATTCTAGGCATAAAGTCAAAGAGCGCATTCACTTTATCTTTGCAGCAGCATTGCTGCTATGAGGGTGCTGCACTCTGAAGGCTAAATTCTTCATTGAAAAACACTATGATGTGTTAGTTTGACATTGAGCTTTTGTTCCTGTGTCACCCACAAATCATTATCCTCACCTTGCATTCATGTTAAGGAAATTAAAGTTCTATTGCATAAACTGCCAACCACACTGCCCTGGACTGTCCTTTTATGACTGAACTCTTGGTTTTACTTTCACATGAAAAAAGTAAGTGAGGTTCCCAAATGCCAGACGATTTGAACTAGTACAGCAGTTTTGGCAATTTCTTTTAAAGAAGCATGAACAACATATGCCTTAAAGATCCCAAGCATCTGCTGAAAGCATTTACACTTTGCATCCTTGATCTGTGAGCAGACTGTAGAATAATCCTCTGCCACCTGAGTAGGAGTGTTGTGCCTGGACGATCTGCAGATATTATAGAGTTTGCATTTCTTGCCCTTAGAATTAGCAGATGCTCTACTGCATGTGATAGCATTTCTGTTAGAAGCAGACCCTTTAATGTCTAATACATGTAACCATGTAGTCTCACTGTTTTTTGTGAGACCATTACATATATCAAATCCCATTCAATTAGTGGGTGCATTTTGCTTCAGACCAAATGAGATATTCCTATGACATTCTATCCAAGAAGCCCCTAAATTGCAGTGTTCAGATGGCAGTAAGCTTTTAACATACAATATAAATTGCATCCTTCCAATCAGACCTTTGATTTTCTTTTGTGGGATTGACAGCTCTGAACAAAGATGACTTTTAGGTAGTAGATTCTGCTAATAATCCCATGAGTTTATCAGAGAAAGTAGCAGGCCAGGCTCCTTTGTCCATGGGATTCTCCAGGCAAGAACACTGGAGTGTGTTGCCATTCCATTCTCCAGGGGATCTTCCCGACCCAGGGATTGAACCTTGGTCTCCTACATTGCAGGTAGATTCTTTACCATCTGAGGCACCAGGGAAGCCAGAATAATCTCCTGAGTTCATCAAAGAGTCTAGTCTTATGCGAAGCTAAACACTTCTTACTGTGATAAATGCTGGAATCCCAGAAATGCTCAGAAAAGCAGTAGACATATATATAAGGGGAAGCAATTTTTGTTTCATGATAATTTAAAGTCCTCCCCTGGTCATAGAAATTCCAGAAACCAGGATAAATGATATCAAGCTTGTTCATATATCTCCAAACTGTCATTAATAAAACTAAAAAAAAAAGAAGTTTATGATAACATGCAAAAAATGCTTGCTATATTGAAAGTTAAAATAGCATGATAATGTACCATGATAAGATCATAATAAAATAAAATTAACCGAGAGTGTTGTTCCCCTGGTCAAGATACCATTATTACTATATGTAGGCGTTTAATCATTAATGGCAGTTTTCTCTGGTATAAGGAATTAAAGGTGTTTTTTTTCCTTCTAAAAAAAATAAATAAATAAAAGTTAGTTTTTCACTTAAAAATAAATAAATAAATTAAAAATGCACAGGTTCCAGGGTTTGATTGTAAGTATTTTTAATGAATGGAATATTAAAATATCCACTGAAGCATACCAATCATTCAGGACATTGGATTTGTGTCTGTCTTCTAGTTGTACTTAAGAGGACATTTGTGTCCTCAGAAAAGATATTGAACATCTGCAAGTATTATAGATAGAACTTGACTTCTTCAAAACTCCTCTGATTTCCTCCATCGTTCCCATAGCCTAAATTTACTGCACCCCCAAGGTCAGGAAAACAACTGGACCAAGTTTTCCCTCCTTTCTTCCAACCCCACCTTCATCGACCTCTATATTCTTTCGCATGTATAACAATAATAGTTCTTTATTTACCAAGTATATTTTAAGCCATCAACATATAGAAGCTGCTGTTCTGAACCTCCTATGGCAGCAGTTCTTTAGAATTGCAAAAAAAAAAAAGGCCATCTGTTGTCTCAGCTATCTGTGGAGCTGGAGTGAAGGCTTAACTTAATGCTCTTCAGCAGAGCAATAGGAAAACATCCATCACCCAGTGACAGGTTAGCTCGTCTGCCCCAACGAACGGATGTCTGCAATTGCACACATTAAGGAAACACAGTTGATCACCCTAAGGATACAATAAAATCTCAGAACTTCAAGAAACTAAGGACTAACTGCAAAGAGGCCAGATTCTTGCAGAACGCAAAAGCTATTTCCTAATTGTATATCTGGTGCGTTCCACATTCACATGCTTCTCTCTGGCTTTGGTATTACTGGCTGGGTGGTTGTTCAGGGGTCCTTGATGTGTCAGGCCTTTCCATTGCTGAAGTAGAATAAGTAAGATGACTCTGATTGCTTGCCCTGGGGGGAGGCAAGCTGGCTTTGCCTGTCCACATAGAATCCCTAGGATAGAGGGGAAAGGCAGTCCCCATGACAGAGCATATGCAGGCAGGATTTCCGGGCAGCAGGTTAGCTTTGGGCACTTTCCTCTGATCTCTGGCACTCATACTGCCTCTCCTCTTCTCACTTGCCCAGAAATTAGAAGTCTTCATACTGGATCTTCTTTAATTTCCCAACATTGAACCTAGAAATCTAATTCCCCCCTTCCTCTTTTAATAATTAAATTTATTTATTTATTATTTTTTAAATGTATTTATTTTTAATTGAAGGATAATTGCTCTACAATATCATGCTGGTTTCTGACAAACATCAGCATGCATCAGCCATAGGTATACCCATGTCCCCTCTTTCTTGACCCTCCCTCCCACCTGCCTCCCCATCTCTCTTCTAGGTTGTTACAGAGCCCTGGCTTGAGTTCCCTGAGTCACACAGCAAATTCCCACTGGCTATTTATTCTCCATATGGTAATGTATATGTAGAAACCTGTTTTTATTCACACTCATTCTTTCCACCTTATAAAAAATAAGCACTGCTGAACTTCCCTGGTGGTCTAACGGATAAAAGTCTGCCTGTCAGTGCAGGTGACACCCGTTGGACCCCTGATCCGGGAAGACTCCACGTGCTGCAATTAAGCCCATGTGCCACAACCACTGAGTCCACGCTCTAGAACCCAGGAATCATAACAGGAGAAACCAGCACAATGAGAAGGCCATGCATTGCACCTACAGAAATCCCGTGCTCAGCAATGAAGCAGACCAAAAAAATTAAAAAACACTACCAATATTTATTAAGCATTTATCACGTACCAGGAAGTGTCTTGAGTACTTTCCTGGTATAAACTCAATTAATGCTCAAGCAGCTGTATGAGATAAGCAACTGTATGGTCAACAAAATGTTGATGAAGCCACTCAAGGGCAGAGTCCAAGCAGTTTGCTCAGTCACACAGCTGGCAGGTTGCAGAGCCAGGCTTCAAGCAAAAGTATGATGAGCGCAGACCCCATCTTATCTACCATGCTGTCCACAATGAGGAAACCCACCCACTGTTGGTTCACACCTCTCCCTGTGTGCTCATGTCATCCTTCGGGAAAGATGATTAAGTGTTCACACTGTGCCAGGTAGTGGGCTACATTCTGGGGATAGAATGGTATACAAAAACAGGTAGTAAAGAAATAGACACACTAATTCATATGTAATGAATGACAATGAGAAAAAGGAACACAAAACTAGGAGCATATATAATAAAAGGATCTTGACCTAATTGAGGGGATCAGAGGAGGCATCCCAGAAGAAGGGATCTTTACGCTGGACAATGGAGGGTGAATAGGAGTTATCTTGGGGAAGAGGAGCAAGAGCAGTCATTACGAAGGAAAACAGATGTCAAAGATGAGACCACCAGCTCATGGTTGGCTCATCTGAAGGCTAGTCTCTTACTATTTTTGGACGAGGAACATGTAAGCAATTTCCTGGATGTATTCCTTTGACTGTAAGTCATTTTGTTATACAGTATTTTATATATTTTGGAAATTTTAATATTTTCATGAATATGTAAAAAGACATACTATAAATATATGTATACACATGCATGCATGTGTATGTGTGTACGTATGTGTGTATCTCCATCCAAAAGCAGGAAACCAGAAAGCCAACCCTGAGATATTAAGAAATGTCATGGTAGAGAGCTAGGAACCAGATCATGATTTAGTACTGGCTCAGCCATTAGCAATCTGGGTGACCTGGCCTTTGCTTTCTTGTCTGTAAGACAGAGATATACTCAGCTTGGTTTAGTCCCCACAGTCGTGGCAAGGATTCAGTGATATAACCTACAGAGGGGAACAAGCTTTGAAAACATTGCTATGTTTTAGCTAGGAGCTTTGGAAAATGCTAGTTTAGTGGAGATTCCAGGGAAGTTTGCTTCAGTTTCTTCTGCATTATTTGATTTCTTGTGGCAAAAAGAAAAAATGTTAGTGTTTTGTGAACCAGGATTTTGGAGCCCTAGACTTCCTTAACAAGTACAGCACACGTTCCCGAGGGTATATGGTACACACTCCCCTTTTAACAACTTCACATTTCACTTTAATGCTCAGTGTTTCTGCCTCAGAATGAATGCCACCCTGAGACTGGTGTTGGCTGAGTATCCCATGCTGGTCTTAGTTCATTTTGTGTCAGTGATTAATGCAGCTGAAATTGGTTGGAAAAGGAGGAGAACGCTGTTCTGCTTGACAAAAATAAAATATATTCTTTCAATAAAGAGAGGCACTGAACAGAAAGTGATCAACTAGGGAGCAGGAGGGTGGTCTTAGACTGCAGAAGGGAATTTAAAGTTTGGCATTGCATGCCATTGGCTTCCACATCTAGATGTGACATACTGAATTGTGTGACTTGGATACACACACATACATACACATGCACACACACATGCATACACATACACACATATGCTTATGTCTCTGTATAGATATCTTTGCATGAATAGGTAAATATGTGTAAATATATTCATAAGGCACACCTTATAGAGTTCGGTGGGCTCTGAATTATACCAATGTACAGCTTTATACTTTAAGATGATCTTTCTGTTATTTTAAGAAATCAAAACTTTTATCTAGTCAAAATTTATTTCTATTGTTTTAAGATAGGAGTTTTAGTTGTAAGCAGCCAACAGAAAGTCATTCTAGGAGAAGAATTTATTAAAAGGCTTTAGACTGGCTCCTGGCTTTGCCAGGTAACTTAGAGTACATGATTCTCAACTCCACAGCCAGAAACAGTGCCCAGAATCAAACTGTGGGACTGCTCCAGGCAGGACGGTGCAGTGATGTGTGACCCCAGACTCTGCAGCTGGCACGCCTTAGGCTGCCACCTCTGGGAACTGGACGCTGCCTCTGGCATTCCCACCCCCTGCTGGCATAGCGCCTTGGTCACCCTGCAGCTACGGCCACTGCCAGAGTCTTCCTCACCATCCAAACTCCTTGCATCATGAATTCTGGATTCTCAATCTGTGATGGATGTGTCTGATTGCAGAAGCCCGGGTCACATGTTTGGGCCCTCACTGTAGAGAAATTTGGGGAACAATGAATAGACAGCATTCTCAGTTTCTTTGCTGCTTCATAACATGGCCTCCCACCAAGAATCTTAAGGTGGGGACGTTTGCCAGGACGGGTGAGGAGTTTAAATACTTGCTGGGCAACCAGAAAGAATGACAAATGTCCACTGTGACAGAGCAGTGCTAACAGCTGCCAACTCCAAATTCAGAGGGTTGAGCCTGGCTTCCTTCCCTAAGAAACTCTTAGACAGAAAGAATCACTGAAATGAGTTCTTGGTCTCAGGAACAGTTGCAATCTCTCAGGAACATCCTGAAACATAACAACAGTGAGTCAGGAATACACTTGAGTAAGGGGTCTGACTTCTGATCTTTGAGAGTACATACATAGATAAATGCCTTAGAATTTCAACTCTAAAATTTGTTGTTTCAGTAAAAAAAAAAGAAAGAAAGAAAGTATTCATCACACATGAAGACCACTTCAAACTTTAGAATCTTATAGATTTAACTGCTTGTTAGAATTTATAAACTCCAGGAGACAGTGAAGGACAGGGAAGCCTGGTGTGCTGCAGTCCATGGGGTTGCAAAGAGTTAGTCAAAACTTAGTGACTGAACAACACCTCTAATGATTTAGAAATGATAATAATTACACTTATAAATTGGGCTTCCAAGGCAGGTAAAGAACCCACCTCCTAATGCAGAAGACATAAGAGACATAGGTTCCATCCCTGAGTTAGAAAGATCCCCTGGAGGAGGACATGGCTGCCCACTCCAGTATCCTTGCCTGGAGAGTCCCCATGGACAGAGGAGCCTAGGGGGCTACAATCCACTGGGAGAAGGCAATGGCACCCCACTCCAGTACTCTTGCCTGGAAAATCCCATGGATGGAGGAGCCTGGTAGGCTGCAGTCCATGGGGTCGCTAAGAGTTGGACATGACTGAGCAACTTCACTTTCACTTTTCACTTTCATGCATTGGAGAAGTAAATGGCGACCCACTCCAGTGTTCTTGCCTGGAGAATCCCAGGGACGGGGGAGACTCGTGGGCTGCCATCTCTAGGGTCGCACAGAGTCGGACACGACTGAAGAGACTTAGTAGCAGCAGCAGCAGCAGCAAGCAACTTAGCATGCATAGTTATACATAAATGTTTGTGCTATATATTTAAATTCTTACTGCCTTAAAAATGATTGAAAATGATATATTTAATTCAGAAACTGAAGTTGTTTCTTTGGACACTGTTGTTGTTGTTCACTCAATAAGCCATGTCCAACTCTTTGCGACCCCATGGACTGCAGCACACCAGGCCTCCCTGTCAAAGAAAAAAATTCTTTGAACATTAAATAAAGCTATATTCAGAGTTTCAAAAAAGAAAAGGAGAAAGCAATACAGTATAGCTGTTTCCATGATGGTTTAAACAATAGAAACACAAATAAAGGAGAACCACTGATACAAAGCATGTGATACATTTCATCTGAACAATTAAAACATCTCTTGCTTTTTTTTTTCCCCAAAAAAACAATATTTCAGAAATGACCCATCTACTGTCTCCAGGAGAAGGTGATTTTTATCCAAAGGCCATTTGGGTTTCCTCAAGCTCATGAACTGAGCACTTCTGATGGGGCTGAGGAACTTCCTGCCTTCCACTGTTCTAAGAGGGTGACAAACCCCTTTGGTGAGCTGTAAAAAGCTCCTAGTCCTTCCATGAAGTTGGCTATTCCATAGGTCAAGAGAAGAAGGCCTATCACCTCTGGAATTGTCATGTCTTAGACTGGGGATCCCTAACTCCCAGGGTCACAGACTGTTACCAGTTCATGGCCTGTTAGGAGCTGGGCCACACAGCAGGAGGTAAGTGGCCAGCTGGTGAACTAGTGAAGCTTCATCTGTATTTACAGCTTCTCCCCATCACTAGTATTACTGCCTGAGCTTTGCCTCCTGTCAGATCAGTGGTGGCATTAGATTCTCATAGGAGCATGAACCCTAACCCTACAGTCAAGGTTGGAATATCCTGAGACTGTTACAACATAGAAATATTTGTTTCTATTCTAACTTTATTTTTATTTTGCAATAATAAATATAATGCATAAATACAATAAATCTAATGCACTTGAATCCTCCTGAAACCTTTCCCCATGGAAAAACTGTCTTCCACAAAACTTGTCCCTGGTGCCAAAAAGGTTGGGGACTGCTGTCTTAGACCATCTGTAGTAGTTGCTCACTATTCTTAAGGAAAAAATGTGGGGGCGGGGGGCGGACAACAGCTTCTATGAAAGTAGTAGTTATGCTCTAGCCGCCCGGAGCCCCATCCTCGAGGCGACTGAGGAAGTATGGTTGGGTGAGGGGTCTTGGTGAAACGAACCTCTGTGAAGGCCCAGCTCGGGCGTACCCACCGAGTCCTGGTGCCAAGGCCTTCCCAGAAGGAGTCTTTAGAGGATTTAAGTCTCTGAGTGTGGAAAGCTGGTTGGGAGCCAGCACACCTTCTCCAGAGGCAGAGAAACAAGGGGGCGCAGTATCAAACAGCCTTTCTTTCTTTACCCAGTCTCCATGCAACCTTTGGAAAAAAATTTTAATATCAGTTTTAACATCCCACAATTGCAGAGCGACCACCTGTCACCTCTTGCCACAGATCAACAACCGCGGTTCCCCCAGCGTCTCTGGCAGAAGGTCTTGCTTGCAGAGGAAGCAATTCAGCGGGCCTTTGGAAGGCAGCCGAGCAGCAGCAGGAGGCCTATTAAATCCACAATTTTAGACTCTCGGGGTGGGCATTTTCTCGTGGCGTATTAAGTAACACACCTACTCAAGTTACTGTGTGAACTCAGTGGACAGCTGCCCTTTCAGTGAGAAGCAAAGGCTTGCACTGCACTCTGTCCCCCCCATCCCACCCCCTAAGTTCAAGCATAGACCCTTGAGAGAGGAACGCACGGTAAAGAACAGAGAAAATGGAAGAAAATCTGAATGAAGATTCCACCCACCAGGAGTTCCCCACTAATGGAGAATTCCCAGTGCTCAGGGTTCACCCCAAAGTCACAATAAAAGAAAGACTGCATCGACCCTAAGTCAAGATGGAGGCAGCCAGGAAGATCCACTCAAAATGAAAATGGCCTCTATCTTCCTGTTCCTCCTGGAAGTAATGCCTGAGGCAGGATGGAAAATGGTGGTTCGGGGGAAAGATTTTGAAGTCAGAAATCCATGGATCCACATTCCTTAAAAAATTGGCGTGACTTGCACACGTCTTGATTAATTTCTCCAAGCTTCATTTTTCTCTTTCATGATGAAAATAATACAGTGTCACCTCATAAGGTTGTTGTGGGAAATAAATGAGATAGTAAATGTAAAACAGGTGATACCTACTAAGCACACACTTCATGGATCAGCTATTTTAATGTTTTCACAACTAATGGTAGACTGGTGTGGTTAAGACCGTCTTTCCTCTGCTTGGTGAATGAGCTATCTTTTCCTTTAAGGTAGGGTCACGTGCTATTCACATTTAATATTTTATTTCATAACACGTTTCTATTTAATGAAAAACTTAAAAAGAAAATGTTCACTCTGTACCTCCTGCTTTGTGAGGTAAATGCTTCCCTCATAAACTTCCTGAGATGAATTCTGAAGGATTTAAAAAGAAGACTTCTCTGTGAGAGGGAAAATATAGCACCCAAAGAGGGAACCTGAGAAGGAAGGCAAGTAAAGAGAAGGAAAATGTGTGGAAATACCATTTACAGGAAGACCCCTTTCCCTCCTGTCTAGACTGAGTAATATAACATTGACCAATACAGGGTGTCACAGAAATGCTAATGCATGATGGAAGTGATGATCGGGCTTGAAGAGGGTTTACCCCGGCTTTTATTGTGCATGCCCTTCGCAGCAGACTCCAACTTTCTGCGGTGAGGTTGAAGGGCATGAAATATAGATTGTCAGGCCTTCAGGGATTCTGAGGAATGAAAGGTACTTAATAAGGATAAAATTCATCCTGAGCTTATTACCTTGCCCTCTTCCATCTCAGTCTCTTGTATCATGAAGTAAGTTTGGCAAGAAAGTAGAAGAGAGAGAGAGAGTCATTTTAAATGATGGAGCAGGAAGTCTGTTCCTGGGCAATTTTTGGCAAGTTTGAGCATAAACAAGGAGTGAGACAATGAGACTAGCTCAGCAATTCTCCAACTTTCTCATTCACTACCCCTTCTGAGAGCCCATTTGGTCTCTCCTATTAAGGAGAGAGCTAAAGGAATAGGTTTCCTTTGTTTTACCTCAGAAAGAAAATATGCTATGAGAGGCAAGAACTGAATGTAAGAGGACACAGGAGGTGAAAATGAAGGCGGGTGAGTCAAAAGGAAAGGGGGTTTTTGGCAGATGTGTGATTTGGAAAAAAAAAAAAAAACAGGAATAAGGGTGATAATGTGGAAGGAAAAGAATCAACTAATATACTTTACATCAAATTTCTGTTCAGAACTTGACAGCTCTGATTTCTTTAAACCTTTTGGAATTTCCCCACAGCCTTTCAACATATCATGCTTCCCAGTGTGAAAACATTTGACAAAAGGGTTATGAATGAACAATAGAAAAACTCCACGTTCCATATCTGAGGTCAGAAAAGACTTTATTGAGGACATTTCTCACTTTAAAAAAGAAACCCCTTTTTTTCATAGGCAACACTAACCAATGAGAATAAATTTATACTAAAAAAATTTTTCTCATGAAAATCCTATTTCGATGCATACTCAGATCTATGGAGGAGCACGCAAGCACACGAAATAGCTCCAAACACCAATTTGGAATTCTATGCATATCTTAGGATCACAGACATCTAGACTGGGGAGGTACCATATAGGTGAACTCATCCAGAGTCCATCTGCTGCAGGAACCTGTATGACATCCCTATTGGATGCTAACTGAGCCTCTGCTTAATCTTCTACACACGGGGAACTCAATAATTCCCAAGGCAGATCATCCCTTTGTGAAAAGCTATCATGTCAGAAGATTATTTATTGAGTCAAATCTATCCCCCTCCCTTCACCCCAATGTTTATCAACTGGATCTAGTTCTGTCCTTTATAACTTAACATCATAACTCTAAAATTAATAACATGTCTGCAAAATTGCCCTTACAATATGTGTAGACAGCTCTCATTTCCCCCACCAGTGTTCTCTCTTCCAGGTAAAAAGATAGCTCCTCTTTCTGCACCCATTCCTCAGTTGATATAATTTCCAGACAATTCTCCATCTCTGTAACTATTTCTTCCGTCACTTCCCCACCCTCTCTCTTTTAAAGGCAAACTTTCCTAGAAGAGCAAACACAGCGTTCTTTTCTAAGATCTGATTGGGCTTAACGATTCCCTACACATTATGGCATGTGATAGTGGACTATAAAATGTTTTATTGCTTTGCATTTGAATAGAGGATGACTGCATTTGTTAAGCAAGCTCTTTCCAAACAAGTCATAATAAAAACTTTATAGCATCCCACTTCATCACATAACTTTTTAATGCTTCTCCTTTTGTTTGGTTTTGGTTCTGGTTTTCAGTCCTTCTTCACTTTTTTCTCCCTCCTTGATGTATCAGAGTTATTCTGGAAATTCCCATGGAGAGTTTCAAGTTGGAAACCTGGTCCTAAAACATCTTTTCCTTGAGACCCTCTCCTGGGTTGGACTGTGAATCAGACTGTGTGGAAATAATGATGCCATCCGTGTGGTAGGGCCCAATGCAGTGCATATGGGCAGTATAAAGTCAGTTTATATATGGTTTGAAACTGTATCCCAGGGTTTGGAAAATGCAGAAGTTTATGTGATGGATATCGTGACCACACATGAGGTGTTGTGGAGATACATATGTATCGTAAAATATACATAGCTACAAGAATATACATATCTGTATATACGTATAATGGAAAGCTTTAAACTATCAAAGCCTTCAGGCAAATATTTTACAGCTATCTAATAGTGGGTATTTATAACTTAACCTCTTGACTTCAGAAGTTGAGATTTGGCACTACAAACACCAAGTAAATACCAGCCATGATTAGTGTAGGAAATTCATGCCATTGGCACCAGATAATGAAGGTGGCCTTACTTTAAACATTTGTTCAAACATGTAAAAGGAGTACTAACATTTTTAAAGCACCAGGACTGATTTTGAGATGCCTGTCTCTGGGATTCTGATTTTAAAAACTTATTTTTGGACTTATTAAAAAAAAAGTGTCCATGAAAAGAGTAGGATAAGTTAAAAGATGCAATGAATCCTTTTCCTCTTCATCACCCATACCCCCTCTCTGAAATATTATCAGTGTCTGTGGCTATGCTGGAAATCAGAAGATAAGCCAGTCAGTTTAACTTCAGTTCAAGAGAAGGACTCTGTAACGACTTGAAGGTATCAAATCAAGAACAGTTGGAATAGCAAGCTTGATTAAAGACAGCTAACATCATTTTAGGAAGGGAAGTCGTGGAGAACTAATTTGTTGAAATTCTTCGAGGAAATCACTGCCCCTGTGAGCTGGCTGGGGGAAGGGAGGAGATTAGAGACCGAGTTTTTCAGAAAGTGCTCTACAGAATTCTCCACTGTTGGTGAAAATGTTTAAGGTCTGAGGTCATGGAAGTGCAGGACAATTGGCATACTGGACTAAAAACTGGCAAAAGGGAAGGAAAGAAAGGGTAACTATGAAGAGAAATGTGTCAGCCTTGAAAACAGTATCATAAGAAAAGATCAGAAGAGAAGCTGTATTTGGCAGATGGACAGGGCTTTCCCAGGATGCCAAAGATGTCCCTCTAGAAGTTTATATAAAAAGGAGTTAGGGTGGGGTGGAGGTGGGAACTCCAGAAAGAACTGGGCCACAAGCAGACAGAGTCTTTTTTGTGGGGATTTTACCTCCACTTGGAAGGGCTCTGTATTATCATGTTCTGATTGTCAGTCTGAGCTACGCAGCACACTTCTTTCTCCCCCCGCCCCCTACCCTGCTTTTTTTTTGAGACTCCAAAACAAATACACTAAGCAGTTCTCCTTGATTTAAAACTTACCATAGCATGAGCCCAGAGCAATCAAGATATATTCTAAGATGAAACTACCTTTTCCCCCTTTCTGAAGTTGTTTAAAGACATAAGAGAATTCATAAAACAACATTTTATACTACAATTTCAGGGATTTAATATTCCATTGCCTAGAGAGCCACAATTCTGATTGAGGATTATAAGGCCCTTTCCACCCCATCCACCTCCAAACTTTCCCCTGATCTGGCTGTTTCTCTGCTTGTTAGTGTCTTTGACAGGGTCTAGAAAGCAAGACCAAAGTTGATCAAAATTAATTTGTTTCCAGGCCCTGTGTACTTTCTATAAGACAAGGTGAAACTCCAGGGGAAAAGTTGCCAACCTTTCTTTGAGTGTTTTGCTTTGCAGGATTACAGAAAAGAAAAGAAAAAAACAAAACAAAACAAAAAAAACACCTCTGTACACATGTATGCCCCCAATAATCCCCTTCACCATTTCTGGATAAACAGGTTTTCCCAGAGGAAGACAACCTATTAGATCTCTGCGTTTACTTACATTAATACGTTGGAGGCAGGGGGATATCAGAAAAGTAAATTTTGATGAAGAATCTGGGGGGACTGTTTTCTAGGAACCAGTGCCTCAGGAGGAAGAGAAGTAATAGTCCGGTGTGTGTATGAGCTCAGTTGTGTCCTACTCTTTGTGACCCCATGGACTATAGTCCGCCAGGCTCCTCTGTCCTTGGGATTTTCCTGGCAAGAATACTGGAGTGGGTTGTCATTTCCTCCTCCAGGGGATCGTCCCAACCCATGGATCAAACTGGCATCTCTTGCGTCTCCTGCACTGGCGAGTGGATTCTTTACCATTGAGCCACCTGGGAAGCTCAACAGTACAGTTTAAGTCCCCTACATATGAAGGAGTTCTGTTCTGATAGCGCTTTTATTAAGTCCAATTTGTTCTAAGTCCAATAAAGTTAGCCTAGGTAACCAACTAACACAATCGGCTGCACAGTACTGCACTGTAATAAGTTTATAACACTTTTCACACAAATAATACATGCAAAACAAACACAAAAAATAAAGAAAGCATTTTTAATCTTACAGCACCTTGAAAAGTACAGTAAGACAGTACTACAGCTGGCATGCAGGGACTGGTGCTGAGTGACCAGGCAAGAAGAGTTACTGACTACAGGACGGAGAGCAGGTGGGAGATGATAGAGCTGAAGGATCATCAGCAACAGGAGATGGAGGGAAGCTGTAATGTCACTCACGCCTGATGTTGATGGAAAGCATATTCCATCTTTGAAAGCTCGCCACTTGAAGGTCCTTACGTAGGGGAGTGACTGTAATGAGGAAAGTGGTGAATGCCAGACAGTGGAAACAGGTTGCTTGGGGTGACTGCAGAGGGCCCAGCCCCAAGGAAGGGTGTCCACATTTGGAACACAGGGCTGGCCAAACCATCCCATCTGCTGGCTGGATTAGGCCCTGGGGCCACTGTTGTGGGATCTCTGGATTAGAGCAAAAGTTTCCAAACTTTTGAAGATAAGGACCACTTTGCAATGTAGAAAAAAGTGAAGTCTCCCAATGTAGAATCTTCTCATCTACTGATTAAGAAAATTCGCAAAACATTTTGACATATTATGATAGTATGTAAAAATGAGTTTTGTGATACCTGCCGTGTTTGCTGCTGTGAATATAAAACTGAGCATGAAGCAGCCTCTCCCATAGTCTCGTGGGCTAGGTGACCAAGTCAAGAGGTGATGACCAAAGACCCGGTTTACTGATAGAAGAGCCATGAGCACAGGTGCTATGGGGGTCACATAGGAAGGCATCCAACCCAATTTTGGAAGACTTCCCCAAAGATGTGGCAACTCAGCCAAGACTAATGTATTAGTGGCCTGTGTCCAGATTTTTGCAAATGTGGGATATTTTAAGGAAAAGAGAACAGCATGTGCAAAGGTTCTGAGGTGAGAGAACAGGTTTCCCTGCAGGAAATGAGTAGATCAGTGCAGCTAGAATAGAGTGAGGAGAAAGAGAAAGTGATGAGAGTTAAATCCAGAAAGGAATGCAAAGGACAGTCACTGGGCAATCTACATGTGTTATTCACACAGTGTCTTTACTTGGCTTTAAATTAAGAAAAAAAAAAAATGACTGTATAAATCTTACAGTCTCTAGCAAGAATTGCAAGGCTCATTCAGGTTGGAGGCTCACACTTTGGGAACCAAACATACAGCAAGAGGAACGGTGTGACCCAATATCTTAGATTGTGAAGGCTGCCATAATAAAGTATCACAAATTGAGTGGCTTAAACAACAGAGATTTACTGTTTTACAGTTCGAGAGGCTTAAGTCTGAATCAAGGTGTCGGCAGGGTTGATTCCTTCTGAGCGCTGTGAAGCAGAGATCTGCTTGGCTTGTTGACAACTGTCTTCTTATTTACATGATGTTCTCACTCTGTACAGATCTGTCTTCAAATGTCCCCTTTTCATAAGGACACTAGTCATACTGGATTTGGGCTCACCCTAAAGACTCTATCTCCAAAATAAGGTCTGAGGTACTAGGTGTTAAGATTTAATCATATGAATTCAACTTATAGGGCTTCCCTGGTGGTTCAGTAGTAAAGAATCCACCTACCAATGCAGGAGACGTGGTTTGACGCCTGGGTCAGGAAGATCCCCTGGAGAAGCAAATGGCAACCCACTCCAGTATTCTTGCCTGGGAAATCCCATGGACAGAGGAGCCTGGTGGGCTACAGTTCATGGGATCGCGAAGAATCGGACACGACTTAGCAACTAAACAACAATATTCAACTCATAACACTCAAGTTAGATTACTCAAAGTGAGTTGGGGGACCCAGAGAATTTGGCAATTTGCGAGAGGTTCCAGGGTACCTGAAGGGGAAGGAGGATGGAGAGACAGCTAGGAAGAGGAGGGGAGGGAAGGGGGTTGCAAAGACCAGACTTGGCTCTTTCCCCACACTTGCCTCCAACTGGCCCAGCTCCATGATTCCTGACAGGCTGGCTGTACCAAACCACAGGGAGTAATCACTGCGTTTCACAGATAAGGAGAAGGTTGAAGTCACTTCCTTTCTCTTCCTTTGCACCGTCTAACAACCATCTTGCTAACAAAGAAGATTGTCTCCGAATGAATGCTTCCCTTTTGTCATATGGGGAGGCTAATCCAAACTTGATTTTGACCTTGGCTCTTTGATGAGAGTCACCTAATCAGAGTATTTCTCAGGAGAGATGTGTTCATCCAATCCTCACCTCCCACAGCAAAGAGCCTCCGTCCTTAGGGCTCAGAGTAAATCGTGCTGTCCGAATTACGCAGGGTCAAAAAGACCACTTGGAAATAGCTACTCATTCATTCAGTTTGGACACGAACAAATCAAATGAAACAAAGAAGGCAGATCTCAGTTCTACATGTGAAGCCCCTCAAGGGAGAGCAGTTAATGAAAACCAAACTATTTGAGGTGAATTTTGATACCATTTTAAAAGTCTTGTTTAGGTAGAGAAGAATCAAAGTTTATGTGTGCCTCGTGGACAGCATCTTATTGTCTTGAAGAATTCTTTGGAAAATGTCAACTGGTTTAAAAGCTCCTATTATTCTTATTTAATTTCTAGATGTGCTCTGATGTTTTTAGAAAATAAGCCCTCATAATTAACATCCCCAGCAGTGTCCAACCAGTAGAGATTCTGGGACTGTAAGTGCGATTTCTCCTTATTTTCAGGATCTGCTCAATTTCTCTTTTTTTCCCTTCAAATAAGAGGCGAGACTTCATTGTACCAGGGGAGCTAGAAGAAAGCAAGATTTTTTAAAAAATGAAGACATGGCGACTTTCTGAAAAGCAAGTAAGGCGGAATAGGTTTTCCTTGCCTTTCCTGGCAACTCCCCTCTGAAGATAAGATGAGAGAGGAGGCACTTTGGAAATATAACTCAAGGCTGAGTTACGTTTCCAAAAGTTATCCTTTTAGAATGAGGAGGTAAAGGAGAAATGCTAACTGTAAGCTAATTTTCTCAGTGAAAAAGGTGTCAGAAAGGATTTGTGCCCCTCCTCCTGTTCCTCAGCAAAACCTGAGGTCCATTTTCTACCTCTCCACCCAGGAGTGAATTTGGAGCTATCTGGGTATGACTATCCATGGTCATACGAGCAACCATCTGAGTGACCTGGTCTCAGGAGCCCTTTCTAATACTCAAAGGCACAGCCAGGTGGTGTTTCCCTGGAGGCCAGTGTTCTCCACTTAAGAAGAAAGCAAAGGGGCAAGCTGAATCATCCTAAGTCTCCAATGCTGTGAACCCTGGATGGATTCGAGACAGAATGTTTACATTTGAACTGAAGGACAGATTGAACAATTTTCAGGATTCTCAGCTTGCAGACTGGATGTTAACTGTGGGACAGCTTTGCTGTTGTTTGTCAGAAGAGCCTGGCAGGCTACAGTGCATAAGGTCACAAAAGAGTCGGACACAACTTAGCAACAAAAAGCAACATGCTTAAGTGAGCTGAATGTATGTAGGGCTGAGGACAGTGCCTGGCGCATGGTAACTAGAAGGCCACATTTTGGACAGGAGATTGCCTGGGAATAGGTCAAAACCATAAGCAGATCATTTGGAAGTTAGTTTTCCAGTCTCCTATAATAAAGTAGACATGGTTTGGATAGTGGGAGGCAGTTCTGTCTGCAAGGAATCCATAAACAAGCCAGGCCATCTTAGACTATTTGTGACAAGGATCATGCAAGAATTTGAAAGTGATACATTTTTTCCAGAAATTGATTCGGAAAAGTATAAACTTCTCCCAGAATATCCAGGTGTTCCTTCTGATGTCCAGGAGGAAAAAGGCATTAAGTACAAATTTGAAGTATATGAAAAGAACAATTAATGTGAAAATGTTTTCCGATCTATTTTAAGCCTTTGTCCCCCCACCGCAAAAAAATCTATATATTTTTTGTTGTAGAGACTTCTGTTCACTTTAGCTCTATTATTTCTAAGCAATGTACTTTTATTCCCTATTAATCTTCTTTATTTTTATTAGAGTGTACTTGCTTCATAATGTTGTGTTAGTTTTTGCTGTAGAGCAAAGTGAATATGCTATACATACACATATATCCTATTTTTTGGATTTCCTTCCCTTAGATCACCACAGAGCATATAGTAGGTTCTCATGAGTTATCTAGGGACTTCCCTGTAGATCAAATGGTAAAGAATCTGCCTACAATGCTGGAGACCCAGGTACGATCCCTGGGTCAGGAAGATCCCCTGGAGAAGGCAATGGCAATCTGCTCCAGTATTCTTGCCTGGAGAATCCCATGGACAGAGGACCCTGGTGAGCTACAGTCCGTGGGGTCACAGAGTCGGGCACGACTGAGAGACTAATGCACTTATCTGGCTCTTTACACGCAAGACTATGTAAGTAGAATTTTATGAGCTTCTCTGCAGAGTGAAGAATATTGTACACAGAAAGTTATTTTTATCCTTATCATTTCATGAGCCATTAAAATGGTGATTGAATTACTGAGAGAAAAACTGGAACAATTGATAGTAACAATATATGAGGGGCTTACCCTGTGCTAACTGCGCTGGGCTCTGTGTACACCATGCCACCGGATTCTCTTAACAATCTTGAAATGTAGCCTTAAAAAGGCAAAGTGATTGGCATCAAGTCATTCAGTTAACAGGTAGACAGAGTCTCAACCCTAAATCCATCTGACATCAAAGCAGATGCTACATTATCTTTTGTGTGGACTAACAGTTTGTCAAGAGCTTAGATCTGATTGTGGGGATTCAAGATTTATGGAGCTTCTTAATCCATGTGCAGTTAGGCCTACAATTATTCACTACAGTTACATGCCATAAGGGCTCCCCAGGTGGCGCTAGTAATAAAGAACCCACCTGCCTGTGTGGGAGACATAAAGTGACGTGAGTCTGATCCCTAGGTCAGGAAGATCCCTTGGAGGACGGCATGGCAACTCCCTCCAATATTCTTGCCTGAAAAATTCTATGGACAGAGGAACCTGGCAGGCTACAGTCCATAGCCTTGCAAAGAGTTGGACACCACTGAGCAACTTAACACACACTACGTACACGTACGCTATAAAGTCACCACAAACACCAAATTAGCAAATCCTGAATCACTGCTTCCAGAGGAAATTAAGGGTCAGGTTTGTGTGAGTCTCTGATCACACCATTTTTGTCAAATGATCTATACATAATCTTGTTTCTATGTGCTTCTGTTTAAAGATAACTCATTTAAATTCTAAATTCTGAACTTAGAAAGAGGGTAACGATAACCATGTATGCGGGACAGCAAAAGAGACACAGATGTATAGAAGAGTCTTTTGGACTCTGTGGGAGAGGGAGAGGGTGGGATGATTTGGGAGAATGGCATTGAAACATGTATATTATCATATGTGAAACAGATCATCAGTCCAGGTTCAATGCATGATACAGGATGCTTGGGGCTGGTGCACTGGGATGACCCAGAGGGATGGGATGGGGAGGGAGGAGGGAGGGGGGTTCAGGATGGGGAACACGTGTACACCCGTGGTGGATTCATGATGATGTATGGCAAAGCCAATACAATAAAAAAAAAAAAAAAAGATACCTTATTTAGTATATGCTACCGATCCAGTACTTTGGCCACCTCATGCGAAGAGTTGACTCATTGGAAAAGACTCTGATGCTGGGAGGGATTGGGGGCAGGAGGAGAAGGGGACGACAGAGGATGAGATGGCTGGATGGCATCACTGACTCGATGGACGTGAGTCTGAGTGAACTCCGGGAGTTGGTGATGGACAGGGAGGCCTGGTGCGCTGCGATTCATGGGGTCGCAAAGAGTCAGACACGACTGAGCAACTGAACTGAACCGATCCATTAACATTGAACTCCTGGCCAAAGGCACTATGACTTATTCCTGAGTGAAACTGATCTAACATACATGTTTTCCCCATAAGACACTTCATGGCTTTCCAGCACTTAGGAACAATAGAAAGCATTACATTTGGGGGAGGAGCATTTTAAAAAGCAAAATTTCCAACAAAAGGCACAATCACGCAAACACGTGGCAGTGATTATACCACCGACTCCCACAGTATGGAGCCAAAACAGAAGGTGCAGGGTATAGTCCTGTTTAACCTCAGCTGGGAATATGTGTATTGAACAAATCAAACTTTTTGCCACTCTGTCTACGATGGTGAATGACTGCCGAATGCTCTGAATATTGATTTTAGGGTTACAAATAAATTGTAGCAAATTGGAAAATCTGTAATTACAAAATCTATGAATAGTGTAGATTGACTCCCTCCTGACATAGTTATTAAGCTAGTCCAGGCAAAGAAATACTACATTTCAGCAGAAAAATGAGACATTGTTCTTTCAGCCTAAATGTTTGACTAAAAAAAAGCTAAATTATGACTAAATACATTCCTTTAGTTTTTGCTCATTTAAGTTCTCTGAGTCCAAAGGCACAACTCTTGGTTTATAGCATTGTTTCATATAGAAGGGGAGTTTTATAAAGATCATTTATTTTCAGAGTTAAATTTAATTTTAACTAACTTCTTAAAATTTTTGCCTGTCAGGAGAAGAGCTCATTAAACAAAAGATTCTACAAGTGTAATACTTGATTTTTTTATTCTTTTGTGAGTTTCTTTCAAATGCTACTGGAGGACTGCTTTTCCAATTTAGTCAAGAGTAATATCATCACCTATTTCAACTGAGTGGAACACAGCTGCTTAGAAATCTCAAGGAGACCACCAGATTCAATCTATTCCAATAAAAAAGAGAGGCAGAATCAAGTGCAGGATATTTAATTAACTTCTCACCTAACACACATAATAGCTTTTAGAGAACTGTGGAAAATGAAAATCAAGATGTTAAGAATCAGAGACAGCATCCCTTAAGTTTTTCCTTCTGCAGGGCTTTTCTTTGTAATGAATGATTGATAAGCACTTGGCTAGTAACGGTGATCTTGGAGAAAAGGATGCTTGCCTTTCCTCTGATGGACACGGTGGAACATGCTCTGACTGCTGCCTAAAGGCTAAAGTCAATCTTTTAACATGGCTTTCAAGGTTTTCCATGATTTGGACCCAGTTTTCCTTACATTGTTATCTTCCACCCCTGAATTATTCAGAATCTCTGTCCCAGCAAGTGGGTCTTTTATATAGATAAATAATGAGGCATGAAATGTAACCATTAATCTAGAGTCTAGTTGAGAAGGTAAGACTAACATCCATAAAAGTGAAAGATGTCCGGAGGTTATATAAGAGTCATTGGTGTGAGAAAGACTGTAGAGTTTATATGAGCTTGAAGTTGAAAGAGGGAGGGAGGGAGAGAGAGAGAGAGAGGAACTGGATTGGTCAGGGAAAGTGCAGTGATTTCAAAATTGTTCTTGAAAAACAGTGAGAAGTTTTGCTTGTGGGAATGCAGTTGGTGGTGCTGGAACTATAAACAAACCAACCTGACTGGCAAGGGCAGTTCATGTTAAAGAGCAGGAGGAGGAAATAAATTTGTAGAATTGGGAGGAATTAGGTTGAGATAGGCAAATTAAAATAGGTAGAAGCACTAAAATTATGTGAAGTAGAAAAAAAATAGGTAGACACATTGAAATTGAGTGAAGCAGAAAACAGAAAGCCAATGAAGGCTTTTAAGAAAGCATGCCAATAAACCAGTTTGCCTTAAACTGTGGGTGACTGAAATATACACTTACCAATGTTTTTTTGCCTCTGTATAACAGGGATTCTGTTAAACATTGACCCAGCTTTCAACAAAGTTTATTGAATGCCTATTATGTACTAGACATTTTGGAAAGTGATAGATCTATCAGGAGTGGACAAGGTCAAAATGAATTTCAAAATGGTCCTTTAGTGTTTTATTAATATTCATTTTCATTATGTTTTTCTCTTTTGACCCAATAACTCTCATATGGAAAAGTGAAAGTCGCTTAGTAGTGTCCAACTCTTTGTGACCCCATGGACTTCTCCAGGCCAGAATACTGGAGTGGGTAGCCTTTCCCTTCTCCAGGGGATCTTCCCGACCCAGGGATCAAACCCAGGTCTCTTGCATTGCAGGTGGATTCTTTACCAGCTAAGCCACAAGGGAAGCCCAAGAAAACTGGAGTGGGTAGCTTATCCCTTCTGCAGCAGATCTTCCTGACCCAGGAATCAAAATAGGGTCTCCTGCATTGCAGGTGGATTCTTTACTAACTGAGCTATCAGGGAAGCTCTTCATATGGAAATGTTTTCAGTAAATATGACACTTTCACCTTTCTGAATTCATAAACAAGTTTGTGTTTAATCTAGCCTTCCAAGAAGTTGGTATTTAAAGACATAACACTCTCCAAACTGGTAGGAGCCCCTTAGCGCACTCAATAACCTGCGCTTCTCCTTATTTCTATTCGGATATAGCTCACTCTTGTCATAGCTACCTTCTTGGCATCTGCTGTCAACCTACTCCAACTGCAGTACCCTGAAGTTACCTTTAAGTTGTGAACTTT
This sequence comes from Bubalus bubalis, assembly GCF_019923935.1. NCBI lineage: Eukaryota > Metazoa > Chordata > Mammalia > Artiodactyla > Bovidae > Bubalus > Bubalus bubalis. Next base: position 72,255,011 of record NC_059160.1, read on the forward strand.
CAAAGATGCAAACGTACCCCTAAATGTCAGCTATTGTACTGCTCTACTCTACTCCTCAAGGTACTGTACTGTAAGATTAAAAACATTTTCTTTATCTTTTGTGTTTGTTTGTTTCATAGTATTTGTGTGAAAAATATTATAACTCTATTACAGTACAGTACCCTATAGGCAATTGTGTTAGTTGGGTACCTAGGCTAACTTTGTTGGGTTTATGAACAAATTGGACTTACGAACGAGCTCTTGGAACAGAACTAGTTCGTATGTAGGGGACTTACTGTGGATCATAAGTACCCTGGGACAGAATCTTCCTCCATCTCTATATCACCACTATAGGTACTCAATAAATGTTTAAATAAAATAAGTGAATGAATGAGAATTTTCCTTATCTGGATTTGCTTTGTCTTTTGTTTTTCATTTGGGTCAAGTTTTTAAGAGAGAAAGTATATGCCTAGTTCAAGGGAGAAAGATAAGTTACATCTTTATCTTTATATATGAGATAACATTTTTGATATATGTTTGGTTGTTCCTATCAGGCTAACTGGAATGAGGTAACAGAACTGGATATCTTGCTTTAAGGTGATTTTAAAATGACAAACCTCAAGCAGTTTTTTCTTTTCCTTAATGGCTATAATATTAACCCACCCCATAAATCTCAACAGTTGGTTCCGCCTTAATGCCACAGGTATTTCGATAATACAGACTGTTCGGTACATTATCAGGTAGTTATTAATAAGAACAAAGTAGATTAAACTGTAGGCATCTTCTTGGAGCCTTTTAACTCTGAGGTTTGGATTTAAAACACTTTGGATGTCACCATGAGACTTGTTACTTACAATTCATTGTCTATAATTCCCCCTGGCAGCTTTGCAAAACAAATCTTGGAAAGCGCCTAGAGAAAGCCATTCTTCCTAGAAAACTTGGAAGTCCTTTTAATTCAGTCTGGATGCCAAAGACAGTGAATGAAAGTTTTTGTCTTGTTTGGGTATTTTCCTGCTGCTTTGCTCATTCTTTAATTTTTTAATTGATTATTTATTCATTCTAAGTTTTCAAAAAAATAGCAAATAGCCTAGGATTTTAAACATCACCGTACTCTGATACTGGGAAAGATTGAAGGCAAAAGAAGAAAGGGGTGGCAGAGGATGATATGGTTAGATAATATCACCGACTCAATGGACATCAGTTTAAGCAAACTCCAGGAGATAGTGGAGTACAGAGAAGCCTGGCTAGCTATAGATCATGGCATCCCAGAGTCCGACATGACTTAGCGACTGAATAAGTACTCTATAGCTATAGGAATACCTCATTCAAACTCTAGGTGGCGCCCCACAGTAAGCCTGGGAGCGGAAGGAAGGAGCTGGCAGATTGGAGTAAGAACCCCATAATATCCAGGGGTGTAGAGTAGGCCAGGGCAAGACATGTGGTTGAGTTTCGTTCAGAAAAAAACATATGCCATCTTGTAATATAATTTACTTCTAGATTTCTATTTGTGGAAGATGGTATGAAAATATCCAAATTTGTTCAACACCACCCCTCTTAACCGCCTGGATTACAGAGAGGTCTTTATATCTTCTTTACAACTGTAACTATTAAAGTATTAATTATTTGTTTAATATCTTCCCTCTTAGGACTATAAATTGCCTTTAATGGTGGTGGTGGTTGGGGCGGGGGATGGGTGGAGGAGACCTGGCTACATTGTTCATCGCTAGCACCCTGGTACCCAACTCAACACCTGCCAGATCATAGGCACTCAAAAAATGTCTCCTTTTGTTTGCATATTTGCCTGCTGCTCTTTGCTTGTTCTTTCATTAGGTTTTTTATTTATCCATTCCTTTATCTCCACCCTTTTCCTTCCCACATCAGCCTGCCCTTATCTTCTATTCCTCCCCACGCCCCACCCCCCATTTCCACCCCGCCCAATCCTCCACCCTCCCTCCTTCCCATTCATCATGAGTGTCAAAAGTTAGCAAGCATTAAACTAAATATATGAAAGCCATCTTCAAATAGTCCGACCTTCACAATCCAGGGAAAGAATATTTCAAGTTAAGGAAAAGGCAGCCTTGCCCACATAGAAGAGAAAGTGTGCCCAGCCCAGCAATCGCCTCCGCTGGCGCAGTGGCTTTCCCAAGCAGAGGCCGCTCCTCCTGGACTTGGACAGCTGCTGGCAGGAGATCCGCACAGCCCTTCCCTCTGAATGGTCTGGACTTGGGACAATTGGCTGGAATCGTAAGTGGCTTCTTGGCTCACCCCAGCGGTACTTCACTTTCATAAACGGCCCGTTTCTGGAGTTGCAAGGTTCCAGCACATGGGGATTTCCCTTTGTTAGATCCTGACCTGCAGAGCTATGTTTCCAAGCCAAGGCTGTTGTGTCTGCCTCTTAAAGGCAAAGAGAAAGAAAGAAAGGGAGCGGGAGAGAGGAAGAAAAAGAAAGAGGAGGGGGGAGGGAGGGAGTGGGAGGAAGGGAAGGGGGGAGGGGGCAGGGCAGAAAAGAAAGAAAGAAGTAAAATTTTGGAGATGATTGATTGTTATTCACAGACATTTAACTTGCTATTTGTTAAAATATCTTTTAAAGTCACTGTAAATGGGGACTTCCCTGGTGGTCCGGTGGCTAAGACTCTGAGATCCCAAAGCAGGGGTCCCCAGTTCAATCCTAGTGTCAAAACTAAGACCCAGCACAGTCAAATATATAAATTAAAAAAATAAATAAATACAGTTAATGTAAACTGAAAAAAGTTATTGTACTATCAGTGTATCCTCTCTGCTTCCCCACTGAAGTGAAGTGAGTGGAGAGACAAGCTTCTGGAAGAATTTGTGCCCTGCATCCTTACATCATTAACCACCATGGAAACAGAACGCAGGGCGAGAGAGGAGCCTCAAGTTCTAGATGTAAACCCCTCACCGTGCAGGTCAAGCAATGAGGTTCTGAGGTGAGGGACTAGCTCAGAGCCGCTCAACTCAGGAGTCAGGCCCAAATCTCAGGTCTTCTGATAGTTCTGGGCCCTTTCTGCTCCATGGGCTGTGGTTTTTGTTTCAGTTAAAATGAGTTGGAAACAGACCATCCACCATACATGTATTTCCTCAACTCATTCTACCATGCGAAACCTCACAGGGGACCCAACTTCCAAAGGCAAAGGAAAAATGTTGTCTCCTTTAGAAAATGCTCAAAAAGACAGGAAACTTGATAGCATAGAAATGTCACATTACCCTGAGAGTAGGAACCATCATGATTGTGTGAGTCCTAAAGAAATAAAGAAACAGATTCCAGTTAATTCCACACATAGCATGTGCTTTTGAAAAAAAGGAATTGAAAAATATTTTCCAAACGTTCTCACGTAGACTGAGTGAATCTGTCCTTTGTAACCTGAAAGTGATTTACCCTTGTGAAATCATTTGTGCAAATCTGCCAACAATATGAATGATTTTGTTTGTCTACTGTCTCAAAATAATTGATCTTACAGACATTAGGCTAATTAAAATAGCCAGGCTCTTTGCAGAAAATCCACGAGCCCTCTTCATTGTGCTTTAGAGGTCAAGAAAGCAACTCTTGTGGAAGAGTCTAGAATACACTTCAATCTATTAAGATAAAGCCAAAGAATGTGTTTTTAATGCATTGATAAAAAATACATAAAAATATTTGGTATTTTTAGTCAGTCTCCAACTTACTCAAGGGTCATATCCCAAAACTTAGTGGGTAAATGGGTTGTCTGGAATTCAGAGTGCATTTTCCCATAGAAACAATGTCACCCATAGGAGTTAGTTCCCAGACTACCCTCTGAATGTTTTTTAACTCATAGTGTAGCAGACTGTTGGAGATTTTTAAATGATCATTTAAAATTGAATATTCTCAATTAATCAGCACAAAAGTAATTGATTGATTTACACCTTAGTTTAAATGCTGACATCTAGGAAGATTTGCTTCAGTTCTAGATTTTTGAGATAATAGATGGAGACTTTTGAGACATTCCTGTAGAAGCCTTTGGGATACTTTGAAAACTCTAAAGACAGATGATGGTAGACCTCTAGTTGCCTAATGCCATCCGATCATGTATGACAAAAGGGGAAGGGACTTTCTTGGTGGTCCAGTGGTTAAGACTCCACCTTCCAATGCAGGAGGCACAGGTTCAATCCCTGGTCAGGATAACTAAGGTTTTACGTGCTGCAGGATGTGGCCAAAAAAGTAAATAAAAGTTTAAAAATAGAGATACAAGATAAAAATGAAAGTAAACTTTTGCGGGGGGAAACGGAGAGGGGAGCAGAAAGGTCTCTGGCCCCCATTCAACTTCCACCATCACAAAGGTAACAGGACAAGAAATGAGAAAGAAGGAAAGGAGAAGAGAGGTTAAAATGATGTACACAGAGGGTACATATCTAAGCAGTGAACAAGGAGAGATGAGAGATGTCCTGTTGGGAAGTAAGGTACACACAAGAGAGGGGAGGGAAGGAAATATTGGTCTGAGGGCTTTCTGTGTTGTTCTTAAAATGGTAGTGCTGGCCCTGGGCCTCTGTGCGACTGTCCAGAAAGTTCAGAAGGGAAAAGGACCATGTTAGGGGTAGTCTGCTTGTGGCTGTACACCCCTGGTGCTGAGGATATTTGGCAAACAGATGTTCATTCTTCAGGGGCAAGAATTATCTGACTTAGGAAGAACTGGCTTCCCAGTTTGAATCTGTCCACATCTACTGAGGATCTGAGTGTTTCAAGAACTGGGGACTGAGAACCAACTGTAGAAATTATTATAGCCTTTACCTTGTGGAGCTAATCATAGCTAACATTTATGATTTGTTTTTACTCATGTAATCTTCACAATGACCCTAAAGAGTAGGTGTTATTATCACCCCATTTTACAGTTAAAGAAACAGAAACAGAGAAGATAAGTAAATAGCCTGCAGTCAAATGGTTAGTAAGTTGGCGGCTGGTGTTTGAATACAGGTAGTCAGAATATGGAGCTTACACTCATGACCACCATGCTGTCCTCTGCCCCTATGATCAACGTTCTCATCTCTTTGTGGCATTCGCTCCTGCCCTAATTCCATCTAAATTTTGGAATGACTCAGAAAAGTGGCTGTGTGTAAAGGCTGGAGATGGAAGAGGCATCCAAGATCAGGCTTTTAGGCTCTGTTAAAATTCTATAGCTACTGTGAAGAAAGTTGCATTCCCACAGAGAACATGTCAGACTTGAAAAAAAAAATTATGACAAAAGGTCTCCAAAAGGACTTCTGAATCTTGGGTTTTATCTCATTCCACAAGTCAAAAGTCAGTTTCCTAAATCAAAGAATAAAACCAAGGACATCTTTATCAAGTATTGCTTTGACATCACTCCCCTTTGTATGTACCAGACAGACACTCCCATTGGCTCTTTAAATAATTTTTCAACACTTCTGAACTTTGGATTGGAGACCTTCCTTTGAATGAATTTACCTCCCTAGACATCCTAGCTCACATTTTTTTTTTTTACTTCAACCTGGCAAAAGTTATTATCCCTCATAAAACTTTACCCACTCTCTCTTCTCTAAGCCATCATATAAACCATTCCTCCTGATTATACACTCCTCTTCTCAAGCCATATTCATTACGCTGTCAAATTTCCATGGAGGTTAATCTACTAGTGAGATTTTAAGTGGACTTCTGGGGCAGAGTATGCTCATAGTGGATGGAGTTCGGGCTCAGAATCAGCCAGTGCAGGTCCAAATCCCAGTTCTGCCGTGCACACGCTGTGCCGTGTGGGCAAGTGATGGTGGTGGTGGTGGTTTAGTAGCCAAGTTGTGTGACTCTTTGCAACCCCATGGACTGTAGCCTGCCAGGCTCCTCTGTCCGTGGGATTTCCTAGGCAAGAATACTGGAGTCAGTTGCCATTTCCTCCTCCAGGGGATCTTCTCAACCTGCGTTGGCAGGCAGACTCTTTACTGCTGAGCCACCTGGGACGCCCAGAGCAGGTGATTGAGCCTTTCTGATTCACTGTTTTCTCACCTGTAAAATGCATAGGATACTTCTGGTACTGGCATAACAGTTGTTCTGAGAGTTGAATGAGATATTACCTATAAAGAACCTAATTCTGTGTAAACATCATAAAATTCAATGAATGCTAGCTCCCATTTATGACAGTTCTTTTGGAGGGCAAAATAATTGGAGATGGATACAAAGAGACATTCGGCTCAGCATTTTTACAAGAGTAAAAAATTAAAAACAATTTTTGCCCAACCGTAGTTGAATATGTGGTGCTAGAGGTGAAGAACCCACCTGCCAAGGGGATGTAAGATGCGGGGTCGATCCCTGGGTCAGGAAGATCCTCTGGAGGAAGGCATGGCAACCCACTCCAGTATTCTTGCCTGGAGAATCCCATGGACAGAGGACCCTAGCTGGCTACAGTCTATAGTGTCGCAAAGAGTCAGACACGACTAAAGTGGCTTAACACTAGCACCAGCTGAATATACAAATAGTCAGAAGTCATGTTCTGAATACTGGGATCTGTTCAGGTTGTAATGGTGAGTTTTAAAAAACAATTAACCTTAAAACCTGTGGAATATGGTATTGGAGGGGAATGTATACTTAGAAAAAAGATTGGAAGACTATGGAAAAGTAAGCTATAATCATCTCCACAGAGATAATGTATATGAAGTGTGGGTGGGTATTGGGATTATGGGGGATTTTTTTTAACGTTTTGTACTTTTTGGTGTTTTCTAAATTTTGTACCTTTTAAATTAGAAAAATTATGTGCTATTGAAAAATACTGTATACATTTTAGCCCTCTCCAATGATCTCTTCCTGGTTCTAATTCATTCAGACATCCAGCTCATCCCCTTCCTTGACTGCCCTTCTCACTCTCCACAGATTTATGTGTCCTCTGCACAGCTGCATTTGGTTTTAAGTATTTGGCAGAGTCTGTGGTTGGTGCTTGGATATATTTATGTGGGTTCTCTCTCCCTCATCAGACTGCATTTTCACCAGAGTATCTTCCCTGTAATTGTGCACAGTGATTTGGAAGCTCTTTGTCCCAACTGCCAACTAATTGAGGTCACTGTAAATAATTCAGGGAGAAAAACAAACGTTTAAATTGCTTCGTTATTAGCACTAACATTTATTGGGAGCTGGGGTCCAAGTGTGAGGAAAGGAGGGGATTACAGACCAGTTGGGAATCAGGCCTATGTCTGGAGACAATGTTATATATTTATGCAGGTACCTCATTTCCTCCCAAAGCACAGAAATATAATGTTCCCAAAGCCCACTGCATTGAGGAGGGGGTGACATGACTAGTTCTGACCAATAGAATGAGAAGAGAAGTGGTATACATACTTGCAGGCCTTAAATAATTTTGTGTATTTCTTCATGAAATCCTACTTCCCTTGTTGTCTGCTGGCTGGATGGTGCCAGGGTGACCTTGAAGGCTGGATAAACCAGGCTTCCACTACAATATGATGGAGCCACAAGATGGAAAGGACCTGGGTCCCCGAGTTTCTGCTTAGAGGCAAACCACCCAAGAGAACTACCTGAACAGAAACACCTGAAATGAACAGTGCTGGGGAGAAAGATAAGATTCTTAATTATATAATAGCAATGAGATTTGAAGATCATTTGTTTCTGCAATAACCCTAGTCCAACTTACAATAGAAAATCATATATAAATAGTAAATAATTCAAGTAATATATTCTAGGTGTCAAACAGTAGGCTATTTTTTAAAAAATTTGCCCAAAGCTTTACTTTTCCACAAGACCCTTTCTTCAGTTCTCTTAGAAATCTTGGTGAGTGGTAATATAATTATCCTTGTATCATGATTTAAGAAGTTGAACTTCATCCTTTGACATAAGCAAAAACCAAGCTTTTTCTGACTTCAAATATTGTGCCCTTTCCTCTACTGCATACGGCTCTTTGTCTCTGGGCATAAATATGGCTAGAGTTCATAGCAGTGACTAATGACTTAATTACTTATACAAAAGAAGATACTTTGCTTAAATTGTTTAGGCAGTATTTCTCTAGCTTTGGTTCTATAAGAAATTAGTACGTGTCCCAAAAAATAGAGTTTCAAGGACAAATGAGTTTGGGAAACACTGGGTTAAATAAATGTGACCAAGAGTGTTCTATTTGCTGACAAGCTCTGAGTCTTGAACTTATGATTCAGAAGCTCATATGGAGGTTGTATGCCATGCATCCCCGATGTATGACTATGGAACTCTTACGGTGCAGAAGTCACAGGAGTAGAGAGTGCCCAAACGTCCTCCATTTCTCCACTTTCTCTCAGAGTTTATTTCTTAGTGTTGGGGACGACAAAATTCTTGAACAAGCCCATTTAACCAAGATCAAAGGTAACTCCGAGGGGATTTTTTAAAGGCTTTTTTTTTTTTAAGCTTATTTCCAATAAGAACAAAGCACATTCATTGAAACTGGAAGATAGAAAATACAAATAGGGCTTCCCTGGTGGCTCAGTGGTAAAGAATCTGCTTGCCAGTGCAGAAGACACCGGTTCGATCCCTGATCTGGGAAGATCCCACATGCCGCAGAGCAGCTAAGCCTGTGTGCTACAATTATTGTGCTCTAGAGCCCAGGAACCACAACTACTGAGTCCCCACGCACCACAACTACTGAAGCTGGAGCGCTCTACAGCCCGGGTGCTGCAACAAGGGAAGCCACCACAGTGAGAAACCTGAGCACCACAACTAGAGAGACGCCCACACAGCAATGAAGCGCCGCTTCAGCTAAAAAAAAAAAAAGAAAAATTTAAAAGAAAAATACAACTAAACAGTAGAAAGAGATGCAAATCAACCAACTTCTATTCAACCCCACCAGCCTAGTCATCCTATGACGGTCACTACCACTGGGGGCTGCTGAGGGAAGGGAGAGTAGGATTTGAGGAAGGAGTAGATAATTTTATGAGGGTAACTAGCATTTAAAAGTCTGTGAGCGAGAACAGAAAAGATACAAGGAAACGAAGTCTCCTGTTCCAGGATGTAAATTGATCACATGTGGAGGGAGGGGCAAGAAGGAATTCCCACCTCGCTGTCCAGGGTGGGAATATTACGCAATGGCCAGGTGCAATAATCTTGACTTTCCCTCTTTATTTTCCTTTTCCTTTTCTCTAGTACATCTGATTCTGGCTAAACAGGGGGTGGGGATGTTAGCCCTGACAAACAGCGATTTGATCCCACAGGGCAACTCCTATTGAAAATCAAGATAACATAAATATTTTTGATTCTTCAAGTTGAACCCAGACTAAGTATTTTGTTTTGTGGGTGATCTCTCTGTTCTTTTATTAAAAGAAGATTATTCTATGAGAGCTAAGAATATTTGCACTGCTAGCGTGTGGAGAATTTAAAATTCCCAACCAACACATTGTTCAAGCAAATAAAAAGGACAGCAGAGTTTCCGAAAGGTGAGTTGAGATCATCCTAATTAGTTGAGACTCTTGAGCAGGGATGAACCCAATCTTGAAGTACTGGCTATTTCAAAATAGACCTTTCAACTTAAACAGGAAAATAAAATGTGTTTTTGAGCTGCAGTATTTGGAGCTTGGTCATGATTAAAGGTCCTGGAGGAGGAGATGGCAGATTTTATTGGGCTGGGCGGGTTTTCACCCATCATCTCTCTATGGGAAATTTCATGAAAATATTCAACTCCAATGTCCAATGAAAAACATTTGGGCCCCAGGGAATCAGTGAAAGCTAACTTTTATAGAGTGAATCCCATCTGGGACCAGAAGAATTAAGAAACAGAGGAATAGCATACCAGTCACATGGTACAAAACTTAGTCTTTCAGCTTATAATCAGTCAATTCCTCTGTGTTATGCTTTTCTTGATTAAAGCTACAATACAGAATCAATCAGATGAGGGTTGGTAGATTTTCACTGCAGGACCTTGTTGAATTTCCCCCCCAAGTCTGAATTATGTGGTTGTGTGACAGACCTGTATCCCAGTAAGAACTCTATCTTTCGTGTCAGGAGGGATATTTCCTCTGGATACCCAGCAGTCTTTCTAAACTTATGGCAGTGGCAGACCCTGTTGTCTCTACCAGCAGTCTCCAACCTTTCTGGCACCAGGGATTGTTTTTGTAGAAGACAATTTCTTCCATGGACTGAGGAGGGGAGGGGATGGTTTGGGCACGATTCAAGAGCATCACATTTATTGTGTACTTTATTTCTATTATTGTTAAACTGTGATATATAATGAAATAATTTTATAGCTCACCACAATGCAGAATCAGTGGGGGCCTTGAGCTTATTTTCCTGAGCTCGAGGGGTAATTCGAGTGATGGGGAGTGGCTGTAAATACAGATGAAGCTTCACTCCCTCGCCTGATGCTCTTTCTGTGACCCACTTCCTAAGAGGCCAAGGCGGGGTGGGGTGGTGGTTGGGAACCCCTGGTCTATACAACTCCACTCATGCCTTCTTCCTTAGCAGAGCCTATTTCCCATGATAAAAACATCAAGTTCCAGATGGGCATAAAATGCTCCAGCTATATCCTGTACCTAAGGCTGGCTGCGTGACTCAGTTCTGGCCATTTCTGGCTTGGAGGATTCTAGGAAATGTTTTTCCTTTTTGAAAAAAGGAGAGAGAAATGGGAGGAGAGTTTTGTTTGTTTGTTTTTTGCTTTTTTCCCCCTACCACTTCTTTTTCTCTTTGATGTAATTGTGAAAGAATACGATGTTGCTGTTTTGTGATCCTGACATGACAAGCATGAGGATCAAAGATACCTCAGTGGGATGGACCAGATGAAAGGGTAGAAACATCTTGATGTGATTGGATCACTGAGTCACTGTTACAATCCTGTGTCAGGTACCTCTCGATTTTTTGTGGAAGTCATTTTCAGATGGATATTCTATTAAAATCCAAAGCCTTCTAATTAAATACATCCAGTGAAAAGGTGGCCTTGTGTTCCAATAGGGCACAGAACCCTGAAAAAAAATGTAGTCTGTAGCCTCCGGTCATCTTGAATCTCTGGTATTCATAGATGTAGTTTGGCAAATTCCTCCTGGAAAAAGTAGAAGACCAGAACTTGCTTGACTCCAATCTGAGAATTCACTGGCTAATCTTGGCAGAGCCTAAGGCCATGAACACTCTGATTATTACCGAGGAAACAAGAATTACTGATGTTACAATTCAATATGAGAAAGGAAAGGAGGATTTACTCCCTGTTTCACACAAAGTTTCTTTATCTCTTTTCTCATTTTCCTTAATCTTATCTTTCCTTTGTCTTTTCACTTTGACTTCAGAGAACAACTTGTACTTTTTTATTTTGTCAATTCTGAAGTTACTTCTTCAATATGGTAAAGCAATAAAAAGAAAGCTGGCTGATTGACTCAGAACAGTGCCAAAAATGTATATATGGAATGTTAGGATATGCTCTATTGAATAAGCAGAAATTTAGTTAATCTCCAATGGAATCCCAGTCTCCCCACTCCTCACCACCATCACTGCCCAACTTTTATATCCTCTAGTCCTAGTAACTAAGTAACTTGCCAGACTGGAATATCTTCCACTCTGCATACTGTAAATTAAAAATCTAAACTATTGTTACAAAACAGTATAACCCAATGCCCTGGAAGAAATTCTGCTCTAGGGAACATATCCATCCAAAAATTTGGGTTTCAAAAGTTCCTGTCCTTATTATTCTTGAGGAGTTTGATTTTCATTATAGATGAGCAGGGAATTATGCTGTGTCTATATTCTGTAATTTAATTAACTTGAAGATAGACACTTTTCTCTATTGCATCTGTTGGATTCTTGATTAATACTAACACCATCCTGAGCTCAGAGTTCAGACAGAGCTGATTAGTAACCAAAGGCATTCAAATTTCAGTATGAAAGTAATGCATAGGAAATTCAGTTTTTGTGGGATTCAGAAATTTAGCATTCCACCTGAAATGTGTAAGAGAAAATCAAAGCCTGCCAGAAAAGTATTGTTTGCAAATGCTGTGAGTCTGTTGGGTCCTATAAAAGGTGCTTCATGTGTGAGGGACTTGATATGATTTGTGTTATGTCTTTTTGGTTTTGTTGGTTGCTTTTGTTTTGTTTTGTCTGAAGGCTTTTTTTTTTTTTTTTTTTTTTTGGCTTTTGTTTCTCAGAGGAAAGAAAGAGGGGTTTGCCTGAAAAGAAGCAAGCATGGTTTTGCCTGGCATGACATGCTCTTGGCAGCCAAGTGTGTGCTAGTCAATGACTGCTCTTTCTTTTCAGGTGCTGATTTGCCGAGCATCTCCTTTCTTCTGTATTACGCAGGCGTGGCCAAATGTAGCCACTGCTCAAAGTGTGGAGAAATCTTCCTGGCTCCCATTAAACAGAGGGAGCAACACTCAGAGATTCAGCAATGAAGCCTCCATTATCTGGACTGCTCAGAACTCTCACCATGATTTCTCATTCCTTACCTATAAAGATTATACTGCCAATCAGGAAGTTTTCTGGGTCTATCTCCTCTGCTACGAAGTATAGGTGGTATCAATGTAACCTTTCCTAACAATGTTGTAGGAAGAAATCATTATTTAAAATAATTATAAAAATATGCTCAATACCAATTGTTATTAGGAATGGCAAATTAAAACAACAAAGTACCAGGTACTCCCATTCACTTCTGGTGGAAATACAAAATGGTACCACCACTTTGGAAGACAGTTTGATGGTTTCTTACAAAATTAAACATATCCTTACCATATCATCCAGGCATTCTGCTCCCTGGTATTTATTTAAAGGAGTTGAAAATTTACATGCACACAAAAACCTGTTCATGGATGTTCATAGCAGCTTTATCGATAATTGTCAAAACTTGTAACCAATCAAGATGTCCCTTAGTAGGTGAATAGATAAACTGTGGTATTACCCATATGTATTCATTTACTCAGTTGTGTCTGACTCTTTGAGACCCCATGGACTATATAGCCCCTCAGGCTCCTCTGTCTATGAAATTTTCCAGGCAGGAATACTGGAGCGGGTTGCCATTTCCTTCTCTGATTACAGTACAATGGGATATTATTCAATGCTAAAAAGAAATGAGCTACCAAGCCATGAGAAGACATGGAGAAAACTTAAGGGCATAATATTGAATGAAAGAAGCTAATCTGAAAAGGCTGTGTATTGTGTGATTCCAACTATATGACATTCTGGAAAAGACAGTATTATGGAGGAAGTAAAAAGATCAGTGGCTGCCAAGGGCTTCAGAGGAGGGAATAAGAGATTAATAGGTGGAGCACAGGGGATTTTTAAGGTAGTGAAACTATTTTGTATGATACTGTAACGATGAATATATATCATTATACATTTGTCAAAAGCCATACAATGTAACTAATGCATAACTAAAGAGTCATCCATAATAAACTGCAATTGTTGCTAATGATGTGTCAGTGTTGTTTCAAGGATTATAACAAAACAGAGTGTAGTATGTTAATGGTCAGGGAGCTTGAGCATGGGGTAGGGGTTATGTGGGAATTCTGTACCTGCTGTTCAATTTTTCTGTGAACCAACATAGTTTTTAAAAAATAAAATCTAAAATTGAAAATAAATTTAAAAACCGAAATCATTATACAGTAGGAAGTGGGTATAATTATATAATAACCCTTTATAAATGAATAAAGCATGTGATCAACAATGACTGCAAGTTTTAGGATTATACCTGACACAAAACAACAACAAAATCTTAGAAAAGATAAAAGAATATTTCTCTCTCATGTAAAATAAGAATAGACGTTGGCAGTCCTGGGCTAGAGTGGTGACACCATAAAGACTTTGTAGACCAAGGCTTCTGGCTTTGCTGAGGCTCTCACACCAGCAGTTAACTACTATCCCATGGCCTGACATGGTTGCCAAAGCTCCAGCCATTACATCTGCCTTCCAAGAAGCAGAGAATGAGAAAGCAAAGTAGAAGAGATGCTTCCTCCCTTTCAAGGAGACTTATGGATGTTTTATATTGTACTTCTGTTTCAATCTCATTGGTCAGGCACTTAGACAAATGGCCACACTAATCCATCAGGGAGTCTGGCAAATTTTTAGCTATTTAATTTATATTGATTAAAAAAAAAAATAGAAACCTGGCTAAAAATCAGGGCTCTTTTTCTACATAAAAGGGGGAACAGGATGTTGGAGAAGGCAGTTAGCAGTCTGAGACACTAAGCAACGGTTGCTATGTTGAAAATACAGTGCTCAATGCAGAGGATGCAAAGACTTTAGATCAACAGGGGAAATAAACATGTAAGCACATAGATGTCACATATGGCAGCAATTTTTTAATGACACAAAGATTTCAGAAGAGGACATGAGCATGCCCAGCTGGGGTGATCAGAGAAGGCCACCTAGGGGAGGATATTTTATAGGAACCTAGAAGATGAAGAGAATTTGGATAATAAGAGGTGAGAGAGAAGGCAAAGCTGGTACAAAGATGGCAGGAGAAAAGGCAAATTTTTGATAATGAGGGCCATGCAAGTCATTGTCATATACCATGTTAAGCACAGGAACAAAAATTTCCCAGGCCAGGAGAAACGGATGTCTGCAGTTTGGGTACATAACCCTGCTGACATCAGTTTCTCTCTTCACAATCTGTCCATCATCCCCATGAAGTGGGGAGTGAGGAAGAATTTCATTCAACAACACACACTTTGAGTGTCTCAGGCACTTTTTTTGTATTTATGATAAAACACCCAAATATATATCCAAGTGGGATTACCAGCCTGGGTTGGATCCAAGAGACTTTGGTTAACAGAACTATTTCTCATCATAAATCCCCAAACAAGTTGAGTTTTTCACTTCCTCTCCTAATCTGCTATGGAGCACAGCCGAGGGGGCTTGAAGTCATCTACTTTTTGGCAGTGGCTACGATTCCAAGATGATGGAACGATTCTTTTCCATATACATCATTATTATTTCTAGTATAAATATTTATGAAGCACTCACTGTGCAATAGAAAAGAACTCCTGCCTGGTGGTCTTCCCAGCTGAACAAAACAAACATGAGTAGAGGCCAAGGGAAGAGGTGGGAAGAGAACCTCAGCTGGTGGGAAACAATAGGAATTGATTCCTCACCCACCAGCTTTTATTCACATTGGATATTATTTGGATGTGGCCGCCATATTTCAGATGTGTAAATGAAGTGTGTTTTTAGTGGTTTAACATACACTTAGACAGGGCTTAACATGTGCCGTGAACTGTTTTGAGTCCTTTACAAACATTAATTCATTTAATCTTTGTGAAATAGGCACTATTTATTATCCCATTCACTGATGAGGAAACTGAGGCATAGAGGACTTTGCCCAAGGTCACCGAGTCATAAGGTTCTAAAGCAATACTGTCCAAGAGAACTTTCTGTGATGCCAGAAGTATTGTATATTGGCACTGCCCAGCAGGATAGTCCCTGGCTCCATGTGGCTAGGGTGATTAAGAAACTGATTTTGTATTTTATTTCATTTTACCCTTGTTGACATTTACATAGCCACATGTGCCTAGTGCCCACCATCATCAGCACAGCAGCTGAAGTCCAGATTGTGTACTATTGTGCTAAAATTCTCTTCTCTGTTTTTAAACTGTGAAAGCCAAGAACATAGAGATTCTTTTGCGAAACAGAGCTCCTGCCTGGTGCATTTGCTGTTTAATTATGATGAACAATGTGAGATGTATGTTTATGGAAGAAAATGAGAAAATGAGCAAATCACTTAGGGGGTGCCATTCCCCGTTTATCCCCTGGCTGTTATGGAGGCTTACAATAAAGTACTCTCTGATGAAAGTTTTGTCACAATTTGTAGCAGATGAGAAGGTCAGAGGGGAGAAACCAGGGACTGGGGCCACATTGGGTCTCCTGCATTGCAGGCGATTCTTTACCGTCTGAACCACCAGGGAAAACCTAAGAAAGCATGACTATATCTTTCCTCTAATACTAATAGCTTCCCTACCATGGCGTTGCTATGTAAGCACAAGCCCTAACTCTCATACTGTACTCTATACTTTTTTTAACTTTTTGTTTTATATTGGAGTATAGTTGACAAACAATGCTGTGACGGTTTTGAGTGCACAGCAAAGAGATCCAGTCAAACATATACGTGTATCCATTCTCCCCCAGGCTCCCCTCCCATCCAGGCTGCCACATAACATTGAGCAGAGTTCCCTGTGCTATACCGTAGGTCCCCGTCGGTTATCTATTTTAAATATAGCATGTCTACACTTTTCCAGGTCCAATTTATCTTTGTATTGATTTTCCATAAAATCCCAGTATAGTTGCTTGGTCACATTCTATCGATTATCTTAACTTTTGTCTGTTTCCCTGTGGGAGACTCTAGCATGTACTTTATCGTAGCACGGACTGCACGGCATTGAAAAGTTTAATGCTAATCTATCTCCCTGACAAGACTAAAACCCTTTTAGAACAACACCTATCTCATAACAGATGCTCAGTAACCAAGGAACAAATGTTTGTTTGAATGAATGGTCACTGTGAAAAATTTGAAGTATATTTCTCTGTCTTTTGTATAAAACAAAATGGAAGCCCCTCCAATGGAGCAGATGCAGCATTGGGTTACATCAAACTTCACCGTTTTATAACAGCATTATTGTGGGGAGGGGCTAAGCTCAGTTGTCGCAGACAATGAGCACATGGCTTGCTTAACTTTGCCCAAGGAACACAAGTTATCCAAGCTGCACAGAACCCTGTATGGAAAAGAGGTGTGGAAAAAATGGCAATTAGGCAAGATACTGCATTTTTGTTACAAGTCTATAAAGCTCAAACTTCAGAGAATGCTTTTGAGAATTTTAAGAAGTGTATGTGAAAGATGTTATGACATTAGGTGAAGTGGAGGGAGGGGCAGAAAGAGGCTGAGATAGACCAAGGTCACTTTAATAGCCTTTGATTTAGTTTAATTGATTGAGCGCAAAAAAGAAAAAAAAGGACAAAAAGAATGAGGAGCTGGCAAAATTGACAAATGTAAAATGCTGTAACAGAAATGACTGTACTTGCCTTGAGTAGGAGTGGAAAAGTTTGTTATACTAGGAAACAGTCATTTAAATGGAAAGATGGTTTTTCATGTCTTTTATGGCTTGTTGTAAATGATTAATTAAATACTCTGAGTGTTTCATTAAAAGTATACATTCCTTCCAAATTAAAGTGTGTAGAGACTCGTTATAAATAAATTCATTGGGTGAATGAAAGGAGCATTTACTTCTAAATGAATATTACTGGCAAATTTCATTCTTGACATCGATTACATAGACTGAATTTATTTTAATATGCAATACAAACAAATTACGAAGCTAATTGGTTTTCTACCTTAGCATTTTTGTGTAGCTTAATGCATTTATAAGTGACCCAATGATTTTAAGAGTTCACTACATAGAAAGCATTTTGCTATTGAAAATAAAATAATGGGTAAGACATGCCTTGTACTTCACTCATTTTCTACCCTCACACTCCATGGAACAATTTGAAGTGCCCACTGTGTGCAAAGCATTTTGCTGTATACTGCAAATAATGGAAAGAAAACAAAAAACTTATTTCTGCACTCTAGAAGCTCAAAGTGACATGGGAAAGACATATGCATAAAACAACGTTAATATAAGGCAGACTCAGGTAAGTAAGTGCTAGAATAATAAGAGCACATAGTGCTTAGAGGGTAGAAGGAAGGGAGGGATTAAGTCTGGTGGGGAGGGGATCAAGAAAGACTTCTTGGAGGAGGAAGGATTTGAGCTTGGCCTTGAGAGATGGCTGGGAATTCAACGGGAGGCTGGGGGCTGGGGAGTCAGAGGAGGAGAGAGAGGGTTTGTGTGGTCCGGGTTGCTGGGTTGCTCTATAGGGAGGTTTTGGTTTCTCTGGACAATTTTGAACTGTCACGCAGAAGAGACATGTCATACAGAAAATACACAGAGCAACTAAAAACTGGTCTGCAAATACAGCTATGTGACTTCAGAGAAGGAAACCACGTCAGGCTGGGATATGGGCTACACAAGTGACAGGTATAATTAGACATTGAGCAGATCAGCATTTTTGATTAATACGCCCATTCTTCCATACAATGACCGCGAGCCTTAAAAGGAACCTCTGGAAGTTAGTTAGGTCACCTTTGACTGGGATGTTTTTCTATGTTGTTCCCTTAGCCTTGGCCCTATAACATGAGCTCTTCCAAGGCTGAGAACTCTGGGTTCAGAAGACCAGTACAATAAAATAGAGTGGTGGCATCGATCGCAACAGCCTTATTACATCTCTGCTTTGTAGCTGTGTTAGTAACTCTATATAGGCATTGAGGCAAGGATGTGTGGTCCCTCGGGGCTGTCTTTTCAGTATATCCCTATCATGAGAACACCTCCTGCTTGAGACGAAAGCTGATCATTTAACTGATTCATGATGGTTTCCTATGATCTGGCCTTAAGAAAGGTCATCCCTATCAAGCTACCAGTTAGAAATCTAAAGTTATAGAATGTTAGAGCTGGAATAATGTAGCCCAACCCCATCAGTCTCCACTGGACAGTAGAGGAAAGACAATATTAGGGAGAAATGATTCTAAAGTCACACAAGGAGTATTTAACCTGAGTGAGAACTAGAATGTAAGACTCTGGGCTTCCTATCTCTCACATCAGTTTCTTTCCCTTGCACTGTGCTGACTTCTTTATTTGCATCATTTAATGAATGTGTGTGTGTGTGTGTGTGTGTGTGTGTGTGTGAATATTCCCAAGATCTCAGCCTAAAGCCTTCAGTAGGATCACAAAGAATAATGGAATAATAGCTAAGCAAAAGAGGTAAAATGCATTGGCTCCAAACCCTCCCCCTTGGAAAAACATTAGAATCCTGGGAATTTCTTGAGACTCAAGAAAGCTCAAACTCCAGGGCTTGCAGTGTAAACACTGTGGCTAATTTGTTGAAGTGAGATGCCATTGATGATTCTCTCTGCCTTGAGAGATGACAGAGCTCCTGATGGAACAAAGCAGATTGCCGTAGCAGATTGCTGGGTGCAGGCAGACTGCAAAAAGTGATCAGGAAAAGACAAGACTTTTTACTGAGACAGATAATCTTTCTTAAAGAAGAGTCGAGGAGGGGCAGGGAGACAGCTAAAAAGGAATTCCTCCCATAAAGTTTGCCTTTCTGAGGATAACATTTTGACCGCTCTGCCTCTGCCCCAGACATTGGACAACAACCTGGAGTGAGGATCTGCCAAGCTAGTACATCAGTTTGACAAAACAATTACGAGAAAATGGAATGTGCTTTTCTACTTATTTTCTTACCAAAGAAAAATGTCCATGAGCCTTTGTGTAGAACAACCTTTCTTACTTACTGGAGTTGTATCCTTTCAATGTGATTCAATTTGAGGTTGTCCTCTTCCCTGATAGCTCAGTTGGTAAAGAATCCGCCTGCAATGCAGGAGACCCCAGTTCAATTCCTGAACGTCGGGACAATCCCCTGAAGAAGGCATAGGCTACCCACTCCAGTATTCTTGGGCTTCCTTTTTGGCTCAGTCTGTAAAGAATGCGCCTGCAATGTGGGAGATCCCTGGGTCAATGTTTGATCCCTGGGTTGGGAAGATCCCCTGGAGAAGGGAAAGAGTACCCATTCCAGTATTCCGGCTTGGAGAATTCCATGGACTATGTCCATGGGGTTGCAAAGAGTTGGACACTACTGAGTGACTTTACTTTCACTTTCTTCTTTCCATTTGCTTTTAAAGTTCTATTTACAATAGTATTTATTGGGTTGGCCCAAAGTTCATTTGTGTTTTTTCTGTAAGACAAATAAAAAAACTCGAATGACTTTTTGGCCAATCCAATAAAATAAATCAATTGCATGGATTTTTAAAAAAATTCTTAATTGTTTCCATCCATCAATAGAGTACTTTACTTCTATTACCGCGTAATAACATTTCTTCTACTTCTACATAAGGATGGGGAATCTGATGTTAGAGAGAACGTTACCTTAGCAACCATCTACTTGGCTGCCCTCATTTTCTAGAGGCAGAACCCTTCAGGAATTACTAGACTTCTTGTGTCTCACGCAGGGGAAGGGCATAATCTGCTAGGACTCAACTTTCTGCTTTTTTCTTGCCAAATCATTCTACCTTCATTAGAATCACACCTTAAATCACATTTCCCTTAGGAAATGGGCCTCGATTTTGCTTTATTAGTGTTTTAACAAAATCCAGGAAATGCCTTCCTGGATTAATGGAAGGTGGATTTTTTTTTTTTTTCCATTTTAAATTCCATCAAGGAGAGCCACTGTTATAAAGTTCATTATATTTACTTGTGACTATATTAGTCAGATTTCTAAGTGTTAATTCTGGGGAATAAACAACCCCCAAATCTCAGTGGTTTATAAGAGCAACAAATATTAACTTTTTGCTCATGGGTCTGTGGGTTGGCAGGTGGCTCAGTGTCAGACTTTGGGTTGGATTCAGGCTTTCTCTCCTGGTCTCTCATTCTGGGACCAGTGGCTGACTGGGCCTTGCTCATTTCCTGGCAGATGGCAAAAGCCCAGGACAAGCCCTATCATGAAAGCCTCCTCCCAAAATAAATCTGGTCACTTTCCATCAGCCAAAGCAAGTAACATGGCAAAGCCCAAGTCAGAGATGAATGTCCCACCTGCTCTACAAAGAGGCACTGCAAAGTTATATGGCAAGTGATACGGAATCAGAATGCTCTTCTAGGGAGTGGAAAATTGAGACCAGCGTTCCAATCTACCACTTAAAATAGAAAGGAACTATTACTTTTGTCTAGAGTCAGAAATTACACCACCGAGTTCTCCAAGATACCTAGAATAAGACAAATCCTTATTTGAAATTTAATTTTCTATATGCCTTTCCTTTTCCTGTAATATTGGGCACAGAGTAGATTATCTGGATATTCATTAAATATTTGAAAGATTAAAAAAATACTGTGCTCACTAAGGAATTGCATCTTTTGTAACATTGGTTCATTCATTCATTCAACCATTCCAGGATCATTGACTGAGTGCCACCATGAGCTAGTCACTACTTATAAGTGTGCAGGAAACATCAGTATACAGGGAAAAAAAAAATGACTGCTTTGTGGAGCTTACTTTCTAGCAAAGAGAGACCATTCAAAATACAATAAAAATAAGTAAAGCATATAATATGTTAGCATTTTCGTTTTTTGGCCATGCCATACAGCATGCAGGATCTTAGTTCCCTGACCAGGGATCGAACTCGTGCTCCCTGCATTGAGAACTCAGAGTCTTAACTACTGGACCACCAGGGAAATCCCCAGTCAGTATTTTATATGCGAGTTATATAAAGAGTAGGGGACTTCCCTGGCGGTCCAGTGGTTGAGACTTCCCCTTCTAATGTAGGGGATGCAGGTTCAAAGGCTGATGAAGGAGATGAGATCCTACATGCCTCACAGCCAAAAAAAATCAAAACATAAACAAAACAGAAGCACTATTGTAGCAAATTCAATAAAGACTTTAAAAACTTTCCATATTAAAAAATCTTTAAAAACAATAAAATGAAAAAATAAAGAATAGGCTAAAAGTATCAGAGGAGAATTAAGGGTAGGCATGTGGACAATCTGTAATTTTTCTATATTCTCTTATCAAAGAGGTGACCTTTGATCAGAGAATTGAAGATCAGAGATGTTTTGCTCTGTTCTCCATGTATCCATTGAGTTCCAGAGTGAGTCCTCAGAGATCATTTTGAGTGTAAGTGTGGGCTTGCGAAAGGGGAGGGAGCACTGAGAGCGCACGATTTTGGGGCTAGCCCTCACTCCCAACCAGCAACAACCAGAGCACTTCCAATTGTAGATTTAGATTGAGCCACATAATTTCTTTTGAGGACTATCCTGCCATTAAAAAAAATGCTTTAAAAATACTATCTTCGACTGTAAACTCATCAAGGTCAAAGATATGGATTAAGATACTGATTCAGTTCAGTTCAGTTCAGTCACTCAGTCATGTCCGACTCTTTGATACCCCATGGACTGGAGCACTCCAGAGCTCCCTGTCCATCACCAACTCCTGGAGTTTACTCAAACTCATGTCCATTGAGTTGGTGATGCCATCCAACCATCTCATCCTCTGTCATCCCCTTTTCCTCTCGCCTTCAGTCTTTCCAAATTCTCCAAGCAAAGGTTCAACAGTATGTGAACCATGAACTTCCAGATATTCAAGCTGGATTTAGAAAAGGCAGGGGAACCAGAGATCAAATTGCCAACATCTGTTGGATCATCAAAAAAGCAAGAGAGTTCCAGAAAAACATCTACTTCTGCTTTATTGACTACACCAAAACTTTGACTGTGTGGATCACAACAAATTGTGGAAAATTCTTAAAGAGATGGAAATACCAGACCACTTGACCTGCCTCCTGAGACATCTGTATGCAGGTCAGGAAGCAACAGTTAGAAATGGACATGGAACAACAGACTGGTTCCAAATCGGGAAAGGAGTACGTCAAGGCTGTATATTGTCAACCTGCTTATTTCACTTATATGCAGAGTACATCATGAGAAACACTGGGATGCATAAAGCACAAGCTGGAATCAAGATTGCCAGGAGAAATTTGAATAACCTCAGATATGTAGATGACACCACCCTTATGGCAGAAAGCAAAGAAGAACTAAAGAACCTCTTGATGAAATTGAAAGAGGAGAGTGAAAAAGTTGGCTTGAAACTAAACATTCAGAAAATTAAGATCATAATATCTGGTCCCATCACTTCATAGCAAATAGATGGGGAAACAGTGACAGACTTTATTTTTGGGGTTCCAAAATGCAGATGGTGAATGCAGCCATGAAATTAAAAGACACTTGCTTCTTGAAAGAAAAGTTATGTCCAACCTAGACAGCATATGAAGAAGCAGAGACATTACTTTGCCAACAAGGTCCATCTAGCCAAAACTATGGTTTTTCCAGTAGTCATGTATGGATATGAGAGTTGGACTATAAAAAAAATTGAGCACCGAAGAATTGTTGCTTTTGAACTGTGGTGTTGGAGAAGACTCTTGAGAGTTCCTTGGACTGCAAGGAGATCCAAACAGTCCATCCTAAAGGAAATCAGTCTTGAATATTCATTGATAGTGAAGCTGAAACTCTGATACTTTGGCCACCTGATGAGAAGAACTGACTCATTTGAAAAGACCCTGATGCTGGGAAAGACTGCAGATATTGATTAAGATTATTAATTAAATGAATAATGATGGCTCAATGTTGCAGTAGTCAACAGCTCCGAGGTTTGGTCCATGACCTTCTTCTCTTCTCTCGTGATGTTCCCCTTAGATAGTTCACCTAGTCTCACAGCCTTCAGTACCACTCCTATCCTAACAACTCTCAGCTTTATATCAACCCTAACTCTTCTACTGGACCTCAGACAGTTCCTGTTGGCTGTCTGATGGCAATCTTACATTTAACACGGCTGAAACAGCTCTTGAGTTCACCTGCAATGCAGGAGACGCAAGAGACACAGGTTCAATTCCCAGGTCAAGAAGATCCCCTGGGAGGAGGGCACAGCAACCCACACCTACAAACCATGGGGTCGCAAAGAGTCAGACATGACTGAGCAACTAAGCACTCAAGCGCTCACTCCCAGACCACCCAGCCATTCTGTTTCATCACCCTTTATAATATTCATCACTCTGTTCAATTATATTGTTAATTTATCCATTTACCTGATGTCTGTTTTCTCATTGCAACACAGATTTTGTTGTTGTATCACAAGCACCTGGAAAAGTGTCTGACATACAGTAGATGCTCTGTATTGATCAAATAAATGACGGCTGTATCAGCGCCTTTTCAGAGCCTAGGTGCTGTTAGGAAGAAACTGGAAGAGGCATCATGGCATGCAGTGTTGTGGAGGTGATGGCGTGGGGATGGAAATCTGTGGCTTCACATCAAAGTGAAAATGGAAAAGAAATGGGGGTCAGAAAAATAAGTGTTTTCCAACTGTACAATATGGTCTGGCCCCAGATTTTGTTCTTTTTGACATCTTAGGTCCACTTCAGATATCTGTATCTGCTAGGTTCGACTGTAGGCTACTGAAACCCATACTGGAACACTTAAGAAAAAAAAGAAAGAAAAGAAAGGTTAGAGAATGAGCCCAGAAGTGAAAATAAAAGAAGGGTTAGTCACTCAGTCATGTCTGACTTATTTGCGACTCCTTGGACTGTGGCCCCCAGGGTCCCCTCTCCATGGAATTCTTCAGACAAGAATACTGGAGTGGGTAGCCATTCCCTTCCCTAGGGGTCTTCCCCACCCAGGGATCGAACCTTGGTCTCCTGCATTGCAGGCAGATTTTTTTACCATCTGAGCCACCAGGGAAGCCCTGAAAATAAAAGAACTAGATC
Organism: Bubalus bubalis; assembly: GCF_019923935.1. Classification (NCBI taxonomy): domain Eukaryota; kingdom Metazoa; phylum Chordata; class Mammalia; order Artiodactyla; family Bovidae; genus Bubalus; species Bubalus bubalis. The sequence goes on from NC_059160.1 coordinate 72,279,223, forward strand.
TTATACACAAAACAGAGATAGACCTACAGACATAGAAAACAAACATGGTTACCAAAGGGGAGAGGGGGGAAGGGACAAATTAGGAGTTTGGGATTAATAGACACACACTATTAAATATAAAATAGATAGAAAAAAGGACCTACTATATAACACAGGGAACTATATTCTGTATCTTGTAATAACCTAAATCAGAAAAGAATCAGAAAAAGAATATAAGCATATAACTGAATCACTTTGCTGTACACCTGAAACATTATAAATCAACTATACTTCAATTTTTTAAAAGAGAACTAGGTGTTACTGGAACAGCTTCGAGGATCTGGGGCCAGGAACACAAGGACACTGTCTTCAGGCCTCTGAAGCTGAGATAAAAGAATGGCTACAATTTTCATTTTCTGACAGTTTATTCAAATTTCAATTTCTGGGACAAGAATGTCTGATACATTCTTATTCCTGGATCCTGGCATGGAGTGAGCCCCCACCATCCTAAACCCAGTGGACTGTTATCAGAATCCCAGGTAATGGACGCTGGACAAGCTAATGCAACAGCTGTCCACTCCATTCCATGAAAATATCATAGGGTGAGGTGTTTCATTTTAGAAGGTTATAATCTACTTTGCAAGGAAATAAAGCTACAGGTCAGTTATCTCAATGAAGGAAATCTATTATTGCTGGGAAAATAAGGCATCCTTCCTGTCAGCTCTGAGAAGCTAAAGGAGATTTGGTCCTAGACCTGTGTTTTCTCTCCTGAGGCCCCTTTTAAGATCTGTGTCCCTCATCTTCTGCAAACTGTCAGCTGGAACAGGGCATGGCTGATTCCTGACCACAGGATTTCCCCTGTTCTCGCCCTGTCTAGATTTCACAGCAAATTGGGCAACAAATTTAAGTGTTAAATAAAATAACTCTAACCACAAGCCTTAGGTAATTCACAATCAATTCCTCCAGTGTATATAAGTGTGTGTGTGTGGGTGTGGGTGTGCACGCATACACGTGTTAGATGAAAGTAACAGGTGAGGGGAAAAGGGTAGAAAAGAGAAAGAAAAAGAAAACTCAGGAATAAAGGAGCAACAATGGAAAACAAAGAGCATATCAGTGTGGCAAAAACATACTCTTTCCCCACAAGCTAACTGATTTTAGGCCAATTTGCCTACTTGGCACTAAAAATTTTTGAAGACTGATCACCGAAATGAAGATTCATGTTTATGCCAATAGAGATATAATATAATTTATGTGCCTGTTTGTTTCCTTTCCAAACCTTTGTGGTGCCTGTTTTTGCACTCATCACACATTGAGTGATTCCAATGTGTGACCTGACGTCATGGAGCTAATGGTGAGGGTAACGGTGGCCATGAAGCGGGTGGAAATAACAGAGACCTGGGAGAGTGTTCTTTGTCAGTGGGGGAGTTGAGGCTGCCATGAACTCCTGTCAAAGAAAAAGTATACAGGGACTTCTAGAGGAAACTGGGTTTCAAGGAGAGAGAAATCAAGACTTGCCAGTGGAGATATGAGAAGGCACTCAGAAAATGAAGGGTCTGAACCAAAAGGAAGAAGATCCTCATGAGAGCTACTGGGAACAGGTAAGCAGAATGGAGAGCAACTCAACTCAGAGCCAAGTGGGAGACAGGGCTGCAGAAATAAAGGAGCTCTTTCTACAAGAATCTGGAGCTAGGTGGGAAGGATCAGGAGGAGGGCCAGGTTTTGTGGAGCCTGAAGCAACATTCAAGTTCCAGGAGTCTCCTTAGAAGAACATAAAATTGTAAATAGCAACTTAGGTTTGAAAGTACGCACTTATTTAGAAAGAGAAATCATAATGCATTGTGTCAGTCCCTCTATTGTGTCCGACTCTTTGTGACCCTTGGGACTGTAGCCCGCCAGGCTCCTCTGTCCATGGATTCTCCAGGCAAGAATACTGGAGTGGGTTGCCACTCCCCTTTCCATAATGCATTACACATTTTTAAACGCAAATACCTCAGACTTTGTGAAACCCAGAAAAATATAAGAATTGTACTCTTGGATACACATCTATATGGGTTTTCTTAATTATTACCTTTAGCTATATTTTCTTTTAGGTTATTCATTTATTCCTATGAAAATGACTTTGTTGCCTGGAGAATCCCAGGGACGGGGGAGCCTGGTGGGCTGCCGTCTATGGGGTCGCACAGAGTCGGACACGACTGAAGCGACTTAGCAGCAGCAGCAGCAGCATAATTCTTTACAGGGTGAATAGAAAAATTATTCAGTCGTTAGTCTGTCAAATGATTAATTGTTTAAATTTTGGTATTTTTGATTAGACATTGACCTAGTCAATCTCTGGCTTACTATCTTAAACAACTGAAAATGGGAAGAAGTTTCCACAGGCTAACTTCTGGCTCTGTATATTTCCAGCCTTATTTCTCCTCTTCAATCCACAGGACATGGTGCAGGACAAATCACTGTGATAGGGCTTCTGGTCATGTCCCTTTGTGCTGGCACAGCAGTATTTCCAGGAATATTGCTGGAAGCCATTCCAACACTGAGAAAGCTAGAAATTGCTTAACTCCATGCAGAAGTGCCTGTAAACCACAAAACATACCCCACCACATCCAAATTAAACTCAACTTTCCCTCAGCTGAATGCCAAAAATGCCCATGACCACTCGAATGCCACAGAACCCAAGGAGAGGCATGACAGAGCGGAAGGTGAAATAGCAAGAGAATGGGCTCACAGACTGTCACCAACTATTGTTCCTTCACAAATTTTATCATCCTTATGACTGTGTGACTCCATTGCACAGGGCCCTCTCAGGGCCTTGAAATATAACGGCAAATGAAGGACTTTGAAATTTGCCAGACACTGGAGTGGGTATTCAAGAAACCTCTGAACAATGCCTCCATATGCAAAACAAACAGAAAACAAGAAAACTTAGGAAAAAAGGAACTATAATCCGAAGTGTTAAGACCTACGAAACAAGTCTGCTATCTAGAGAGGAAGAGAAATAAGTGAGGTTTTAGAAAGGTTCCTAGGGTTTTAGCCCATGTGAAGATTAGATGGAGGGTCTGCACTTGTAAGCTAACTCAATGGTATATAACCATAACATGTTTCTAGGGAGCCCTGTATTGGTTATCTACACTGCATAACAAATTATCCAAAACATAGAGACTTGAGACAAGGAGAAGCATGAATAACTACACACAGTTTCTGAGGTTTGGGTTTGGGGAGTGTTTAGCTGAGAGGTTCTGGCCCGGCGGCTCCCATGAAGTTGCAGTCATGACGTTGGCTGGAACAGGTCACATGCAGGTTTCATTGAGGCTGGAGGATCATGCCTGGCAATTTAGTGCTGGTTGTTGAGACGAAGCATCAGTTCTGACCACATGTATCTCTCCACAGGGCTTCTGGAGTGTCCTTCTGACATGGTAGCTGGCTTCCTCCAGAAGGAGAGAGCCAAGAACAAACGGGAAAGCCTCAATATCTTTCATGAACTAGTCTTGATGTCACTCTCTGACATTTCTAAAAATCTTATTGGCAGTGCACATACATCAATCTCAAGCTCCCAACTCATCCCATGTCTACACATCTGTTCTCTACATCTGCATCTCTATTCCTGCCCAGCAAATAGGTTCATCTGTACTATTTTTCCTAGATTCCACATACATGTGTTAATATATGATATTTGTTCTCTTTCTGACCTACTTCACTATGTATGACAGATTCTAGGTCCATCCATGTCTCTACAAATGACCCAATTTCGATCCTCCTCATGGCTGAATAATATTCCATTGTACACATGTATCACATCTTCTTTATCCAGTCATCTGTAACAGACAGCTAGTGACAAACTGCTGTACAGCACAGGGAGCTCAGCTTGATGCTCTCTGGTGACCTAGAAGGATGGAATTGGGGGGTGGGGTGGGAGGGAAGTCTAAGAAGGGGGGGATATATGTATACATATAGCTGATTCACTTCACTGTACTGTAGAAACTAACATAACACTAAAAAGCAATTATACCTCAATTTTTAAAAAATGAAATGAAATTAAAAAAATAATAATAACCTACTGGTTACATCGGTCAGTTGTTTTCACTGTGGGAAGGGATTGCACAGGGTGTGAATACCAGGAAATGGGGCTCGGGAGAACCCTCCTGGAGCCTGGCTTCCTTGACTCTTCATGCTCTAATGTAGGTTAATTTTGTGCAGCTGCAGACCAGGATTTGTAAATACTGTCCTGGTAAGAGCTGGAAAAGGCCCAGGATCCCAGGAATTTGTGAGCGTATGTATGTATATGTGTGTATGCATAGGGGGTGGTGGAAGGAGTCTTCAGAAGTAGTCACTGGCAGCATTCAGACTCATAAACTGCAAAGAAATAGGGTGACTTCGTTTCAGAGATGAGCCCCTTGGACACAGAAAAAGAAAATGAATCCCCTAAAGCCAGAAGCACAAGCTGGAATCAAGACTGCCGGGAGAAGTATCAATAACCTCAGATATGTAGATGATATCACACTTATGGCAAAAAGCGAAGAAGGACTAAAGAACCTCTTGATGAAAGTGAAAGAGAAGAGTGAAAAAGTTGACTTACAACTGAAAATTCAGAAGACGAAGATCATGGCATCTGGCCCCATCACTTCATAGCAAATAGATGGGGAAACAATGGAAACAGTGACAAACTTTATTTTTGGGAGCTCCAAAATCACTGCAGACAGTGACTGCAGCCGTGAAATTAAAAGATGCTTGCTCTTTGAAAGAAGTTATGACCAACCTAGATAGCATATTAAAAAGCAGAGACATTACTTTGCCGACAAAGGTCCATCTAAGTCAAAGCTGTGGTTTTTTCAGTAGTCATGTATGGATGTGAGAGTTGGACAATAAAGAAAGCTGAGCACCGAAGAATTGATGCTTTTGAACTGTGGTGTTGGAGAAGACTGTTGAGAGTCCCTTGGACTGCAAGGAGATCCAACCAGTCCATCCTAAAGGAAATCAGTCCTGAATATTCATTGATGGTGAAGCTGAAACTCCAATACTTCGGCCACATGATGCGAAGAACTGACTTATTTGAAAAGACCCTAATGCTGGGAAAGATGGAGGGTGGGAGGAGAAGGGGACGACAGAAGATAGGTTGGATGGCATCACTGACTTGATGGACATGGGTTTGAGTAACCTCCGGGACAGGCAGGGACTTGGTGACAGGCAGGGAGGCCTGACGTGCTGCAGTCCTTGGGGTCGCAAAGAGTCAGACACGACTGAGCGACTGAACTGAACTGAAGGTCACAAGGCCAGTCAGATTCAGAGATGGGATTAAAACCAGGTTTCCTGACTAATTCTAATCATAGTGAAAATAATTTAAATACTGGAGTATTTTTCTCTCTGTCAGGTACTCATCTAAGTTTTCTATGTACTGGGGCTTCCCCAGTGGCTCAGATGATAAAGAATCTGCCTGCAGTCCAGAAGACCTGGGTTTGATCCCTGGGTTAGGAAGATCCCCTGGAGAAGGGAATGGCTACCCACTCCAGTGTTCTTGCCTGGAAAATTCCATGGACAGAGGAGGTCGCAAAGAGTTGGACATGACTCAGTGACTAAGCATGAGCAGGAGCATCTCATATTTGTGATACTAAGGAAACTGAGGCACCAAGAGGTCTGGCAAGTTGTTTAAGGTCACATAGCTGGTAAAGTAGAGCTGGCATTTCAGCCAACACCTCCTAGTGCCCAAACACTTTTCTCCACCCTCATACCCCATTCTTCCAGGCCTTCTATTCCTTTAAGCTTATCCAGTTACCTCCTTCCTTTAATCCATCAACCCATCTTCCCCACCATAAGTTATCCCCAAGGAGGAATCTTTTGTTCAGGGGTACCCTAAGAGGACTTGCTTTATAAATTACTGGAATAAATGGCACATCTTGAAAACCCAAGAGGTGGAACCCAAAATCCGAAATTGGATTCTAAACATTCTGAACCTACAAGGTCAATGTGTTTATACTCCATGGAATGACTTACATTTTTGAAGCAAAACTTCAGAGTGTGATCCTCACCCAGCCAAGGTCTTCCCAGGCTGAATACTTGGATACGTAACAGTCAACACTGATAAAGCACTGACTACGTGCTGGCCATTGTTCTAAGAGTTCTAACGATGCCGACTCACTTTCATCTGTATAAGCATCTCATGAAGTAAGTGTACTATTATTATCTCCTTTCTAATGTAGTTGATCTGCCCAGCTAAGTGAGTTGTCATTCTAGGACTGGAACACAGAAAGTCTGGCTCCAGAGTTCATCCTCTTGAGCAATGTGCTACATCTTTGTCCTTCTTTTTTTTTTCAGATTGTCCTTGTGTTGGTGACATTGTCAGTGGAGTCTAAGATTTGGTCTTTATGTCTGTCAACATGCAAAGAAGAATTCTTCTTTTAAAAAATATTTATTTGGCTGTTCCAGGTCTTAGCTGAAGCACTCAGGATCTTTACTCGCAGCATGCCAGCTCTATGGATGTGGCATATAAACTCTCAGTTGTGGAATTGGAGATCTAGCTCCTTGCCCAAGGATTGAGCCCAGGTGCCCTGTGTTAGGAGCGCAGAGTCTTAGCCACTGGACTCCCGGGAAGTCCCATCATGGATAAGAATTCTTGAGCTTCGGCTATGGTGAGGCACTGTGCTGAGCACTCAGTATAAACTGATTTAAGAAAATAGCCATGGTTCCTGTCTTCCCTGAGTTTGCACTCTAGTGAGAGCAACAGACTTTAAACAAAGTCATAAACATAAGTCAATAAATAAGGATTTGGCTGTAAGTTGTGTTCAATGTTACAAAAGAGGCAAACACGGTGCTCTAATAGACAAACCCAAGAGGAACTCCTTAGACATGTGGTCAGGGAAGTTCATTCTGACTTTGAACCTGATGTCTAGATGATATAAATTCTAAAGCTGAGATAACGGAAGAGGCACTCTAGTTAAACATGGAAGGTATAAAACATTCTTTAATCTGGACCCCTTCTACAATTCCTATTCAAATTGAGTATTAAAAGAATTAATGAGATAGAAACTCAGAAAGACAAGGAGAATGGGTGAAGAGAGATATCATTGTGGTTGCAAAGAATGATCACAGTTTCAGAAGATGAAAAGTTGAAGGGAAAGTTAGCAAAACTAAGAATGCAAAATACCAAGTTCTTACAGAGGGGACGCTGTTATTAAAAGAGCCTAGTCACAGAAATGAACTCCCCAGAAAAATCTCGGGAATTGGAGGCACATGATAGGTGGTGTAAAGGGCTGAAAGTATTGGTGAGAAATCAGAAGAATGGTTTGAAATTCAGAATAAAGCACACACAGACCCCCAGATTCTCTCCTCTGTTCCACTTATCCAGGGCAACTGTCCTTCCCTCATCCTGGAGGATGCCAGAGGATTTTTATTCTATAGAAAATCTGAGTGGCTTCATACCCAGGATTCCAGGCCCACAGGAAGTAGGGTGAAGATACATGGAAACAAGGTTTTAAATACAAATCTACATATTGGAACATGATTTCTACCCTTCCCAGCCTCCTAACTCTCTGGGTTATAACCTTATAATATCATTTGACTATTTTAAATTTATATATTTCTTTTCTTCATAAAAATTGTACACACACACACACACACATATACATTTTTTTTTAACAAGAGAGGGAAGGGATTCCTAGGGCTTCCCTAGTGCTTAGTGGTAAAGAATCTACCTGCCAATGCAGGAGACACGGGTTTAATCCCTGGGTTTGGAGGATCCCCTGGAGAAGGTAATTTCAATGCACTCCAGTATTCTTACCTGGGAAATCCCATGGACAGAGGAGCCTGGTGGGCTACAGTCTATGGAGTTGCAAGAGTTAGACACGACTTAGCGACTAAATGACAAGGACAGGCATTCCTGACAGAGGGAACAGTGTGTGTGAAGGCCTTGGTTGATGCATTAAGGACCAAGAGGAGGTGCTCTGGGAGATGGGGTTAGAAAAAGAGCAGGGCCAGATGCTGTGGGACCTTGCACACCAACAAAAAGAGTTTGGGTTTTCTTTGAAATGCAGCCATGAAAGGGTTTTAAGCCATGGGTAACATGATCTTATTGAGGTTTAAAGAGTTACTCTGGTTGTATAAAGAATAGATTGTCACATATTAAGCTGGGCCTTCTCATGAAAAATTATGTATCCTAGGACTTTAGAGCGGAAAGGACCCTCAAGATCATTTAGTCCAACCCTTCCTTTTAAAAGATAAGCAAACTAAGACACAGAAAATTTATGATTTGCCCAAGGTCATATAGCTAATAACTGTGTGAGGCTTTTAAACCAGGAGTTGGAGGGTGATAGATTATACTTTTAAGAAATCATTCTACTCTATGTTTCCTTTGGCCAGAAGTGATGTCTCCTTTTTCTGAACTTTCATCTCACCTTATTTTTCTCTCCTATGGTACTTACTCATTTATTACCTTGATCATAGTTCTTTGTGTTCACATCTTCTCTTATCTCCTTTATGAGGCTGTAAAATGCAGGATCAGGTGGTATGGTCTATACCCAATATGTCTCCATAGGGCTTTGCTGTGGTAGGTGTTCAATCAACATTTGCTGAATGGATGGATGGATGAATGAATGGATGGATGGATGGATGGATGAGTGAATGAATTCTCCATATGATATAAATAAAACAGAGTATCTACTGACTGGAAATGGACATGTAGACTTTACTCACTCTGATTTACCATTCTAGGTCACCTCCTGGCCATGTTTTCATTCATTTTCTTTAATAAGAACATATTGGAAAGTGATCATTTTCTATCAGATGAAATGAGGTGGCCTAGAAAAATGTCATATTTCCAAGTCAGGCAATACTTTCTCCCAAGATTATCAGCAGGGAGAGCCTCTCCACACTCACCCTGTTGGCTAGGCTTATGCATTCTTTCTCAACACAAGGTCCTTGGGGAGGTTATTTCTTACTGAATCTTTTTTTTTTTCCTCCAAAAGATAGCTGAGACTGCCCATAAGAAAGTAATCAAGTGTCCAGGGTGAAACAGTGATATCACAAAAAGGAAATATGTTTTGCTTAAGGTAATAAAAAAAAAAAAAATGCTGGGCTGCACCTATGCCCTCTCCAGCAGAGAAATATACAAACACATCAATGAAAACTAACACTGCCAATAGTGGAGAAAACCCTGAAGAGAGATCTGGGAGCCCTGGATAATGTCCTTGCCTTCAATTTTGACTTGTTGAGTGGCTCTGGTAATTCATGGGATCTCTCTGTGTCTCTCCCTCTTGGTATCCTCATCCATGAAAGAGAGATGAAAGTATTTGCAACAATTGGTCATAGGCCCAGTTTCTGCCACAAGTAAATGACCCATTAAATCTATCAATAAAATCAGTCAGACTGTTTTTTTTTTTTTTTTTTTTTGAGGGGGTAACTGTTACATTTTTGGATTCACTGATTTGGCATCCTGCATATACAGGCTCAGACACATGTTGAGAATTTTTGCCGGAGATGAAGTTATACATTGTATGTTGGGTTCCCAAATGAAGAAATGAGCTCCAGGGCATGGGACTTTTGATGATCTAAGATCTCCACTAAGGCAACAGGCATTCTGAAGACAAACATGACTCATGGTGCATGGGATCTCAATCAACTGTTCACAAACTTCGGTTTGAGGGTTGGGAAGGTCTGGAAAAGATTCTCGGGTAAAGCTTAATTCAGAAGAGTACAGACTGTTTCCTTTGCAAAATGACACATGTCCGTGTTGTGAAACAGTGGAAACTGGAAAAGAGTGCCTGTGTCAAGTCTCGCAGAATCACCCTGTTGCCCAGCCACAGACATCTCTTGCTTTCTCCTCTGGTGCCTAGCCTTACAATGAAGCCACTGTGCTTAGACCATCTCAGCTGCTTCACCACATCACTTTTCTATTGCTATGGAATAAGATATCCTAACAGTTTGTAGTTTAGGATCACAACACTTTATTTGCTCATGATTCTGTCATTTGAGTGGGGCTCAGCAGGGTGACTCTTCTGCTGGTCTGACCTGGGGTCATGCATGCAGGTGCTATCATCTGGAGTCTCAAACTGAGCTGGAACATCCAGAATGACATCATTTACATGCACGAACCTCAGCTGGGATAGCTGGAACAGTTGGGAGCTGGTTGGGCATTTCTCTCTCTCTTTCTCTCCAAGTTTCTCCAAGCAGAATAGATGTATTTCATGGCATGGTGACCCATGGCCCCTCAAAGCACAAAAGCAGAAGCTTCCAGCCCCTCTTAAGGCTCATGCCTAGAATAGTCACAGTGCCAACTCTGCGGTGTTCCACTGGTTAAAGCATATCACATTCCAGCCCAGACTTAAGAAGAGAAGAAACAGATTCTTCATCTTCACATAAGGAGTGGCAAAGAAACTTTGGCTGTCTTTAACCCACCACAAACCACAATTATGTGGTCAGGTCTCGTGGGATAAAGAAGTATCTTTTACCTGCTCCTTTGGCTCCCCCAGCTACAGACACCTCCTGTTTCCTATTTGAATGTTCCACTGTTACATGAAGCCTCCACCCCAGCACTCTGTCTGCCACTTCCACTTCTCTGCCACCACCAGCCAACTTCTCTCCATGCTCTTCTTTCTACCTTATAGTTTCTTATTTTTCATAAGCCCTGCTGCTCCATGATATTACCATTTGTGGCTTCTGCTGCTACAGATGTTAGTAATGTGAAGAACAGAGCTACCCTGAGACTGCTGTCCTTAGGAGTCCTGCTTGCAAGAGTGACCATTAGCTGGCATGTGGGAACTTGGATTAGTCAGGTTTCTCCAGAGAAACACAACCAAAAAAATATGTGTGTATAATAGACAGAAAGAGATTTATTATAAGGACAGGGGCTCATGGAGACTGGCAAGTCTAGTCTGCAATGTGTGGCAGCAGGCTGGTGATCCAGGAGAGATGATCTGAAATCCAAAGGCAGTCTGCTTGAAGATTCCCTTCTGCTGGGGAGACCAATCTTTCTGTCCTATGTAGGCCTTCGACTGATTGGATGAGGCCCACCCATATTATGGAAGAAAATCTGCTCACTCAGAATTCACACATTAAAATGTTAACCTAATTCTAAAGCACCCTCCAAGTTGACATCAAGTCAATAATCACAGGAGGGTTCCAGAACTGATAAGAGTGACTCTCTGTATCTAAATTGTATGAACAATGCAGTTCATGCTAAACAGCTGCTTTCACTATTCCCATGAAGAATAAGGAAAGGTACTCACAGTCTGATATTTTTTTATGTGCTCAGCAGAGAACGTGATCAGCCACTGGTAAAAGCCCTGGGCACTGAGTCTCTAAAGAGCAACCTGATAGACAAGTCTCATGGGTTGTCAAAACTCATTGCCAAGGAAGACCTAAATAGACATTTCTCCAGAGAAGACATACAGATGGCCAAGAAACACCTGAAGAGATGCTCAACATTGCTAATAATTTGAGAAATGCAAATCAAAACTATAATGAGGTATCACCTCACACCAATCAGAATCGCCATCATCAAAAAAATCTATAAACAATAAACACTGGAGAGGGTGTGGAGAAAAGGGAACCCTCCTATACTATTGCTGGGAATATAAATTAATATAAACCACTATGAAGAACAGTATGGAAGTTCTTTTAAAAAACTAAAAATAAAGCTACCATATGACTCAGCGATGCTACTCATAGGTATATATTAGGAGAAAACCAGAATTCAAAAGGATGCATGCACCCTGATATCCATTGCAGGACTATTTACAATAGCCAGGACATGGAAGCAACCTAAATGCCCATCAACAGAGGAATAGATAAAGAAGATGTGGTACATATATACAACAGAATATTACTCAGCCATAAAAAGGAAGGAAATAGTGGCATTTACAGAGTCATGGATGGACCTGGAGATTGTCATACAGAGTGAAGCAAGTCAGAAAGAGAAAAACAAATATCGTATAATGTCACTTAATGTGGAATCTAGAAAAATGTTACAGGTGAACTTATTTGCAAAGCAGAAACAGAGTCACAGATGTAGAGAACAAACTTATGGTTACCAAGGGGGGATGAATGGGGAGATTGGAGTTGACATATATACACCACCACATATAACATAGATAGCTAATGAGAACCTATATAGCAAAACAAAAACAAAACTCATTGCCAGAGGCATGCAGCACATCCTGTGTGACTCCCCTGGGTGAGGACTCTCTAAAGTTTGTGCCTGATTTCCTCCAGAATTTGTCCTGTATATGTTTTCCCTTTGCTGATTTTGTTTTGTACCGTTTTGCTATAGTAAATCTTAGTTACGACTATGACTTTGAAGCTGAATCCCCTGAGTTTTCCTAGAGTCACTGAGCCTGAGAGAGGTCTTGAGGGCTGCAGCACAAGTAAGAAATGGAAAATTATGTCATTTGCACAGGTCTATCTCTAACTGTTAATACAATGGAAGCCGAGGTGGAAAGAATTTTATATAGGTTTTATGTGAGTGAGCACTATGCTCCATACTCTGATGTCTTCAAAGGAGATATTAGGAACATAAAAGAGTGACCACGATTTCCAGAGGAGTTGGGGAGGGGACTGTGGATATTTGAGTCAGTAGGAAAAAGAGCAAGGGAGGTAGGGAAACCCAGTGTTGCAGAGTTCAGACTCCAGAGACATGGCCAATTTAGACGTGGACAAAATTCAGACAATCTAAATTTGACTAGAATTGTTACTCAACATAAGCTTTAATTTCCACAACTGGAAGGTGCATAATAAAATAATGGCTAATATTTACTAAGTGCTTACCACATCTTAGGCAATTCATGTGTTAACTCACTGAACCTTCACAACAATCCTGAGGAAGTATTATTTTAATCTTTCTTTTACAAATTCAGAAGCTTAAGCCCAGAAAGAGATCTTGCCATTCCCACCATACAGGGTCCTGAGACGCTTAAATGAGTTAATATATGTAATGTCCTTGGGTAGGGCCTGGAGCATCAGGAGCATTCATGAGATTTGAACTGTTATCTTTTAAAACATGATTAAAAAGGAGAGGAAAGGAAGACGTTGGGAGCAAGGGCCCCTGAAGAAGCAAAGCACAGGAATGCCCCGCAGCAGAGCCCATTTTCTGAGCAATGGGCTGGGAGCCCTGATTGAATACGCTCAAACCTCTACAGAGAAAAGAAGAATGCTGGATTAAAGAGTAGAGGAAACGTGACCTGGGGACAGAGTTTAGAGAGTCTTGACCGTCAATTTGGCACTTACTATCTAAAGCTGTGGATCTCAAATTGACAAATGACAGGGTCCCTAGAAACCACCAATACAGCTAAACAACAACCACAACTAGAAACCATGGTATTTTTAGGCAATATGAACTAACTGGGCTTCCCAGGTGGTGCTGGTGGTAAAGAACCTGCCTGCCAATGCAGGAGATGTAAGAGACGCGAATTTGATCCCTGGATCGGGAAGATCCCCTAAAGGAGGTCATGGCAACCCTCTCCAGTATTCTTGCCTGGAGAAGTCCATGGACAGAGGAGCCTGATAGGCTACAGTCCACAGGGTCACAAAGAGTTGGACATGACTAAAGTGGCTTAGCACACACATGAAATAACTATGTATTAGCCATTGATCAGGACAAAAGTTTTTTTTAAAAAAAGAGGGGTCTCCCCTGGTGGTCCAGTGGTTAAGACTCTGCATGGGGCATGGGTTTGATTCCTGGTTGGGGAACTAAGATTTCAAATGCCATGTGGTGTAGCCAAAGGAAAAAAAAAAAGTTTAAGAAAAAAACTTCAGAGAGATATTTAAAATATTAAAATTTAGATACTTATTTAAGAAATAAAGATTTCCTTTTCTATAAATGAGTCAAACACCATTATTATTTGAATTTTAGTAGCTTTAGAACTACTGCATTAGACGATGGAAAAAGTAAGTGGTTGAAGAGATAGATCTGATTTGGGGCATAGAATTCAGACTGAAATTGAGGAAAGGGAATGATTAGGAAACTGTAGTATTAATTTGAACATAAAGAAATGCAGGTCTGACTTGGGTGCGTTCAAGGGAAATGAAAGGAAGTAGCTGAGTACAAATCAATGACAAAGGAAGCACAGACCGTATTTTTGATCCATAAAGACCTGAGTTCAAATCTTCACTCATTATCAGCTTCTGACTCCTCTGAAGCTTAGGTTCCTTATTGGTCAAATGGAATTGGTATTTGTTGCTGCTATGAAGACTGAGTCAAAGGAGAGAGTGAATGGATATTGCCATTTGATGTGGAAGCTGCTTTTTGTTGTTGTTTTTTTTAATAAGTGTCTCTCTTTTTTTTTTTTTTTTAATTTATTTGGCTGCTCCAGGTCTTAGTTGTGACATGTGGGATCTTTGTTGCCACATGCAGGTTCTTAGTAGAGGCATGCCAGGTCTAGGGGTGGGACCTGGGGCAGGAGTGGAACCTGGATGGTACCTGGGCCCCCAGGGATGGAACCCAGGCCCCCTGGCATTGGGAGCATGAAGTCTTAATCGCTGAACCACCAGGGAAGTCCTTGGAAGCTGTTCTTATTACAAATAATATCTCAATGTGTGAGAATGAGAAGGTGTGAGGAGTGGGAGATGACTCCAAAGACTTGACCCCAGGTGCCTGCCAAAGCAAACGGCTCCAGGAAAAAAAACAGGGAACAGGGAAGATTAATCCAGTCCTGATGGAAGACGTTTGGTTTCATTTTAGGCACACCAAATGAGGACAAATATTCTAAGTTTGGTATGCTGAAAAGAGGCTTTTTCATGATTATGGAAAGTTCAAATTATAATCTCAGAAAGAATGATACATGTAGGACCTTTTTCCTATTTGTAGCATCGTGAAAGGGCTTAAGCATCCTGTAAATTTAAACTATAATGTATGAAAAGGATTTCAAAGAAATACAGATTTAGGGCAAAAAAAGTGAAGAGAGTTCCTAGAGCCCAGAATAAACTGTACATAATTTGTGACACAAAAACTACAACTGGATTTTTATAAATTAAACTGTGATTCTTCTGTGATTATTCAGGCTTACAGCGGTTATATAAATTGAAACGTACTGTGCACAGTGGAAATAAGCTCTATTGTGTGATTTTCTGTGAATGATCAGCTGACACATGGCTGAAATGAGAGCATCCCTGGGAATCAAGTAGTCTTGGCTTTGAACAAAGCCGTGTTTGCAAATTTGGACAAATTTCTTAACCTCTTTGAGCCTCAATTTCCTAATATGTAAAAAGAGATGGAAATAAGACCTCTTTCACAAGGTTCCTGTGAGAATCACATGAGATTACATTTGACATTCACACAATGGGTCATCAGTAGACATAAATTCCCCATCTCTTAGAAAACAAATGTTTTCTAAGGCCTCACTATAATGGTATGGAAGTATCAGCTGCAGAAGACAGTTACAGATATGATTTGAGAAGTTTTAGAACCATATTCATAATCTGACTTTTGCCTTAATCAATGGAAGATGATGCACAAAGAAATATTCTAGTTAAGTCTGGACTGGGGTATTCAGTTCAGTATAAAACTATTAAGAAAAAACATATCACATTCCTAGTAAAGCACACACCAGGTTGTACCTATGAAGTCCTTACTTTAAATCTTGATTCTTTGGTTTTTTGTTTGTTGTTTGTTTAGTCACTCAGTTGTGTCCAACTCTTTTGCAACCCCATGGACTGTAGCCTACCTGTCTCCCCTGTCCATGGGATCTCCCAAGCAAGAATACTGAATGAGTTATTTCCTTCTCTAGGGGATCTTCCTGACCCAGTGATTGAACCCATGTCTTCTGAACTGGTGGTGGTGGTTTAGTCACTAAGTTGTGTCCGACTCTTGGAAGTCCATGGACTACAGCCTGCCAGGCTCCTCTGTCCATGGGATTCTCCAGGCAAGAACACTGGAGTGGGTTGCCATTTCCTTCTCCAAGAGATCTTCCTGACCCAGGAATTGAACCCGGGTCTCCTGCATCGCAGAGAGATTCTTTACTGACTCAGCTAAGTGGATTCTTTACCTCTGAGCCACCAGGGAAGCCCCTTGATTCTTTATATGTTCCTTTTTCAATAGCCATTATGTTCAAATACTCCAATGAAGAGACTTTATGTCACTTAAAATATGAAGTTGGAAATTCATGGATTTGGTTGATATCTCATTAGAAAATGCCTAGCTTGTCTAGGGAAACATAAAGAAAATATCACTGATCTATTGGAAATCAAGTCACTTACTCTTTTGAGTTTTTTTTTCAGTCACTCTGTCGTGTGCAACTCTTTGCAACTCTTTTGAGAACTGGTCTCAAAAATGGAAATTTAGGATGGTCTTGTTGATCTTGCAGATCCTATTAGATCCCCCATATTCCATGAGAATAGAATAGGCTCCAGTAGAGCCTATAACTTACACCTGGCCCTACACCTTGGTGTACTGTGTAATATGTGTCTTTCCCCCATGAATCATACATTCTCTGATGGAAGGAAACCTATCTGTCCATCTCATTGCTATTTTCCTAGAATCTAATGCAATGTCTAGGACCTCAAAGACACACAGTAAATGTAGAAGAATGAAGGAAGGGAGGGATCTGATACAGTACTTGCCAATGAAGTCAGCACTTAAAAATAAAATCCTTGTTTAATGGATAGAGTAAGTCACATTTCCTGTTTTCCTCTTAGTCATGTACTCTGTAGGATAAAAAAAAATGTTTTCTAAGGCCTCAAACCCTCAAGGCAAATGCTAAATACAATGAAAACTATGTTAATGTTATCATACTAGCCAAAATTTTCATTGAGTGCTTACTATAGGCTAAATAAACACTTTATATGCATTAATTCATTGGTCTATCATAATACCGTGAGAGAATTTCCATTTGACAGATGGAGAAACTGAAGCTCACCATGGTTTTATAAGGTAGTTCATAGTGCAAGCAGGATTCCAGTCCAAGCCCCACCTGACTCTTCACTACGCTGCACACTTTTCGAAGGGCTCAGTAGTGCCTTGTAGTGGATTCCATGTCTCCACTCCCAGTAGGAGGACCAGAGTGGCGGGGTCTCCTGTGGGCAGGAGAAGGACTCCACCTGTGGTTGAGCACCTGGAGACAGGCTTCCTGGGTCACACAGGTGTTCTTCCAGGAGTCTGGTCTCCAGTAGTTTAGAACCATAGAGGTTGATGGTAGAAGTGAATGGACAGGAGGAGCAAGGCAAGTTGATCTTAAGATACAACCAAAACAAATCCAGAAAAACAGAAAGCCTGGATCCCAAGGATGAGGGAGATGGTGGGGACACATGCATTGCTGTAAAAAGGGAACAAGGGAGCTTGTTGCTGGGGTCTCAGAAAACTAACAGAAGCCATCTTGGGTCAGAAGTTGATTGAGAAAACACAGGAAAGGACTTCCATACAAGGCAGGACTCTTTCTGCACCCTCAGTCCCATCACTTACCTATACACCCTTTCCCTCCTTCCTCTTTCTCTTTTCCTTCCCCAGTCATGCCTATGTACCCATGCACACACACACACATACACGTACACACTTCTGCAGCTAAAGGGTTCTTACATGCCCCAGGTTGCTGGTCGCTGCTCTTCATTCAAACATCTTTGGAAAACAAGGTTAAGATGTCTAGATCTAGGACTAAACTGACAGTGCTTATGTCTCTGTCTCCTTCGTCTTGAGGGCAAGACCGCGTATTCCATTTCTTTTTTATCCCCCTCACAGCACCTATTACTAGATACCATATGCTCTGCACGTACTTGGCACTCAATAAATGCTTGCTGAATGGCTGACTTTTCCCGTCTCCCCCACCCTTTCCTTCCCACCCCTACAGCATTACTTTAAAGATCTGTTGCAGAGCTGTGGGGCGAGGTTTAAGATCCGTTTTGACAAATAACCCTTATGGGTGTTTAAAGCCAAAAGATCGAATATTTAAAGCAGAAATATGAGCTGTAACTTCATGGGTGTTCTTTGAAGAGATGCATAAAGCTGTACAAATAGATAGCCTTTCAGACAGGACATAACAGACCCAGCTTTGTGCATTTGCAAATATACAGAGGAGAAGAGCCTGAACCTTGCTTTGAACCCTATGTTTCCTTCTGAAATCAGTTTAAATAGGAAAGTGAAGGTAGTTAAATCTTCTATATTTTAAAAAGATCTTACAAATAGTTTTGGCTTTAAAAGCCTATGTCACTGATTCATAATATAAGAGGTGACATTAAATCTATGCCCCCCACAGACAGGAACCTACAGGCAAAAACAAGACTGGATTCCATTGAAGTCGTGAGAGCAAATTGAGGGCTGTAAAAAAAGAGGCTTTTGGAATCCCAGACATGAGATCTTGGTACTGGGAAGTCTTAGGGACCAAAGCAAGGATCCAGGGACAGCAGACAGTTGAAGCACCAGAGCAGAATCCACATCACAGAGTGGCTCTGGTTAATGACTTCATGAAGCTGCTGAGCTTAGAATACAAGTCCCAAGAGAGAAGTGAGCATGAGTTGTGCAGGTCCATTACCCCCATAGGATCCATTTTCATCCAAAGATGTCTGGAGTTTCCTGGCTGCTTCCATTAACAAGGCAGAAATGAGTGCATCTTATCTCAGGCTCCAACTCTGACTGTCCCATGTTCTCTTAGAGCAGCTGAGCCCTTGGCTTATAGGCCAGAGGTGATCTCAGGAAGTGGAAGCTGCTTGATAGGTCTTACTTTTTTTAAGTGGAACTATTTTGCGTGGAGCTGTGGCTAAAGAGGTTACTTACAGCTAAGCATTTGTAGGACAGGTGGGCTTAAATAAACTTAACTATCAAGCTATAGGTATTAAACTGATCATAAGAACCCTTGGTTATGCAGTGATTGATTTGGAGGGCCTGATGGCTCTAGTACTTAGCTTGGAATTTATGAATCAAAAGCTTTAAAATTGAAACCAAGAAAATTTTTTAAATACTACTATTTCCACCTAACTAAGGACTGTTATACAAGTATGATTTATCTATAGTTATCACTCATGTATAGTGTAGAATTATCCAAGTCTTTTTTTTTTATTTCTAATGACATATGCATTAACTCAATCAAGAGAGTTTCTTAAAATATTACCTTTCCCTTTCTGGAAAAAAAGAAATTTTTATCCAGAAAGAAACTACTAATTTTTACATTGCTAAATCAGAAGTGTGCTCTCTTTCTGATTCATCCTTTGCTTCCACTTCCTGAAGGTTTAATGTAGGTCAACAGTCCTGGATTCTATATATATTATATTTGTGCAAGATGATTGAACACATAGTTGAAATTTACATAAACACACAATATCTTTATTTTGCTTTTTTGGATAACATGTTATCATTTGCAAAGAATCTTCTCATTTCTCACCTCATATAATTAAAAAAAATTCTATTAAAAAATTCTATAGGATGGGAATTAATACTATTGTCATTCTATAGATGATTGAGTTCAGCAAATTTCATTCAACTGTTCACCCATTCAGTAATTTTAATTTTGGACCCAAATGTGTACTAGGCACTGGAAATACAAATATAAAAAAACTTTATGAAGTTTACTGTCTATTATGTAAAACAAGCAGGCAAATAAAACATTGACAGGGGGATGTGATAAGTCCTATGTTATGTAAATATAAAGATGGCAAAAAATGAATTACCAAACTCGTCCAGCTGTGAATGAACAATCTTTTCAAAGGAGACGATTCTTTTTTTTTTTTTTTGGACTGGCAACTCGTTTCATACATGATATTTTACATGTTTCAATGCCATTCTCCCAAATCTTCCCACCCTCTCCCTCTCCCACAGAGTCCATAAGATTGTTCTATACATCAGTGTCTCTTTTGCTGTCTCGTACACAGGGTTATTGTTACCATCTTTCTAAATTCCATATATATGCGTTAGTATACTGTATTGGTGTTTTTCTTTCTGGCTTACTTCACTCTGTATAATAGGCTCCAGTTTCATCCACCTCATTAGAACTGCTTCAAATGTATTCTTTTTAATGGCTGAATAATACTCCATTGTGTATATGTACCACAGCTTTCTTATCCATTCATCTGCTGATGGGCATCTAGGTTGCTTCCATGTCCTGGCTATTATAAACAGTGCTGCGATGAACATTGGGGTACTCGTGTCTCTTTCCCTTCTGGTTTTCTCAGTGTGTATGCCCAGCAGTGGGATTGCTGGATCATAAGGCATGTCTATTTCCAGTTTTTTAAGGAATCTCCACACTGTTCTCCATAGTGGCTGTACTAGTTTGCATTCCCACCAACAGTGTAAGAGGGTTCCCTTTTCTCCACACCCTCTCCAGCATTTATTACTTGTAGACTTTTGGATTGCAGCCATTCTGACTGGCGTGAAATGGTACCTCATAGTGGTTTTGATTTGCATTTCTCTGATAATGAGTGATGCTGAGCATCTTTTCATGTGTTTGTTAGCCATCTGTATGTCTTCTTTGGAGAAATGTCTATTTAGTTCTTTGGCCCATTTTTTGATTGGGTCATTTATTTTTCTGGAGTTGAGCTGTAGGAGTTGCTTGTATATTCTCGAGATTAGTTGTTTGTCAGTTGCTTCATTTGCTATTATCTTCTCCCATTCTGAAGGTTGTCTTTTCACCTTGCTAATAGTTTCCTTTGATGTGCAGAAGCTTTTAAGGTTAATTAGGTCCCATTTGTTTATTTTTGCTTTTATTTCCAATATTCTGGGAGGTGGGTCATAGAGGATCCTGCTGTGATGTATGTCAGAGAGTGTTTTGCCTATGTTCTCCTCTAGGAGTTTTATAGTTTCTGGTCTTACGTTTAGATCTTTAATCCATTTTGAGTTTATTTTTGTGTATGGTGTTAGAAAGTGTTCTAGGAGACGATTCTTGAAGTAGGTCTTAGTAAGAAGAAATCCACCAGAAACGATAAAGCATAGAGCAGAGAAGCAGCAAGTGGCAAGGTACAGAAGTGAGCAACTGTGAGATGGATGCAAGAACTGCAAACAGTTGAGCGTGGTTGTGAGTACAGAAGGGAAGAAAATGAGCCTGAAGCGTGTTTTCCTCAGGAACATGTGACCAGTGAGGAGCAAGAAGGTTCTGGGTGTATGATGGGTTGGTGAAAAGAAATCTTCAGGAAATCAGATTCATTTGATCTTTTTTCACCATGCATGACCTCCATGTGGTCCAAAATGGCTACTCCTGATTGACCCATCCCATCCACATTCTGAGCAGCAGAAAGAAAGAAAAGTAAAAAAAGGAACAAAGGCATAAGCTAGCTTTCTTTTAAGGGAGATTCTTAGAAGCTGCTACAGGACATGTCTGCTCATAATTCATTCATTAGAACTAGTCACATGGCCATGTCTACCACTAAAGACTAATAGATTCTTTTCTGACCAGTGTGTTTAGTTACACATTTGTGATGATGTTAATATAGGGAAGAAGAGAGAATGGAATTTGGAAGACAACTGGGAGTACCCGCCACTGAGTAGCATGAAAAAACCAATCACAAATTGTTATGAATTCTGAACTTCACCCTCTGGTCAACAGGGAGTCACTGGAGAGTTTTTGATCAAGGACCTGAGATGACCATATTTGTGTATAAGATTAAGAAAGATGATAGACTGGAAAGGGTAATACTGGAGACAAGGGATTAGTTAGGAGATTTTCATGGTGGTCCAGGTGAAAGACAACAGAGGTCTGATGAGGAAAGAGGAATGAGGAGGGGAAGTGTTAAGAAGGTTATCTGCCATGACAGTTGAGTAACAGTAAGAGGCAGGATTCAAACTCTTATCTTTGGCTCCAAGTCCATGTACATTACGTTCATCTTTCTTAACCAAATGGTGGAAACTTGGCCTCCCAGGAGCCTTTCATATCCAAGTTGTGTTGTGAAAATTGGGTATTATGGTCCAGATCCAGGAACTGAAGAGTCCAGAAACAAGACACCATGTGTGGCCATGTAATTTTGAGATATTATTCATTTTCTCTTCTTGCATTCAAGCTAGTAGAAGACTCTGAACTGGGCTTCCTTGCCTATGAGAGATCTAAAACAGGACTTCTCAGGTTTTATTTCTAAGCCTCAAGCCATGTAAGAGGAGAGAGTTTGAAGAGGGAGAGATTTCAGCTAGACTAAGAAGACATTTTAGAGTTGGGGGGAGGGGAGGAAGATGGATTTTTCCCACCTGGAGGTCATGGGAGGAGATGATGGGAAGTAGCTGTGAGGTGATACAGTCCTGGATTCAAGACCAAAGGCTGCTCTACCCTCCGTGTGGCCCAAGCAGCCCCACCTGATGGGGCCATGTGAGCTGGAATAATCTACAACCCAAAGGATATCTCGGAAAAATTAGCACTACCTGAAACCATAGCAAAGCCCCAGTCTGCTATTAAATTACCTTCCAGAAAGACAGCTAAGAGGTTACAATGAACTGATGTGTAGAAATAAAAAATATGCACTGAACTACTGAAAACAAACAGAGGACTGAAATTCATCCCTTCAGCCCTGCTAGACAGTGAACCTGGGTGGCAGCAAGGCTTTCTGTAGCCCCAGGGGTAGGAGTGAAGAACAGTCCAGAACACAATTTTGTGCCTGTCTCTCCCTTTTCCTTAATTCTGATTCTGAGAGTAGAAACCAGTCCAAACTGGATCTGTGTATATCCATACCCATTATTCACTTGTAAATGTTCCAAGTAACTCAGACCTCCCCTCAGAAGACATTCGAGCATTGCTTAGCAGGATATTTCAGGACAAAGGCATGCAGTGTTTGGAAATGTCAGATAATGTTCTAGCTACTGGACTTTCCCAGTAGGTTCAGTAGGTAAAGAATCTGCCTGCACTGAAGGAGACCAGGGTTCTACCCCTGGGTTGAGAAGATTCCCTGGAGAAGGAAATGGCAACCCACTCCACTATGCTTGCCTGGGAAATTCCATGGACAGCAGAACTTGGTGGGTTACAATCCATGGGGTCACAAAAGTTGGGCACAACTTACCGACTAAACCATCACTACCACCAATGTTCTAGCTATAGTCTAATTTTTCCCTTTACTAATACAAAAGCTCAAATCAGGATCTCTGCATATGATATTTATCCAAACATCCTCCTGTATACAGAATTCCAGAGATGGTGACAGACTATAGAAAAAACATAATTTACAAAATCAGCAAGAACATTCTATTTAAAGCAATATCCCCTGGGTGTTGTCTGAGCTTGAAATGCAAGTTCACTATATAGTTTCTTTCTGGAGACAATATGCCAAGCCTTAAATATGGCTAAAAATCATAAGTTTGGGGGAAAAAATTTCAGCCCTGCAAGAAGGAAGTATGCTATATTTGGTAGAGTTGGGAATACACGATTTTGTTTCAGAAATCTGAGAAAAATCTATAGTCGTCTTCTTTTTTGCCTCCTGCAAACCCATCTTACCCTATTTTCATTCTGTTTCATTTTCTCCCTGCTTTCAGGTAGTTATATCTTTAAAATATTATAATCCAAAAAAAGGAGGCAAGAGGAATTTAACTAAAAAATAATAATCAAAGCCATTCGTGGCTTATGTGCCCAGACTAAGCTGTATTTATGGAAGAGTTGATCTTTTTTTTCTTTCTCTTTTTCTTTCCAGAAGTCTAAAGTGTAAATTAAGTTGCACCAAGGCAGGTCAAATTATTCCCCAGTCATTTGTAGTATGCAGTGTTTTATGTGACTTTTTACCCTCTTATTCAATAAAACAATGTGTACTTGTATAGCAGCCAGACGGAGTGGTGATTCACACTCATCTCAGAGATGCCAAGTACTGTACCTCCTTAAGGAAACACACTCACCCATGTGTAATGAGAACGCTTTGGATTTCCTGAAGTGATTCAACATCAAATTGAATTCAACACTGAACTGAATATCCATAGATGTTAACAATCACAAGATCGGATGTACTAGAGTTTCGTTTGCTTTTATGTAACTCCCACTCATTTATTATAAGAGATGCAGCCTTGTTATGTTGAACTGGAACATTTTCACTCACTCAAGGAGACTGATTAAAGAATTTGGCCTGTTTCTTATTAATATAAAATAATCAAAAAAATTTCAAGAAAGGATGGCCAGCTATGGCTCTGTGATACAGAACTCCCATTGAGCTCTTCTCTTAAATCATTCAGCTTTTAGCTCAAGAAGAACACTAACCTAGGCTGGACATTGGCTGTATTATTACTAGCTTGATACTGTAGGTGCTAGTCTCAATTAGAAAAGATGCTTGGGGACTTCCCTGGCAGTCCACTGGTTAAGACTTCACCCATCCAGTGCAGGGGATGTGGGTTCAATCCCTGGTAATGGAGCTAAGATCTCACATGCCTCCAGACCAAAAAACTAAAACATAGATCAGATCAGATCAGATCAGTCGCTCAGTCGTGTCCGACTCTTTGCGACCCCATGAATTGCAGCGCACCAGGCCTCCCTGTCCATCACCAACTCCCAGAGTTCACTGAGATTCACTAAAATATAAAACAGAAGCAATATTGTAACAAATTCAATAAAGACTTTAAAAATGGTCCACATCAAAAAAGTCTTTAAAAAGGAAAGAAAAGATGCTTGTAAAAATCCATAGCCTGCTAGATGTCAGGTCATTAGAAACTGTTGTTTAGCCGCTAAGGAATGTCTGACACTCTTTTGTGACCCCAGGGACTGCAGCCCACCAGTCTCCTCTGTCCATGGGATTCCCCAGGCAAGAATACTGGAGTTGATTGCCATTTCCTCCTACAGGGGATCTTCCGGACCCAGGGATCGAACCCTTGCCTCCTGCATTTGGCAGGTGGGTTCTCTGCTGAGCCACCAGGGAAGCAAACACCAGAAATTGTTGCTTTTAAATGCTGGCAGAGGAGTACAGATTTGATATGGCAGCACTAGGGAGTCATATGGGCTTCAAGTGGTGCTAGTGGTAAAGAACCCACCTGGCAATGACCTAAGAGACGAGGGTTCGATCCCTGGGTGGGGAAGATCCCCTGGAGGAGGACATGGCAACCCGCTCCAGTATTCTTGCCTGGAGAATCTCATGGACAGAGGAGCCTGGCGGGCTACAGTCCATAGGGTCGCAAAGAGTCAGACACGACTGAGGCAGCTGAGCACATGGCACACAGGGACCGCAGTGTGTCACTGAGTGAGGAAGTAAGGATTTGATTGAAAAGTCAAGTCTACTCCCAAACTGTATAAACACAACTGCTTAAAGAAATCTAGCTACTTTACCCACTGGAGACAGTAACCAAAACCAGAAGTTCTTGAAATACAAGGGTAAAATTAAAAGACAGAGTGGAAATAGGAAAGAAGCAGCTGCCAGAGCTGCAGGGGGCATGGCCTCTAGGAGGGCAAAGATGGTTTTATGTACAACTTAAACTAACCTAATTTAAAAATAAGGCCATTTGGATATATGTAAAAGGCAAAGAGTCACCAGAGAACTTGGATGCATTATCCCCAGCCTCCAGTTTCTTTGATCACAAAGTGTTTGGAAAGTTAGAATTTCAACCTAAATTATAATTGTCACAGTAAGATTCTACCTAAACTAAAAGTTGAGGAACCTGAACTAAATTGCCAAAGAGAAAGGCTGAGACCAGCTCTTAAGGAGAGGAGAGTGCAAGAAAGCAATGGGCCAATTCCAAATCATCCATTAATTCACTCTGAGGAAATCATCTTTTCACCAACAGGCAGGGACTAGAGATGCAGAAAACCTTTTGTTTCCCAAGAATTTATATGGGCTAGCCTTGTTTTTGTGGGCTGGCTTTGTTACAGGCAGCCTGCCAGAAACGCAAATTCTCAGGCCCTGTCCCAGAAACCCAGATGGAGCATTTCTGTTTTAGTAAGGTCCTTGGGTGATTTCTGTGCCCGTGGAGGGATCTGCAGGTATGTGCTTTGATAAGTTCAAATTGAAAATCTCTCCCAAAAATCCCAGTTCCAAAATGATATCTGGTTTAACTTTTATACTATGCTATAAAAAGAAATAAGATTCTTTCTTTGTAACGATGAATATAATAAGATTCTTCTTCTCTTATAGGGCTTCCCTGGTGGCTCAGATGGTAAAGAATCTGCTTCAATGCAGGAGACCCAGGTTCGATCCTTGAGTTGAGAAGATCCCCTGGAAAAGGGAATGGCTGTCCACTCCAGTATTCTTGCCCATGGACAGAGGAGCCAGGAGAGCTACAGTCCATGGGGTCACAAAGAGTTGGACATGACTAAGCGATTAACACTTTCACTTTCTGTCATAATGATGTGCGAGTCTAAATAATATACATGTAAAAAGTCCTGTGAATGTTCTAGGGCAGTAGCGCTCAAAGTGGGGTCCCTGGGAACTTATTAAAAATGAAGATTCTCAGACTCCACCCCAGACCTACTGACTTGGAAACCCTGGAGGAGGGGCCCAGCAATCTGTGTTTTAACAAACTCTCCCAGCAATTCTGATACAGGCTTAAGTTTGAGAGCCCCTGCTTTTGAACCATCTCTGGAACTATTCAAAGTCATTAGAGTCATTTGCTGTGACTTGATCTCTCAGGTCAAGAAAAAAAAAACAAAACATAATTGAATGGAAAATTATTCTGATAAATTTCAAAATGATGAAAGCAGAAATATCAAAGTTTATCTCACAAGGATTTTCTAATGGATTGATTTATATTGTTTATCAACAGGGAGGTAAATTGGTATTTTTATTACTGCCAGCCTCTTTTCAAATAATTGATAGATCATTTCATTTCAAGTCCCTACCTTCCTTGTGAGAGTCCCTGGAGTACCTCCTCCCAAGGACTATCTTCTTGGCCAGGGATATAGAACAGCCCGACTGACCAACTTGATCATGCATCCTTCCCCTGGTAGGGGAGGTAGCTGCCCTCCTTTCCCATCATATGAATTAGAAGTGTGATTCTTCTGAAAGCTTGTTAAGCAAACAACATAATGCATGAATACTGGTTAATTGATCGGGACAAATGTATCATTACTAAAGTAAAAATATTAAGAATAGGAGAAACCAGGCATGAAGAACATGGGAAGTCTCTAAACTACCTTCAAATTTTTTCTATAAATCTAAAATTATTCTAAAATTAGAAGTTCATTTATTTTTTAAAAACTGGCCTTTGTTGGAGCCTGAAATAAATCAGAGCTCGCTACTTCTCTCTTTTGAAAAATATTCTTGTTCAGAAGTCGCTGCTATTAACTGTGGAGAGCCTGTGTGCATGCAGACAACTTGACTAACCTGATTTTAGGTTGATGTATTTCCTGGTTTTCTAGAGCCATTTACTCATTGAACCTTTGCTGCAGTCAATGAGATTGAGCTCTTATCAGAATGCCATCTCATACCCTAGCCTGCAATAGCTGATAAAGTGCTACAACTTCTAATGCTGTGTCAGCTGTGTGTGCTGCTCCTTTCCAACTCCTGTGTGCGTAAACTGCAGATACTCTTGTTGCCTTTTGAGAGCCATGCAGATAAAAGATGACTTGCAGACAGTCGGGTTACTGGATGTGCCAGCACAACACAAAAGGAGAAGAAATAAGAACCATCCTCCATTTCTCACTACCCGCCTACACACACACAAAACTGTATGTATAATACCAAGGTCACCTTTGCAGAAACTCTTCCATCTTTGCTCACAGGAGAACGATCAGTGAAAACTTCCCTCTGTAGCAGAAAGGGAACATACAATATTGACATTTCTCGTGCCAACACAACCTGTTAGGATATTTTGAAAGATGTCAATGTTCAAATTTTTAATTAACATACAGATACCAACATATCCTCTTGCCCTTTAGTTAGGAAATGCCTTTAAAATGCAGATACAGCCATGCTGCTTGATTTGGAAAATTATCAACTTGTTTCTTTTCTCTCTTTTTCTTCCTAAGGGTTTCAAGACCGTTTAGATAAAGTCTAACAACACTTTGAAGATGAAAGTTTGATTTTTTGTTTAAATGGAGACTATTAAGAAAAGGAAGCTATATGAAGTATATATGTTAGACTAATTAACTGTAGTCCCTTTCTGCATCAGGACCCATCAATTTTAAGACAGTTGGTACCCGGTATGGGATGTGCAAGGCCTGAGAGAGCAAGAGATGCCGGAAATGTGTCTTTAAATGCATTTACGACAAAAAATCTAATGAATTCTGAAGGTGTTTTTCTCTTCTTAGGACACCAACTCGGAGGTATGAGAATGTCCTGATGTGAAGAATTCTAACTGAAAATATAACTAATTGGACTTCTAACTTTAGACCTGATTATCTAGCAAAAGCTAATATACATATATTATCCTACCATACTGTAAAATCTTGACATTTAAAACCACCACTTTATGGGATGTGGATTCACATGAAAGGATGCTTCACCTCATTGAAAGCTTTTCTTAACGACCAACAACGTTGAGATGTGTTAGATAGCATCACCGACTCATTGGACATGAATATGAGCCAACTCTGGGAGATAGTGAACGACAGAGGAGCCTGGCATGCTGCAGTCCATGGGGTCGCAAAGAGTCGGACGTGGCTTAGTGACTGAACAACAGTAGCATGATTGACCAATAACTCATCAGAGTGCTAAATGTTAAGAGATCCTGTCTATGAAAACGTAATTGTATATGAAGGTGATAATCCTTGAAATGATGAAAGCAAAAAAGACCTATCTCAGTTTTTAAAGATCACTAATTGTACATAACTTCTGAAGGGTATCCATTCTATTTTTAAAATAGTACAGCTGTAAAGGTTCCCTGGGAAATAAATGAACTGAAACACCTTGAACAGAGCTGTTGATGATAGGGAAGAAGGGTTACATTTGACACAGAAAGGTTTAACCCAGGAGAGTGCTGATTAAAATGGCCCCTGGAGTTTACGAATCAAATCCAGAGATGTGAGGAAGAATGGAGTGCCTTGTTTAAGATTGAATGGTGACTGGTCTTAAAGGATCCTTTTGCCAGCAGTCTACACTGTTTAATTGGGTGAATATATTCTAGAGGCAGGCTTCCCTCATAGTTTAGTAAAGAATCTGCCTGCAATGCAGGAGACCTGGGTTTGATCCCTGGGTCAGTAAGATCCCCTGAAGAAAGAAGTGGCAACCCACTCCAGTATTCTTGCCTGGAGAAACCCATGGACAGAGGAGACTGGCAGGCTACAGTCCATGGGGTCGCAAAAGTCAGACATGACTTAGAGACTAAACCACCACCACCATTCTAGAGGATGATAATATTCCCAAATGGTAATATGGCATTGGAAGTTGGACTATGGGTTAATATAGGATGTGACTTGTCATGGATGGGCTCTACCTGAAGCAGGATATTTGTCTCCAACGTTTATCATTAGTTGTGTGAACCTTTAATGAACTGCTAATGAAGATAGGTTTATGAAAAAATTAGAAGACCAACATAGTAGAGCAGGGACTTCCCTAGTGGCTCAGATGGTAAAGAATCTGCCTACAATACAGGAGACCTGTGTTCGATCCCTGGGTTGGGAAGATACCCTGGAGAAGGAAATGTCTACCCACTCCAATATTCTTGCCTGGAGAATCCCATGGACGGAGGAGCCTGGCAGGCTATAGTCCATGGGATCGCAAAGGGTCAGACATGACTGAGCAGCTAACACTTTCACTTAATTGGTGCTAATAATCAATATGGCAGCTGCCAGGAGTGTTCAGAAGGTTGCATAGTAGAGTAATTCCAGACTATTCAAAGGAATTTCTCTCCATTTTTCTGGTTGATTAACCAGATATGTCTGGATATGTATTTTATTCAATTTCTAAATAATACTATTAATAGAAATAATTAACACAAATTAAAATCAACAAGTAGAAGGATACTTAGTAAAATCTAGAGTTACAAAATTTGTCCCAGGCATGTTGTATTTATTGAAGTAATTCCCACACCCTCCACAGCAAAAACTGGATCCATAGAATTACTATGATCAAAGAGCTGATTGATAAATCACATTTTGTAAATATCGGTCCAAAGAAGAAAGAATTAATCTCCATAAAAATTTAAATAAAATTTTAAATGGAAAAAAGTAACTGGAAATGGTTTAACTAATTAAGGAAAATTACTGCAGAAAATGCCTTTTTGACAAAAATGCATTAATGTTGTTACCATTTTCATTTAAAGGCTTTTTTTTTTTTAACTTTTAAAAACTATTTTTTTTATCTTTTTTTTTTTTAATTTTATTTTATTTTTAAACTTTACATAACTGTATTAGTTTTGCCAAATATCAAAATGAATCCGCCACAGGTATACATGTGTCCCCCAAAAAAATAAAGGCTTATTTTTTTTTTAAATAATTTTAGCCTCAAAACATCCTCAGAGTCAAAGCAGTGAGAACTGGACATGCTGTGACCCCTCAGCTCATCATATGGAAGTCAAATGATGCTGTTTTACTGTCAGCTTTTGCATGCCTTGTTCCCTATACCTGGAATTCCTTTCTCTGTTTCATATTCTAGGACTCAAGACTTCTCCTGTAAGACTCAACTTACAAACATGGCCTTCAGATTAGTGCTCCCTGACCTCCAGACAGAATTAGATACTTTTACCTTTTACCCTCCCTTAGGAACCTTTTATGAATATTCTATGATGTTGCTGTAATTCCTTGTTTACACTGCTATTTCACGCACTGGATTCTGGCTCTGTCTAGGATATGGCTCATGTTTTAGTTCTTTTGTTATTAAATCTCTGACATAAAATAGACGTGTAATGAATTAATGCTGAACAAATGAGTGAGGTCTCCATGCCACCCGCACCTTCAATCCTCTCATTTTTTATTTTGAAACAAAATCATGAACTCTGTACGGTAACTTTAAAGATGTATTAAGAAAAAGCTCTTTGCTATAAATTCAGATCAATACTAAACATGTAGTTTTGTGATCTCTCTCTCAGCAACACCTCCCTCCTTTACATCTCTTCCTTATCCACAACCAAGAAAAGCAGTACATTTATAGGAGAGAACTCAGGACTGAGATGGCCAGTTTCGGAACTCCTGGCCATGGGTGTCGTTGGGAGCATCCCTAGGGTGTGGGAGCACTTTCTGGGAGGTCCAGAGGTTAGGTCAGCCAAGGGCTTTTTCTTTCCATCCATCCTCAATTTGACTTTGGGTTCAGCTGAATATGGTTAAAGGATTAATTGCCCATCATCTTGTTCCCTAAATTAAGAGTCATTGTGGTAAGAACCAAGCATAGCAATATGCACCAACCACAAAGAAATAAATTACCTTGTAAGTTTCAAAAGATTTTCACCAAATTACTGCTCTGTGCAAATGATGTTGGGGGGGAAAAGTTTGAGAAGCATTTTCTTTTGTGACTGTAATAAGGTATGTGTACCCCTGCTGAGATATGAGTCACATCCCCTGTGATAGGAAACTGTGGCTAGTTTTCGTGGGTTTGGGGTTTCATACTAAATTTTCAGTGCCTCATGTTTCCTATGACTGATGGATGGATCATCACCTGACTCATAGAATCTTTTGCTATGGATCACCATAGTGTAGCTTTTCAAATTCAGTAATGTGGCACCCAGATGCTCAGAGTTTTAATATGGAGGGAGAAACACTGGAAATATGCAATCAGTGCTTTGAAATGGACTTAACTGAGATCACTTCTTTCCAGCCTTTGGCAGGATTACAATTAAACCGGTCTAGACCCATTTGTGATTCTTATTTTTAAAAGACCTACAATGCCCACTTTTTCGTCTAAGTAAAGTAGATGTCTTAGTACACTGAGGTTGCTGTAACAAAATACCATAGACTGGGTAGCTTATAAACAGAAATTCTTTTCTCAGAGTTCTGGAGGCTGGCAAGTCCTAGATGAAGGCACCAGCAGATTCAATGTCTAGTGAGAATCTGCTTCTTGGTTGATAAATACCCACCTCCTTCCTATCACACTGCGTGGCAGGGTGAGAGAGCTCTCTTGGGGCTCATTTATAAGGACACTCATACTATTTGTGAGGGCTCCACACTCATGACCTAATCACCTCCCGAGAGCCCCACCTTCAAATACCATCCAATCACTGGGATTGGACTTCAACATATAAATTTGGAGGACACAAATATTCTGACTATAGCAGTCAGGATACAATAACATCTGAGGGTTTTTTTCCCCAGATTAAGGTCATGCCACCATCCTCAACTTCAGTATTCCTAAAGGCAAATCTTTATTTATTCATTCATTCAATGAATATTTATTGGATAAATAAGTGTGTCCCACTTATTGAGACAGAGAGAGAGCAATTAAGATGAGGCCCCTGACCTCAAGAAGCTTAAAGATGAGGAGGGGTGGGGAACAGACAATTAAATATGGCACGTGCCATGACAGGCAAGGTCATGGAGTACACCAGATGGGTAAGTGACGGACCTACAAAAAGGTATGTCTGGAGGCAAGACGTCAGGGGAGAAGATGGTTATGAAAAGGTCAGTTAAGCTTGAGAAAAATGCAGATTGTGAGCAGTACTAGGGAATGTATAAGGTATGCAATCCAGGAGAGAAGCCAGGAGCTGAACCTTAAAGAGCTCCATGACGACTTTCTATGGTGCCCAGGAGGAGCCCTGAAAGGTTTCAGCAGAGGGGTGACAGGAGACCGTATGCAGAGGTGCATAGGAGAGATTAGATGAGGGCAAAGGAAGGTTGTAGGTAAGCACATTCGTTAGGAGCCTTATCTTGATAATCCAAAGGGAAAGGGTATTGAGCCAGAATGAAAGTAAGCTCAGTGGGAAAAGAGAGTAAGTAAAGGAACTAGAAGAGGGACTTCCCTGGTGGGAAGTCTAGTGGTTAAGAATTCGCCTTGTAGGGGATGCAGGTTTGATCTCTAGTCAGGTAACTAAGATACGACCTGCAGTGGACTACAAAGCCCATGTCCTGCAACTACTGAAGTGCCTCCAACAAAAGATCTCACATGATGCAAGTAAGACCTGAAGCAGCCAAACAAACAAATACAAATTTTTTAGAAAAGGAAATAGAAGAGGCAGCGCCTGGGGATGGACTCTGGGCTGTGGCTTAGGGTCCTGAAGATCAGACTCTTGTTGTTGGAGCCCAATCCCCTGCCCCACCCCAAGGGCACAATCCTTGGTCCTTTTCTTTTTTTTCTAGATACACTCACACTCATGTCAGTCTCAACCAACCTGTGATGATACCCAAATTCATAATGCCAACTCACACTTCTCTGAACTCTAGACCTGAATATTCAATGAACATCTTCACTTGGATGTTTAGTGCAGATAGCAAACTTAACGAGCTCCAATCTGAATGTGAGCCCTCCCTTGATACCTCTTTAACCTGCAGTCTTCTCCATTCTGGGGAACAGCAATTTCATTGTTGGTTTCATGGATCCAAAACTTTGATGTTACTAATTCTTGGTTATTTGTATTTACTTCACATTTAGTCCATCAGCACAACCATGTGGCTTTAACTTCAAAATTTATGAAGAACCTGACCACTTTTGAGCCCCTCCACTGCTACCTTCCTGATCTAAGGCATCACCATTTTCCTCCTGGATCTTAAAATAACTTCCTAACCTGTGTCCCTGCTTCTTCCCCTGCCCCCCTGCACGCTGTTCCCTATGTAGCAGCCAGAAGAATAAAACTACCCTGCAAGCTTTTTATTTGAAACTTGTCAAGCATACAGAAAATTTTTTTAAACAATCAAGTATAAAATGTCTTTTATATATATTTTTTCCTGATCCAGGATCTCATCATATTCATGAATTCATTTGTTATATCTTTTCAGTGTCTCTTAACTATAGATCCATCCCCTTGCTTTTTAAAATGACATTCACTTTTCCATATAGGGTCTCACACATTCTAAATTTGTGAGTTTCCTCACAGATGATGTCATATATTTCATATTGCATCATATCAAGAAGTAGATAATGTCAGGTTGTCCACATATTATTTAGTGATGCTGCTTGATCACCTGGTTAATGTGGTGGCCTGCCAGAATTTTCCATAGTGAAGGTAAATTTTCTTCTATGTAATTAGTAAAAAATTGTAGGGCAATATTTTGGCACCTTCCAAGTATCTTATCCACAACAGCATTTTACCCACTGGTTTTAGGATCTATTAATAACTGTTCCTACATTATTTAATACACTAGAAGTTGGAAAGCAGTGATTTCAAAATACTCCCACTCTCTTTTTTTTAGCAGACATTTTAGTAAAAAATTTTCTTTCCCTGTTTTCCCTTTTTCTTCATCCCTGACTCTTCTTCTTGTCCTTCCCTTCCTCCTCTTTTTCCTTCTGGCCCTCCTCCTCGTATTTCTCTCTCTTCTTTTGACTTTCACAGTAGACTCATAGATTCTTTTTCATTCAATGTATTATAATTAGCTACCATGGAGTCATTAAAAATACGTATCAGATCATGGTCTACTCTTCTACTCAATTGAAACCACACTGATGACTTTTGTATCATTCAAGAGTAAAAGACAAAGTCCTTACCATGACCTACAAGGCCCTGCATGATTGAGTCCCAGTTCTTCTGTGGCCTCATCCCCCTCTGCTCACAGACCCAGTCTTCTGGCGTCCTGACTACTCCTCCAACAAGGGTGCTCCTGCCTCGAGGTCTTTGGCCCCACCGTTCCCTCTCTTTGTAATGCCCCTATCCCAGATATTCACTTGGTTTTGTTCCTCACATCTTTTCTCAAAGTCATTGGGACCACATTTTTAAAAAAATTTAAAGCCAACACTCCCCATTCACCTGATTTTTTAATAGTCCCCATTCACCTGACTTTCTCTATCAATCTTACTATCTTCTTAGATTTATTTTTAGTCTGCCCCCAATTTATTTTATTTTATATTTATTTATTTACTTGGCCGTGCCAGGTCTTAGTTGTGGTATGTGGGATCTAGTTCCCTCCAGTTCTCTGACCAGAGGCCCCCTACACTGGAAGCATGGAATCTTAGCCA
The DNA here is from genome assembly GCF_019923935.1 of Bubalus bubalis. Taxonomy (NCBI): domain Eukaryota; kingdom Metazoa; phylum Chordata; class Mammalia; order Artiodactyla; family Bovidae; genus Bubalus; species Bubalus bubalis. Next base: position 72,313,948 of record NC_059160.1, read on the forward strand.
CTGGACCACCAGGGAAGTTCCACCCCGCCCCCCACCTCCGCCCTACCCACTAGAATTTAAGTTCCTTGAGGGCAGGGAATTTTCCCTGTTTTACACACTGCTGGGTTCCAGTGGCTGGAATACTACCTCTCTGAACATGTTGAGCGTGAGTGAATGTATCGATTGGATGAGAGGCTGAAGGAAGGGGAGATGCCCATCTTCCAGGTTTGGTGATTTGCGATGACAATGCTCTACTCCCTGAGCCAGGGAGCACAGAACGAGGAGTGCACTGGGGGAAGAAACTTTGACAATGTTGAGTTTCATGTGCCTGTGAGATAGCCACGTGGAAAAACCCAGTGGGAAGTCAACTAGACCTGGATTTAGTGGATAGACCGCGTATGAAGTCGTTTCCAAACACATAAGGCAGAGTCATGTCTTAATTCATTTTAAATGAATTGAACATTACTGAATTGAATTAATATGAATGGAAAAGCTCAGAGTCTTTCACCTCCCAATCTGGCGTGCCAACCAAGCGTGGGAAGGGAGCTATTAACACTTTCCTGAGTCTGCTAGGGTTTGAGCTGCTCAACTCAAAGACAGCACTAAACACCTGGTAATAGTTCTAACGGTTTGTCAACAAAGCTGGACCTATTAGTCTTCTAGGGTGATAACTGTTTCTAGTAGTCTAAAGACTTTGTTAGAAACACCTGCATCCTGTGTAGAGCAATTAGTAGTTTAAAAGTGTGGTTTTGCTGTTGATCTATTCGTGTGGCAACCTTTGCAATTCCTTTAGTCAAAGGATAAGAAAGGCAACATCAAAAATCCTTTCTTTCATTAGGTACTAATCTTTTCTCTTCCTTCCTGCACCTTCTTAATTCTTTGAAGCCTTGGGAAAGTCTACTAGAGATGATGAGCCATAAGAATGCAGGAGGAGTTTACCTTGTGTGATGTTTAGAATAGCGCCTAGCTTAAACTAGGTGCTCAGTAAATTTTACTCAGTTGTATATTAACATCCAGTTTCTTGATTTCTGAACTAGCACCCATATCTGTTATATCCCCAAAGCTCAACCCTCCCCCTCTCTCATCAAAGACCTGAGCCCCACGAACAGTCTTCATAGTTAAAAATAAAGGTTACTATGAGAAAGGGCAAAGTCAACAGCATCACAACCAGTGTGGAAATTGCCCACTGCACCTTGGGATGTGAGGGGAAACTTAAGTGCATTCCAACATCATAAGACTGGACACACACCAGAGAAGGGGAATATGAGTCTGGATACTCATGGAGAATTTCCATATTAGCATAGCTTATAAATCCTGCCCACAGGGTGGGTCATTCCATTATAAACGCCTCAGAGTCTTTTATATTCCTTTTGAGTGGTGGTGCCTAAAGTAGATGTTGTCATTCATGTCTTAAGGAAAAAGAGATCAAAGTGAAATTATGGGCATATATTTCAGCAATTTCAGAAGCTTTTGTCATTATTTATGACACTGACCATACTGATGGCGAGCTGACCTGCAGGACTTTGTGATAGCAGCATTACTAAGTGAACTATAAATCAGAGAGCCCTCCCTTCCCCTTTAGATACAAGAAAATAATTACCAATAGAATCCTCACTGGTCAACATTAAGGTCAAAAGTAAGTGTATATTTAACTTGTCCATTGTTTTTATGACTCTTTTTCTAAAATAGAAAGTGGGGACATAGTTAAGAAGGCAGCTGACATTAAGAGCACTTTTTAGAGTAACAATAACAAGATGGCTAGATCATCAAACACAACATGGTAAAGCACAGAAATTCACTTCAGTGAAACTGGAAATTAACAGTGTTTTAAAACTCCGTGCTGGTAGGAACTCTTACTATTGTGACCTTTCCTAGGGATTTGATTTTCAGGGTCATCTATGCTTTTCTTTTAAAATTCTGCACAGAGTAGGTTTCATATGTAGCAATTACTAACAGAAAATATGTAGGTCCATGGATGCCATCGTTTCAACTAAAGGCACAAATTTACTAATCTATAGGTTAAATTCAACAGTAAGAAATTCTCATAATGGACTTTCATGAAGTTATAAAGCAGGAAAGAATTAAGAAATCAAATATTTCTAAATAACTTAATAAAATCAAATGTCTAAAACAATAAAAGCCAAAGACCAAACAAAATATAGACTATCCAGCTATGATTTTTATTTAGATAAGCAAGATTAGCAGAATTGAAAATGGCTAAATAACCCTTCTCAAGTTGGGTGGTGACTATTTTTAAAGATAGAATTTTAATTACTTTCCATTCATTAGCCATTTCCATTCATATAGTTCAGAATTCCACAGATGCCCCAGCACTTGAAGTTTAAGTTATTGACATAGAGGTGGCAACTCCTGGAGACATCCCATCTGCTTCCAATAAGAAACTTGATATTCCTTAGGATTTATGGGTGGTGGGAGGAGGTTGCCTAAAGTGGGGTTGCAGAAATGGCCGGAAAAGCCTTGTAGGTGAAGCCCATATTTCTTTGACTGGAGTTTTCCATTTGTATCTAGAATCTCAACAATATGTGTAGAGCAGTTTCTTTGCCCAAAGATAACCAAATTATAGACTTCTGATAAATCTAGTGTGCATGTCTATAAACATATATTTTGGAGAGATGGGTAGGAATGGGGGAAGGGACACATCTGATGAGAGGTTGAAAATAGTTTTAGTTTTAAGCTGATTTGCACTCATATAACAGTTCCTAATAACAACAACAACAATAATAATTTATATACCCTAGTGACTGTCCAATTTAACTCTTTTCTTCCATCCTCTTCCTGGAATTTGAAATGGTTTCACCTGGTCTCCGTAGAGAACCGACCTGGAAGTCGTTATATATGAAGATGCAGCAGCCACCTTGTAACCAAGAGGAAAAGGCCAAAAGATCAAAAACTTTGGCCTTTACATTTTAGAGGCACTAAACTGAGGCCAGTAGTCACATCTCTCCAAACTCCTTAGGATATTAGAAAAATAATCATCTAGTTGTTTAAGCCAGTGTTGGCTGCTGCTGCTGCTAAGTCACTTCAGTCATGTCTGACTCTGTGTGACCCCATAGACGGCAGCCCACCAGGCTCCCCCGTCCCCGGGATTCTCCAGGCAAGAACACTGGAGTGGGTTGCCATTGCCTTCTCCAAGTGTTGGTTGAATCTTTTATTATCGGCAGCAAAATACATCTCCAACAGAACACATCCAGACTCAGCTTAATCCGACACTCTCAAAACCATGACACATTTGGAACTTGGAGTGATCACTGTAGGTTTTAAAAAGTAGGCCTAAATCTCACCAGGTGAATTTGACCAAAAAAAAAAAAAAAATCGATCAGCAAAAGGTCTACAAGGAACAAAAGGTAGGGTCTGCCTCCCTTTCTCCCTGCAGCACTTCCTCTTACTGCTTGTGCACTCCACCCCCAACTTCATTACAAATCCATCATGCCTCTTCCAAAATCTTGATTTTAAACACTGAATCCCTTCCTCCTACTCACTGACTCTGATGCCTTCCACTGCAACAATTTTCTGCTTTGGTGACCCCACCTTCTTCTTACTGTTCTTTTATCCTACAACTGTCACACTATTCACGATCCTTCGTATCTTCACCTCCTTTTTAAAATTCAATTTAGATTTCACTGTGTATCCTTGTAAACACCCTCAACTCCCTTTGTTCTCTTTTCTTCATCCTACTCTTCTGGTTAAAATAAAGCAAAGCAAAAGGAAACACAAAAAACACAAACAAACCAAAAAAACCCCAATACAACCTTACTTATCCTAATCTCAAACCTAATTCTCTTCTACCTCTGTGAACGAACAACATTGCCAGGTGAGATCCGGCCAACAGAATTTATTTAGAAATCATGACTCCACATCCCAAATCCCCAGATCACTGCCCAATAGTTCTAAACTATCTGCTCTGTAACTTCCTTCCTTGCTCTTTGAGTAAACATTTCTTTTGACCATGCAGCACGTGGGATCTTAGTTCCCCCAATAGGGATGGAACTTGTGCTCCCGGTGTTGGGAGCATGGGAGTCTTAACCATTGGACTACCAGGGAAGTAGTTAATACCAGAAAGTATTAACACTTAATACTTTCTCCTGTTGCCTTAAAAGCAACTCCCTAGCATTCTGATTGGTCAACTAGGCATTTATACATTTATCCACTTCTTTAAGCATTTTTCCCTGCTTTTATAGAAAAATCATCTTTACACCTAAAAAAAGGTAAGAAGTCCTTTCATTTGTACTCTGATACATCTCCTCTGGAAGGAAATGGCAACCCACTCTAGCACTCTTGCCTGGGAAATCCCATGGGCAGGGTAGCCTGGCTGGCATGCAGTCCATGGGGTCGCAAGAGTCTGGACATAACTTGGCAACTAAACTACCACCACCATCTCCTCTCCCTTCCCTAGGGACATTTCTTGACCATCTATTTCAGCAATCTCTTTCTCTTTACTGAATCATTTTTATAGGGCCATGTTAGCATCATCCTTTGACAACCTTTCATTCAACTATTCAACTGGTGCCCCTTTTCTCTGTTTCCTTTCAGAGCAGACTTTCTCAAAAGATCTCTAAACATACTCTCAGTGTGAATCATTTCCCATCATTCAGTCTTCAATGCATTCTAATCTAGCTTCCATTTCCACCACTCTGCTAAAACTTACCTGGCTGTCATCACCAATGGCTTCCATATTGCTAAGTCCATGCTCCTAAGACATTCAGAAGCACTGAGCACAGTCGACCATTCTCTCTCCCTCGTGAAATAATCTCCACTTCCAGCTTCTATCATACCACACTCTCCTGAATTTCCTCCCTGCCACTCTCAACTGGTTACTTCTTTTCATGCTCCTTAGCTAGAATCTCATCGGTTATGCTTGTGTTCAGTCATATCTGGCTCTTTGCAGCCCCATGGACTGAAGACTGCCAGGCACCTCTGTCCATGGAATTTTCCAGGCAAGAATAGTGGAGTGGGTTGCCATTTCCTACTTCAGGGGATCTTCCCAACCCAGGGATCGAACCCCCATCTCTTGTGTCTCCCACGTGGACAGGCGGGTTCTTTACCACTCATGCCACCATTTGTTACTTTACCTCTAATGTTGAAGCGTCTCAAGTTTTGGTCTTCAGCCTTCTCTGTTTATGCTTCATCTCAAAGGAAATGTAGCTTTGAATGTCATCTTCATGTGGCTGATTTTCAAATATTTATCTCCAACTTCCCTTGAGCTCCAGATACTTATAGTCAACTTCCTGCATGACAGCTCCACCAGGTATCTAATAGGGATGTCAAACTCTTAATGTGAGCAAAATGAATCTCCCACTGCTGGATATACATTGTCCTTCTTGCTTCCCTGGATAAATGCACTCTGATCCTTTCACTTTCTTGTGTCACTCCATTCAGTAATCACATTCCCAGGAGGAAAAATAGGAGAGTCATAGTTTGGCTCTGGTTCCCACTCCTTGGCAAATCAAGTACTGGTCCTGCCAATCCTGCATGTGACGGTCACTGGGTGATTTCCCAAGTGGAAATGGAGGTGCTTATACTGGAAAAAAAGCAGCTAGATGCTGGGCAGGCAAAAACAACAGCTGTCCACAGTACATCATCGTGCACAGCTGGTAGGAGCTGTTGACACCAAAACATTGGCCTCATGACAAGAACAGTCTTCAGGTTGATATTCTATGTTTCTTGAAGTTATTTGGTGATGGCTGTCTTGCTAGTGGGTTGTACAAATTTCCCCGCGTGAGAATTTTCTCACAAAATCCCAGAAGGCAGACAGTAGGGCCTTATGCGGTGTGAACACTGCCAGCCGGCGACATAACCTTCACTCATTACACATCATCCTGTGTTTGTTCCTGTTTGCCCAGGGGTCAGGTTGCTAAGAGTGTGGAATTGTGTGTTCTCTCTCTCTACAAGTGAAATAGTCTTGAGAAATAAACTCTCATATATCTTCTCATACATATTCTCAGCTGTTGAGAAGAAGGTATGTACATTTTCCACATTTTTTTGCTTGTAAACAATGCCCCACAGCTACATTAAAGAGACTGCAATAAATACAAGAATTAACTTACCAAATATATATTGATCCCTAGCCAAGGGTTAAGATTACACTGAAGAGTTAAAAAAAATGCTTAAAATCACATCCCCAAAAATGAAATACTTAGGAATAAATCTTGCAAAGGAGGTGAAATATTTACATGTGAGAACTATAAAACTTTGATAAAGGAAACTGAAGATGATTCAAAGAAATGGAAAAATATCCCATGTTCTTGGATTGGAAGAATTAATATTGTTTAAATAGCCACATATTCAAAGCAGTCTGCAGATTTAATGTGATCCCTATCTAATTACCCATGACATTTTTCACAGAACTAGAACAAATAGTCCTAAAATTTATGTGGAACCATAAAAGACCCAGAACTGACAGAGCAATCCTGAGGAAAAAGAACAAAGCTGGAGGCATAACCCTTCCAGACTTCACACACTACTACAAAGCTACAGTAATCAACACAGCATGGTATGAGCACAAAAATAGGCATATGGATCAATGGAACAAAATAGAAAGCCCAGAAATAAATCCACACACCTACAGTCAATTAATCTTTAACAAAGGAGGCAAGAATATACAATGGAGAAAAAACAGTCTCTTCAGCAAGTTGTGTTAGGAAAGTTGGACAGCATCAGGTAAATCAATGAAGTTAGAACACTTTCACATCATACACAAAATAAACTAAAAATGGCTTAAAGACTTAAATATAAGACATGACATCATAAAACTCCTATATATATAATGGAATATACTCAGCCATAAAAAGAATGAAATAATGTCATTTGCAGCAACATGGATGGACCTAAAGATTGTAATACTAAATGAAGTCATCAGATAGAGAAAGACAAATACCATGCTGCTGCTAAGTCACTTCAGTCGTGTCCAACTCTGTGTGACCCCATAGACGTCAGCCCACCAGGATCTCCTGCCCCTGGGATCCTCCAGGCAAGAACACTGGAGTGGGTTGCCATTTCCTTCTCCAATGCATGAATGTGAAAAAGTGAAAGTGAAGTCGCTCAGTCGTGTCCGACTCTTAGCGACCCCATGGACTGCAGCCCGCCAGGCTCCTCCATCCATGGGATTTTCCAGGCAAGAGTACTGGAGTGGGGTGCCATTGCCTTCTCCGTATGATATCACTAATAGGTAAAATCTAAAATGTGGTATAAATGAATTTATTTCCAAAATAGAAACAAACTCACAGATAGTAAACAAACTTATAGTTACCAAAGGAAAAAGGGGGTGGGCAAGGATAAATTAAGAGTTTGGGATTAGCAGACACAAACTACTACATATAAAACAGATAAACAAGGTCCTACTGTATAGCACAGGAAACAAAATTCAATATACTGTAATAAACCATAATGGAAAAATATGAAAAAGAGCATATACATGTATATAACTGAATCTCCTTATTGTACATTAAAAACTAACACAATGTTGTAAATCAACTATACTTTGAAACTTAATTTTAAAAGTTTTTAATGAAAAAAATTTTTAAACATTACAATTAAAAAGGTTACACTGAAGAGAATTTGCCCCCATTATATTTTTCTTATTCCTGACTACTTTTCTTCCCTTTCTGCCCCTTCCTAGCCTCTCCACAACTAATGACTGTGTGGATCACAATAAACTGTGGAAAATTCTGAAAGAGATGGGAATACCAGACCACCTGACCTGCCTCTTGAGAAATCTGTATGCAGGTCAGGAAGCAACAGTTAGAACTGGACATGGAACAACAGACTGGTTCCAAATAGGAAAAGGAGTTCGTCAAGGCTGTATATTGTCACCCTGCTTATTTAACTTATATGCAGAGTACATCATGAGAAATGCTGGACTGGAAGAAACACAAGCTGAAATCAAGATTGCCGGGAGAAATATCAATAACCTCAGATATGCAGATGACACCACCCTTATGGCAGAAAGTGAAGAGGAACTCAAAAGCCTCTTGATGAAAGTGAAAGAGGAGAGTGAAAAGGTTGGCTTAAAGCTCAACATTCAGAAAACGAAGATCATGGCATCTGGTCCCATCACTTCATGGGAAATAGATGGGGAAATGGTGGAAACAGTGTCAGACTTTATTTTTTGGGGCTCCAAAATCACTGCAGATAGTGACTGCAGCCATGAAATTAAAAGATGCTTACTTCTTGGAAGGAAAGTTATAACCATCCTAGATAGGATATTCAAAAGCAGAGATATTACTTTGCCAACAAAGGTTCGTCTAGTCAAGGCTATGGTTTTTCCTGTGGTCATGTATGGATGTGAGAGTTGGACTGTGAAGAAGGCTGAGCGCCGAAGAATTGATGCTTTTGAACTGTGGTGTTGGAGAAGACTCTTGAGAGTCCCTTGGACTGCAAGGAGATCCAACCAGTCCATTCTAAAGGAGATCAGCCCTAGGATTTCTTTGGAAGGAATGATGCTAAAGCTGAAACTCCAGTACTTTGGCCACCTCATGAGAAGTGTTGACTCATTGGAAAAGACTCTGATGCTGGGAGGGATTGGGGGCAGGAGGAGAAGGGGACGACAGAGGATGAGATGGCTGGATGGCATCACTGACTCGATGGACGTGAGTCTGGGTGAACTCCGGGAGTTGGTGATGGACAGGGAGGCCTGGCATGCTGTGATTCATGGGGTTGCAAAGAGTTGGACACGACTGAGTGACTGAACTGAACTGGGTCACCCACCATACAAAGTCTGTTTCTTTAGGATTTTTTTTTTAATGGAGGAAAGAAAAAGAGAGGAAGGCAGAAGAAGTGCCATATAGAGGGTTTGCCAAAGTGGAAATTAAAAGTTCAAAACATCTAAAACTAAACAGGTCCCTAACCACACTATGACCTGAAACTAAATCTGGGAGATGGAAGCTCTCAGGCAATCATTCCTCCTCTGTGATGAATGGGTGATATCAACCATCTTTCTACTTGCCTTTTGAGAAGTTTTATTTACCCTGCTATAAGGTGAGATGAACTCCGAGGCTGTTGTAAACCCTAGTACAACTGGGGACAGTAATGAAATCCTGTAGAAAGATTAGTTTTAAAAAAATCAATATTTATGGAAAGACACTCAGAGACTAAAAGGAAACAAAAACATGTTTAACCAGACAGTGTTCTGGGATGCACTCTGAAAACTCAGAATCAAAGTTGTTTAATTCGAAATGACTTTGCAAAACATGGAGTATAATCTCATTTACCTAGAGTGTCTGGCACTTGGCAAAATACAACACACAAAAATCTGACTAGTATGTAAAGATATTTCTATTCTGCTCCCACTATGGGAGAAAATTGTGTGGTAGAAAGACAGATGCTGCTGTGTGAATGTAAACTGTCCCCCACCCCTCATCCCTGCACATCACTCATCCAAATACAGTTGCAAGGAGTCAAGCAGGAAGCCTCAAGAAAGGGGCTAGAATGATCACCTGGGTAATCCTGAGGATTAACTTGAGGATTGTCACTTCCAATAGAATCAAAAAGTGTGAAAGGTGAGGGCTCAACCAACAGGGTGGCATTCCACCCAGAGCAACCTGAACCCTGCAGTCTCTATGATAAGAATTCTTAGAAATATCATTTTTGTTCCAATTAAGACAATATGTAGGAAATGGCAGACATGAAACTATAGGATTAAGGACTTAGGGAGCCTTTGGAGCCTTCATTGTTTGAAATCAAATATAATCTCAGTAGCAGAGCTAAATGTAGGTCTATTTGCCCTGGCTCATGCTATAATATGATTAATAATAAAAACTAATATTTGCTAAGCACTTTTGTGCTAGAAGGGCTTTTCCACAGATTATCTCCTTTATGTGGTCAATACAACAGTGCTACAAGTAGATATTATCACCGTCTGGATTCTTGAGGAATCTAGAGCTTAGGAAGACTAAGAAACCTGACCAGGACCGCACAGCTAGTAAGGGATGGAGCCACAATATTCACCCAGGAAAACTGACTCCAGAGCATGACTGTCTGACTGCTATAGAATGGCACCCCCAGGGAGTCCAGTACTTTGAACCTGGAACCTGCTCCTTGGCAGCCTTTTTTTTTTTTTTTTTTTAACCTTTCAAATGAGGTGATAATGCTCCTAATTTGTTAAATTTTAAAATGATGCTACTGTCCTTATTTTCCCTAAGTCACAAATATAGTAAGTGATATATTGGGGTCTGGATGGGAATCTCGGTTTTAATCTCCAATTCACTCCACTGGTGCTACAGTCCATGGAGTCGCAAACAGTCGCACACCTCAGAGTGATGGAACTGAACTGACTGGCGAGGGAGGGATTCCTACGCTAGGGTTATGGGGATGGCTGAATACACCACACCCAACACCGGACAGATGACGTGGACAGCAGCTCATTAGTCACAGCTATACACCACCTGCGGGAGGGGGACATTGCAGGCCAAGGCTACATTTAGAAATGGAGAAAAGCAGAACCTGTGAGAAGCAGGCTCTGTTGTATCAATAGGGTGAAGTGAAGTGTTGGTCACTCCATCATGTCCTACTCTGCGGCCCCATGGACTGTAGCCCACTAGGCTCCTCTGTCCATGGGGATTCTCCAGGCAAGAATACTGGAGTGGGTTCCCATGCCTTCCTCCAGAGGATCTTCTGACTCAGGGATTGAACCTGGGTCTCCTGCACTGCAGGCAGATTCCTTACTGTGTGAGCCACCAGGGAAGCCCGATCAATAGGTGGTGAAGTACCATCTATTCCACAGGAGAATATGACTGGCTTGTTTGAATAATCCTGCAGGCTTTTAAGGATCCGAAAACTGCTACTCAGGGATAGTCAGGAGCTGTCTGTGATCCCCTTAATAGGAAGGGTTGTTTACCTCAGAGACCTTATCTGCAGAAGCAGGGTGGAAAGGGGAATTTGCAGTTAGACCACTTGAAGTCCTTCCAATTTGATCAAATGTCAAGACAGCACATAATATAGGGCCTTAATTTTAAGGCTTACACAATGGTCTCTCTATAAAACATAAATAGATGAGAAATAAAAGGAAAGAGCATGAGAAAGATAGCTGGCTAGAAAAGAGCAGGGTGTATTTGAATCACGTAAGGCTACATGTCTGCCCTCTGCAGATGATACCACCCTTATGGCAGAAAGTGAAGAGGAACTCAAAAGCCTCTTGATGAAAGTGAAAGAGGAGAGTGAAAAAGTTGGTTTAAAGCTCAACATTCAGAAAACTAAGATCATGGCATCTGGTCCCATCACTTCATGGGAAATAGATGGGGAAACAGTGGAAACAGTGTCAGACTTTATTTTTGGGGGGCTCCAAAATCACTGCAGATGGTGATTGCAGCCATGAAATTAAAAGATGCTTACTCCTTGGAAGGAAAGTTATGACCAAACTAGATCAGATCAGATCAGATCAGTCACTCAGTCATGTCCAACTCTTTGCGACCCCATGAATCGCAGCATGCCAGGCCTCCCTGTCCATCACCAACTCCCGGAGTTCACTCAGACTCACGTCCATTGAGTCAGTGATGCCATCCAGCCATCTCATCCTCTGTCATCCCCTTCTCCTCTTGCCCTCAATCCCTCCCAGCACCAGAGTCTTTTCCAATGAGTCAACTCTTCGCATGAGGTGGCCAAAGCACTGGAGTTTCAGCTTTAGCATCATTCCTTCCAAAGAAATCCCAGGGCTAATCTCCTTCAAAATGGACTGGTTGGATCTCCTTGCAGTCCAAGGAACTCTCAAGAGTCTTCTCCAACACCACAGTTCAAAAGCATCAATTCTTCGGCGCTCAGCCTTCTTCACAGTCCAACTCTCACATCCATACATGACCACAGGAAAAACCATAGCCTTGACTAGATGAACCTTTGTTGACAAAGTCATGTCTCTGCTTTTGAATATGCTATCTAGGTTGGTCATAACTTTCCTTCCAAGGAGTAAGCGTCTTTTAATTTCATGGCTGCAGTCACCATCTGTAGTGATTTTGGAGCCCAGAAAAATAAAGTCTGATGCTGTTTCCACTGTTTCCCCATCTATTTCCCATGAAGTGATGGGACCGGATGCCATGATCTTCGTTTTCTGAATGTTGAGCTTTAAGCCAACTTTTTCACTCTCCACTTTCACTTTCATCAAGAGGCTTTTGAGTTCTTCTTCACTTTCTGCCATAAGGGTGGTGTCATCTGCATATCTGAGGTTATTGATATTTCTCCCGGCAATCTTGATTCCAGCTTGTGTTTCTTTCAGACCAAACTAGATAGCATATTCAAAAGCAGAGACATTACTTTGCCAACAAAGGTCCGTCTAGTCAAGGCTATGGTTTTTCCAGTCATCATGTATGGATGTGAGAGTTGGACTGTGAAGAAAGCTGAGCACCGAAGAATTGATGCTTTTGAACTGCGGTGTTGGAGAAGACTCTTGAGAGTCCCTTGGACTGCAAGGAGATCCAACCAGTCCATTCTAAAGGAGATCAGTCCTGGGTGTTCATTGGAAGGAATGATGCTAAAGCTCAAACTCCAATACTTTGGCCACCTCATGCGAAGAGTTGACTCATTGGAAAAGACTCTGATGCTGGGAGGGATTGGGGGCAGGAGGAGAAGGGGACAACAGAGGATGAGATGGTTGGATGGCATCACCAACTCGACGGACATGGGTTTGGGAGTTGGTGATGGACAGGGAGGCCTGGCGTGCTGCAATTCATGGGGTCTTGAAGAGTCGGACACGACTGAGCAACTGAACTGAACTGAACTGAAGGCTACGTGGAACGGAAACGTGTTAAATGAGACTGAAAAGCTGGTTTCCAAGGCCTTTGAAGACCCATTAAAGATTTCTGAAAAGTAGAAGAACATGACCCAATATATGTTTTAGGAAAGTCTATCTGTAATGAGGATGGATTAGAAAGGAGAAGAAAGCAGAGAGAGGCAAAGTAGATAACTGCTTATTGAAACCACAATAGTGAGAAATCATGGGCATTTGAAAACTGGCCCCCATGGAGAGATGAGTAAGAGAGCAAGTTAAGAGAAATTATAGTGGCACAGACCACAGGGGCAATCAAATGATTGGCTGTAGGAAGTAAGGGAGCAAAAGAAGTAAAAGCTACTCCAAGACAGCCCATCTTTGTTTAAAGTTTTGATATTTTGTTTACCATGGATAGTTTGCATTAATTTTGATGTTTAAAAATAAATATTGCATTAGAATATTGATCTTGATTACAGAGTACATTAATTTCCTGTGGCTGCTCTAAGAAATTACATAAACTTCGTGGCTTAAAACAACAAAAATGTATTCTCTCACAGTTCTGGAGGCCAGAAGTCTGAAACTGTGATGTCGGCAGGACCACACTCCCTCTAGAGGCTCTATGGGAGAATTCATTCCTTGCCTCTTCTAGCTTCTGATAGCTGCCAGCATTCCTTGGTGTGCAGCTGCATCACGTCCATCCCTGGGCTTTCCTGATTTCTCAGACAGTAAAGAATCTGCCTGCAATGCAGGAGACCAAAGTTCAATCCCTGGATCAGGAAGATCCCCTGGAGAAGGAATGGCAACCTACTCCAGTATTCTTGCCTGGAGTATTCCATGGACAGAGGAGCATGGTAGGCCACAGTCAGACACTTTCACCTCTACTTAGTAGTCACACTACCTTTTCTTCTTTCTGTGTAACATCTGCCTCTGCCTCTCTCTTGCAAGGACATCTGTGGTTGCATTTAGGGCTCACTCAGATAACCTCAGATAACCCCAGATAAGATCTCCATCTTATGAATCTTAACTTAATATCTGCAAAGCTGTCAGTCACAGGTTCCAGAGATTAGGATTGGGATGGGGGTGGGTCAGTTCAGTCGCTCAGTCATGTCCAACTCTTTGAGACCCCATGGACTGAAGGACACTAGCCTTCCCTGTCCATCACCAACTCCCAGAGCTTGCTCAAACTCGTGTCCATCAAGTTGGTGATGCTATCCAACCATCTCATTCTCTGTCATCCCTTTCTCCTCCTGCCTTCAATCTTTCCCAGCATCAGGGTCTTTTCAAATGAGTCAGTTCTTCACATCAGGTGGCCAAAGTATTGGAGTTTCAGCTTCAACATCAGTCTTTCCAATGAATATTCAGGACTGATTTCCTTTAGGATGGACTGGTTGGATCTCCTTGAAGTCCAAGGGACTCTCAACAGTCTGCTCCAACACCACAGTTCAAAAGCATTAATTCTTTGGTGCTCAGCTTTCTTTATAGTCCAAGTCTCACATCCACACATGACTACTGGAAAAACCATAGCTTTGACTAGATGGACCTTTGTTGGCAAAGTAATGTCTCTGCTTTTTAACATGCTGTCTAGGTTGGTCATAGTTTTTCTTTCAAGGAGCAAGTATCTTTTAATTTCATGACTGCAGTCACCATCTGCAGTGATTTTGGAGCCCAAAAAATAAAGTCTGCCACTGTTTCCACTGTTTCTCCATCTATTTTCCATGAAGTGACGGGACTGGATGCCATGATTTTTGTTTTCTGAATGTTGAGCTTTAAGCCAACTTTTTCACTCTCCACTTTCACTTTCATCAAGAGGCTCTTTAGCTCTTCTTCACTTTCTGCCATAAGGGTGGTGTCATCTGTGTATCTGAGGTTATTGATATTTCTCCCGGCAATCTTGATTCCAGTTTGTGCTTCATCCAGCCCGGCATTTCACATGATGTACTCTGCTATAAGTTATATAAGCAGGGTGACAATATATAGCCTTGACATACACCTTTCCTGATTTGGAACCAGTCTGTTGTTCCATTTTTTCATGTTTGGGGCAGGGGAGAGGTTAGTTTTTAGTCTACCACACTGAGTTTTAAATTTTGCATCTAGGGAAAAGTACCTCCCTTCACTCTCCTCACCTACCATGGACCCAGCCCTGAACTATTTGGGCCTAAAACATTAGCAGAACGGTGGTTTTGCTTACAAAAATGGAGAATTAAAGAGAAAGAGCTGATTTGGAACACAACTTTTGCTTTATTTAAAATAAACTTACTATCGGACATTATAGTGCCCAATTGGATGTTGACACCTGTTTTTTCACTTTCCTGGAACATGGCCTCATTTTTCTGGAGCCACATGAAAGCCCACCTTGAAAACAGGTTAGGATATTTTGTGTCTTTGCCTAGAGTTGAGAAGATAACATTGCCCAGTGTTCACCTCCTTTTCTTGGAAAGAGTACCATAACTTTCTTTGGGGAACCAGCTCTCTTCTACTTTGACATGATGTGATTAGATGATCTCTATTCCCAACCCCAGGATTGGAACTTGTGACTCAGGCATTGTTTAATCAATGGAAACTGCTTGGAAACCCACCCTAACTATAGCTGTGGGTTTACAAATGTGCATTTGCTGCAAATTGGTTTAATAAAAATGAGTTTGGGGATTTCGGTGGGCCCCACCAGGAAGAACTGAGTTTTCGTCTCAACTTGTATCAGCGAATATGTGTGTCTGGAGCCCGAAGCTAACAGAGAAAAGGCAAAACCAAGACTCAAAGATCCCAATGACATCCTTTCAGTCACTAAATTAGATCACATTTGAAGCCAGATCTACTCCCAGGCTTTTCAGTTACCTGAACCAATAAAAGATGCTTACTTCTTGGAAGGAAAGTTATGACCAACCTAGGCAACATATTAAAAAGCAGAGACATTACTTTGCCAACAAAGGTCTGTCTAGTCAAGGCTATGGTTTTCCCAGTGGTCATGTATGGATGTGAGAGTTGAACTATAAAGAAAGCTGAGCACAGAAGAACTGATGCTTTTGAACTGTGGTGTTGGAGAAGACTCTTGAGAGTCCCTTGGACTTCAAGGAGATCCAACCAGTCCATCCTAAAGGAAATCAGTCCTGAATATTCATTGGAAGGACTGATGTTGAAGCTGAAACTCCAATACTTTGGCCATCTCATGCGAAGAGCTGACTCATTTGAAAAGACCCTGATGCTGGGAAAGATTGAGGGCAGGAGGAGAAGGAGATGACAGAGGATGAGATGGTTGAATGGCATCACTGACTCAATGGACGTGGGTTTGGGTGGACTCTGGGAGTTGGTGATGGACAGGGAGGCCTGGCATGCTGCGGTTCATGGGGTCACAAAGAGTCGGACAAGACTGAGCGACTGAACTGAACTGAACCAATAAACCAATACATTTCTCTTATTGCTTATTGATTTTTCTCTGTCATTTAAAATCATAACTGGGACTTCCCTGGTGGTCCAGTGGTTAAGACTTCACCTTCCAAGGCAGGGGATGCAGGTTCGATCCCCCGTCTGGAAGCTAAGATCCCTATGCTTCAAGGCTAAAAAAGCAAAACGTTTTTTTAAAGTAACATTGTAACAAATTCAGTAAAAACTTTAAAAATGGTCCACATCAGAAGAAAATCATCAAAAAAATTTAAATAAATAAAAAATAAAACCATTTGTTGTTGTTTTTATTTGCTAAATTGTGTCCAATTCTTCATGACCCCATGGACTGTAGCCTGCCAGGTTCCTCTGTCCATGGGATTTCCCAGGCAAGAATACTGGAGTGGGTTGCCATTTCTTTCTCCAAAATAAAACCATAACTAATGGTTAAAAAACTTTAATAAAACATATTTATAATTCTAAATATTTGGTTGCCCAGTGGAAATGGTGTGGTGCATGGGGCGGGAAAACTTACTGAGCTGAGGTTGTGCCCAAGGGACACTTTTGTTTTATTTGTTGAGAGTGTGAATTATTTCATCCTTTGACCAGGACACCACCGCTGTCATGGAATTTATTCACTGCCACAAAGCCTCCGGTGGGAACCTAACATTTTCCCTCAAGGAGAAAGGACTATCTGATCAATCTCCAGGAAATACACTAATTGAGCAACAAAAAGGAATTAGAGGAAGACTAGGAAGGTCACTGGCACCCCACTCCAGTACTCTTGCCTGGAAAATCCCATGGACGGAGGTACCTGGTAGGCTGCAGTCCATGGGGCCGCTGAGAGTCGGACACGACTGAGCGACTTCACTTTCAGTTTTCACTTTCATGCATCGGAGAAGGAAATGGCAACCCACTCCAGTGTTCTTGCCTGGAGAATCCCAGACACGGCGGAGCCTGGTGGGCTGCCGTCTATGGGGTCGCACAGAGTTGGACACGACTGAAGCGACTTAGCAGCAGCTGCAGGAAGGTCACTAGGTAATCATGGACAAAGCTACTGGAAAACTTGAAAAGGGAGACCATGGGGGCATTTAGAAAAGGGACCAGGGCAAGAGGAAACTGGTCAGAAATGCAGGGAGGTGATAAGGCATAAATATTTACCAAATTACATTCCTTCAAGTTAGCTGGGCTTTCTTTATAAAAATGGCAATGACTAGCACTGTACCTATAAATTACTCCTATTTGTACACACCTTTTTTCTTGTTGTTGGAATAAAGGAAATTAACAATAAAGAAGTCAAAAAAGAAACTATAATTAAAACAGTAAATGAAACCATTTTCTTTTCATCATTCGATACATGCCCTTCATATATCGTAGAAATGATTAAACAGCATAAGACTGAGTTATGCTAAAATAATGAAGAGTGGAAATTTCATAATAGTCAACTCAATCATCTCTTCATCACTTTACATTTCAATGTCTGACCTCAAGACAGTTCCTTCCAAGTCATATTAAGAATATTTAAAAGAAACAGGAAAGTCTACCAGTAAGATAGCTTCTCCAGTAAAACAGTAACTGTCCACCCAGGAGAGTCTACATTTTCAGCAGCAATTTAACACCTTGCCTAAATCTTTCAACATCTCACTAATTCTTTCTTCTTAACTAGTAAAGAAATGGCTTATGTGTTGGAGTGGGTCCTTTTGTATTAAGTTTAAAAAATAGCAGTTGACTACATTTTACACTAATTATACCAATGGTCTATAGTAATAGGCAAAATAACCTCCAGAGAAATGTGTTTTTTAAAATATAAATAAGTAAATGAAGAGCCTGTGAAGATATTAACAGTTTTCCTTGACCTTAAATTTCCAAGCACTATTCAAAGCTCTTTGGGGGCCATAATCACTGTAGTCTATAGAGTTACTGTTACTTGCATTTGGCAAGATTCTCCATGTCAATTGTACAGTGTGAGGCTGAACAAGAAAGAGAAGTAAAGGGAAAAAATTTGGCAAAACATCTTGGTATTAGCTTTCACTTACATGACTTAGAGAGGTATAAGGGACAGCCATCACAGTGAATAAAAATAAGAGGTGACTTTTTGGAAGAGATCCAGATTCTCTCTTATTTAAGGAAGTCAATTCAATTTACCTTGAAACAAGATTTATGTACTTTGGAGGTAGAAACATTAAAGGATCAGGTATGTGATCACATTTTAGGGGAAAATATAAGATTCCAAACATGGCACTACTTATAAATACACAATATGCGTGTTCATACATACAAATGTATTCTGAACATTCTGATGAAGAAAAAATGTTTATACTTTTTAGATCAGTTCCAAAATTCACTTAGGAAAAGTCTTAGAAGCTCTTAGAGATGAAAACTCTAATAAATGAAGCCTAATTTTCATGAATACCTTTACTCAAGGGCTATTTGACCTGAATTACACAGCACGTTTTGAGCTTTGTAACTCTTAAGAGTGCATATAATTTTTAATTGACTTTTCTTTGGCAATATCAGTATGTTTGTATTATATTCACGGGACTCCCTCTACTGTGTAACTTAACACATGAAAATTCTTGTTTTACTCTTTACCAAGGTTTCCTTGCAGCTTGATGGATAAGGTGTCTAATTATGGAGTACTGCAGAAGGCTTTGGATCAAATCAGATGTTTTCATTGAAAATGAGGTCATATTGGGTTGTGTGGTATAGCTAAATAATCAGTTAACTGTTTTTCCAAGCCAAACACAGAGTAATTAGGTTTAGTAACATGGCTTCCTCCCCAAGATCCATAACTCAGACATAGTGGTTTGGGAACAATAGGGATAGAATTGTGTATGTTTTTCTTGGACATTCAAATCAATGTCACTTTCTAACTAGACTACTTTTTAGCTAGGACATAATTTTACTTTCCTTTTTACTTTATGTGACATTGCCTGGGAAAACATTTTCCAATTTTTCATGTTTTCATTTTCCAAATAATCATCTAAAATTTTGTGATTCCAAAATTTATCACTTAAGTTATGTAAGTCATGTTATTACAGATGAACAATGAGTCATTGTTATTAACAATAATGAATCATTCATTAATAACAATGAATTGGATACTAATTTATACAGTGATATCCTTAAACATCCATTAGAGTATTTTGATAATAGATTTCCAGATATTTCATGGAAGCATTTGATTTCAAATATATTGTCACCGTGCCACCAAAAATCATTGAAATGTTCTGGTTCTAATATTCTCTCAATTTCAAATGCTGTGTTTCTTGTGTACCTGGAAAACTTGGTTTGGTGTTCAGGAAATATGAGACTCATGGTGTATCCAGGTCCATTTTTGAAAAATTTGTTAAACAAGAAACTTAGATCAGCTTTATGTTCAAATAGAGCCTAATTTTTCACATTCCAAGGTACAGATTTAGGCACAAGTCTTAGACTACATATATCAGATCACTCTACTGAAGAAGTATTGTTGTTGTTTCCTTTGCGAACCCATGGATTGTAACCTGCCAGGCTTCTCTGTCCATAGGATTTCCCAGGCAAGAATACTTGAGTGGGTTGCCATTTCCTTCTACAGGGGATCTTCCCGACCCAGGGATCAAACCCAGGTCTCCTGCACTGGCAGGCAGTCTTTACCACTGAGCCATCAGGGATGCCCACTGAAGAATTAGAACTCTCCTATTAAGACTACCAAAATGAACACTAAATTTTGGCATTCCTTCCAAGACACCAAAATTTACTATGTATTTCACATTGTTGGTTTGGCCACACGAAGTGATTTCACATTTTAGCTTTGGGCCATTAGATATCTTTTCCATTCCACTTTTATGCCTCAAAAGGGTATTATGCAGTGTACCATTATAAAATTTCCATATTCATCTTAGGTTTACTACCAATATGACTTCAAAAATATGATATTGTCAAAACTGCAATGACTGTGAAATTAAGATGTCTTTTAGGGCATCCAGGAACAGCTGTATTGAATAGCCTGACATCTGTGAAATCAAAAGTGTATTTTGAATTCAACTTTCAAACCACAGAATTTGAGTAAGCAAAAACTGACCATGTGTTAAAAACACTTGAAACTCTTCCTCTTGTAACTGTTTATCTACATTTTTAAAACTCTGTTTACATTGTAGTAACAGCTGTGTTTAAAAGGGACATGACAGAGCAGACTAATTTATAATGCAAAACTCTATTCTAAAAAAAAAAACTTATGTTTGAAAAAACACTTCAAAAGAGGGCAAAAATGATTAAAATAGACACAACCATTTGTTTAAACTATGACTTTCTCAAGAAAAAACAGCCTAATGTAAACTGGCCTACGCATGTTCCAAGCAGCTGTTCTGTGTAAGGCCTCTACAAAAGCTTTCGCTTTGGGGGATGGGCAGAAAGAAAATGAGCAACTGACCATAACACAGGGTCATGGCCATTCAAGAAACAGCAAAAATCTAAGGACGAAATACTAAATATTTTTCAACTGTGCCAAGTTAGTTAAACTAAAGGCGGAGGAGACAGAGCCAGTGACCACCACCGCAGTCAGTGATCTCATCACTCATCTCATCACTCATCACTTTGACCAGCATTCATTCATTGGACTTGTACAGAAAATGGCAAACCTTTTTGATAAGGAAAAAAGTCCAAATGAATGTTTTGTCTATGTTTTACCATATAGTAGCTAACCTTTCTTTTCACTCTCTTTTCCTTAAATCATTGTTTGGGCACCATATGGCTCAGACGGTAAAGAATCCGCCTGCAATGCAGGAGAACTGTGTTTGGGTCGGAAAGATCCCCTCGAGAAGGGAATGGCTACTCACTCCAGTATTCTTGCCTGGAGATTCCCATGGACAGAGGAGCCTGGCAGGCTACAGTCCATGGGGTCACAAAGAATCAGATACCACGGAGCGATCAACACTTTCACTTTCAAAGAAACATGAGAAGTTTTATTTCACACAATGTAATTTTGTTGAACGATATTTCTAGCAATTCCTAGCACAGTGCCTACAATATAGTTAAAGTTTAAAAAAAAATATGAAGTTCTCTTCTTTATGGAGGATCACAAAATTCTCATTTTCTGATGAGTTAAATTGGGTCAATTTTAATTCATTCATCCATTTACCCATGTAACAAAGATATTCTGAACATCTACTTTGTGACAGGCTATATTCCAGTCACTGAAAACACAATGATGCAAATGAAGTTCCAGCCCTTAGAGACAGAGACAACTGAAAAAGAGGAAAGAGGGAAGGAAGGAAGCAAGGAAAAAAAGGAAGGAAGGAGTGAGGAATGACAAATATAAGAGAATAAAACCAAGCAGGGTATTAAAGAGAGTTGGGGGTGGTTCACTCTCTTGGTCAGAGTGCTCATGAAGGGCTCCCTGAGTAAACAAAATTAACACTGTGCCTTGGAAATCTCTGGAAAGAACAGTCCAGGCTGAGGAGCCAGCAGGGAACAAGGCTTTGAATAGTCTTCTAAATCAGTTATTCTCTATACTTACAACTCAATTAGCATGTGAGGGAGGAAGTCTATAATCTTAATGTGAATCTTAGCCATTCCTTGGGTTTCATTTATATAACATTCAAAATACATTTTGGAAAAATAAACCAAAATGAAGGTAAGAGTTTGCTGCTATTAAGGTGCATTCATTAAAATAGGGAAGAATTAGCTATACAATTAATATTTGTGTCTCTGTCTTAGGCTTCCCTAGTGGCTCAGACGGTAAAGAATCTGCCTGCAATGCAGGAGACTGGGATTTGATTCCCAGGTCGGGAAGATCCCCTGGAGAAGGGAATGGCGACCCGGTCCAAGTATTCTTGCCTGGAGAATCCCATGGACAGAGGAGCCTGGCAGGCTACAGTCCATGGGGTCACAAAGAGTCAGACATGACTAAGCGACTAACACTTTCAATGACACTTCTCTAATTGCACATATATGTGTATCATTGACATCTATATTTACATTTGAAATATGCTATATACTCTGGTTATACCCATACTTACATCTATCTATCTATCTACCTGCCTATCTATCATTTATCAATGTGCTGCTAGACATATGACATGGTTATGTTAGTACTAAGGCCTCACACCTGATTAACTTACTTTTGAAAGAAGCAAACTGTCCTCCTGGGAAACTGCTCAGAAGTAGGATGGATATCTATGTATCTATAACATGTGTGTCTATACCTGTACCTGGCTATGCTTATAATTGTATTATGTATACATAAGACTTCAATTTAAGCATTCCCAGGCTATCGTTACAGACCAACTGGATCTATCATCTACAGCAAGAAGATGATTCTACTCATAAAACACAATCCGGGGAATTATGTTTGTTACTATCTTCTAAGGAGATGTTGAAAAGAGGCCCCCAAAAGATAAATTAATAATTCTAAGTAGCATAAGAAATCTTCCTTAATCATTTGAAAAAATGTGAAATGCCTCCACTG
Source organism: Bubalus bubalis (assembly GCF_019923935.1). Classification (NCBI taxonomy): domain Eukaryota; kingdom Metazoa; phylum Chordata; class Mammalia; order Artiodactyla; family Bovidae; genus Bubalus; species Bubalus bubalis. The sequence goes on from NC_059160.1 coordinate 72,336,462, forward strand.
CTGTATCTTTAAGGTCTCCCTTTGGAAAAGGCCACCCCCTCCTCCCCAAACCAGAAGTCGAAGATGGTTTACCAACTCCAATGCAGTCACCTCCAGGGTAGCTGACATATCCAGGGCATTTTTCAAAGCTATGATATATAAATTTTATTTTAAAAACCTGAAAACAAAAAGAAACACACTGGCTTTGTCTTTATTCTGGGTCTTAGAGTTCCCTGTTATGATGCTTTATAAACAGAGATCCTACATTTTCTAATGCCTGGTATGACTAATACTTAACACTTACAACTCCCTCACATTCTTGATTTTGTGATGGAATCATAAAATTACGGGTAATTTTTTAAATGACTCCATCAATTATAATAAAATATATATGTTTTAAAGCCTTCAAAAATAGGATAGTTACAATCAGTTATCTTGCACCAAAGGAGTCATTTGAAATGAGTCTTACGTAATTAGAATAACTGTGTGCCTGACTTGCTGGGGACACTCCTAGTTTATGTCTACTGTCTTGATGTAAGAACAGTGCCCACATTGACTCTCAAGGAAGTCCTGGCAAACCATAGTTATTCAACGTAAAATCGATTGCAGAATGATTATAAAATTAGAAGAAATTTTATAAATTTAGTGTTTGGTCCAGGATAGGAAATACCACCTGTCACTAAAATCTGGAAATTATGGTGGTCACAGTATATAATATTCAATTATTTAAATAACTTTCCTCCTCTGGGAACCAAAGAATCAGAGTAACAAAGGACTATAGCACAGAGGCTGCTTGGCTGCCACACCAGCATGAGTATAATAGTACAGACATGCAAATACAAGACAGCTTTTACAAGTTGACTCTCTTTCAGCAGCAAAATTAATGAAATTGCTATTTGTAAATGTATTTCTCTGACTACATTTTACTCCTGTCACCTAGCAAAAATTTGGAAGTTTACAGAAACTCATCATTTCCACTTTATCAAATACTAGCAGGGGAAAAGTTATTAAAGTTGAAGATTTCTCAAGGGATGTGTGCCGGGGTCCAGCCCCAGCTGATCCAGGGTATTCGAAGGAGAGACGGCTTTGGCGACCTATTTATTTAAATATTTATCAAAAATATAATGAGTAATAGAATGAGGATAGCTCAGTGAGGAAATTCAGTGGAGAAATGCAGCTGAAATAAGGATAGCTCAGTGAGGAAATTCAGTGGAGAAAAGAGGCTGAAATAATTCAGCCAGAAGGTGAGAGAAAGAACGACATGGGGAGACCAGGTTTCAGTGAACAAGGCCCACACTTTATTTTCCAAAGTACTTTTTATACCTTAAGTTGTACATAGAGGATAAATGGGGAAGGGGTGGAGTCATGCAAGGACAGCAGTTTCTGATCCTAATCGAAGCCAGGCTTTCAAACTTATCATATGCAAAAGTTTAGGTGATTTACATCATCTTCTGGCCAGGAGGCCTGTTAACATTTTAAGAAACTTATTTTTCTCTAAAGGTGATTATTCCAAAGTCAGGCACCAGCCTCCAAAAAAGCATTGGACAAAACTGCATTCCTATAGGGCAAAGGTGAGGTGGGCTCAATCAAGAAAAGAATTAACTCAAGGGTCCAAGGTTACAAACATTGAGGCTACTACTTACATTTCTATATACCTATTATATCAATCAATACACTGCCAAGGACACAGTAGGTAAGGGGTATGGAGACTTAGCAGCAAACATTGGCCCAATAAGTGAAAAACCCTTCACCAATACAATTTCTAATCAATCTTTTAACTACTCAAAGGAATCTGTATTTAGACAGTTTAGAACATCTCAAGCCTCTCACAGTTGGGAGGCTCTGAGCAATCACATATGGCCGGAAAAACCTATTCAGGCAGGCTAGAGGACTTCCGAAGGAGTTTGTAGGTTGAAACACTATCACACCCAGGAACTTTATTAACTGGAGCTGTAAGTTAACTCTTTTTTCAGAGAGAGGTAGTGGGGGACAGCCCCCTGTAAAGTCAGAGGTATAGGTGAAAGCACAAAGCAGAAAGTAGGCAGACTCTGGTTTTGGGGGTAGATGCTCGAGAATTTCCAGGGGGACTCCTGAGGCTCGATCCCGCCTTTGCCTATGCCAAGCCTCCTTCCTCATGACCTTTGCCACAGGCGGAGTTCCTCACGCTGGCTCCTGGCAGTGATAGACTTCCAATTGAGCTATTCCAGATCCTGAAAAATCATGCTGTGAAAGTGCTGCACTCAATATGCAATATGCCAGCTCCCGGCAGATGTGTCAGTCCCATTAACTAATCTTTTCTATCAGATCAGATCAGATCAGTCGCTCAGTCGTGTCTGACTCTTTGCGACCCCATGAATTGCAGCATGCCAGGCCTCCCTGTCCATCACCAACTCCTGGAGTTCACTCAGACTCACATCCAACGAGTCAGTGATGCCATCCAGCCATCTCATCCTCTGTCGTCCCCTTCTCCTCCTGCCCCCAACCCCTCCCAGCATTAGAGTCTTTTCCAATGAGTCAACTCTTCTCATGAGGTGACCAAAGTACTGGAGTTTCAGCTTTAGCATCATTCCTTCCAAAGAAATCCCAGGGCTGATCTCCTTCAGAATGGACTGGTTGGATCTCCTTGCAGTCCAAGGGACTCTCAAGAGTCTTCTCCAACACCACAGTTCAAAAGCATCAATTCTCCGGCGCTCAGCCTTCTTCACAGTCCAACTCTCACATCCATACATGACCACAGGAAAAACCATAGCCTTGACTAGATGGACCTTTGTTGGCAAAGTAATGTCTCTGCTTTTGAATATGCTATCTAGGTTAGTCATAACTTTCCTTCCAAGGAGTAAGCATCTTTTAATTTCATGGCTGCAGTCACCATCTGTAGTGATTTTGGAGCCCAGAAAAATAAAGTCTGACACTGTTTCCACTGTTTCCCCATCTATTTCCCATGAAGTGATGGGACCAGATGCCATGATCTTCGTTTTCTGAATGTTGAGCTTTAAGCCAACTTTTTCACTCTCCACTTTCACTTTCATCAAGAGGCTTTTTAGTTCCTCTTCACTTTCTGCCATAAGGGTGGTGTCATCTGTGTATCTGAGGTTATTGATATTTCTCCCGGCAATCTTGATTCCAGTTTGTGTTTCTTCCAGTCCAGCGTTTCTCATGATGTACTCTGCATAGAAGTTAAATAAACAGGGTGTCAATATACAGCCTTGACGAACTCCTTTTCCTATTTGGAACCAGTCTGTTGTTCATGTCTAGTTCTAACTGTTGCTTCCTGACCTACATATAGGTTTCTCAAGAGGCAGATCAGGTGGTCTGGTATTCCCATCTCTTTCAGAATTTTCCACAGTTTATTGTGATCCACACAGTCAAAGGCTTTGGCATAGTCAGTAAAGCAGAAATAGATGTTTTCCTGGAACTCTCTTGCTTTTTCGATGATCCAGCGCATGTTGGCAATTTGATCTCTGGTTCCTCTGCCTTTTCTAAAACCAGCTTGAACATCAGGAAGTTCATGGTTCACATATTGCTGAAGCCTGGCTTGGAGAATTTTGAGCATTACTTTACTAGCGTGTGAGATGAGTGCAATTGTGCGGTAGTTTGAACATTCTTTGGCATTGCCTTTCTTTGGGATTGGAATGAAAATAGACCTTTTCCAGTCCTGTGGCCACTGCTGAGTTTTCCAAATTTGCTGGCATATTGAGTGCAGCACTTTCACAGCATCATCTTTCAGGATTTTCTATGGCAGATAACATTACTACAGTAAGTGTTTGATTATATAGGAGAAGATATTTAAATCATTTTACATTTTCTAATATTTTCCAATTCTACAACTCTACATGTTCCCAGATATAGTAGATATGTTTCTTAGAATAGCATCTGTGTTTGGTATCACAAGGGGTTTGGTATTTTTAAAAGGGGTCAGGGGAGCAGATCATTTCTGAAAAAAAAATTAAGCTAGCTCTATGACTATAAAACTTCTTAGAACAATTAATACTCTAATATACATGGTGACTCTAAGAGACAAGTATCACACGGGGCATTTCTCAAACATGTTTGCCCACTGAGCTCTCTTTTCCCACAGCATCCTGCGAGTCTAATATCTATGCAACACATTATGGGAAATGTCTTCTTAGAATGTCTTACTCTTCACAAATCTACAGGGAAAAAAAAATCCAGCCCCTCTTTAAAACTACTAAAAATGCAGTGATGAAAAAAGATGATAAGAAAATGTACCTACTTTTACTTATTTATTTTTTAAAATACCAAGTATCCGCTATGTGGTAGGCACTTTTCCAGGTACCAGTACTGTAGCCATACAAGCTACGCATCCTTCCTGTTCTCAGGGAGGAAACTTTCTAGTTGGAAATACACAATAAGTACATGTATGAATATGTATGTATCCATGAATGATGTTATTAGGGTTATAGAGATTTTGTTATTTCTGAATTTTCCCTATCATGGGTATAGGATGCATATAAATTCAATGCAGTTATAATCAACATACAAAAGGATTTTTTGTGAAACTTATCAAACTGGTTAAGAGCCTAGAAGAACAAAGAGCCAAGAAGAATCACAATGGTTTTGAAGAGTAAGGAATTTTCCCTAAAATATTAAGGAGCTATAAAGTCATTAGCACAAGGATAGACAAACTAATGGATTCAAAGAAGAAGTCCAGAATCAAAAACCTACATGGAAACTTAATGAGTGTAGAAATGGTACTGAAGGTCAATGAAAATGATGGATTGCTCATCAAATAGTGTGGGACAGCTAGTCTTTCAAATGGAAAAATAAATTGAATCCCTGCCTTACACCATACTTAAAATAGAAATTTAAGGTTGAATAAAGAACTGGAAGATGATGCTGTGAAAGTGTTGCACTCAGTGTGCCAGCAAATTTGGAAAACTCACCAGTGGCCACAGGACTGGAAAAGGTCCGTTTTCATTCCAATCCCAAAGAAAGGCAATGCCAAAGAATGCTCAAACTACCGCACAATTGCACTCATCTCACACGCTAGTAAAGTAATGCTCAAAATTCTCCAAGCCAGGCTTCAGTAATATGTGAATGGTGAACTTCCAGATGTTCAAGTTGGATTTAGAAAACGCAGAGGAACCAGAGATCAAATTGCCAACATGCGCTGGATCATCGAAAAAGCAAGAGAGTTCCAGAAACTATTTCTGCTTTACTGACTATGCCAAAGCCTTTGACTGTGTGGATCACAATAAACTGTGGACAATTCTGAAAGAGATGGGAATACCAGACCACCTGACCTGCCTCTTGAGAAACCTATATGCAGGTCAGGAAGCAACAGTTAGAACTGGACATGGAACAACAGACTGGTTCCAAATAGGAAAAGGAGTACGTCAAGGCTGTATATTGACACCCTGCTTATTTAACTTCTATGCAGAGTACATCATGAGAAACGCTGGCCTGGAAGAAGCACAGGCTGGAGTCAAGATTGCCGGGAGAAATATCAATAACCTCAGATACACAGATGACACCACCCTTATGGCAGAAAGTGAAGAGGAACTAAAAAGCCTCTTGATGAAAGCGAAAGAGGAGAGTGAAAAAGTTGGTTTAAAGCTCAACATTCAGAAAACTAAGATCATGGCATCCGGTCCCATCACTTCATGGGAAATAGATGGGGAAACAGTGGAAACAGTGGCCAATTTTATTTTTGGGGGCTCCAAAATCACTGCAGATGGTGACTGCAGCCATGAAATTAAATGACACTTACTCCTTGGAAGGAAAGTTATGACCAAACTAGATAGCATATTCAAAAGCAGAGACATTACTTTGTCAATAAAGATCCATCTAGTCAAGGCTATGGTTTTTCCAATCATCATGTATGGATGTGAGAGTTGGACTGTGAAGAAAGCTGAGCACTGAAGAATTGATGCTTTCTAACTGTGGTGTTGGAGAAGACTCTTGAGAGTCCGTTGGACTGCAAGGAGATCCAACCAGTCCATTCTAAAGGAGACCTGTCCTGGGTGTTCATTGGAAGGAATGATGCTAAAGCTGAAACTCCAGTACTTTGGCCACCTCATGCGAAGAGTTGACTCATTGGAAAAGACTCTGATTCTGAGAGTGGTTGGGGGCAGGAGGAGAAGGGGATGACAGAGGATGAGATGGCTGGATGGCATCACTGACTCGTTGGACGTGAGTCTGGGTGAACTCCGGGAGTTAGTGATGGACAGGGAGGCTTGGCATGCTGCAATTCATGGGGTGGCAAAGAGTCAGACACGACTGAGAGACTGAACTGAACTGAACTGAAAGAACTAAATATGGGGCTTCCCTGGTGGCTCAGTGATAAAGAATCCATCTGCCAATGCAGAAGACATGGGTTGAGTATCTGGTCCAGGAAGATCCCACATGCCATGGAGCAATTAAGCCTGTGTGCCACAAACATTGAGCCTGTGCTCCAGAGCACAGGAGCTACAACTACTGAGCCCATGTGCTGTAACTAGTGAAGTCCATGGCCCCTAGAGTTCATGTTCAGCAACAAGAGAAACCACCACAATGAGAAATCTGTGCCCTGCATATGCAGAGTAGCTCCCTCTTGCTACAACAAGAGAAAACCCACACACAGCAAATAGGACCCAGACCAGCCAAATAAATTTTTTTAAGTTTATTAAAAAAAACTTTTAAAATAATGGACAGAGGATCTAAACCAATAGTTTTCCGAAGAAGACATATGTATAGCCAATGGGCACATGAAAAGATGCTCAACATCACTAATTATTACAAAAATGCAAATCAAAAGAGAGATCCCCTTATACTTGTTAGAATGGCTATTATCGAAAAAACAAGGAGTAATAAATATTGGCAAGAATGTGGAGGAAAAAAAGAACCCTTGTACACAGTTGGTGGAACTATAAATTTGTTCGGTCTCTATGGAAAAACAGTATGATGATTCCTCAAAAAAGTTAAGAACAGAACTACCGTATGACACAGTTATTAGATTTCTGGTGGTAAGGAATTTGCCTGCCAATGCATGAGACACAATACACTCGGGTTCAGTCCCTGGGTTGGGAAGAATCCCTGGAGAAGAAAATGACAACGCACACCAGTATTCTTGCCTGGACAATTTCATGGACAGAGAACCATGGCAGGCCACAGTCCATGGGGTCACAAAGAGTTAGACATGACTGAGCACAAGTACATCTGAAGAACACAAAAACACTAATTTGAAAAGACACATGCCTCTCTATGTTCATTGTGGCTTATTTATAATAGCCAAGATATGGAAACAATGTGTGTCTCATCAACGGAGGAATGGATAAAGATATCCAATGGAATGCTGCTCAGTCATGAAAAAGAATGAAGTCCTGCCATTTGTGACAATATGGATGAACCTTGGAGGTATTACGTTAAGTAAACTGAGTCAAGTGGTTCAGTTCAGTTCAGTTCAGTTCAGTCACTCAGTCATGTTCTGACTCTGCAGCCCCACGGACTAGCATGCCAGGCTTCCCTGTCCATCACCAACTCCCAGAAGTTACTCAAACTCATGTCCATTGAGTCAGTGATGTCATCCAACCATCCCATCCTCTGTTGTTCCCTTCTCCTCCCACCTTCAATCTTTCCCAGCATCAGGGTCTTTTCAAATGAGTCAGTTCTTCATATCAGGTGGCCAAAGTATTGGAGTTTCAGCTTCAACATCAGTCCTTCCAATGAATATTCAGGACTGATTTCCTTTAGGATGGACTGGTTGGATCTCCTTGAAGTCCAAGGGGCTCTCAGAGTCTTCTGCAGCACCACAGTTCAAAAGCATTAATTCTTTGGTGCTCAGCTTTCTTTATAGTTCAACTCTCACATCCATACATGACCACTGGAAAACCCATAGCTTTGACTAGAAGGACCTTTGTTGGCAAAGTAATGTCTCTGCTTTTTAATATGCTGTCTAGGTTGGTCATAGCTTTCCTTCCAAGGAGCAAGTGTCTTTTAAATTCATGGCTGCAGTCACCATCTGCAGTGATTTTGGAGCCCCAAAAATAAGGTCTGTCACTGTTTCCACTGAGTCAAGTGGAGATAGAGAAATAATACCAGTGCTGCAGTTCATGGGGTCACACTGAACAACTGAACTGAACTGAACTGAACTGATATGATCTCACTGATATGTGGAATCTAACAAACAAAAAATAAAACAAACTAATAGATACAGAGAACAGATTGGAGATTACCAGGTATAAGGAGATTTGAAAATGGGTTAAATGAGTGAAGGTGAACAACTGTATGAAATCTTTCATTTCAAAATTAAATTACTTAATAAAAAAAAAGAAAAACAACTGAACATTACAGTATGTACCTACATATAAGTATAAAACTACATGGTTCCAGGCAATTATGGAAATGAAATTCACACCAATCTTTTACCACAATATTGATGCATTTAAAGTTTTTATAAGCATGAACCTTTAAAGTATTTGAATTTTCTTAAACTAAATTCCATCTTGTAAACCACAACAATCATAAACATGCCATCACCCTTCTATAACAGAATTATTATATAAGAGAAGAGGTCAACTACAGAGTGGAAATTGCCAAGGATTTAGAATCCAGAATACTGAGCTCAACTCTAGCCCCACCATTCCCTGAGGGTGTGATCCCAGGTACATAATTTGACCTGTGTGAGTCTGTTTCCTCATGTATAAAATGAGGATAATGATAGTATCATCTCACTGAACTATCATGAGGATTAAAGGAGAATATACAGGAAAGTGCTTTGTAAATCTTAAACTCATTTTGCCAAAAATAGTAACTCATTTCTGTACCAGAAGGCAAAAGATGCTTACTATGTGAAACTTGCCTTAAGGGGATAAGTGAAGAGCTCTGGTGGAGGAGGCAAGATTAACACTGAAAGCAATAGCATGCATTAAAAAGAGAAGAAGAAGAAATAAAAAGAAAGAAAAAAAGAAAAACCCAGAGAAAGGCAGCTTGAAATACACAGTTGAGACTCTCAGGACTGTAGGGGGCTTCAGTGAAGGTCAGGGTCCAGGATGATGAATGACTTTCACTAGGTCTTGAGGCATGGTGTTTAGATCATTGGAAGGTGTGGAGAGGGTGTTCTAGGTAAGGAGAAGAGAATGCAGTCTATTTGCAAAATAGCAATGATAGGCTTAATTTATCCAACATGGTTAGGATCTTTTCACTGTATTTCCAACCATGGTTCTTATTAAGATGCGGAAGGCTTACTTGATCCTGTAGGTTAACCTAACTTCAAACTGATGTGAAAAAACGGTCTTGGGAAACAGCAAGAACGGATACTGACAGTGTGGCAACAATGTTTCACTAGTTATCATCCAGGTGAACAGATCTGGCCTTTAGCAGCTATTTTATTAGGTTCACAGCATCTTCTCATAGATCTCTGTCCACAGCTACTTGATGACCATGGAGGATGACTGTGAGAAACCTCCTCTTTGCTTTGTAAACATCCCAGAATTTAAATTCTCTGCTTCTAAATCTAATGCATGAATGGATCAACAAGTGATAAGATATTCTTCTTGAATCAATACAGCTTACTAGACCTTGAGGCTAATATAATGGCTTAAATTTCTTCTACTTAATTCGCTCTCTGTTGTTTTAAACAATTCTCTTTGATTCTTTGTTTTCATCTATCCAAAATGTTAGGTTCAAATAACTATTTGTCATTCCCAGTGGATCCAACCTGGGAGTAATGAGGACCAAGAATCCATCATATGAGGCCATCTGGCTAAAAAAATTTGAGATTTCAATAACATGAAAATTGTTAATGTCGAGATTCCTCTTTATAGTAAAATACGCTGTCATCACACCCCTTTCATTAAACAGTGGTGTGATCTTTGTTTCTACATAAGCAGTCACTACTTGATTGAGGATAAGGCAATATTGAAATATAAGTTAACTGATGCTCAAATAAAATCAATCTTATTGATAGGTTTAGAAACAAAAAAGCCTCACATTTATATTACTGCCTTCTTTTTGTTATGGGAGGGGAGGCGGGAGGAGCTAGTGTGTATGAAGAAGGGATTGTTTTTTGTGGAGACAAGCCTAGTATTTCAGGGAAATAAGAAAGTAATAACAGATGTAAAGTCAAGGTGAGAAATGGCACACACTGCTCCCTCCTTCCTGCTTCCCACTTCAAGTTACATTCCATCTGGAAGACTTTAGACCTTTCCCCAGCATTTTAGTTACTGAAAATTAACCTGGAAATTTTGGTCTGCTTGCCCCCTGGTTGGGGCAACTAAGAATTAAGCCTTTCTTAGTAAGTCCCTGTGATTTACTTATACAGTTAAAACTAACCATAATTCAAGAACCTCACAGTATATTATAGGTCAAAATACATCACCTAATTCAAATTTATACTTGAAAAATGATGCTGCCTACCTCAGCTCACTTGTACCACCCACTCAGCTAGTTTCCCTTCCTCTGCCTCATCCAGTCCTTCAAAGCCGAGACCAGCCTAACCGTACTTTCCAGAAGACACTCAGGTTCTCTTTCCTTGGGAAGTATCTCAACGTGCCACACTCCCATCCACAGGGCCCCATGGCAGACTCTGTCCCACCACATGGCTCCCAAACTCCTGTTCACTATCAGCCATATCAAGACTTGAGACCACGGCCCCTGGTGGTCCAAGTGCCCCCCAGCACACATCATCCCATCCCTAGCCTGCACACCCCCCTTCAGGCCATCGCATTCAGACTCTTCCTTTGACTCTGATCCGAAATGTCCAGCCTGTCACCTTGCTTACTTCCTCCAAGCTCCCTGAGACCTGGGACACAATCCTAATATCTAAGCTGATGCCAGAGCCCCTGTGCTGTACTGTGTGCCCGAAAGTCCTCTCAGGAGGACCGAGAGCCTCACCCCAGGAGTTCAGCCCAGTCATGGGGTTGGGAACCAGTGGTGCACAACCTGGTTCCTGCTTGCCGAGGTGCTGTCCCAAGACACTTGGTTACTCTGCCCTTTACCCCAGCCTTTAGAACCCCATATAACTCCTCTCCCTTCCCATGCTGCTTACACACCCCCTGGGCTCACAAGCTCCAGGATTAAGACTTGTGTGGTGTGCCCCCCAGGTACCAGTTCCACAAAAGACCACCCTCCCTAATGGATGAGTATGATGCCAAGCTCTGACACTGTCCCTCCTTCCTCTTCCTTGCATTGTAACAGGTGTGCCGCACGCCACATTCAACACTGACCCAACAGAGACAAACAGTGGCAGCTGCTACAGGCCAGGCATTGTCCTAGAATGAAGAGACAAAAAAGGCAAGTCCTGGGCTCAAGAGATCTACAGCTCTCAGCCATCTCTAGGAAGGCCCATGTTCAGATCTATAACTTATGAAGCATCTCCCTCACTAGATCACATCTTGCGTGTTAAGCAGATAGACTAAAATCAGGGTCCAACCAAATTAGACTTATAGCCAGGCGTTACCTTCAGAAATATTTTACTTATCCTATAATTCTTTTCTCATTAAAACTGGAAATCTCACACAGAATCGCCTGTATCATGCAACACAGAAACAAAGGAGAAAGGATGTATTCCCAGGCTAGATGAGAATGGCCATCCGAATAGTTTCAAGTTCACAGATTTGGATTATTGATTCTCAACAGAGGTGGTACCACCCCCTAGAGGGCATTTTGGAAATCTGTGGGGGTATTTTTTGTTTTCAGGATGATTGGGGTATACTTCTAGCAGTTGACAGACCAGGCATGCTAGAGGTCTCCCAGGGTAGGAGACAGTCTGTTCAATTAAGACTCTGAGCTTTGGACAACTTTTAAATATTCCAGCAAATAGTCATATCAATGAGAAATTTTTTTTACAATTATCTGAGACTGAAACCTAATGCTACTGTACATACAGAATTTTTGAACAGCTTTAATAAACACTGACTTTCCAGGAGAGCAACAGATCATGTAAATCAAAGGAACGATGTTCTTTTCTTTGATTTTAAAAGGTTAGTAAGAGCTATTCGCCATTTTAAGAGGCGTGTCACCAGCTGCCATACTGTTCAAGGTCTTCAACTGTCTGCACAATGTTTCAGTCTACATCTATAGATGTCACCAAAAGTCATAATAAAAGATATCTGCTGCTGCTGCTGCTGCTGCTAAGTCGCTTCAGTCATGTCCGACTCTGTGCGACCCCATAGCAGGCAGCCCACCAGGCTCCCCCATCCCTGGGATTCCCCAGGCAAGAACACTGGAGTGGGTTGCCATTTCCTTCTCCAAAAGATATCTGAGATGTATTTTAATGAATTTAACATTCAAATATTATATGAACAGAGACACACAAAATACAGAGATCAGATTGAGGCCCATTAAAACAAAAAAGCTGGATTGTAATATTTCATATTCAAAAATTTGAAGGCAATGTAAGAAATCTGTTTGAAAACTATGTTTGGAAAGCGTTTACTTGCTAATTTTGGGGGGCTGCTGTTTTTCAGTCTGACTCTGACCTGTCCCCAAGCGTGTACCACCACACAACTTCTCAACAACTTCTTGAACTACTAGGTCCCTTTCCCAAATCTTCTATTCCTCATTATCCATCAAAAACTATAAGCTCAAAGGACTTTCAAAACCCTAGAGACTAAATACATGTCTGGTAAGATAGGAGATAGAATTTTCTGTAATATTTTGTTTTTATCCTAATCCATGTCATAAATTTGAAATCATTTAGATATTATACTTACAAACAGAACCCAGCTCATTTTGAAAAAGTATTGGACTTCATTTTCTACTCTTTGACCCTGTATTTCTTCTTGACATTTCCCGTTACTTAAGATTAATTTTCTTTTTATTATTATTTGGAAATATATATATTGTTATTGCTTACCTTAATACTAGTTTTCATTCAAGTATCCATTTGTATTTTTACTCCTTAATTTTTCTATAGTTCCTGTGCAGAATGACTTTTTTTTTTAAACCACACCACACAGTTTGTGAATCCTAGTTCCCTAACTAGGGATTGAACCCAATCCCCAGCAGTGAAAGTACCAAGTTCTAAACACTGGATTGCCAAGGAATACCCCCAGAATGATTTCTTAATGCCAGCCTTATTCACTATAAGGAAGTGCAAGCATATAGCCACTTTATTATATTTTTTAGTGTATTAATGACCATGTATTTACATATTGAGACACATAACGATTTTTCTCATCAATTACTTTGTCTTAGCTCTCCTTTATATAACACATGTTGCATTGTAGGTAGGTTGTATTGTTTACAAATTTTACTTAAAATGATTAAGGGCATTATTATAAGAAGGGAGCATTGACTTCTATAAGGTTGTTTCAACTGCTCTAGAGCCAGCAGCCCAACAAGTAGTTTTATCCTAGAAAGAGCTTCCTGCAAGGCAAGAGTGAATTTTAGAATATTTTATAGTCAGTTCAGTTCAGTCGCTCAGTCGTGTCTGACTCTGCGACCCCATGAACTGCAGCATGCCAGGCCTCCCTGTCCATCACCAACTCCCAGAGTCTACCCAAACCCATGTCCATTGAGTCGGTGATGCCATCCAACCATCTCATCCTCTGTCATCCCCTTCTCCTTCCACCCTCTGCCTTTCCCATCATCAGGGTTTTTTCCAATGAGTCAGCTCTTCACATCAGGTGGCCAAAGTATTAGAGTTTCAGCTTCAACATCAGTCCTTCCAATGAACACCCAGGACTGATCTCCTCAGGCTAATGCAAACACCACCAATCAAAATGGACTTCAGGTATAAACAACAACTCTAGTAGAGCCAGTGCCCATCAGCTGAATGTCAGTGCTCTCTAAAAAAAATCCCTGTTCATGGTGGTGACCCAGTTCCAACATGGCACTATTATGTCCTATCTCTCCACCTAGGGCAATGGTGCCTGGCTTTTGTTTGATATATTCTTTATGCGCTATCTCATTTGATTCTTTTTTTAAAAACCATTATGAATGGACATTTTCTTCTCCAGCTTTACAGATGAAGATAGTGAGAAATTAAGAAATCTATATGAAATCACACAGTTAGCAGGTAACGGGGCTGGGATTGTAACAGATACTTCGACTCCTAAAACCCACGCTTCTCTGTCCACCATCACCATTTCACGTTCACCTATAAAAACTACACAGTGAACATCGCAGAAAAACATAGATGATGGTTGGTTCTGAGCAGTACTTTTCACCAAGACAAAAACTGACAAATCATATAAAACTAGGATTAATAACCAGCTGACATTTGGACCTGACTAATTTGGGCCTTATTGCAATCCACCAAGCATAAAGAGACACATTTGTGTGATCTTCTTATTTATAATCCTCTTGAGTTATGGTAATTAAGAGAAACAATACTATCATGCAGGTACTGATTAAATTCATGGTCTGTGAGCTCCCTGAACATGGGGGAATCTTCATCTCAATTCCAGCAGATCACAGTGCCTCCTGCAAAGTAGGTATCTGGTTAATGTCTCTTGTTACCGCTGACTGATGACAACATTCTGTAGCAAATCATAAGAGAGAAGATCTCTCAGTTCTGGTCTTCTTTGCCTTTAAATCTCTTAGGCTTGTCCTCATGAACTCCTGGCCAGCACATTCACTCATACCCTCAAGAGTTGACTCCTTGAGTATTTGTTTTCTTTTTCCCCCAAATGTTTTCTTTCTTTTTTCCCCCCTCTTTTCTTTTTCTTCTTTCTGACTCCTCCTTGGGTTGCAAAGTGCACTCAGCTGAAGGATTGATTATTTAGTCGTTAATTGTAAAGATCTATTGGTAGCTGGGTGGCTATGGGGTAGAGAAGTTAAGAGAATAATTGTAAATCCAATAAGGAATGAAAAGAGTATGCTCTCTACATGAGATTCCAAACTTCATATATTCTGTAACCCTTTGTAGGTAGACAGCATGACTTCTTTTACTGATTTATTTAGAAACTGGTATGTCCTTGGATAGAAAGAAAAGAGAAATTCATAACATTGGATGTTTGCTAAAGATTGGTGATAAAGACTTTAAATTTGATTCTGGATGAGAATATAAGCTCCACAAGGGCAAAGACTTCAGTCTTCTTTTAACACTATCTCCCTGTTATCCACCACATTTGTAATTGTTGTTGCTGGACATGACTAAGTCATGTCCAACTCTCTTGTGACGCCGTGGACTGTAGCTCGCCAGGATCCTCTGTCCATGGGTCCCTGGGATCTCCCAAGCAAGAATACTGGAGTGGGTTGCCATTTCCTTCTTCAGGGCATCTTCTCAACCCAGGGATTGAACCTGCATCTCCTGCACTGGCAGGCAGATTCTTTACCACTGAGCCACCAGGGAAGCCCCATCTAGCATATTGCCAGGTACTAATTAACATGTACTGGATAAATTGAGATCACATAAAATAAAAGTGTGACAAGTAGTGAAAGTATTTTCACAAAGGTGTTGTAGCTAAATACGAGTGTGCCAGGACGGAGAGGATTTCTGTGCAAAAACAGGCTTGGTAATGAAGTATCGGGTTGGCCAAGAAGGTGGTTCATATTTTTCCATAACATCTTACAGAAAAATCCAAATGAACATTTGTTTTGGCCAATCCAATATGTAGATCATTGGTGTCAACTCTCTACAATTCTTCCCTCCAGAGTCACTCCCTTACTAGTCATACCTTTAATGGTCCTATGCCATTTCAGATGTTTAGAATGTGATCACCTCAGAAATTTTTAAAAATCACTTAAAGGACAAACACTTCAACATAGACAGCCATTATTACTTCATTTAATTTCTCAAAAGGGGGAAAAAATAACCTATTTTGGAAAGGACAGTTTGTTTTAAAAAGAACAAAAAGCCCAAGTTGGAATATTTAACTATTGAGTACTAGAAATAAAGGGTTAAATAAAAATTATGTCAAAAGATACTAATTTTAGAAATACATAATATTTGAGTTATACAAGCCATACATCGCAAGCCAAAAAAGTTGAGCTAAAGTGTCACTCCAAAAATGACTGATTTAAAAGGGGCAGTGTTTCAATTTAATGTGGTGCATGCATTATGAAACTTCTTAGACAGTCAGGTTTCCTATATATATCAGCTATAATTCTAAAGGGGGGAAAATGTTGATTTTGTGAGTGATTTACGGCTGGAAGAAGCACAAGCTGGAATCAAGATTGCCAGGAGAAATATCAATAACCTCAGATATGCAGATGACACCACCGTTATGGCAGAAAGTGAAGAGGAACTAAAAAGCCTCTTGATGAAAGTGAAAGAGGAGAGTGAAAAAGTTGGCTTAAAGCTCAACATTCAGAAAACTAAGATCATGGCATCTGGTCCCATCACTTCATGGGAATAGATGGGGAAACAGTGGAAACAGTGGCTGACTTTATTTTTGGAGGCTCCAAAATCACTGCAGATGGTGATTGCAGCCATGAAATTAAAAGACGCTTACCCCTTGGAAGTAAAGTTTTGACCAACCTAGATAGCATATTCAAAAGCAGAGACATTACTTTGCCAACAAAGGTCTGTCTAGTCAAGGCTATGGTTTTTCCAGTGGTCATGTATGGATGTGAGAGTTGGACTGTGAAGAAAGCTGAGTGCAGAAAAACTGATGCTTTTGAACTGTGGTGCTGCAGAAGACTCTTGAGAGTCCCTTGGACTGCAAGGAGATCCACCCAGTCCATCCTAAAGGAGATCAGTCCTGGGTGTTCATTGGAAGGACTGGTGCTGAAGCTGAAACTCCAATACCTTGGCCACCTCATGCGAAGAGTTGACTCATTGGAAAAGACCCTGATGCTGGGAGGGATTGGGGGTGGGAGGAAAAGGGGACGACAGAGGATGAGATGGCTGGATGGCATCACCGACTTGATGCACAGGAGTTTGGGTGAACTCTGCGAATTGGTGATGGACAGGGAGGCCTGGAGTGCTGCGATTCATGGGGTCGCAGCAGGAGTTGGACATGACTGAGAGACTGAAATGAACTGAACTGAACTGAACTACAAAGCCCTTTAAAGAAAAGTTGATTGTATTAGTTCCCTGTGGCTGCTGTAACAAATTGCAACAAACTCAGTGACCTATAAGAAGAGAAATTCATTCTCTTTCAGTTCTGGAGGCTGAGAAGTCCAACATGGCTTTACTGAATAGAAACCTTGTCAGCAGGACTGCCGTTTGCTTGCTTTTTCCAGTTTCTAGAATTGCGCCCTTTGCTTTCCTTGACTCATGCCCCATTCCTCCATCTTCAAATTCAACAGTGTAGACTTTGGTGTCAGTGGTCACATTATCTTTTCCTCCTGTCTCTATGAATATCACCAAGTCTCCCCCTTAGAAGTATACGTGCGATTGCATTTAGAACCTACCAAGATGATCCAGGATAAGCACCCCATCTCAAGAACCTGAACTTAGATCTGCAAAGTCGCTTTTATCATACAAAGTACCTCTCATAATTTCTAGGAATCGGGACCTGGATAGTTAGCTCTCATCACCGACACAATGGACATGAATCTGAATAAACTCCAGGAGATGGTGAAGGACGGGGAAGCCTGGCATATTGCAGTCCATGGAGTTGTAAAGAGTCAGATACGACTTAGCAAGTGAACAACTGTAACAACATTATCCAGCTGACCACAGTG
The DNA here is from genome assembly GCF_019923935.1 of Bubalus bubalis. Lineage (NCBI taxonomy): Eukaryota > Metazoa > Chordata > Mammalia > Artiodactyla > Bovidae > Bubalus > Bubalus bubalis. The sequence continues at coordinate 72,353,958 of NC_059160.1, forward strand.
AAAAACATGAATAGGAAGCTGGTGGTTAAAACTTCTACTTCCAAATTTGCAATTAGACAAATTTTATTTTTCTAAAATACGTAGTATGCATGAAAGAAACAGATAAATGAGGCAAAGGCAGCTGAAGTTATTTCTCTGACAACCTTAGGTCATCATCAGCATCTACACCTCATATTGAACATGGGCACCAGACATTTATTTCATCATTTCTAACATCGTCAGAGAAATAATTGCAACAGGCTTGCAGGTGTGCTAATGTGACTGAGGCTGTAACCATTCTTTCCTTTTTCTGTTCTCCAAGATTACTATTTGAGTGGGCTCTCACAATCCAGTGTTTATACTTTCCTCAGTGGTGGAGGAGAAGGATGAAAGAGTGTGTGTGTGAGTGCACACACTTAGTTGCGTCCCCATGGACTGTAGCCTGCCAGAATCATCTGTCCATGAGATGTCCCAGGTAAGAATACTGGAGTGGGTTGTCATTTCCTTCTTCAGGGGATCTTCCTGACCCAGGGAATAAACTCATGTCTCTTGTGTCTCCTGCATTGGCAAGTGGATTCTTTACCACTAGCACCATCTGGGAAATCCTGGATGAAAGGATGGATAGGTCCAATTTTTTGTCTTCTTCAGCTTGAATATTATATGATGGTTTTATATATTTCTCACTCTCTCTCATTTTCAAACATTTTGATTAAATGTGAAAGAGAGGCTGAGGTTTAAATTCTTTGTTTTTCATTTTGGCCCCTGTTATAGAAATGAAACCAATGGACTTAGTTAACAGAATGGTTGGAAGAAAACAGATTTTGTGGAATAGTCAATAATTTCTTGCTGTTTGGAAAATTCTGCATAAGAAAGATTAAAAATAAACATTGATGCACACTCTACAAACTCAGTAGAAGTTTCATAGATCTTACCAATCATTTTTGATTTATACTCATGGATGCAGAAAGATTCCACTTTTCTCTTTTTAGTTTTGTAAGTCTCCAGGGAGGAAATTAAATGGTTATTACTCTATGATGAAAACCATTGCTAGAGCCCTCATGAGCTGAACTCTCCAGCTTAATAATATGCAAAACAGACTGATCTTAGATCAGAAGACCTCTAAGTTCCCTTCACACTCTAAGTTTTACAATTACCTGTTTTTAGGTTGGCTGACAAAAGGACAAGGAAAACAAAGCAAAGATCAGCACACATTCCTCCTTTGTGCATGAAGCATCTGCCTTGCTCGGAACGCCCATTCTTGAGACAGATACAGCCTCGTGTGTCCCATTCTTGCCACCCTCTCTACACCTTTAGTTGAGCTGGTCATTGACAGTGACACACTTGGGAGCCACACCAGTTTCCAGAACCATAATTCTAAATACCATCCTGGCAGTCTCTAAATTGCAAGGGTTCCTTTGTAAGGTGAGAAACCCTCTCTCCTGGAGGTTTGTTTATTTTGCAGTTAGAAAAGGTAAGGGACTCCTTTGTGAGACATTGGCTTGGAATTTAAATGTATAGTATTGCTGACAGAGTGCTGAAAATTCATTATATGGTGTATTTAGCATTTTCTTTCTCTCCGGGTGGTGGACTGGGGCTGTCCCCTCCCTTCTTCCCGGTCCCTGAGAAGAGAATCCTTGGGCAGCAATGATTCAGCCTGTCCGCTGTCAACCGCCGCTGCCATCCAGCCATGGGCTCACAAGGGTTTCCTCACCACGGGTTTGTTTGGAGGGCTCACTTCCAAAACAAAGATTAAAATGCCTTTTCTCTTTAATAGTCTCACTGAACACTGTTGCTTGTTAATGTTCAGACACTAATAGCACTGGAACGAGTCGTTGCTTGTGTCAACTCATCAAGTAGTCTAAACAAGCCGGCTGGAGGCTGGCCAGTTCTGGCCAGTCATTGACCACAGACACGATCTGCAAGGCTATTACAACTTGTGAAAGTGAGGGGTAGCTCTGCTTCCTGTCTAGCCCACTTCCCAAGGACTGTCCCCAGAAGCACTGGACTTTGAGGCCAGTAGGGGTTTTTGTCCAGCTCCCGCCTTAAGCTGAGCCTCATTGTTTAGCACCAAAATTGACATGTGTGGAAAAGCCGGAAAATTCTGGAAAAGCCGGAAATAAGAGCAAGATCTGAAGGGAGGCTTGGCAGCCGGAAGTTTATAATTTAGTTTTGTGGTTAGAAGGTGCTGATAGCTTTTGTCCTACTTGCGTTTTTGATGAGTGGGTGGATTTGTGAGAGTTCTCCTCTTTGGATGATTGCTGGGCTTTTCCAGAGATGTTCGCTCCTCTTCTCTGGATAGCCACATTTACTCCAGCCACATGCTTCCTTGCTACAAAGAGAACTTTACAATCGTTACACATCACTTACTAAGGTGGACGGAGAAAAATCTTCGAGTATACCCTTCTGGCAATATCAGATAAACAAATTAAAAAACCCAAAAGACTAACATTGAAAAAAAATTTTTGCTGAGATGCATTTTGTTTCTAACTCTGGAGTATTTCCCAGGAGGGGGATAAAAGTGTCTATGTCTCTTCCATGGCTTTCCAAGATCCAATTTCATCTCATTATTTATTTGAGAACTTTTTATTAAGTCACTCATTGTTTGCCAGGAACCAAGCTAGATACCAAGGATTCAAAGATGAAACAACATGGTTATCACCCCCAAGGAACACATATCCTTAAAATAAAGCTGTAGCTGTGATGGAAGGATGAAGAAAGCTTAAAAAAGAGCAGCTGAAAGAGGCCAGGAGGACTTGATTAAGGAGATTCTATTTGAACTGAAACGTAAAGGACTATGGGGATTTGTTAGAGGAAAAAAAATCAGGAGAACAGGAGGAAGGGGGATGGTTACCCAAATAATTCAGATCTTATGTCATTGGAACAGGGAGGTCTTCAAGGGAGATAGGGCTGGATAGATAGGTCATTCAGTGCCTTGTAAGCAGCACGTAGTCTTCACTCTTACGTGATGGAAGGTGATTGGTAACTTCCAAACAAAAAAGTGATGTGATGTGATTTGCAGGCGAATAAAACATCGCTTTTTACTTTGCTGACAAAGTTCCATATAATCAAAGGTATGGTTTTTCCGGTAGTCATGTATGGATGTGAGAGCTGGACCATAAAGAAGGCTGAATGCCGAAGAATTGATGCTTTTGAACTGTGGTGCTGGACAAGACTCTTGAGAGTCCCTTGGACTTCAAGGACATCCAACCAGTCAATCCTAAAGGAAATCAATCCTGATTATTCATTAGAAGGACTGATGCTGGAGCTGAAGCTCCAATACTTTGGCTACCTGATGCAAAGAACTGACTCATTAGGAAAGACCCTGATGCTGGGAAAGATCGAGGGCAGGAGGAGAAGGGAATGACAGAGGATAAAATGGTTGGATGGCATCACTGCCTCAATGGACATGAGTTTGAGCAAGCTCCTGGCAATGGTGAAGGACTGGGAAGCCTGGCGTGTTGCAGTCCATGAGGTCCCAAAGAGTCGGTCACGACTGAGCGACTGAACAACAAAAACAAAAAATCGCTTTGGAAAACTGAATGCATAGGCAATGGGATCCACTCATCACCTATCATCTGGTCACTGAGGTTGATCAGGGTACAGAGATAAAACTATCTCCCTATACATCTTTTTAATCTCTGTATTGATTTTAAGGGGCTTCTCAAATCTTATTGCAAGGCTTATGCAAGCCTTTGGGAAGTTTGTTGAGGCTTCCCAACATTTATCTCTGTCTAGGTCTCAGTAATTCTTTTTTCTTTTTTTGCTTTTCCCCCAGCACCCCATGATGTCTTTTTTTGAGCTCAGTGGTCTTAAGGCTTTTCAAAACATATTCAGACTTGGAGTAAAGCTATGCTAATTAAAACAATGTGGCACTGACACAAGACTGGAAAGCTATAGCCATGAAAGACATAGTTGATTCAGAATCAGACTCTAGTATGCATGGAAACAAGTGAAAAATGAGTCATCACAAATCAGTAGCTCATAAAAAAGTGTGATTGATACAAGTAATAAATAAATAATAAAGTTCAACTGCATAAGTTATCAAGAAAGGCTGATCAATGCAAAGATAAAAGATATCACTAAATACAAAAAAGTAAATGTAATGCCCATGATGTATTCTCTAACTCAGTAAAAGATATAACTTTTATGGAAAGGCTCTTGTGGGTTGGGTGTTAAAATTTCTTTTAAAAATGTTTATACCCTTGATCTCAGGATTTCACTGATAGGAATATATTTTAAGGGAAAAAAATGAAGAATCAGACAAAGATCTGTGCCCCAAAATATCCACTGCAGCATTATTTACAACACACATCCTAAGAGGTGATTTATAAAGTAAGGATAACAGTAGTCACTCTCTTCCACAGAAATGAGCATTTATTGAGCTTCTACTAAAAGTCAGTGATTAATTTATCTTCTATAAGCTTCCCATGCTGCAGATTATAAAATCTCAGCTCAGAGGAGTTTGGTAATCGGCCCAAGATTACACAATTTTGGTGCTAACCCAATCTGACATCAAAGCCTTGTTCTTTCTATATCATACCTCAGTTCTTCTATTATGAATATGTGTCAATTGTTTGCTGCAGAAATAGCTATAAGAATGGACTTCCCTGGTGGGGGAAGATTAAGATACTGCACTTCCAATGTAGGGGACCCTGGTTCCATCCCTGGTCAGGGAACTAAGGTCCTGTATGCCACATGGTGCAGCCAAATAATAATAATAAGTTTAAGGAACTCTGTATCTCTTTCTATTGTTTCAACTTTCCAGAAGACAAGAAAGGGTTCTGTTTTTGGATTCCTGTGTGTGAGCAGAGGGGCCAGTGCCTATGCTTTGGAGAGTCAATGAATTCATCTGCAATTTAGATCATTTGTTTCCCAAGAAAAAATAGTGAGCCATAAAAATGTAATATTCCTCCTGGGAGTCTTCTCTCTCTTACTCTTGGAATAAATCCAGAGGAGACAAACACTTACAACACTGAGTACATGCCAGATAGGATCTGTAGTAAATATTGGCTAGTCCATCTACATTTAGTGGCTGGTTATTTATAGGGATACCTCTTCTACTAGATAGCCAGTTTCTCAGAGTTCAGGAAATACAGCATTGTCAGTGCCTTGAATGTAGAGAGAGGACACTGTCTAGTGGCAGAAGCAGAGGACTACAGTTATTTCTCAACAGTCAGTAGCTTGACTCAGTTCTTACAGGAGGCACTGGTTGGCTTAAATTTTTGTAAAAATGGGAAGTGGAAGTAAAAAGAAACTAACAGCCTCACATGATCAAAGGTCCATCAGAGTATAATTGCAAAATGCCAAGAAAAAAGTTGCAGGAACATCAAGTGTTGATGCTCAACTGAAAGGTCATAAAACAAATAACATTGGTTTGCTTCTTGCTTATATTTTCTTATTTTGAAGATGTTTGGTACACTTGTTGTAATCCCATGTAAAGTTCTAATCTGCTATCTTCAGACTAAACCATTGGCTAATTTCAGCTGTAGACTTTTACACAGCAGGAAGAGATGGAAAAATCAGCCACAGAGAAATATCTCCTCTTCTGAGCTTGCCCTCTTTATTCACTCTCTCCCTCTTTTCTTTCCCCCCACAAAGAATAGAACTATGCATTTCATCAAATCCAAGATAACATTGATTATGAGACTAACTGACTTTTCAGGTATAATTAAGAAAGAAAAGTACTGCCAATTAAAATGGAAGGAAGTTGGGGGGAGCTGTAATTTAAAATTTGTATTTTATTTTTATTTCAAGAGTTAATTTAAGCTTTTTAAGACAGAGCTTTCTTTCACATTTGTTGCACGCACACACATATACAAAGAAAAAAATGAGCAAAATGACTAGAGTATGGTATTCCTAATGCCACTTCATACAGTATTAACTCTTTTCATCGTTTTTTGATTTAGAAATTTTCTCCACACACAGTTTTGCTGTGTGTACTATCAAAATGTTACGTTTGCTGCACAAATGTGCTCCACTATTCTCTCTGGGATTTTCCTTCAAGTCATAGACACCCATTTCTACAAATACTGGTTATTGCTTGATCTCACCAGATCGAAAGAAGGCTTTCAGACAATGGCCAGAATTCTTATTTCTTCCTCAAATTATCTTTTAACAGTTTGTTGACTCAAATATTGAAGAGTTGCAGTTATCCAGTTATCCTTCCAAAATGTCAACCAAATTCAAAGTTATGGGTACAAAAGCAATAACAATTATGTCAGAACTTCTTCTTGGCTAACATTGATTATAAGAGACCATTGATTGTAAGATGTCAGAAATGTTAAAATATAAGTAAAATGAGAAGGTGAGGAGTTCATCTTAAGTTGGTGATATAAGTTTGTATTCAATTTCCACCACATAGAGGGGATAGTGGGGGAAGGGGTATAGGGTTAGAGGTTAGGGTTGGCGAGCTGTCTTCTGATCATTATTTCTTCAAGGTCTGAGTTTTGGTGTCCCGTAGAGGACTCAGTGACTATAGGCTGACACCAATGTTTTTAAGGGAACTGTTTCAAGGTCTTTCAAGAGCATGTACAAAGAGCTTAGGTTTAAATCAGCATGTAGGTTTCATTTTATTTCCAACATTTCTAATTTATAATAATTAATTTATAGAAATAGATCCACCTTAATAAGAATCAAATTTCTTTGTTTGTCTCCTCCCTCTCACATTCTAAGACTAGAAGGGAATCTGAGCCACTTAACTAAAAACTAGATATGTGGGGAACAACTTTTACCTTTAAGTTGAAGTGAGGCCAATTTGTATGTTGATTTCATTGAGCTTAGACTGGAGGCATTGTTCAGCTGATTATTCATACAGAAGTGTGAAATTAAAACAAAAAGTCAATAGATGGTAGTAGGAAAAGTGTTTTATGGTTAAAAAAAAAAATACTCCTCCAATTGGATAGATTTGTGTGCATGCATGTATGTGCTCAGTAGGTTCAGTCTTGTCCGACTCTGCAATCCATGGACTGTAGCTCACCAGGCTCCTCTGTCCATGGAATTCTCTAGGCAAGAATACTGGAGTGGATAGCTGTTCCCTTCTCCAGAGGATCCTCCTGACCCAGGGATTGAACTCAGGTCTCCCATATTGCAGGCAGATTCTTTACCATCTGAGCCACCAGGGAAGCCCATTCAAAAAAGACTCTTGGTTCTTTTAGGAATAAACTACAGTATGTTGAAAGTATATTAACCTGGTCTACCCCATAGATCAAAATAAGTTTTGGTTCAAAAGTATGTGACATACTATTTTGGTCAACTGTTGTTTAATTTTATTATGTAAAATTTCCAAGTTTAAGAATGAGAATCTGACCAAAGCTGATAATACAAAATACAAACAAGCAGAAACACAAACTTAATATGCCCCATGTCAGGAACAAAAACAACGTTAGCCTACTTGTGTGTAGAGCATATCTTTAGAATTTTGTGTAAATAAAATGTAGACAATTTTTTTTGTGTTTGAATTCATTAAGTTTTTGGCTAAAAAAACATGGAAAATGCACAAAAGTACTCCAAACAGATGTTCAAAAGGGTATTAACTATAGTGTAGAGTAAGGTTGCATGCGTGTGCTCAGTCGTGTCTGACTGTGTGGCCCCATGGATTATAGCCTGTCAGGCTCCCCATTCTCAAAATCCTCTGTCTATGGGATTTTCCAGGCAAAAATACTGGAGTGGGTTACCATTTCCTTCTCCAGAGGATCTTCCCTACCCAGGGATCAAACCACATCTCCTGTGTCTCCTGCATTGGCAGGCAGATTCTTTACCACTAGTGCCAGCTGGTATTAACTAGGGCCACTGGTTATTTACCTCCACTTCACTTTGTATTAAGACATTGCATAGGGACTTCCCTGGTGGTCCACTGGTTAAGAATTCACCCTGCAATGCAATGCAATGTTCTATTCCTGATCAGCACACTAAGATCCCACATGCCACAGAGCAACTGAGTTTTCATGCCATGATGACTAAGCTCACATGCCACAACTAGAAAGCCCATGTGCAGCAATGAAAGATCTCACGTGATACAACGAAGATGCTGTATGACACCACTGAGACCTGGTGCAGCCAAATAAATATTTTTTAAAAAAGACTCTGTATAGATCTTCAATTAGAATTGAAAATTTTAAATTGCAACCAAAATATTTTCAATTTTGCATTTAACAGAATTTCAAGTTTAGAATCTCTAAAGATGTTTTTGGTCATCCAGAAAAACAAGTAGGAGACATTTTCTTCATCCTGTCCTTTGGTTCAAAGAACTTATCTGCTTGAAACAGCAAATGATACTTTCATATCTCATATTAGCTTTATCATAATCCTTTCATGTTCTATTATTGCTGATGGTAACTGTCAGTCCAGCTTTCCATTTTCTGATTAATCATAAAAAAAGACTCTTCAGATAATTACAAACAGATAGGAAAGAATTTAATAGCTCTTTGTCAGCTCTTTATTTCTCTGGAATACTTAAAACCTCCCTCACATTTATATATTTTTCCTACAGTCTTCAGTTCAGTCAGTTCAGTTCAGTCGCTCAGTCGTGTCTGACTCTTTGTGACCTCATGAATCGCAGCATGCCAGGCCTCCCTGTCCATCACCAACTCCCGGAGTTCACTCAGACTCACATCCATCGAGTCAGTGATGCCATCCAGCCATCTCATCCTCTGTCGTCCCCTTCTCCTCCTGCCCCCAATCCCTCCCAGCACCAGAGTCTTTTCCAATAAGTCAACTCTTTGCATGAGGTGGCCAAAGTACTGGAGTTTCAGCTTTAGCATCATTCCTTCCAAAGAAATCCCAGGGCTGATCTCCTTCAGAATGGACTGGTTGGATCTCCTTGCAGTCCAAGGGACTCTCAAGAGTCTTCTCCAACACCACAGTTCAAAAGCATCAATTCCTTGGTGCTCAGCTTTCTTCAGAGTCCAACTCTCACATCCATACACGACCACTGGAAAAACCATAGCCTTGACTAGACGGAACTTTGTTGGCAAAGGAATGTCTCTGCTTTTGAATATGCTATCTAGGTTGGTCATAACTTTCCTTCCAAGGAGTATGCATTTTTTAATTTCATGGCTGCAGTCACCATCTGCAGTGATTTTGGATTAGACACTAATTCTTTTTTTTTAAAGACACATTATTTTTAACAAAACATTTATTTCTTCATTTGGCTGTGCCAGGTCCTAGTTGTGGAAAGCAGGATCTTCGCTGAAGCATGCGAGATCTTCTAGGTGTAGCACCTGGGATTTAGTTCCCTGACCGGGTATCGAACCCAGGCTGCCTGCATTGGGAGCTCAAAGTCTTAGCCCCTGGACCAGCAGGGAAGTCCTATACATTAATTCTTAAATGCTACAAGCTAATTTCCACCTCTGTCCTTGTTTGAATTCTCACAAAGCCTGTTTTAATGAAGGACACACTAGTGGGATAGGTAGGGGAGATGGGTACATACTGTAATCGTGCGATGGTGTTGGCCAGGCATGGGGCTTGCCGAGTGACTCAGTGGTAAAGAATCTGTGTACAAATACAGAAGATGTGGGTTCAATCCCTGGTTTGGGAAGATCCTGTGGAAAGGAAATTATAACCCACTCCAGTATTCTTGCTTAGAAAATCCCATGAACAAAGGAGCCTAAGTAGGCTACAGTCCATGGGGTCTAAAAGAGTCTTACACAACTGAGCAGAAACACACATGCATACACGTTAGTCAGGCCACTTAGCTCAAGGAGGGTAAAAAAGCAAAGGATATGAACTATAGTAGCAACAAACTAAAGAGCTCTTTAGTGGGTTTGTTTTTTTTTTTTTTTTGAACTGTGGTGTTGGAGAAGACTCTTGAGAGTCCCTTGGACTGCAAGGAGATCCAACCAGTGCATCCTAAAGGAAATCAGTCCTGAATATTCATTGGAAGGTCTGATGCTGAAGCTGAAACTCCAGTACTTTAGCTACCTGAAGCGAAGAACTGACTCACTGGCAAAGACCCTGATGTTGGGAAAGATTGAGGGCGGGAGAAGAAGGGGACGACAGAGGATGAGATGGTTGGATGGCATCACTGACTCAATGGAAGTGAGTTTGAGTAACCTCTGGGAGTTGGTGATGGACAGGGAGGCTAGGCATGCTGCAGTCCATGGGATCGCAAAGAGTCGGACATGACTGAGCGACTGAACTGAACCGAACTGAAAGAGCTCTGGTTGATCGGAAGGACCAGCACTTGTATCTTTATTGGAACGCCAGCTTCTTGTCACTTGCTCTTCATCCACACCAACATCTCAAGTGACTCTGAATTATCCTGAGGCTCCAATTACTGTAACTGCTGTAGTATATTCTCTCCCAATCTCTGTCACAGCAAATGTGCTTGCTTTCCTCTCTTTAACTTTCCTATGCATATGTGCATGTGTGCACACACATGGACACACACAGTAGCTGATGTTCAGTAAGCCATTCAGAGCCTACACACAGGGAGCTATTAATGAAGCTTTTGAACTTCACAATAACAAAGTTCCCTGCCCCAGGGTGCTGTTCCCTTCTCTGCCTGCCTTTCCTTCTGCGCCAGGGCAGACTTCTCTTGCCTCCTCAGGGGAAACTCTGTTTCCAACAGCCAGTTCCCCAGTTACCTCTCCCAATTCAATCCCTCCTTCTTTGGAAGAGACTCAAAACATTATGGTGCTAGTGGTAAAGTACCCACCTGCCAATGCAGGAGACATAAGAGACGCAGGTTCAATCCCTGGTTCGCGAAGATTCCCTGGAGGATGTAATGGCAATCCACCCCAGTATTCTTGCCTGAAGAATCCCATGGACAGAGGATCCTGGCAGGCTACAGTCCATAGTATCACAAAGAGTCAGACACAACCGAAGTGACTTAGCTCAGAGGCAAAACATACTAGAGGTTATAAAATTATAATATCTTCATCTTTTAAAGGGGTAGTGTGGACAGGACAGGTATGGAAAGGGACAAGGAATAAAATACTGTTTCTTCATTGTTTGTGTTCAAATGACCTGGGGCTTAAATTTGGTGGAATTTTGTTTGGTTCTCTTGACTTCTCTATCCATGAAATGGGAGAGTATGTATCCTGCCAGGCAGAGGATAATGAAGACTGTCTATCCAGCATACTTTTTGTTTGTTCAAAAAGCCAGTATAAAGTATTATTTCAGGATGAGTTGAGGTACTCTGCCAGATATCTATTTGAAGTTTGTCCAGAATATTAATACCTTCATCCTTTGTTTCAGGAATCCCAAAGCCTCCAAACCCACTGGAAGTAACGTGGCTGTGGGTTTATATACTTTCATACAAGACAAAAGCATGCTTGTTACAAAAATGTCATTAACTTGAGCGGTAGGAGGTTTCATGTTTTCCGTTGTGTGAGGTTCACAAGACGTTGGGAAAGAGTGCATATTTTAGCTTATATGGATTCTCACCCTAAATTAAGTTTACACTGAAGCACAGCTGAAACTGAGTTTCGCTTGATTTCCACCTAAAACCATAATTCATCTCAGGTTCACTTGAACTGTGCCCCTATCTAGTTTAGGACTGCAGGCAGGTTCACTCAGAGTTTCACAAGCCTCAGCAAACCTCTCAGCCAACTTGACCTGAATTTGAGGTTTTGATTCAGTTTGGAGTTTTCATTCAGGAGCTTTGCACAATCCTGGGCTATCTTGGGCCATGATCTGAAATCCCATCAGACTCACTTCAGACCGTATGGAGCAGAGACAGAGACCTCTGTGGCTATTATTACTGGCCACACGTTCATTCCATTATGTCTATATCCTCAGCCACCTTCACTAGACTTCTACTGTGAATACTTTTTCTTAAAACAAAACAAAACAAAACACACTGTATATTAGTGTCAGTGATTGCTAAAAATGAACTGGTCAAAAAGCTTGTCAATTTCTTGACCCTCCATTACATATACTGAAGGACTGTTTCTGAAGTCTTTGCCTTTATTTCCCCCAACAGACATGTTTTCTACTTTTGAATTTAATAATCACCTCCAACTACATAATGTTTTAAGATCTAAAACTATTATTTCTAATTCTGTTGGTAACTTTTGAGGGAGGCACTCTGTGAAATTTGTGGGATCTCCATTTCCCGACCAGGGATAGAACATGAGCCCTTGGCAGTGAAAGTGCGGAGTCCTAACCACTGGACCACCAAGGAATTCCCCATGAGTAACTTTTCAAGGTCCATTATATAACTACAAGTATAAAGGTCACCAAAAAATTCTAGTCAGTCCTTTAAAATAAAGTGTAGACCTTTGTAACAAGTGAAACAATACGAAGTTGTGTATTTTTTAAAGCCTGGCATGTATACCACTGATTTTCCTTGTGCTACTTAATTGTCCCAATGTGAAAATCTATTTGCATGACAAGTTCTTGTATATACTTCAGTGATTCTTATTTTTATGGTGAACTATACTTTGTTGCTGCTTTCAGCACAGATAACAGTAGATCATAAAATGAAATGAAGTAAAACCATATAAAATAGAGAAATTTCTATTTTGACAATGGGGAGAAATTCTTATTTCCTTTGGTGAATAATGCAAATAAGGAATTTTTCTCATGTATAGTGCTTTAGGAGAATCTGGCTACAGAGCATTGGGTTTTCCCAGAAAACAGTGGTTTACAATTGATTTCCAAGTTATTTCTCAAATCCTCAGGAAACAGATTAGCTTTGCAGCAGAGCCTTATTTATTCAAACATATTAGAAATCAGGTGGGTCTGAAACTGGTAAAATGTCTGAATCGAAGACTATTTGTAAAGAAATTCATCTGGATTCCTTTTAAGGATATATGGTCATTGAAACATCACTAATAAAGTTTCTAAGTCAAATCCTTTGAAGGAAACTCTTTCATGAATAGAAGAGACAGTTGAGAATAAATTACAATCAGCAAGTCAATTGTTTCTAATAAGTGGGTTCTAGAAAACTATTTGTTCCTTTAAGATTTAAGAGTCTCCCCAAGTCTAGTTTTCACTATTAATTCTCTGGGTACACTTTGTGTTCACAGTGAATGGAAACGTATACTTCAATCTGGCTTCTGCATCAGTGAGCTTTGGGAGAAATTGGGAAGCATCCCCAGCCTCTAGGCTGCTGCCTCCCTGGCTAATTCACTCATCACCTCAGGCTACATTTTTTTCCTCTTCCATTGCCACCACATCCCAGGCAAACAAATGTACTTCCCCTCCACCCCCATTTTCTCTGGTGTTCAGTGAACCCATTTTCTAACCCCAGATCACCATCCAGCTTAAAACTTCCTTCATCTGTTGTTCTTCCTCCTCTCCTAGAGTACAATCTGTGACAGAGAAGGATCCAGCCAATGATTTCACAATTTTACTAACGTACTTCTGTTCTCTGTTTCCTCTGCCAGAATCTCAGCTCAGTTGCTTATCTTTTGCTACCTGGCCTACCCATAGCCTTTCAAGAATTCTCTTTCCTTCTAACCACCCTCCTGTTAACCCATTCCCCAGAACATTGGGCACCTAACGACCTCTGACCACAGCACTCCTCTGCTCAACCACCTCTCATGGCCCAGCCACTGGAAGCCTCCACAAGAGCTGATCCCAGCTATTTCCAATGTGAGCTCCTGTTCCCCACTGGGTAATCCTCACAGTTGAGCCAGTCAGGTGATTTTCTGTTCCCCAAACACATTATGCACCTTCCAACCTCTATATGTACTTCCATGCCATTCTCAAAATGTCATCAACCCTTCAGAGTCAAAACCAAACATCAAAATTTCCTTACAGGCACAGATAGCATAGAGTGTCAGTCACTCAGTCATGTCCAACTCTTTGCAACCCTATAGACTGTAGACTGCCAGGCTTCTGTAATTCTCCAGAATACTGGAGTGGGTAGCCTTTCCCTTCTCCGGGGGATTTTTCCAACCCAGGGAATGAATCCAGGTCTCCTGCATTGCAGGAAGATTCTTTACCATCTGAGCCACCAGGGAAGCCCCTATAGCACACAGAAGTCCTAGCCATATTTATAAATACATGATTATCCAGAGCTTTTGTAAATCTGTATATCACATAGACATATATATCTTGGACTCACAAAACACTTGATAGTTAACAAAGAATTTTCACCCATATTATCTCATTTAATTCTTATATCAAACCCATTAGACGGGCAATATCAACAGCTGACTAACAAAGAAGCTGAATCTGGGAAAGCTGTGTGGGTTACTCAAGGTCACCTAGCTGAGAAGTGACAGAAGTAGGTTTCACACCCAGGTTTGGAACAACTCCGGGGTGCTTTCAACCCTATCACAATGACCTCCACAGTAATTTCTACAGCAGATGGAGAAAGAAGCCAGGTAATGGAGGGTCACAGGAGGTTTCTGAGAACAGCAGTGGCATGATCAAAGCGTTGCTGCAGGAAGATTGATCTGGTGGGGCTGCGTGGAGGGGATGGAAGCAGGAAAGCCCTGCTGGAAACCATCTTGCCCTCCTCTGAACTCCCGGGGCTCTCTGTTTATACTCCCCGTGAAGCATTAATCCAGTGCTGCAAAAGGGTTATTTATTTGTTTACATGACTCCCTTCCTACTAACACTTTGCTTGGAGCAGAAAGGATTTAATGTGCCTTTAAACTGTCTTGTATTTTACAACTAGATTAATACAACTAGGTTCTTATCTTCTCCACTTGATTTTAAGCCTTGAGTATAAAAAGCATGGATTTTACATCTCTGTACTAACTGCGTGTTTGACATGAGGCCATACTGATGGTGGATATTCAGAATCTAACGAATGAATGACATCTGAGACATTTCTGCTAAAGATGGGACTGGAGAGGAGTTATGGCTAAATAAATTACAGTGTTTGATATTTCAAAATAATCTGCAACCATTAATAGGATGAGGCAAAATTATAGGAGTTTAAATGGTGAGAAGACTGTGATAAACTGTTTATAAATCACAGAACACGAGACTTTCCTGGTGGTCCAGCAGTTAAGAATCTGCCTGCCAATGTGGGACACAGGTTTGATCCCTGGTCCAGGGATGATCCCACAGGCCATGGAGCAATTAAACTCGTGGGTCACAACTACTGGTCCTGCCTGCCCTAGAGACTGTCCTCAGCAAAACAGAGAGTAACCCCACCCCCTCAACAACTAAAGGAAGCCTGCGTTGCAGCAACACAGACCCAGCACAGCCCACAAATGAAACAAATAAATAAATTTTTTAAATTTCTGTAAAAAAAATCACAGAACACACACACACACACATATATGAAATAAAAAAGTGTGTGTGTGTTTGGTGCATATAGAACTATTAACACTGGCTGCCTCTGGGAAAAGTAATGGAATCAGGAAAGAGTCATGTAGAATTTTATGTTATAGTTTATATCCAGAGTTTACATAATAATTCTGTATAGTTTTGTACACATTGGAAAATGCATTTTACAAAGAGTTTGTATGACTTCTGTGTGTCCAGAGAATTTGGTAACGCAAACCATATATAACTAAGGACTAATATTTCAGTTCCACATTGTCTTGTCACCTTAGCCAGGGTGACGAAAAGAACCATTTAGTCTCTCCCATGTGCTAAATGTCTTCATTTAACTTAATCCTGAAGATTCTTTCCAGGTTGTTTGTGTATTCATCTCTGAGTCCAATTTCCCTTTCTGTATTGTCTGTGCCCAGTGGAGGCAGAAAAGATGCCCTATACATGGTCTCCCAGTGTCCTTTTTTTCTTTACCTTTTAGGACTTTTTAAAAATTTTTAGGACTTTTAATGGTACATCCCAGTCCCTCCCAGTTTGACTCTCCTTCATCTCCTTGGGACTGTCTGCATGGATGCAGTCCAGTTGCCTCCCACAGACACCCCACTAAGATATCACAGTGCTCCTTGACATCTTCAGTGTAGCTCCTAGAGGCTTGAGTTACATGTGTTAAACCACCTTGGACCTATTCTTTTACTTTCAGGAAAAAGAACAAGTCTACCACTTCTGACTTTCTTCCCTCCATCTCCCTGCCACTCCAGGTCAACAATCATGATTTTTAAGAAGGAAATTATTTTCCTTAAATATTCCATTGATGACAAAATACAGTCCTTGGTTGATTACAACATTTTCTAAGTATAAATACCTAAATAGTATTTGGAACTAGGGTTTTCATCATTGGTCATTAGCCTTCTTTTCCTTGCATTTGAGTATGTTCTCTTTTGAAAAGTACACTTTTCCCCTTGATTTTTTAAAAAAAATTCATCCATGGCTCTGTGCATGCTAAGTGGCTTCAGTTGTGTCCAACTTTTTGCGATGCTATGGACTGTAGCCTGCTAGGCTCCTCTGTCCATGGGATTCTCCAGACAAGAATACTGGAGTGGGTTGCCATGCTTTTCTCCAGGGAACCTTCCCCACCCAGAGATCGAACTCGAGTCTCATGTCTCCTGCCCTAGCAGGTGGGTTCTTTATTGCCAGGGCCACCTGGGAGGCATCAACTCACCACTGAATATCTTTTTTAAAATTGCATTAAATCTCACTTTCTAGTCAAGGCTATGGTTTTTACAGTAGTCATGTGTGGATGTGAGAGTGGGACTATAAAGAAAGCTGAGCACCAAAGAATTGATGCTTTTGAACTTCAGTGTTGGAGAAGACTCTTGAGAGTCCCTTGGACTATAAGGAGATCCAACCAGTCCATCCTAAAGGAAATCAGTCCTGAATATTCATTGGAAGGACTGATGTTGAATCTGAAACTCCAATACTTTGGCCACCTGATGTGAAGAGCTGACTCATTTGGAAAGACCCTGATGCTAGGAAAGATTGGGGGCAGGAGGAGAAGGGGATGACAGAGGATGAGATGGTTGGATGGCATCACCGACTCAATGGAGATGAGTTTGAGTGAACTCCAGGAGTTGGTGATGGACAGGGAGGCCTGGCGTGCTGCAGTGCATGGGGTCACAAAGAGTCAGACATGACTGAGCGACTGAACTGAACTGAACTAAATGTTCATCTCTCTTAACATTTTGCTGCTGCTGCTGCTGCTAAGTTGCTTCAGTCGTGTCCGACTCGGTGCGACCCCATAGACGGCAGCCCACCAGGCTCCCCTGTCCCTGGGATTCTCCAGGCAAGAACACTGGAGTGGGTTGCCATTTCCTTCTCCAATGCATGAAAGTGAAGAGTGAAAGTGAAGTCGCTCAGTCGTACCCAACTCTTAGCACTTAATTATAATCAAAAAGGAGTCATCTTATCAGACAGCACTATGTAATTTCACGTTGCACCACACTATAAAATACGAGGCTACTGAACAATCTCCAGGAACCCGTGGAGACTGTTTGTAATTACCAGACATGCTCTACCACGGCTGTCACCCTCTTTCCCACTTTCCTCAACTTCTTAATGAGCATCCCAAAGCTCAGGGGCAGTGTCGCTGAGGCAGTTAAGTCTGAAACCAAGAACCCTTTCCACCAAGAACCAGCTGGGTATGCGGTGCATCAAGAATGCCTACTATGAGCTCCACAGTCACCATACTTCATATACCTATGCCCAGACGCATTGTGCCTGACATGTTGCTGATCATATATAAGATATGCAGAACTACATATGTAAACAACTTCCGGCAAGAAAGAGTTCTCTGCAGGAGGCACTGGCCTGTCACTAACATTAAGTCAGGCACCCCCTTGCTCTACTCATTTCCAACCCCAGCAAATCTTTTAAGCCTTTTGATCACACAATACCACACCTAACCTGTTGGATCTTTCCTACACCAAAGAATTAGAAATGAAAAATAAGTAAATTAACAGATGATCAGATCTCTTCCCTAGCTTCCCCTTCAGTCATCTTTGGAACAAACTGTGTGAACAAGATAGCATCTAAAGCAAAATCAGGGACTTTCCTGGTTGTCCAGTGGCTAAGACTCCATGTTTCCAATGCAGTGGCCCAGATTCAATCCCTGATCACAGGACTAGATCACACATGCCTCAACTAAGAATTCGAATGCTGCAACTAAATAAAAAATAAAAAAGAACCCCATGTGCCGCAACTAAAAAAGATCCCGAATGCCGCAAAAAGACTGGCACAGCTCATTCCAGTTCGGTCGCTCAGTCTTGTCCGACTCTTTGCAACCCCGTGAACCACAGCACACCTGGAGTTTACCCAAATAAGCCTCCCTGTCCAGCACCAACACCTGGAGTTTACCCAAATTCATGTCCATTGAGTCTGTGATGCCATCCAACCATCTCATCCTCTGTCGTTCCCTTCTCCTCCTGCCCTCAATCTTTCCCAGCATCAGGGTCTTTTCCAATGAGTCAGCTCTTCACATCAGGTGGCCAAAATATTGGAGTTTCAGCTTCAACATCAGTCCTTCCAATGAACATCCAGGACTGATCTCCTTTAGGATGAATTGGTTGGATCTCCTTGCAGTCCAAGGAACTCTCAAGAGTCTTCTCCAAAACCTCAGTTCAAAAGCATCAATTCTTCAGTGCTCAGCTTTCTTTATAGTCCAACTCTCACATCCACACATGACTACTGGAAAAACCATAGCCTTGACTAGACGGACCTTTGTTGGCAAAGTAATGTCTCTGCTTTTTAATATGCTACCTAGGTTGGTTATAACTTTCCTTCCAAGGAGTAAGTGTCTTTTAATTTCATGACTGCAATCATCATCTGCAGTGATTTTGGAGCCCCAAAAAATAAAGTCAGCCACTGTTCCCCCTCTATTTGCCATGAAGTGATGGGACCAGATGCCACGATCTTAGTTTTCTGAATGTTGAGCTTTAAGCCAACTTTTTCACTCTCCTCTTTCACTTTCATCAACAGGCCCTTTAGTTCTTCTTCACTTTCTGCCATAACGGTGGTATCATCTGCATATCTGAGGTTATTGATATTTCTCCCAGCAATCTTAATTCCAACTTGTGCTTCTTCCAGCCCAGCATTTCTCATGATGTACTCTGCATATAAGTGAAGTAAGCAAGGTGACAATATACAGCCTTGACGTACTCCTTTTCCTATTTGGAACCAGTCTGTTGTTCCATATCTAGTTTTAACTGTTGTTTCCTGACCTGCATACAGGTTTCTCAAGAGGCTGGTCAGGTGGTCTGGTATGCCCATCTCTTTCAGAATTTTCCACAGTTTATTGTGATCCACACAGTCAAAGACTTTGGCATAGTCAATAAAACAGAAATAGATGTTTTTCTGGAACTCTCTTGCTTTTTCGATGATCCAGCGCATGTTGGCAATTTGATCTCTGGTTCCTCTGCCTTTTCTAAAACCAGATTGAACATCTGGAAGTTCACGGTTCATGTATTGTTGAAGCCTGGCTTGGAGAATTTTGAGTGTTACTTTACTAGCGTGTGAGATGAGTGCAATTGTGTGGTAGTTTGAACATTCTTTGGTATTGCCTTTCTTTGGGACTGGAATGACAACGGACCTTTTCCAGTCCTGTGGCCACTGCTGAGTTTTCCAAATTTGCTGGCATATTGAGTGCAGCACTTTCACAGCATCATCTTTCAGGATTTGAAATAGCTCAACTGGAATTCCATCACCTCCACTAGCTTTGTTCGTAGTGATGCTTTCTAAGGCCCACTTGACTTCACATTCCAGGATGTCTGGCTCTAGGTGAGTGATCACACCATCATGGTTATCTGGGTCATGAAGATCTTTTTTGTACAGTTCTCCTGTGTATTCTTGCCACCTCTTCTTAATATCTTCTGCTTCTGTTAGGTCCATACCATTTCTGTCCTTTATTAAGTCCATCTTTGCATGAAATGTTCCCTTGGTATCTCTAATTTTCTTGAAGAGATCTCTAGTCTTTCCCATTTGATTGTTTTTCTCTATTTCTTTGCATTGATCACTGAGGAAAGCTTTCTTATCTCTCCTTGCTATTCTTTGGAACTCTGCATTCAGATGCTTATATCTTTCCTTTTCTCCTTTGCTTTTCACTTCTCTTCTTTTCTCAGCTATTTGTAAGGCCTCCTCAGGCAGCCATTTTGCTTTTGTGCATTTCTTTTTCTTGAGGATGGTCTTGATCCCTGTCTCCTGTACAATGTTACAAACCTCCGTCTATAGTTTATCAGGCACTCTGTCTATCAGATCTAGTCCCTTAAATCTATTTCTCGCTTCCACTGTATAATCATAAGGGATTTGATTTAGGTCATACCTGAATGGTCTAGTGGTTTTCCCCACTTTCTTCAATTTAAGTCAATTTGGCAATAAGGAGTTCATGATCTGAGCCACAGTCAGCTTCCAGTCTTGTTTTTGCTGACTGTATAGAGCTTTTCCATCTTTGGCTACAAAGAATATAATCAATCTGATTTCGGTGTTGACCATCTGATGATGTCCATGTGTAGAGTCTTCTCTTGTGTTGTTGGAAGTGGGTGTTTGCTATGACCAGTGCATTCTCTTGGCAGAACTCTATTAGCCTTTGCCCTGCTTCATTCTGCACTCCAAGGCCAAATTTGCCTGTTACTCCAGGTGCTTCTTGACTTACTACTTTTGCATTCCAGTCCCCTATAATGAAAAGGACATCTTATTTGGGTGTTAGTTGTAAAAAGTCTTCTGGGTCTTCATAGAACCGTTCAACTTCAGCTTCTTCAGCGTTACTGGTCGGGGCATAGACTTGGAATACCATGATATTGAATGGTTTGCCTTGGAAAAGAAGAGAGATCATTCTGTCATTTTTGAGATTGCACCTTTAGCATCAGTCCTTTCAAAGAATACCCAGGACTGATCTCCTTTAGAATGGACTGGTTGGATCTCCTTGCAGTCCAAGGGACTCTCAAGAGTCTTCTCCAACACCACAGTTCAAAAGCATCAATTCTTCAGTGCTCAGCTTTCTTCACAGTCCAACTCTCACATCCATACATGAGCACTGGAAAAACCATAACCTTGACTAGACGGACCTTTGTTGGCAAAGTAATGTCTCTGCTTTCGAATATGCTATCTAGGTTGGTCATAACTTTCCTTCCAAGGAGTAAGCGTCTTTTAATTTCATGGCTGCAATCACCATCTGCAGTGATTTTGGAGCCCAAAAAAATAAAGTCTGACACTGTTTCCACTGTTTCCCCATCTATTTCCCATGAAGTGATGGGACCAGATACCATGATCTTCGTTTTCTGAATGTTGAGCTTTAAGATAACTTTTTCACTCTCCTCTTTCACTTTCCTCAAGAGGCTTTTTAGTTCCTCTTCACTTTCTGCCATAATGGTGGTGTCATCTGCATATCTGAGGTTATTGATATTTCTCCCGGCAATCTTGATTCCAGCTTGTGCTTCTTCCAGCCCAGCGTTTCTCATGATGTAGTCTGCGTATAAGTTAAATAAGCAGGGTGACAATATACAGCCTTGACGTACTCCTTTTCCTATTTGGAACCAGTCTGTTGGTCCATGTCCAGTTCTAACTGTTGCTTCCTGACCTGCATGCAGGTTTCTCAAGAGCCAGGTCAGGTGGTCTGGTATTCCTATCTCTGTCAGAATTTTCTGCAGTTTATTGTGATCCACACAGTCAAAGGCTTTGGCATAGTCAATGAAGCAGAAATAGATGTTTTTCTGGAACTCTCTTGATTTTTTGATGATCCAGCGCATGTTGGCAATTTGATCTCTGGTTCCTCTGCCTTTTCTAAAATCAGATTGAACATCTGGAAGTTCACGGTTCACATATTGCTGAAGCCTTTACCCTATAGTATGAATTAAAATCAAATGCTAACTCACCAAAAGCTATGTGTACATTAAACTTTTGGTGTAGGAAGCTGTCCCATGTCAGTCCTTGGGGGAAAGAATGGCAGCCATAAACACAAGATAAAGGAGGAAGTTTAAAAGACACCATAGCATCCTTTAAAATCACAGCTCTGAGACAGCTAAACTAGACCTGGATGCAGAATAATTTTGAGGGACAAAAGGGAAGGACTGCAGCAGGGATCATGGAGTAAGGAGGCACATCTGGTCCTCTATAAGTAAGGAGGCACATCTGAGGCTCACGTCCTCTATATTCTGCTGGCTGTATCTGAAATCCGAAATTAAAATCCATCTATGGTCAGCGACAAGCTGGCTGCTCAGTCATCTGGAAGGTCCTGTGGTCCAGCCCACAAATCTAAACTGAGCAAAGATGTCAACTACATGAGTTAAAAAATACTGCCTCAAATTGCAAGCATATTGGCCTGACATCTACACCAAGGGAGCACGGCAATATTGTAAACACAGTTGATGGAATGCAGAGGATCTATCACAGAGAACAGATGTCAAGTCAACCTGCAAGGTGGCCACAGTCTTGAGATCTTTGGGTACTGGTGGTAACCATGCCTTATGATTCAGCCATGTAATGTTTCGTCCTGACCACTGCTTTTGACAGAGTTTCATTATCGTGATAAATGGTGTGGTTACAATAGCCACGCATGGTTCCCACTCAAGACATTCTGTCTTTATTATACAGGGACGCCCATAGTTCCTGGACAGGCTTATGGTCCATTCTACTAACTCTCCAAGGAAAACGCATACAGCCTTTAGAATGATGACATAGTGTGATCTGAGGAGATTTAAGCTTTTATTTATCAATTTCTATACTAGTAATCTCAACCCCTTGAAGTATATAAAGATTTTATTTCATGTTCTATTAAAACAGACCTGTAGCACTTCCTCTAATTTAATGACTCAGGTGCATGTAATCTTAAAACACTGAAAGTCAGACATCTGTGTATGTGCTTATTGTTTTTTAGTGTATATATATGTTACAAACATAGCAAGTTGTTTGATGAAAGCATATGTCTCTGGATTTCATTTTACTTCATGGAATGAAATCTGAAACAACTCAGATTATTTAAGTAGGTTATTTAAAGCATAACATTGATTGTGCAACTTGTTTTGTTTTTTAAATATTTAAAAGGCCCATGAGTTGTTTGACCCTACAAACAGAGATTTTGGTTTCTAACTTGGTCTGATCTTCATTAACAACTGTTCCTTCCTTATAAACAGAAGAAATAGATAGGGATGCAAAGCTCTCTGTGTGCCTTTTTTATGCTAAGTTTTTCAGTTGTGTTTGACTCTGTGCAACCCTATGGACTATGGCCCACCAGGCTCCTCTGTCCATGGAATTCTCCAGGCAAGAATACTGGAGTGAGTTGCCATGTCCTTCTCCAGGGGATCTTCCCAACCCAGTGATCGAACCCACGTCTCTTATGTCTCCTGCCTTGACAAGTGAGTTCTTTACCCCTAGCACCACCAGGGAAGCCTGAAGAGCTCACCAACTCCTTCCAAATCTGATGCTCTTGATGTGCTCTCACTCTTTCTCTCCAGTTAACTTTTTACAGGATTTGTTAACTGTCAGTTAAGGATAAATTAAATTTGGGAATCTTCACTTCTTGGAGAGCACCAAGCATTTGCAGGACTCACAGTGATGAGAGATAATCTCTATCCTAAGAGACTAGCTTTAGTTCCTTGGAGCTACTTAACACTTTGTTTCTTTGATTAACTGAAAACTTTAACTGGTAAAGCAGAGTTAAGAATGAAAGATGTAATTCCAGGGCCCAGGCCCACTGTGTATGTGAATGAATGGAAAGTTAATTGAGGAAAAAGGCAGAGTGTATTTCATTCATTGTTAATTTAAGTGGAGTTGATAAGCAAAGAAGGAAAATGTTTTTAAATTCCCAGGTATGTTTCTCAGCTTATGTCAATATTTTGGGTTTCTTTTCCATGGTAATTTCAAAGGTCAGAATTGTGTTTTGTATGTTTTTATGAAATATTTTACAATATAAACTTCTCTCCTGGAAAAGCTTTCATAGATGTAGAGTTCTAAAAACATAAAGGATTTTTTCTAAGAGACCATATTAAACTTTGAACATTCACACTGGTTCAGTAAGATTGTTAGCTGTTTTCTTGTACATTTCTTAAAATGATACAATTCTTTCTCAGATGAAAGATTTTACTTTTAATGGATACAAAACTATGTAAAACACTTAAAGTTCCAGGGGGGTGAAATTGCAAAGCTGGAGAAGTGACTGGCTGTAGTGTCTGATGAACCTCTTCTTTGTTTCCATTATTTTTAGTTTGGTTTTCTAAGAATTTGCACCTTTGATTTTGGAACTCATTATTTCAAACTCTAATCATCTTAAAAATGAAAGGTGAAACTATAGGATTTTTTATGGTTTTAACTTGATTGTTCCCTTCCACCTTGAAAAGTGCACGAGTGTGCCCCCAACTAAGCCACATTTGTAGAAAAGCTTGACAAAAATGGCAAATGTTTTGTGTATGGAGTGATGTCCACAGCAGTGTGACCTTTCCTGCCTTCTTGTTGTATTACATGAAATGTTCCTACCATTCTTCTAGAAAAGCTAACCTTATTTTTCTAAGACTCCGTTCATTATTTTTTAGTCAAAAGGGGAGAAGTAATTTGCAAGGAGTTGGTATTGTGATAATGCCCAGGGGTTCATTCTTTAGTGAGAATTCAGAAATGGATTACAAATAAAGACAGTTCAGTTTTTTCATCTGCAGAAATGGAGAGGAAGTTCATGGTTTACAAAGAAAGAAGAAATAATGCACTTACCTTATAAGACATAGTGAAGCAGACCAGAAGGAAATTGAAAATATCCACACATGGAAAGGTTAAAATAGTTGTAAGAAAACTTTTGCAACAAACTTCATAAAGATTAAATGTGAGAGACTACTGAACATTCTCCCTCTTGTTCTCTGGTCCTGAAATAAAATTACAAAGCACTGTTCTCTAAAGACTTTGTATTTTATTCTTGCCTCTGCTGCTGAAACTGAATGATCAAAAATAAGTGCTGGGGGACTTCCCTGGTGGTCAAGTGGTTAGGAATCCACCTTGCCATGCAGGGGACACGGGTTTGATCCCTGGTCGGGAACTAAGATGCCACATGCAGCAGAGCAACGAAGGCAGAGCACCGCAACTAGAGAGAATCCGTGTACTGCAAATACTGAAGTACATGTCTTCTGGAGACTGAAAGATCCCACAGACACAGTAAAGATCTGAATGCCACCACTAAGAACCCATGCAGCCAAATAAATAAGTATTATTTAAAAAAACAGCTGAGAATGATGTGGCTTTTTTACAGTGTCTTGGCTGTTCTCAGAATTCAGGAAAGACAAAGTCTGTAATGAGACACACACACACCACCCAAAACCTCACATTTCCAAAAGTTAACACTGAGATTCCAGTGTTCCTCCTTTTCTTGCTTTTTTATCTTGAACACCTATTCCTAAAAAATTTAAACTCGATCAAAGTTTTCAACCATCTCCTTGTCTCTTAGTCATTCAATCTGGTCCTCATATGTTAATTTTGGCCTTCCTCTAGTCAGGCTTCCTGTCATGGCATCCAGATAGAATAATACGGAAAGAGGAAAGTTAAGAGAAGAAAATGTCAACAGATAGGAGAGAGTGGAAACAAAAGATTAAGGCAATTCCACAACTACAAAGGCCTAGAAAAAGAGAAAGAACCTGAGAAGGTTAATTATTTTAGGCCTGTAAAACATTTGTGCTTTTCAGACAAGGCTGGGAAATGAGGAAGTGATCAGCAAATGGAGAGAGAAGTTGCATTTCACCACCAGGGACGAGGAGCTGTGCTTGGGAGGGGGCTGTGGGCAGGGGCCGGTCACGGACTTAGAGCTCATGAGCCTTCATGACATTTGATGAAAGGGGAGTTCCCAGGGAAGATATTTCTCTTCTTCTTAAGACTAGCAGCCTGGATTCCAGGGCTACTCTTGATCTCCCAAAGCGTCCTAAGGCCTCTTTTTCAGCTCTGAGTCAGGATGGGCAGGGCAAGGAGTCTGGATTTACCACTTGGTTATGGGAGGCATTCTGAGATCTTTCTGATGCTTCCAGGGTGATTCCAGACAGCCTGGTCTAGGTTTGGTAGGATGACCATATCCTACCAAATTGTTCAGGGCAGACAAAATTGACATCTGTTATCCCAAAAGAATTAAGAGCACATCAAAGAGATGGATGTAAATCCCAAGCTCATCCGAGATCTCTAGGAGACCAGTCATTTAACTGCTCTTTTGAATCTGAAGGAGTGTGAGCCAGAGTAGTTCACAAGTGACAGAAGCCATCAGCTCTCTGCAATCTCCCTGGAGGCTAGGGAGTGAAGATGACAACCATAAACTGGAATCATAGGAAATTCTGACGTGCACGTGCATGTTCAGTTGCGTCCAACTCTTTGCAACACCACAGACTATAGCCCGCTATACACCTCTGTCCATGGGATTTTCCAGGCAAGTATACTGGAGTGGGTTGCCATTTCGTCCTTTAGGGGATCTTCCCGACCCAGGGATCAAACCTGCATCTCTGGTGTCTCCTGCATTGCAGGCAGATTCTTTACTGCTGAGCCACAGGGAAAGCCCAGGAAATTCTGATATTCACCAATAATATTGAATTCGTTCCTTCAGTTCAGTTCATTTCAGTCGCTCAGTCATGTCTGACTCTTTGCGACCCCTTGAATCACAGCACGCCAGGCCTCCCTGTCCATCACCAACTTCCGGAGTTCACTCAAAACCATGTCCATCCAGTTGGTGATGCCATCCAACCATCTCAGCCCCTGTTGTCCCCTTCTCCTCCTGCCCCCAATCCCTCTCAGCATCAGGGTCTTTTCCAATGAGTCAACTCTTTGCATGAGGTGGCTAAAGTATTGGAGTTTCAGCTTTAGCATCAGTCCTTCCTAAGAACATCCAGGATTGATCTCTTTTAGAATGGACTGGTTGGATCTCCTTGCAGTCCAAGGGACTCTGAAGAGTCTTCTCCAACACCACAGTTCAAAAGCATCAATTCTTCAGCACTCAGCTTTCTTCACAGTCCAACTCTGACATCCATACATGAGCACTGGAAAAACCATAGCCTTGACTAGACGGACCTTTGTTGGCAAAGTAATGTCTCTGCTTTTGAATATGCTATCTAAGTTGGTCATAACTTTCCTTCCAAGGAGTAGGCGCCTTTTAACTTCAATCACCATCTGCAGTGATTTTGGAGCCCAGAAAAATAAAGTCTGACACTGTTTCCACTGTTTCCCCATCTATTTCCCATGAAGTGGTGGGACCAAATGCCATGATCTTCGTTTTCTGAATGTTGAGCTTTAAGCCAACTTTTTCACTCTCCTCTTTCACTTTCATCAAGAGGCTTTTTAGTTCCTCTTCACTTTCTGCCATAAGGGTGGTGTCATCTGCATATCTGAGGTTATTGATATTTCTTCCGGCAATCTTGATTCCAGCTTGTGCTTCTTCCAGCCCATCGTTTCTCATGATGTACTCTGAATAGAAGTTAAATAAGCAGGGTGACAATATACAGGCTTGACGTATTCCTTTTCCTATTTGGAACCAGTCGTTGTTCCATGTCCAGTTCTAACTGTTGCTTCCTGACCTGCATATAGGTTTCTCAAGAGGCAGGTCAGGTGGTCTGGTATTCCCATCTCTTTCAGAATTTTCCAGTTTATTGTGATCCACACAGTCAAAAGCTTCAGATCAGATCAGATCAGTCACTCAGTCATGTCTGACCCCATGAATCGCAGCACGCCAGGCCTCCCTGTCCATCACCAACTCCCGGAGTTCACTCAGACTCACATCCATCGAGTCAGTGATGCCATCCAGCCATCTCATCCTCTGTCGTCACCTTCTCCTCTTGCCCCCAATCCCTCCCAGCATCAGAGTCTTTTCCAATGAGTCCACTCTTCGCATGAGGTGGCCAAAGTACTGGAGTTTCAGCTTTAGCATCAGTCCTTCCAAAGAAATCCCAGGGCTGATCTCCTTCAAAATGGACTGGTTGGATCTCCTTGCAGTCCAAGGGACTCTCAAGAGTCTTCTCCAGCACCACGGTTCAAAAGCATCAGTTCTTCGGTGCTTAGCCTTCTTCACAGTCCAACTCTCACATGCATACATGACCACAGGAAAAACCATAGCCTTGACTAGACGAACCTTTGTTGGCAAAGTAATGTCTCTGCTTTTGAATATGCTATCTAGGTTGGTCATAACTTTCCTTCCAAGGAGTAAGCGTCTTTTAATTTCATGGCTGCAGTCACCATCTGTAGTGATTTTGGAGCCCAGAAAAATAAAGTCTGATACTGTTTCCACTGTTTTCACTGTTTCCCCATCTATTTCCCATGAAGTGATGGGACCGGATGCCATGATATTCGTTTTTTGAATGTTGAGCTTTAAGCCAACCTTTTCACTCTCCTCTTTCACTTTCATCAAGAGGCTTTTTAGTTCCTCTTCACTTTCTGCCATAAGGGTGGTGTCATCTGCATATCTGAGGTTATTGAAAAGCTTAGGCATAGTCAATAAAGCAGAAATAGATGTTTTTCTGGAACTCTCTTGCTTTTTCGATGATCCAGCGCATGTTGGCAATTTGATCTCTGGTTCCTCTGCCATTTCTAAAACCAGATTGAACATTTGGAAGTTCATAGTTAATGTATTGCTGAAGCCTGGCTTGGAGAATTTTGAGCATTACTTTACTAGCGTATGAGATGACTGCAATTGTGCAGTATTTTGAGCATTCTTTGGCATTGCCTTTCTTTGGGATTGGAATGACAACGGACCTTTTCCAGTCCTGTGGCCACTGCTGAGTTTTCCAAATTTGCTGACATATTGAGTGCAGCACTTTCACAGCATCATCTTCCAGGATTTGAAATAGCTCAACTGGAATTCCATCACCTCCACTAGCTTTGTTCGTAGTGATGCTTTCTAAGGCCCACTGGACTTCACATTCCAGGATGTCTGGCTCTAGGTCAGTCATCACACCATCGTGATTATCTGGGTCATATACTCTTTTTTTGTACAGTTCTCCTGTGTATTCTTGCCACCTCTTCTTAATATCTTCTGCTTCTGTTAGGTCCATACCATTTCTGTCCTTTATCGAGCCCATCTTTGCATGAAATGTTCCCTTGGTATCTCTAATTTTCTTGAAGAGATCTCTAGTCTTTCCCATTCGATTTTTTTCCTCTATTTCTTTGCAATGATCGCTGAGGAAGGCTTTCTTATCTCTCTTTGCTATTCTTTGGAACTCTGATTTCAGATGCTTATATCTTTCCTTTTCTCCTTTGCTTTTCACTTCTCTTCTTTTCACAGCTATTTGTAAGGCCTCCTCAGACAGCCATTTTGCTTTTTTGCATTTCTTTTCCATGGGGATGGTCTTGATCCCTGTCTCCTGTACAAGGTCTCGAACCTCGGTCCATAGTTCATCACGCACTCTGTCTATCAGATCTAGTGCCTTTAATCTATTTCTCACTTATGTATAATCATAAGGGATTTGATTTAGGTCATTCATTCCTTAAGTCATGCTAAATTAGGGTAGGTCTCCACTAGTGTATTCATTTAACTCCTCAAAAGACAAAGAAAAATTATAATCAGAGCTAAAACACCTAACAATGAAAGGTAACTGTGCTCTTGCTCTTTTAACCACTTTGGGAAAAGACAACCAAATACAGCAATAAGAAAAAAATAGAAAGTAAAAAAAAATAAAGATATAGAAAGTCATCACCCATAATATAAACATGTAGGGCATTTCTTTGAATAATAATCACATGAATTTTACAAAATATTTTTGCTTTATATTTGATCATCAAGACAACTTGTGAGATAAGAATTATTTATGTTATCATAAGGGCTTCTCTGGTGGCTCAGATGGTAAAGAATCTGCGTGCAATGCAGACCAAGGTTTGATCTCTGGGTCAGGAAGATTCCCTGGAGAAGGGAATGGCAGGCAACCCACTCCAGTATTCTTTCCTGGAGAATTCCATGGACAGAGAAGCCTGGAGGGCTCTAGTCCATGCGGTCGCAAAGAGTTGGACACGACTGAGTGACTTTCATTCTTATAAAAATTTACATAAATTGCAGGAATACAGAGAGAAAAAAGTAACAAAGGAAACTATCATCAAACTATCTCAATGGGATAGTTTTGCACATGTTTTATTTCTATGTAGTACTACACAATGAACAACCAGAAGGATCTCTTGAGTTCATCTTTCCTTGCAAGCGAGTCTAGAAGATTCTGAATATTAAGGTACATTAAGTAGGTTGTTGAGCCATAGTCTTGTAGGAATGCATTGCTTAGTGACTTGTTACTATTCAATAACATACGGTCAGGAAAGTATTCAAATATCAATGCCCATTCTCCTGTTACCACTGAAGTCTCATTTCTTCTTGCTAAATCTTTTTGTATGTCCCAACTCCAGGGCCCTTAGGATAACACAGATAATGGAATATGATTATTAGTCACCTTAAATATTCCTTTACCAGGGTTATAAACTTAACTCCTTTAACATTTCCAGTTGATGTAACTTGAATTTCTAATCCTATATAGATGGTGTTGCTTGAACACTTTCTTTGTGTTGCAGGAAATTTTAACAGGTTTTACTATGGTACTCATTCATTCTTTACAAAAAAAAGATGTATATGATTTACCAATGTATTTATGTCATTCACAGACTAAAATTTCTTTAGTTTCCTTCTTCCTCTTTCCCAATGTTTCAGCCTTCCCCTAAGTTCACTTCATTTTACAGGTAAGATTCCAGTTTCTGGGAGAAAGTGATAACCCCAACTGAACTTAAAATTTGACTTTTCACTTAATTCTATGATATATAACACCCTACTAAAGTTCTTAAAGACCTTTCATTGGCTAAAATGTTCCTTGTCAGTGAAGTTTTACTTGAAATGTAAGATTGAATTGCTATGTTTCTTTTTATCAGCAAAATACCTCTCAATCATCTTGATTTTATATGCACGGCTCTACTAAAACTAGAAATCATGATTACACAGCACTAAGAAAACTGCTCAGAGTTTTCTTTGATAAAATGAAATATAAATTATACTTCCCTTTTCTCTGCTAGGCAAAACATATTTTTCTAGGTCTTGACTTATGATTGTTCCCCTTGTACTTTTCTGTTGTCATTAATAATTGAAATTGCTTTAATATCTGAAGCATGTGCACTTGAAAATCATATTAGTCTAAGGACACAAAAAACCTTACTGTATCTTTAAACATCAAAATGATCACTTTTCACACCTGGAGGTTATTCAAGTCCCCTTCAAGTGAGCATTTTTTTTTTTTCTCCATGGGTAATATTTCCTACTGAAAAATCTTATATGGATTAAGTATCCAGTAGAATTATCAATAATTGTGTTAATAATGTTAATGAAAGTGTACAGTTAAATGACAGAGACAATTAGTTCACACCATTTGGTTTATTTATTTAGCAGGGAGTATTGTTTAACATGTCAGTCCCGAGAAACAGAAACAGCCATGAAGAGGCTTAACATTACTAATAAAACAATCAGTATCAAAATATTTTATGTAACAATTTGTCCGTGTTCATATAATAATCTGTCAACCCTATGATTTGCTTATTATGTGAATTAACTCCGTAATCGCTCTGAGATTGGATTCAGTGACACCGTTTAACAGCTCCCGACTCGGGGGCTTTTACTCAATATTTTTAGGGAAGGAGCTGTCAGGCTAATCTGAGGATATTTGGAGAAAGCCAATAAACTGTCACAAACTCGTAACCATTAATATTTTTCGTGGTTTGGTAGAGATTTTAACACTTCTCCCCTCCTACCCTCCACTTTCACTCCAGCCCCTCCTTCTTGGAAACGCTTTAAAAAATTAAAAAAATAACAATAATTTTAAATCCTTGTGCTGGCTCAAAACTTGTCCCTAATTGGTGAAAGTCAAAGCGCCCTGCACCGGGATGTGGCTGAACAGAACACAGGGACCAGACGCCACCGAGGAGGCAGAAATGGAAAACCCCTCTTTCCGCCTCGGTCGTGGGCACTTGCTCGCCGCCGACCCGGGAGCCGCCGCCACCACCGCAGAGACCCCTAGGTGGGCGCCCAGGGCGCACCTCTGGGGAGCAGCCGCCCCTGTGCTCGACCCTAGCTAGTCCCCCTGCGGGCAGAGGAGATGTCGGCGGGTTTTCCGCGCCGCCCTCGGTTTGGAAACCTGATTGCTCCCCAGCGCAACTTCCGCGCCCCAGGCAGCGGGGTTCCCTGCGGGTCTGTGGGCCAGAGGTACCCTGAGGCCGGCAGTGGCCGAGACCTCGCTGGCGGAGGGGCGCGGGCGGCGCGTCCCGAACCCTGGCGGCAGCGAGCGCGCGGAGGGCGGCCGGGTGGCCCCGGGGAGCGCGGGCTCGGCTTTCCCGGCAGCGCAGCAGCCTGGCCAGCTACCCAGAGGGGTGGGGAGGGGGCGGCGGGTAGCCGCTGCAACCGCTATTGAGTGCGAGGGCGGTGGGTGAAGGGCGAGGGGAATGCCACCCCAAAGCTATTTTAAGTACAAAAGCCAAGCCGTGGGTCATTCAGGACACCTAAGGAACAGTAATGAACCACAGCCTCCACCCAGCCACAAACATAATATTATGCATATGTGCTTGCCCCACGTTGGCTTGTCAGATTTTCCCTTATTAATTCATCCCTCTGCCCTCCTTCCCTGGCAAGAATTCAGCCACTAGATTTTCTTTTTCTTTCCCCATCCACCGCACCCACCCCACCCCCACCTTCGGACTAGAAGGTGGCTAACATCTCTTTATAGCAGATTTCTATTTAGTATTTTTTTTTTAATCATGTTTGGTAGGAAACTCACAAATAAATACTCATACAAATTCGTTTTTCAGCAGCATCTTCTTCTAGGAAAGTATTCCAAAGTCTGTCAGATGACATCATAGGAGACAAATAAGCCTAATAATTTTGGAAAATGAAATTAATGATCAGGATAATTTGGGGAAGGAATAGAAAGGACCAACTGAGACTCATTTCCACTTACTTATCAGAAACCTTATGACTGACCATCACTGGAGAGCAAAGCAATGCCAGGAATGTCACATGCTTCTTAGATCTTGGTATCCTGTCTGGGCAAAGATCCAGTGTTCAACACTACAGAGAAAGGGGCAAACCTGTGCAGCCAGAAGTGAGTAACACAGGCAGAGCAACCTTTGAAAGGACATTATTTCACTCAATGAACAGCTGGACAAACCTCTTCTAGTAGGATGAGTTAAGAAAGAATTGGAAAAAGGATAAAATAGGAATAAATGTGGGCTCTTATCCTCACAGATCATTCAGTCTAGTGACAGGAAGAAAGTTTAGATGGTAACAAGGGGTAGAAAGTGTAAAGACCTCTAAGATTGGCTCTAATTAAGTACTAGGGAATTCAGTGGAGGCAGGATTACTCCCAGCTAAAAGATGGTCTTTTATTAAACTGAGTCCGGCCAAACTTCATCTCTGTCTTGGGCTCCAAGTAAATGAAGGAATTCACTAAATGTCATTTCCCTGTAAGAATGTCTCTCATAAGGGATACAGGATTGCCTCTTCTAGAACCTTCAGTGTGTTTCCTTCTACCAGCTTTAAGCCATCACCTTCATCCCTTTCTCTGTTTCTTAAGCATTCATTTTGAGGGTCAGTTCCTATAAATCAAGGCTGAGCTGAGGTGACACAATCAAGGGGGTTAAAAATTTATGAGCTAAGTATGTTTTACTTATTCTTTCTTTCCAAAAAGAATCTGGGTGGTCTACAACTCAAAACACCACATTTCAAATAAATTGGTAAAATCAAAATAGAAAACCAGAAAAGAAAAAACTGGAAACTTGAAATAAGGCAACCCTCAGAGTGAACGTAGGGTTGCCTTGATTTTAGTAATCAAGTTTCAGATTTGGTTGAGCTTCTTAGCAGCCAAGGTAAAGAGAGAAAAACCTGGATAGCGATCTTGCTTAAAAGTGCATAAAATGCCTATTTTCAAATAAAACTAAATTTTAAAAGAAATTTATTCTGCAGAGTATCATAAAAGGCACCAAGGGATGTAACAGGCAGTGGCCTAACAGCACTTTTATAGAAAAGAAAAGAGGCTATCACAAGCCCTTTTGCTTGTAATAATCTTCCACAAAAATCAAGACGTGAATGAAGCGGAGTCTTTGCAGACTAAGCTAGTATATTAAGACTTCAGTACTTAATATACTAGCTTTAAATCACTAAATAACATATCCCCTGGGCAGCCTTCCCCATGTATCACTTTTCTCAGTGGAGCCAAACAGCTTAAAATTAGGATTCTTCTCTTTGGTCAGAGCCCAGAGTGTTGGTATTATTAATACTTCAGGATCATAGAGTACAGATTCACAGGGTTTGGAAAACAATTGAACAAATGCTACATTTGTCATCCTTCTACTAACGCTACAGAAGCAAATCAGTGTGTTCACACAAAGACCACCCCAGGTTTCCTCAGAGGTAGACTGCAGGGGCATCTCAAGGGTGAGCCAACATTTTCCTTAGGAAGTTGCTTTGAATGTGCTCCAGCACTTGAACAAATGTTTAATTGAGTCCCTGGAGCTCCATACTGTTTTGGCATGGAAAAAATGTCAAAGCTGGTGTTTCCTAATCACCCACAGTGGCTGGAGGAAAACATCAGTACCTATGAGTGAATGACAAGGCTTTCTGATGGGACTCCAGTATGAGTTCATTGCAAAATGAAATTGAATGAGTCGAGAATAGCTCCCACAAACCAGGATTTTAATTTTATTATAGTTGGTTAGGCCATTATTTTCAATGGGTGTTATATACAACAGCTACTTTTTTTTTTTTTGGTGAGGCCATTTTTGGTTCATGGTAATAAAACAATGTCATCAGACATGAGGAAAATGTTCCTCTTCCAACTTACTATGACAGGGAAACTTTTAAACAAGGGAGATCACCCTGTTTCATACCCTCAAAGGATTGTTCTCTGATCTGTCAGGAGACTGTTCCTTTTTGTCTTAGGTTTTATAGGGGATGAAGAAATGAGAGTTTTTCTGAATTTTTTAAATTGTGGTAAAATATATATAATATCAAATTTATCATTTAACCATTTTTAAGTTTCCAGTTCAGTGTTGTGCAACCGTTACCACTATCCATTGTCAGAAGTTTTCCATCTTCTGCACCTGAGATTCTGTTTCATTAAACTCTGACTTCCCATTCCTCTCTTCCCCAGGCCCTGGTAATCACCATTTTACTTTCCGACTCTATGTATTTGACTGTTCTAGGTCCTCATATAAGTGGAATCACATAGTATCTGTACTTTTGTGACTGATTTATGTCATGTAATATAATGTTTTTAAGACCTTTTTAAAAAGACTGTGAATAATCTATGTTTAAATCATGCCTTTTGACTGATAACCAGTTCTTATCCACAAAATGAAGTCAGTGAAACCTGCAAACCATCTTACATTGTCCTAAGAATCTAGGCAACTTTCTCACCAAGGAGTTAGGCAATGTATCATTGAACATTAAGGAAGAGTAGTTGCATTGGTAACCTACTGGTTCCTTAGGTAAATTGTCAGCCTGAGAGCTTCAGAAATATAGAAAACTGGAAAAAGTTTGGGGGAAATTATGCAAAAATGCAGTTGTATTTATAACTAGTGAGATAAAGAGAGTTGCTGATGGATCATTGTAAGTGTAAACAGGATCCTCCCACAGGCGTTGTCTGAAATAATCTGGTAAAGACTAGCACACATCAGTCAGAACAGTCTGATCCTGTTTCAGCTGTTGTTACTGTGAACAAATAAACCCAAACACAATAGCTTAGAACTGCCATTTTATTTTGCTCACTATTTTGTGGATCAGGAATTTGGGGATGGCTCAGTTGGCCCTGGGGTTTCTCCTGTTCTTGCACTGACATGTCAGCTGGAACATCCAACATGGGTGGACAGATAATGTTAGCTCTTGACTAAAAGCTTGACTGGGGCTACCAATCAAGTGATTACATGTGGCTTCTCCAGCACAACACTCTCAGATATTCAGACTTCTTACATAGCAACTGGCTTCACCTACAGCAAATCTGGGAGAGCCAGAGGGACACTCTACGGCCTTCTATGATCTAGCTTTGGAAGTTACAGAGCATCACTTCTGCCATACTCTATTGGCCAAAATAAAGTCGCTCAGATTTGCATTAAGCGGGCATGCACCTCACTTCCCAATGAGAAGAGTAGCAAAGTATCTAAAGCAACTTTTTAAATAAACACCTCTCCAGGGGATCTTCCCGACCCAGGGATCAAACCCCGGTCTCCTACATTGGAGGCAGACGCTTTAACCTCTGAGCCACCAGGGAAGCCAAATCAACACTACACATAGCAAAATGTTCTAACTCAATTATAATCAATATTAATCAGCTGAGCTTTGGCAGGAGGAGCATGAAGAACCTAGCCCAAGAGGCATCAAGAATCTATAATACATTGGAACAAAATTGGAACAAAAATGTAAAAGGAATCACTGATGGGTGTGAAGCTACCACACTAGCCTTTGACTGCTTTAGCAAGAGAAAAAACTTCTGTCATGATTTGGCTAATGCTATTTCTAGTCTCTGACATTAGCAGCTGAAGATAATTCCTAAATGCTACACTTTCTAAATTCTCTAACTAGACAATTAAGTTATGGTTCTAAAGAGACTTAGGAGCAACGAAGCTGAAGATTAGGCTGCTAAAGAAATTGTAATTTCCAATGTGATATTCATCCATCTCAAGTATAGTGTAAATCAAAACTGGACTCTTAAGTATCTAAAGTATTCGATAGTCATTGATTGAATACTTACTGTGTGGATGAAAAACAAGTACATAAATAATTGCAACATGGAGCCATAACGCAAAAACAGAGACAGTGTAAAGTATTTTGGTTGGACAGCTAATGAAATGATTCATTCAGATTGACGGATCAGTGACGTTTAAGAGGTAGTGACTTCTGGCCTGGGTCTTAAAAGATGAGTAGGAGCTTACAAGGTGAACAAGGAAGAAAAGAAAAAACATTGTTGGTAGATGGATTAGCATATTCCAAAGCACAGAGGTGTGAAATAGCCCATTGTGTTTTAAGTCCAGAGTCCCTTGTGTTTCTGGAATAAAGAAGCAGGAAAATATAGCTTTGAAGAGTTTGGATGCTTGAAGTCAGTCAGGGCCAGATTTGATTTGTTGCTGTTGTTTTTGTTCCCCCACCCATGGCATGTGGGATCTTACTTCCCCAAGGGATGAAATTTGCTTCCCCTGCATTGGGAGCCCAGAGTCTTAACCACTGGACCACCAGGGAGGTCCTAGATTTGAATCGCAGCTTTGCCACTTGACAGCTGGGTGGCCTTGTGTGACAGTTATGCGATTCATGCTAAGGAGATTGGATCTCATGGTGTAGATGGAGGGTGCCCTTGAAAGGACAGACGCAGATTTGGATTTGCAGACCACTCTGATGGCAGCTCAGAGGATGAATGAAAGAAAGAAGTCAGAGAGACAAGGTAGAATTGTAATTGGAAAAACATTCACTGAGTCCTTACTATGTCCACACACGGAGGCACTGGGCAAACAAACAAAATTACCACCCACCTTTGGGGGAGTTTATATTTTACCAGGGAAAACAAACAAAAAAGCACGGAAATATATAATGTAAATGCAAAGACCACTACCCTGACCTGCAGCTTTCTAAGGCCAAAGATTTCAGCTCTGAATTGGCCATAGAAAGCAGAGATATCTAGGAATCCCTATTGAGATTGAAGAATACAGATGCTGTTTTTTAAGTGTCTATTATCTATTTTGTATTCTCCCTCGCTCTCTCGTTCCATCTTTTTGGTTTCGCTGTTCAAATTTTTTTCTGTGCAATATTTTCATCTCAAAAGCTTTCCTTAACCACTAAATCTTAGGAATTCCAAACGCCCTCGCAACCCAAAGTTCTACCTTGCACGTTGAGACTACAGTATTCAAACATAAGAATGGGGGAGAGTGGGGATTTGAACTGGTTGTTATTTAAGACCTCTTCACATCCTCCCATTGTGTTCATTTTGGCGGGTGGGTGGGGTGCCCCTTCCAACAGTGCATTTGCACACATACACACACCCTCTCTGATGTAACTCTCACTCTAGTTCAACAAATATTTTAATAGGACCCTTTGAACAGATGTGACCTGTGGATTTATCCGATGACCCCCATCGGAAATAATCTGAAGTCGGGGGAGAAGACTGCCTTCCTCTCCAGGAGAGCTTTTATTGTGTACTCTAGTTAATGAGCCTCTTTTCAGCCTCAAACTGGGCGCGTCATTATCCATGTCGGCAAGGCAGGAGGAAGAGGTAGGAAACAAGTCTCTCGGGCCCCCGGGGCCATCAGCCCTAGTTTCCTCCTGGCCCGAAGGCAGACCGACAAAAATCCAACCGGTTTTTCTCGGGTTCCCAGCCGGACCATAGAGCGGAGAAAAGTAATCGATTTTGTCTGGGGCTGCGGCGCGCCTAACACTTCCTGCGGTGATTTGCAGCCGGGGCTGGAGGTCGAGAGCTTCCCATTGGCTCGCGGGCCGACGCCAAGCAGTCTGGGTGGGCGGGGCCGGCCGAAGGGGCGTGGTCGAGGGCGGGGCCAGGAGCACTCGGAAACTTAACTCCTCAGAGCGGAGCAGGGCGGGACAGAGCGGGGCGGGGGGAGGGAGGACGGCCACGCCCCCAGCGCTCCCCTCTAGGGGTCCCTTGGCTCGCGGAGTTTTTTTCTTTTAAGAATGAGCGGATGCCAGTGACAAGTTAAGAGCTCTCCCAGCGCTCCTAGGTTAAACGGAACCTCATTCCTGCTCGAGTCTCCTTCCACCGACCTGCCTCTGGCCGCCGGGGCGAGGGCAGGGGCAGGGAAGGCGTCTGCCACCCAGCCGAGGGGCCTTCTGCTCACAGTCCTTCGCTGCCTCCCCGTCGGGCTTCGGCCCCGCCCACGGTCCCGATTGATGACCTGGAGCCCCAGGCCCGCGTTCACCAGGCCTCCTACTCCTCACACTCTCACCCCCGCCTCCTCTCCCCCGGCAGGTCCCGCCCGCACACGTGTGTGCACTCACTCCGCGTCCCACACTGGAACCATCCCTCACCCGGCATCTGCCCATCACACTGGCCGATCGATCGTGGGAATCGAGCAGAGGCCCTCCCCCGTGTCTGTCCCCCACCATGTCATCCATCTCCCGTCCCGTCAGCCACCAAGGCTTCAAAGGCGACCTGGCCGCTGGAGGTCCTTCTCCGAGCGATGCAGATCGCGGGCGGCTCGGGCGCGGGGGCTCAGCCAGGCCGCAGCCGCTAGAGCCCCGCGGCGGGAGCCTGCTTCCTCCGCGGGTGGGAACTTTCCGACGAAGGCGGATGCTTGGTGCCTGACCCCGTCTCTTGAGAGAGTCTCCCTCGGAGCTTAAGCCCTATTTCCTTCCTTCTTTCCTCTCTCCAATTCGGTCACCCCTCATTGATAGGCTCTAATCCTCTGATCTGAACTGCTTCTGCCTGGAAGATTTGGCCGCCTTTTCCTTTGCTCCCTGCGTTCGCGAAAAGCCGATTCGTTCTGAGCCGCATTGATGGCAGGGGATGGGGGGAGGAGGGCTGCTTCCAACTCTGGCACCACCTGGGTGGTCGCCGCGACCGAGTGATTCCCTTTACAGCCATTCTTCTCCTCGACTCTATAAAGGCCGTTTTGCACAGAAGACCCTGAAGTAGTCTTATTTTGACATTGATCTTGCAGGGGTACAGTGACTAGTTTATATTGATCTGTATTCAACTAGACTATGAGTTTTTTTTTAGGGTAAAGTGTGTTACTCAGTTGGATCACTTCAGACCCTAGTACAGGGCCTAGTAAATAAATAGTAGCTGTGCCTTCAGTCATGTTGAAGGAACCATCTTTTTAACTGAGGCTTACCTAACACTTTATCAGATACACTTAAAATGTTATATACAGCTTTCCAAGAAGAGAAAGAAGACAAGAACGAAAGGGAGGATGGGGGTGCAGAATCCCAGAATAATTTCAGATCCATTGAAAAAAAACAGGTTAGATTTGTATCTTCAGAGCTAAACCAAATAGATCCTGCACATCTAAATGATATCACAGAAGCGCTCAAACCATCATTAAACACCTCAAGTTCATATTGTTTTCCAGGCTAACAGTGCCAACCTTCCTTAATATGTAACGTTCTCCAACTTTGCATTGTGTTATTTTTTCTGACCCACATTCAAGCTCTATATAAATGCTGAGTTGAGAACACAAGACTTAGCTGGATAGAGATTGTTCAAATCTGGAAAATGGCAACCTATTTTTTTTTTCCCAGTGAGAGAGCTTTTATGCTATTTAAAGAAAAGTCAAGGGTTCACATAACAAGATTATTAATAGCTTTTTAGAAAACATGGTGGCTGTATAGAGGCAGTGTGCAGGATATGCCAGGGAATAAACACAGTATACCCTCCTCTATATTGTTTACAACATAGACAAAACTGTTCAATCAACAATAAGTTTTTGAGATATATTCATTTTGAGACATATAGATCTTTAACTATTGCATAGTTTTCCACTAAATGAATATTCTAGAATTTACTTATTCATTCTCACAAAATGGATATTTAGGATCCCTTTTTTCCTTTTTTTTTTTTTTTGCTATTAGAAAGAATGCTACAGTGATGTCTTCATACTGGGTGGTCTGCTTGTTTGCTCATGAGAATGCTTCTCTCACTTCTATCCCTAAAAATTAAATTGCTGGGTTGTAGGGTTACATAGCTTCATCTTTACTGCCAGTTGTGTCCAACTCTGTGCGTCCCCCGTCCCTGGGATTCTCCAGGCAAGAACACTGGAGTGGGTTGCCATTTCCTTCTCCAATGCATGAAAGTGAAGTTGCTTAGTTGTGTCCAACTCTTAGCGACCCCATGGACTGCAGCCCACCAGGCTCCTCCATCCATGGGATTCTCCAGGCAAGAGTACTGGAGTGGGGTGCCATTGCCTTAGATAGTGCCAAATTGTTCTTCAAAGTTCTCATAACCGTCTGCTGGCTTGTTAACAATGCGTCAGACCCCCACTTTCTGACATCCCTAACAACACTTAGCATTATCAAACTTTCCATTTTCCGCCAATCTCATGATATAGAATATCATTTGAATTTACATTTCCCTGATTCCTCATCGAAGACTTGTAAAACTTTTAACCAGCATTGTTGAATAGAATTTTCTGTGATGATGGCAATGTTCTCCCTTTCATGGATTTCTCTTCACTTTATTTGTGTGGTGTGTGTGTGTGTGTGTGCATGCACATGCATGCTCAGTCATGTCTGACTCTTTGCAATCCCATGGATTGCTGCCTGCCAGGCTCCTCTGATAATCTAAACTGTCCAGCTTATTCTGAAAATTTACTGAGCATTCAAAGTGTGCAAAGAAGTTGGAAAATGTGACTTATAGTCAAAGTAAACAAGCAATCAATAGAAATAGATACTGAGATTCCTCATACGATGGAATTAGGTGACAAGGACTTTAAAGCAGTGATAATAAGTATGTCCAAGAACTTAGGAAATGATATGTCTAAAAGAGCAAATAGATCAGAATTATTAGTAGAGACTTGATAACAAAAAGAAATAAATGGAAATTCTAGAACTGAAAAGTATTAATACAATATCTATTATGAAGTACTCATTGAATGGGCTTAACAGCACATTGGAGTCTGCAGAAAAAAGGCCAGTAAACCTAAGTACAGATCAATAGAAATTATTTAATCCACAGAACAAAGAGGAAAACACTTTTAAGTGGTAGCAAAATATCAAGCAGCCGAATGTATGTGTTGAGTCTCAGAAAAAGGAGAGAAAGAATGGAGCAGACAAAAAATATTTGAGGAAGTATTTCCCAAATTTGGTTTTAAAAAGCCATATAAACAAACAAAAAATTGACCTCCAAATCCAAGAAGCTCTGCAAACCCCAAATAAGATAAATACAAGGAAAACCACATTCCAGCACATCTTAGTCAAACTGCTGAAAACCAAAAACAAAGGGAAAAACAGCCAGAGAAATAAAGAAAACAAATCATATTCAGAGGAATGATGACAAAAAAGAAGGCTGACCTCTCACTAGAAACAATGGAGAGACGCAATGAGTATATGAATATTACTTTTATAATATTGAGGGGAGAGGAGGAGACCAATGAGGAAGAGGAAGAAAAGAATAACAGTGCAGCAGCCAAACAGAAGAAATTGCTTGATGCTAGAAGCGGACTTGAAGGTGCCTTGTTGAAGCAGCTGGACTGCACTACCTAATCTAGAAAATATTAAGGAAGTAACATGCATGAAACCTACCCTCAAGGAGCTAACAGTGTCGCTGACAGTGTTTGATTAGCTGTAATAAGATCAAAGGAGAGACAGAAGTGATCTAGCGTGGCTGTGGAAGCTGGGAAGGGACAGGTGGGAGGAGAGATTAAACAGTGCTTGAAGAATGCAGTCCGATTTGGATAAAGATGGAACTCAGCATACAGGGCCAGCGCTTGAGTACACGTGGAGGACTGGGAGAGCTGCCCTCAGGAATCTGACCTAGATGGAAGTGGGTGGAGGGAGTGAACATGTAGGGATGATCATGCTTTCTATTTTTTCATACCTTTGTTGGTTGTCTGTACAGGGCTACAGGTAGAGTATATGCACACTTAGTCGTGTCCAACTCTTTGCGGCCCCATGGACTGTAGCCCACCAAGCTCTTCTGTCCATGGGATTTTTCCAGGCAAGAATACTGGAGTGGATTTTGCCATTTTCTACTCTGGGGGATCTTTATGACCCAGGGATCAAACCCATGTCTCCAGTGTCTCCTGCACTGGCAGGCAGATTCTTGACCACTGTGCCATCCGGGAAGCCACAGGTAGCATAGGCTAGGGATGAAATCTTGAGGGTCTAAAGTCAGACTGCCTGGGTTCACGTCGTTTCTTTGACACTAATAAACCAGCTACCAAAGCAAGTTACTTAACCTCTTGGATTTTTCTATTTCTTCACCTGTAAATGGATAATAAAACTATACAATAGGGATGTCACAAGGATTGAAGGCAAACATATATAAAGCTCTTAGAGCAATGCCTGGAATATAGTAACTGTTCAGTAATGTTTACTGGTCTTATTAAATTGGGTTCCCAATATATATATTTGTTAGAGGAATTGGTGGTATTAACTGAAGCAAAAGTATATTTAAGTCAGCTGGGATATAAGCAATGTAAGAAGTCAACCACAAAAATGGAAGCTATATCTAAAGTGACCTTGTTACGTGTAAGTCACGAGCTGCTTTGGGTGGTGTGTATGAGGCACTCCGCAAAGCGCTGGCATCTCACTGAAGACGGAGAAGGAGAGGTGGA
This sequence comes from Bubalus bubalis, assembly GCF_019923935.1. NCBI lineage: Eukaryota > Metazoa > Chordata > Mammalia > Artiodactyla > Bovidae > Bubalus > Bubalus bubalis. The sequence goes on from NC_059160.1 coordinate 72,396,879, forward strand.
AGCCTTTGATCTCGGGAGAGAAAATCTTTAAAGACAGGAGACCTTAAACTTGGCTTGAGTCAAGTTATAAAATTTTTAAACATCACTTGAAGAACACCTATATAAACCTAGATTTATTGCCTACCAAGTCACCTCTAAGCAAGAAAGTAAAGTCTTATCGCCTTTGCAAATAAAAACTATAAAGCAAAAATTGACCAATTACTACAGTCAGATTGACTAATTACTATAAAAAGTTGCTTTTTCACCACAGAGGTATGACCAATACAGAGAAAACTGGCCATTTTCACTTCATACTCATTTGTGGAAGATGACAAGTATCCCCCTTGAATGAATACTTTCTAACCTGAAACTGCATGTGAGAGTCCAAGTGGAAACCTTGGAAACATTTTCAAGTTCCACATTGTTGGTAGTACTGTTTCCAAAGAAGCTGTCTTAAGGCTATTGTGTGTCTTTAGCAAAGAGCCCTAGCTCATGGCATCCACCATCCAAAGGCCAACAGAGAGGGCTTACTTTGCAGATTCCCACCACAATATAGGATTAGCTTGTACTTTAAGCTGCCATATGTTTAGCCAACTGCTATCCACTAGCCATAAGAGACTTTATCTATTTTTCAAATATATTTCATTCCATATAGCAATTACCCATTGGATGATATCAGAATTTGTGGTAGTTTCTGTAAGTGCCACACTTGACTTAAGATGAAAGGTGAATTAAAATGTGAGGTTCTAGGACTCCATGGAGTCTGGAGTGAATATAAAACCATGAGTCTAAAGGTTTAACTCTCATCCTGTTAGCTGAATGAGCATTTAAGTCATTCCAAGGCTTTAAGAACTGATTTTATGTTTAGGCCCCAAGTAAGTTAAGTGGTCAGTTTTATACTGAATCATAAATTCAACTTATTTGTGGAAATGTTTAGAGACAAAAGGAATAAATATTCAAAAATCAAACCATTAATTTCTACAAGACTTTGAAGATAGACAAGGTGCATTTTGCAGATTAAAAAAACTAGTCCTGTCTAAGGGAAACCTATTACCATTGACTCTCAAGCCTCTTCCACCAGAACCATGTGGCAATGTGAAATTCCTTAAGATATAGGAGAGAGATAGCAACCAACATACATGCTCTTGCAATAGATGCAATGACTTTGGCCAGGACTACTTTCCTTACCTTGCTTTATGTAGCTTCCCAAAGCTACATAGATTGAATAATTCTGTCCAAAAAGCATCCACATGATCTAGGAAAAAACTAGCAAGATTCTGGTGAAACACACTACAAGAGAAATTCCATGTTATCATGAGTTGAACAGAGAAAGACAAATATATGATATCACTTATATGTAGATTCCAAAAAGATGACAGAAATGAACTTATTTACAAAACAAATAGATACATAGGTCTAGAAAACGTGGTGGTTGTTGTTCGCTAAGTCGCGTCCGACTCTTCACAACTGCATGGACTGCAGCAAACCTGGCTCCTTTGTCTTCCACTATCTTCTGGAGTTTGCTCAAATTCATGTCCATTGAGTTGGTGATGCTATCTAATCATCTCATCCTCTGCCGCCTCCTTCTCCTTTTGCCTTCAATCTTTCCCAGCATTTTTCCAATGACTTGGCTCTTTGTATCAGGTGGCCAAAATATTGGAGCTTCAGCTTCAGCATCAGTCCTTCCAACTGAATCACTTTGCTGTCCATCTGAAACACTGTGAATCAACTATACTTCAATTTTAAAAAAAGAGCTGAACATATTCTTGTCTTGGATTGTAAAGTCAAATTTTCTGAAACTGAAGCTTGTTACTGTCTTGGCAAACATGAGTTCTCCTCTATTCCTGAGGCATCCTCTGGGACCAGCTGGTCCCCAAAGCCTTTGAGATCATACCCCCTGGAGAGCACCACTGAAAAGAACAAGTCTGGGCACTGTACCATTTCCCAAATCTCTTCCTCCCCCTACTTTCTCTTGCACTTAGGAGACTTGGCAGTGTTACATCCTCTATAGTGTCCACACAGAAGCCTCTTACAACAGTGCTGTTCCAGGTATTCTGTTATGATTCCTGCAGTCACCAATGCCACAGAACCCATCATCAGTGAGAAGGACATTTAGGGCCACTGTTACTGAGAAACAAAGCAACCTCTAGCAGTCCATCCAACTAACATCTGAGACATCAATATCGTGCTTGCCTTTGAACATTGGAAAACATGTAACTTCTATTTTGCTGCAAAACTTGGTGCTCCTGGACATCTAAACCGCTTATTTTGGAGAGGGGGAGCAATGTCACAATCTCTGTGACCTAGATATGGAAAGTTTTGTTTCTTTCTGAACTCTTCATGGTTTTTTGTATTGATAATTGCTTGACTCTGATCAATAGTCAGATTCCCAGAAATGAACCAAAGCAAGGGCCCTTCTTCTCTCCTACTACATGTACAACCTTTTCTTTATTGAGGAGCCTCATCTCCACCTTCTTACACAGGCACAATTCTCACTTCCAGAGCTCGTGGAAAACACAGGGTATTTAGGGTATTTGTCTTTACGTAAAATGATGTAAGGCATCCAAGCTTCCAGTGGATTTTGAGACTCTGGATCCTTGGAAGTGGGGGGGCAGGGGTTGCAGAGGTGGGGGGTAGGCTGTGAAATCATGTTTTGAATCCTAGAGGTAAGAATTTTAATGAGAAACAACTGTTGAAGAAGTCTCATTTTCTGAATGTGTACCACAATTTTATTTTGAAAAATGAGTTTTTGGTAAAACTGGCCAGTTTAATCAGAGTCGGGGAGAGAAGGGCTGTTTCAAGCGGCTGAGCAGAACTGAAAAATAAGTGAACACTCTTAAAGAGAAAGGACATGCTCTCTGTGGTGAAGAAACAGGAGAACTTTCAGTCATCCCACTAGGCCTGTGTTTTCCCGGCTCTGCAGCACTCTTGTAAATTTGTAAATTTGCCACAGCTCACTTGTAAATTTGCCAGGGTGGCAGGGACACATGACTCTTAGCTGGGAGGCCTGCCAGCTATCAGAAGCCCCCAACTCTTAGGAGGGAGTAGGGGGCGGGTGCCCAGAGACCACCCTGGGTTATATTTATTTGGGGGGATACTTGCTGGTTCTGATAGCAAATCTCCCTAGACAGATGCAGCCCACATTGGAATGTCTCGGAGAGAATTCCACCAACTCCCCAGTATCAGACCTAGCACCTTATAAAATAAATCTTTACACTATACCAAAGGTAAGGACAGACTTCCCTATGTAGCCCGAGATGTCACCTGATCTTTCAAGTTCTTCTGCGCCTGAGTCCATCTCAGCAGAAACCCCTTGTGTATTCTCCATAGGCAGAAACCCGTAATTCTTACTCGTTTTATCGCTTCTCCCTCTGTTCACAAACCCCCCTTTATTCCTCCTCGTTCCTGGTTACCTCATTGTCCCTTGGCCTCCAAAGAATCATCTCACACCCGCAAGCCAGACAGATTAATGTCTCTATTTCCCAAGGTGTGTGTTTGGTCTGACTCCAGCTGACCACTGGGATTCCGAAGCCACAATCCTACCCTGAGGGGAAGTGCCTTCCCTTTTCATATCAAATGTATGCATATTCCTGATTCTCAGTCTCAGCCTGAAAAAAAAAATGTAACTTCTCAAACATTTCTGAGAGGAAACTTAACACTCTCTTATCATACACAAACCTCCCTTGAACCTTTGAACCCTGAAAGAAAGACAGGCCCTCTTAGCAGTTTGGAATGATTCACATTATGGTCTACTTTTTGAATCAGTATCTCTCAACTTGGGCGATTTAACCAGGGGGGGTTGCTGAACTCAGGCACTGATGAGATGAGCTGGCCTGCTCTGCTCCACTGTCATCCCCGCTGTACTCACCACCTAGGATCTGCCCTTACAGGAACTCAGAAGCATGCCCTTCCGCATCGATGCCTGGAAGATGGGCCTAGGGACGCAGGGACCTCAAGAAGTGCTATGTCCTCTTGAAGAAAGGAGGGGAGAAAGAGAAAACATTCTAGAACAGTCTACTAGCACAACTTTTACTTTAGAGATGCCACTCCAACTATCATAGTTTTATTGGCTTATTTCTCCACAGTTTTTGAAGAAGCAGAGTTATGTGCTTCTTGCTTACAAAAAAAAAATTACTTTTGGTCATTATAGTTTTTAAGAATTCAGTATAGTTTTCAGAGAGAAAGTTGAATGAACATATTCTATGTTAGTTTTGTTGACTTTTGTGCTGCAGAATTGCTTTCATGTCATGATAATCACACATTTGTGACTTTTACTCAGAGAAACACCAGAAATGAACAGCAGCAATATGTCCATGTAGGGAGAGTTCAGTGTTAGGAGACCTAGAGCAGTGCCCCGCTTCCACGTCCCCTTGTTCTCCCCTCCTCTGCTTTCTCCTTTCCTTACCACACTCAACACATGGTCATTTATCTAAAAGCCTCGAAATGTAAAATTAAAAAAAAAAAAAAAAGGCATTTAGTCCCTGATAGATCCTTTCAAAGCTTTTTAACTATTGTCCGTTTATATTCATACATCTACATATGTGGGTTCCCTGATGGCTCAGCGGTAAAGAATCCTGCCTGCAATGCAGGAAACGCAGATGTGGGCTCAATCCCTGGATCAGGAAGATCCCCTGGAGGAGGAAATGGCAACCCATTCCAGTATTCTTGCCTGGAAAATCCCATGGACAAAGGAGCCTGGTGGGCTACAGTCCATGGGGTCACAAAGAGTCGGCCACGATTGATCAGAGCAGAGCAGAGAGAGCATGCACATATGTACACATTGCAAGGAGCCCAGTCGTTGTTCAAAGCTGTGATGCCATTCAAAACAGTGTTTAGATGCTTTAATTAGATGGTAAGTTCTTGGTTTGGTTTGCTTTTCATATTTTGTTGGCTGGGTAGTTTAGGGTGTGGCACTGAAAGCAATGCAATGACTAGAAATTCTACTCCTAATGGTAGAAAGGAGGTTTAGGGGACCAGCAGAAGTAGAAAAAAACCAGTCAGAATGTTCTTTTCTGGCACCCCCTGTGCTAACTGACATAAGAAATTGTGGCCTGCTTGCTCTGCTAAGGATGAGTACAAACCACCAGCCTATGGCCAACAATCTCCACACACGGAAGAAGAAGAGGTCTTCTCCAAGACTAGTGTTCAGGGACTTCCCTGGTGGTCCACGGGTTAAGAACCCACCTTCCAAAGCGGGGACTGCAGGTTCAATCCCTAGTTGGGAAACTAAGATCCCACATGCCTCGCAGAAACTAAGTCCACACCACAACCAGAGAGCCCAAGTACAGCAATGAAGACACAGCACAGCTAAAAAAAAAAAAAAAAAAAAAAAAAAAGTTATTCTTCAAAAAAAGAAAAAGACTATTATTGACAGTGATGATGTCATCTAATGTAATCATGTAGTCCCCTTGAACTGTTCATCAAATTGATGGCTGAACATAGCTTTACTCAAATTCAGACACCTACCTTGACTGTCTTTGCATCTGCTTAATAAAGTAGCCATGTCATCTTAAAAAAACCTATAGATTTTTGAAACCCTGCATTCAAAGGTAATGTCAAAGTAAAGAAGCAAAGATGAAGCATATGCAATTTTTCCTAACATACTGGAGGATGCAAAAAATCAAACTGAGCAGGTTTCAGGTCTTCTTGTTTCCAAATGACTCATTTATTTCCTGGCAGGCTGTACTTCCCAAGATGGTGGCAGTAAGATCTCCCATTACACGTGGGCTCCTTACAACCTGACCTGGACACTTTGACAGAGGAGTAGAGTTTGTGTCCACTCCTCTCAAATAGGAGAGGCCTGTGACTATGGCAGAGGTGACACTATGTGACTTCTAAAGGCCATGCCATAAAAGTGGATCCAGTTTCTATCTAGTTCTCTTGATCCACTTGCTCTTGGAACCCTGCCACGGTGCTGTGAAGAAGCCAGGCAGAAGCAGAGACAGGCCACGTGTATGTGTTCTGGCTGACAACCCAGTTGGGGTCCCACCTGTCAGCTGACATCAGTTATCAGTCTGTGTGTGAACAAGTCTTCAGATGACTCCGGCCCCCAGAAGCCAACCCCAGAATTTGAGCCACCCCAGCTCACACTTCATGGAGCTGTCCTTGAAGAGTCCTGCTCAAATTGCAGGTCTGTGAGCAGATAAAGGGGCTTCCCAGGCGGCACTAGTGGTGAAGAACCTGCCTACCAATGCAGGAGACCTAAGAGATATGGGTTCCAACCCTGAGTCAGGAAGACCCCCTGGAGGAGGGCATGGCAATCCACTCCAGTATTCCTGCCTGGAGAATCCCATGAGCAGAGGAACCTGGAGGGCTACAGTCCATAGGCTCAAAAAGAGTTGGACACAACTGAAGTGACTTAGCACAGGCAAATAAAAAAGACTTGTTTTAAGCCACTAAGTTTGGCGTTTTTCTTATGAACCAATAGGTAACTCCAACCCTGAACTTTCCCCTCCTTCTGGGAGTTTGTTGTTGATCCTATAAATATCACAACATAAAAATATCCACATGTAATGAAGTCATGTAACCCAGGATCTTAAGTTCCTAAGACTTAACCCCAGGAAAAAGTGAAAGCTCTATGCAAAATGAGTTGCCAAGGTTTAAGAAAAAGAAGTTTAAGAGCCAATGCAGCCATCACTAAAAATGCAGTAATGATGACCGTTCCTGGGCACCTAGGATTCATCATCCATTATACTGCAGCAGACATGAACTGAGAAATGCTTCTTGAAAGAGATGGTTGGTTTCAGAAGATCAGAAAAAGAGGAATCTGAAGAAAGGATGGACAGGCTAGCAGAAGGGAACATGAGCTAAGCATGTACTTGGGATGAATCTGATCTTTGTATCACAGAATTTCAAAATCTCAAGATTACTTGAGGCTAACTCGACTTGGTCTAATTCACTACTCTTGTCAAATCTCTGAATCCAATCTGCAACATACTGAAAAGTTATCATCTAGTTTCTGATTAAATATCTTTGATGCCAGAAAGAGCTCTCTTAACTTCCTAAAGAAGTTAGCTATTAGAGACCTTTTCCTTTGGCTAAACTAAAATCATCTTGCTGAAGTTTTTAACTTGTGGTTCTATTGTGAAGTTGCATATTTTGCGGGGAGTTTGGTTTTAAAGTAAACACATGGCAACAATTGCATATAGCTAAACTTGGTCTTGAACATTCCTCTGGAAAGTACCCCAATAGTCATCAGTCTGAGTCCTCAGCCACAATTTCCTCCAGTGTTGGAACTGATTCCTGGTTTTTTCTTTTTATACATTTATTTGCTGTGCCGGGTCTTAGTTGTGGCACTTGGGATCTTTTAGTTGAGGCTTATGGGATCTAGTTCCCTGACCAAGGACTGAACCTGGGCTCTCTGCATTAGGAGCACAGAGTCTTAGCCACTGAACCACCAGGGAAGTCCTGATCACTCTTTCTTTCATTGAGAACCAAGGAAAGTATATAGTTGATTTGCATATAGGACATATATGGATTTTTAAAAAATGTATCAATACCTTTCAAGGCTAGAGGTACACTCTGGGGAGATGTTCATGCTCTGAGAAGCAAAATGGTCCTGAGATGGGGGGTTCACACCTTTTGTCTCCTGCACATTTGGGGCACACATGCACTCATTAAGTGGATAGCTGGAGGAGCCTGCCACACTGTTTAGACTGTGTTATTACCTTTAAAATATGATTATTTTGGCAGAGCCATATAATTGAATTTGCATCCTTTAAACACAATACACGGGGCTTCCCTGGTGGCTCAGATGGTAAAGAATCCACCTACAATGTGGGGAGACCTGGGTTTGATCCCTGGGTAGGGAAGATCCCCTGGAGGAGGGCATGGCAACCCACTCCAATATTCTTGCCTGGAGAATCCCACGGATGGAGGAGCCTGGTGGGCCATGGTCCATGGGGTCAAAAAGAGTCAGACACGACTGAGTGACTAAGCATAGCACAAACACATACATGACATATTACTGTAGCCTTTTAAAGCTACATGAAGTGAAGTGAAGTGAAAGTCACTCAGTGGGGTCCGACTCTTTGCGACCCCATGGACTACACTGTCCATGGAATTCTCCAGGCCAGAATACTGGAGTGGGTAGCCTTTCTTTTCTCCAGAGGATCTTCCCAACCCAGGGATCGAACCCAATTCTCCCACATTGCAGGTGGATTCTTTACCAGCTGAGCCACAAGGGAAGCCCATATCTGTTTAATGAAAGCCTTTGAAGACAGTTATTAGGACTCTTTAAACTGCTCCACATGAAACATCATCTTCCTTTAAATGTTTCTCATAGAACATGGTTTTGAGCCCCTCATTCTTTTGTATTTCTCCTCTGAACAGATCTGAGCATGTGTTCTTTTAAGTATAAGCCCCTAGTATCGATCAGGTTCTCCACGTGTAATCAGGTCAGCATAGAATAGAAGAGACAGACACAATTTACTGTTTTCAATATGGACTTTTGTTACTCTAGCTGAAAATTGCATTTGAGTTTTTGGCAATTATGACCAATTGTTGAATTATAGTTACCAGAGTCCTGTGTTTTTTAAAATCATGAAATATTGAAAGATGTAGAAAATAAAACAGATACCCACAAAGTCATCACCAAGATCAACAGATGTTCAGTTCAGTTCAGTTCAGTCGCTCAGTCGTGTCCGACTCTTTGCGACCCCATGAATCGCAGCACACCAGGCCTCCTTGTCCATCACCGACTCCTGGAGTTCACTCAGACTCACGTCCATCAAGTCAGTGATGCCATCCAGCCATCTCATCCTCTGACGTCCCCTTCTCCTCCTGCCTCCAATCCCTCCCAGCATCAGAGGCTTTTCCAATGAGTCAACTCTTCGCATGAGGTGGCCAAAGTACTGGAGTTTCAGCTTTAGCATCATTCCTTCCAAAGAAATCCCAGGGCTGATCTCCTTCAGAATGGACTGGTTGGATCTCCTTGCAGTCCAAGGGACTCTCAAGAGTCTTCTCCAACACCACAGTTCAAAAGCATCAATGCTTCAGCGGTCAGCTTTCTTCATAGTCCAACTCTCACATCCATATATGATATTGCTGCTAAGTCGCTTCAGTCGTGTCCGACTCTGTGCGATCCCAGAGATGGCAGCCCACCAGGCTCCCCCGTCCCTGGGATTCTGCAGGCAAGAACACTGGAGTGGGTTGCCATTTCCTTCTCCAATATACATGATGTTAGCTTGCCTTATTTATCTTTTTCTTTCTGTGTGTTTATTTTAATATTTATTTGTGTATTTGGCTGTGCTAGGTCTTAGTAGCAGCATGCTGTATCTTTGATCTTTATTGCTGCTTGCAAGATCTTTAGTTGTGGCACGCGAACTCTTAGTTGCAGCATGTGGGATTTAGTTCCCTGACCAAGGATTGAACCCAGGCCCCCTGCACTGGGAGTATCAAGTCTTAACCACTGGGCCACCAGTAAAGTCCCTATGTCTGTTGTATTTATCTTCATCTCCCACATACTCTAGCTCTGCAGCCACATTAACCACACCATCAAAAATTACTGTTTCACAATTATTTATTAAATCCCTACTGTGTCATTTTGGGGGTGTTAATACTCGAATACACACATGCTATTCGAGTGTATTATATATTATCTCAGCTTCACATTATTCACAAATTTGATTCAGGGTGCTTCATATGCATTTATTACAATACTAAATGGGATTGGGTTGATGACAGAGACCTGGGACCCACACTAGGGACAATCCTCTAGAATGGCTGAAGCATTATTGTGTTTCAATGACTGCATGCCTTTGTTTATACTGTTCCTCCTGCCTGGAATTGCTTCTTCCTTCCTTCCTCCATCTGACTAACTTATATAATTAACCCTTTAAGACCCAGTGTCCCCTACTCTAGAAACTTCGCATCTTTACTGCTAAGTTAGGTGCCCCACCTTTGCACATTTCTCTACTAGAACACCTTGCTCTATTGCAATCATTGGCAACTTGTCCATCTTCCCTCTCATTTTTTTTTTTTTTTTTTGGCCACATTGCTGGTTTGTGGGATCTTAGCCCCCTGACTAGGGGTTGAACCCGGGCCATGGCAGTAAAAACACCAAGTCCTAACCACTGGACCAGCATGGAATTCCCTTTTTTCCCCATGCCCCTCATCTTTTAAGTCTTTCAATGGCAAAATGTTCTCATATCTATCTTTGCATTCTTAGTCTTTATCAGTGTGCCAGAACTTAAAAACTGCTAGTTCATATTAGGTGCTCAAAAGTGCTAGTTAAATAAAGATGTAAGAATAAAACAATTCAGTCAAATCTTCCTTCCTTTCATTACAGAAACACTTTCCACAACACCTCTAATAGATCATCACTTCTAACCACAGAGATTTGCTACCCTACAGGACAACCCATTACTTATATGAATGGTTCTGGATTTTGAAAGACTTTTCTCATATTAAGCCCCAAGTCAGTTTCCTGTACCAACACTATAAGTTCTCATTATGAATAAGTCGAGTCTCTTCTCTGCATGTCAAGGATTCTTTTATGGCACTCACTTGGGTAACTAAACAGTTATTAGTGAATATGTTATACATGCAGCTAGCAGAGCTGAAGAAATTATTTCAGTGCTCAGAATTGAGGCACTTTCTGAGGCATCCCATTAAGGATTTCTACCCTGAATTCTTTCCAGAAGCTAATTGGGTCTGTGAAGACCACAGAGCACAGGTGTTCCATGTTCTATACAGCTCACATTCCTATGTAAACACACTGCCACTTTCTTGAGCATTGCAAGCTCCTGGGTGGTCTTCTGGCCGCCTTCAAAGGGAAACAAGTTGGATTTTCTCTCCTTGCTAATCATTTGAGGACCTGGTTAGCACAGAGCTAGACTGTATTCTGGAATCTATTTCTTGAGTCCCTATGTTCACACCTAAGGAGAAATCTCAGTGATTAAATCTGGCCCCAAACTTGTCTGAATAACCAAAGAGTGACAGGGAAAATACAACTGGAAGAAACCGGTAACTTCTGAGCAAAGTTCAATGCCTTTCTATCAGTTCTTGATCATAATTGGCACTTAGTATGGTGGGAGCAATTGACATTTGCCCCTGAAAAATATGAAAGAAAAACATTTCCTTAAAATTTAGGCTTTCATCCCACCAGTGGTAGATATTTTCAAAATGGTGATCAGTTGGCAATTTTTCATAACAGCTCACTGTTTATTCTCTCAGTATAAAATAAAGTTCTTCTTGTGAGTCAGGCAATGTGCTAGGAATGTCACAGACCTTACCTGATGGAAGCCTTGTGACTAGACTGAAAGATAAATACTAATATCCCCATTTTATAGATGAGGCGGCTGCTGCTGCTGCTGCTAATTGCTTCATTTGTGTCTGACTCTGTGCGACCCCATAGACGGCAGCCCACCAGGCTTCCCTGTCCCTGGGATTCTCCAGGCAAGAACACTGGAGTAGGTTGCCATTTCCTTCTCCAATGCATGAAAGTGAAACGTGAAAGTGAAGTTGCTCAGTCGTGTCCGACTCTTAGCGACCCCATGGACTGCAGCCCACCAGGCTCTTCTGAACATGGGATTTTCCAGGCAAGAGTACTGGAGTGGGGTGCCATTGCCTTCTCCATAGATGAGGCACTGGAAGCTTAAAAATTATGAAGTATGTCCAGTGGTAATGTCTTAAGGTCCAGAATTACTAAGTTGCAGAAACAATTCAAATCCAGATGGTTCTGACTCAAAAGCCCATAGGCTTTATATCAGGCCATGCAGGCTTTCATTTTAAATAAGCTTCCCTGCACAATCTTCCATTGGCAGTTGAGCTGTGCTCACTTCCTGATCCAGTGTTCCTGAATCAACCCTTTCATCTACATGTGGGTGCACCCCATCAAAGTGATAACATCCTTGGATTAACAACCAGAGTATATCTAATTTTGTTTTTAAATAATGTTACTCTTAAGAATATCCAGGCTATATGAAGGTGACTTCGTGAATGTCTGCTGGCTTCTCTCATCTACCTCAACTCTGAGCTGGCAAGATGGAAGGGGTAGAAGGAGGTGATCCTTACTCAAGAGGGACCAATAGAAGTATTTAGTAAGAAGATCAATTTCTTTTAAAAGTTTTGAGTCATCTGGACTGAGAATTCAGGGGAGAGCTTTTGTTAGTATTCATCATGAGTATTTTATTCATGTTATTTAGGCTTTTTTTTTTTTCATCCATCGCCATGCTCCATGCTTCACAGCAAATTATTTAGATGAGGGCCTGACCAAATCTGACCCACTGCCTGTTTTGTAAATAGAGTTTTAATGGAATACAGCCACGCTCACTCGCTTACATATTGTCTGTGGCTGTTTTTGTACTACAAAGGCAGAGGGAAGTGGTTGCAGCAGAGACTGCGTGGCCCACAAAACCGAAAATATTTACTTTCTGGCCCTTTACAGAAACAATTTGCCTACCCCTGCTTTAGGCAGAACAAAAATGTATGGATGTTGCAGTCCAGCAAGGAATCTCGGTGTCTAGACTAAAATGTGGAGGAATTTGGACTTGGATGGCTGGACTAGAGCATCTTTAAAGGCTCTTCCAAACCTGCACTTTGAGGCTTTAAAAATTCAGCCATATATACATGTGTATCTATAAAATATTTTCTCATAAAGTATATAAAGTAGGACCAAGATAGCAGATGTAGACTTGGAGGACAATAAGTATGTTAAAAACAGGCATTTCAATTTTGCTAATTCTTACCATGCTGATACTCCAGCAAACTATGTATCCAGCACATTAGTTAAACCTTGAAGAGTCTCTAAAGACAGTTAAGGCTGAAGTGAGCCATGTCTGATTACACTGACATCAAGTATTGGGAGAAAGCCATCTACATAATTGTACCATTTTGCTTGTCGGTATTTGTAAAATGTTATTTGTATCTTCGATGAAAACTCCCTCCAGTCATGGAAGCTTGTAATTATGAGGATGTTTTATTAGTTTATTTATTGACCAGGAACCTTATATATACTGCTACATGAAACAATAGAGGAAATGCAGCCTCTGCCCTGGGACAGACAGCACTGCTCAATCCCTGGACTCTCTTCTCGTGCCTTAGGACCTGTTATAATGTTTTGGTTATTTTTTAAGATAGTGCCAAATAATTAAGACGCATGTCTGAAAAATTATGTATAATGTCAGAGGCCCAAATCCTTGGGACCTAATGCGCCTAGATGTCTTTTTGCATCCCTGGGAACTTAGGGTGTATTTTCATCAGAAAACCCATCTTTTGAAATTACAGGTTTTTTTAAGGCTCCTGTATTCTCTGTAGCTCATCATTTGACTCACTAGTTAGTCACCTGGTCCTTTAAGCTGCGCCAAACTTTCTCTGCCTATAAGAAGGATGTCAAAAGTAGATTTTTACAGACATCTGATCACTGATGTGTAGCTTCAAATCATTATGCATAACTATCTTAAAAAAATACAATCTTGGTCTATTTTCAAGAGTCTATACTTGGAAATACAAAGACTGAAGTCAATTTCTTTCCATTGAATTTAAAATCAAGACAGATTTATGTGAGTAAAACAGCAGACAATGTGAAAATACCTATTGAGTTTCGAATTATTTGCATGGGGAAAAAATATCTCAGGATTTGAAAATTGGAAAGAGGTCCTATCTTGGGTGGAAAAAAGATATCCTGCCAGAGGAAAGACGATTTCTTTTCAAGTGTGGACATTGGGGATTGTGGGCATGACCCAGCAACAGGCCAGAGCTGTCTTCACGTTACTCTGGTACAGTGCCATTGTGAACTCGTTGATAGGATATTTTGTAATTGTTCTCAAGTCAGCCAATATATGAAGCTTTTGTCTTCTGAGTCAATAAGGAACAGCATTTTCATCACCTATTTCTTTAGTATTTCCTCTCTTTTCTTCACCTGTAAGTGTCTAATAAAATATTCTATGTTAGGTACTGAAAAAGCATTTATTGATGAATGTCTTCACTGTTTCAATCAGCTCATTGGCATATCTACTGAGAATCAAAAAAACTGCACAAACTTAGGCTCAAAAGCCAAAAAAATTCTGGAGAGAAAATTTATAGCTTCTAGAAGTGTTTAAAAGAGAATTTCTATAATGTGCTACATGAATCATTAACATTTCTTTCACATAATAACAATTTGTCAAAAAATCAGTTGGTCCAGTAATCAATCTGTCCACTTAATGATTCATAATTTTTTAACAAGTAATAAAGTAACAGGGGTGTGTGTTTCAGTCAGGCTGCTCAATATACAGCTTACTTTAGGAAGAGACAATTTCTCAGGTCTTTAAAAATTCTGGTATCAGGCAAGATGCTGTCAGCAATCTCAATGATACCTCAAAATTGTATGGTGAGTTTTTAATCTTCCAATATATTTTCAACTGATTCTATTGCTTTTCCTACTCATCATAATGTACAGATTTTCTTTCTTGAATGGGAGAGGAAGGAGTTGAATGACAAGCAATTCACTGGGAATATTTTTATACATGGATGGGGAGGGATCCTTGGGTGTATATGTATAAGGTATAAGGCAAGTGGGAAGACACCAGTGTGAAGATGCCCAAGGGTTAAGTTTGGAATTTTTTCAAGCAATTATGCTAATAACTCTAAAGCAACATGTTCTTAATGAGTCAATAACATTGAAAAAAATGGTCTTTTGGCAAACTAGTTCTTTGATGGATTGGTAGTCAATGACTTACTATTTGATTGATTTTCTGCACACTGGTCTACTTCTTATAAAATCATCTTCTCTTTCCCAAAAGAGACCCACTTGTGTGGATTGCCAAAAACAGTCTCATCTAGAAGCGGGTGGAGGAAGCTTCTGCCATATTTTCCAGCCATATAGCTTTAGAAAAATAAATCACTGCACTCCAGGTAAAGGAAACATTCTCATCAAGTGTCTTTCTGAGAATATGCAAAATCTTTTTAGTTATTGAACATTTCAATGTGATAGCATTAGAGATAAGATTCCATTTTAATCATAAAAATGGCTTTGTCAAAACTTCCAGTGGAGGTATGGGCTAGGAAATGAAAGACAGGAAAACTTGGATACACATAACAAGAAGGGATAGAGAAGACTATTTGTAGAAAAAAGAGTAACAATGCTTAAGGCTGTCAGGAACAGAGGAAATATGCCTGAGGAAACAAAATGGTACAGAGCCATTAGACTTTGGTGGGTGCTTCCATACATAGGTGTTGAGTCCTAGTATGAGACAAAGAAGGTTATGTGTATTAAAGATAGAAGATTCATCCTCCCCCAGATAGTCAACCTTCCCAAAACACTCGGCAACAAACAGTTGGTAACAGATGTAAGCAATTTCCAGGCTTGCTTTGTGGACTTCATGTTGTCCATATACCTTAGCAACTGAAATGGGGATCCAAGGACTATGAAACAGGACGTCGATTCTGACCATTGGACAAACCACTCCACTGATGTTTCCAGTGGTGACAGCCAGAGACTGATGGCGAAAAGGTACTAGAATTGACTGCTTGAATAATGAAAGGTACTAGGAGTCATTGTTGAAAGACTGATCTACATTCTTTTCTCTGTTATTCGGATACTGGCATCCATGGGAGAAAAGGTCTGCAGAAAAAAACTCAAATATTACATTACCAAGTTTCCCATTACATCATGTGTGAGGTGTCTAGGATTTTAAATACAGATCTCTATCTTTACATATAAAAGTGTTAGCTTTCTTATTTCAGATATCAGTGCAGAATCCGGATTTCTCACCAACCTGTCTTCCCATACAAAGAAACTAAACTTGAGATCCCTGGAAATTCTTGGTATGAGTTTTTGTCTTTCCATTTCTTTTTTCTTTTGCCTCCTCTTGCTTTCACTGGATGGAATTTATGTCTTTCTTCACTGAAAAAGGAGTTGCATCGAGCATAGGGGATCAGGAAGAGGTTTTTTTCACCTCCATGATTTAGGTAGCAATGCAGACATCTGGCAGCAAGGAGTTACAGAAAACTTCTCTATCCTTTTTTTTCTTCTTTTTAAGGGAGCCATTACTTCAGGTAGAGGATATCAGCTAACATATTTCTGCAGGCATTGGCTCTTTCAAGACCTCCATTGGTGATCAAACCAAATATTTAAAAGGACATTTGCGTAAACAAAAGCATGGTCTGCATTCACGAACCATTTTCAGTAAGATCTCTTTTCAGTCAAGACTCTGACCATCTGCTTGCCATCTTATATTTTTTAATATTATTCTGTCAAATATATGCTCTGTCAACGCAGGTAAAGGAATACTTGAAAAATCTGAACGTACACAAATCAGGGAGTCCAGATGACATGAATACTGAAGTCTGGAGGGAATTAGCTAATGTAGCCTTGCAAATAAGTACCCCCAAACAGAGCAGCTTCACAGTAATATTTTATCATACCGCCCTCCCTCAGGAAGTACACAGGTAGTAACATAAATACAATCAACTTTGTCTTAGACTCCCCTGGCATGAATTGCTACCTCGGACAAGTTACCATTTACAAGGCCACACATATGAGCTTAATTGATCACTAAAAGGAAAAATAAAAAAGGAGCATGTCACCAAGAAAGAGTGAAAAACAAAAAGAATGGTATTTTTCTAAAGATTATAGAAATGAAAATGAATCAATTTATATTAAAAAATAAAGATTATAGAGGAAATTTTCAGTTTATTATCTACTAAGGGTGGCTTTTTAAGATCTAGAAAAGGATAAATCATATATGAGATGTAGCTGAGGTCCTAATCAGGACTGGAGACCAGAATGACCCTGATTCTGATGAGATTGGTCATGTGGCTATGTAACCATAGCCATGAACCTCAGATGGGCCAAAGGTAGGGATCTGGCTATCTTATTGTTGAATACTGTGGTAAATTAAAAAGTGACTTCAAATTCTTTGACATCCCTCTCACTGGATGTTGGGGTTTATTTCCCCTCCTTTTGGGTCTGGCTGGCCTATATCTGCCCTGACCAACAGAGTATGGCAGAACGCTATATATACCAGTTCAAGCCTAGCCCTTAAGGTTTCCATCTTGGCTTCTTGACAGCCTTGACAAGTTGAATTGCTCTAAGGCTGCCATGTTGTATGGAAGCCCAAGCTCCTGACCCACAGAACCATGAGCTTAAGAGAAGGGTTGTTACTTCACATCACCCACTAAGGATGCTTGGTGACGTAGCAAGAGACAGAACTAGCAGCTCCCCCTTTCTACTTCAGGAAGCTTTACTCTTTTCCCTTTCTATGTTTCTTCCTTTTTGCTCTTTCCTTTTTTCTCCCCCTATCTCCCCCTATTACTCACTGTTTTCTTACAGCCCACTACACGAAGATAATTAGAGACATTTTTATGTTTGTTTGCTTGTAAATGAACTCCGATTTTGGTACTGTTTTTCCTCCTTGTTCATTATTTTAGAAGAAGGTGAGCTATACTTAAAACTCTCTCAAAAAACAAGGTGATTATTATTTCAATGTAGGCATCAATGAATTCTTTCCAGTGGCCCAGAACCTTTAAAAAAAATAGTTAATTGTAGGGATTTCTCTGCAGTCCAGTAGCTGGGACTGCACAGTCCTGATGTGGAAGGCCCAGGTTCCATCTCTGGTCAGGAAGCTGGATCCCACATGCAGCAGCTAAGAGTTTGCATGCTGCAGCTAGGACCCAGCACAGCCAAATAAATAAATAAGCATTTTAAAATATATATATAATTACATAGTAACATATTACTAAAAAATCTTGTTAATTATAAATATGAACAATTGGAAAGAACTCAAATGTCTAACAAAATGATTAAATACTATGCAATGAACTTAAA
The DNA here is from genome assembly GCF_019923935.1 of Bubalus bubalis. NCBI lineage: Eukaryota > Metazoa > Chordata > Mammalia > Artiodactyla > Bovidae > Bubalus > Bubalus bubalis. The sequence continues at coordinate 72,414,607 of NC_059160.1, forward strand.
AAAATGCTCTTCTGATTATATCAGAATTTCCAGGGCTATCTTTGCCTCATCTCTGAATACTCTTATCTTGCTAACCCTGATCTAATTACCAAGGCCCTGATACTGTTCCTCAAACTTATCATGTACGTTCACACATCAGAGCTTTTGCATGTGCTGTTCCTTCGTCCTAGAAAATTTCAAAAAATGCCCACAACTCGCTCTCTCTCTTATTTCAAGCTCCGCTTATCAATGTAACCTTACCTGACTATTATAGGTATAACACAGGACTCTTTCCTTCTTGACACTCCCTATCCCCCTCATCCAGCTATATTTTTCTCCTTAATATTTATCTCCATCTGATCTATTGTGTTCTTACTTTGACTACTGTCAGACGACTGACAATACACACATCATCAAGAGAAAAGAACAGGTCATGAAATAGTATGGGGAGTTTATACACATGCTTTCAAAAGGTGTAATAGTCTTAACTCAATGCATAATAACTAGGAGAGATGAAGGGTCTCATGTTGCCAGTCAGATGTAAAATTCGAGGAAGGCTTGGTGCTCCGACCTGGGTGAATGAACAGCACAGGAGGTACCAAGAGAATGGAAGGATGATTCAGGAAAGGCACAGGAGGCAGAACATGGGGTGAGTCAGAACTGAAGAAAGCACTAGCCTGCCCAGGCAGCACTTACAGCTTCCCCTTCCTTACCAACAAAACCTTGATTTTTTAAATTAATTAATAAATTACGTTTTAATTAGAGTATAATTGCTTTAAAATGTTCTGTTAGTTTGTCTCAGAATCAGCTATCAGTATACATATATCCCCTCTCTCTTAGCCGCTCTCCCACTCTCCCCTCAGCCAACCCCTCTAGGTCATCACAGAGCACCGAGCTGAGCTCCCTATGTTATACAGCAGCTTCCCACTGCTGCTGCTGCTGCTGCTAAGTCGCTTCAGTCGTGTCCGACTCTGTGCGACCCCATAGACGGCAGCCCACGAGGCTCCCCCATCCCTGGGATTCTCCAGGCAAGAACACTGGAGTGGGTTGCCATTTCCTTCTCCACAGCTTCCCACTAGCTATTTATTTTACACATGGTAGGGTACATATGTCAACGCTACTCTCTCAATTCATTCCACCCTCTCCTTCCCCGCCCTGTGTCCACAAATCCATTCTATACCTCTGCATCCCTATTCCTGCCCCACAAATAGGTACAATCTGTACGATTCTTCTAGATTCCATATATATATATATCAATATACAATATTTGTTTTTCTCTTTCTGTCTTACTTCACTCTATATGACAGACTCTAGGTAATCCACATCATTACAAATGACCCAATTTCATTCCTTTTTATGGCTGAGAAATATTCCATTATAGGTATGTACTACAACTTCTTTGTTTATTCATCTGTCAGTGGACATCTAGGTTGCTTCCATGTCCTGGCTATCGTAAATAGTGCTGCAATAAACACTGCAGTACCTGTGTCTTTTTGAATTATGATTTTCTCAGGGTATATGCTTGATAGCTGGATGGCTGGGTCACATGGTAGTTCATTTGGGGAAACCTTGGGACCAGCCTAAAGTACTCACTGTCTTGAATTTCCCTGCAGTTAGGAGACTACTACATGAAATGCATTGGCCAAGGAGAACTGAAGTGATAATTTCTAAAAAGCTTTTCTTTTTCTTATACAGGTAGTGACCTTTCTTGCTTTCCCTTCTCTTTGCCTCAGAAGGATATGCGACTTAGCGCCACAGCGGCCATCTTGTAGCCATGAGGTACCAGGTATGAGGCAAACACTTTCATGATAAGCATGGTGAAACAGAAAGGCAGAACGAGTCTGATTCCTACAGGAATCTGGTAGCTGTGGTTCTATCTCAAAAGTGCTTTCTCTGGACTTCTAATTTTTGCAGCCAAATGTGATTTAGAATTTTTAGGAGTTTTATCATTTTTTTATTGAAACATAGTTAATTTACAAAGTTGTGCCCATCTCTGTTGTACAAAGTGACTCAATTATACACATATATACATTCTTTTTTAATATTCTTTTCCATTATGGTTTATCCCAGAAGGGAAAATTGGAGATTGGATATAGTTCCCTGTGCTATACAGCAGGACCTTGGTGTTTACTCATTCTACATGTAACAGTTTGCATCTACCAATCCCAAATTCCCAGTGCATTCTTCTCCCACCCCCTTGGTAACCACAAGTCTGATTTCTAAGAATTTTTTACTTTCTTCTTTCAATTTACCATTTTTTTTACAATAAACATATGCTATTTATATAATTAGAAAAAAGCAATATGTATATGTATGTGTGTGTATATACTTGAGAATGGCTATGGAGAAAATATGTACTCTAAACGTGAAACAGAAATTGCTTTTTGTTCCCTGGTCCACTTACCCAACAAAGAAGAACCAGATCCTGAATTCCTGCACCTTCCTTTATGTCACCTTGTAGCGCACACAGAGGCAGCTCCAAGTATTTGGTCAGCAGTTAGTGCTGCAATCTCAGGGGGACCTTGGACCCAAACGGGGGCCAGTCTGAAAGTCCCCTGCCCCCCTTATGCCTGAGCAAAACACTGAGCCTCACTGCTGCTTGTCTGATGTAAGAGAGGTCCTCAGACAGAATTCATCCCCCCAAAACAGAAGAGTTTCTGACAATAGCATAGTCTGCATAGCTCTCTGCTCCTCCTACTGATATTTCTCTTGCCAGCATCACAGCTCGGAGAAGACAATGGCCCCCCCACTCCAGTACTCTTGCCTGGAAAATCCCATGGACGGAGGAGCCTGGTGGGCCATGGTCCATGGGGTCAAAAAGAGTCAGATACGACTGAGTGACTTCCCTTTCACTTTTCACTTCCATGCATTGGAGAGGGAAATGGCAACCCACTCCAGTGTTCTTGCCTGGAGAATCCCAGGGACAGGGGAGCCTGGTGGGCTGCCGTATATGGGGTCACAGAGTCGGACACGACTGAAGTGATTTAGCAGCAGCAGCAGCAGCATCACAGCTCAGTTGTGTGGCTCCAAATTCTTCCTGCTTGTGGTCCCTAAGCTGTTACATCTCCTGGGCCCCCCTTCCTCTTCATATTCACCTGGTTGAAATTTAAGGGGGTCTAAGCAACAATAGACCTGCTTTCTTTCTCTCACTTGAATTCCGGACCAAGTCAGAAACAAGTCAAAAGAGCAAGGCAGAAAAGAATACAAAATGTACTTTTACAGATAAAGCTGGTGTTGGTGAATGTTTCCTCTATCAGCAAGTTAGCTTCCAGAATGAGACAGATTTGCCAACCCAGTCACGGTTTGCATCTGGCAATCCTAACTCCTCCCTCAAGAGGGGCCCTGCTCTTGTAAAACTATAACATGAAAAAGTAAAGCTGTATTCTCATAGATAGGTGGCTCCCAAAAATAAAACGAAGAGGAAGGGCTGGCCAAGGCATGCTCAGCTTCTCTTTCCAAACTCATCAAGGAGACCAAGGTCCTCTTCCTCCTGTTGAAGGGGCTTGCTTAGCTCACTCCTTCTCTCCCACGCCCACCAAGGGCAAGATCAGTGTGCCCCCTTCCTCCCCCACCTCATCAACAGACAACATCACCCCCACACGTCTAGCTCCTGCTGCCTACAAGAAGCTCACCCAAAAGTGGTGTCTGGTTAGGGTGTCAGATGCTCTAACTCTCCTTCCCACTCTTTCTTGGGCAGAGGTTTAATCTCTTCCAGCTTTATCCATTCATCTATATACTCTTTGCACCATTTGGGTCTCCATCTGAAGATCTGACTCTGGAGAAATACTCTCTGGATTAGGAACATATGAAAACACATATGGAGTCCCTTCAGCCAGCTCTGACTTCCAGAATCACAGAGGAAAAAAATCAGTCTTGTTCTATCGTTTTGGAAACAGAAATTTACTTTCAGCTTTGGGGAAACACCAGAGTTTTCAATCTAGTTCTGCCATTTTCTTGCTCTGAGACCTCAACTCTTTAGTGTAACCTAAGACCTGGTTTCTTTGTCTGTAAGATTGGAGTGTTAGTCATAGCATGGCTACCTTGTGTGCAAGTGTGCTAAGTCACTTCAGTCATGTCTGACTCTTTGCAACTCCATGGACTGTAGCACGCCAGCCTCCTCTGTCCATGGGATTCTCCAGGCAAGAATACTAGAATGGGTTACCATGCCCTCCTCCAGGGGGTCTTCCTGACCCAGGAATCAAACCCTTGTCTCTTACATTTCCTGCATTGGCCAGAGGGTCCTTTACCACCAGCACCACTTGGAAGCCCCAGCATAGCTGCCTTACAGAATACTTTTTGTAAATTTTTTCAGGAACAATATACCAAACACATAGGAGGTAATCAAGAAGTAATGGTTTCTTTGTACACCTGAAACTAATAAAATACCATACAACAATATAAAAAACTATACTTCAACTACAAAAGAGAAATAATGGTTGTCATTTCCTATCTCTAATCTAATGTAAGGGAAGTTTCTCTCAGAGAGCATTATGGTAGTCTTTTGGTCCATCTAGCTTTTGGATAAATCTTTCCTTTCCTCTCTAAAGAAATCACACATCCTAAGTTAAAAAAAAGAAAAAGCTATTCCTCGTTTTCCCTTCAGAGCACTACTGAAGCTAGTGAGTGAAAGTTGCTCAGTCGTGTCTGACTCTTTGCAATCCCAGCCTATGGGATTTCCCAGGCAAGGATCCTGGAGTGGGTTCCCATTTCCCTTCTCCAGGGGATCTTCCCAACCCAGGGATCAAACTCAGGTCTCCCACATTGTGAGCGGATTCTTCACCAGCTGAGCCACAAGGAAAGCCCACATAATCCAAAGACCAAAACTGTCTCAAAGCCAATAGTCAATATGGCTGCTGTAGAAGACAATGGAAGTCCTTAGGGGCTATGACTGTTATTCCAAGCCCCATCTGCTGACCTTGATATAACCTGGTGGGAACTAGTGGACCATACATCAATTCACTCTGTTCTCAAAGAACAAGAAGTAGCTTATGCCATAACTTCTCTCTGTAAAGCTAAACCATTATGAGTACTTGTCTGTGAATGGACAACATGCTGGTACCTCTGTTGATTTATTCTTTAAAGGAATAGCAGCTAGCCTAGGGCAGGGAGCAGTGGTCTTTAAGTAATGGTGGCTCAGTGGTAAAGAATCTGCCTGCAAGGCAGGAGACTTGTAGGAGACATGGAGTCAATCCCTAGGTCGGGAAGATCCCCTTGAGAAGGAAATGGCCACGCACTCCAGTATCCTTGCCTTGAAAATCTCATGAACGGAGGAGCCTGGCACAGTTCATGGGGTTGCAAAGAGTCAGTTGTGACTGAATGACTAAACAACAAACAACAACATTCAGTGAATGAATGATCCAGGACCAAACATTTGATTCAAAGGGCTGCTATATAAAATGCATCAGGGAAAACACAGTGTCATTATTATGATCATTCTCTGCAAGTCCATTTGATTTTAAGTAATAATTCCCCCAATACAACATAGGGAGAACTCTCTTTGTACAACACTTCTGTGTGTCATAGACCTTTGTTATTTGCTGGACTCCAAGGATAGCTGATCAATCCTATTACAATGAATGCCCTAATCACAGGGATTTGCCAATTGAATTCGTGTCCTTAAAATAGCATTTTTCCTTTGGTTTGCATTATAATCTCAGGGAGAATTTAGTTTTATTATAATGATGTGGCTTTAGTTTTAATATATGTGTCATTCTCTTAAGAAGATATATTTAGACTCTTTTTGTAATGCAAATTCTCAACCCCTAATTTATATGTTGTCAACTGTATACTGTAGTATACTGTACTTGAATTTCTTAAAGCATGGCACACCTGAATTAGCTTTGGGGATAAAAGGAATACAGAGAAAATTGTAAGCAAAACATCTGATACAGTTTTACTTGCAAAGTTTAAATTTTCTGAATGGGATCAAGATGGCAAGGCTTGAAATGTAGCTGAAGGGAATAAAAGAACTATGGTAAATGTCTACATATCTGAGAGTGGTAGTGGCGAAGGTCTTATACCGTATTTCCTGGTGTATTTCTCCTTAGATGTATCCACATATGTATACACACATTGGAGAGACCTAGTGGAGAATTTCCCTGTCTCTTCCCTAGAATCATTACTGTCCCATACATTCTTCTGTTATGTGATAATGGCCACTCTTGCCAGCATTCCCTTTTTAAAGTAGATTTTGCTTTAACTTTACCAAACAAGAAAAAGGATTGAATTTAAAAAGCAGTGTAAGTCTGCTGGCTACTGGGAGAGGGCCCGTCCTCAAATCTTTGGTCCTACAGAGGCCTCTCATTCCACCGTCCAGGTTTGCTTTGTCTTCTGGCCCACAGAGCAAACCTTTATCCAGCACCCGCAAGAGGCTGGGGGTAGGGGGCACTGTGGCCAGTCTGAGTGGGGGTGGGGGATGCTGTCCCTGCCCTCACTGAGCTTACAGTCCAAGGAATGTTTGATTAAATGAACCACTCAGATAATAGAGCCCATGACAGGATCCAGGTCAGAGGCTTTGGACTCCTCTGTCTTTGGACTCCAGACCCACCAGGCTCCTCTGTCCATGAGATTCCCCTATTGTTGTCCATGGCAAGAATACTGGAGTCGGTTGTCATTTCCTCCTTCAGAGGATCTTCCCAACCCAAGGATCGAACTCATGCCTTCTGCATTAGCAGGCATAATCTTTACCCACTGAACTATTGGGGAAGCCTCAATTTGTCCTATATTTTATCCATATTTGTCTTCCTAGAGTTTTCTTTGTTAAAGCCACACCGAATAAGGCTTAAGCCTCTTCTGCAAGAAGTTGCAGGTTTTTTAAAAACAGCCACCTTCTCCTTCTGAGTGATCTCTCCTTTAGGCTAAACAGACTCAGCTCTTTCAACCCCCTGACATGAATATGAATTCCCTAAACCTTTGTACTATAAGGCGATGGTACAAATGACTAAGAACCTAACCAATAATGGTTTAGACAAGATGTATGGTTTTCTGTCTAAAATTTCAGGGAGGTGAGCTATGACTAGTATGGCCCTGTACAACACCACAGACTTCCATCTTGTTCTTTTTGTACATGGCTTACATCTCAAGGTCTGAGTGTTAGCATCCAAGTTCTAAGCAACAGGACAGGGGAGGGGCAGAAAGATCTGAGTGTGCCTATGTACTGTCCCTTAGCAAGGACATCCAGAAATTGCCAATCTTGGCTATACTTCGTTGATTCAAATTTAGTTGCATGCCTGCACATCTAAGGAAGAGAGGCTGGGAAATGCAATGTTTTCTAGGGAGCCATATGCCCTGCTAAACCTTGGAGGTACTCCTGCTTTAGGAAAGGGGGTTATGGGTACTGGGGCAACCAGTTGTATTTAGCATACCATCCCTTTGTTTCCTGTTACTCATGAAGTACAAAGCTGGCAGAGTCAAGCATTTCTGTCTTTATTATCCAAGCATATTCTTTGATTTCCTCACTTTTGGATCAGGCCAGCATCATATCCCCCCCAGGGGCCTTCAGGAAAATAAAATTTGCCTTGTTTGGTGGGCTTGTGGTAGAAGGAAATTGAGGCATCAATTTTTGTTGCTGATGTTCTGTTGTTGTCTTGCTTTTGTAGTCTTGTTGTCATTTTTCAGTCACCCAGTCATGTCTAACTCTTTGCTGTTCCATGGACTGCAGCACACCAGGCCTCCCTGTCCCTTACCAGCTCCCGAAGTTTGCCCAAGTTCATGTTCTTCTTCAATGAACACAGTCTTGATGAACCCAGGCACAAAATACAAACGCAGTCTCAGATCATCGGGACCATTTTCATAATCACATTGAACTACTGACCAGTATCAGGAATTGAGATTCTCTGCTAGTAGCAGATATCCAAGTGGCACGATAACTAATTAAGGGTTTATTCTTTCACATAAAGGGAGTTGGGAGGTCATATACTTCAGAGCTGACATAAAGGTTCCAAAATGCCATCAGGAACCCAGTGCTACCTTGTTGTTTTTCTCTGAAACCCTTACTTGTGTCCATCATCAATGACACAATGTGGCTGCTAGAGCTCCAGACATTATATCTATATTCTAGGCAGGAGGAAAGGGAAGAGCACAAGGCAAAAAAGATATCCGTCCTACATGAATCAATACCTTTAAACAGCTATCTTAAAAAACATTTGCAAAGATTCCCATTTATATCTCATTGGACAAAACTTTTTTTAGGGGGCAGGCTGGAAAATAAGTCTTAGCTAGGTACTGTGTTGCTCCAAATAAAATTAAAGTTTTATTATTAAGGAAGAGGAGAAAATAGAAATGGGTAGTCAACACAGAGTCTCTGCATGTTACTGCTAACTCATGTGTCTGTTCTGTCTCATACCTACAGTTAGATATTTGGACCCAAGCAGAGGACCCTAAACCTTATCATAAAAAGTGCTCATTTCAGCCTATGAAAATCTTTTTAGATCCAATATACTCATTATTCTTCAAAACTAAATCATCTTTAAAGAAAGTTAAGTGAGCCAGCTGTTGAAATGTTCTTTCTGACTTTATACCAGTTGGTGAAATGATGAAGAGATGGTAATAATCTATCTCCCAATATTTTTCTCTGATGCCTCAGCTTCAAAGACTTCCATCTCTATTCCAGAACTCTGAGATCTTTTTGAACAATTTTGCTTTTTCTTTTTGCAGAAACTTTTTATTGCTAGGGAGATGTAATTATTATTTCAAAGAAAACTTTTTTAGTTCATCTTTCCCTTCTTTCATTTTACCAACTGTAGATCGCTAAGTTATTAAAGTGTTACCAGCATCCACCTCAGTACTGCTCTGTTCTTACCACCCCACCACCCCACCTTTTCAGAAAACCTTTAAACTAAAGCAAGAACTATTTTTGCGGCATAAACTTTGCCTGGTCAATGATCAAGTTTCTGCTCCTTTTTGAGAGCTTTGGCATAATCTAAATGAGTATATCTTTTTTTTTTTTTTTTTTTAATTAGAAATTTTAGTTCAGTAAATAATCCTCTGGGTAGAAAGTTGTTTCTTTTTTATTTTTTCCCTTTTTAAATGAGAGTTAATAATTATGTAATTGATCTTGTTTCATATTTTGAGGCTTTTCTAAGAAATAGAAATAATGACACTGTAACAACAACAAAACCAAATGGATTATTTTGAACCTTAAAAACAGCACCAAACAGTAGGAAAAACACTGCAATCACTAATTCCAGACCTTCTCTCTTGAGTCCTTATTTGCAAAATATTCTTTCGGCTCCTTTCCTCTCACAAAAGGAACTGATGGCCCTTTGCAACATTTGAAAATCTGTGTACTCTCTGTTGAGGGTAAAGGGGCCCAGCCTTCTCCCTGAGGGGAGGGGAAATTCTTTGCATTCCTTCCTGATGAATCACACACACACACACACACACACACACACACACAGCATGGTTTCTCAGTGGCCCTTTGGTGGGATACCCTGTTACAGGCTGAGACCTCCAGTCACGAACCCTGCCATTTATTCACTGTACCACTGGGGCGCACAGGAAAACATTGTAGGCTTTAGTTTCCTTGCCTGTTCAATGGGGATGGTGATATCTACTGAGCAGGGTTCTTGTGGTTAATGAGATAACACAGGAAGCCTCTAAAATAAAATAATAAAAGATGAGCTAGTCCTCTTTTTTTTTTTTTTCCTTTCCATGTTCCATTGTCAGTGCACCAGGTTGAATACTGTAGTCTGCAACACACTGCTTTTTACCTATTAGAACATGAGAAATACAGAGTTGACATGGTGTACCTGCCTGTGCTGCGCATGCACTGGCCAGAGGCAGCAGGAGCAGCAGACAGTTTTCACCCAATGAGCTTCATGTCAAACACTGTCTAGACGTTAGCATTTTAACTTCTCTCAACAATATAAGAGTGGTTGTCACTGTCATTTAGTTGCTAAGTCGCATCCGACACTTTTGCAACACCATGGACCATAGCCCGCCAGGCTCCTCTGTCCATGGGATTCTTCAGGCAAGAATACTGGAGCAGGTTGCCATTTCCTTCTCCAGGGGATCTTCCACGTGTCCTGCTTGGCACACAGATTCTTTACCACTGAGCCACCAAGGCTGTATATTGTCACCCTGCTTATTTAACTTATATGCAGAGTACATCATGAGAAACGCTGGGCTGGAGGAAGCACAAGGCGGAATCAAGATTATCAGGAGAAATATCAATCACCTCAGATATGCAGATGACACCACCCTTATGGCAGAAAGTGAAGAGGAACTAAAAAGCCTCTTGATGAGAGTGAAAGAGGAGAGTGAAAAAGTTGGCTTAAAGCTCAACATTCAGAAAACGAAGATCGTGGCATGTGGTCCCATCACTTCATGTGAAATAGATGGGGAAACAGTGGAAACAGTGTCAGACTTTATTTTTCTGGGCTCCAAAATCACTGCAGATGGTGACTGCAGCCATGAAATTAAAAGACGCTTACTCCTTGGAAGGAACGCTATGACCAACCTAGATAGCATATTCAAAAGCAGAGACATTACTTTGCCAACAAAGGTCCGTCTAGTCAAGGTTATGGTTTTTCCAGTGGTCACGTATGGATGTGAGAGTTGGACTGTGAAGAAGGCTGAGCACCGAAGAATTGATGCTTTTGAACTGTGGTATTGGAGAAGACTCTTGAGAGCCCCTTGGACTGCAAGGAGATCCAACCAGTCCATTCTGAAGGAGATCAGTCCTGGGTGTTCTTTGGAAGGACTGATGCTAAAGCTGAAACTCCAGTACTTTGGCCACCTCATGCGAAAAGTTGACTCATTGGAAAAGACTCTGATGCTGGGAGGGTTGGGGGCAGGAGGAAAAGGGGACGACAGAGGATGAGATGGCTGGATGGCATCACTGACTCGATGGATGTGAGTTCGAGTGAACTCCGGGAGATGGTGATGGATGGGGAGGCCTGGCATGCTGCAATTCATGGGGTCGCAAAGAGTCAGACACGATGAGCGACTGAACTGAACTGAACTGAGCCACCAAGAAAGCCCAATCGACGAGTTAGCATTGCCCTAATTTTGAGGAACAAGAGACTCTGAGAACTTAAGTCACAAAGTTGGTTAGTACAGAGTTGACAGTAAATGTCCTCTTTGTGTGTCAGAGACTCATGCCTTGTGTTAGGCAGATTTCTAAGAAGGCCCCAAATTTCACTCCTCTGTCATCCATATTTCATATAATCCCCTCCCCTAGAGTCTGGGTGGGACTGTGAGTCAGAGGGGAAAGTCGATGCTGTGATTACACTATAGCCTTTAAGACTCCATCTTGGCAGAAGTCAGGAAGATTCTCCTGATGACTTTGAAGAAGTAGGCAGCCATGTCATGAGGGGGCAGTAGGTTAAGACCTGACGGCAATCTTCAGGAGCATTTTTAGCTGGTTCCCTTCTCCTTGCCAACATCTACCAAGAAAAGAAATTTCAGTCCTACAACCTGTGTTACTGAGTTTTGCCAACAATCTGAACAAGCTTGGAAGAGGGTCCAGATGAGAAGTGCAGTGCTGACAACACCTTGACTCCCACCTGTGAGACAGACACACCAAGTAGGGAAGCCAGACCTTCCACATCAGCACTTCTGACCTACAGAAACCAAGTCAACCCAAGTTCATGGGACTCTGTTACATGGCAACAGAAAATGAACACATACTCTTTCTACTAGGCTCAGCCGGACCCACAGTCAGGAGATAGAAGTTTTAGATTCTACCTGCACCTTCTTTGCCTACCAGCCCAGAGAGCTAGGAGCTTCCCAGATGGCATCAGTGGTAAAGAACCCACCCACCTGCCAACGCAGGAGACATAAGAGATGCAGATTGGTAGCAGAGACTGTTCTTTCTGCCTGGGGTCTCCTCCCTGCCTCTCAGCTTCCCTGCTTCACTTCTCTTATCCTTTTAAAACTCAGCCCAAGGGACACCTCCTACATCCTAGATGCCAAAAAATGTTTATTGACAGTGATATGGTAAAAATTCATTGCGTTACAAATCAGAAGGTCTTAGAGTAAAATTCTTTCCTCAAAATCCCCCTCAAAATTTTTTTCTGTATCTCTCATGTTTTATTTTGATGTATCTACTCTTTCCTTCTTATTATCATGTAAGAGCTCCCCATGGCTCAAATTCTATGTGATTTATATTTGTATTCAACTATATATGATTTAATAATAAATAATAAGTACATTAATTTAAAAAAGAGAGAGAGAGAGATACAGATTCGATCCCTGGGTTGGGAAGATCCCTTGTTGAAGGAAATGGCAACCCACTTGCCATTTCCAGTATTCTTGACTGGAAAATCCCAAGGACAGAGGAACTTGGTGGGTTACAGTTCATGGGGTCACAAAGAACTGGACATGACTGAAGCAACTTAACACTTAGCAACAGATAGCTAGGTCATTTCATTTTTTAAAGAGGAGCCCAATCATACTTGTCTTTTCTCCTTGATAGAGTGGCTGTGAAGCTTATCTAAAAAGGTGGACTTTAATGTTCTTGGGGGGATATAGAGGGCTATCTTAAGTGATATTTGAAATGTTTAACAACCAGTCAGAAAGGATGCTGGCCAGAAGCAATAGGCTCACACTGGTACATGCCGGGAAACATATCTCATAGGGCAGGTGGGAAAGGTATCTCCAGGTTCAGATAGTGATGTGTGGGAGCCCAGGACAATGTCACCATGAGGGAATTTGAGCTCATAAAGGAGAGATCTAGGACTTCCCTGGTGGTCCAGTGATTAAGACTCTGCACTTTCATTACAGGGGGCACAGGTTCCATCCCTGGTCAGGGAACTAAGATCCCGCAAGTCACAGGATTGAGTCAAAATTACTCCTGTCCAACTTTTTGTAACCCTGTGGATTGTAGCCCACCAGGCTCCTCTGTCCATGGAAGTCTCCAGGCAAGAATACTGGAGTGGGTTGCCATTCCCTTCTCCAGGGGATCTTCCTGACACAGGGACTGAACCCAGGTCTCCTGAATTGTGGGCATATTCTTTACCGTGTGAGCCACAAGGAAGCCATGGGGCACAGCCAAAAAAATAAAGAGAGAGAGAGAGAGAGGGAGAGACCTCCATTCAGAAACTCTCTGTTCTGGGTGTCTTATAGTTTGGCTTTCCCATTATTTTCTTTAAAGTCTCTCATATTTTCAACAACTGTCATGTCAACATATTCTTTCTAAAATAGACTCCACTATTAGAGAATGAACATCCTTCATCCTCTCCATACTTCTGAGAAACAGTGGTGTCATTAGCTCTTCCCTGAGTCTGCTCAAGCAGAACAAAATGAAAGATTATTTAATGCTCAGATGTATACTATTGAATGAGAAATGAGAGGTTGCTTCTTTACAGTGTCATTCACATTTATTCAATTTGACTGTGTTGATGCAAATTTTGACCTCCAAGTTCCACCTTTTCCCTGTAGATACTTTGCTTTTTTTCCTGCAGGTATTTTTGTCTTCTTTCCTAGGCTTAAGATTCCCAAAGTATCTCAGTTGTTTTAGTGGCCTAATTGTGCAGTGGCATATTTAAAAGTCATTATTTTCATCATCTATTAAATGCAGCCCAGAACAGTTTAAAAAATTGGGTGAGGCATTTTTGCAAAAGCATTTATGATGTGGGCTGCCAAGGAATGTGCAGCTGCAGGAGCTTCTTTCTCTAATCTCAGACTTTTACTTGAAAATGTATTAAGGGTGGATACCTGTGAAGAGGAACCAATTTGATCTCCCAAGAGCTAAAAGCACTGGCGAGAAAGACACACTTTGCCTGAACATGCTGAATCTACTGATCCTAGGAAGTGTTAGCACTTAAAAAGCAGTCTTTTTATATAGAAATGAGCTGCCCTAACTAGGACTGCACCTGCTATCTTACCAGTTACCCCCACTAAGAATGGTAATGGGCATCTGAGTTAAATTCACCCATTCCAGTCCATTTTAGTTCACTGATTCCTAAAATGTCAATGTTCACTCTTGCCATCTCCTGTTTGACCACTTCCAATTCACCTTGATTCACGGACCTAACATTCTAGGTTCCTGTATAATATTGTTCTTTACAGCATCGGACTTTACTTTCATCACCAGTCACATCCACAATGGGGTGTTGTTTTTGCTTTGGCTCCGTCTCTGCATTCTTTCTGGAGTTATTTCTCCAGTGATCTCCAGTAGCATATTGGGCACCTACCATCCTGGGGAGTTCATCTTTCAGTGTCCCATTTTTTGCCTTTTCATACTGTTCATGGGGTTCTCAAGGCAAGAATACTGAAGTGGTTGGCCATTCCCTTCTCCAGTGGACCACATTTTGTCAGAACTCTCCACTATGACCCGTGGTCTTGAGTGGCCCTACACTGCATGGCTCATAGTTTCATTGAGTTAGACTAGGTTGTGATGCATGTGATCAGTTTGATCAGTTTTCAGTGATTGTGGCTTTCATTCTGTCTGCCCTCTGATGGATAAGGATAAGAGGCTTATGGAAGCTTTCTGATGGGAGAGATTGACTGAGGGGGAAACTGGGTCTTGTTCTGATGCTGCAGGGCCATGCTCAGCAAATCTTTAATCCAATTTTCTGTTGATGGGTGGGACTGTGTTCCCTCCCTGTTGTTTGACCTGAGGCCAAACTATGGTAGAGGAAGTGAAGATAATGGCGACCTCCTTCAAAAGGTCCTGTGCACACACTGCCACATTCAGTGCCCCTGACCCTATAGCAGGCAAGCTATGACCAACCTAGACAGCATATTAAAAAGCAGAGACATTACTTTGCCAACAAAGGTCCGTCTAGTCAAAGCGATGGTTTTTCCAGTACTCATGTATGGATGTGAGAGTTGGACTATAAAGAAATCTGAGTGCCAAAGAATTGATGCTTTTGAGCTGTGGTGTTGGAGGAGACTCTTGAGAGTCCCTTGGACTGCAAGGAGATCCAACCAGTCCATCCTAAAGGAAATCAGTCATGAATATCCATTGTAAGGACTGATGCTGACACTGAAGCTCCAATACTCTGGCCACCTGATAAGAAGAACTGACTCACTGGAAAACACCCTCATGCTGGGAAAGATTGAAGGCAGGAAGAGAAGGGGACAATGAAGGGTGAGATGGTTGGATGGCATCACCAACTCGATGGACATGGGTTTGAGTAAGCTCCAGGAGTTGGTCATGGACAGGGAAGCTTGGTGTGCTGCAGTCCAGAGGGTCACAAAGAGCTGGACACAACTGAGCGAATGAACTGAACTGAAGTGAAGAATGGTAAGGCTATGGTGGTGGACACACTGCTGTCTCTGGTGACAGAATAAGGAGGGCTGCAATGGGACAAACTTCAAATGATGTTGGCAAATAGTGAGTGTCTCCTGGAGCTCAGATGTGGACCATGTAAAAGGGAGCCAACCTGGAACTGCCTTAGAAGGGGTCCTCCCCAGATAGGTAAGAGGAGTGGAAGAACAAAGCTAGTTTAGTTTCTCCTTATAACCTATAGATGTGACATCAGTCTGTCAACCAATTACAGCTGTATTTTTGAAGATTTTTAAAAATATGTTAATGCGATACTATAAACAATTGCTACTTAACAGAATGACAAGTTAAGTCACATTTGTTGGTATGGAGCCTTTCTGAGAACAGAAGACAAAAAAAGTTGAGTAACTTTTGAAATTAAACACTGAAGTAATTCACAAAAATGGGTGTTTATCATCCTCAATTCTAATTGGTAAATCATAATCCCAAAAGGATAATAGGAAAAGATAAACTGCATTATAAAAATTGGAGTACATATAATTTTCAATAAATTGTCTAAACACTACAAAGAGTTAAAAAGTGAAAATAAAAATTATTTTCCATTACAGAACACTAAATAACTAATTCCTTCTGAATTGCCTATATTACAATTTCTTTGGGAATGTACGGAATACACAGCCAGAATTCTTGCTAAAAGGAATTTCAACATTTATTTACTCAACCTCGTGAATGTAAATGTCATTTTAGGATAAAAGAGTTATTTGGGGGGGATGGGCTGGGAGCAAACATATAAGCTCCCAGGTTCCATGAAACAGTCTTATGTCTGTTCCACTCACCAGCAGGAATTATATTTGCAACAATGACTAAACCCAGAAACTTCTGTGAGGTTACTGGGCACAGAGGCCACACACATGATCTTCCCAGGAGAGGTGTGTTCCCAGGTGAAAGCTTTCATTCAGACCCTGTTGTCTAAAGAAGGAAGCAGGTTGGTAGTAACAATTGAATAGTGACAGAAGACAAAAGTGGAAGGAGAAAAAGTGATAATAACAACACTCTAAGGTCCCTTTCAATTTGCAAATTGATGGGCACGCAAACTGAAATGCCCACAGGGACTAGGAACATTAAGAGAAAGAAAAGCAAGCAGCTCTGAGAAAAGACAACAGGACAAATGCTGCAGAAAATAGCAACTGACACTTTGCTTCAGGAGCAAGGGCAGGAAGGAGCAGGGACAAGTGTTGGGAACTGGAGACTCCACGGCAGCGGGACACGTGGTGACTGAGCCTTCAGAGAAAGTGGATCCAACAGCCAAGACATTCAATGTCCCTGACTGCAATGCCCTGAATTTTTTCAATATTACCAACCAGTTTTTTAAAAGTTGAAAACACTGTTGA
Source organism: Bubalus bubalis (assembly GCF_019923935.1). Lineage (NCBI taxonomy): Eukaryota > Metazoa > Chordata > Mammalia > Artiodactyla > Bovidae > Bubalus > Bubalus bubalis. The sequence continues at coordinate 72,431,152 of NC_059160.1, forward strand.
GCAGATAAAAAAGGGATGTTCTATGATCCATGGTATGTGATCAAAATATTTTTTTGAAAATAATAATTTGGTGTTATTCAGATTCTAGTAGAGTGCTTACTAGTGCCTAGAACTGTGCTTCACACATATTAATCTTTTTCATTCAAATTAATACATAGCACCACACAAGTAACAAAAGTGTCAAATGTAAATGTCATGGTTTCGTTTTTTGTATGCAAAAATAATTGACACATAAATAATTCTAAATAACTGCTCTTGATTACTGCTAATCATATCCTTAACCATGTGAGGAGGCACCTGGAATGGAGAGCAGGTCAAACAGTGCATGGTCTACCCTGATAAGATGAATTTAGAGAACTGGAGAACATTTATGAAAATATTGCAGAAATCAGACCTATTTATTAGCTGTCAGAGCCGTGTGCCTTTCATCACCTTCTACCAAACACTGTATTTGTTGTAGGAAGCACATAGGGATAGAAGAAAGATACAATCTGTAATTTCTGAGAATCTTTTTAAATGCAGTATTGCTATCTTGGTCTGTGAAGCAAAAACTCTAAGGAACCAAGTTTACTCTTGTAGAAAAGATCTACGGAGGCTACTTCACTGAAATATCAAAAATCTGTATCCAGTGATGACTGAAATGTCCTAGAAAGTCATTTTTTCCTTAAATTGTGCCCATTTAAAAGACTGCTTCCAAATAGGAAAAGGTACGTCAAGGCTGTATATTGTCACTCTGCTTATTTAACTTATATGCAGAGTTCATCATGAGAAATGCAAATCTGGAAGAAGCACAAGCTGGAATCAAGATTGCCAGGAGAAATATCAATCACGTCAGATATGCAGATGACACCACCCTTATGGCAGAAAGTGAAGAGGAACTAAAAAGCCTCTTGATGAAAGTGAAAGATGAGAGTGAAAAAGTTGGCTTAAAGCTCAACATTCAGAAAACTAAGATCATGGCATCTGGTCCCATCATTTCATGGCAAATAGATGGGGAAACAGTGTCAGACTTTATTTTGGGGGGCTCCAAAATCACTGCAGATGGTGATTGCAGCCATGAAATTAAAAGGCGCCTACTCCTTAGAAGGAAAGTTATGACCAACCTAGACAGCATATTCAAAAGCAGAAACATTGCTTTGCCAACAAAGGTCCATCTAGTCAAGGCTATGGTTTTTTCAGTAGTCATGTATGGATGAAAGAGTTGGACTGTGAAGAAAGCTGAGCGCCAAAGAATTGATGCTTTTGAACTGTGGTGTTGCAGAAGACTCTTGAGAGTCCCTTGGACTGCAAGTAAGTCCAATCAGTCCATCCTAAAGGAGATCAGTCCTGGGTGTTCTTTGGAAGGAATGATGCTAAAGCTGAAACTCCAGTACTTTGGCCACCTCATGTGAAGAGTTGACTCATTGGAAAAGACCCTGATGCTGGGAGGGGTAGGGGGCAGGAGGAGAAGGGAAGACAAAGGATGAGATGGCTGGATGGCATCACTGAGTCGATGGACATGAGTCTGAGTAGACTCCAGGAGTTGGTGATGGACAGGGAGGCCTGGCGTGCTGTGATTCATGGGGTTGCAAAGAGTCAGACATGACTGAGCAACCGAACTGAACTGAAAACTTTGTAAATAATAACAATGAAAAAAAGTAAGTTTTCTTTGAAAGAGTATATCAAATGCTGAATATTATAATATGGTCTCAGTTTTTTTAATTCTCTGAGATATTTAAAACATTCACATAAAGTTAGTAAAAGCAAGTTATTCTGAGAAAAGGAAAAGGCTGAAGAAGTGAAGAGGAGAAAGAGAAGGGCGAAGATCGAAAATACGTATTTTACTATTTTCTGGAAAGTCAACCTTAAGGTTTCATATTTTAGGAACTGAGGTTATTATGGGTCAAAAAATGAATAAACACACATAAAGATACAATGAAAATAGTTTTCTTTTTCTTTTAATGAAAAGCTTTAGGGACCTGCCTCCTGGTCCAGTTGCTAAGACTCTATGTTCCCAATGCAGGGGGCCTGGGTTTTATCCTTGATCAGGGAACTAGATCCCACATGCCCCAGCTAAAGAATCTGCATGCAGCTGCTGCTGCTGCTAAGTCGCTTCAGTTGTGTCCGACTCTGTGCAACCCCATAGACAGCAGCCCACCAGGCTCTCCCATCCCTGGGATTCTCCAGGCAAGAACACTGGAGTGGGTTGCCATTTCCTTCTCCAGTGCATGAAAGTGAAAAGTGAAAGTGAAGTCGCTCAGTCGTGTCCGAGTCTTCGTGACCCCATGGACTGCAGCCTACCAGGCTCCTCTGTCCATGGGATTTTCCAGGCAAGAATATTGGAGTTGGGGTGCCATCGCCTTCTCTGAGACTTGGTGCAGCCAAATAAATAAATATTTTTTTTTAAAAAAGCTTTTGTTTCCCAGCAAACAATTTTAGAACTCTTTAACTGAATGTGCTTTTTAAGGGTACCTACAGAGACAGCACATAGAGGCAAGATTTCATTTTAAAAGTTTCTGTAGATTTTCCAAATCATTTAGTTATAATAGAATTGGGTTATAATGGCTAAAATGAAATCATCACTAGAAATAACTGTTTTCAATTTCAAGGCTTTGGAGATGAATTAGACTTGATATCCAGTTCCTGAAGTGAGATAGCTGGGAAGTGTATTGATCTCAGTAGGAAACATACAGTGAATTCAAACATTCTTGCCCTCTCTAATTTCTGTCATTTCTCCAGGATGCAATATTGCTTTTGATTTACTGTTTTGGCTGGGGAGAGGGGCACTTTCAGAGACTTCTACTTGGCCTTTCTCTGGATTTTGATACCTCTGACCACACCAGCCAATGCAGAAATTAGTCAGCTATCAAGTTATCTAGTTCAGTTATATTTGGGAACCAGGAAATGACCACTGGAGAGGTCCACAGTCCCAGTGGGCACACTGCAGAGTGGCCAGGACTCCATCTATTAACTGGCCCCTCTGTGACCACATGCTAACAGTAAGCTAAGGTACGCTTTGGTCCCAGGGTATCAGTGTTCCTTTTCCCTAGTAATCAGTCACAGATTTCTTTAGGGAGGGATGGGGGAATCATTACTGTGTTCATTTCCTATAGTATTGTAGGGTTCTTCTTCCTGGGGACTCAGCCTCTTTAACCACTGGGTTCCAGGTTCGAAAACTGGCTCAGGTTCAGAAACTTTTATTGGGATGACTGCCCTTAGCTTCCTGATCATCCCCGCTTGAGTACTTTTGACTTTATGGATTGAGTAGTACCCTCCTTTAAAATTATTTTTTTTAAGTAATTAACTTTTTTATTTATTTTTGGCTGCTCTGGGTCTTCATTGCTGTGAGCGGGCTTTCATTGCAGCAAGCGGGGACTACTCTCTAGTTGTGGTGCACAGGCTTCTCATTGCAGTGGCTTCTCTTGAGTGGAACACAGGCTCAGTAGTTAAGGCTGGAGGGCTCACGGGCTTAATTGCTCCTCAGCATGTGGGATCTTCTTGGACCAGGGATCTACCTCATGTCCCTTGCATTGGCAAGTGGATTCTTAACCATTGGACCACCAGGGAAGTCCGAGTAGCATCTTCCTTGGCTGCCCATCTATTTTGCCCTTAGAGATACTGTATTTTAATAGTGTCCATAATACACTGAGCATAGACCACTCTGTCTGCCTTTCTGACTTTGCCTCTCATTATGGTAACTGTGTTTATTTAGGGGTTCTATCACCCCCACTGCTACCAGAAATGGCCTCTCCTGCCATCCCGCCCGGCGTTCAGGGGACAAGCACCACTGAACTTCTTAGCAGGGTTGGTGAATGGCCCCTCTCACCATCATATCCCTGTTGCTTGGCAAATGATGCTCCTCCCTTGTTCCTGTAGAACAAAGGCTTCTCGTGGCTTCCTGGTCTTATACCACACACCCACTGACGGAGAAAGAGTTTCTCCTCCCATCACAACAATTCTGGCACAACTACCTCACTTATTGTGATGCACTGCCCCTTCCAGGAGGCATCTTGGTACTGTGCTTGTATGGGGGACTGCATCCTAGATCCTGGATAAACACCCTCTTATTCAACTTTCCACTACCCTTCATCAAGCACTCACAGCATCCAGACACGCCCACCTGCTTCGGCCCCTGCCCATCCATCTGCCCTGGGAGATCTAGTTCCTTCTCTCCCTCATCAGGTCTGATATGTCCTTGGCTGGGTTACATTGGGACTGAATTCTAGTTACTGACCTCGTTAGCAAGCCAGGGGAAGGGCTACTCTTAAAGAAGGGTGGGCCCTTGTGCAGGCAGGCTCAGTGGGTTCAGGGGGAATCTGGGAATTCATGATTCTCATGAACACCAATCCAGATGTCCTGTCCATGTGCCAAGGTCACTCCCCTCCTTCCTCCTCCATCCAGGACTCTGACCTTGGCATAACAGATCTGTCTTGTTTGGGAGCATAACCTCCTTTTGAGCTCTGCTACTGTCATGATTAAGTCCTCTGGTCCTCAGCTTTCTCTGCTCTCCCTCCAAAAGATGAGAGCCTCTTTATGTAGCCAAGGAGGCGGTCTCTGGCTTTCAGTCTTAGCTTTTAAATTTAAAGAATTGGTTTTTTTGTCCTAATTGTATTTTTGAGAGTGCCCAGTGAGTTTGGGTAGAGCCAACCAATTCCACCATCCTCATAGTTAACCCTTTCTCACACATTTCTCAAATTCCTACAGCACCACGCCAATTAGTGATTTTTGTCCCACGGGTCACCAGCATATCAACCCAGTTCACCGCTGTCAAAGGTGTTAACAACTGCACTGCTGCCTTGACCAGCGGTTACCTGGGCAACCCCAGTCATGGAATTCAAATTGCCAGCCAAGAGTTCCAAAATTCCATCCCAGCATCTGCTTTCTCAACCATTCCCGGTACTCCTAGTGGGGTTCCCCAGGAGTCAGACTCCGAGGTGGAGATTAGAGCTGGAGAGTTTTATAGTATTATGGAGCCTCATGGGATCACTTCCCACAGAAAAGGAGAGATGAAAGCAGGACTGAGCAGAGACATAAGTCAAGCTGTGTTGCAGTTTCAACCAAGTCTGCAACCGACTCTGTAGGGCTCTGTAAGGCTAGGATGCCCTTTCTATGTTGTCTTGAGTTGGGGAAAAGGCCAGCCTTTATACCCAACACTGATCAGTCATTGCATGCAGGCATCCCAAAAAGGGTCATGACCCTGGGTGAGGCAGATGTCTTCAGCCCATGCAATCCCCACAGAGGGCTGACCATGGAGGGCTCCCTGCTGGAGGAACTCCCAGTATCTGGGAGAGTTAAGTCCTTCATCCCTGAAAGGGGTTCTGGGTGGTGCATCCAAGTGTCCACCACACCCCATATTTGAGTCTATCTCAGACAGATATTCCTGGCTCAATGGATCGCTCTTTGCAAAGGTGGCTATTCATTTTAAACATCTGCAGAGAGAAGCCAAATAACACTGTGGCTCTGATTTTTACTTTCCAGGTAGTTGCCATTTACTTCACAGCTTCATCTACCAGAATCCTCTATCATCCATGTGCTCTTAATTCACACCAGCATTCTCTAAACCCACAATTCAGGGTCAGAACTCTATGCCTTTGGGGACACTAGGTACTAAGGCTGAAACTGTCTTTCTTCTTTCTCCATTTGTTTGCTCTTTAAGACCCAGTTCAAATGTTACCTCCACGGTGACACTTTCCTCTAGTCCCCTACACTAGAGCTATTTGCAAGCTTCTTTTCTTCCCTACAAGTGTGTGGTAGTATAGTACTTAGCAGGCCATATTCATAATACAAAGAGCTAGACTTGAGGGCCAAACTCCCCCTTGACCTAAGTCCTAGCTCTGATATTTAATAGCTGTGTAACATTGAGTAAGTTATTTAACCTTTTCTTGTCTCGGTTTTCTTATCTGTAAAAGAGGGCTCTACCTGATAGGGCTGGGCTTTCCAGGTGGCTCTAGTGGTAAAGAACATACCTGTCAGTGCACGAGATGTAAGAGACTCGGGTTCAACCCCTGGGTCTTGGAGATCCCCTGGAGGAGGACGTGGCAATCCACTCCAGTGCTCTTGCCTGGAGAATCTCACAGACTGAGAAGCCTGGCGGGCTACTGCCCATAGGGTCGCAAAGAGTTGGACATGACTGAAGTGACTTAGCCATACTCATGCACCCGACAGGGTTATTGTGGAGTTGAATGAGGTATATGCCCAAAGCACATAGGACTTTGCAAGGCACATAATTAATCCTTTATGTTTCTGCTATTACCTCATTGTAACTATTCTAGATTGTGCTTCATTTATTGGCTCATCAGGGCTCACTACCATTTATTTGCCCTTTAGTAGCCAATAGAAGCAGAAGATATTAAGAAGAGGTGGCAAGAATACACAGAAGAACTGTACAAAAAAGATCTTCACGACCCAGATAATCACGATGGTGTGATCACTCACGGAGAGCCAGACATCCTGGAATGTGAAGTCAAGTGGGCCTTAGAAAGCCTCACTACGAACAAAGCTAGTGGAGGTGATGGAATTCCAGTTGAGCTTTTTCAAATCCTAAAAGATGATGCTGTGAAAGTGCTGCACTCAATATGCCAACAAATTTGGAAAACTCAGCAGTGGCCACAGGACTGGAAAAGGTCCGTTTTCATTCCAATCCCAAAGAAAGGCAATGCCAAAGAATGCTCAAACTACCGCACAATTGCACTCATCTCACACACTAGTAAAGTGATGCTCAAAATTCTCCAAGCCAGGCTTCAGCAATACGTGAACCATGAACTTCCTGATGTTCCATCTGGTTTTAGAAAAGGCAGAGGAACCAGAGATCAAATTGCCAACATCCGCTGGATCATGGAAAAAGCAAGAGAGTTCCAGAAAAACATCTATTTCTGCTTTATTGACTATGCCAAAGCCTTTGACTGTGTGGATCACAATAAACTGTGGACAATTCTGAAAGAGATGGGAATACCAGACCACCTGATCTGCCTCTTGAGAAATCTGTATGCAGGTCAGGAAGCAACAGTTAGAATTGGACATGGAACAACAGACTGCTTCCAATAGGAAAAAGGAGTACGTCAAGGCTGTATATTATCACTCTGCTTATTTAACTTATACACTGAGTACATCATGAGAAATGCTGGGCTGGAAGAAGCACAAGCTGGAATCAAGATTGCCAGGAGAAATATCAATAACCTCAGATATGCAGATGACACTACTCTTGTTGAAAGTGAAAGAGGAGAGTGAAAAAGTTGACTTAAAGCTCAACATTCAGAAAACTAAGATCACGGCATCTGTTCCCATCACTTCATGGGAAATAGATGGGGAAACAGTGGAAACAGTGTCAGACTTTATTTTTTGGGGGGCTCCAAAATCATTGCAGATGGTGACTGCAGCCATGAAATTAAAAGACACTTACTCCTTGGAAGGAAAGTTATGACCAACCTAGACAGCATATTAAAAAGCAGAGACATTACTTTGCCAACAAAGGTCTGTCTAGTCAAGGCTGTGGTTTTTCCAGTGGTCATGTATGGATGTGAGAGTTGGACTGTGAAGAAAGCTGAGCGCCAAAGAATGGATGCTTTTGAACTGTGGTGTTGGAGAAGACCCTTGAGAGTCCCTTGGACTGCAAGGAGATCCAACCAGTCCATTCTGAAGGAGATCAGTCCTGGGTGTTCATTGGAAGGACTGATGCTAAAGCTGAAACTCCAGAACTTTGGCCACCTCATGCGAAGAGTTGACTCGTTGGAAAAGACCCTGATGCTGGGAGAGATTGGGGGCAGGAAGAGAAGGGGACGACAGAGGATGAGATGGCTGGATGGCATCACCGACTCGATGGACATGAGTCTGAGTAGATGGACAGGGAGGCCTGGCATGCTGTGGTTCATGGGGTTGCAAAGAGTCGGACACGACTGAGCGACTGAACTGAACTGAGCCAACTATTAGATAGTGTCTGGCACATGCAGAAGATCACAATAAACACTTGCTGACTACAGCTATTACTGTAACGCCTAGAAACCTGTATCTAGCACCAGGATGATAATGAATTCCCGTTATGAAAAGCTAACAATACCACATATTGCAACCTTAAAGAAATATATACATTCTCCCTTGTGATGGCAGTATTAAAGCAGTGTTTCCCAAAGTGTCCTTAATGAAACACCAGTCCTGCAAAATAATTCACAAAAAATGAATCCCAGAGCAAATAAGCTTGGGAAATGATACACACACAGTTGGATTTACATCAGAGTATTAAAGACTCTGAAAAGTTCTATAGAGATGTGGAGTTTAATAGATAGGCACAAGTTCTTTGGTACCTCTCCTTTTAAGAATTAGGGTTTAGTTCCCTTCCTGCTGCATGAAGATTGAACTGAGTGACCAAATTCTAATGAGCAGATTACAGAAGTGACCTAGGCCTAAGACGCGGTCATAAAAGGTTTTGCCATCTCCTCCTTGTTTTCTCTCCTGGGTCAGTTACTCTGGGAGAAGCCAGTGGCTGTGTGTCAAAGAAAAGCCCATGCAGCAAGGAAGGAATGCCTCCCTCCACAGCCACATGAGCCTTATTGAAGTGAGTTTTCCAGCCCCAGTCAGGCCTTCAGATGACTGCGGCCCTGGGCTGCATCTGTGAGATACTCTGAGCCAGAACCACCCAGTAAAGCTGCTAAATTTGGTGGAAGTTTGTTATGCAGCAATAGAAAACTAAAGGATAATAAAACTTGTTTAACTGTACACAATCCAGTGTTTGACCCTGGACTCTGTTCCACATAGTACTCATCAACACTGTAGCCCATACTCTTATTAGAATGTGAAAAATCGCTTTACAATTATATACTGTCAAGTTTCTCTGAAGCTGGTTTTAAATCTTTTAGAAATAAACTTTCTTTCCCTTTTTAAATTACCCTACAATTGATAACTTTTAAAAACTCCACTGTCAGGACTTCCCTGGTTGTCCAGAGGTTAAGAATCTACCTGCTAATGCAGAGGACAAGGATTCGATCTCTAGTTTGGGAAGATGCCACATGCTGCAGGGCAACTAAACCTGTGCACCACAACCATTGAGGCTGAGCTCTAGAGCCCACATGCCACATGGCTGAAGCCCATGCACCCTAGAGTCCATGCTCCGCAACAAGAGGCACCAACACAGTGACAAGCCCACACACGACAACTAGGGAGTAGTCCCCACTCGCCACAGCAAGAGAAAGCCCATGCACAGCAACAAAGACCCAATGCAGCCAAAAATAAATAAATCAATTTTAAAAAATCCATACTCAACACTATTCTCTCTGGGTTTTTTAAAGGTCAGTCTTAACATCTTTGCTAAAATGCCACCTTTTACTTATAAGAATAGTCTATTTTCATTAACCATAAATTCATGTGTGGCTTTAAAAATACATTGCAAGTTTTATTATTGAAGTGTGTATTGAAGTTTGAATGTGCCTTAATTCAATTATTTTAATGTGCCTTACTTAAATTATTTTCTACCAGATTCAAATTAAGTATTAACTATTTTATCTAAAGAAAAGAATCCAAGCATTTCCTAGAAGTGTTGCTGCTGTTGTTTAGTCACCAAGTCGTGTCCGACTCTTTGGACCCCATGAACTGTAGCCCGCCACGCTCCTCTGTCCATGGGATTCTCCAGGCAAGAATATTGGAGTAGCTTGCTATTTCCTTCTCCAAGGGATCTTCCATACCCAGGGATTGAACCCGTGTCTCCTGCATTGGCAGGTGGATTCTCTACCACTGAGTCATCCTAGGAGTAATTCCTTCTCAAAAACAAACCAAAAAATCTTTCCAGTTTAATGTTGTTACTATATCAGCTTTTTAGATGTTCACATAAAAAAGAATTAATACCTCTAAATAAATAATAAAATTAACAGTGCAGGTTTCCTTTCAGTATATTCAGTTCTATGTCTCATAAATATTCAAAGGACCCTGAGGTTAATCAGTATTGTCCTTGGGTGGTTTATCAAAGTTTTAGGTTCTCCATAATAAACTTGCTTTCAAGTTCAATGAAGTCAGTGTGGCATTTGCTTAATTATAGCTTTTTAGACATTTCAATTTCCTCTACTTACTTTGCATGAAGAGAAGCCCTTGAAGCTCAAATACTTAGCTACCTCCCTACTTTACAAAAAAGTTTTGAAAAAGCACAGATTGTCACCCATTAAGGGAAAGCAGACATTTTCTGCCATTGCAGTAAGGGAATAGTTGGATAGAGAGGCTGAGTAGGGAGACCAAGCATCTTTCTCTGTGCCTGAACCACGTCTCAATTCATCTTCATCATTTTCTTTGAAGTGAATCTCTAGAACACCAGACGCATTGGTTTTCAAATGTAATAACCAAACACATTCCAAAGCTAAATGTAAAGACTTTTTAGTTTTACTACCTAATCTCTGATCTTGTTTTATATTAACTTAATCTCTGATCTTCCCAAATAGTCTGAATAATTGAGAGGATCCAAAGTTGGCCCTGGTGGAAAAGAACTCTCCTGCCAGTGCAAGAGACAGAAGAGACGTGGGTTCAATCCCTGGGTTGAGAAGATCCCCTGGCGAAGGAAATGGCAACCCACTCCAGCATTCCTGTCTGGAAAATACCATGGACAGAGGAGCCTGGAGGACTATGGCCCATAGAGTCGCAAAGAGTTGGACACGACTGAAGAGACTTCAGATCAGATCAGATCAGTCGCGCAGTCGTGTCCGACTCTTTGCAACCCCATGAATCACAGCACTCCAGGCCTCCCTGTCCATCACCAACTCCCGGAGTGCACTGAGACTCACGTCCATTGAGTCAGTGATGCCATCCAGCCATCTCATCCTCTGTCATCCCCTTCTCCTCTTACCCCCAATCCCTCCCAGCATCAGAGTCTTTTCCAATGAGTCAACTCTTCTCATGAGGTGGCCAAAGTACTGGAGTTTCAGCTTTAGCATCATTCCTTCAAAAGAAATCCCAGGGCTGATCTCCTTTAGAATGGACTGGTTGGATCTCCTTGCAGTCCAAGGGACTCTCAAGAGTCTTCTCCAACACCACAGTTCAAAAGCATCAAGTGACTTAGCACGCGTGTAAATGACGGTTAAAGGGTACAATTTCTTCATAGTTGGTTAACTATACTGAGCTACTCTTCTTCAGTTCCACGGTGAAACTAATGACAATATGTATTTCTATTATCTATGGCCATGGACTTTAGAATTGTATGGATTCTCAGTGGGGAGAGATAAACTGGGAATTGGGGATTAATAGATACACACTATATGTAAAATGGCTTCTGAGATGGAGCTAGTGTTAAAAGAACCGCCTGCCAATGCAGGAGACATAAGAGACACGGGTTCGATCCATGGGTTGGGAAGGTCCTCTGGAGGAGGGCATGGCAACCCACTCCAGTATTCTTGCCTGGAAAATCCCCATGGACAGAGGAGCCTGGCAACCTATGTCCATAAGGTCACAAAGAGTTGGACACAACTGAAGCAACTTAGCACACATGCACATATATAAAATAGATACACAACAGACATCTACTGTATAGCACAGGGAGCTATAATATCTTATAGCATCACTGACTCAATGGACATGAATTTGAGCAAACTCCGGAAGATAGAGGACAGGGAAGCCTGGCATGCTGCAGTCCATGAGGTCACACAGAGCTGGACACGACTTAGTGACTAAACAACAAGAATAACCTATAATGGAAAAGAATCTGAAAAAGAATATAAGTACATAACCGAATCACTTTGCGGTACATCTGAAACACTGTAAATCAACGATTTGCTCAGTTGCCTACTTGTATCTGATTCTTTGTGATCCCATGGATTATAGCCCACCAGGCTATGGAATTTTCCAGGCTAGAATACTGGAATGGGTTGCCATTTCATACCCCAAGGGATCTTCCCAACCCAGGGATGGAATCCACGTCTCTTGCATCTCTTGCAGTGGAAGGTGGATTCTTGACCGCTGTGCCACCTGGTAAGCCTGTGAGATGAAGTTATAATATATGTGATTTTATCATCTGCAAAGTGGGGGAAATAGCAGTGCTGATCCTACAGAATTACGGTGAGAATTATATTAGTTAATATACACAAAGCAAATGAGCTAATAAACATAAAGCATTTAGAACAGTCCTTGCACAAGTCACATGTCTCTGTAAGTTTTGACTCTTACTGTTCATATTAGTATGATTATTGAGGAATAAGGAAAAATGGAATAATAGTGGAGTCAATGTAAGAATCAAATATTTCAATTAAAAAAATAAATTGGGAGACTGGGATTGGCATATACACACTGCTATATATATATTTTATATATGGTATAAATAAGAACATTACTGTGTAGCACAGAATGACGCTATTAATAAAGAGCACTGAGGGACTTCCCTGTTTGTCCAGTGGCTAAGACTTCAAGCTCCCAATGCAGGGGGCCTGAGTTCAATCCCTGATGAGGGAACTAGATCCCACATGCCTCAACTAAAAGGAAAAAAAAAAAAAAAGCTCCATATGGCACAGCTAAGACCTGGCTCAGCCAAATAAATATTTTAAAAAACAGAGAGCAGTGAGTTAAGCACTGTGTTAGACCATTTACATATATCATGTTTTTATCCTCATTACAGTCCTAGGAAATGAGAGATATTTCTAGTTCTGTTTTACAGGAAAAAACAGGCTCAGAGAAGTAGACTGCATCACAGCTTACAGTTAAAAATAGGTTTATCTTGACATCGAAATCACAAATAACTATAGGAACTATTATTTTAACTTTGTTACAATAATTCTTGTCCCTTAAATTTAAAAAGAATCTGTTTATAGGATATCTTTTAATCCAATTGTTACCTATAATCACAGACTCCAATATAAAGGCAGAAGGTGCAGTTGGCATTAAAGATTGTATCTGTTTTCCTGTTATACCCTTAAGCATGTCAGGTATATCAGTTCTACAATCAACTGTGATAACTAGAGAAACAACAAATGTCCCAGAGGGAGCATTTTCTAGTGATTATATCATAGATACATAATAATATCTTTATAAGCTAAGCAGGAAAACATTCTCAGAAGCATATTGTTCAGGTCAGTGATTTTAAAAGAATTCCATAGGATGAATAGCCCCTCTGTCAGAATAAAAGTTGTGGAGCAAATTCCATTATAATTCTCTTTTCTCAGTCACTTGGAACTTTCTCAAAAAGTCTCTTTCCAAGTGAAACTGTCCCTGGTGGCTGCCTCCCAAATGTGATTTTTTTTTTTTTTTAAGTTAAAGGAAAATTTGTTTCTCCATCCAAGAAGGAAATAGTTATTCAACCACTTTTTTCAAAGGTTTTTAAGTATAAATACCTCAAAACTCAAACTTTTAAATACTTAAGATTTTCTGTAAAATTAGGTCGCACTCAATTATTCTTTTTGGTATTATTAAACACATGAAAAATTAGGGACAAAATTCATTGAGAATTTTACAAAGTTTGATGTTATTTGCTATATCAAATCTGGAGTAAAAGCAGGACTGGTTTTAAAGAGCTAAAGTTGGATTGAAGTTGACTAAACATTTGACTGAAATTTCATTCACAGAGTTTTATCTATATAAAGTCATGGAGCCAAGATAACGCATCACAGCCTATGTGTGTGTGTTAGTTGTTCAGTCGTGTCTGACTCTTCGCCACCCCACGGACTGTAGCCTGCCAGGCTTCTCTGTCCATGGAATTCTCCAGTGTCCATGGGATTCTCCAGGCAAGAATACTGGAATGGGTTGCCATTCCTTTCTCCAGAAGATCTTCCCAATCCAGGGATCGAACCCTGGTCTCCTGTGTTGCAGGCAGATTCTTTACCATTTGAGCTACAGGGAAGTCCTGTTCAAATGCCATTAAGGCCTGTGACAAGGCTGGCAAAGCTACTTCTGTAGTATTTCCTTCTGCCTTTGGTGATTTGCCTCTACTGAGTAAGAAGAGTCTTTTAAAGGTGAGTTCAGCAGCTGCCTAGGAACTCAGATGTCAAGGTCTCCTTTGGGTCTTCTGCTTCACCAGTGAAACCCACCTACCTAACCAGGGAGTGCAGAACACTAGGCCTCTACATGTGAATTAATTCCGAAATAGCATTTCAGAAAACTCTGTAAGGTAAGCGCACACATGCAGTTATTTCAAAAAGCAAGTCACCTGCAAATTCTGTTGAACTGGACATTGTCAGCTATTATTCAGAACAAAGTTAAAAAAAACCAAACAACTCACTTTGTAATATGTAAAATAAAAGAGGTGTTAACCAGCCAGCAAATTTGCAAGTAATCAGAACTCAGCAAAGTCCTGATCACCTGAGCTGTTTGTTGGTGCCTACTATCAGAACTCTAAAACTAAGCTGAGCTGCCATTGTTGTGACATTTTATAAGCAGTAAATAACAAATGGGACTGTGAATGGTATGTCATTTTAGATAAATTGGTTTAGCAGCAAGTTACCCTCCAAATAGGAAAAGGAGTACGTCAAGGCTGTATATTGTCACTCTGCTTATTTAACTTATATGCAAAGTACATCATGAGAAACATTGGGCTGGAGGAAGCACAAGCTGGAATCAAGATTGCCAGGAGAAGTATCAATAACCTCAGATATGCAGATGATACCACCCTTATGGCAGAAAGTGAAGAAGAACAAAAGAGCCTCTTGAGGAAAGTGAAAGAGGAGAGTGAAAAAGTTGGCTTAAAGCTCAACACTCAGAAAACGAAGATCATGGCATCTGGTCCCATCACTTCCTGGGAAATAGATGGGGAAACAGGGGAAACAGTGTCAGACTTTATTTTTTTGGGCTCCAAAATCACTGCAGATACTGATTGCAGCCATGAAATTAAAAGACACTTACTCCTTGGAAGGAAAGTTATGACCAACCTAGACAGCATATTAAAAAGCAGAGACATTACTTTGCTAACAAAGGTCCGTCTAGTCAAGGCTATGGTTTTTCCAGTGGTCATGTATGGATGTGAGAGCTGGACTGTGAAGAAAGCTGAGTGCCGAAGAATTGATGCTTTTGAACTGTGATATTGGAGAAGACTCTTGAGAGTCCCTTGGACTGCAAGGAGGGATCCAACCAGTCCATCCTAAAGGAGATCAGTCCTGGGTGTTCACTGGAAGGACTGATATTGAAGCTAAAGCTCCAATACTTTGGCCACCTGATGCAAAGAGCTGACTCATTTGAAAAGACCCTGATGCTGGGAAAGATTGAGGGCAGGAGGAGAAGAGGAAGACAGAGGAGGAGATGGTTGGATGGCATCACTGGCTCAATCGGTTTGGGTGGACTCCGGGAGCTGGTGATGGACAGGGAGGCCTGGAATGCTGAGGTTCCGCAAAGAGTCGGACACGACTGAGCGACTGAACTAAACTGAACCCTCCAAAAGTGGATTAAACAAGGTAGAAATATTTCTCTGTGGTTAAAAAGTCTCAAGACAACTGATCTTGGTTGGAATGGCATTCCCCAGTGACAGGGACTCCTTCGGGGTGGTTGCCTGGTTATGTGAAACTTCCATTCCAAGATCAGTTCATGTTCAAAGATGGTGGCTGAAGCTTCAGACATTGTATCTCCATTTCAGTCTACGGAAGAAAGAATGAGGAAGGTACATGCACTGTCTCCTTTCTTCCACTTAAAACACACAGGCTAGAATTCACATGGTCTTGCCTGATTGCAAGGGAAGCTAAGAAATGTAGCTCTTATTCTAGAAAGTTACGTGTCCAACTAAGACTCAGGACTTCCCTTTCTGAGAAGAAGGGAAGCATGTGTATTTGAAGTAAAACTGTGATTAATTGATAAAAGAGTAAGTTATTTTGCTGTTGTCCAGTCACTAAGCTGTGCCCAACTCTTTGCGATCCCATGGACTGCAGCATGCCAGGCTTCCCTGTCCTCCAGTCTCCCACAGTTTGCTCAAATGTATGTCCATTGAGTCATAGTGATTACAAAAAATGAGAAGGAGTGGTGGACTGAGATATTCAAATTGCATTAAGTCAGAACACAAAAAAACCTATGATTGTGGGCTATTTCCTTTTATCTGTTACTTTCTCAAGGTCTTAGAGGTTGAATTATCTTGAAAGTTAAGATCTAACTTAAAGATCTGCACGTTCCAAAGCAAAGTGGATATTTGTCAATTAATGAGAAATTCAGATTACGTAGTTTGCAATCTCAGAGTTTGGAAAATTCCATATTAAATCAAGAATTGTCCTGGTTGCTACTCTATGGTATGTTTATGCTTAAAGATTTATGATCTCTCAGAAAGATCTTATTGCTAAGAAAGTATGTCATGTCATTCTCACTATTTAGTACCTGGCTTCAGTGTACATTGTTCAGATATTTTAAGAAACTAATATTCTCACTTCCCATTCAAACTGGAGAGAAAGTCATTTTGTTCAATGAAATATAAAAAATAGAGTACATATTATTTAAGAATGCAAGTGATCTTCTTAGGAAATACATAGTGAATAACTTGAATCATCTTTAGATGGCTATGAATAAGAGTGCAGATTCTTCCACTTACGAAAGATGTGATGTTGGGTAATCTAACTTCTCTGAGTCTCAGGCTTGTTTGTTTGAAATCTAGAGGATAACTATTTCAAAGGATTTTCATGAGGATTAATGAGCTTATGTATGTATACTTGGCATACACCAAGAAGTCAATAAAATTTAAGGATATATTACACACTGGTGTTGTCTGTTTCAATCCAGCTACTTACAATTTTATGCCCATGCTCCATTTTTCCTTTCAAAAATTTCCAAGAAGTTGATTTATTAAGAGTTTCCCAACTAGGCTTATCTTTTAAAATTTGTTTAATATTTATGAAATATTACATAGATAATTACATATAAAAGCATACATTCACAAACTCTAGTGTCAAAGTAAACAAGTAGAAGTTAGAGATATGTGATTATGTGAAGTGAGCTCTATCATTCCCAAAATCATTAAAACACAAAAAGTCAAATCAATATTCCTTTTTCTTCTAACAAGAATTGAACTTTTTAGAATTACGCTTTTTTTTTTTTAATTTATAATTTTCTCTTTGCTGAGAAGGATGTTCTCTTCAAAGATACGTTAGTAGTTAGGGCACTGAAATTTATATCCATGTATTTTAAAGGTTTTTCTCACTTGTATGGAAATTATGTCTTTTAATAACTTATCAGTGGTCCAAGACCTACCAAAAGAGCCTTGTTCAAGATATAATAAACACATGTACCAAAATTGCTTTAGCTTCCAGTTCCTAAGCCCAAGCTGTACCACATTTGCTATAATGGAGCAATATATTATCTTGAAATGAACTGTGGAAGCACTTTTTTTTTGTTGCACTAACATAAAATTTTAGAGAATAAATATATCACAGTGAAAAACTGGAAAATGTGAAACATTGCATCATTCGTTTGCATTTTATATAAATATCAATATTGCTTTTTCCAAAGAAAATATGGAAGAATATTAATTCTGATAAAAAATAAGTATTGCTAATGAGCCAAGCACATGAGATATTTGTCTTACAGTTTTATTAAATAAAAACCCCTACTAATAGAAGAATATCATGTTACCTTTGGTTCCTATTCTACAGATTTTTACATAGGCAAAACCTCCTCTGCTTTCCTGGGAACATGTTTCAATTAAGCACGATGAGCATATTTCAATTAAGGTTTATATTTCATACATATTTTTACAGGTGTTAATGCCTACCACCATAAATATACTCAAGAGTCACACAACTGTAAAAGAGGGTCCCATTCTTTGTTTCTGATGGTGCGTATATGTAACCCCAAATGTCTACAGAGCCAGCAGTTACAATGGACAAGTATTTCTTGTTGAAGTCATGTCAAGATAATGCCAAACTACTATATGTTCTTGCCAAACTGCTGCCAAGTTCTCCAGTCCAAAAATCTAATAATCTGTCTCAACTTAAAAGTCACCTTTACATAAGAATTGACATTAAAAATCCATTCCTGGGCATATACCCAGAGAAAACTATAATCTGAAAAGATACATGCGCCCCAATATTCACAGTAGCATCATTTACAATAGCCAAGACACGGAAACAATCAAAACATCCCTCAACAGAGGAATGGATTAAGAAGATGTGGTACGTATATACAATACAATACTACTCAGGCATAAAAAAGAATGAAATATTGCCACTTGCAACAACATGGATGGACTAAGTGAACCAAATCCGAAAGACAAATACCATATGATGTCACTTATACATGGAGTCTCAAATGTGATACAAATGAACTTATTTACAAAACAGAAACAGACTTACAGATTAGAAAACAAACATGGTTACCGAAGGGAAAGTGGAGGAGCAATAAACAAGGACCTACAATAAAGCACAGGGAACTATATTCAGTAACTTGTAATAGCCTATAATGAAAAACTATATGAAAAAAAGCTCATATGTGTGTGTGTGTGTGTGTGCTCGGTCGCTTAGTCATGTCTGACTCTTTGTGACCCATGGGCTGTAACCTGCAAAGCTCCTCTATCCATGGGATTGTCCAGGCAAGAATACTGGAATGGGTTGCCATTTCCTTCTACAGGGGATCTTCCCGATCCAGGAATCAAACCTGGGTCTCCTGCATTGCAGGCAGACATTTACCATCTGAGCTGCCATGGAAGCCCCATATATACATATATATATGTGTATATATATATATATAACGGGATCACTTTGCTGTATACCAGAAATGAACATAACATTATAAAGCAACTACATGGCAATTTAAAAAAGAACTAACATTACAGCATCGATTTAACCATTTTCTGGTTAATAACTGCAGGTAGAAATGCCCCTAGAACTAAATGCAGAGAGAGAGAAAATCAGCTCTTAATGATCTACTTTGTTGGAGAGACACAGAGGTATGGGCTGTCCCAAATGACAGAGAGTGGGAAAACCACTTCCCCAGTAGCAGGATTTGTTGTTGTCATATTTGAATATGGACTCTAAGAATTAAATTCCAAAGTTAAGGTTCTAATAATACTACTTGTCCCAGGAACTTGAGTTAGTTGCCCAAAGTCCCCAAGTTTCAGTCTTCTGTTCACTCAATCAAATTCCTTAAGTATTTGCTTTTCAAAGGACTTCTTTGCATGCAAAGTCAATAGATGACAAAAATACTGGGAGGTAGGTGTGAGTTTTCACTTGAAAGTAGCACATGTGTTTCACTGGGTGAGTGAACAGAAATGTCAACACAACAGAGAAGTATGCAAAGACTGAGTTATCCAGTCAGAAGAGGGTGCTGGCTGGTCTGTCCACAGAAATGTTTAATCTATTAGTGCTACTGGGTTATTTTTTTTTTTCCTACTCTAAGGCAGGGGGATTGCATGATCATAATATTAGAAGCATGAAAAACTTATGGTAGCAAAGGATTGACTAAAACCTACCATGTGAATTTACTTTAGGATTATAACAATAAAGCTGACAGGGTTGTTTTTTTTTTTTTTTATTCAAATTGACCATATGACTTTTCTGTATTAAAACAGCTAAATTGATGTAATTAGTAATATTCTTCACTTTCCTCTGAATGGTGTCTCCTGAGAGATCAAGCCTCAGCTAATAGAACACAGTTCTTAACCCCAAGATAATCTTTACTGAAGCCACCCACATGGTTTCTCTCCTTGCCGTCATTTTTATTTTTTTAGTAAAACTTTTGGAAGCGACACAGCAACCTTGTTTTCTTTTATTTGGTTTCTGAAATGATTGTAAACTTGACATCAGTGTTTAGGGAGAACACCCTTTACAAAACTCAGTGGAAATCCTCCTAGACAAAAAAATTTTTCTTTTGTTCAGTAACAAGTCTCAGATTAATCCTGAAGCTCAAAGATACTTTTCTACTGACTTAAATGTTGATTTGGTTTGTGGTATCTTTGATATTTTTGTTTTAAGGTACCAGTGTGTTCTTAAAGAGATGGGAATACCAGACCACCTGACCTGCCTCCTGAGAAATCTGTATGCACGTCAGTAAGCAACAGTTAGAACTGGACATGGAACAACAGACTGGTTCCAAATCAGGAAAGGAGTACGTCAAGGCTGTATATTGCCACCCTGCTTATTTAACTTATATGCAGAGTACATCATGAGAAATGCTGGGCTGGAAGAAGCACAAGCTGGGATCAAGATTGCTGGGAGAAATATCAATAACCTCAGATATGCAGATGACAACACCCTTATGGCAGAAAGCAAAGAAGAACTAAAGAGACTCTTGATGAAAGTGAAAGAGGAGAGTGAAAAAGTTGTCTTAAAGCTCAACATTCAGAAAATTAAGATCATGGCATCTGGTCCAATCACTTCATGGCAAATAAATGGGGAAGCAATGGAAACAGTAACAGACTTTATTTTGGGAGGCTCTAAAATCACTGCATGGTGGTGAAATGCAGTGACATGGTGATGAAATGCATGGCTGCAGATGGTGACTGCAGCCATGAAATTAAAAGACGCTTGCTCCTTGGAAGAAAAGTTATGACCAACCTAGACAGCATATTAAAAAGCAGAGACATTACTTTGCAAACAAAGGTCCGTCTAGTTAAGGCTATTGTTTTTCCAGTAGTCACATATGGATGTGAGAGTTGAACTATAAAGAAAGCTGAGTGCAGAAGAATTGATGCTTTTGAATTGTGGTGTTGGAGAAGACTCTTGCGAGTCCCTTGGACAGCAAAGAGATACAACCAGTCAATCCTAAAGGAAATCAGTCTTTTATTATTTCCTTGATTTCCATTCAAATGAATGACTATTCATTCGAAGGATTGATGCTGAAGCTGAAACTCCAATACTTTGGCCACCTGATGAGAAGAACTGACTCATTGGAAAAGACCCTGATGCTGGGAAAGATTGAGGGCGGGAGAAAGGGACAACAGAAGATGAGATGGTTGGATGGCATCACCGATCAACTCAATGGACAAGAGTTTGAGTAAACTCCGGGAGTTAGTGTTGGACAGGGAGGCCTGGTGTGCTGCAGTCCATAGCGTCTCAAAGAGTCAGACACAACTGAGCAACTGAACTGAACTGAACCAGTTCACTGTGGGGGCTTCCACAGTGGCTCAGTGGTAAAGAATCCACCTGTAATGCAGGAGGTGCAGGAGATGCTGGTTCAATCCCTGGGTTGGGAATATACCCTGGAGAAAGGCATGGCATCCCACTCCAGTATTCTTGCCTGGAGAATCCCTTGGACAGAGGAGTTTGGTGGGCTACAGTCACAGGGTTGCAAAGAGTCAGACACAATGGAAGCAACCTAGCACACAAGCACCAGTGCGTAGTGGGTTGAATGTCCCCAAAAAGATAGTTCCAGGGACTTCCCTGGCAGTCCAATGGTTAAGAATCCACCTTCCAATGCAGGGTACATGGGTTTGATTCCTGGTTGGTGAACTGAGATCCCACATGCAACAGAGCAACTAAGCCTGCAAGCGGCAACTACTGAAGACTGTGTGCCTTGATCTGTGCTCAGTCTACAGCAAGAGAAGCCACAGCAGTGAGAAGCCCATGCAATGAAATGAAGGGTAACCTCCATTCACAGCAACTAGATAAAAGCCTAGGTGCAGATACAAAGACCCAGTGCAAACAAACAAAAAAAAAAACCACTTTTTTTTTAAAATCCCATTGCCTTGAATATGTTGTTAAACCAAACCTCTGCTGTCTTCTTAGTTGACTGCAGAATGAATTGGTACAGTTGGCCAATGCAAGATACAAAAGCCCCTAAGACAGCATTGGCGAGGGAGGCCAGCAGCCCAGCCTCTTAAAAGCAGCAGCAAGTCATCCCAGGCTTTAACTCAGACTCAGTCCTGGGTAGCAAGGCAGGTGGGCCCCTTCCATCAGCACATTAGGCTGAGATTTAGTGCCATCACAAAGTGCGTAAACGTGCTGCTGAAATTCACGCAGTCTATATTTCTCATTGCGTAGAAGTGAACTAGTGCTGGCGATTACACTGAAAGCCTC
This sequence comes from Bubalus bubalis, assembly GCF_019923935.1. Taxonomy (NCBI): domain Eukaryota; kingdom Metazoa; phylum Chordata; class Mammalia; order Artiodactyla; family Bovidae; genus Bubalus; species Bubalus bubalis. The sequence continues at coordinate 72,452,997 of NC_059160.1, forward strand.
CGGCTAATCTGAACTTGTCTTTGTAGTGGTATTTACACTAACATATTTTTCTTTTATTTTTGGATGAGGTCTTTAGTAAAACAGAACTTCCTCTGCCTTTTTCCTCCTTTCCCTCCACGCCGCCCCCTTCCCTCTTAATCTCATGAGTGGGGGAAGGGTAACCACAGGACAGGATATCTGGCTTTATGCCACTGTGTCCTGCAATTGAACAGTCAGCAGATGAGTCCAGTGGTGGTATTTAAGAACAAACAAAAGGAAAATATAAATCCTTTAGGCAGCAGATATGTGTAATTTACTCTAGTTTTCTGTTTCAACTTTTTAAAGAATGCAAGATCTTAGACAATAGCAACTCAGAAATAGGCCAGTTACAGCACTAAATCTCCCTCAATTAGGGTCATAACAAAAACACTATTTATAAACATATGGCGCAACTTGATAGGATTAAAAGAATAGTGGATCCAATTTGTCATCTCCATCCACAATGTCCCAGGAGTGGTGAAAACCCTGTTCCTCATAGAGCGAGCCATCGAAGCATTTTCAGAAAAATGTTTAGAATCCCTGGTTCCACAGAGGGTCTAAATTTGTGGCTATTAACCTGGGCTTCAGGCTCCCTTTCCTCGTTCTCTGTCAGCCCCAAAATTTTCATAAGCAAGAATGTAAGGTAGCGGTGCACCAACACTGGTGAAAACGGTAGGTGAGCTGAGGAAAATGAAGTATCCGACACGACGTCATCAATGATAGTGCCTCTCATTTGTGAGCATTTGTGTTCCATTCTGAACAGATCTGCAAGATGAACCCCCCCCCAAATTAAACCCCCCCAAGACTGGATCCTTTGAGTCTCCATACATAACCTTAGGCTTTTGTCAACCATTAAATGCTTAGGTGTGGCCCAGTCTAGGTCTCTGCCCTCACCTGCCACCACTCCTTTTTGTAGAGCCTTCTAGATGAAGAATGCAGATCAAACATAGGCACCATGCTTCCCTAGGTTCCCCTTTGATGAACCATTCCTTATTTGGCCTGAGCATCTTCTCTCTCCCTGCCCCATGTTGAGTCTCTTTCTATTATTTTTTAGAGTTATTTGTACGTTGGATCTGCTCCTAATCAACTGAAAGCCCTTGAGTGGAGGGAACTTACTTTTGTTCCCTTCTTACACCCTGATCAGCCCCTAGCACACTGCTTGGCACATAGCAGACACTCCACAGTTAATTTTTGACTGCATAGACGAGCAAATAAATGATGAGTAGATTAAAAATCAGAAGCCAAATATTAAATAATTGAAATAATGATCTGGAAAAACGAACAGGGAAAAATAAATTTGAATCATAAGTAGTTAGTTCTTCATGAGAAAAATACTTGTCCTGTGAATCATTCTATATCTTTATCCTGCATTAAAATTTAAACTGGAATGTTCCCACTTAAAATGTCTGTGTACATTACATGTTCCAAGAGAAGTCAAATTCATAATCATGACTGTACTGTATTCATAAAAGGATGTTTTGCCATATCAGTATTAATGTCATTTTTTTGGTCTTTCTTGGAGAAATGTACATTTTAAGGCTAAGACTTCGCCACAAAAGAAATTCTATCCTAAACTTCTGATGCCAAGCCACTAAAAATTCAGTTGTCTATACTGTGAAGCCATCCAAACACCTCAATGAATTTTTTATTCCCTTGTACTACATGGCTGCTCATCTGAACAAAGAGGAAGACTTACACATTATAAATACTTGATGGGAAGATTGATCTGAAACAGAAGATATGGAATAAAGTGTAAAATAGTGTAATATAGAGTCCTTGGTAAATGACTGGATTAAGAGAATGAGTGAACAGGACTTCCCTGGCGGTCCAGTGGTTATGACTCTGGGCTTTCACTGCAGGGAGTGTGGGTTTGGTCCCTGGCCGAGGAACTAAGATCCCACATGCCATGCAGCATGGCCAAAAAGTAAAATAATAATAATAATTCAAGTTAAAAAAATTTTTTAATAAAAGGAAAAGTGATCTGCCTTTCTACTAGATGTCTTTTCAAGGAGTATGGGAGCCCTTGCATGCTTTCCCAGATAGTGTGGTAAAACATGAAGTTAACTTTTGATGCTTCTTTGTTTATTAAAAACAAAGGCTTTGGAGTATCATGACTCTAGGTACCAAGAGGGAAGAGGGATAAATTAACTTGAGTATAAGACAAAGAGATCCAGCTTAAACAAGCACAGAAAGCATTCTCATCACCTTCCAGAGTTTCTCTCTCTGATTCTAAACTCTGCATCCCCAAACCACTTCATGTTTTGAGAAAGGAGAGAAGATGAGAAAGACAAAATGATGAGGGGGAGGACAGGAAAATGGGAACAAAGTGGAGGTGAGGAAGTAGTGGGACTACTAAAGAGCATTTAGAGTTACACAGAAATGGGGAATGGAATAAAAGCTGCAGTGAGCACCAGAGACAAACAAGATAAACTGAAGATTTCTGAATCATGCACGACAGACTATGCCTAATAATTCTGCAACCATAATCTAGTGGATGCCATGTACAGGCACGATCCTAAGCATTTTACCTATACTAAATCAGGGGTCCCCAGCCCCCAGGCCACGGACCAGCACTGGTCTGTGGCCTGTTAGGAATCGGGCTGCACAGTAGAAGGTGAGTGGTGGGTGAGTGAGCAAAGTTTCACTTGTATTTACAGCCGCTCCCCATCGCTTGCATTATTGCCTGAGCTCTGCCTCCTGTCAGATCTGTGGTGGCATAGTAAGTACTATACCCTCGAATCATCCTGAAACCATCCCCACCCCACACCTTGTCTGTGGAAAAACTGTCTTCCATGAAACCAGTCCCTGGTGGCAAAAATACTAGGAACCACTGTATTAAATCATTTAAACGCATGACAGACCTACAGGGTGAAAAGCATAGAAAGCCTGACCTAAACCATCTCAAACAAAACAGGAAATATATTGGGTTGTACAAATGAACATTCAGCTGTTATCCAAGGCTCAAAAAATGTGTTCCTCTCTCCATTTCTTCACTCTGTTGCCATTTTATTGACCTCAGGTCCTAGCAGGCTGTCCCTTTCTAATCCTCAAAAAGCTGCCTATAGCTGTGAGTTGAGGTACTTATTTCTTGCTCAATTCAGGGTGGGGGAAATACAGTTGGAACAAAAGTCCCAGACAAAAGTTCCAGAATTTGTTTTCCTGATTTGCCAGGTTTTGTCTTGTGATTATCCCATGAACCAAACTCAGTTCTGAGGAATTTGCCGACTGTTTTAAGCCAAGTATAGATTAACCCTGAAACTTGGGTGGGGGGTGCAATTCCACCCAAACTAGATTGATGAGAAACTCAAGGAACCATTAGAAAGGGGGCAAGAATGAAATCTTTATAAAGGTAGACTGCAGAGATGGTAAAAATGGACATAAAAATTAATAAGTAGCTATTAAATAAAGCAAAGACTCCAAATGTAAAATATTTTTATGATTCAATTTTTGTTAAAAGCTTCCCTGGTGGCTCAGAGGGTAAAGAATCTGCCTGCAATGCAGGAGACCTGGGTTCAATCCCTGGGTCAGGAAGATCCCCTGGAAGGGTGCCATGGCGACCCACTCCATTATTCTTGCCTGGAGAATTCCATGGACAGAGGAGCCTGGTGAGCTATAGTCCACTCGGTTAGTCACTGAGTGACTAACACTTTACATGTATTTTAACATATGTATATATGCATGTGCCTGTATCTATCTGTACTGAATTGCAGCAAGAGAAGCCATGCCAGGCTGATTTAGGCGGAAAGGAAAAATATTTTAAAAAGGTTTTTACTGGTTTGGAATCTCCATGAAGTTGGCTATCTTGTCAGACTGCTAAAAAGAGGACCCTGAAAGATTTGTACACTAGTGACTTATTAAATGTTGCTGGGAGATGCCTGTTAGGCAGTGGGGAAAGCAGGACAGGGAAAAGGAGAAAGCCCAGCAAAGGTGCAGTCTCCAGTGATGGTCCCCAGGGTAGCTACAGCCTGATTCCACAAACACTGTAGCAGAAGTTACACCTTAGTATGGCCCCAACCCAAGGTCTAGGGGCTGGCCTTTCCAACTCTGCACCTCCAAGTAACTGGATAAGGGCTGTTACCCAGGAAGGCAACTTCAGAGGACTTCTAGCTTTCTGTGCCCCTTGGCGAAAGCTAATCCAGGAGCTGCATGGGATGTAGGTGTTGCTTTCAGAATGAAAGCACCTTAAGATGCTGGGAAAATGAAGCACACAAAACAGTAAAAGGGGATCTGGTGAGATCTGGGCAAGGCACGAACACGATGCACTCGTTTAGCAGAACCAGCTTTGAACTACGGGGCTCAGTTAAACACAGTGACCACACTGTGCAGCTGCCCTGGGAAATCCTGCATAGGGCTGGTGTCCATGAACTCAGTGCCGCTTCCCACTGCTGACTGTGGCCACCACCACTGCCTTCATCAGCGGGGATTCCTTGTGGTTCTTGCTCTTTGAGTCCCTAATTTCTAAAGTCTAGAAACTGGGCTTTCCTGGTGACTCAGACGGGAAAGAATCCTCCTGCAATGCGGGAGACCTGGGTTCACTCCCTGGGTTGGGAAGATCCCCTGGAGGAGAGCATGGCAACCCACTCCAATACTCTTGCCTGGAGAATCCCCGTGGATAGAGAAGCCTGGCATGCTACATCCAGGGGTTCAAGGACACGACTGAGTGACTAAATACAGCACAGCCCACAGGGGGCTAGGTGATGGAGGTGAGAATGTGTGTTTATACCTCTGCTGTAAGAGATGCCAGAAAAAAAGAATATCTGGCATTTTTAGCTTCTATATTAAGAGGCAAGCTGTGTGTCATTAAGTATTAAGTGGGAATTCCCAAAGCACTGGGAGAGGATGCTCACCTTGTGTGGCCAAGAAGGGCAAGAGGTGTTCTTGACACATACTCACAAATACATAAAACATTTAAGAATTATCCAGACACTATTAACAGACATTACCTCTGGAGAGTGGAATTTTATATCTTTCTGTAGTATTTGAGAATTTTATAAGGGGCTTATTTTTTTTAATGTTGAAGAACTGGTTTACTTCTTAAAAGATCTATGCCTTTATTAAGAACAGCTTTTAGGAGGTCAGAATGTTTTAATTAAATTATGTACTTTCTCCTTTCAGATTTGGTGGTGATCAAGCATTTTTTTCAATCATTTATTGAACATGTATTGAATCTTGTGCAAGGGCCACATAATTAAAAAAGACACAGCCTCCGCTTTCAATGAGGTTGTGACAAGGATTGGGAATAAGATGCTTTTGAATTTGCGGGTTTTATTTTATTTTGCTTTCTCAAATACCAGCCAGACTTTAGCTTCAGAGAGTAAGTGCCTGAACTAGGCAGCTTTAACTAGCTCTCCTTTTCTTCCCTATAAAATGGAATTGAAGACTGTAAGTTGTAGATCCTCCTGATGATTTCCAAGCTAAATGATGTTGGTGTATTTGAAAGGAAGTTGCTATGAAAGTATTGTATGCTCTTGAATTTCATTTAAGATTTCATTAGAATTAGGTAACATCACCTCGTGTTTTGTGTCGGACTGCAAAAGACTTATTGCTATCCAGATGTATTCCTTTAGCTGATGGTAATATAAGCATTCTCAAAGCTCATATTTCTAAGCCTGGGATTTAACACAAAACCATAGGTAATAAAGATGTATAAAATCTAGCGTCTGAATCATCCGATCTTCCTGACATCTAATTTTGATTTATGAAACATTTAATGATATGGTCAAGCCAAGTTGTAGCTTGAAAGGAGTTACTTTATTCTACCACTCACCCTCAACTCCCCAAAGGTCCATATAGTCAAAGCTATGGTTTTTCCAGTAGTCATGTATGGACGTGAGAGTTGGACCATAAAGAAGGCTGGACACTGAAGAATTGATGCTTTTGAACTGTGGTGTTGGAGATGACTCTTGAGAGTCCATTGGACTTCATGGAGATCAAACCAGTCAATCCTAAAGGAAATCAGTCCTGAATATTCATTAGAAGGACTGATGTTGAAGTTGAAGCTCCAATACTTTGGCCACCTGATGCAAAGAGCAGACTCATTAGAAAAGACCCTGATGCTGGGACAGATTGAAGGCAGGAAGAGAAGGGGATGACAGAGAACGGGATGGTTGGATGGCATCAACTCACTCAATGGACATGGGTTTGAGCAAGCTCTGTGAGACAGTGAAGGACAAGGAAGCCTGTGTGCTGCCGTCCATGGGGTTGCAGAGTTGGACACAACTGAGCGACTGAACAATACCCTCAGCTCCCCAAAGCCACCCTAGGGAAGCAGCTTGCAATGTGAACTCAGCAGCAGGAGCCAGCTACTTTTACCAACCAGCATATCTCCCCCAAGTCTCTCCTCTCTAGAAACTCTGAAACTCCACTGCTTTTAAAAGTCATCCTGGTTGACAATGGTCCAGTTGGCTGACATAAAATCATACACTACTCTTATAGGTAGCTAACACTCTTTTGATTTGGAATTAACTCATTATAAAAAGAATCACATTTGAAATCCACCCTTACATTCTGAAATATTATATTTCAACTCAGTTGACCAAAGTAACTGTTTCCAATCTGTTGTCTGTGGAACCCTAGGGTTCCATGAAGGTGCCTTCGGGCAGAGAAAGCCAGAGACTGAGAGTGAGGCTGAGGGGTGAAAGATTCAGAGTGCTGCTTTCCTGCCCAAGATCAACCCATTCTCTCTCCTAACTTTCTACATACTGGGCTTCCATGTAAAGGCTTATTTGGAAAAAAAGTTTCTGTTAATTTTTTTCAAAGTGACTTGAAATTTAAAATGTGTATTCTCTTCAACTCAGAAATGTAACTTTAAAAAAATTACACTGCAGGAAAAAAAAATCGAACTCATAATCAAGATTTATATATCAAGAACTCTGTTATCATTACTTTGTAATAGCAGTACATTGGGAACAACCTAACACTAACAACCTAACACTTTCCAATAGGGGACTAGATAATCAAGCTATGGTATAGTCATTCTATATAGAAAAAATACTATACAGCTGATCAAAATGCATAGAAAGATCTTTAGGACACATTTAAGTTTTTTAAAAGAAAATTTCAGTAAAATGTGCTTAGTATGGTCCAATTTATGAAAAAATAAGGTTATATACTTGCCTACTGTTGTTTTTGTTTAATCGTTAAATCAACTCTGACACTTTGTGACCTCATGGACTGTAGCCCACCAAGCTGCTCTGTCCATGGGATTATCCAGGCAAGAACACTGGAATGGCCTGCCATTTTCTTTTCCAGGGGATCACCCAACCCAGGGATCAATGTGTCTCCTGCATTGGGAGGCAGATTTGTTACCACTGAGTCACTAGGGAAGTACATACTTACCTATATATTTAATAAATGCTTAGAACAAGGGACTAGAAAGGTATAGTATATCAATTGTTTCTAGGGATTACCTCTAGGAGGAGAATATGTAAGGTTGGCAGGCTGGTAAAAAAGGACTGTCACACTTTCACATTTTCTTCCAAATCTTCCTGAGTTGTTTGAATGTTCTACACTCAGATTTTATCCAAATATAGCTTATGCACATTATTATAGAAAACATTTTTTACAGAGCTTGAGATCATCATGGTGCTAATGAAACCATGAATATCTGCCTTTTCCCTACATTATCAAGTTAGTGTCACAGACGGAGTATCTCTGTTTGTCTGGAAAAGACTGAACCTACTAATCCCAGACCAGTCTTCTCAACCACAGATACCACTGTTAACAGTCAGATCAGGTGCGAGTGTGTCACTGGTTTATGGCTTTCAGCTCAGCATGCGTCTTATGGGCAGGTTTGTGGCTCTGCTCTTTGTTCTTTGTTTTAAACCATATCATACAATTCATCCGTACCATATCATACAAATCATCCATTAACAGTACCCAATTCAGCACTATTTAGTATGTTCAGAGTCGCAAAACCATCACCACAGTAGATTTTAGAGTATTTTTATCACTTCTAGAAGATAGCCCTTACCCATTAGCAGTCATTCCTCATGCTCCTCCCCATCCTCTACAATCCACAGATCTATTTTCTGTCTCAATAGATTTACCTATTCTGGAAGTTTAATATAAATGAACTTATACAACATGTGACCTTTTGGCTCTAGCTTCTTTCAGTGAACAAAATTTTTTCAAGGATACCATTGCATGTATCAGTATGTCATTCATTTTTATCGCTAAGTAATATTCCTTTAGATGGATATACCACATTTTATTTATCCATTTATTAGCTGATGGACATTTGTGCTTTTTCTGCTTTTTGGTTTGTGAATAATGTTGCTCTCCACATTTGCACATAAGTTTTCGTATGTACCTGTGTTTTCATTTCTCCTGGTAATATATCTAGGAGTGGAATTACTAGGTCATATGATAATAATACTTTTTGACATTTTGAGGAATTGCCAGGCTTTTCTAATGAGGTTCTACCTATTTACATCCCTACCAGCAATGTGTGAGTGCCTATATCCTTGCCAAAACTCATTTTGTCTGTCTTTTTGATCATAGTCTTAGGAAAGAAGCAGCAGTTCCCATTATGTTCTTGTGTATTTGAGAATGACTACATGCATTAGTTAGGCTTCTACTGCAATAGCATCACATAATAAAAACAACCTCAAACTTCTGTGGCTTTAACTACAAGCATCTATTTCTCCCTTTAACATGTGTGGATTGACTGTGGCTCCACTGGGCTTGGCTGGGCATTGGTTCTGATCCATTTCATGAGTCCTTATCCTAGGACCAGGGATTTCTCTTCTCATAAGGGAGCTCAGAATCTCAAGCAGCAAACAGAAATACCCTGTGACCTAAAACAGGCACAAGTCACTTCTCTCAAACCATTATCAAAAAAATTCATGTCTCCAAACCCAACTTTAGTGGAGCTGGTAAGTAAACTTGTTTGCAATGGCAAAAGGTACAAGTGTATAAGTTTACTAAGTATAGAAGTAAAAAGCTGGGAACAATAATCCAGTCTACCCTACCACTCAATTCTCTATCTCCAATTCTATCCTCCTCCTTGTTTTCTAACATGGCTTAGCTATTACATGTAATATGTTGCTGTCATTAAATTTTACTGTCTCAAATCGAAGAAACCCTTTTTGTTAACCAAATAACTCCTCCTCCCAACCTCTCCATCTAGACAACACCATCCAAATAGGAATTACCAGAAGCTCAAATAATCACGAATTAGAGCGCCCATCTCCCATCATGCTTTCTTCCTCTTTTGTATCAAATGCTGCTAGCTTCCACCCAATATTTCTTCTTCTTAGAAAAGAAAAAAAAAAAAAAAAACTGATTTGATTCCAAGTAGCAATGTGCTTTTTCCCCAGCCTCTCTCATTTTGTAGCTGAGGTTCACCCTGGGATAAAAGTCTACTGTGAATTTCTGGAGAACTTTGGTTTCTTTGTCATTTTCTTCTCATTGCTGTTACCTAGGACAAGGATGTGAGACTAGAGGTGAAATGGCTATATTTTAACCATGTATAGATGAAAGCCACTTGCTGAGACTCAGGGTGCAGAATGGAAGGAGGAACATGGAACACTGATACCATCACGAAGTTCAGCCCCACCTGGCCTGCCCGCTTCTGGAATATTATGTCACCCTCTGATAATCAGGCATCAGTGTCCACATGGACTGCCAAATAATTTAGAAATTTTTTAATGTGGTAATTGAAAGTGAAGTTTCTCAATTGTGTCCAATTCTTTGTGACCCCATGGACTGTAGTCTACCAGGCTCCTCTGTCCATCCATGGGATTTTCCAGGCAAGAGTACTGGAATGGGTTGCCATTTCCTTCTCCAGGGGGATCTTTCTGATCCAGGGATCGAACCCGGGTCTCCTGCATTGTAGGCAGATGCTTTTACCATCTGAGCCAAAGTGGTAATTAAGATTTCCTAAATTTTGGGGGGGCTCCAAAATCACTGCAGATGGTGATTGCAGCCATGAAATTAAGACATTTACTCCTTGGAAGGAAAGTTATGACCAACCTAAATAGCATATTCAAAAGCAGAGATACTACTTTGCCAACAAAGGTCCATCTAGTCAAGGCTATGGTTTTTCCAGTAGTTATGTATGGATGTGAGAGTTGGAATGTGAAGAAAGCTGAGCGCCGAAGAATTGATGCTTTTGAACTGTGGTGTTGGAGAAGACTCTTGAGAGTCCCTTGGACTGCAAGGAGATCCAACCAGTCAGTCCATTCTAAAGATCAGTCCTGGGTGTTCTTTGGAAGGAATGATGCTAAAGCTGAAACTCCAGCACTTTGGCCACCTCATGTGAAGAACTGATTCATTGGAAAAGACTCTGATGCTGGGAGGGAATGGGGGCAGGAGGAAAAGGGGACAACAGAGGATGAGATGGCTGGCTGCAATCACCGACTTGATGCACGTGAGTTTGAGTGAACTCCAGGAGTTGGTGATGGACAGGGAGGCCTATGGGGTCGCAAAGAACTGGACACGACTGAGTGACTGAACTGAACTGAAATGCTCTATAAACTTCTAATCTTTCATCTCAGTTATTCTTTGCTCTCTCAACCACCTATGCACCCAGTTTCCATTCTTTGTCCTTCTCAGCCATTTGTGTCCCACCTACCTGGAAGCTGATGTTGGTGACTTGTCATCCAGGGTCCCTTGCTTGTTGGCTTTTTGTTGAGTTTGGCCGTGGAGGCACTGGCATAAGCAGAGCAGAAGGAAAAAGAAGTCAGGGTATTTCTTCCCGTCCACTCTCTGCTTTAGTGCCTCTTCTCTGGCAGTGGTCACAAGCCTCCCAACCTCAGCTCCCATGGGATAGCCCTCTCCCAGGGCTTCAGCTCTCTGTAGGGTCCTTAATGCTACTTCCTCGGGTGATAATGGCTCCCAAACATTGTTGGTTTCTGGCAGCTTCAGCATTCCTTGTCTGCTCCTATAACTCTGCCCAGTTTCTATATGTGGCCCCTGCAGTCCAGTGCCTTCAAATAAACCATCTGCAATGAATTGTTTCCAGCTGGCCCCTGACTAATGCAGTAAAACCTCTCTTGGTATACATGCTTCAGGTTTGCATTTCAGTTACATTTCTCATAATCTTCCCTTTGCTTGAAATCCCTTTCCTCCCACTTCTGTGTCTAGCTGTTCTTCCAGGCCCTCTCAAACACCACTGCTTCTAAGTAGCCTCCCTTAATTCCCACACCATGGAAATCTCTTCTTCCCTGAAACTCACTCAACACATACTTGAGAGTTATTATCTTTATTTTGCTTTAAATTATAGTGACTTACGTACATGTAACTCTGGCCAGTTTGTAAATTCTTTGAAGTCTGAATGTACACCTATGTCTGATTTGTTTTTCTCTCCTTAATATTCCTCCTTGAACTCTACCTCCCTCCCCAAAGCACCTGAAATAAAGCTTGGTGCCAAATGGGTGTTCTATCCCTCATTTTTGTTACCATTTATTACTACTGATTACTATTATAACAGACCCCAGATACTAATTTAATTGTACACTTTATAAAAATTTATGAAAGTGATGGCATAGACTAAAATTTCCCTTTGGTGATAACATGGTTGTTACATTTAAAATATGCAAATTCATCTATATAATATACATCTATGATAAATGCATATGAAAATATGCAATTCATCTATGATACATATATAATAGGGGACTTTGTTTTTATTTAAGAGTTTTCTGATGGTTAAGTCTTATTTTCTCCCAATACTTTTTCTTGGGTATCAAAGACACAAATCCTGCATGGGCAAATATTCATTTGTAACAGGTTTTTTAACATTATGAGTTGGAATAGAAGTGACAGTTATCTTCTAAGCCAGTATTTTAAAGCTGTGTCCTGGGGAGTGCTATCCAGTCTTGCCAGGAATGGGGATACACTGAAAAGCCCTCAGTAGGCTTTCACTTGAAGAAGGGTTCTGATCTTCAGAAGGCGTGAAAACAATTTCTCTAATCTCACCTCTTACTCCAAACACCATTACAATGTCTCTGCTTAGTTGCTAAGTCTCTTGCCTAAGTATCTCCATATCTGGAAATTCACTGACTATGCAATAAGATTAAACAATGTGTTTTCAAACAACTCTAAGTTTAGAAAGTTCTATATTATATTTGGCTGAAACCTGATGACCCATCTTTCTTCTGCTTGAAGCAGTAAGGAATATATCTAAAGTTACTTCCTCAAAATGGTTGATTTTTTTCCTCCTTTTGAAACTAATTCCCCCGTATGAATACTTCATATTCATTGTCTTAAATCATAGTATGGCTTGTTGCATTGTTTTTCTATCTTAATTTGGGCATTAACAGGATTAACTATTCCTTCTACCTTTAGTGTATCTGAAAATTTGTGTATTATGCCAGAATGTTCATAGAAGAGACCACCTTTGAAGTTGATGTCAGCACAAAAGAATGCACAACATTCAAGCCACATTTCTCCATCGTTTCACAAAGATGTCATAAAAATTTTTTATTAAACACTTATTTAATTCCAAGTGTTCTAATTCCACTGTATTTCCATGGTATGCTGCTGCTACTGCTACTAAGTCGCTCAGTCATGTCCGACTCTCTGCGACCCCATAGACAGCAGCCCACCAGGCTCCCCTGTCCCTGGGATTCTCCAGGCAAGAACACTGGAGTGGGTTGCCATTTCCTTCTCCAATGCATGAAAGTGAAAAGTGAAAGTGAAGTCGCTCAGTCGTGTCCAACTCTTCATGACCCCGTGGACTGTAGCCCACCAGGCTCCTCCGTCCATGGGATTTTCCAGGCAAGAGTACTGGAGTGGGGTGCCATCACCTTCTCCACGTACTATACATACTGTTGTTCTACAAGACCATGTAGGACATCCTATTGACATGAAAAAAATATTCATATTATTTACATAAAAATAGGTTATGAAACAGAATGTGCAGCATGAACCTATAGTAGTTCATTTAAGTTCATTTAAGGTCTAGAAGGCTTCAGATGTTACAGGGTTATCTGTGAGTAATGGGACAATTGGTAAATTTTTTTCTTTGCTTTTCTGTCCCAAGCATTTTCTACAATGCATTTTCTAGTGTAATAAATATAACTGATCCAAAAAAGGAACAAATTCTTCTAGAAGCATTGTAGAGAAAGCATTTTCAAAATTTAAGGCAGAACTGGACAGACTTGGTGATCACTTGATGTGGGAAGAGGAGGGTTTAGAGTGATCCCCAACTAAAGAGTGATTTCTAGCTAAGAAAATCATTCATTTGAGCTTATTAATTGGTTAATTTAAAAAATCAGCTTTGGAGGAAAATATGATGGGCTACTTTCTATGGTTATGTAACCAACCACCTCAAAATTTAGTGGCTTAAAAATAAAAACATTTTTCTTATACTCATAAAAGTGCATCTGGGGCAGTGCTCAGCAGAGGTTCTCTCCTCTCTGATTTGCTCTCATTAGTTTGGGGAGTTTTAGGGCCAGGCTTGAGGGGATTGGGTATTATATGAATGTATGACCTCTCCCCATGTCTCACCAGTACGGCGGCTTCAGGAATTCCAAGGTACTGAGACTGAGGTGGAAGCAGGGGAGGCAGACAGAGGGCAAGAAGAAAGGATGGAAAGCAGCACAGATCATGTGGTTCCATGCTAGCCCTTGCTTCACTACAAGCCCAAAGACATATAGCATGTGGTTGGGTGGCTTGGTAGGTGTGGCACAACTACTTGGGTTGTGGTCTCCAGACAACTGTATGAGTAATTGTGTGTTTTTTGAAGCAATCCATGGGATGGAGGAAGGAAAGGGACGTTTACCTGACCTGATCCCTCCTATATTGGTTTTCTGTTGCTGTACAATAATTCACCACGAACTTAATGATCATTAAAATACCCACTTATTAGCTCATAGTTTTATAGGTCAGAAAGCAGGTAGAGCTGGGTTATCTGCTGGGGGGCGGGTATCACAAGGATGGAACCAAGGTGACCCCTGAGTTTTCACTGAAGGCTCTGGAGAAGATTCACTTCCAAGCTCATTCTTCCTGGCAGAATTCAGCTCCTAGTGGTTTTACAAAGGAGGTCTCCATTTCTTGGCTGGCTGTTAGCTTGAGGCTGCCCTCAGCTCTTAGAGATCCCCTGCTTGTCTTGTGATGTGTCCTCTCCATATCTGAACAGGTAATGGACAGTCAAATCATTCTTGAGCTCTAAATCTCTAACTTCCTTTCCTAAAATTAGCTAGAGAACATGCTCTGCTTTGAAAGTACACATACAATAAAGTCATGCTCATTAGGATAATTTATATATTTTTTTAAATTGCAGGACAATTGCTTTACAATATTGTTAGTTTCTGTCATCTATCAACATGAATCAGCCATAGGAATACATGTATCCTCTCCCTCTTTAATCTCCCTCCCATCTTACACCATATCCCACCCTTCTATCTAAGCTGTCACTGAGCACTAGATTTGAACTCCCTGCATCATACAGCAAACTCCCACTGGTCAACTGTACCATCTAACAAAATCTAATCTTGGGAGTAAAAGCCATCAAATTATACATCAATTATACACAGCACATTTACCAGGGTCCAGCTCTTTGTGACCCTATGGACTGTAACCCACCAGGCTCCTCTATCCATGTGATCTTCCCAGCAAGAATCCTGGAATGGGTTGCCATTTCCTCCTCCGGTGGATTTTCCCAACCCAGCGATTGAAGCCGCATCTCCTGCACCTCCAGCATTGCAGACAGATTCTTTATGGCTGAGCCACTGGGAAAGCCCACCCCAGGGTGGTAAACATTCCTATATCTGATTTAAGAGCTGCTGGATAGTATACCAAGACCAAGACTGGGGCTGACGCTATAATGTTAACAGATGAGCCATGGAAATGAAACTATGCCACCTCTGTTCCACTTCTATGACTTTTAACAAAAAGAATGCTCTGAGAATCCTCACACTTTTAGGTATTCAATAAATGTTTGTTGAAGGACCTATGTATTGGACAGAAGAGAATAAGTATTTATAAGAGTAAATGAGAGACTCACCAACAGGTAAATAGATTTTAAATGAGCACCTAGCTGTTTTCAAAGTGTCTCTCCAGTTCTGAATGAATTACATTCCTGGGTCCTGAGAGAATAAGAGCCAATTCAACATATATTTGTTAAGTGAACGAGGGAACAAGTTAATTTTGTTTGGTGATCCTCTGTCTACAGGACTTGAAAGCCTATCCAAACCACCACCTCACCCACCCCCATCAAAATGCTAACTTAGTAGTGTATATTCTTTCTCGGTGATACTGTAGGAAAACTCTTAGAGATTATCATTCTTACATTTCATTAAATACTAAACATCTTTTAAAAGGCACGGTCACTAAAATTCAAACTGCGAGTTTGAGCGGTGCAAATAAGTTCATGTTAAAACACTGGGAGTGTTTTTCAGAAATATGTGTTTGTGGAGAAGGAAATGGCAAGCCACTCCAGTATTCTTGCCTGGAAAAGTCCACGGACAGAGGAGCCTGGCGGGCTGCAGCCCATGGGGTTACATGACTGAGCATGTGTGCATGAGGGTAGAGGGTGATGGGTTGGTAGCAATAAACTGGTAGAACTATAAAAAAAAAAAAAAAAAAGAAATATGTGTTTGCCCTGTGCTATACTGATCTTCTATATACTGAACATATGTACATGTGTGTATATATATATGTGTGCATGTATGTATATGAATATATGCTATACATCATATTCAATAAATATTAATCACAATTTTTTCTGTGACCCTAAATAGATTTACTTCCAAAGTATCTTGCTTTAATAAATCTCTGGTTAATTATGTATAAAATACACATAGGATTAATTCAATCAGTTATAATCTGAGAAAATCCTTTCATCATTCTTTAACTTATGAATATGTTAAAGGATAAATATTTGATAAAGTACAATGTGAGAACTTCAATACCTTCATTACAGATGCACTTTCTTTTAATCAGAATAATTTTGATTATTCTGAATAATTTTGAAGATATTTTAATATATGTAATGCTTTTCTCATCCTGTGGTACATTTGTAAAACAGTAAATTAGTATGTCTATTATAAACAAAAGTCTATTATGAACTAAATACTACCTACATACAAATGGTGGAAAAAACAGGCATTAGAAATACTACCAATCCCCATGAAATTTACTTCTAGTTTACAGACAAGACACAATTAAAGAACAAGATATGATGCATTTAAAAAGTCTATTAGAGTTGGAAGAACCCTCAGAGATTTTATCCTAAAATCTCAGATTTATCCTAAAATCTTCTCAGTTGAGAATTGAGTACAGAAAACATATAGAAACTGGAAAAAAGATAAGTATAGCTTCCAGGAATGAAAATATATAAAATGGCTACATGCAATATTTGTTTTCTATCCTTCTGATTATAAATTCAAAAAGGGTCAGTCTGATAGTAAAGCGACAATGATCCAAAAATAAGTGATTCTCACCCCCATTTTTTTTCTGTGCTGTTCTTAGAGTCAAGGATTAATGCAAAAATAAAATTCTGGAATCCCTTCCTTGCCCGCTCTGTTTATTTATTTATTTTTTAATTCAAGAATATGATGTACCCAACTTTGTAACTGGCTGGTTCAAATCTTCGTTGATTTCTCCTACATTCATCCTCAGAATTTTATCTCTAGTCCAAGCAAAAAAACCCCAGAAGCCCATTTTGTATGAGTATGTAAACTGCACACCACTGTGTAAATATGATCACATTAAAATACGTGCAAACTTGGCAGTTAGGAAATGTCACTGCAATCGTTAGGACGTGAAATTTCAATCTCTTTGATGAAGATACCATCTTTCAGCCAAGCCCTGGCAGAAAATCTTAGGTTCCTGTTAGACCCCTCCCTCCCGAGTCATCTGCCGGGCTCCATCCGGAGGGATGGGGGCTCTCCTTTTCCATCACAGTTAAGCGTTCCCAGACTCAGGAGAAACCTTGGGTTTCTGCAGGGCACTCAATATGCAGCTAAGTGTCCCAGCTCTGTAAAGGGCAGCTGGAAATGGATTTAAAATGGCAACGCGGACCAATCAGCGCCGCCGCGCCAGAAGCAGACATTTACACGCGCCTCCTCCACAGGCACAGAGGAACCTGGCGGTGCCTAACTCCCTACTTAGGGCTGTAAAGTAGGCGTTTTTTAATTCCACGGTGGTCTGTATTTGAGGGAAAGAAAAAAATCTTCCTTGAGTAAAAGTTTTTATTTTGGAATTGGCCCAAAATAATTTTGGGTGTGATGTGTGAAAATCTGAACCTAATTTTTTCAGAGTTTTTGTTATTCAAGGATGAAAAGAGGTACATTTTAAAATGTACTCCACCTTTTTCAAAACGGACTGGGGTCATTATGGTGTTCACATAACTCAGAAACAGCCCAGGCTATAAAATTAGGACTTGGCAGAAAGGGAGTTCCTAGGGAGAAGGTTAAATCGAGGTAAACTGAAGGGAGAGTTGGACAGTTGGCTCAATTGTGGAGTTAGGAAACATGAGGTCCCCTCGTAGGCAACTCTTCTACCCTGCGAGCGCTGGAAGCCGGATGCATAGAGCCAGTCGAAGGGAGGTTTCGCTCGCCTTTAGCCCTACCCGGAGAAAAACGCTCAGTGGAGGCTGGTGCGCTCGTGTGCCTGTGTGCACATTGTTTGCAAGTGTGCATGTGTGCGAATGTGCATGTGTTTCTGCGTGCATGTGTGCATATAAGTGCGCGCCTGTTTGTTTACATGTGTTTATGCCTGCATGTGTCTGTGGGAGTGTGCACGTGTATCTAAGTGCACGTGTGTGGATTTGCGAGCAAGTCTGTGTGTGTGTGTGTGTGTGTGTGTGTGTGTGTGTACGCGCGCGCGTTCTCGATGGGTCGTGCAATCTGCGAGGAGGGTATTCCGACATAGAGCAGGGCTGTGGGGGCTTGTTCCTACTCCCCTTCATTTGATCCCACTCCCAGGAAACTAGAACTCTGCCGCGCGTGCAGCCAGACGCTTCCTGCAGAGTGTTGGCTCCGCATCGTAGAGGTGCAGGTAAAGGCCAAGCCCCTAAACGCGGCTCCGGGGCAGCCACATTCCCGCGCCTTTCTAGGACAGCCGCCCAGGAGCGACCTCGGGCGGCGGGCGGGGCTAGGCCGGCGGCGAGCCGGCCCGGGATTCCCGGCCTGTCCCTTTAACCCCGCCGTGAGGCGGGAGCACGTGAGCGGGGCTCCGGGTGGCACCCGGGCGCCGCCGCCGCGGAGGCAGTTGTATTTCGAACACTGCCTCTGGCCCGCGGCCAGGCGCCTTGGCTCGGCGGTCTGCCTGGCCTCCCTCCTCCTCATACTTTTCCTACAGCGCAGCCCCCTCCCCTTTATCCGCCCACGATTAGAGGTGGGCACTCCCCCCATCTCGCCGCCCCCTCCCCAAGCACACACACACTCAACCCGCTCGAATTCTGGGGTAGAAATTCAGAAAACTTCCAGCCTGGGCAGCGCGCGCTTGGTGCAGGACGCAGGAGTAATCAGCCCGTCCCCCTCCAACTCTACGGTGCCGCTGCCGCCCGCTCCCGCCACCCGAGAAGGAACGGTGCCACCCACCGCTCCGTCCCCTGCCTGCGCCCAGTGCCCGACCGGATCCCCGCAGAATCTCCCCATCCTCCCTTCGCTTTCCGACTGCCCAAGGCGTTATTTGTTTTCTCTCTCTTTCTCTTTCTTGCTCTGCGAGCGCGGAGCGGGGGGGAAGAGGAGGAGGAATTCTTTCCCCGCCTAACATTTCAAGGGACACAATTCACTCCAAGTCTCTTCCCTTTCCAAGCCGCTTCCGAAGTGCTCCCGGTGACCGCAACTTCTGATCCCAAACTTAGAGGGGAGCCTCCCAACTTCAATTCCTCTTTTCCTTCTCCTTCGCTTTCCTCCTCCTCTCACTACCTCCACCTCCACCGCCACCTCCACCTCCGGCACCCACCCACCGCTGCCGCCGCCACCAGCAGCGCCTCCTTCTCTCCTCCTCCTCCTCCCCTCTTCTCTCTTTTTGGCAGCCGCTGGACGTCCGGTGTTGATGGTGGCAGCGGCGGCAGCCTAAGCAGCAGCAGCCCTCGCCGCACGCCAGCTCTCGCCCACCCCGCCTCATTCTCCAGCCCTACCTCGCAATCTCCCGAAAGGTGCCGGGCTGATTCGGGGCGGCAGAGGCGAAGCGGCTGCAGCGGCGGTAGGAGCGGCGGCGGCAGCGGTAGCGGCGGCGGGAGGCAGGATGAGCGCACGCGGTGAAGGCGCCGGGCAGCCGTCCACTTCAGCCCAGGGACAACCTGCCGCCCCGGCGCCTCAGAAGAGAGGACGCGGCCGACCCAGGAAGCAGCAGCAAGTCAGTACGCGGGCGGGGTGGGGGCAGTAGCCCACCTCCGCTACCTCCGCGAGGGCCCCGAGACGCGCGGCCACCCTAGCGCGGGAGTCCAGGCGCCGCGGCCGCCGCACGCCGCCGCGGGGGCGGGCTGCGGAGTCCGCGGCGCGAGTGCGCGGCTGAGCCCCGCTCCGCTCCGGGCCGGGAGGTGGGAGCCGCGGCGGGCGGCCGGGTGCGAGCAGGAGGTGGGGTCGGGCGAAGCGTCCTCGGACTTTCGCTATTGTGCCCGGCCCGAGTGGCGCGGTGTCTCCTGGTGACGGGAAACGGCCGGGTCCGACAAACCGGGACTCGCCAAGCACTTTCCTAGTCGCTTCACAGTGGCCCAGGAGGCAGGGGTCCTCTGGCGGTTCAGGGTTGGAGGGCCTGAAGTCTTGGGGACCCGGAGGCTCTTTCTCCCGCCAACCCGGGCTGCTCGCTGGCCGGGAACTGGCGCGCCGCAGCCGCCCCCTTGGCGCCCTCCCCAAGTTCTCGGTGGCCTGAGACTCGCGCCCTCCCGACAAAGAACTCGTGGGCCCGCCCGGTTCTGTTAGGGCTCTTTAAATGCGGCGCGGCGTCCGATTTGCGGCCGCCGCTGCTGAGGTGTCCCAGGAAAGGGGCTGCAGGAGATCCTGCGTCCCCACGGGACAAGATTAACTAGTTTGGCTAAGGGCGCAGTGGAAAGTAGTGTCCAAGAGGGTGCACGGTAGCTAGGGTCACTTCCTCGCCAGGCGCCCAGTCCCCCTTTTGCCTCCGGATCCCGCGCCTCAGCGCTGCAGACATTAAATGTACCCTTCCAGAACGAGTGGCTGGGGTCTGGGAGGGGACGATCGAGGGGCGCCCGGGACCCCGCCGAGTGGAGGGTTTTGTCTGCGGATGCAACCAATTAAGCGTGCAGCAGGCGCTTGCAGAGCTGCGCGCAGCGCCCAGGGCGGAGGGGTTTTGTTCGCGGCAATTTCCAAGCCTTCGCGGGTAGGGCTTGAGCGGGACTTGTCTATTGAGAACATTTAAACTCCGCTTCCGCGGGCTTTAAAACTACTTCTGCGTTCTTTAGCTTTAAAGCGCTTCTTTCAGGGCAAATAGGCCGAGCAGAAAATAATCCTGGAGTCCCAAAGCTACCTAGAGCAAGGTGGGGAAACCGAACAATGTTTACATGCCATTGCGTTTGTTGTACCTTTTTGAAATCATCAAAGGAAACAAGCCAATCTAGAGGCCCCAGAGTTTTCCCGCTCTGCCTGAGCGACACTTTACACCGCGTTAGGATCCTGTTTTACACCTCCCAGGAAGTCACTGCCCTTCCCCCCACCCTTGTTTCCCACCCGCCACCCAGCTTTCTCAAACTCTGCTAATTGCTCCCCACCTCCGAAAAATAATCCAAATAAAATTGCAGCGGGGTCTGGAGGTGATTGAAGGTTTTACCTTTGAGTTAAGGCAGAGTTCACAAAGAAAGAAAAATGTGTCTCCGATGTTTCTCCGGATGTGCCCACTGGCGCTAGTGGTCCCACAGAAGCTTGCAGGAAACCTTTCCCAGATTGTCTAAATAGAATGCGAATTTTCATTGAAGACTTTAATGCATTTTAAGCTAATTAGTCTCATTTAATCACCGAATCTGAATGAAATGTAAATTGATGATTCACTGGATAAATATTTAGGATCTGGAATATTAATCATCGCATTCTCTTAACCACTTGAGTATTAACTACTTGGCATAGAAGCCATTTAAAGTTTTGCTAAACCTATTGATAGTTTCAATTTCTCCATCCCAGACTCTTGCATTCCTTCTCACTACCACCCGCCCCCCCTACCCCTTTTAGTTTCCTTCGGTCCACCCCCATAAGGGTTTTCCCAAAAGAAAGTTTTGGAAAAAATGCTTATTTTTATCAAAAGATATTTAAATGTAGACTGGAGACCATGCCTGCATCTCCAAAGGGAAGTGAAGAATTGAAGCAATTATCTAGATAATTCAAGCAAAGCCTTCCACAACGGAGTTACCCTAATTATTTGGAAATTTTAGGAGGAATGGAGTTATTTTAAGTTGAAGAAGTTGGATAATTGTTCCAATATTTTACTCAATGTGTTGATTGAGTCATAATTGACTTACAATGCAGATATACAGAATGATCACAAGCCACCTTTTCAATATGGGAGATTGTTGAAATATTTATGATGTTAGCTTCATATTTCTGTTGTTTAAAATGGTAGTACAGTGGAGAGTAGTATTTGTGTACAATGCTTATTATTTCTCTCAGTTGCCAAATACACAACCTTGCATATTTTGCACTTTAAGGATATATAACTTTCTTTCTGGAACATGCAACCTTGTCAGCCTTTGTTACCTTTCTCTGGTTGAAATAGAATCTAGTTTTCATATGCAAAATAGAATTTCCTCTTTTAATCCCTGGATTAAAAGTCTAGTTATTTCCCCTTTCTGTAAACTCTGTACCAGCATCATCCATTTGTGCTTGAACTGAATGTGTTCCAACGGTTCTGTTGAGCAGCACAGGCAGAAAATATATCTATAGAGTCAGGGTCAATTTCTTTCAGACATTCTTGCCACAACAGAATTTTTTTTTCCCTCGAAACTAGGAGCCAACCGGTGAGCCCTCTCCTAAGAGACCAAGGGGAAGACCCAAAGGCAGCAAAAACAAGAGTCCCTCCAAAGCAGCTCAAAAGGTGAGAGATTTCTTAAGTCTTCCCAACTTTCTCAACACCCACAGGAACCTCCCTGTAATTTTCCCATTCTAGATCCACACCTAAGGATTTCTCCCAAGTGGGTAACCCAAGACTCATTTCCTACATTTACTATTGGTGAGATTTCCAAGCATATTCTTAGAATAAAAAGTTCATGAAGCTGCTTGGGGTTGTTTTTAAACAATCACCAAATAATAAGAAACTTAAAGCAGAGATGGGGGTTGGGGGAGGTAAGCGAGTAGAGAATAAACAAATAAGATTTGCACCAAAAAAAAAAAAGATTTGCACCAGTTGTGAAATAGTTAAAAAAAAAAAAGTATAGATTTTGTTTGGCAGTGAAGTTTTTGCAATTTCCTTAAAAAATAATAAAGATTAATTTACTTTGTGCTTATTTACATGATTACTGGAAAACCAAATCCCACTCTTCAAGTTAAGGACTTTGCCAAATAGGTGATAATTAGAAGTAAATTCAATTATAGGATTCTGGGGGAAAAATTCACGAATTTTACAGCTTTAAATGTGCTGATAAAGTATTTTGCTTGTTTGCCATCAACCTGCAATATAATACATCATCGTCTCTCAAAAGCCTTTCCATCTCAGGTGATACAGAAATGTTCTGAATAGGACAATGAGAAAGTTTTAAAACAAATGTTTGACTCATTTATTGTACATTTTGGGGCAGAATAGAACCCAACCAAGTGTAACTTCCAGTGTTTTTCTTTATAAATTTTAAATTGCAGTTTAAAAACTTCATGTTTGATGGTATTTGAACTCACAAAGAAGAAATATCTCAGGATCAGTGCATACACAGAGAAGTGAAGGTGAAGACAAAAATCACAGTTTTTAAGCTTTACAAATAAATCAGAAAAACGTTTCTGTATTTTATTTGTAGGTTTGTATACTCGTTAAAAACAAAGGTTCAAAATTCAGAAGTCAATTTTGATGTATCTTTACAGTAGATTTGAGTATACTATGTACAGTGTTTGTTAAGAATAACTATATGCTCATCTTTGGGGAATTAATGTTTTGTGTGGTTTTCTCTATGACTGTGAGCACTAACCATATTATATTTGATAGTTTTCAGTGTTGTAAACTACCATAGCAACCAGGGATACATATAAAGTTATTTAGGGAGCAACTGTGAGTTCTTGTCTGTTTTAAGTCTTGAACAGAGCTGAAAGAGCAGATTTCTAATATACTTAAATATAATTGCTTCTCAGAGTGAAGATTTAATCATACTTATATTTAATCAATACACTTTGAAGTAGTTCTAAATTATCTTGTCATTTAAAAATGACAATATGTAATCTGGTATTACTAACATGAATACTTTTTTTTTTAACCTGCTTTATTAAATTAAATAAAAAGGGCTAATTTACCAAAGAAGTTTTTTTGTTGTTGTTGCAGAAGTTAATTTTATCTTAATTTGACTCTAATGGAATGCCAAAGGAATATCTTGGTAGCTAGCTGACAGACATTTAAACTATGATGTAATTGCCCTGAAAAATGCATCATTATAACATTTGCCAGGAAAAAAAATCTGTAAATCTCATCATAAATTATTTAAAATTTAATACAAAAGAGGAAAAATTATCTCTCAGATTTAACTGTATTACATTTTCTGAATGAGTTAAAGATATGCTTCTATCACCTTTTCTTCATTTTGAAAAGTTTGCCACTAACAAAATCTTAGATTGACAAAAGGAAAGATGAGACTTGTACCTAATTTACCACTTAAAGCAAAATAACAGAAAGTTGGTCTCTTCCCAAGTAAGGTGTAGCTTATTTTTAGTTACTTTGGTGATAGGTGTTTATAAATGACCCTTAGGCTACTCATCTTTCTGATGATTCTTCATGTGTGTGCACATAACATTACAACTTCCAAACCAGAAGTAGGCTTTCTTTTTCCCAAGCAAAGTTTTCTCTGAAATCTTTCATTCTTCCAGACAAAATTATTTCACACACTTCTGTTATAAAAGTTCCCTTTCTAGTAAAACTGGATAAATATTTTTGCTCAGAACATGACTGTTATAGTTCTTCAGTTTTATAAATTACGCTTCATTTGGAAAAGATAATACTTCACAAAATAATGAATGACATTGATGAATTATTCATGGCATGAGTAAACTTAAGGTATTTTCAGTTTCAGATCAGTATTTATTGAGTTTGCTTTTACCTTATATAAACATGATTATCAAACATATTTTTTGTCAAACATACATGGTATTCTAAAAAGCATATTTTTGTTAGGACTTTGAAAAGCAATTTTTTTTTTGAAAAAGTTACATTGTTCATATCATGTAAAATAAACATACCCTGCTAGACTGACCAGGGTAGGGATGAGAAGTCTTCTGTGATTAATAAATTGGGAATTCTCCTGCAAACCAAAGCTCATCATAATGGAAAATATATAACAAAAACTGGTAAGTATATAAGAGAACAGAGCTCTAAAATTAGAGAAGATGCAATGTACACTGGGATCCTGATGATGCTGTGTGTTTAAATTTTCTTGCTGCTCAAAATTTCTTTACTTACAAAGAAAAGTAAGTGTTTGGACTCAGTAACTGGCCTTGGGGCATTTGAAAACAAAACTGCTTGTTGGAAAATTAGCAATGTGAAACTTGACAATGCGTGTGGAAAGTTGAAAGACCAAATGGAGGACTACTAAATTAGCTATCACTTTAATTTCAGGCCACATTCAATATAAAATTGATTTGTGTAATACAAAAAACAAACATTTATGAAAACACAATTTGTTATGCTTGGAACTTTTGGAAGAGAATGTAACTATTCTTGACTTTGCTTCTAGTCCATTATGACAAGTTCTCATGGATAACCATTATGTAGAAATTCTAGTTATTCCCAAGAGCACCATTCTGAGTGCTCATAATTCATCCCTGAACCAGAGTCTTATTGTTATGTTAATAAAAGATCAGAAGTTAATGTTTTCCTGAATAAATAATTTATTCATGTTGAGTATGCATATGTGTGTGTCTTGACCCTTTTATTTATGTGTTAGTTTGAGATATACCTGTGACCAGTTGCCTCTTAATTTCCTTTTTGTTTTATTTTGTTTTCCTCTCCTGTTTGTGCTGGATGAAAATACTTTGTATTTTCATATTTCTCATGTTTGGAAAGTAGAAAGATATAATCTTTAGGGTTTTTGTTGTGGCTTTTTAATCATAAAAGAACACTGGCAGGGTTTCTTAGAAGTCAAAGTCATCTGTAAGTCGCAAGCCAATTGTCTTTCAGGTACTTTTAGGAAAAAAAAAATTCTGAGATTGAATTAAACTTAATTGAAAGAACTGCACATAAAATAGATCTCAGGTGTGAGATAGCCTTCCTTCATATCATAGATGTTCCTGAACTTCCTTTGGACTTTAGGTGTAGTAAAGAGAAAAAGCACAAAATAAAAATAGGGTTTAGGTAAAGTGTACTTCAAATAATGTATTCAGACAAACACTTGATTTATATTTTCCATTTGCCTATACAAAGAAAACCTGATATGAATTCGATACTGTAAAGAAATAAAGAAATTGTTCGTTTTCTAATCATGTTCCTTCCTCGAAAAGTGGTTGATTTTTCACAAATGATTAATAACACTATGCACAGATATTTTAGGAGGAAAGAATGGGGTTTCCTCATCATTTCAGACAAATGTTCAAGCACAGATGCTGAGTGAGGGCATGATTTTTTTGCAGGATATAGTAGGTCCAACTGAAGACAGGAACCAAAAGCATCATTATAGGTAAGTCAGGGAAAGATTGTATTGGAAGTTGTGGTACAATTTCAGCTTATAGCTTCTATGTTACTAATATGACGTAGTTTGAGCTCCTCTGTGTTTTTATATGCAAGCAATTTCCACTGCGACTCAGGGCTCAAGGATACAGATGAGGCCAGTCAGGTGGAGTTACATAAAGCCCAGTTATTTCTCCATTATCTTGGTATTTTAGGCTGTTCTACCTAAACAGTTGCCTCCTTTTTTTTCACTTCACTTTGCCAGAGAGGACGGAGCCTTAATGTATCAGTAAATTCTCTTTCACAATGCCTTTGAGTCATCGTAGATTATGATCCAAATATGGAAGATTCAAATGCATTTGAGTTATTTTCTGAAGTCCCTTTACTTTAGGGGACCCAGAAATCTCTTTCTTTGGCAGTTATCATTCTGAACTTTTTCATCGAAAGCCTCTCATTACTTTGACTGACCTCCAACTCTGGCTCATTTTTATCTCAAGGTCTCAACAGATCGTTTTGCTCAAGAGAACACTCCAGATTGGTATTCTGTTTCCTTTTCAGTTCTTTTTAAAGACTAGATGGGTGCTGAAGAACATTTTATGTTAGTTAAATCATTCAGACCTATCTTATCTTGTTACCTGACTTTCTGCAGTTTCCAGAACTCACTTGGGAACCATATAGTTTGGCACAAGGGTGGAACAATGAATTTTACTATCCTTAATTCTGAAATTTTCAGCTCTTGAGTTTTTGTTCTGCCAACCAGGAGAAAAAGGTAAATGGAGAACAGATTCCATTTTAGGCTGCTGCTTTATTATTCTATATTGCTTTAATCTACTGAACATTGCTGAATGGCATCTTCTAATTGATTCAGCAAGGAGCAGTCACAGCCATTTTTTTTTCTCTAGGATAACGTAAGGAACAGTTTGCTTGGAAGGTCACCCCTGTGAACTCTCCTATCGTTGCTGTTGATTTCTCTGATTACAAAAGAGGAAGAAAGAACCATTTAAAGAGGAGAATCCTAAACTTTGAAAATAGCTTTTCCTGTCATTTTGGCCTTGGCTTTAATTTTGTATTTGTATAAGTGAAGACAGGCATGTGTAAATAATGACATGGGAGTTGACAACAAGGACTTCCTTGGGGAAAATGAGTATGAACTACAATGGATGATAGAATTCACTTTTATTTCCTCTTCGAAAATATGTACTGATGGAAAGATTGTAATTTTTTTTAAACACTGAAAATGGTTGCACGTACAGTTTGGAAACTCATCGAACTAGATTAGCATAAAAGTTAAGTGAGAATTACTTATCATTTAGTGTGACAGTCAGTTCAGTGGATTTTGATTACCACAGCACATTGATTTACACTGTATTTTTGAAAGAACTACTAAAAGAAATAAATGTGACTTTCTATACTTTTTTAGGTGGCTCCATTTGCTCTTAAGTCTGTCGGTCTTAGTCATAGATACATATATTTGTAAAAATACATGAAAACAAAGCAGGGTACCACTAAGCTGATAGTTTCTCTAGCTCTTTTGTGTGTTTGTGTATAGACTCGCTGACTGATTTAGAGTAGGGGCATTTTGACTTCCATGCATTTATCACAGTATGCTGTGAGCATTTAGAATAACAAAAAGATTAATAGCTATCTAAATTTGACCCAGGAGTCAGAAGTAGATATTGCTCTTGGTTCCCAGTCTCGGCTTTTGCCTATGTCTTTATAGGAAACTCGGAAATATTTTAGTCTTAACTACTCATTTCATTTTCACCCTGGAAGTATGTTTTTTTTTTTAATATAAATTCCCCCAGGGATCAAACCTGGGTCCTCCTGCATTGCAGACAGATTCTTTACCGTCTGAGCCACCAGGAAAGCCCTACATTTCCCCATGGCTACTTTATATGGGACTGTCTCCCAGAAGAACAGACCTTTTATTGCCTTAAAATCAGATGAGGTCTCAATTCCACCACTTAAACACATGGATAGATTGCTTAATCGCCAAGTTGGGGGGTTAGTAATAGCTGCCCTACATAAGTAAGACAATGCTCAGAAAATCACTCATTTCTTTGGAAACTTACAGAATTGGGAGGGTGGTTTTGTTGTTGTTGTTTTCTACTTTTTGGCCTTTCATTTGGGTGTGTGAGGTCTTGATCTTAGTTCCTCACCAAAAATTGAACCTGTGCCCCCTGCAGTTGGAGCACAGGGTCTTAAAACTGGACCCCCAGGGAAGTCCCAGGGAGGTATTTTTTTTAAGAGTAACATTTTAAAATATGGAGGGAATTAAGAAATTACACTGGTTTACCTACTCCAGTATTCTTGCCTGGAGAATCCCATGATAGAGGAGCCTGGCAGCCACAGTCCACAGGGTTGCAGCGTTGGACACGACTGAGCAACTAACACTTTTCTACCTAGTGCTTTAACTTTTATCAGCCTTACCTTACATGTACCTTAGCTCTGTTAATCTTCTGATGTAGGCTTTGTGGTCTTCATTCCACAAATGAGAAAACTGATTCAGAGACGTAGACTGTGATGTGTCAGCTGTCCTAAATGGGAGCATCTGGATTTGAGTTCAAATCCAGTTCTAAAACTTAGGATCGATCCATATTATGTGCTGTCAAATACCCTGTGAAATATTTGCTACAAGGTAGATTATGTTTTCTCCAGTAACCAGAAACAGGTTGGAAGTTAGGTTTTGAGAAACCTTTGCTGGGCAGTTCTATAGAAGCTTATAAAGGGATTGGAAGTGTGGGCCCACTGCAACCCATCCTCACAAATTTCTGGCCCCCAAGTAAACCAGAAGGCTGTATCTTTGAAGATCATGGCACAGCCAGAAGTTTTTTTATTTGTTAAATGAAGGGGCTGGATGAAATGTCTTCTAAAGCCCTCCCAAGCTGTAGAATTCTGATGGCAAGAGGGAAACAAGACACACAGGTGATATAAATACCAGAGTGACTTTCCGTCCTTCCTTCATGCAATAAATATGTAGTGAGCACATCTTATGCACCAGACACTAATGCTAAGTACCCTTTCCAAGTTCAAGAGTTCTATTTGCTAGATGAGTTTCCTTTCTTAATTAATTTTTAGTGCTAAAACATTTAAGAGCCTGGAGTACCAGAACTTCTTAGGGGCAGAAATAATTACATTTCCTACTTAAAATTCTTCCCAACCCTCATGAATCTAGAGTTCTGAATCTGAACTTCTTTAAAAAGGCAAAAATATGAATGAAGACAAGTCAAGACCGAATAACGTTTCTAAAATAATGACAGTTGCAAATATTAATGTAACGGTGCTGATAATAGTCTGAAATTCAGTTCTTACAAATGCAGAATTCCCACCCTCTCTCCCTACTCACCCACTCTGAGATAAGCAGTTAAGTATTTAGAGTAAGTTATTGTCTGAATTATACATGGGTTTGTAGCGTGGAACCAAATTCCAGTCTGGCAAAGGAAAACCAAATATACACTTCCACAGTATTGCATATGTTGTTATATTAAAAACAAAACAGGCCTCCGAAATGTTTTGTTTGTTTTCTATTGAAAAATAATATCCTGAAGAGCATTAAACACAGGAAAAAAAATGTTAAAGCCAGTGTTTTCCAATATGTAAAATTCCTGGATCTATGCTGGTTTACAAATGAAAATCCTAACTGGTTTTACAGGCTTTGTGAAGTTTGATCAGAATGATTAAATAATGTGGGTTTTAAGGAACAATGAAAACCTCCCAGATCGCCGCCACACAGCACAGCTAATGTGCTTCTTCTAGATGTCGTCTCAGAAGAGGGTTTCAGCTTACATGTAATACTGGCCCCAAGACCAAGGAGCAAGTTCACTTTTAACAAGTTCAAGTGATAATCAGGATACTTTGCCCTTCAGTTAATGGTGCAAATTTTATTTTTGAAGAGACTTTTTGTAAATGGGAAGCTCGGTTTAAAGTCTTCTCCTTTGCTGGGCTTTCTCGCTCTATGAGAGATTTGCTTTCTCTAACTCTGAAATGTAGTGAAACAACCCTCTTTTAGAAAACAGCCCTCTTCAACAGATTTTAGATACACCCGATCACATCATGGATCTGGGAGCATAACCACCATACAGAAAAACCTAGCATAGATGCGCCATTAGCCTTTAAGATCTCAAGCAGACTCCTGCTCTCAACCACACCTACCATCCCCAGGCCCATTAAAAAGGATTTCTATCTTCCATGTTTGTATAATTTACTACTGAGTAAACTGTGCAATCTTACAGTCACTCCTAAAGATTAAATCAGACACTGCTTCTGTATTAGGGAATTTTGTACTCCTATAACTCACAATGTACCAACCAGAGGGTTTCTTAAAAGCTTCATTCTTAAGGTGACAGATGGGTGTAATGGAATATTTGCATTGACTGAAACTTCTATGAGATTGGACTAACTTGAAGGGAAACTTTCCCTTTAAGAGTTCAATTGCATTAGAAGTGAAAGAACATTTATTGAACACCTCCTTTATGGAGGCCACATCACTTCTCACTGGAGGCATTATCTCCATTTCACACCTGAACCCAAATTAAGGTTTTCAGGGACCTGCCCAAAGTCATAAAGCCAACATGGCAGAGCAGAGATTTGAGCCTTAGCTTTCCGGAGCGGGGTCTGTGTTCCTCCCTCTCTCTCGGAGACAACACTCAGAAAGAAGATGTGATTTGCTGGGCACTTCTAGTTTTCACTTAACTCATGCCCTTCTGACTGAAGGTTAAGACAAGGCTACCAATCCCTGAGAAGAAATGATTCCTTTGTGGAACCATTCAAAGTAGTAACCCCTACTACTGTGATTCAGAGTGCCCAAATCTGATGCTTAGCTGGAGCTGAATCAGTGATAATTTCAGTTAACTAAGATGTCTTTTTATAGTAGCAAATATATGAATGCTAAAGGAAGGTAGCATTGTTAGGAGAATAAGAGTCTGGACTTTAGAGTCCAGCAGAACTGGGTTCAAATCTGCTTTGTGTGCAGACTGGGTTATTCACCTTGTCTATTTAAGACTTAATTGCTTATTGCAAAATAAGAAAAATAACAATAGCTGCCTATACAGCTGTTGTAAAGATTAAAGTAACACGTGCGAATGACTTGGCCCAGTGCCTAGGGTACTTTAAATACTTGATAAATATGCACTAGCATTTTAATCAGACGAAGTTTCGGTTAATTCACGGAACCTGTTAGATTAATGCCAGGTCAAGACGATTTGGTGAAAAATCTTGTGATGTAAAAGTCTTACTTTGCCTATGTACCTGTGGATCTTTGTATCTATCATCTACCTCCATCTGTTTTTACCAGGCTGATTGAAGAGAGAGAGAGTCATCTGACAGTGTAGACAGATACTATACAATAGGAAATTGTAGTATCATTGTACCAAATACACTGTCTGCTAACGCAGGTGACAGAAGTAAAATGTAAAACAAGTTATCCTGGCTCAGGTTCCCTGTATTTTTGTGTTTATAGAGCCTTGAGAAGATTCTCATACACAGAAGAGTATGTACTAAGTTTTTTTGCTCTGGAAATGAAAATTGTAAACGTATTTTTATAGGAGTATAGGATGGTGTGTGTTGGTGAATTTTGGGATTACAGTAGGGGTGATAAACAGAGAAATTACTTTATGGTATTAAAATCTTACTCAAAAGGGAAGAAATAGCTGTGATACCAGAAAAATCTTCAGTGAAGCAAAGCAATGAAACAAACTCTCAAGGGAGTTAGAAATATATTCATGTCAGGTCTATGTTGAGTATGAAATTGTTAATAATATACATTCTTTATTAATTATTATTTTTAGCATCCCTAGTTTCTATCTCAGAGATAAACATTGATGATTTCTGCCAGCTTATTTTGCTTTCTCGGCTTTGGGTGAACTGATAGGTGATTGTTTGAGGCAAAGAATAGGAAATGAACTATGTAGAGGTGTGCTAATATTTGTTTCTTTGATTTGGAAGCCTGTATATTTTCACTCACATTTAGATTTGCTTTTGATTAACAGTGTACTTTGTAAATTGTGCAGTAATATATAGTGCTAATTTTCATAATTTTAGTTTGGCTATGGAAAGAAAATCATTTAAGAAACACTTTTTAAAAATCTTACTTTACATAATTATGGATATATGGGAATTCCTGTTTTTATTACAGTCAGAAATAAGGATAAAATGGCTTTTTTGGGGGGGGGGCCTGCACCATGCAACTTATGGGATCTCTGCCTTGTTCCATCCTTGTTCTCTTGATCTCTTGTTCTGTCTTACCAGGGATTGAACCCAGGCCCAGGCAGTGAAAGCCTGGAGTCCCAACCACTAGACCACCAGGGAACTACTGCAAAATGGCTTTTTAAAAGCATTTTCATGCATTTCAGAGATCATTCCAGGAGAGTCTATTAGGGTGAGGGTTGCCTAGATCTCTCTTTGCATCATGGAATGAATAATGAAGAAGATGAGCCTTCAGGAAGACTGAGATTGTTAAAGCAATGTCAATACCTCATCTGCAAACCAGAACATTCTTACTTGGAATGGGTCCTTGGTGCAGCACTTACAAGAAATGTCAGGTAGGAAACGATATGACTTCCTTTTTCATTTTGCAGAAAGCAGAAGCCACTGGAGAAAAACGGCCAAGAGGCAGACCTAGGAAATGGGTGAGTAATAAGATAAAATTCGTGTCCTTTTTTTGTAATGAAATATTTCTGGTTTTTTTTTGTTGTTGTTAATTTATTTATTTTCAATTGGAGAATAATTGCTTTATAATATTGTGTTGATTTCTACCATGACATGAATCAACCTTATCTATATACATGTTCCCTCCCTCCTGAAGCTCCCTCCCACCTCCCACCCCATCCCACCCCTCTAGGTTATCACAGAGCACCAGATTTGAGCTCCCTGCATTGTACAGTAAATTTCATTTTATCAATTACATTAATTTCTAACTTCTGGTTTGATGAATCTTTGAAAGGGTTAAGGCACATTACCACCATTCCTTACCCTCAGGCTCCAGGAGTTTACTCAAAACACTTTTCTTTCCTGGGAGTGTCTCCTTTTTCTACCTCTTATCAACATGAAAAGAGTCTCCACTCTTTCTTCAAATGCGGTAACAATGAGATGACTTGTTCCGTCGGTTGAGTAACTAAGGTTAAAGGGTATTATGAAATGTTGGAAGTTGATTACAAATGGTGATAAAATTCAGATGAAATGTGTGTCTGAGATAACTTTTTACCTCTTTCTTTTCATTTCTTATTGTTACTATTTCCTGGATGACTTGGCTTTGGACGTATCTCATTTTCTAGGTGGTTTGTGTTTTCCTTTTCACATTGCCTTTGTTAGGAAACCAGGTTTTAATGTCCAGATTTTCTTGCTTCCCTTAGTGGTCATTTTTACATACTGACAGTGGCTTCCAGGCAAGCTTACTTGACTGCATAGGCACACAGATCCTGACTCTTTCTGAGGTCAGAAATTCATTGGTTGCTGAAAGTGCATGCTCAGTCGCTAAGTTGTGTTCAACGCTTTGCGACTCCATGGACTGTAACTCGCCAGGCTCCTCTGTTCATGGGATTTTAGATAGAACCCAGGTCTCCTGCATTCTTTACTGTTGAGCCACCAGGGAAGCCCTCCTTTGGAGTGATGTCATTCTAAATGACAACTCTGTTCCTGACCCAGGGGGTGAAATCGTGTCCCCTGCATTAGCAGGCAGATTCTTTACTGGTTAAGCCACATGGGATGGCTTTGCTAATTTTACCACTTGAAACTTGTTGTTTATACTGCTACATTACCTTGCTCTTCTGGTCTGTCTTTCCCAGTGACAGAGGAGACAAGTCTCAAAATGAATAAAACCATTTCTCAAGAAAGATGAAGGCATCTTCCCTACCCAGGATCATCTATGATGGGATCTTTAGCCTTCCTTTTCTCTCTTCTGTGGTTCCGTCTTCATGCTTCATCTTTTTCCAAAGTTCCTTTGCTGCTCTGCTGGATTGCATTTTCCTATTAGTTTGCCATTCCTCTCCCATCAAGAATTCTGCATCCCTTTCTATTTATACTTTGGTATTGCCTTTCATTCAGTTTATTCATCTTCTTGTATTTTTTTCCCCTCTGCTCAACATGTATTAGGATTAGATTTCTTAGCACAAGGAAATGGGGATGATCTTTAGATTAAAAACATCTCAGTGTTGCAGGGTAAACTTAAAGTAAGAGCATTTCATTCAAAACCTTCTGGTCCAGAAATGAATTCTCTCCAAACCAACCCACCAGGTGGTGATCATCTAGACTCTGCTCGATTACTTCTCATGTTAGGAAACTCATGTCCTCTTAAGGCTGCCTCTTCTTTCCTGGAAAGCTCTGGACATTAGAAAATACTTCCATCTGACTCCCTGTAACTTCATTCACTGTTGCTAGGCCTCCCTCCTAGGAATATACAGAGTAATTGTTGTTACTTTTACTTGTGATAGCTCCTCAGATAGTTGAAGGCAATTAACATATATACTTTTTGTTCTCTTTTCTGGTTTGAATATCTCTAAACCTTTTAGCTCTTCCCCATAAAGAAACATTCTTCTTATTCTCCTCTTAGTGTGCTTGTTTTCTTTGTCTCTTGTAATATGTCACCCAGAACTTAGTATCATATTCCAGGTGTGGGCTCCATAACCAGTGGGTTTATTACCTCTCTTGTTAGACATATGGTTCCAGTTACCTATTACTGTTTCATCAACCACCCCAAAACTTAATAATGTAGAAAGGAAAAAAAAAAAAAAAAAAAAAAACAACCGTCATGGATTCTTTGTGTCAGGAATATGGGTAAGGGCACAACAGAAACAGAAAGGCTTGTTTCTGATTCAGGATGTCTGGGGCTTCAGCAGGGAGGATTCAAGAGGCTCTGGATGTGTGTGTGGGGCAGGCGGGGGGTACCTTTCATGCTTGGGGCAGAATCGGGAAGTATCTTCACACACAGGGTTGATGCTTTTGCAGAATTGGCTTAAAGTCTGGATGCATCTGAGAGTGTCCTCTGGAGCATCCACACACATAGCCTTTCCACCTTGGTGGTCTCAGGGTAGGTAATCAATCTTCTAACATGCACTCTGGCCTTCCATGTTCTCCCCAGTGAGGAGAAAGCTGCAAGCAAGGCCTCTTTTTTCCTTTTAAGGTTTTTTTGTTTGTTTGTTTTTTTGATATAGACCATTTTTAGAGTCTTACTGAATTTGTAACAATATTGCTTCTGTTTTTAAGTTTTGGTTTTTTGGCCACAAGGCATGTGGGATCTTAGTTTCCCATCTAGGGATCGAACCCACACCCCCTGCATTGGAAGGCAAAGTCTTTACCACTGGACCACC
Organism: Bubalus bubalis; assembly: GCF_019923935.1. NCBI lineage: Eukaryota > Metazoa > Chordata > Mammalia > Artiodactyla > Bovidae > Bubalus > Bubalus bubalis. The sequence goes on from NC_059160.1 coordinate 72,488,015, forward strand.
CAGGAAATCCCAAGCCTTTTTTTACTTAGATGTCAAAAAGTGCTATTCCATTACACTAGTGAGCACACTATTGAGTAAGCTGGTGTTGGCATACATATCAAATATAGATCTGCTGTTTTATTTTTTATTTTTTCTTTCATTCAACAAGTATTCATTGACTTTCTTCCAGGGGATGCAGTGGTAAGAACAACAGACTCTGTCCCTGATGGAGGAAGATGTGATTAGTTGAAGAGTTATGCAAATAACTGTAACTTTCCCATCTGTGTTCAGTGCTGGGAAGGAGCCATAAGGGTGCTCTCAGGGCTTGCAGTCATGATGTGATCGCTATCAGGGAGACCGGGAAACACTTTCCTGAGGTGATCCTTGGCTGTGGTCTTGGGGATCTGTAGTGACTAACCAGCTGAAATATACCTTAGACAAAAGAAGTAGTACTTGCAAAGGCCCTGTGGCTGGATGGAATACATTGAATAGGGGTGAAAAGCCAGTGTGACTGGGTCAGAGCGATCAAAGGGTGCAGGTGGGAGATGAGACTGGACAGGTGGATGGAAACTTTGCTTACCAAGTTAAGGAAGGGTTTAAAAAATCATATACATTTTATTTATTTGCTTGAATGATTTTGCTCATGGAGGTGAAATGACCAGATTGTGTTTCAAAAAGGTGCCTTGGCTATAGCAAGGAGAATATAGGTTTGTCATTTTTCTAAGCATCAGAACTAAAACTGCATCAATGGAATATATCCAATTGAACTCATCAATAAGGAAAACCTGTATAAACTTTCTTATAGGCAACAAGATAGGAAATCGATAAGTTGTTTGAAATAATGAGATTAATGTTGCTAAAATGAAGTTAAATGCTGCTGCTGCTGAGTCGCTTCAGTTGTGTCCAACTCTGTGCGACCCCATAGGCAGCAGCCCACCAGGCTCCTCCGTCCATAGGACTTTCCAGGCAAGAGCACTGGAGTGGGTTGCCATTGCCTTCTCCCGAAATGAAATGCATTGTAAGCAAATACAACGAGGCTTAGCCAGCACACAGCTTCTATCTAAATAAAGCCCCAACCCAGCTTTATTTAGATATAATTGATGCTTTCAAACTGTGGTGCTGGAAAAGACTCTTGAGAATCCTGTGGACAGCAAGATCAAACCAGTCAATCCTAAATGAAATCAACCCTGAATATTTATTGGAAGGACTGGTGCTAAAGCTGAAGCTCCAATACTTTGGCCACCTGATGCGAAGAGGTAACTCATTAGAAAAGACCCTGATGCTGGGAGAGATTGAAGGCAGGAGGAAAAGGGGACCACAGAGGATTATGAGATGTTTGGATGGCATCACGGACTCAATGGGCATGAGTTTGAGCAGACTCCAGGAGATAAATAAAGTATGGTACAGGAATAAACAAAACATTTTATGGAATAAAATATGTACAGGTCAGGGAAGCAAGCCTGGCGTGCTGCAATTTATGGGGTAGCAAAGAGTCAGACAAGACTGACCAACTGAACAACAACAATTGACATTTGACCTTTCGTAAGTGTAAGGAATACAACATGTTAATTTGACTTATCTTTTGCAAAATGATTACCCCAGTGGCATTAGTTAACACCTCCATCCCCTTACATAATTACCATTTCTTTTTTTGTGGTGAGAACGTCTAAGATCTATTCTGTTAGCAACTTTCAAGTATATAATACTGTGTTGTCATTGTTGTCGTTATTTAGTTGCTCAGTCTCATCTGACTCTTTTTCGACCTCATGGACAGTAGCCCTCCAGGCTCCTCTGTCCATGGGGATTCTCCAGGCAAGAATACTGGAGTGGGTTGCCATTTCCTTCTCCAGGGGATCTTCCCAACCCAGGGATCGAACCAGCATCTCCTGCATTAGCAGGTGGGTTCTTTCTCATTGAGCCACCAGGGAAGCCCATAATACTGTACTGTGAACTCCAATCACAACGCTAGATCTCCAGAACTTATTACTGGATGTTTGCACCCTTTGACCAATATTTCCTCATTACCCCTGTACCTTCTCCCAGCCCCTGGCAACCACTATTCTACTGCCTTTGATAAATTTTGCATTTTTGGGTTCCACACAAACAATATCAGACTTTCTTCACTTAGCATTAATGTATTCAAGGTCCATCCATACAGATAGCAGGACTTCCTTCTCTGGCTGAATAATATTCCATTGTCTGTGTCTACCACATCTCCTTCAGGCACTCATCTGTCGATGGACTCTTAAGTTCCATATCCTGCCTCTTATGTGGCCTTCCTACCTTTTCTACCTTCGGCTCTCCTGTGTTTCCCAGTTAACCTGCATAGGGTATACTCACATCACTGCTCTTCATGGAAACTCCCCCTGGATGAGCACTGAACTGATTACAACCTTCCCTAGCTCTTTGAAGTCCCCACAGTCTATATCCACCTCCCTTTATGCCTTTATTTCCCACTACTCATTCTTACACAGCCAGTGTTTCAGCCAAGCTGGAATAAAATATGTAATAATTAAAGGACCTACATGTTTTTATTTTCTCAATGGATTCTTGCTTATTTGAGGGAGATCTGGATTCCAGGCACCTGATATTCCGGCTGGATAAGGAGCCCATGTGAAGCGCCCACCACAAAAGCCCCTGCCTTTCTGGGAATAATTGGGCCATCCTCATTGACCCTTCCTGGTTTCTGATTTTTACTGGCTGTGAGAATGGAAAATATTGTGTAGTGAATTGTTACAAGACCCTGATTTGTTCCCCAAAGAAGAGTTGTTCTACTTAGAAAAGGAAATAGAAGGAAATTGTGTATTTTTTTTTCTTGACAGCGTGTTTCCTCTTTGCTCATATATATTCTGTTGGGTAGAGTGTGCATGGCCGGTCACAGCAAGGCATTCAGTTCTAGGGCATTCTTTACTGGAGAGCTTGTACTAAAGAAATAAATTATTGCATTTTCCATAGGAAATAAGCCTTGTACTTTATAGTAAGCTCAATTTTTTCCAACAGTGTCATTCACTGATTTCCCTGTATTAGAGCTATGTTTTTGAACTGACAGGATTTACTAGGTACAGGACCTAAAAGACAAATTGCTCCCCTTTTATTCTCCTCATTTGTTTTGTTTTAAAAGTTCTTTTGCTTTTAAAAAGAAGTCTTGTACATTTTATAGTGTCCTGTAACAGGCCTGGAAGAAGATATGTACAGTGTAACCCTCTCATCCGATGTGATTGGAATCAGTACTTGGTAGGTTACTCCAAAGTCGATTAACCGAAAGTACGTAGCTGTAGAAGCAGAATTTGTGCCAGTCTTGGCTCTTCAGGGGATGGAGTGTTGACTAATCCAGTGACGACTAGCTAGACTTTGTTTAAGCTCACTTATTCTGTTTACTTTATTCCCCTTTGCCTTCTTTTTTTTATGTGAGTTTGAATCAGATTTCAGATCCATTATTCTGATGAGCTGTTTTGGACTTTCACATCTTTTGGGTATGGAGGAAGTGAGAGGTAAAGGAAGGAGAGAGAAGTGGGACCTGACTTTTCTACTGGTCTCTTGAACTAGGAGCTCAGGATTTGGATTCAGGTGGCTTGGGTTCAGATTCTGGTCCATCACTTGATTCACTGGAATTTGGAGAATTACATGACCTTTTAAAAAACACTTTAAAGATTATTTTAAATATGTGATTAACTAATCTTTTAATTTAAAAGATTATTTAATTTTAGGTAATTAATTGTTTCAGGTATATAGCATGCTGATTCACAATTTTTAAAGATTATATTTCACTTATAGTTATCATAAAATATTGGCTGTATTCCCTATGTTGTACTGTCTATCTCTGTAGGTTGTTTTAGTCACAGTATTTTGTACCTCTTAATCGCCTACCCTTCTCTTGCCCCTCCCCCATACCCTCTCCCCACTAGGAGCCCCTATTCTCTATGTGTATTCGTCTAATTCTTTTTTGTTACAATCACTAGTTTTATTTTTTAGATTCCACGTGTAAGTGATATCATACAGTGTTTGTCTTTTGTCTCTTTCCCTATTCCACTTAATGCAATAACCTGCAAAATTTTCTTTCTTTTTTATGGCTGAGTAACATTCCATCATTTTATATATATCACACATCTTAATCCATTTGTCTGTTGTTGGGCACTTAGGTTGCTTCTGTATCTTGACTATTATAAATAATGCTGCTGTGAACATTGGGGTACATGTATCTTTTTGAATTAGTGTTTTCATTTATTTTTTATATTTTTGAAAAATACCCAGGAGTGGGATTGCTGGGTCATGTGGTAGTTCTGTTTTCAGTTTTAAAGGTCCAGTTTCCTCCTCTTTAAAAAGATCACAAGAGTGGTACATTTCTTATAGAGTTGTGTGAGGATTAAATAGGGTCTTGATGTAAAGGGCTTAATAGAAGGTCTGGCATATAGTAAGTACTCAATAAATGTTCAACATTATTATTAATTCCACTCTACACTTTCATGTAGATATTACAGACAGCCTAAACCCTAATTACTTATAGCTGCCTATAGTTACACATGGACTGAGGTGACAATTATGTATCAAACTCACCAGGTACCCTTTGTGGTGTCTTTAATATATCTGCTGAATATCATCAAGTTTAAGAATAGCCTATAAATAATACTAAATTACATTTTAAATCTACTTATAGTTAAGGAAAATAATTTAAATTGCAGCTTATAAGCCTGCTAATCTAGAGGTTTGATGTCATATGTTGTTCATCAATTCAGAAAGTAGAATTTCTGCTGTTTGCCTCAATAGGCACATGCAGAGCTGTTCTGGCTTCTTAGAACCTATTTAGGTATCTGTTAGTCAATCCTTTTGCCAGGTAAAACTAGGCATTTCGTGTTTATTTGTATTTCTTCATTTTGGCCTTAGAAAGGAGCCCATCACACAACTGATTTAGTGATGGAGAATATTTGGCAAAAGTTTTAGAGAGTGGAGCTAAGGCTCAAGAATACATGGCGATAATAAAGATGTTAACCTTGTGTATGAAATGCTCCATCCAGATGTTGCTTTGTGAAGCAGCTAGTGCTTCTGGAGGAAGAGAAGCGAGGACAAAATAATAAAGAAAAATCAGTGGGAACCAGGGATGTTTTTAGGTGTTTTGTTTTCAGAGTATCTTTATGAGAAAGGAAATTAACAACGGGAGGGAAATACTCCCCAATATGAATTAATGGTTTGTAAAGGGAAAAAAAAAATCATTCTGGAGATACTGAAATTGACCTAGAAATTGACCCAAGTACCAGATGCTGAAGCTTAACTTCAATTGGTCACTAGAAAGTTACTAACAAACCCCAGCTGTTTTCTCAGATTGCTGATTCTCTTCTTTTGGTAATGGGGTGTGCGGTATGTTGATTTAAAAATATGCATTTCCGTTCCGTCTCTTTTGAGAGACAGTTGTCTTTCTTTTATAAAAGAACTTGTGATCACGAGAAAGTGATGTAATTTCATTTGTAGTCAAACATTCTAGATAGGTGGCAAGAGCTTTTGTTTTTCTGAGTTTGTAGAAATCTAGAAACTTAAATTATGATTTTAAAATCAAGTGGGAGGAACTAAATCAGAGTAAAACCTATTACAACTAGACTGATTGAAACTCTTTGGGTTTCTTCTAAATATTCCAAGCATTGATGTATTGAAGAACCTGGAAATCTACTGTTGAAAACATTGGGTTTTCATTTCCATTATTTTTTCCCTCCAGATGTTTCTTACTTTTTTTTAAACTTTTAGCCACTTGTAATTTAATACTTGCTTGTTTAAACTGAAAATATTTCTTCTATGATTAGAAAGAAATATCCAATAATGCATATTGCAGATAATTGTAACATTTTACTGAGGGAAAGAAATGACTTTGATAGAACATCAAAAACCATCTATTAATGGAGTACGTGAAGATAAAACCATTTTTCATTTGAACATGTAAAAACAACATGCTTTAAAATCCTAGAGATGCTTCCTCTAAAACACATGAGTTTTTGACATATGCTCAGTAATTATAGTACAAATTTTCTGATGCTTATAAGGTGTTCAGTATTGATAAACTATATTTTCTGAAACTACCTTCTTTGCAGTATTTTGTAATAAAAATGGAGTTTAGTTTTTTTTGGCAAACCGTAACAGAACTCTGTGGGGGAAAGTGATTTAAATTAACTTTCTTTTTAAATAACTTATTGCAAAATTCCCTAAAATGCTTATTTTAAATTACAAGATTAAATAATGAAAACACTAATAAATAAATCATGCTCAGAATGGAAGAATTGGATTTGATCATTAGTATTCTGATCCAGTCTCTTTTTTGCTTGTTTCAGTATTGAAGTCCTGTTCTTAATTTTTCGGTTAATGATATTTTTAACAAAGAGATTGATAACTAGCTCTTCTTGGTCATCCAGTTCAGTTTGGCATGACTGGCTTCTACCAGATGCTGACCATTCAGGATTATTCAGACATTGACCTTCGGGTCCACTGCTCAAATGATTCTACCACAGTGGCCATGTGGTTTTTTATGAATGAAGTCGCTCAGTCGTGTCCGACTCTTTGCAACCCCATGGACTGTAGCCTACCAGGCTCCTCTGTCCATGGGATTTTCCAGGCAATAGTACTGGAGTGGATTGCCATTTCCTTCTCCAGAAATAATGAAAACACTAATAAATAAATCATGCTCAGAATAGAAGAATTGGATTTGATCATTAGTATTCTGATCCAGTCTCTTTTTTGCTTGTTTCAGTACTGAAGTCCTGTTCTTAATTTTTCAGTTAATGATATTTTTAACAAAGAGATTGATAACTAGCTCTTCTTGGTCATCCAGTTCATTTTGGCATGACTGGCTTCTACCAGATGCTGACCATTCAGGATTATTCAGACATTGACCTTCGGGTCCACTGCTCAAATGATTCTACCACAGTGGCCATGTGGTTTTATTAAACTATGATCCAGGAAGAATATGTTATCCACTTGTGGCTGAGTGGCAGGTTATAGACAGGAGGCAGTTAAAATAAATGTCCCGTTTCTCTACCCAAATAATCAGATCAGTGAAATCTTGGCCAAGGTAGTTATCTCAGTTTCACTCTAATTAAATGGCAGGTGCTATAAAATTCAGTGATCATTTTATATGACAGTAAATGTATTAAAGACGTTATCTATACTATCATACACTTATTTACTTATGTTTCCCCAAATCTGAGTTTTTATGGATGGCAGTAAATATTTCTAAAACACTGGAAACCCTCCTGTCATGTATAAATGACACTAATATGCCATATATATTTTTTCAACAAGGTAAGATAGGTAAAAATATTACTCCATATGTCAAGAGAATGTTTTTGTTCTCTATTAAAGAGTGGAATCTGTTTTTCAGGGTTTTTTGTTTTTTTTTTTTTAACCAAGGAGTTCTTGATTCTAAACTCTTCCATATTTGACACAAATATTTCACTCTTTTTGGCAAAATGTCAATCCAGTGGGATTTAATCAAACCTACTGTTTCTTTTCTGGACATAGGTAAAGACGGTTTTGATGAGCTATGTACCTTTGGGCAGGTTGCTCAATGTACTCAATCCTTTTTCTCCCATTTAACTAGGAATGGTCTATCCATAATTAATGACTGTCAAGCATTTTGGGTTGCAGAATATAAAAACCTTTATTACTACTACCAGCACTATTATCCAGGGACTGATTGTTGATTTTGTAGAAGGTTCAGCCTCCTGTTCCCTTTTTTGTGGTGTTTTTCCTGCTCCCCTCTGCTGCCTGCCCTTTGGCCATTTCACTGCTCATTAGCGCCTCCACCAGATGCAGAGCAGGCCTGGGAACAGGGTTCAACTCTGGTAAAAGGCTTGGTAGGAAGGAGGCTGGGAGTAATGACAGACATAGGGTTTTCAGATTACCTGTCGATTTGATACATCCAAGCCACCCCCAAACCCTGTCCTCAGGGGTAAATTCAGTGCAGCTATGACATTGAAATTTATTTTTTATTCATTATTCATTCTTATAATACATTTATAAAACTTTGTAATTTTCATTCTTATAATTTTCGAAGTAAAATATCTTTTTCAGAATGCTGTTGGAAGTGAAGTCTCTTTTTTGTTTTTCCTTAGTATTGATGAGTGGCTGCAGATCAGGCTTGGTTTAGCAAGGCTTTGTCCCTGTTCAAAGACAGAGGAATTGCACTGTCTACTCTTGGATTTTGCAACCATATGGACTGAATCCCGCCAGGCTCCTCTCTCCATGGGGTTTCTCAGAGAAGAATACTGGAGTGGGTTGCCATTTCCTTCTCCAGGGGATCTTCCTGACTCAGGAATCGAACCTGTGTCTCTTACATCTCTTGCATTGGCAGGCAGGTTCTTCACCACTAGCACCACCTGCTGAGTGCACTCTTGGATTAGAGGCAGGTTGGGGAATGACAGTTGTTTAAATTCTGGCAAATGGAGATTACCTTATGAAGCAGGAGGCACCCTGTTGGGGTGTTAGAAGATCATAGAGCTCACCCTACCTCTATGACCAGGGGAAGCCATGTCATCACGTTGTGCTGTGGTTTCACTGTATTAAGCCAAAAAATGCACTGCGAGTGTCTCTTTGAACATAATATTGTGCAGAAGGCTCAGCATGTAAGACAGACAGTGTGGATAGAGAAGAAACTTAAGCACTTTGGTTCACTTGTTTGTTTGCTTTTGTCTTTCTTGGCTTGACCATTTAAACGCTAGGGCTTCAATTCTGAGACCTGTTGACTTTATGACTTTCCGTTTGTCTAACAAAGTCTTCTGGCAATATTATGGATCAGGGCTTGTGCTAGGTCCTGGGAATGTAGAGGCCAACAAAATCGGTGGAGGCTGCCTTTGGGGTGCTCGCAACCAAATAGGAAACCTGATGCCAGCTCATTAGATCACTGCTCTGTGCTTCAGATGTCGTGCGGGGAAATGAAAGCCCAGATTTCAAATATTTTGAGCTCTTTCGAATTAAAGAGACCTTCCATAGAAGTGATTATGTTGCTTTGAACTTAACTATATATATATAATTTGTGAATTAGTTGTACTGGTGGGCTCAGAGTTATATTCTCTCATTATCACCACAGCACATATCCAGGCTAATATCAGATGTATGATTTATTAAAATAGTTCAATTATATTTAGTTACATGTGTGCTCAGTCATGTCTGACTCTTTACGACCCCTTGGACTGTAGTCGCCAGGCTCCTCTGTCCATGGGATTTTCCAGGAAAGAATACTGGAGTGGGATTAGCTGAGAAGCCAATAGCTGAGAAGCCTATATTTAGTTAAGTTAGACTTAAAATAATTAGGTGGGCTTCCCTGGTGGCTCAGTGGTAAAGAATTCATGTGCTATTGCAAGGAGACTCGGGTTCAGTCTGTGGGTTGGGAGGATTCCCTGGAAAAGAAAATGACAGCCCACTCCAGTCTTCTTGCCTGGGAAATCCCATGGACAGAGGAGCCTGGCAGGCTTCAGTCCATGAGGTCGCAAAAAAGTCAGACACGACTTAGAAACTAAACAACAGCAATAAAAAGATAGGTATTAAATAGTCAGATACAGGCTCCGAAAAGAAAAGAAGGGAAACAGAAAGACCAGAGTAATCCTCTTGAGCTGCCATTCTAGCATACATTCATCTTGTTTTCTCTCTTTGTTCTTGCAAAAAGAATTTAATTTATATTTATCAAATAATTTAAAGATCACTAGGTGGTAAAACAACTTGATTATATATTTTAATGTTTCAGAATCGTGCTACCATTTGTATTTAAAAATTAGCTCTGGGAGGGTAGCGAGCACATTGTAGTTATCTTTTTACCCTCAGCACCTAGGACATAGGAAGGAATTCAGCAAAGTGATTAAGAGCTCAGACTGCCTGGTTCCCTTATCAGCTTATCAAGGCAAGTTGCTCATTGTCACCAGCCCAGTCTCCCTGGGTGCAAAACAGAGGTTAATAATAGTTCTCATCCCTTAGGATTGTTTCGTAAGAATTAAATGAGAAGCCTTCAAAAATTTGTATTCATCAAGAGACAAGCACTCAATAGATCATAAGCATAGATGTTAGTATAGTTTCAGGTCCATAGCAAGACTGAATACATGTCTGGTGAACAGAATGTAGTATTTCATTAGTGTGCATAAAGCATGGCCTTTCAGTTTTTGTTTCCAGTAATAAGTGTGGATCTGAATTGAGTTCCTTCTTTAACCAGAGGATTTGTATTTTTGGAGAGCCCACACAAGGGTTAAAAGTACAACCTGTAGGCATCAAAGCAGTGTTTATCATGATTTTGAATTCCAGCCTATGCCTTTCCACTTAAGAAGTACGCTGTGAGCCGCTATCAGCCAGGCCCAATGCAGACTTTGAACGCCTTGCTCTATATTAATGTTTCCATTTGCTCACCCCTGGAAATAGCATTCTGCTTTCCAAAATAGACTCTGGCACTCTACCTTAAAAGAATTTTTTGTCACAGCTTTGGATCATCAGAAAACCAGAAAAGAGCTTTATTGGCAAAACGTCACAAGATAATTTTCAAAGATAGTTTCGGATTTTTTTTCTACATGAACTCATTTTCATTGTCTGTCTCCCATTTCCTTCCCTCCTGATTTTTAGTACTAACCTGCAAATAAAGATGAGGAGAATCAGTTGATAACTGTTTCTTTGACTTCTTTTAAGGCTGTTTTGAAGCACTTAAAGTGACACATACAGCAGTGGGGTTTATAGCTAGGGATTCACTGGGGGGAAATCTAATGCCCTAGGTTTACATCACTGTGGGCATAAGGACTTCATGTCGGAATAACATAGGTAGCAATGTCACATAACTTAGAAGTTTAAGCATTAACATTACCAATAAAGGAAGTGCAGGTCGGCCAAGTTTCTAGACAATCCAAATATTTTCAGTCTTGAGGGAGCACCCTATTGCAGGAAGCACCAACACCGAGGGAGGTATGGAGGAGCAGGGAATTGTAAAGATTATAGCTGATACTATTCTATATCAAATACCATTTGTTTTGCAGTCTTTTATCATTCTCTGTTTCAAATGATTCTGACGTCAGAGAAGACGTATATCCCCCAGTGTGTGTCTGAAGTTGATCCCAGAATCTAATTTCTTCTTTACAGAATCTCAGTAAGAAAATACATTTTCTTTCCTGCCATTGTCCTCTCAGATGGCCCAACTTTAATGGTCTTTAAATTCCCTAATGGACTTCCCAGGTGGCATAGTAGTAAAGAATCCAGCCATCAATACAGGAGACAGAAGAAACTTAGGTTCGATCCCTGGGTCGGGAAGATACCCTGGAGTAGGAAATGGTAACCCACTCCACTATCTTGCCTAGGAAATCCCATGGAAAGAGGAGCCTGGTGAGCTACAGTCTGCAGGGTTGCAAAGAATCAGACACGGCTGAGCACCCACACACAAATTCCCTAATGCATTTTGATGAAGCATAATTTGCAGACCTGGCTCACTCTCAGTTGGTAGATCTGGGGTGGAACTGCAAGTACAAATGACCACCTCTGTGGCCCCCCCATTCTCTTGAGAGACTGGCATTTGGTGAGTAGTGCTTCTCATACCACTGGACTTTTCATACCACTTATGAAATCCCATAACATTCTCCTGCGCTCTTACTCAACTTTCCATTTCTCTTCTAGGAGTAGGTTATGTTTGATTTTTACATCCTTCCATCTCCTTTCTTATCTTTGGACCATGTATTTCCCATATGGATTGGATGAAAATGAACTCATTCCCTACCCTAATTCACATCCCTATAATTCTTTTCAGAGAAGTGGTATAGAGTTTACTGACTTTCCATTTGGATTTGCCATTTAGAGTGCTCATTTCCAGGCTATCAAACCAAAACAATGGTTTATTAAGTCTGTATTTTTATTTGGTCATGCTCTTCCTCCAGTGGTAATCTACTTCTTTTGTAGGCATTAAAATTGACCAATGAATCAGCCAGGCTTAGGATTTTGTGTATTGTTTGCATGGTATTCAGGCAGCTGATGAGCTACACAGAATTGTTTGAACTCTATAATATTATAAGCAGAAAAATGGCAACTTTGTCTAACACATAACCAGTCTGCTTTGCTGTTAAATCCCTAATCTCAGTGTTGATCAATTGGGACCCTTTTTAGAAATTATAGAAACAAAATATCTCTGTTACCTTACTTGCATTGTCAAAACCTCTCAAGGATTCCTTAGTATTCACAGAGAACTCATTCATAGCATACTCTTTGGCAACGCATGGTTTCCTATTAATTGCATACATCATATTAATATATAGATTGTATAGTGTGAGAGAACTTGGCCATACATGGTCACAGTATGAAGAATTCCCTTGTGACTGACAATTTTTTTTTAATGAATAAAGAATTTTCTGCCTGAGATTATTAAAATATGGTGTGTATTCAGCACTACTATTTGCTATTGTTTTAAGTAATATGTTATGATAAGATTTTAGACCCCCGTGTGAGAAGCTGACGTTTTATATCCGTAAGGCAAACACAGCTTTTTGAATCTGCGTGAAAATTTAGGTGTCCTATTTTATGGTTATATCTTCTCATGAATTTTTTGAGAAAATGTTTAGACTGATTTCCTTACAGTCATGAAAGTCTCTTTGGGAGAACTTACGTATGTGAAAAAGCCATCTAGAAAGGAGATTTCTTGAGGACCCTTGGTAATGGCGTGCAAGTTTAATCACTCCGCCTGTGACAGGAAGGTCTTAAGACGTTCAACCTAAATTTCTCCTTATACGGTTTTCAGTTCATTTCCTCTCGTCTTGTTCCTAATGGTGATAGAGAACATCTGGTATGTCCTTTTTCAAAATAAACCTTCCTACTTGGAGTAGCAGAAAGTGTGCACACGTTGGGTCCTAACAGATGTGGGTTTGAGTCTGGGCCTTATCTCTTACTAACCTGAGGCCATTGTTACCTCTCTGATCCTGAATTTCTTTTTTTGTAAAGTGAGGCTGATCATCCTTCTCTTGCAGTTTTAGCTAACATGTCCGATTCCTGGTAAAGCCTCAAAATGTGGTATCTTGTATTGTTATTGTTAAAATCTGTGAAATTTTATTGTCAGCTTTTTCATTTTGCGTAATAACATTCCCAGGTCTTTCTGACAGTGTTCTTTTTTCCAACCCACTGATCATGGTTCTGGTGATCAGGTGGCTTGGTGGTAAAGAATCTGCCTGCCAATGCAAGAGACACAGGAGTGGGGGCTTTGATGCCTTGTTGGGAAGATGCTCTGGAGGAGGTAATGGCAACCCCCTCCAGTATTTCTTGCCTGAAAAATTCCATGGACAGAGAAGCCTGGCAGGCTGTAGACCTTGGGGTCACAAAGAGATAGACATGGGCAGACATGACTAAGCGTGCACACACACAACCATGGTTCTACACAAGGCTTCAGATGGTATGGTAGTGGAACAAGGTCTGCAATGAAAAGCCTCTCAGACTTCTTTTCCAACTTAATGAATTTCTAGCTATATGACCTTGGACAAGTCACCTAACATCCTTGAGTCCATTTGCCCATATGTAAGATGGGGATAATAATTCTGTCCTCTCTACCTTCCTCACTGGATTGGAGTGAGGATTTAAAAAGTCATTTATGAGTCACCAAGCACCACACAATCATAGAATGATAGCCGTAAGTGTAATCAGCAAGTAAAAAATTTAATACTTTACAATAGGGTGAAAGAAATTGGTCTTGTTACTTATGTAACTTTTAAAACATAGGTCTCTGAACTCAGCCTCACCCTTATCCTGCAGAGCAATTACAGGACATTTACTCTTTTTCTGTTTCCACTTTCAGCAGCTCTTAGGGTTGGAAGGCTAAAACTGACAACTTTCAAAGATGTACGACAGACACATATTAAAACAGTTCCAACATTACAGGGCTTGAGTTTGTGTACAGAGAGGCTGAATCAATAAGCAGAGTTAGGTGCATAAAGACAGGGCCAGGTGTAATAAAGAGATGACATGACCCAGGACGGGGGAAATGAGCAGCAGGGATCTCTGCAGCGATGGACAGTAATGGAGAGGATTCTGAGACTTAAGGTAGCCACTGCGAAGTTCCGAACGGAAGAACAGTGTGGGCAAACACATCTGAGTAAGAAGAGAACTTTAGGACTTCTGGGACTGCTCAGAATCTAAGTGACCTTAGAGGTTAGAGGGAACCTGGGCAGTAGAGGAGATAGCCACATTTAAGTAAATATTTACATGTTTTGTTGATTTCATTGTTTAAATCTATCGAATATACAGTTAAGAGTTTGTAGTTAATCAAAAGCTTTTCCCCATATTTGTATTTGGATTCATCTTTTTGTTTTGTTACCTCAATTCAGTTTGGTGTCAGGTTTAATTATGGAACTGAATGTGCTTAAGTTTGGGTACTAGAGAGTGGAATTTGGTTAAATATCCCTGTTGATTACTTAAATGACTCGAGAGTCTAAGAAAACTAGCCACAGTGATCCAGCTGTCCTTTTCGGATTTGTACATGCTGCCTTCCTGGAGTTCTTTCTCCCGTGGCTGTCTGTGACCTTAGCCATTGAATCATGTAATCGTTTCTGGCCTCCAAAGTCAGAGATTCTGAGTGGGCAGAGTGGTGGTGTGATGTCATGTCTGGGGCATGAGCCTCTACCCTCACCACACACAGGTCCCACCCTTCCTGGTCTCGGCAGCTCAATACACAGTGCTTGGCACATCGTGAGCGCTCAATAAATTTAGCTACTTTTCCTGTCTCTCCCTGGATCTCAAATAGGAATATCCAAATTTGAGAACACCACCATAGCATCTGACTCCCTAGTTAAAATCCATGGAGAAAGCTGAGGCAGTCGTGAGGGAATGTAAGCCTAAGAAGATGGCTGTACTGGTTTACAGCGTGGCTTCTCATGAATCATAAAAAGACCTCTTACGGGATTAATGAGTTTTAGCTTAATGCAAAATTGATAAACTATGTATAATATTGTGACATTTGAAAGCAATCAGAATGAAAAATAGCTGATGGGGGTACATGTTTTGAGATTCTTGGTGTTCCACATTTTTCTGACCTCACTCTGTGCCCCCCAAAAAAAGATCAGAAGGAAGGCCCCCCACATTTGCTTCCAAATTTCTAAATAGGGAAAATATCAAACTGGAAAGGAAGCTTTTGACAGCTTTACACATTTACAGATATTTTTAAAACAAAAAATTTCTTTCTTGCTCTTTCTCTGGGTAGAAAAATTAGACCCTTTTCTTCTTTTTTTCTTCCTTGACCTTAAATTTTAGAAAATATATTCTTATTTTTCTTTTTAATTTAATTTCAGATTCACATGCAGTTACAAGAAATTATACAGAAAAATTCCTTTCTCAGGTTGTCACATTTCCCCCTCAACGGTGGCATTTTGTGAAACTGTAGTACAATATCCCAGCTAGGATATTGTATGAGTACATTCCCCCCAGATTTCTCCAGCTCTGTGTGAACACACTTGTGTGCGTATGTGTGTGTTTTCAGCTCTGTACAGTTTTACCACCTGTGCAGATTCCTGTATCCACCACCAGAGGTATTCTTTCTGAAGACTGTCAGTTGCTTGAGAGTTTTCAGCACATCCGGTGATGACAGACATGGAGATGTGTCTTCTCGTCTAAACACACAGGAACTCTGTGTGACTGTAGGGAGGTGGAGAGTGGAAATCTGGCCCGTGGCTCCTGTCTGTGGCTGTGTAGTTACTCTTTCACATTCCCTCATTAGAAAGGGCTGGCTGGCCCAGACAGAATCATAGGTGGGCTTGGCACACAGCTAACTACTTGCCTGGAGTAACTTACGCTTTTGTACTGTATTAAGAGTTCTGCCAATTTCAGAGGCCAGGAAGCAAAGAGTTGGCCTAGGAGTGTAACACACCTGCTTTTCCCCAGGCCACAAACAACAGGCTGACGTGAGTACCTGTTTGCCCTAGTAGGATATACTGAAACATGTCTCCAGAGACCTGAGGTTGTGGATAAATGCTTCCCCCCACCCACCCCCAGAACCTTGCTTCACACAATCTTTAGATGTCCGTGAGGACAGATATTCACTGGGGGAGATGTCCTGTTAATTGCACTTTGCCTATCTGGCCAGTCTCTACAATGAACTATAGTAGAATCCTATTATCGTGAGACCTGTAGGAATATATACACTTGAGAATGCCACAGTAAGATGTGTATGTGTGTGTGCGCATGTGTGCTCAGTCGTGTCCAACTGCTTGTGACCCCATGGACTATAGCCCACCAGGCTCCTCTGTCCATGGAATTCTCCAAGCAAGAATACTGGAGTGGGTAGCTATTTCCTTCTCCAGGGAATCTTCCCAACCCAGGGATCGAACCCGGGTCTTTTGCATTGCAGGCAGGTTCTTTACCACTGTGCCCACCTAGGAAGCCTCACAATAGCATTACATTCCCTAATTTTAAAACAGATTGGACCTGTCACACACACACACAGCAAAGCTAAACTGAGATGCAAACAGTAGGCAGATGAACAGGATGCCTCACCAGCTAAGTATCCTATACTCCAATCTGAGAAAAACTGGATTGTAAATAGCTCCAACTGTAAATATGAAAATTTCTGAATGATGAAGGTCTGTTATGTTACACTAGTCACTCCTGGAATCTGAGTGTTTGATTAGATGACCAGAATTTATGGTGATGATGCTGATGTTTGGACATGAAAACCAATGAGCAAAAAGCTGTAAATCTGATCACTATGGTAACCATTTAGAGAACACATGTACTGTATTTATTGCCACTGTCCTATTGGATCCTAAATCCCAACTAAGTCACAGCATATAAAGTGCTTATTTTCTTCTCTGGATGAGTACTTTTCCTATTGGCAAAGTGAAATTAAAAAATCATGGTTTGCAAGTGACATCCTTTATTTTGGGTGGTAACAATCATCTTGTCTAAACACAGGCTTACTTTTGAATCAGATGGAGACATTTTGAAAATCTTGGACAGGCAGAAAAACTACGTATTAAAAAGAAAGTGTTATAAAAGAGTATCAGGACAGGCTACTATTACTTCCATAGCAAAGTTCTTTGGACCTGACTTAATCCAAATAAATGTGGTAGAAACCGCTGGTGTGACCATGGAAGTGGCAAACGAGAGCCAGCGGTCCTCCGTCCTGTGTCCTGTTGTCTGTCACTGAGACCTTGTCAAAGCAGTGCCAGAAGAGTGATTTTTGTAAGTATGAAAATGTTGGTCTGTCTGCTGCTTTATCTGCCCGTCAGTAACCCTAGACTTAGAGATTAAATAATTGAATTCTCTCATGTTCTGCAGGTGACAGTATGAAAGCTGAGAACAATTAAGTGTCCAGCTCAGGGTCATACAACCTCGTTAGCTGGGACAAGAACCAGGTTTCCTGATTCCTAGTCCATTGCTTTTTCACTGCAGGGAGCAGCTTCCTGTCACCCCACCAGTCTCGTCTTGGTTTTCCATTTGTAGTGTTGACAGTCGTGTGGCGCCACCTCTTCCTTCAGGTCCTGTGTTCGTTTCCTAGGGCTGCCGTGACAAAGAGCGTGAACCTCGGTACCTTAACACAACACAGATTTATTCTCTAATGGTTCTGGCAACCAAAAGTCCAAAAAAAGTAGAGCCATGCTCTATCTGAAGGCTCTAGGAGACACTGTGTTCCATGCCATTTCCTTGGCTTCTGGTGCTACTGGTAACTCTTGATGTTCTTGACTTCCAGCTGCATCGCTCCAGTCTCTCCTTCTGTTGTCTTCCTGTGTGTTCCCATGTCTCTTCTCTTGAAAGAACACCAGTCATCTTTGATTGTGTTGTGTTTAAGTTGCTTCAGCCATGTCCAACTCTTTGCAGCCCTATGGACTGTAGCCCGCCAGGCTCCTCTGTCCATGGGATTCTCCTGGCAAGAATACTGAAGTGGGTTGCCATACCCTCCTCTAGGGAATCTTCCCAACCCAGGGATCGAACCCAAGTCTCTTAGGTCTCCTGCATTGGCAGGCGGTTTCTTTACCACTAGCGCCACTGGGGAAGCCCCATCTTTGATTACGGCCCACCCTAATGACCCCAGCTTAACTTGATCACATATACAAAGACCCTGTTTCCCCATAGATGCACAAAGAGTTAGAACTTCAGCATCTTTGAAGGGGATCACAGTTCAATCCATAATAGGTCTACTTAGCTTCCAAACCATATTTAGAACTAGGCAGGCTTTGTAACACACCATGAGAACTGTAGTGAGTTTCATTAAGTGTAAAGCATCATATCCAATATTTGTAGTTTGTTACAATAACACATTAAAAAGATTTATAGACTGTTTTGGGTGTGATTATTGGATTAATTCCCCACTTTGAAACCATTTGTTGGGTCCTGTTTATTTAAAGGAGGGAATGAATAGACCTGAAAACACCTAATTTTCAGTTTAGCCTGGAAGCCAATAAAAGTTTTTTGTAAAGAATTGAAAACTGTGTCACAGAACATTAGCACTGTATTTGTGTAGTACTTTAGTCTTATCTTCAGTTGTTAGATGCTTGTTTGCATGTGCTAAAGCCTCTAGCTAAGATTTAAAAAAATAAAAACAAAAAACAAATTTTTCAAAAACTTTTGTGGTAATAAAGTCTAGAACAGAATGTATGCTGAAAATATTTCATGGTGTGTGTACAATTTTTAAGTAGAAATTAAAAAGAAAGAAATCCTACCTGCAGTCAGCACTCTCCACTGTTTGCATTCCCCTGAACGTCCCTTGTTGAATACAGTCATTTGTGTTCATAAACATTCTTCCTGACCTCATTCTCTTTAGCACTATTTGATCGATCTTGGAGGAAATGTCCATATAACCTTAATTTGTACATTTTTTTAAAAAGTCTTTTTTAAAGCAAGTAATGGGAATGTATGCTGTTTTTTATGCTGTGTCTTTTATTAACTTTTATATATGTGATTCCAAATCTCTCTTTAAATTAATGTCTTTTAGCTTCAAATTGACTTCTTCCCATAAGGCTAGTCCCCATTTCCTATAATCTTACAGACCTAGGAGAACAACATTTTCCCTTCTGTCGTTTTGATAATTACGTCCTCTGTGCTCAGTGGTGGCCTATTAACTAACATGAATACCATGGGCTTGCAAAATAGCCTCAAATTTCCATATATTAGAACTGTGAGAATTTTCTATAATGGTGCTTTAGCAATAATGATGGAGGTGCAGGCATTTCCTGAGGATTAATGACCAGCTGGGAGGAACCAGTGGCCCTTGGCTCTGCCTCCCAGCCAGCCATTAATTCCGAGGAAATGTCTTTTGCTGAGGTCGTTACTGCTATTACAAGCTTAAAATGGAAAAACATAATAGGCGTATGAGTTACTTTTATGGGTTGATGCAGTTTCCAATGGTATGTACTAATTCGAGAAAATGACTGTGTATACATACAATTGTAAGTCAGATTGTTTGAATCATCCTTTAGTATTCCATATGTTTTATAACTGGAGTTATACAGTTCTCGACCTTTCCTGCTCAAAAAAAAAAAAAAAAAAATTGACTCCTTAATTTCTACATTGGTTCAAGGCTTCAAAGTGTTGTGTTTCACTGACATTTGAAAACATCAGTTTCTGTTATCAACTTCAAATAATATTCAGGTTTCACACATGGGCTGAAAGGAAAAAAAATAAGAGTTCATTTTCCATTTTTGTGATAATGCTTTTTCTTTTAGAATGAAACACTGAAAGAAAAAAATTTAAGCCCTGTAATAAATTGCTGTGCTGCTTTGATTTTTTTTTTTTTTGGCTGTCATTTGTATAAGATACAGGCTTATATTTATACTTTTCCATAGTGAATCCATGAGACAACAATGCACAACTTAGTTTTTCAGCACTGCAGGGTTTTTAAAAAATCTATATTAAATATTGCAACTATGGGAAACCCTTTAATACAAAAAACACACCAAAAGCTCTTAAAAATGAAGCCAAAGTGTCAAAATGCTGCTTTCCATGCTCCTTTCTCTTTTTAAAAAGTAGCTTTTTTTTGTATTTTTCCTTCTGATCTTAATCATCTGGCATTGTTTTTCATCTCAGTTATTAGCAGAGCCAACCTAGAAACATTCTTAAAAGTTATAAAAGGGAGAACTTGAACAGTCCTGGAATATTGCCATCCTTGCCCTAATGGAGAAATGTGGTCAGCATCATGCAGGCGTGAGCCTGTGGGCCATTTTTACCTGTCTCACCTGTTAGTGACTCTCTGTGTTTGTCAAACCTCCGATGTAGGCCAGACTCAGTGGGGAATTTGAAATATTGCAGGACACAGATGTGCACTAAAAGCAATAGGAATCAAGCTAAGAAGTCCTGTCCTATTTGGCCCGCAATTTCCTGTCCCACTTCTTCAAATTTGCTTGTAGCCTACAAGTCATTGTTCATGTTGGTAGACTCATTTGTGCTCAGATTTTCTTGAGCCTACTTTGCAGAAGTCTTTACGTCTCCCCATTCTGTTTCTCTCTCCATCTCCTCAACTTTTGCCATCTACAGAAAGCTTAGATGCCGCTTTGCCTCTCTGACTATTCCTCTGCTTTCTTTCACTTTTGTCGAAGGTGCTAGGATTCTCCCAGTTCTTCTGGAGCAGCAATGCCCAATAGAACATTCTGCGTTGATGGAAATGTTAATGTTCTGTATTTGTGCCATCCAATATGGAAGTCACTAGCCACATGTGGCTGCTTGAACAATTGAAATGTAGCTGGCGCATTTGAAGAACTAAATATTTGGATTTATTTCATTTTAACTAATTGAAGTTTAGATAGCTTCACAGGGCTAGTGACTACTGTATTGGTCAGTGCAGTCATCTTGGATCCATTATATCTTTGCCTTGCCTCCATTATCTGTCCTTTTTACCTTTAGTTCAGTTTAGTTCAGTTGCTCAGTCATGTCCAACTTTTTGCGACCCCTTGGACTGCAGCACACCAGGCTTCCCTGTCCATCACCAACTCCCGGAGCTTACTCAAACTCATGCCCATTGAGTTGGTGATGCCATCCAACCATCTCATCCTCTGTCATCCCCTTCTCCTCCCACCTTCAGTCTTTCGCAGCATCAGGGTCTTTTCCAGTGAGTCAGTTCTTTACATCAGGTGGCCAGAGTATTGGAGCTTTAGCTTCAGTATCTGTCCTTCCAATGAATATTCGGGATTGATTTCCTTTAGGATGGACTGGTTGGATCTCCTTGCAGTCCAAGGGACTCTCAAGAGTCTTCTCCAACACCTCAGTTCAAAAGTATCAATTTGTCAGCGCTCAGCTTTCTTTGTAGTCCAACTCTCACATCCCTATGTGACTACTGGGAAAACCATAGCTTTGACTAGACAGACCTTTGTTGGCAAAGTAATGTCTCTACTTTTTAATATGCTGTCTAGGTTGGTCATAACATTTCTTCTAAGGAGGAAGCATCTTTTAATTTCATGGCTGCAGTTACCATCTACAGTGATTTTGGAGCCCCAAAATAAAATCTGTCACTGTTTCCATTGTTTCCCCATCTGTTTGCCATAAAGTGATGGGATCAGATGCCATGATCTTAGTTTTCTGAATGTTGAGCTTGAAGCCAACTTTTTCACTCTCCTCTTTCACTTTCATCAAGAGACTCTTTAGTTCATCTTCACTTTCTGCCATAAGGGTGGTGTCATCTGCATATCTGAGGTTATTGATATTTCTCCCGGCAATCTTGATTCCAGCTTGTGCTTCATCCAGTCTATCGTTTCTCATGATGTACTCTGCATATCAATTCTATTGTGTCTTTTTCCCCTGGAGGAGACCTTAATGCCCTTCAACCTCAACTTTGCCATATTCTGCCTTTGGTCTCTTGCGTAGTTCGATATGACAAAATCGAGAAGCCTCTGTGCATAGACCTGGAGAAAGTATAGAGCAAGAAAACATAGTCCAGGGACTTCCTTGATTGTACAGTGGCTGAGACACTACTCTTCCACTACAAGGGGTGCTGGTTCAAGCCCTGGTTGAAGAACTAAGATCCCACATGCCTCGTGGTGCAGCCAAAAATTTTTTTAAAAAAGAAAACAGTCCATTTCATCTCCTCTAAGGGCTTACAGAGTAGAAAGAACCAGAGTTTTCTGTGTTATAGGGAACAGACAGCTCACGATCCAGCATTAATCAGGAGTAAGCCATTTACGGATTTTCCTGAAGGACTTTATGGCTTTGAGATGGGAGGTATTACAAAAGAGTGTGATTTTATTTATAAAAAGGTTGGAAACTTTCAAACCGTTTTAAATGAGGTAGTTTATAAGGTATAACACCATTACCTCTTAAAATACCACACTAGTGCCTCAGAATTAAGGTGATTGTATGTCATGGTTTTTTTCAGTACAGTTTCAGTTTATGCTGCCTGTTCCAGTGTAACTACCAGTAGGACCCCTGCCAGTCTCCAAGGTGTCCGGCTTGGGAGGGTAAATCCTATAATCCCCCTGCCTACAGTCTGCCTAAATTTTACACACACACACACACACACACATGCAGTTTGTGCCTCTCCTAATCTTGTTGCATTTGTGCTCTTAGGCTACTTCCAGATTTTTCTTTCATGTCACTTCTCTATCGGGTCATTCCTCTGTTTGGAAACTGCCAATAGCTCCTGAATCAATTATAAATTTTTCAAGTCTCATAAATAGAACTATTGAGCTCTGTTTTTTTCCTCACATACATGTAGCCAAGTGAATAAGCTTCCTATTCCACGAACAAGGCAGACACTTTCTCACCTTAACTTTGACTGGAATCTCTTTCTCGCATGTCCAGCTGCTGAAAATCTTCTCCAGCCTTCCACATCCAGTCTAGACACCACTCTTTTATGAAGTAACCCCTGACTCTCCTGGTCAGAAGTGGGCTGTCTCACCCCTGAATGTGAACATACGTTGTTAGTGCCTTGCTTAAAGCATGATCCATTTTCCTTTGCACTGAGACTTTTTGAATAGTTCCCATCTTTGTTTAGCAGTTTTATAAACTCTTTGAGAAGAGCTACCACGTGTTTTGCATTTTCTTTAAAACCCAGGATAGGGGTATACAGTAGTTGCTTAATACATATTTGTTGAATAAAATTTAAAATGCTTATGGCTGGGTGACTTAGGTCATTCCCAAAAGATGATTTCTTAAAACTGTGTAATTGGAAGATTTTTTTTTTCAAGTATTTCCACAGTTTATGCCATTAATTATAGTACTCAGAGGAATTACCGCTGCTATTAATCGCTTGGATCCAATACTTAGAGACATAAATATAAGTGACATTAGCTCCACCACTGCATTCAGTGAGATTACAAAATAGAGAGTAGACTTAGAAGCAGACGTCAGAAAAATACCTGCAAAGATAACAAAATGTAGAAAATCTTGCTAAGTTTATAAGTTTAGTTCAGGGACACAGTCTAAGATGAAACTGCCAAACAAGATTGATAACACGGTGGCCTACTCTTCTGCACTTCTGGAGAGAGCTGTGTCTGTTTGGGGGGATTTTCCTCCAAATAAAAACCAAAAAAAATGTGTTTGAATGACTTTTAAAAGATCATTTAAAGAAGTAACACTTGTTGATTGGGATGGACAAAAGAAAGTTGCTTGTGGCAAAATTTATATGTGAATATACTTATTGTTTTTAATCCTTTTTCTGTATATATATGGTACACTGAATTTAGAAAATAAATTAGTTTTCTTTTTAAAAATTATATTGTAATTTTAAAAGGTACAACTGACATATAACATTATATTAGTTTCAGGTGTATTGCATAATGATTCAATGTTGGTGTATATTGCAAAAGGATCACCATAATAAATCTAGTTAACATCTATCATTAACTATAATTGCTATGCTGTAAGTACATGCTCATGACTTATCACTGGAAGTTTGTACCTTTTGACTGTATTCTAGATTTCTGTATATTTGATTTAAGCATCTTATATGTCCATGGTAAACAAAATGATAAAATCTTAAGAGTAAATTCAGTAAAGAAATATTGCAACTATTTTATGAATAGACAGTTCTTTAAAATTTAATTAATCGACATTTAAAAATTATGCATGGGCATGTTCCTAACTGCACAATGAGACTTTAGATTTTAAAGGGTGGTAACAAAAGAATAAGCATTGGATATGTTTACTTTTTCTCAGACTCTTACAAGAAACTTACCAAAACACATATGCACACCCTATACAACTTCAAACAACAGAAAATGGCTTTTTCTCTACCCACTTCTCTCTCTGCTTCCCACAATCAGTATCACGACCACGTGGTATTCAAGTTGGTCATGTCCGACTCTTTGCAACCCCATGGTCTGTAGCCTGCAAGGCTCCTCTGTCCATGGAATTTTCCAGGCAAGATTACTGGGGCAGGTTGTCATTTCCTACTCCAGGGGATCTTCCTGACCCAGGGATTGAACTTGCATCTCTTGCATTGGCAGGCAAATTCTTTACCACTGAGCCACCTGGGGAGCCCACCACCACCCTGACTACCAATAGGCTTAAGTATTTGAAGTACTTTCACATTTTTATGTTACATAAGAAGTGAAGAAAAACTATTCCTGAAAGTGCATTTAAAATACTGTTTTCAAATAGTTAATCTTCTGGTTGTACAAAACAGAAGCCGGTTGTTAGAAATCTCATGTGCTTCAAACATTTAGAAGGCGGTAAGTGTAAAGGACTAGAAGCATGAGTCTAGTGCTTCTTGGAGGGTGGCCATATGCCCATAGCTAAGAGACAAAAAACCCAAGAAGGAGAAGAATGGGTTTAGATAAGTTCCAAGCAGAGATGAAATAATCATATCCTTGTCATGTATGGATGACGTATGAGAAAGGAAGCTGAGCCACAGATAAAGATACGAGGGCTATTTGTGGTAGTAAGTGAAGCCATGGCTGTGGATAAAGATCACTAGAAAATGTGGAAAAAGAAAAGTGATGGAAAAAAAGGAGGTGGTGCAGAAAGTGGAGAAGAAAGGGAATATGGGAGCATTACACACAAAGGAGATGAAATAGGCTGCTAGGGATGGTTTATGGCCCAGTGGTTGCACCATGAACAGGATGTCTGTATGACTCCCTGGCCCCTTCCTCATCCAAGCTCAGCTCATGGTCTTTAAGTTCTCCACAGACTCACTGAAATAAGCACACCACAGACAGCAGTGAGCCCTGCATCCTGGTGATGCCATCAGCGCTCAAAGACAGCAAGGGAATGAGACCAAGGAGAATCCTTTTGGAGGCCAGATCATTAACTCCTATCTATGACATCCCTTTTTCCATCTGGAAAAGTTAAATTCTCTTGTGCAATTAGCTTTGCAGAATGGAGCGGTTTTGTTGGTTTACTGATACTGTTGAGCAAAATGGGCACAAGTGCAAGTCCTGGCCCCAGCAGTTGAGTGCACCTTCCTTTCTGAGGTAGATGTGAATGTAAAGAAGAGAGAAATGTCCCTGGGGTGTTGTTGATTAAACTGACAGCCTTAGCTTTCAGGATCATTAGATTTCAAAGACAAAAAAAAAAAAAAGGCCCGCCAAGATGATATCCTTTGCACGGATCAGATGATGAGGAACTGAGTTGTAATTTGGGACTCATTCACAAGAAAAGGTCTGAAGGGTTTTCACATGAATAGGATCATAAGGGTCAGAATGCCAGGATCTGTGCCCACCACAGTCTCTCTGACCTGTAGTAGACTTCGCATCTAAGACTGGCTGAACAGTTTCAGTAATGCAACAGAAAGGCTCTATTCTGTAGAGCTAATTGCAAAACAAAACTCACTTCTCCAGATGGAAAATGGGATACTCAAATCCACTGAAGGAAAGAAACACGGTTTCCCCCACCACAGCTCTGCAGTCTTAGTTCCATGGGTCTTATGTATGCGCAGTAAACATTTATGACCATATTTAGGTCCAGGCAGCATGTGGGATTTTGTGCTAGTGGTTGCTGATGAATACCTCCAATAGGAATCCTTTATGTCTGAGGTATCCATGGTAACTAAGTCGAGCCCATTTCCATTGTGCTGTTAGCTGGCCATACTTTGACTCTGTGGGCTCCAGGATTCCTAATTCTTATAACAACCCAGAGAGGTAGGTAAGTGCTTTTCAGAAAAGCAAACGTAAGCAAGGGATTTGAGATTTGAAGAATACCACATAGCAACCAAGATGATAATTTTTGACTCACGGGTTAATTTAATTGAAGAGTGCTCCAAAGTCAAAAATTCCATAGCTAGCAACAGAATTACGATTATTAGGAAAATAAAAGCTTTTTCTTGCACCTCTGAAATCTTCTGCAATGTTATGGACTTCATCGTTGGTTGTATATTTTGTAGGTAGCTCGTGTTCACCCTGCACTTGGCAGAGATCGCTAGATTTGTTACCTTAATAGCAATGTTCATTTTTTTTAAGGACAGGGAAATATTTGACCTACTGGAAAAATGCTTTAAAATAATGACATTAATATTATAATGTTTGTATATCCTTTTTTACCCCTAGGATACCCTGCAAATGTTCTATGGTGTTTGCATTTAACACACATGGTAGATGTGCTTTTGTTTGTGTGTGCACTGGCCACTTGAGCCCCAGCATACAATTGCCAGTGGCCTTTATTTCTTAGCTCATTTAACTGGGATCAGAAATAGTGGGATGTATTTTACTCACTTCAGTTTTTTTGAACATTAGTGTATTTTTGCTTGATTTTCTGATGGTGAACTTTTTTTTTTTTCATGGAAAGGCATTTTATTTTAAATATAGCAGTGTGTACATGTCAATTTATTTTATACTAAACATTTATAAGTAGAAATGAAAGCACTGTATATAAATGAAGTGTGAATGCACTGAAAATATTATAGCTGCTGTTTTAAAATAGTTATATTAAATTTAAATCTAAGTTAGTCCTCAGACTTTCTAAAGTTTTCCTATTTGAATGGAAATACAATGTGGAATGCACCAGAGTGACATTTTTCCATTTCCCCATTGCCAAGATGGGAAGACACTTGCACTAAGCATCTGAGTCCACATCTATTTTTCACTAATATTCAAACTGTCATTATGGCTAAAATGATGGAGCATCAAATGTGTGAATTCTAGGGAATCACATCAGATTTACTTATAATTGATTTGTGTGCAAGGAGGGCAGGCCTCTGTGTTGGAGAGAAAAAAAGTTCTGAAATGTATAAGAAAGAATGGAAACCAAGAATCATCCCTAAGGAGAGCTATTTGCTCATTCAGCTCACCTTTCTCCTATCAGTGCTAATCCTGGGCACCGACCAGATATTGAGGACACACTGGTGAGCACTTCCAGGCCCCTGCTCTCATGGATCTTACATTCTAAAGAGGGACTATGAACAGCGGCCTAGTTACTCAAGAATCAAGATGATCATTTCTTGCCGTGATGAGAGTTGTGGATAGAGGTGAACCATGTTCATGTAATAGAGGAGTCAGGGAGGCTGCTTTAGATAGGGCAATCTGGGTGGGCATCGTGGAAGAGGTGCCATGTGAACTGAGAGCCCCGAGTGAGACTAAACCAGCCTCACAGCTGGTAGATCTGGTGGTCTGGCTGGCATTAACAGCAGATGGGGACGAGGGGTGGGGGGTTAGAAGGGGCTTGCTGAGCATTCAGCTTTATTTTTCTTATCCCTTGGATTATGAAGAATGCAATAGTCAGAATACCCAAGGATTTGTTGGAGATATTATAAGAGGCAGGAAAAAGGTGACAGGATTCACTCTGTCTATTCTTGTGATACCTATGTGACCGTTTGTAAGCTTTAAAATATAATAAGGGTTACCTCTCCCACCTTAGCCCACCTTTTATTTTTCAGCACAGATTTAAGAAAGCAATCAAAGCAGTCATTATTAAAAATAGTCATTCTTCTTAGCAGTGCTAACTCAGAAAATAAAATCACTGGCACTTAGTTGAGATGTAGACCACATGTATCAGCACTGCTTGGCCTTGTGCCCCTTAAACCCATCTGAGTCAGATTGTTCTTTCTGCTGCTGTTTTTCCTGTAGAAATGAGAGAGACAGAAAGTATGTGTTTAGGGATGGGAAAGGAGAACTCACTTCTGGTTTCTGGTTTCTACACACTGCAGAAGCACATAGTAGAGGGGGAAACAGAATATGTGAAGAAAGAGGTAGAATGCGGTGCAGCAGATTCCTTAGTTGTGGGTTGAATTACCAGCTCATATAACAACAACAAAATGTGGACACTGTGAATTAGGATCTGCTGTTGTTCTTAGCTGGTGCTCATGAGGTAGTGGATGGCATGAACTGTGAAGAAGTGACTTGTCCTGTTTTGATGATAAACAGAGGTCTAGCCCCCAAGGCACTGAATTCTTTTCCAACTTCTTCCTCTGAGATCTCCTCTGAAATCTTCTGTGATGTTATAGACTTCATCATTGGTTGTATATTTTGTAGGTTGAGAACATGTTGCTCTGTTGAGAACATCTGTGCTTTGGGAAACAAAGGTAGCATGAAAACCTTGAGATCTTCTCAGGAAGAGGAACCTCTAGACACTTATTCTTCTGGGGAGAGCCAGGACTCAGAACACTTGGAATGGTGTCTGAGCAGGAGGAGTTGGAATTGGCTGGCCAGTGAGTGTTTATTATGCTTAAGCTACAGAGCTAATTACTGTGAGTAGACACAAAGGAAAGAGAAGACCAAAACCCTGTCCTCGTGATACTGACAAATCAGTTGGCCTGAGCACACAGGAATTAACCAAAGAACACTTCTGCCAAGTTTCAGTTGTGTAAAAGGGGAGGATATGAGTCTTGTAGGGAACACAGAGTTGAGGCATGAGCAATTGGTCAGTAAGGCTGCCTGCAGGAGAATTTTGGGCGGAGTTTTGGAGGAAGTGAGGACAAGACTGGAGTTAACATACATAAAACTTGTCACCTGAAGAAGACTGGAACCACCTAGAGGTTGAGAATGCAGTATCTCTTTCTTATATGTTCCCTGAGGTCCCTTGTTACTCCATAGCAGTGTTTACCAAGAGCTGGAATGAGGGACTTGGGCACCATGTTGCTAAGTCCATGAGAGACTGGCCTTCTACTCTGCCACGGGCCACAGCTCAAAGTGGAAACAAGTGTCACGGGCACTGTGGTCCTGTCCCTTTTGTCTTCCTATGTCCACTCGCTTTCGAGCTCCTTCTCCGTCCAACATTGCTCACAAAGGAATCTCTGAGTCTGAGAAAGAACAAATATCCAGTAACCTTCTGCCGCTGGCCTCACTGAAAGGGGAGAGAATTCTGTTGAATGCCATTGGAAATGTAAGGATCTCTTGTGACAGTCAAGTCTCAGGAGGAAACTAGTGGTTAAATTGCTAAGTTCTTTGAGGCACTTGCAGCGCAGATAAGTGCCTGACCTCGCAGTATCATGTTTCTGACTTCTTTGTTCTGGCTTCGTTTTTTTTTTGTTTTTTTTTTTTGTTTTTTCAAAATGCCATTTTCATTTGTTCTTAGAGTGAAGAACACGTCAAAGAGCCTTTCTAGCAGTAGGTGGTTTTACAGAGCACATGAAGAATGAAAACTAAATTATCATCCTGGAAGCAGTCCACTAGCATCAGGGAGGTGTCAGATTGTTCCAGGCTTGGCTGTGTCAGAATGTGAAACAGGAAAGGGAGGATGGAGGCAATGTTGCATCCATTGGGCCCAAAGCCCCCTTTACCTTGAATATGGAGAAAAATCGAGGCAAGAATTTTTTTTTTAACTATTTTCTCCATGGTTCTTATCTAATTCAGTACATCTTAAATGATAGTTTATAGAATGCTGATACTCATCAGGAAAAAACCCCAGGTTGTACTGGTCTTGCATGTTCTCACCTAGCTCTTTTACCTGAATCCTCATTACAATCTATGGGAATGTTAGCATCATTCCCATAGATTAGTTTTAATTAATCTATATTAGTTTTAATGCTATCAGCTAGGTGATTCGTGGGTTTTATTGGTTATTCTTTTTTAAAAATTTTATTGGTTATTCTTTTTTTTTAATTTGACCGCACCATAAGCCATGTGGGCTCTTAGTTCCCCACTCCTGCATTGGAAGCACAGAGTCTTAGCCACTGGACCGCCAGGGAAGTCCCCCTTTTTTGGTTATTCTTGATAAACTAATGGAATCGTGGCATTTGGAAATTAAAAATTAACTCAAGAATTTGTGCCAAAACTCAAATTACAGATACTATTGTATTTTAAGTGCCAGTCCTGTCCCAAACCACCAACACATTGTGTACAAGTTAGTCTAATAGATTACCATTGATTTCCTGTTCCATATATTTTAAGAGATTGACATTAGTAAGCTGCTTTATTGTTGTTGTTGTTTAGTTGCTAAGTCATATCCGACTTTTGTGACCCTGTGGACTGTAGTCCACCAGGTTCCTCTGTCCATGGGATTTCCCAGGCAAGAGTACCTGAGTGGGTTGCCATTTCCTTCTCCAGGGGATTTTCCCGACCCAGGGATCGAACCCTCATCTCCTGCACTGGCAGGTGGATTCTTTACCACTGAACCACCAGGGAAGCCCAGTAAGCTGCTACACTTCCTTAATCAAAGAGGCAGAAACCTTTGCAAAACACTCAGCTGATGAAATGGCTCACTAAAATGAGTCTAGAAAACTGTTTACTGTTTCCTAACACTCCTGCTGAACTCCACTCACTACCAAGTAGACTTGGATTCATTTTTGTGTAGAGTTCCCTAGGCCAGGTTAGCTTGGCTATATACACATGTTTATCAATTGAAGTAGGGCACTGCTGCTATCGTCATCATGTATCTATACATAAATCAGAGCAAGGCCAGAGGAGGAACATGGTAGACCACAGAGCAACTGAGAAAGATGACAGCAGTGACTAGAAAATAAAACATAATGGTTGTATTTCAGGGACCCTACCCAACAGATGGTAGTTATCATAGCTTTTGAAGTTTCATCTGATTACTTTGCCAACAAAGGCCCATCTAGTCAAGGCTGTGGTTTTTCCAGTGGTCATGTATGGATGTGAGAGTTGGACTATAAAGAAAGCTGAATGCAGAAGAATTGATGCTTTGGAACTGTGGTGTTGGAGAAGACTCTTGAGAGTCCCTTGAACTGCAAGGAGATCCAACCAGTCCATCCTAAAGGAGATCAGTCCTGGGTGTTCATTGGAAGGACTGATGTTGAAGCTGAACCTCCAATACCTTGGCCACCTGATGCGAAGAGCTGACTCATTTGAAAAGACCCTGATGCTGGGAAAGATTGAGGGCAGGAGGAGAAGGGGATGACAGAGGATGAGATGGTTGGATGGCATCACCGACTCAATGGACATGGGTTTGGGTGGACTCTGGGAGTTGGTGATAGACAGGGAGGCCTGGGGTGCTGCAGCTCATGGGGTCGCAAAGAGTTGGACATGACTGAGCGACTGAACTGAACTGAACTGATAGGTTGATTGATCCTCAAGTCTAACCTGACATTGTAGACCACACTCCTCTCTTGTTATCTGCTGACATAATTGGGGAGAAGTTGAAGTTACCTTCTGTCAATGGGGTAAGTCCTCAGCAATCATAGTAAACTACCCTCCATTGTACCACTCCTCCCTATAAATGGGCTAGAGATTCCTGTTCCATTTCTGTATTTAAGAAAGAATGATCAAACTCTTTTATTTCAAAAGGATACACACGCCCCCAATGTTCATAGCAGCACTACTTACAATAACCAAGACATGGAAGCAACCTAAATGTTCATTTATAGACAAATGGATAAAGAAGATGTGGTGTGTATATACAATGGGATGTTAGCCATTCAGCCATGAAAAAAAATGAAATGATGCCATTTGTAGCAATATGGATGGACCTAGAGATTATCATGGGCTTCCCTGGTGGCTCAGACGGTAAAGAATCTGCCTACAATGTGGTAGACCTGGGTTTGATCCCTGGGTTGGGAAGATTCCCTGGAGAAGGGAAAGGCTATCCATGCCAGTATTCTTGCCTGGATAATAACATGGACAAAGGAGCCTGGAAGTCTACAAGTCCATGGGGGTCACGAGGAGTCAGATACAATTGAGCAACTTTCACTAGAAAATATCATATGAAGTGAAGTAAGTCAGAGAAGGAAAGACAAATACCATATGATATTACTTATATGCGGAATCTAAAATATGATACAAATGAACTTGTTTACAAAATAGGAACAGACTCATAGACATAACAACATACTTATGGTTACCAAAGGGGAAAGGGGTCAGAGTGGGATAAATTAGGTGTTTGGGATTAGCAGATACAAGCTACTATATATAAAACAGATAAACAACAAGGCCCTACTGTATAGCACAGGGAACTGTATTCAATATACTGTAATACACCATAATGGAAAAGAACATGGAAATGAATTTTCATATATATGAATATATATGAAATACATTTATTATTTTATATATGCATATATATCATATATTATATATATATAATTCTGCTGTACACCAGAAACTAACAACTTCATGAATCAACTATACTTCAATTTAAAAACAAGAATGGTCAAGAAATACAGTGCACATTTCATTCTGGTATATACTATTTGAGCATCTTTTTTCAATGTAAGTAATGTAAATGGGGCATCTAAACATAGTCCCACTTAATATTCATAATCAATACTTATTAAATGACTCCCAAATATCGGGTTATATTCTAGAAGCCTCAGAATAAACCTTCAAAGGGTACCTTATTGACATAATTTTATAAATGAAACTGAGTTTCGGAAAATTAAAGTAATTTGCACAAATACACAGTTCATTTCTGTCTCTCAGTCGTGTCCAATTCTTTGCAACCCATGGACTGCAGCACACCAGGCTTCCCTGTCCATCACCAATTCCCGGAGCTTGCTCAAACTCATGTCCATTGAGTCAGTGATGCCATCCAACCATCTCATCCTCTGTCGTCCCCTTCTTCCCCTGCCTTCAATCTTTCCCAGCATCAGGGTCTTTTCTAAGAAGTCAGCTCTTCACATCAGGTGGCTGAAGTATTGGAGTTTCAGCTTCAGCATCAGTCCTTCCAATGAACACCCAGGACTGATCTCCTTTAGGATGGACTGATTGGATCTCCTGGCAGTCCAAGGGACACTCAAGAGTCTTCTCCAACATTACAGTTCAAAAGCATCTATTCTTCGGCTCTCAGCTTTCTTTAAGGTCCAACTCTCACATCTAGTAGCCATACATGACTACTAGAAAAACCATAGCTTTAACTAGACAGACCTTTGTCGGCAAAGTAATGTGTTTGCTTTTTGATATACTGGTTGGAGAAGGAAATGGCAACCCACTCCAGTACTCTTGCCTGGAAAATCCCATGGACAGAGAAGCCTAGTAGGCTACAGTCCATGGGGTTACAAAGAGTTGGACACAACTGAGTGACTTCACTTTATTTACTTTACTTTACTTTTTAGGTTGGTCATAGCTTTTCTTCTAAGGAGCAAGCATCTTTGAATTTCATGGCTGCAGTCACCATCTGCAGTGATTTTGGAGCCCAGGAAAATAAAGTCTGTCACTGTTTCTATCGTTTCCCCATCTATTTGCCATGAAGTGATGGTACCGGAGGCCATGATCTTGGTTTTTTGAATGTTGAGTTTTTAAGCCAGCTTTTTCACTTTCCTCTTTTAGGTTCATCAAGAGGCTCTTTAGTTCCTCTTCACTTTCTGCCACAAGGGTGGTGTCATCTGCATATCTGAGGTTATTGATATTTCTCCCAGCAATCTTGATTTCACCTTGTGCTTCATCCAACCTGACATTTTGCATGATGTACTCTGCATATAATGGAGAAGGAAATGGCAACCCACTTCAGTATCCTTGCCTGGAGAATTCCATGGACAGAGGAGCCTGGTGGGCTACAATCCATGGGGTCGCAAAGAGTTGGACAACACTGACTAACACTACACTCTGCATATAAATTACACAAGCAGGGTGACAATATATAGCCTTGACGTACTCCTTTCCAGATTTGGAACCAGTCCGTTGTTCCATGTCCTATTCTAAGTGTTGCTTCTTGACCTGCAAATAGGTTTCTCAGAAGGCAGGTAAGGTGGTCTGGTATTCCCATCTCTTTAAGAATTTCCCACAGTTTGTTGTGATCCACACAGTCAAAGGCTTTGGTGTAGTCAATAAAGCAGAAGTAGATAGTTTTCTGGAATTCTCTTGCTTTATCTGTGATCCAATGGATGTTGGCAAAAGTTAGGGAGTAACAAAATAAGTCTAGAGTCCAGATCTATCATACTCACAAACCCATGATTTTTCAATACTATGTGGCCAATCCAATTAGAAAAATCTGAAAATCTTATAATTTTCAGTCTTTCTTGTACTTGGCTTTCAGATTAAAAGTATTGGTTATGCTTTGCAAAAATGTGGTGCTCAATATTCCAGTTAGATTTAATAAACATTTATTGAGCACTTAATAGGTTCGTAAGTAAATAAAATATGGTTCTTAGCATTAAGAACTTAAAATCTAAGGGTAGATATGCATACACTTGAAACTTCTATTTGGAACTCCAGGTATGAGCCAGGATCTATGCTAGGTGCGTTACAAACATTATCTTGCTTTACAATTATATCTTTCTAAGAGTCTTATAAAGTAGATATTTTATAAATATTTTTGCCAAGATGTAAATCGTAAACAAAGATCAATTAAGCCTGTATTCCAACTAGGTAAAATAAGGAAAGTTTTATCAAGAAGATAAATGGCACTTCAAGCTGAGCCCTAAAGAGTATCTGGGATTTTAATAGGATGGCTGGAAGATGAAGTTCCTGGAGAAAGCCTTCCATGCTATGTGAAAAGAAGGAACAAATCAATGAGGGCACGGAAGTGTAGGGCGTGTTCAAGTGAGAACAGATAGTTTGTATGGGATAGTATAAATTAGGCCCATAGTGTGGGAAGGAAGTGATAATATAGGTCATGAAGACCATGCCCTGCATGCCCAGAGATTAGGCATCATAGGAAATGGGAAGCTATTAAAGACTTTGTCATAAGAGAATGATACATCTGATTTGATTCAGAAAAAAAGTCAGTCAGAAGCCTATATCAATAACCATAGATTGTCTCATGACCAATGCATTAGAATTATTTGCTACAGTCATTTCCTTTAAAACATCATTTTAAAAAAGAGGTATTTAAAATACAGGTAATTAACATTTTATGAGGGCTTCCCTGGTGGATCAGATGGTAAAGAATCCACCTGCAATGCAGGAGACCTGGGTTTGATCCCTGAGTTGGGAATATCCCTTGGAGGAGGGCATAGCAACCCACTCCAGTATTCTTGCCTGGAGAATCCCCATGGACAGAGGAGCCTGGCAGGCTAGAGTCCCTGAAGTCGCAAAGAGTCGGACACGACTGAACGACTAAGCACACACACAGCATTTTATAAGATGATTTGTATAGTTTTCTAATGCCAGGAGCTGGTAATCACATGCTTTGACTATCTTGAAAGAATTTTCCTCCTTCTAGCCATCTGGTCTAAGTATTAGCAATGAGTCCTCTCCCTTTACTTCTTGTAAACTTGATAGAATTTATTGTATCACTGTTTTGATACATGAGTCTATTGTCACCAATAGATGTAGACTTTGGAGGATTTGGACTGTGGTTTTTGCTTTCTTTAATATCTCCCAAGCTCTGCAGAAACCATTATTACTTCGTGAATACTTGGTGGATGGATGAAGAATTGAATGGAGAGCCCCTAGCTTCACTGTAATTTGCACTCAGCATCAAGGTGAATGCTTAACCCAGGGCCACAGTGAGAAAGCCTTTGGGCCTTCTGAAAACCAGGTTTCTGTAAATTGTCAAATAGAGAAATTCCGTGGTATCTACATATCAGTGGGTTCCACACACATAAATTTGAAATCACTAAATCTAGGCTGATGGAAGAGATTGACCTGGATGAGGGTTTTCTAGCACAGAAGTCAACAGTGAATCATGGTCCAGATCCAGCCGATTGCCTGTTTTTGCATGTCCTGCAGTCTAAGACTGGTTTAAGACTCCCCTGGTGGTCCAGTTGCTAAGACTCCAAGCTCCCAGTGCAGGGGGCCCAGGTTCGATCCCTAGTCTGGAAACTAGACCCCACACACAGCAACTAAGATCCATTTTCTCAGTCTCTCAGTTGTGTCCGATTCTTTGCAATCCCATGGAATATAGCCCACCAGTCTTCTCTATCCATGGCATTTCCCAGGCAATAATACTGGAGCAGGTTGTCATTTCCATCTCCAGGGGAGCTTCCCAACCCAGAGATCGAACCCATGTCTCTTGCGTCTCCTGCACTGACAGGCAGATTCTATGCCACAAGTGCCACCTGGAAAGCCCTAAGACCCAGTGCAGTCAAATTAACTTTTTTTAAAGAATGGTTTATATATTTTTAAATAATTGAAAAAAGGAATAATAGTAATATGTTGAGACGTGAAAATCAAGTAAGATACAGAAACCAAGTTTCATTATGCAGAAACCAAGTTTTACTGGGATACAGTTACTCTTGCTCACATCCTGTGTCCTGTCTCTGACTATTTTCTCACTACGGTGGCAGAGTTCAACAATTGTCGCAGAGACCACCTGGCCTACACAGTCTAAAATATTTATTCTCTGGCCCTTCAAGAAAAAGTTTGCTCACCCTGGCTGGACTGTGTCTTTCTGGCCTTCTTAATCCATTTATATGGCTTTCTTCCTTTTCTGTGCAAATGGAAAATGAGTTTCAGTTCATTAGAAGCAAGAAACTTGTAGCTTTGCCTTCAGGTTTTTTTCCCCCTCCTTCTCTTGAGAATCTTGAATGTTCTATATATATCTAGATTTGCAAAGCTAAAGAATAATGAGGTAGAATATGTTTTATCCATTAGTATATCCCTTTTCTATGGGGATCCTGCAAGTATGGTTTTCTCTTTAGGTTAGAGAGCCGCATTCCTTTTCTAATCATATCCCATTTTTAGTTCACACTCAGGCTGTCAGTTCCACAGAACAATGTCAAATGAGCTTAGGATCTCTTTGTTTTTAATTTTTATTTTTTGGCTCTACTGGGTCTTTGTTGCTGCACGAGCTTTTCTCTAGTTGCAGCAAGCGGGGGCTACTCTCTAGTAACGGTGTGCTGGCTTCTCATTGCGGTGGCCTCTTTGGTTGTAGAGCACAGGCTCTAGGGCACACAGGCTTCAGTAGTTAGAGCACTGAAGTAGTTGCGGCTTGCGGGCTCTTGAGCACAGGCTCAATAGTTGTGACACACGGGCTTAGTTTCTCCGCAGCATGTGGGATCTTCCCAGATCAGGGATCAAACTCATGTCTCCTGCGTGGGCAGGCAAATTCTTTACCACTGAACCACTGGGGAAGCCCTTTAGGATCTCTTGAAAACCTCTTCCAGAGGCCTCTGCCAGTGTCTTACCCGGGGAGTTTTCCTCAAAAAGGCTCAGGGATAGTGGAATAACCTTGGATAATGATCAGTATATTTCACCTTCCTGTTTGGTGTGTTAATGCCATCTGTGCACTGTGGTTTTGTTTGCACTTCTCAGCATCATCACTTTCGGAGCTTTTAGGGCCTAAAGCTGCAGCCATTCTGAAATATCAAGGAGGCAACAGGACCCAAAGTGAAAAATATTCCCACCTCGTCAGGTCTGTCATTCACCCCTGAGGCAAATGTGATCTGGCTTCCATCCCCTTCATCCCACGGAAAGCACTCGACTTCATCAGGAACTTGCTGGCTGCCAAATCCTAGGGATGCGTCTCAGTCCTCATCCTGATGTCTTTTTTGAAGGATCTGGACTTTGACCATTCTACCCTCTTTCACGCTCTCTCTCCTTGGTTCCCAGAACAAAATCTAGTCCTGACATTTGCTCTCTTTTTTCCTGAAAGCTCCTCGGAGCTGCTAGGTGCTTCTCTTTTCACCTGCCCTTCCCACATTTCTTGTCTCCAGGGAGACAAGTGGAACCCACTGTGTTTCACTAGATGTGTCCGTTCTGAGTAGACTCCTGACATCTGTGTTTCGGCTGTTAGCTCCATTTCGGGGACTGTACCCATAGCTATCATGAGTGTGCTGTCACTCATCCGATCACCCTGAACTCCCTTCTTTCTGCATTTTCAACACGCACAGAGTCCTGTCATTTATTTACTGTACCATATGTTTTGAGTTTTCTTTTCCTCCGTTCTCACTGCTGCTTCCTTTGTTCAGGCCCTCATCATCCCTCCCTTGAACTCTTTGCACTGGTCTCCTGCTAGTTTCCCCCGCTGACTCTAGTCCTCTGTCTCCAACCACCCTCAATACTCCTGCAAGCGCTGTTTCCAAGACCAAATGCCTCCAATGGCTTCCATTCACCCAGGGGCAGAAGTTTACATTTCTTATGTTGCTTCTGGCATTAGGCTTAGTTTCTCATCTTGCCTCATCATCTTCTGGTTGTTATCTTCGCTCCATTAGTACGGAAAGCCTAGTCTTTCTGAAACCTCTATTGGTTATTTCGCGCCTCCGCTCTGATTGTTGTATTCTTGACCTTCGTCTCCATCTGGAGAAATCTCGCACACCTCCCAAACCCCAGTTCAAATATGGTTCTCCGTCTCCCGAAATGACCACCCCCTCCTCTTTGCCATCATTGGAGTTTTGCACACTCCCTGAGGAGAACACAGCTCACAGTGTACTATAATTGTTTGTTTACCCTTTTTCACACAGAGGACTCTGTCTCCTCCCTCACTGTATTTTCAGTTCTTAGCACACAGTCTATCTCAGGAAAAGCATCCAAGAAACGAATGTGTCCAACCTGCATGTCAGTATCTACACCATGTCCTCTGGGTGCAGTTATGTTGCCAGGCATGTTAGAAATGAATGGTGCTAGGAAATCCAAGTAGGCCAGTTATCAGCAGAAAAGGTTTATTTCCTTCTCTTAATATTTAATTTGTGTTGAATCTAGGCTGAGTGTATGTGGCTATATATAGTCACTCTAGAAGTCAGGTGTGGGAAGATTGGTATTTATTTTAATAGACCAGAGTGAAAGAGAAGAGGAGAGACTTCTAATGTAATTATTAGTGAGTCACATACATTAAAGTTTAATTTCTCATACTGATACAGAGAGAGCTTGGTAGAAAGCTTAGTGTCTAATTAGTCATATAAAGTATGTGAATATGTGTAATATTAAATATATGTATATGTACATATATATTTAAATGTCAGCTTTATAACATTACTAAGTTGACGGTAAAGCATCTGTCTACAGTGCAGGAGACCCAGGTTCTATCCCTGGGTGGGGAAGATCTCCTGGAGAAGGAAATGGCAACCCACTCCAGTATTCTTGCCTGGAAAAATCCCATGGACGGAAGAGCCTGGTGGGCTACAGTCCATGGGGTCGCAAAGAGTCGGACACGACTGAGCAACTTCACATAAGTTATAATTTATTATAGTCATCCTCAGGAAATTATCATTGTAAGCCCCATAATAAACACAGGGGACTTTAGGGGCTTCCCTAGTGGTCCAGTGGTTAAGATTCCGAGCTCTCAGTGTAGGGGGGATGGGTTCAATCCCTGGTCAGGGGACTAAGATCCCACATGCCAAGCAGGGCAGCCAAAAACACGAACAAAAAAAAACACAAGGGACTTCATGGGGTTAACCTGTGGGGTTAAACATATCGTCCCTGCTTTATAGAACTCAAAAATCATATACATAAAAAGATAAGTAATAAGGCTGTTTAAAGTAAGCCAATTAATGGCAAATAATAAATGAGATTCCATTTTGTATCCTGGAAGAGGAAATGGCAACCCACTCCAGTATTCTTGCCTGGGGAAATTCCATGGACAGAGGAGCCTAACAAGCTATAGTCCATGGGGTCTCGACAGAGCCACACATGACTTAGTGACTAAACACCAATAACACCTTACTATAGCTCTGTGCACACAGTGGGTGTTTAATAAGTATTTGCTTAGTGAATGAAGTGACAATGGGACAGACCAAATTTGTAATAATTTTTCAATTGTCCTTCCTTCACATTTTGCATTTACCTGGAGTCGGGTCTTGCTCTATTTTTGACACTAGTTAGTTGTTCGTAAGAGTAAGAATTTATCCTTAATGCTTTTCATAGATCTCAGATAAAGCTTAGTTTTGTTTTACAAGTTGGAAATCAAATTAATAAAATATAATGTGAATAATAAGTGTATACATAAAGCATAAAAGTAACAAATATATAAAAATGTATATCATTTAAAGCTCTGTAAAGTCTGCTGCTTCACTGAAGGCTTTGTCAGTCTTGCTGAAACACGTTGGGTGAAAGTGTAAAGTCTTTAATGACATGAGGCAAATATTCAGGAAATTTTAACTGTTGTCTTTTCAATGGGAGCAAATTGTTTCAGACAACAAATTGTAGGTTTCCAATAGGAAGGAAACCAACTAAACATGTGGTTCCTTCTAGAAGTTGTTTTAGTCTTTTTCAGAAGGAGGTTTAGGGTGATTCCAGGTGCCTCACCAGCTTCATTGCAGTGGAATACAGGTAACCTGTGTACACTCGATCTTTGCCAATTTGTGATACCTACCAGGCAGCCCAGATTTACCCATGGAACCTCCTTATGGCTTAACAAAGTATCTTAAAAAAAAAAAAAAGAATGGATGATCATGTTCTAATTCATCTATTTTTCTGTATCTATATAGAAAGGTTAATATTTTCATGTGCATGCATGCTAAGTCCCCTCAGTCATTTCCGACTCTTTGCAACCCCATAGTCTATAGACCACCAGGCTCCTCTGTCCATGGGATTCTCCAGGCAAGAACTGTGGAGTGGATTGCCATTTCCTCCAACAGGGGATCTTCTCGACCCAGGGATTGAACCCCAGTCTCTTACATCTCCTGCATTGGCAGGCAGGTTCATTACTACTGATGCCACCTGGGAAGCCCCTAATATTTTCACAAGTATGCTTAACTGTTAGGGATTTCAAATGGTCATCCCCAAGGCCCTCTTCTTCGCCTTTTCCAGTTTGGAACTCCATCTTATGGAAATAGCCATGTTTTGAAGCAGGTGTAGCTCTTTCTGCAAGTTTCTCCAGTGCAAGCAAATTGGAATCTCACAGGTCTGCATGTACTCCTGTCTTCTCTTCCCTCTTTACTCAACCAGAAAGAAGATTTTCCGCAGTAATAGTCTTGTAGAAGTACCATCTTGGAGCTTGATGCTATTGCTATAGTGAATTTCACTTTTCAAAACTATACATGTGTAAAAATAAAAAGGAACAGTTATATCTTAATAGGGTTCATGCAGCAGGTAATTATTCCAAAGTAGCTCCAAACTGAATTTTCACTTCTCCATTCTCATCTTGGAAGACACGTTGACAGTGGCTCAGCCCATGCTTTCTTTGGTTATCTTATTGACAGTAATATCAGATGGACCTTATGTAATTGAGTAGCTGTATGTTCTTAAATGAGTAAATAGTATTATTCCAAGTTGACCTATTGACATAATCTCGAAGACCATGTCATTTATAACACCTCAGTTTATTATTTCAACCATCACACTGGCTTGCAGAGAATTCCTTATTTAAATCACTGTACTTTTTTTTTTTTTTAATTCCAAGGCTTATTTCAGTCATAAGTCCATTCTCTATGAGGTGGAACTACCAATGTGATAGCAGTGACTTTCCTTTTTTAAATTTGCTTTTCATTTGAATTATCTTCACTGTCTTAAGAAACGAGCAAGGTTCGTCAGTAGAGAAAGAGCTCATTGCCACTCCAGCTATTTTTAAAGGCTTTGATTTTTTAAAAATGGTTAGATGGAAACGATAGAACTATGATTCAACTAGGCTGCCCCTGGCCTCCGTTTATTCTTTTATTGTTGCTTCATGTTTTTCAATAACACTGTTTCTTTAGAAAGTCTTTCTTTTTTCCCTAAACTACTTGCTATATAAGAATGTAGCAACTAGAGATCATTTTAATACATGTTTATAAATAATTCACCTTAGCTGAGCTGGTCTGTTGATTAAGTAAGTATGTATTAAAGACACTTTTTTCCCCCTATAAAACAGCAGTTCTGTATAATGTTTTTCATAGAATGAATTCTAATTTCCTCAAAATTCATCAAATATTGTATTTCAATATTTTCAGGAGATGTGCCGTGCTGTGCTTAGTTGCTCAGCTGTGTCCGATTCTTTTCGACCCATGGGCTGTAGCCCACCAGCCTCCTCTTTCCATGGGGATTCTCCAGGCAAGAATAGTGGAGTGGATCGCCATGCCCTCCTCCAGGGGATATTCCCAACCCAGGGATTGAACCCAGGTCTCCCACTGCATTACAGGCAGATTCTTTACAGTCTGAGCCACCAGGGAAGCCCATTAGTACACTCACTCCCAAATCATGGTATCAAATATAAATCAGATATGTTTAAAAAGTGATGGAAAATATCTTATTTGATAATTCTTTATTTGCCAATAAGTTACTTTGTAGAAGGCAATGTCAAATAGTCCCATTCCTCTCCTAATTTTGACCTGTATTCAACTATACATCTAGTTTTTCTTTCAAGAAGGCCACATCCTAGGAACCCAGAAAAGGATTCTATCTGGGTAATTCTCAATTTCTCTTTGTATCATTTACAAAGCAGGCAAAACCACTCCTGACATTTGATTTTTGAAAACCATAAAATCATTTCACCACCAAAGCCCAAACTTTCTAAATCAAATTTCGACTGAAGAACAAATACTTTTGTCATTTATAAACCTTTGAAGCTGGGGGCTCACGTCGAACTTTCCAGACAGCCCTCAACAAAACCATATCAACCCATGTCTCTGAAGCACATTACATTATACAGTGCTCCCCATGTACGAGCCATGTTGGCCACTGAAGGAAAAGAACTTAACTCTTGCGTAGGCCAGTTTGTTGGTGTGGGGGTGACAGGTGTGCTCCAGCGAGGCCACTGGGAGAGGTGGAGTGTGGGGGTGCCTGTTGGAGGGTGCAGGGAGCTGGCCCTTTGCACTCCACTTGCAAGGCTCGTTCTTTGTAGCTCTGGTTTGTGATGTGATTTATGGGATCTGCAGCTCACGGGCCATACATCACCTTCCTGGTCGGCTTTGTTGACACCTTGTCACATTCTTGTGGGCTTGAGGAATTCATTGTTCTTGTTTGAACCGATAAGAACCCAAAAAAAAAGAAAATGAAAAAAAAAAAGTTTTCTCACTGAGACCTTGGGAAAGGCCGAGGGGGTGGAACGTTGACGTGGAGCAGCGAGGCTGTACTTTCCCAAGCAGAGCAGCCTCGCCACCTTCTCCTGCCCCAGGAAGCCTCACCCTGAGGTGTGCAGCTCTGGGTGCACCCCGGAAGTTGTTTTCTGGTTGTGAGGTGTCTCTTTTTTGCTGAGATGGGACGGGAGAGGGGCTTCAGGAGGAGTAAAGAAGAGGAGGGAGTTTTCCTTTCAGAAATGGGAGCTAGACTGGCTAAGAAGAGCTGCCAGTGGAAGGTAAAATGACCCTGGGCACTGGGGAATGTAAAGCACGCAGTGACTTTTGATGTGAGCCGGTCTCTTCGAAGTTCATCCTTTGTAGAGCGTGCTCTTCGGGCATGCTGCCATGCTGACCTCTCCCCTTTGATGTGTAGCGCCCCATGCCTCACTTAGTATTTTGGCAGCCCGCACAGGCTGCCATCTGAGGCCAGCACTTGAAGAGAGTAGAACTTTTCAGAATAGCAACTCATAGAGCCACTGATGTATACAGAGGATATTACTTCCTGTTTCCACAGAACAAATGCATGATCTGCCTGCTGCTTTTGTTTTTATTTTTTTATAAAGATCTTTGCAGAATAATCTCTCTGATAACTTTGCTTCAGAAAACAGAATGGATTAAACTTCTTTTTATCCAAGAAAAGTAACAGGTCAGATCATATAAACCACCTCATGGGATCCTTAGTGCTCATACTTCCTGTGTGAAAACAAGAGGTTTTCTTTGAGAGCAGCTTAGCACAAACACAGTCCATTCACTAATATTCTCTGTCATCAGCTTTTGTTGATTGGAAGGAGAAGAACCGATTCGCACCCCAGCCAAGGGCTGGTGTCCAGGGAGTTTAGCATTTTTGTGTTGTACTGTTAACAAGTTCATGTGTCCTGTCGTAAATCCCTTCACCTGGAAGCATCATTCACACATCCCCGCTAGGAACCTCATGTTGAACTGGAGCCACAGCTTCTTAAAACGGCTCTTGCAACCACGTTTCCTGTAGAAGGCATGTGTACAAACTCCTTCTGGCACTTGATTTGCCAAGCAGTTACTGTGCTGCGAACAAGGAATGCTGGAAGAACTGCCAAGGTAGGTGGTCGGAGAATAAGACTGAAGAGTTGACATTGTGATAATACTGAATGCAAATGAAAGTGACCTAATAAATGTATGATAATACAGTGATTGCATGATTAAAGTGAGAGACTAGTTTTGGAAGGCATACACTTTGTGTGTGGGTCATCTGTCTTGCTCTGAACTGCTGTTTTTTGACTAATATTTAAATGTCTAAATATATGCAGTGCTGTCCG
The DNA here is from genome assembly GCF_019923935.1 of Bubalus bubalis. Taxonomy (NCBI): domain Eukaryota; kingdom Metazoa; phylum Chordata; class Mammalia; order Artiodactyla; family Bovidae; genus Bubalus; species Bubalus bubalis. Next base: position 72,532,292 of record NC_059160.1, read on the forward strand.
CATCGGCATCAAACCTCTAACACACATCCAGCTTTGAAAATCTACAAGCCCAGATCCTCCCATTCCTTACAATGCTGATGAGCCTGCCAGTTCTGCTTCTGCCTTTTCTCTTAGCTCAGAAGCTACTCTGGCTTCCAGAATTAAGTTTATTGACAGTGTTTCACTGCTCTCTGCTGGAGAAGCCCAAAGCTAGGCCTGGCTTCCAGGGCTCAAATCATTTGCAAGGAATGCAGGTAAGATGTCTCAGCTGATAAACTCCCCGCCTCTGAAATTCACCTTAACACAAGACTTACCCATGCTTGTCATAGATCACAGCTGAAAAGCCATGGTGTGCAGACTAGGAACGGGTTTCTCAGAGAGGAAGATGGGTAAGATGAAAATAGATCGCTGCCCAATCTCCAATTTGTTACGTCCAAAGTTGTCCCATATAAAGCTAATGCATGTGGTGGTACACAGAAACGTGCACCGTTCTCAAGTTAACTCCCATCCTTCCGTTTTGACACACAGATATATACCTTATTCTGCTACATACGTCTGAGATGATCATCCCCCAGCCCCTCAAAAAAGAAAAGAAAGCTCTCTTGGCCAAACTATTTATTTCTTCTAAACTCTTTCTTTAGTATGTGCGTGTCTGGAGAAAAGAGATCAAAAGTATTTAATCAAATAAACCAAGAGTGTGTTAGGGACATTTTTTCCTAAAATATTTTCTAGGCAGGAATAAATATTAATTTCCACCTAAATTTTCATGAACACAAATCCATACCTTCACTGAAATGTTACACTTCTCAAGCATGAAACAAAAGTAAAAGTGCAGAAAGAAAAACAGCCAACGCTTTTGATGAGTATTGTTTTTCATATCCATTTTGAGTATGTGTATACTCATCAATTTATGCATGTGCGCATGTGTGATTATCACGTATATTATACATATGTATGTTTTGAAGGGATAAGCCTAGTACATCTCCAGAGTGGACTATGCTCTTTTAGGCTCTTTTCAGTCTGGCATCTTTTAACTTAAAAACAACTTGATGAATAGAAATCATAAAAAGCCATGTTAGAACAGCATTAAAGTGCTCTTCTATTCTACAGCATTCCAAGTGAATTATTGCTGTGCTGTCAAAGAAAACAAAAACATTTGGGAAGGACTGTTTATTTTACAGTGGTTGACCAAAAGTATGCAAGTGGTTATAAAAAAATGTAGACAGCTAACGATGGGAGGTGCCACTTGCACATTCTGAAATCCATTCACAAGCCTTTGACACTGACTCCCGATCACAATCACGAGAGATAATATTAGAGGCAAACACATTTTCCATGGGGAAGATACTAGCGCTTTCAGAGCCGTGCTCATTCAGAGCAAACAAATAAAACGACTATTTTCTATCCTGTATCACTGGCATCTTATCACAGAGCCTGCTGGCATGATATGTTTTTCTTCCAAGAAGAGCAAGGAAATTTTTGCAAAAATATTTCTCTAGGAGGTTACGGCAACATGATCTTTTTTTGTGCTGTACAGCCTTTGTATTTAAAGGTTAAAATAAAAACTGCCATTGACAGTGTTAATAGTCTTTCATTAAACAAATACATGATTTTTAAGCTAGATAAGAAATTAAAAATCCTTAACACAGTCCCTTTGTATTAAAGATAATAAAATGTATAATCAGAGAAGATAAATTACTTGTTTTAAAGTTGCATTAGCTAGGCAGTGTGGAGGGATGAGAGTTAGAAATAGGAGGTTGCTGTTTCTGAGATGGCTCAGTGGTAAAGAATCCTCCTGCCAATGCAAGAGACGCAGGAGATGTGGATTTGATCCTTGGGTCAGAAAGACCCTCTGGAGTAGGAAATGGTAACCCACTCCAGGATTCTTCCCTGCAAAATCCCATGGTCAGTGGAGCCTGGTGGGCTTCAGTTCATGGAGATCACAAAGAATCTAATGCAACTGAGCATGCTCGCACACACAGGCTATACAGAGTGAAGACCTCATTAATACTTCCTGGGAAATGCTTATTTTAATGTTTAAGGATTTCTCATTAGTGAAGGGACCAAGGAATCTAGGTCCCAGGGTTTAAGTTTCTTTTACTTTTAAAAAAAATTCACTGATAAATCAGCATCCACTTAACCTTCTGGTAGATTTATCACCAGATATATTTTTGAGAAATGAGAATGGTCATAACCAGCTCTAATTATCTTTATCACGGGGTGAACGATAAGATATGAAAAGCTCTTTGATAGTTCCTAGCATGATTCTTTCACATCAAGCCACTCCATAAACATTGATTGAAAGAATTCCTTCCTGTCGACGCCATTGCAGCTTGTTTTCTGGGTGGTGTGCGTTGTAGGAAGACCCCACGTCATAAGAGTAACCTTGTGATAAACGGACAGACAGCTTAACCACCATTCACACGTATTAGATGCTTTGGGCATCCGGCTTTCCTAACACTGTGCCCCCAGAGTGGAGAGAGTGAAAGAAAAAGAGAGGAATTGGAATCAGAATCACGTGCATCTGAGCCCCTACCTCAGCAGCTCCTTCTGGTCCCTGAGGGTCTCCAGGCTCGGAGAGTTTTGTGTAGTGTTGGCCCGAGAGACGGTTGTCCTTTGGACAGCTCAGCTGTGTCTGTCTCCTCACCGAAACAGCATCCGATTTTGTTCAGATGTAGCATTTGCCTTCCCTCCGTGACATCCTTGGGTTAATCACGTGCTTGCTGGCCAGGATATGTAAATAAAACTTGGCTACAAAACACTTAAAGGATTATGAAGCAATCTTGCTTAATAGTAGTGAAACAAAACAAAACACCACTCCAGCAAATCCTCGTGTGTGCTACTAAGTCATGGAAAGATCCAGTTATGACTGGAACTGTCCTGGCCTGAGTATTGTCCTAGACTCAGAAAGAGAGAGAGAGAGGGAGAGAGAGTGGGGGAGGATGACAGGGAGAGGAGAAACTGTGCTGCAGACAGCCCCAGCATGCGATCCCTGCAGGCAATTGCTAATGAGGACGCGGAGCCGGTGGAGGGAGCCTGCTAATCCGGGGAACCCGCCTTTCCCACCCGTGCTGGGATGACTGAGTCACCACCGCTTACACATCCTTGAACTGCACACCTTTTCCTGTGTGCTCAGAGGTGGCCTGGACCCAGGGAGGACCTCCCCAGGAGATTGCAGTCTGCAGAAAGAGAGATTCAGATGTGTGTGCCTGTGGCAGGGGGGTGTTCCTGTGTGGCTTTGCAGTTAAAGCTGTCCATCTCCTGTCCTTGGCCGGTTGCTAGCTCGGGACCACGAAGCATCCCCCTCCAAGTTGTCTATCAGCAAAGCTGTCTACTCTGACCGGAGGGAAACGAGCGTGGAAACCCCAGGTGGCTCTGCGTGCCAAGAGCAACCTTAGTCAATGAGAGAGCTCAGCAGATGGCGGGGTCCTGCGTGCCGACCTTTCTGCTGCTCGTAGGAGAATCATGTGCTGCTATTTCTGTGGCTTCTGCCAGTTGGCCCCTGCCCACCTTTTCTGTTCATACTAAAGCGGCCAGGAACTGAGCGAAAGAGGAAGCCTCCTCGGCTGTGCTCCGGGCTGCTCTGCCAGGAGTGCGTCTGTAGTAGGTCCAGCAGCAAAAACAAAACAGGGCAGAGCCGGGGGAGGCCCCGGCCAGAGCAGCTGAGCGTGGAAACAAAGAAGCCCGCCAGCAGCAGCAGCAGGCTGTGGAATGTCAGGCTAGAAGGGAACTTTCAGAGTGGCCACATCGTCTCCAAGAAGGGAAACTGAGGCCAGAGAGAAAGTAGCAATATCTGGGCAGTGGCTGAACCAGGTCTGCTGAGGACCTATCCACACCGCTGTTGGATTTTTAATAGCTCTGGGGTTGACAGTGCAGCCCTGGACAATTTAGTCTCCCGGACCTCAGTCATCTCATCTATAAAATGGGGATCAGACTAGATCCTCCCTCCTCCTATGAGTCGCTCTGAAAATTAAATGAGGAAGTGTAAGCAAAAGCACTTGGTGGCGTGCCTGGCCGTTAGGAAGTGCTCGGTACACGTTGGCTGGTCTCCTATGATCAGGGACTTGAGATGCCACTGAATCAAGAAAGAGAGATAGGGAATTGTTCCTACATATCTGATCTGTGAAACGTTTTCTAATTTGAAGGCCTTTCCCAAGGAGAGGTAAGCACATTTGATTAAGACCAGGCTGATTTTGTGATTTTTCTCAGTGTTGATGTGATTGGAATGTTTAATCAAGCAGCAGACTCCCCCTTCCAGGAAGAGCCCAACTGTAATAACGAGGAGGAAGCGGGTAATGTGAGAGCTCTGGAATTGTTGCCGGTCAGACTTCCTGAATGCGGGGTTTATCCCCTTTGTGAAAGCCAATTCTGAACCTTCCTGACTGAGAGTTTAGAATAGTCGGCTTCGAAGTTACATTCTGACTGAAAAATGCTTCCTACAAGCTGAGGAATTGCTCTAGGGGTAAAAGAAGGGAGGAAGTGGTGAATAATACTGCATTTTGCAGAAAAGGCTAATGATAGATGATTTTGCCCCCTTAGGCCCAGGTGTAAGGAAGGAATTAGGAACCAGCTTCCCTTCACTTCACTTGTAACACTTAATTCCCAAAGTGCTTTACATCAAGTTCTGACACCAGCTGGTTGGCAATCAGTTAGAGATCACAATACAAGAACAGTGACCATGTACTGAGCCCTCACTGGAGTCTCAGGTATTGTGCAAAAACACAGTGTATTTGTAATCCCACTTCATTTCCACAACAGCCACATGAAATATTTCCCTGTTTTGCGATGAGAAAAGTGAAGCTTGAAGAAGTTAAATAACTCACCCAAGATCATGCAGCTAGTAAACGCTCCTATGCTCTTACCTTAGCCAGTGTACCATGCCCTGCTTTCCTCTTAATGGTAACCTTTCTTCTAACCTGAATCTCTGTGGCCCGCCGTTTTTTTTTTTTCCCCTGTAAATTTAAGACTGCACTACATTCTTGCCAAGGCTACTTCTTTCAAAATTCTAAATGTTTCCAGAAAGAGGTACAGTTTATAATAAGGAATCTTACTTTCCAAATAAATTCTACCCTATTAAAATCAAAGAACCAGTTGCCTTTCTTTTTCCTCTTTTTTGGTATGTATGTGTCATTCAAGTTACAGAATTCAGAAAGGGATTAAAAACTGGGAAAAACCGTCATGTGGTATTTTGATATATGTGCAAGCCCAATGACTCTAATGAAAAAGGAACATTTTTACGAAATTACGCCTGCCCAGTTGATCCTGATAAGTTTAATAGTTTAATCCTGATAAGTATATGAATGCACAGGTGTATCTCCTTTTGTTGTCAGAAGCAAACGGTAAACTTTATTTGTGCTGGGCTTTATTTCAAGAAAGACTGTGTGTTCATGCATATTATAATAATTTATATCCCCAAGGTAAGCCATCTAGATATCTCAGCATTATTACTTTACTAAGGGAAATTTCTCTATCAAAAATTTTTATGTTCTAGTGGAATTATGCCTCTAAGTTCTCAATATTTATCAGTATCTTTGAAATTTTGTTAGTTAGCCAATGGCACCCCACTCCACTACTCTTGCCTGGAAAATCCCATGGGCGGAGGAGTCTGGAGGGCTGCAGTCCATGGGGTCGCTAAGAGTCAGACATGACTGAGCGACTTCCCTTTCACTTTTCACTTTCATGCCTTGGAGAAGGAAATGGCAACCCACTCCAGTGTTCTTGCCTGGAGAATCCCAGGGACAGGGGAGCCTGGTGGGCTTCCGTCTATGGGGTCGCACGGAGTCGGACACAACTGAAGCGACTTAGCAGCTGCAGCAGCAGCCTCATCGAGATTACTGTGTGCTAATAATCACTACCTGTGTGGCCTTGGACAATTTTCTTAAGCTCTCTGAGCCTTAGTTACTTCAGCCACAAAATGGGAATTATAATGGGATCATCATATTATTATAAAGGATTGTTAAGAGCATTAAATGAGTTAATTTTGTAAAGTGCTCCAGATTGTTCCTGACACACAGTAGTAACTAATATTTTTAATCACTGATGATTTCCAAACAAATTTGCTAAGAACTGTATCCATTAAGTTTTCAATCATAATGAGCCTTCAGCTTATTCTGTTTTTGTTGGTATTCAGCATTATAAAGTTTGCTTTTTTCATTTCTCACTGATGTCTATAAATTGCATTTACTTAGAAAGGCTTTTAAGAAACTTTCATATTTCTTTTACTTCATCCTCTCTTTAGTAAGTGGTGACTTACTGTTTATTTTATCCTTCGAATTTTATCTAGAGCAGCTTTTGACTTTAAACTGTGACATATAATGCATCAAATTACACTCATTGAATTGATTTACTCTGAACTGCAGATTATTATAGGTAGAATTTGCCCTCATTTTTTTTCTTGGTGTCCAAGTTTCAAAGAAACATGTTTTTGGTCCTAGTCATGGTAAATAGTGGGTTTTTAAATGACATCATGAGATACATATTTCTCAGATACAAAAGTTTGTTGTTATGTTCTTTTGGCCAGAAAAGACTCCTCTTCCTGGGAAATGTAGCCACAGAATGCTGGGTTTGAGTTTTATTAATATCCTTGTAGATTGAAAACAAAATGTTTTCCCTCCCCGTTTTTGTTCTTTTCCATTTGGCAAACCCGGTGATTTGCCACATGAGCCAATGTGTGTCTCATTTGCTTATTTTCTGTGCACTAGCAGCCCTGGTGATGTCATCTGGAATGTGCACAGTCTCTGGGAATAAATAACGTGTTGGAACAAAGTTTTCTTTGAGGCAGCAGAAGCATTCATGCACCTTACAGTACGCTCTGGGCTTCCCAGGTGGCTCAGTGGTAGAGAATCCTCCTGCCAACGGAGGAGACGCAGGTTCAATCCCTGAGTCTGGAAGGTCCCCTGAAGGAGGAAATGGCAACCCACTCCAGTATTCTTGCCTGGAAAGATCCTATGGACGAGGAGCCTGATGGGCTACAGTCCATGGAGTCACAAAGAGTCAGACACGACTGAGCATGCACGCACACGCGTGCGCGCACACACACACACATATACACACGCACACACACACAGTACACTTTAAATAACCCAATTTCCTGGTTAAAAAGTAATGTCAAGGCCACCGCCTCTCCATATTTCTTGCTTCAAATGATAATAATCACGACAATGATATGTATAGATTTTTATTATAACTATTGATTATAAACTGAGAGCCACATTTTCAAAATTATCTTAAAATTTGACCTGATGATATCAAATATCTATACTATGAAAATGTCTTTAAAAAAAACCGAATTACTAGGTTAAAAGATCAGACAACTTAAACTTGGCTTATGTAAATATCTTTGTTACTCTGTTGTTACCATTCTTAAAAATGATTCATTGACTAGAACGAGTGCCATTTTTTATGAGTTACAGTGCTGCAAGGAATTCAAACAGTTTTCAAGCTGACGGTTCACTGAAGGTTAAAGATTCTCTGGCATCCTTAGTCCCTGTTTCCTCCTCCTGATGGGGGGTTACTTTTGAGTCATCATTCTTGCAGGGAATTACTGAGAAGTTCGTTGGCTAGAAGACAACACAGAGGTATTTGGGGAAGGAGGCGGATATCCAACCAGGGCATACCATTGAATTCTAGTGATATTTCCAGACAAAGCTTCTCAGTTTGCCAACCAAAAGCCAACTGGCAGTGGTCACTTTCACTCTCTGCCTTATCTGGAACACATTCTCGCATTTTGAAGGCACAGTCCATTGAATTCCTCATTTCCTGTTTCATGCACTGCCTTCCTCCTGTACCCCTTAATAAGTAAGCAAAGACTCTCTGGACCAATAGGTTAGATTATGCAGTTCTTGTGATTTTTAATGACTTTGAGCTCATTTAGAAAGTAATGCCTGTTTCTCATGGCCCAGAATTATAGAAGGCCAATTACCTCACGCTATTTATTTGGCAATTTAAGTGATGCCTTTTCTATAAAGAGCTCATTACACAAATGGTCCCTGTGCAATCAGTGTTATTTTAGTGGGGAGTTCCAAAGACTGAAGTTTGATCTTCTAAGGCCAGCTCGACGAAAGCAATGAAAATTTTAACTTTTCTTTTTAAAGGTGGCGTTCCAGTGAATCAGCCTATGGAAGAATATTAAGAAAGATATTTTATACTTGGACTCTGTGCAGTTCTAAAAGTTTCAAAGAACCATAGTCAGGTCTTAACTTTTATGATTAAAATAATTGAACAGTGAAGATTTCCTGGAGTTTAATCCCTAGGACCTCTATGGTAAGATATCTGTACACAGTACAACCTGACACAGATAAGCTTTAAAAAAAATTTTTTTTAATTTATTATTTTAATTGTGCCGTCCTTGCATTTGAACCCCACAAGGCTTTTTTTTGCCTTTTGGATGGCTGCTTCTTGATCTCTCCCACTTACACAGACACATGCACACACCCCTTCACAAAGACTACTAGAAATAGTAGTTGTTTTTTCTGAGGTCATTAATAACCTTTTCCATAGTGGTTTAGGGGCATAAGATGTCATGCATGAGTAAGGGAGGCACAGATTATTTTCATCAAAAGAAAACACTGAATAATATGTTGTTTACATCTTTCACTCATTGATTCCTTCACCAGTATATATAGAGTGTCTCAGAGCACTAGACATTTTGATCAAATTATCTCACACAATTTTTAGCAAAGAAGACTCAAGGAACCATGGACCAACATCCCTTTAGAGCTGCACTCAGCCCAGCTTATCTGACTTCAGAGTCTGTGTTCTTTCTACCAGTGGTGAGCTGCCCTCCACGTGCATACTAGCAAGGACAACACACCTGATATGTTGTTTTATTATACTGTTGAATTCTACTGGCACCCTACTCCAGTCAACACCAAAATAGCAAAGTATTAAACATTTAAATTAAAAGAAATATTAAATGTGCTCATTTTAATCTCCTGAACTTTTATTATTCTTGTTATATAAACTCCAGGATCTCAATTAGATATTTAAGGCTTCTTTAATTTGGATTTTCGTGAGATTTATTGTTGTAATTAGTACAGTATCACCATTGTTTTTTTATTTTCCCCCCTCAAGTTCCAAGAAAGAAAAAGGGCTTTTCTTTCAACAGATCAAACAATCCTCAGTGCACTACAAGCTGCCTTGTTAACTGGCATTTTTTCCTTCTCTTTCCCAACACAATAATCTTAGATGCACTATAGGTGGTCAGACAACCTGATCTATACCTGTTGGGTTGGCCAAAAAGTTTGTTTGGGTTTTTTCATAAGCTGTAACTTTTCACCAACCCAAAACATGAGTAGTAAATAACTATCAATACACACAGATAAAAAGAGATGAATACTTTAAAGAGTTTCCATTCCAAGAACGCTACCTGAAAACCCAGTACACAAAGCCAAAAAAGTGTAGGACAGAATATTTTAGCTTTGCAGAATGGTAGGACTTTAAATAGGTAGATAGGTAGGTGATTGTGTTTGTGTGTGCTTAGTCGCTCAGTCATGTCTGACTTTGCAACCCCATGGACTATATAGCCTGCCAGACTCCTTTGTTCATGGGATTCTACTGGAGTGGGTAGCCACTCCCTTCTTCAAGGGATCTTCCCGACCTAGGATCAAACCTGTGTCTCCTGCATTGCAAGCAGATACTTTACCCTATGAACCACCATCCATTCAGATAATAGTACAATTCAATGAAGTGGTACTCTTATCATCCCCTTTTTGCTGATGAAGAAATCAAGGCACAGATTGGTAAAGTAACCTACTGGAGAATTCAACAGTTGAATAAGTGATAGAGCCAGGCAAAACAGGATAGCTTCAGAGCTGTCCTATTTGACCCCCTATTTTCTTCTATCACTCTGAAAAATTCTTCTGTCTTCTCCACTGGAGAAAATACAGGCTCTCCCCCCCACCCCCCAATTCTTACTCATTTTATTTCTTCCACAATTACTACGAAAATGGATCCGTACAACAACAACATTACCAACTCATAGAGTAATTAGCACAAAATCCTACCAATTCCTCTAGGTTAATTTTATCGGCAAAAACACTAAGCAAGGTGAGAGTCGGCCAGATCTTGGAAGTTATTATGCTGTGAAGTTAGTAGTTACTAAGTACAGGCCGCTGTTGAAGTATAGCACTTAACACATTGTATTATCCCACTCGGTTCAACTCCAGTAGGACAGAGAGCATGTTTATTTTATCTTTGTATGTCCAGGCCTTAACACAATGCCTGAGACATAATATCTACATAATTAATTATTAATAAATAAGGAATGGACTGATTAATAGGTCTTGGTTTGGAGTCCTTTAAAATTCCTACTTAATCTTTCATTAATAGATTCTTGGAATTTGGCCAGTGCCACATAGAGTAAGACTGTCACCTGGCATTATTCTAAATATTATATTTCTTAAGATGAAAATCTTTCTTTAACAGCCTTATTATACTACCTACTCAAGCTAGCTAGCTAGTTGGGCCACTCCCACTGTCCTTTCGGGTAGACCATAACTCCAGGGGGGGCTGTCCCTTCTTGGATTAGGATGAGATTGAAAGGACCACTTTCTGCTTCTCCTGTAGACTCTTCGATGTGAATTGGGCCTTTCTCTCCTTCCTCTGCTGCCTCTTCCATGTCTTCCTCTTCCCAGCCAGTGGGACAAATTTGTCTTTAATGCAAAGTATAGAAACTTCTTCCAACCCTGTTTTGTTTCGTTTAGTATAGTTAGTTTTCAGTGTTGTCAGTTTCTGCTGTACAGTGAAGCCAATCAGCTACATATATGCATATATACCCTCCCTCCTGGACCTTCCACTCAACCCCCAGTCCCACCCGTCTAGGTCATCACAGAGCACTGAGCTGCTCACCCTTACACCTAATAGCCTATTTAGAAGCACTGTTACCACAGGAAGTTTCCTGGTTTCACAATCTGTTTCTGCCTCTTAGAGGCCAAGCCTTGCTAGGTTCGTGGGAGATTTAGCCAGAAAACTGGCAAGGCAATTAATCTGTAGTTAACCACAACAATGAATGAACACAAAGAAATGCAGATGTAAGTAGGGGATAAACTTTAGGTGGTTCCATCAGTAGTGATTCATGATGTTGAACTATAATAATGTTTTTCTCCGTGTTCTCTCCCAGTTCCCTCTGTGACCCTAGAGCAGAATTTGGAGATGACTATTGGGCTTGAGGGGGTGGTGGTTCTGTGGCCATAGCTGTGAAGGTTGGTTCAGTGGATGTTAATCTGGCTGATGCATACTTTAATAAATGTGGTTGAAAGTGGCACTGTGTTTATTTAGGGAACAGTGGTAGACTACAGTCTATGGGGTCACAAAGAGTCGGACACAACTGAGCGACTAACACTATAGAAACTAGGGACTGTATAGTTAAGAGAGTGGCTTAAACATTAAAAAGCCCAAGATGACAGAAGAGTAGTTTCTGGCTCCTCCACGTTTGGGCTGCAGAATCAGAGTAGAGAGGGAAGAGACAGGACCGCTAGGCTGGGCTCCAGCCTAAGCATGGCCTTTCTTGGCTAGGAAACCCTGGAAGCCACTTCTCTGATCCCCGTGGGTCTCTTGCTTCCTCACCCCTGATAACAGGCAATCCTATCTCAGGAGTATTCCTTGAGAGCATGAATTTAAAGTGCCCAGCCCCACACCTGGCACAGAGGCTGTACTCTTGAGGCATCCGTTCGCTCCAGCTTCTTCGCTTTGTGTCCCCCTGCTGACTTTTGTACCCTCCTGCCCACTCGTTCCATTCAGCAATCCCGAGTTGTACAAGAATGTGCCTCCTTGTGTCCTGGTTGTGGAGTAGAGTGCCCTGGCTCTCCATCGGCTCTCGCCCTGATGCTCTTGGCTGGGAGACAGGGGCTGCTGGCAGGAGCCTGAGAGGGAACGCACCGTGGTAGCAGCAGGAAAGAATTTGGCAAGGAGGTGCTCGCCACATGATTGTGATTCATACTGTACTCGCGAAGTGTGGCAAGAGGGCTAGGAGAGGCTTTTAATGCCAGCGTACAGAGAGCAGAGACACTCATTTTCAAACATCGCATTCTTTTTATAGTACAGGCATGCCTCATAGGGAAAATATTGAACTTGGCCTGCCAGCACCACGAGAGTCGTCCCAACTGTGATTTTATTACTTGAGTCACTCCCTGAATCAGATACTGGCTGCAGGGAGGAAGTCTTCTATTAAGGATGCTTTGAAATTGTGTTTTTAATTAATTAACACCAACTCCGGGCTGGTTTTTAATTTACTTCTAGCTGACTCCTTTTTTTTTCCCCCCCTCTTTTTCTTGCCGGAAACTTTTTTTTTAAGACATTTCCTGAAGGTCTCCGCTGGATCATTTCTGAGTATGTTGGTGAAAGAGTCATCTGTGTCAGCTGAACAATGGGAGGGAACTCTTCAAAGTAGAGTTCATCATCTCTGAATGAATCTGATACATGGGAACAGCGTAGTCAGGGCGGGGGGGTTGTGGTGGGGAAGGGTCTTTAAGGAAAAAAAAAAGGTCTGGCATAATGCTTTTTGATCCCTTCAGCCGTCCTCAATTCATTCATCCTGTTGTTAAAACTTAAAACTGGAGCTGGCCAGCTGTTGGGAAAAGTCCTCTGTTTTATTTCAACCAAATGCTGCTGCCTCCTGGGGCTGGAAGGGGGCTGACTCCAAGCACAATTATAAATGTGTAGCTTTTTCAGGCGGCGGAAACCTACAAAATGGCCTTGATTCACAGGGCCCCTTTGGCTCAAAGGCTTTCTGCTTCCCGTGTGCCATAAATCTGTATCTGCATCAAAAAGTGTAAAGGCTGCAGTGTATGGAAGTCCCTCTTCCTCTGCGAGTGTGTCTATGACAGATTTATACTGATGGCTACCCCGCTGTAGTCACAGATCCCTATTATAGTCATGCCCCACTAACTTGGCCCCCATTTCCTGGAGACGGGGAGACAAGGTCCAATGTGAAGGAAGGAGGGCTGAAATTACAGCTTCACTTTCTAATTGCTGTTAGTACAGGAGGACCTTTAAGGGCTGCATTCTCTTCATAGCCCCATCCACCATCTCTTCCCGCCCTGTGTGGTTAAGCCTGAGAGCCCAGGCATTTACTCCTACCATGAGATCTGCCAGGACAGGGCACTTCAGAACCTCACTTTGTCTGAGGACTGGCCAGACGTACCTTTGCAAAGAAGAAATAACCTCTTCTGTTATCATTTTTTAATATCTCCGACGTGACGTTTTCTTCCAGAGAGCACGTCTTAAGTGTGAAAGAAAAAGAGAAGGATTGAGTCCACTTAGGTTCTGTATATTAGTATTTACAAACAGATACAGAACAGAATTTGTTTTTGCAACTACCTCCTTCTCTGAGCTGTTTGTCCTTACAATGTTCAATGTCCTTTGAACATTGTAGATCTCAGAGCAACGGCTTGTTAGAACCCGCTTCTGTTCTATCTGCACCTTCATGGTTTACAGCTTAACGACAGTCCCTGCTGACAAAGAACTGAATCAGAGCTATGATTTCAAGTGTTAAGCAACTAAGTGGCAGTTTAATTGGTTGGATTTCGGTGGGGGGGACTGGGATCAATAGGGAAAGATGTTAGAACAGTTTGAGCCTTCTAAGCAAGAAATCTAAAAAGCAAGACTGATTGTTGTCTGCCTTTCTGACTCCATTTAGAGTCTAGAGTGCCCTTCCTCAGCATTGTGTTACTGTTTTTGCCCAGAGTACTCAAATACACCACTCGCTGAAGTTGAAAGTTGCTACAGATATTTTTATTTTACTTTTTAAAAATTTTATTTATTTTTTACTGTGCTGGGTCTTCGTTGCTCTAGTTGCGGTACTCCGGCTTTGCACTGCAGTGGCTTCTCTTCTTGTGGAACATGGGATCTGGGCATGTGGGCTCAGTAGCTGTGGTGCATGACAAGCCTAGTTGCTCCCGGCGTGTGGGATCTTCCTGGATCAGGGATCGAACCTGTGTCTCCTGCATTGGCAGGCGGATTCTGTACCACTGAACCACCAGGGAAGTCCTTTAATTCACTTTTTAAAAAAATTGTAATACCATGAAGAAATGATATAGAAGAGTATGAAGTTACAGAGCCAACAATTGTGATGTTTTTGAACTTCCAGATCTTATTCATTTTGCTTCTTTACCTTTGGCCAACTTAACGGGAGCATAGTTATGTGCTCCTGGTGTTTGTATTATATCCACTGCATTTTTTTTTAACATACTGAAGATTATGGTTTAAATAGAAAGTCAGATTGCCTTTTGAAAAACTGAGTTTCAGAACTCCACCATCTGCTAGATTTGTGAAAGAGGATCTGGTAAATGAAAATTGTGTGTGTATGTGTGTGGTTTATTTTATAGGCACTGCATACTTCTTTGATGATCTATTTTCCAAGCTCGTTCTTATCTTTTAGAAGATGTTTCCAGGATTTATGCATTTGGCAAGATTTCAGAGAACTCTACAATGGTGCAGAGGTACACTGCATTTATAGGGAATCCTGAATCAGGGTCGTTGAGAGAGTTTATCTGGTTCTGTGCTTAAATTTATTTCTGCTCTGGATATTTCTTCAAATGGATCTTTTTTTTCCTTCATTGGCGAGATGAAGCATTGTATTCATAAGTACTCTAATAATAGAGCTTTTTCAGTCCAGACGTAGGAGGAAATTTGCAAAATGCATCAGGAGAGTATGCCAGTTGTTTTTCAAGCTATCATGTACATTGAGAAATTATTGTATTCATTAGTGCTTGCAAAACTATATATTTAATGATGCAAAAGTAAAATTGACCTCTCCCCTTTGGTGCACAGATGTATAAACTTTATGGGAGTACACCCTAAGGTAGAGACTTTTTGGAGTAACTCTTAGAAAGCACAGAGTTGATCATAAACAGTGATGCAATAATCCTACAATTATGTATGCTCAATTATTTGGAGGGGAAGTCTGGGGAAAGTGTTTTATATGGTTACATAGACAAACAGAAGTGAGGATGGAAAACCACAATCCAAAGGCTCGGATTTGTTGTGTCTACACCAAATAGCATCCTGATACAAGCTTTATAATGCAAATCCACTGGTACCAGTAAAATGGCATTTAAAACAAATAATAAAATGAATAACATTTGCAAAGCAATAAAGATACCACCTTTGCAACCACTTTACTACAGTTTTGAAAAATGTTAGTAAATGGCTCTCTAAAGATGCAAATAAATAATATTTTATTAGATCTCAGCACAGGAGAAAGGGGAGGAAAACCTTCAACTAGAAGTACATGATTATTATTTTGCTCCTCTCTCAACCCAGAAAATGTTAAAATGGAGCATAAAATAAGTCTATAACAAGATTTATGAGGAAAGGTATTACACTTAGGGGCGCATTGTGCAGAAAAGTCATTAAAATTGTTTGGGCCTGAAGAAGCAGAGGAAAAACCTTCTTAGAAAAATGAGAAATTCAGCTGCACCAAATGCCTGCCTGATGCCTACCTCAAGTGTACCTAAGGTTCAGGTCCATTTTCTGTTAGGCCAGCTTCCTTGCACCAAACAAAACCCAAAGATTCTGTTTTCCTCAGGAAAATTTGCTCAGAGAAGTGTTGTTGGCTTTGCATTCCTTCTGTCCGCCCTGGTAGATCCAGGCTATTGAAGAGTAGCAACAACGTAAGGCTGTAATGTTTGCATCCTTTAGTTTATTACGAGGTTTTCAGTAAAATTTTGCCGCTGTGTACAGAATAAAGGAGAATTACTGATGTCCGGGTGCTAGTGCCTTAGTGTCCCTTCTTCATCCTATTTAGCCTTCCTGGTGGATTTTCTTTCTGGTTGGTTGTCCGCATGTTTTGATAATCGTGATAACTCAGCATTATCCTGTATGTTTTGCTGCGGTCTGAGTTTGGTTAATACCCTTGATTCAGTATTCTGTGTTCTCCTCTTTCCTTGCCCAGTGCTTTTATGTTATGCTAAATCTCAGTGGATTCTGTCAATCAGTTTGAGGGGGAGTGAGGGAATGTGTGTGTTTTCTTATCTGTCAAGTTTTAACTTGGACTTACTGTTTAACCAGGAAACTCAGCAGGACAAAGGAGATCTAACGAAAACACTATTCCTGTTGAGAATCTCCAAGGTTATGCAATCCTATAAAATGGTGCTTTGGGAAGAAGTTCTGTAGTTCATCTTTATCAGAGTGATAGTTTGAGGGTGTTTTTTTTTTTTAAAGGAATGTTTCAAGGAGGTCTTTGAAAAACATTTTCTTCAAATGTTCATTGCATCTAAGGTCCCATTTTTGTCCTTTTATTTGCTCCAGAATACCGCCAGACTGCCAACAAAGGAAGGCCTGTACTCCCAGGAATTTTCTGCATTCCTCTCTGGAGTAGGCATTTTTCTCAGCTACAAAGGCCCTTTGGCGAATTCCCTCTAATCATTGGATTTACCCTGGGCTCTGATAGGTGCCATTCATGGACTTGATCTGCTGTTTGATGGGGCTGAGGCATTAATGGGATCTTTTCATGATAAACAAAACTGGGTAACATTACCAGAGGGGTCACAAAGCCGCTCTTGTCGGAGGTGTACTGCTTTCTCCCTCGTTCTCTTTCTATTTTTTTTCCTCCTTCCTCTCAGTCTTTTCCTTTCCTTTCTTTTTATGAATGTACATTTCTGTGTGTGTGCAGCAGGGCCGTTTCCAGAAGCAGATCTTCTGACCTTCGCCGTTGCTCACCAGTCAGTGGCCAGCTACAGGTCTTTGTTGGATGTAAGATGGTTCTATAAACTGATCTGCAGTAGCCCCGCAGCCTGCGGGGAGGTCTGTGTTTTCCTAATTGATTAAACATTGGGGGAACACTGCATGAAGAATATGGTTTAGAGATCTTTCTTACGCACTGGCATTTAAGTCCTGGGATTTGTGATGAATGAGGCTATGGGAACCAACAGTTAGAGTGAGAATCTGACTCCATGTGGCTGCTCTGCCTGATACACGTTATACCTCTAACCTGTTGTCAGTGTCATGCTCTTTAGGGCAGTTCCTGTTTGCTTCTGAGAGGAATGTAGAACTGGTTTGTCGAAACCTGATCCTTGCAATAGTACAGAAGTGAAAAGCGCGGATCAGATTTGTTTTAGGTGACACGACACTGGTTTTTGATGAAAAGAGACTGACATCATGAGCTAGAGAACATGCAGTGATGTTATCTACATCATTTTATAAGCTTTCAGGAAAAAAAAAACTGTCTTATTTTGAATGGGAATCTTTGTGATGTAACTCGGGAATAAGTAGAATTTTAGGCATCCTAATAGAGATATCTTGTTTATTTTCAACACATTGTCTTATATTCTGGCTTCATACTGGGGCCCAGGAAAAAGGACCAAAAAAGAATGGGAAGTGCATTGAACAGTGTTTTAAAATTCAGAAGGAGAGATGTAGTCCACAAGTTATGACTCTGCACTACCCCTGCAGGGGGCCTGGGTTCAATCCCTGGTCGGGGAACTAAGATTCTCCATGCCATGTGATAAGGCCAAAAAAATAAAAAATAAAATTAAAAAGGGGTGTTAGGACCTGGTTTGGTAGGTAAGGAACGATGCTTACCACTTCTCCTAAAGAAATAAGAAAGTTAAATGATTCATCCATAGAAAAGAACAGCACAGTGGTTACATGTTTCCACAAGCCATTTGTGTCAATTCTTTAATTTTGATGTGTCCTGGTTAACTGGGTGTTCCATTATGAACCTCAGTTCCTACTAGGAAACAAACATATTAGGCTGCTTTCTAACTAAGATATGGTCATGCTGTTTCATAGCCCCCGAAGATCCCTCCCTTAGTAAGCTTTTTAATATACAGGTGCTGTAGTTCATAGAGAAGGCAGTGGCACCCCACTCCAGTACCCTTGCCTGGAAAGTCCCATGGACGGAGGAGCCTGGTGGGCTGCCGTCTATGGGGTCGTGAAGAGTCAGACACGACTGAAGTGACTTAGCAGCAGCTGTAGTTCAAGTGGGGAAAGTTTGCCAGCCTGCACAACAGGATGGAGAATCATTATCTGTGGTAGATCAGTGTTTTATTCATTTTCTTTCAGGTTTTGTTTTTTAATTACTGCTATTTGGGCTTCTCAAGTGGCGTAGTGTTAAAGGATCTGCCTGCCAATGCAGGCCAGGAGACACAGGTTTGATCCCTGGGTTGGGAAGATCTCCTGCAGAAGGATATGGCAGCCCACTCCAGTATTCTTGCCTGGAGAATCCCATGGACAGAGGAGTCTGGCGGGCTACAGTCCATGGGGTCGCAAAGAGTTGGACACAACTAAGCACGCATGTATTTGTTACAGTCAGTTCAATATAATCTATTGAAATCATAAACCAGTGTTCAAATCTGTTTTCAATGACTTTTGCAACTGTTCCAAAGTGTAGCTTCCAAGTCTCAGTAGAAACCTACAATGGCTAGTGTTGCCTGCTGAGCCCCATCACACCAGTTCCCAAAAGGCTAACTAGGAATTTTTCTTTTTTTCCATAAGGAAAGCTTCATGAGAGGCTTCTTTCACAGTCCAGTAGTTAAGACTGCACACTTCCACTGCATGGGGCACAGGTTCGGTCCCTGGTCGAGGAACTAAGATCCAGCATGCCATATGGTATAGCCAAAAAGTTGTTTTGTTTTGTTTTGTTTTTTAAAAGGACTTTCCTGGTGGCTCAGATAAAGTGTCTGTCTACAATGTAGGAGACCTGGGTTTGATCCCTGGGTCGAGAAGATTCCCTGGAGAAGGAAATGGCAACCCACTCCAGTACTCTTGCCTAGAAAATCCCATGGACGGAGGAGCCTGGTGCAGGCTACTGTCCATGGGGTTGCAAAGAGTCAGACACAACCGAGTGACTTCACTTTCACTTTTTTATCTTATTTAATATTCTGTGGTTTTACATATATGGTTATTGAATATATTCAATGTACTTTAAGGGCATAAATTTCATTTATATCTACTAGGGTCCCAGCCATAATGACTATATTTTGAGCACCAACTGTGTCAAGCACTTGCTTCACATTATCCTTAATCCTCTGAGTCCCACTTTACAGGTGAGGAACCTGAGGCTGAGTGTGGCAACAGTGTTAGAGGGTAATGGAGCCAGATTCCAACTACCTCAGGCAAACTGCAGTGGCTGTGTTCTTCCCCGCCTGCCCTCTTGTCCATTCATTTATAGCTCATGCTTCCAAACAGATGAAAACCTAACAATTTGGTCAAATATCCAAATGTTTCCAAATATCTGTGTTTCATAGATTTTAGTTTATGACACGTTGGGGAGCAAGTCCTTTTCAATGTTTATTTATTCTCTATAGCACCTACATTTAACTGTCCCCTCCCCCAACTAATGGCTCATATCCTTCTTTCCCCTGCTTCAGAATTCACCCCATTACTTCTTTGGCTTTCTTCCTTATCATCACAAGACATGCACACTTGGGAAAATCTGCCTTATGATGTGATAATCGCAAGATATTTTCTGAATTGCAAAAGGTTTAAGTAGAGGGGGGTGAGGGCTTGAATCAACTTTATCTCTGGATGAGAAGAATTCTGGTCTGGGGAATTAAATGAAAGCGTTCTGGCCAAGTTTTGAATGCTTATTGAGGAAAAGCCTAATTCACTATCTATAGCAAATTCTCTACATTCTAGACATTTTACCACGGTCTGTAGCCTTTAGGATTCTGTAATTCTGGGGAGGAAAGTGATTATTTCCCAGATCGTGTTATTTTTATGATGAGAATTGGAGACTTTTTAATCTCTAGATAGTTTTCATTGTAATTTATAAACACCTCACTGAATCTTAGGAAAGCTGGCATTTCTAGTTCCATCATGAATGATCACATCTCCCTTCAACATTTCTGCCATCAAAGTAGCTCATTTCCTGATACTTGGGTTTTTCAGCTTCTCACAAAGTCAGACATTGAGGCAGCTATGTGGGGACCTCAATAAAATGATAAATATATAAGATTACAATCCAAGGAAAGGGGAAAACGTTTGTCTCAGTCATCTGGCTATTTCGAGTTTTTCAAAACTCCAACTTACAAAATAATTATTTCACCATTGTATATTTTGTTGTATATGCAATTTAGATTATTTTACTAATTCCTGGTAGCAAATCAGGTCATACTTGCTCTATTGACAATGAAAATAATTTGAATTGAATTCCCTTTCGATTATTTCAGTCATTGCTACCTCTGAATATGATAGGAAGAACGGTAAATGTCAGTCTCTACATTCTTTAGTAGAGCTTTACTGTATTCCACATTTTATATAATGAGATTTTGCTGTGAAAATACTAGATCTTCGGATGTGAAATGGCTTAGCATTTCTCACACTGCAATTCCAGGGATTCATTTCTGTGCCCAAGATAGGCTCCAGTTCTTCTACTCAAGATTCCTTCTCAGGGTGTTATCAAACTGGATAGAATCTGTTCCTTGTTCAGGGCATAGCCAAGCACTGGAGATCAGAGCTTATCAGACAAGAATCTCGTGCAGGGTTCAGGTAGGAACCAGACGCATGGCATTAATGCTACCGCAGTGAAATCACATCAGCTGCCAGTCAAGGGCCAGCAGGTCAAAGGAGACTGATGACTCTGTGAACTGTAGTGAGTGCCCAGAGCAGGCCACAGAGAACACGGCCACGATTTTGTGGCTTTCGAAATCCGCCCCATTTTTGTATCAGAAGCTCCAGTCATTTCTGGAGACTCACTAAATTCCACCTGCTCACAGATAAAGCTGGATAAATCCACACACTAGCCAGAGCAATTAAGGGAGATTTTGTGATGTGCTCAGTTGAAGCAGATTATTAAATTATCAGGAATTTTGTGAGCTGGTTGTTAGACACAACAGTTATCAAAAAGTTAAGGTATGTACACATATAATGAAATATATTAAAAAGAAAGTTAATACACAAAGATCATTATTTCCAAGTTTTTACTGGACTTTTATTTATGCCTTGAGGTTATTTATGTTTATTGTGTTCATCAGGAGAAAACAGTATGTAACGCATGCTTCTCTTCCAGCCCTACATTCAGTGATGACACAGTGTGGTAGCTTGAAACTGACCACAGTGGGAACATTTATGTTACAGAAACTGAAAAATGCTACAAATAGAGCTTGACATATTGTTTTGATGATTGTCCAGATTTCAGATATGATCGTTGACAACATTTTAACAGTTCAGGTTAAATTTAAGCATGCTGTGTCTGTAGCCTTCATTGTGAATAGAGAAAAAAAAAAATGAGGAAATGTTCTTCAACTCTTCAGAAACTATTATCTAATTCAGCAAAGAAATTACTCACATTATTGATGAATGAGTGAAGTTCATTATTTCACTTTGGTCTTACTTGTTAGTATAAATGAAAATATCAACCTATATTTGTGTTGGAACTGCATTTGTTAACAGCATGGCTCTTTCTTCGCTAAATTGAATAGGAATCAAGCATGCCTTTGTAGCCTGATTTTATGACCCTATATTTGGTGATAGAATTATTAAAAGTGATTATGAATTTTGTAAGAAATAGCAAGTCAAACCACAGTTACAGGTGTTTAGAATTAACAAATAGAGTATTATATGTCTCATTATTATTATTTGAGATTGTTTGCAATACATTTTTCATATCACAAAATTTACAGTCAACTTGTGTAAGTGTAAAAGTGCACACAGTTTTTTCACCTGGAGGGCCTGGTGTTAACCATTTACTAGATAATGGAAGACAATAGAAGCTTTATGACCCGAATCCATAAATCCTCCACAAATTTCTCTTGAGTCCTATTTTTAGGTCCTTGTCATTTCGAGGACGCCTGTGGAACTTTCAAACAGAATGAAAAGCCACACACGCACACACACACATACACGCACACACATTTGCACCTTAGAATAAAGCTATCACCATGAACCTATTTAATCTTTGAAAATCTAATCAATACTTATATCTGAAATGCACTTAACTATTTCAGAAAACTAAGTCTTTTATGTTAGGCCCATAGAATAGTGTTTCAAGAATAGTCAAAATTAATGATTATATGAACTTTCTTTAAAATTTCAGTTTCTTTTTTTGAGAACCAATTAGGTGGCAGACTCTGTCCATGGAGACTTGGTCCTTGTTCTCTAGGTCAAGCTCAAATGTGTGTTCACAATACGGATCATCCCACTTGAAAGATATTTCTTCCATTCCAAATACATAGGAAGATTAAAAAACCAGTCTCAGTGTCTTAAGGAGAATTGATGTGAATTTGTAAAGGCCGATGTTCATCTGAATTTGTTTTCCATAGACTGGTAACACTGCTGCTGCTGCTAAGTCACTTCAGTCATGTCCGACTCTGTGCGACCCCATGGACGTCAGCCCACCAAGCTCCCCTGTCCCTGGGATTCTCCAGGCAAGAACACTGGAGTGGGTTGCCATTTTCTTCTCCAATGCATGAAAGTGAAAAGTGAAAGTGAAGTCGCTCAGTCGTGTCCGACTCTTAGCAACCCCATGGACTGCAGCCTACCAGGCTCCTCTGTCCATGGGATTTTCCAGGCAAGAGTACTGGAGTGGGGTGCCATTGCCTTCTCCGCTGGTAACACTAAGTCAACACTATTGACCATCGGTTTTGTGCAGTATTCTGTAGCAGACACATTCCTCAAAACTAATATTTTAATAAATTCTGTGATCGAGGTTTTGATATCTCCATTTTACACCAAAATGAGACATTTTACACCAAAATGAGACATTTTACACAAGCGTCTGCCTGCAATGCGGGAGACCTGGGTTTGATCCCTGGCTCGGGAAGATCCCCTGGAGAAGGAAATGGCAACCCACTCAAGTACTCTTGCCTGGAAAATTCCATGGACACAGGAGCCTTGTAGGCTACAGGGTCGCAAAGAGTCAGACACAACTGAGCAACTTCACTTCACTTTTGCTGGAGATGGGATTTGAGTTCGGGTCTTCCTGATCCAAAAATTCTCTATCTTTTCTGAAAAGGTTTTTACCCTGAGGCCCTAAGAAATAACACAAAACAAATACAAAATATATTCTTTCTTACATCATTACTGAACACCCACAGAGCCTGGGGAAATGCTTTTCAACAAGTGAGAGGATAAAACCACGTAACTTCTGGATGACCAGATTCATTTTCTGCCTTAGATAGCACAGCATGAGAAAACAGCTGCCCAGGAATGAGAGCATGGAACAGGAGACAGAGTCTTGAGATCTCTTTTTGATGGAGAGGAAAGTGGGGAACCATATTTTGATCTTGCTGTTTATCTCTGATAACAACCAAGTCTTTGCCCCACTGATGCCACAGGATACAGTCACTCCCCTCACAGTATGGTCTAATGCAATTTCTCCTCCCCTCACTCTCCATCAATGTGCTACTTACCAAAGCATTAACCCAGTATTTTATATCTCAATTGTTTAAAGTAAAATGATCAGATAAACCAGGTTGTGTAGTTAGAAAATAAACCACACTGAGGTGTGGTATAAAAGAAGAGAGAATATGTTATTTATAAATACTGATCCAAGATATATATATACATGTACATATTTTTAAAGAAATAAACATCAGGACATGCGATATCACTGGAAATACTGTCTCCCTTTAGTTGCTTTATATATCCCTGTATATTGGTCTGGATTTTTTTCTTTATATCTTTTCCACAAAACACACAATTTGGAACCGTGGCTTTGCTGATGAGAAAGGCTGAAACTTGGGACACTTCACTAAAGAAATGCCTGGGAAACTGTTGAATGTAGAAATAGTCAGTGTACCCTAGGAAATGAAGAGGAATGTAGGATTGTTGGTCTTTTAAATTATGATTTTTAATTGGTTTAAGTCATCAGTTGGAGGCGATATAAATTACAGTCTATTCGGAAACTTTGGAGAAATACTGAAGAACACAGAAAAGTGATCTGTGTGGGTGGGAAGGGATTCTTTCTGGTGAAAGTTGGAAAGCCTGCGGTCACAGGAGCAGACTGAGACATGGGGTGGGGGGGGGGGGGGGGGTCGGAGCAGTCCCTGTAAAAAGGAGCGAATAGAACAGGTTCGAAGTGTCAGTGAATATTTATATAGGTTAAATGTTAGCAAAATGTTTCTGACAGCCCTGTCAAACACTGCATCGGTGGGCCTGAAGAGGCGGTTTGTGTTCTGAGCACAGTGCTTCTTCACCTTGAAAATGACTACGGATTAAATCACAGAATTTTCTGAACCCAAAGTTCAGCCACATCCTCTGGCTGCTAGATCGGTGCGACGCGGACTTCTGTGCATAATTAGCAGAAAACAGATAACATTCATTTCTATGGCTGGAGCGAGACAGAACGCACACTGACAAACTGACATTCGCAGTAACTGCCTAGAGCAGCTTGATTTCCTGGTGGAAGAAAAGGGGACATGTTTCATTTGAGGGAGGTGGTGTTAGATCTGCCAGGAAGAGTAAATAACAAAACCAAACACATCCCATTGTGATTATCATGAGTAGTAATTATAATACCTTGAATGTGTCGGGTAATTTGCAAAGCACTGCTTAATCCAACAGATAAATCATTCGTTTCATGTTATAGGGAACTCTGGGCTGGGGAGGTTGGGGAGATTTTTTCCAAGGTCACTGTCTGGGACTAGAATCTGGATTTACTGCTTCCACGCATTACTGTCCTTTGGCTGAGTGATCAAAGCTTTGGAATCACTATATCTGCTTCTAGATTATAAACTTACCTAACAGTTGCAAGCTGCAGAGCAATTCATTTTAAAACTGCTTCTGATATCAAGCATGGTACAATTATCAGGTAATCTCTTTCAAATAATTGTGGCATATCCTATTTTTCCACAGTAGAAAATCCCAAATTAAGATGGCAGTGCAAGCCACTCCTGACCCTCAGTTCCTTAACAATAGTTCATTCACTGCATTTTTTGTTGCGGTCTTGCAGGTAAAGTTTTGCTATTTTGTAAATGAATAAAGCAAGGTGCACAGAGAATGATCCCTATATGCCCAAGAATCATTGATTTGTCTGATGATTCAGAATAATATTGGTTATTAATCAATTCAAACAATTGTTTGGATATTTGGGGGATTACATTGCCTGCTAGTTTGACTACTTACTTTAAAACTCTTAAGCATGTACTGTATGTATAATTCTATAGCTTAGTGAATTTTTGATTAGGCAAACTGAGGAGTGAGACAGCATTTTTTACAAAAATTAAAATTTGCAGTTAAATAGAAAATCATTTACATCAGATTCTGCAGCACATGTCCTCTTTTTCTCCTTAGAGGTTTGGCTTTCTGATTATTTGGGGAGGTTCTAACAAATTGACTTTCTCTCTTAAATACATATGTGTGTTTTTATGACTGGGGAATAAGGATAAATACTAAAAGAGTATTTATTATTATGTAGAATCAGTGATGTTGATATTTTCAGTTAAACCAAATGAAACTGATGTTTTTATAAGACAAAAATGGTTGGATATTTTCTGTTTCTTCAGCTTCAGCCCACTGATTCTTTATCAGGCTTTTTATCAAGCTTCTTCCATATCCTTTAACTAGCTTTTGAAACTAATTCCTTTTCAGTGGAAAAGAAAAAGAAAAATCTTACCACTCGTCTATCACTTTGTTTGTTCATCATTACTTTTTTCTAGGTTGAGGAATAGAAGAAAAATTAACAAAAAAGTAAATAAAATACTTCATATCAAAACTTGTCCTGCGCCTGGATGCTGCTGTTACCACAGTCAGATGAGTCCTCAACTACACTTGCTTTGAAAATAGCCACACAAAGCAATAATGTGCATGTAAATGCTTGTCTCTGTACATGTCACTGTTTTTTGCATGTTTCTTCTTCATAAGGAATATTTTTCTTTAAACATGTATTTTGAACACATACATTCTTTTTTCTGTTTAAAGTAGCATTTTTTAAAGAAATTTTGGATAATTCATAAAAGTACAAGAAATCAAATAAAAATTGCCCTTAATCTTAACTCTCCAGAGGCAGTCAGCATTAATATTTTGGTATAATTCTTTCAGAGACAAAGGAAAGAATTGTTTTAAAAAACCAAATGTAATACGGAGACAATCTCACTTAGAACATTTGGATAATACTTTACCTATAATTTGTATTCGGCTTTTTACACTTCACAGTATACTGTGAGCATTTCCCACGTCATTAAATACTCTTCAGAGTAACCAGAGTAGATCAGCAATAGTTCACTTAAAACAAGTGAACACGCTGCATTAAAAACCAGCCAGAGCCTTACTAAAGAGCTGATGCTATGAATACCAATCATAGCTTAGTTGCTGTTCCATATGTTAATTTAATTTGACAGAGTAAGAGTCTTTGAAGTCCTAATTCTCTTTTGCATCCAATAAACCAGTTTTTATAGTGCCTGAACTTTTAGACATCAGCCTACAGCTAAACTCTTGTCGGGAAGTTGCCATGAGGTCACATGGAACAATGGCCAGAGGGAGGTTCTCTGGAAGTCTGGTGAGAGCGGTGAGGGGGACTGGGAGGGGCCACTGGGGGGTCAGTGCGTGCGCGCCAGCATCTTGTAGGCGTACAGATGTGTTGCCATTTTACACGAGAGCCCTTGAAGGGTGATTGCTACAGAAATGGATTCAGTAGCCCAGCAATATTCATTAATAAGTGTTTAAGTACATCTTTGTGTTTCTCTGTGGGCTCCGTGGCTTTAGGAGGGAAAAGCTAAGCAGAAGCCTCAGTGGTACGTGGTTTTTGCTTCCCCTACTGGAGCAAAAAGGAGATTCTGGAGTCTTCCCCACCCCCAACATTTAGAATTCAAACTGGCGCAGAATGTTGGGGGCGGGGATATCTTTGTTTTCATGCTGATCAGAATTGGTGGTACTGGTCAGAGCGGTGGAGGCCATTAAAGAGGAGGATCAAAATGAAAGAGGTTAAGAATAAATGATGCTGAACACTAAGTCCTATGGGGGAAGGATTTTGAGTTTTCTTTTGTTATTCTTTGTTTAGATTGTAAGTTCTTTGAGGGCAGAATAGCATGCCTATAAGGTTTTATATGCTTAGGAGCTGCTGTGAGAGTCTTAGTAGTCATTCTAGTCATGCTCATTCTCAGTTGCTAAATCATCTCCAACTCTTTTTGCCCTCATGGACTGTAGCCCACCAGACTCCTCGGCCCATGGGATTTCCCAGGCAAGAACACTGGAGTGGGTTGCCATTTCCTTCTCCAGTGGATCTTCCCGACCCAAGGGTCGAACATGGGTCTCCTGCATTGCTGGCGAATTCTTTACCACTGAGAGCCACCGGGAAGCCCTAGTCATTCTAGAGGCTCACCATTAAATATAGTGGTATAATTGCTACAAACATTAAAGATCAGTACCTTTTTAAGCTGGGTTTCATTCACAATTACTGCTCATCTACAACGTGCCACACCCATGCCACGTAAGCAACTTGTTCCAGTGGTGAATGGGCAGTCTCTGAGGCTGAAGATGATGGAAACCAAGCATGTGAACTGTTCACTTCAATGAAGTCCTCTGGTGGAGTCTTGTGCTGAGTGTTCTGGGCCTCTCAGCATTTGTGTAATGTTAGATCACTCAACGATTAACGAGCAGGAGGGAAAATGATGGAGCGATTCAAAGAGGAGTCTGTGCCCCTCTTTGGAAGCACCTGGAAGGCCTGTCCTTTGGGGAGTTCTTGGTTAATGACAGCAGTTTGGGAATAGGGAGCTGAAAGATAGAGTGGCCCCTGGGGAGATACACAAGCCAACATTTAGGGAAATTGGTCATTAACGGGAAATTATTGGACAAGCGCTTAATTTTTCCAGTAGGGATGTTTCTAGGTAACAATCCTGTTGTGGCTAAGTGGTTCTGGGACGTGGTAGACATGGGATTAGGCAGCTGCACTGGAGAGCCATGATGTCATTGGGTTTCCGACATCATTTCCAGCCCTCCTACTGCGCCTGAGTGGTATGGACTACCGCTGTGACCTAAGTTCCATTTTGGCATTCCCTTTCAGCTTCTACCACAGCTTGTCAGTCTTTACAAATGTAGCTTGACTGCCTCTTGACACTAAATTTCTCAGTTTTTACTCCTTTAAATTAAATGGACACTGTGTCTGTCTTAATCCTGTTTGTACTGATAGGACACAGTCCCACAGACTGGGTCGATTATAAACATTAGACATTTCTTTCTCACAGATCCAGAGGTTGGAAGTCTCAGATCAGGGTGCCAGTGTGGTTGGGTGAGAGCCCTCTGTGTATTCCCGTGGTGGAAGAGGCAAGCCAAATCTGGGGCCTCTTTTATTTTTTATTGATTTACATTTTAAATTTATTTGACTGTGTCACATCTTAGTTGCAGCACACAGAATCTTCATTGCAGTGCACCAACTCTCTAGTTGCAGCTCCCAGGTTCTCTAGTTGTGGTGCTCAGGCTTAGTTGCTTCATAGCCGATCGGATCTTAGTTCCCCAACCAGGGATTGAACCCACATCCTGCATTACCAGGGGGATTCTTAACCACTGGACCACCAGGCAAGTCCCTGGGGCCTCTAAGCACTAATTCCTGAGGGCTCTGCTCATGACCTACTCACCTCACAAAGGCCTCCCTCCTAAAACCATTACTCTGAGGGTTAGGATTTCAGTATATGTATTTGGGGACACACATTCAGACCATAGCGATAACTTAAGATTAAGCATTTAGAAGAAACTACATTCTCTCCTTGTGGAGGAGAAAGGTCAGTTAGATAATCAAGTGGACCAAGAATTTGACAAAGACTTGGTATAAATAAATTTGTGAGATCTTACCTGATTTTTATGATGAATTATGGTCCGGTATAAAAGGCACTATGACTTGCTCATGCCTGACTTTGAAACAGTCTTTGAATACCAATGACAGCTATATATGACCTGGCCTTCCTCTCCCTGCTCAAGAACAGGCCCAGAAAACTGTTGGCCTGGGCTATGAACTCATCCTCTCAACTTGGTTTATCTCACACATCATTGTAGTATTGCTCTTAAGTCTGTTCTATTCTGTGTAACTTCTTGCTCATATATTCCTATACTTATCTTGTTAAAGTCTTACTCTCTTGGCTTCTACATATTTCCCTACTCCACATCTCTTCTTTCCTGTCCATTGTCCTCTTTACTCTTTCCCTCTTTGCAATCGCACTGTGAGGTGACTCTGATCTCCATTGTTTCTGGGAAGTGGCATTAGATGGTCTTCTCTTGGCTCATCCACAGCTTTTCCTACAGCTCAGGGTCACTAACTGCAGTTGTTTGATTATGCATCTGTCTCTGCCTTGAAGAGACTTTCATCTTTAGCAGTTCCCTTGGATTCTTATGGGAACTTAATAAATGCTCCCGTTTTTACCCACCATAATTTCAGTAAGAAAGTTTATTCTGCTTTCCAGATAGTCGATTTACAAACAGACTTTTGAAGCTCAACTGTTGTGTAGGTTGAGGACTTCCTGCATTGTGGTCAAACTACAGCAAAAGGCTTTTTGTTACAGAACTGTAATCTTGATGTACTTTGGCCCCACCTGAATTCCACTGTAATTGCCTTTACAACATATATCCTGCCATCATCTTAAAAAGGTTTAGTTCTGAACACATCCGCTGGCAGAGGATTTATTTTGCTTTTCTTTTCTAGGAAACTGTAGCTTAGCAAACTATTAGACTGTCTGACTTTAATTTTTCTTACTTTTAACCGTTGATTAATTTTTTTTAAATGTGAATAGATTAGCTTTGTTTGTGTATTATAGTCAATAATTACATGTTAGCAGTTTAATAATTTTAATAGCAGAGAGTACATCTAAGTCTTCTAGTATTTGTTTGCATGTAAACCCTGTACCTAAGAGCTGCAGTACTTTCAAAAGAGTACATCAAAGTAATTGTTTTGCCTGGCGCCTGTACAAATTTCTGCTGGGACCTGTCCCATTTAATATAAATTATATTACCTGTGGAATTTAAGAGGATGTAAGGTGTAACATGCCCAGCAGGCAGAAAATTTAAACTATGGATTGCCTTAAAAAACAAAAACTTTTGTTTGTTCCTGTAATATGGGATACTTAGCATCCCTAATTTCTGTTTAATCTTTTTATAAGCATATCTTGAATTTTGCATTCATGTGGAAAACAAATTCAAAAATCCTTTTATTTTCTCAGGTTAACTTGAAAATGAAAACTGTCTAAAGCCAGTGGCACTGAAGCTGTGCCTGACTTGGTGATCTAGGGAAGAAATGCCATTATCTGAATCTATTTAGAAACAGCCCCTGCCCTACCAAAAAAATGAATAATGACGAAATTAGGAGCCCTAGACCTAACTTAACCAAATCACCATGCTTCAAGCCTGATGTCATGTCTCTATTTTGCCTACATAGACATGAATTTAGGAGTAGAACATCCATGGGCAGGGTTATGGAAACATAAACCCCATATTCATAAATCCATTGCATATAATTTTATACTCTGCTTACAGGACCAAGATGTTAGACTACACCACGTGGCAGGAACATGTACCCACCCAGATATGCCAGTAGAGCACTCTGGCCTTCCTGTTACATTCACATCTTCAGTGACTCCCTGACTGGCCTCTCTGGTGTCCTGTGGTCAGCCGTTTGGGACCATTTGGTCCTAATATGTGAGACTGTGTGCATGTGTGCTAAGTCACTTCAGTCCTGTCCTAATCTCTGCAACTGCATGGACTGTAGCTTACCAGATTTCTCTGTCTATGGGATTTTTCAGGCAAGAATACTGAAGTGGACTGCCATTTTCCTCCTTCAGGGGATCTTCCCGACCCAGAGATCGAACCCATGTCTCTTATGCCCCCTGCATTGGCAGGTGGGTTCTTTACCACTGGCACCACCTGGGAAGCCCAGGATTTGAGATTGCTGCGTGCATATTGTCTTGGATGTTGAATGTGTAGAAGAAACACTTTCACTAGAACAAAAAAAGAAGAGATGGGTTAAAGTTAATAGTACAAAAGAGGATATACCGAGATGTAGAGAGGCAGAAAGGAGATAGAAAAACAGAGAAGGAAGGAGGAAGGGAAGATTAGAGAAGCTAAGAGCAAAGCTCTAAAGATTGGCTCCTAGCGCCTCCCTTTTTTGCGCCCCAGATGGTTCTTACATTCAGTCATACTCAGCTCACAGTCTGGCCTTGAGCACTTATCCGTGGGATACCACAGCTGAAAAAATGCTCCTTTCCTGCCCCCAGGGGGAGGAGGGGGCTCTGTGTAATCTCTTAATTCAGTCATTGTCTTACCATTCACATAAAACAGATCTCCATTACTAGGAAGAGCTACTTTGTTCCAATCTTTTTCTTTTTTGTCCAGTAATCCACGTATTCTTTCTAGATGTCAGATATTACAATTATGAACAATAGTTACCACTTACTTAAGTACTGTGTTAAATCTTTTATATCTTACTTAACAATCTTGATATCTTACTCAGTCTTTACTCCTGTAAAATAGATACTGTCATTGCAACTTAAATGATTACTCAGTAAGATAGGCATGGATATAAACACGTGTATTGATAATTCTACATAAAGCCTGTTGTTTTTCCTTTGTAGCTATATGCATTTCTCTCTGCCCCTCTGCTGCAGACTCTGATTTTCCATGGATGTCTTCAGATACGAACATGGGGTGCTGGATCCTGGGACACTTTTTTACAGTTCCCTCCTTTTTTCTTTTTTACAGTAGTTCCTTATGAGTTCTCGGAACACTTTCCAACTCAAACAGAAATGCACACCTCCATTTCTTTTGATTTTCTTACATGCTTCCCCTTTCCTTAACAAAAAAAAACTAAGTGCCCTTTGTTCCATGAGTTGACTGAATTCAGAAGGCAAAATCAATTCAAGTTTTGAACTGTATAGACTTGAACAACTAGCAATTAGTAGTCACTGAACGTCACTGGTTAAGAGATCTGATTTTCCGTCTTTCGTTTATCCCACTGAAGTTTATTCCGTACGATCCCCCCGCCAGACTCTGCAACCATGGATCCTTATGAATAATAACCTTATAAATAATAGCATCAAGAAACAAGGCTTCAGAAGTATGCAGATATTGTGTACTAAGTCGCTCAGTTGTGTCGGACTCTTTGCGACCCCATGGACTGTAGCCCGCCAGGCTCCTCTGTCCATGGGATTCTCCAGGCAAGAATACTGGAGTGGGTTGCCATGCCCTCCTCCAGGGGATCATCTCCACCCAGGGATCAAACCCAGGTCTCCCACATTGCAGGCAGATTCTTCACCATCTGAGCCACCAGGGAATGACACCAATGACAGACATTGGCTAGTCCTAAAAGCTGATGTATATCTAATAGAAACTCAACTCTTTATTTCAACATAAGACTCGACGATCTTGGAAGACTCCAGACCACTTGGAATGCTATGATAAGTTATATTAACAAGTTTAAGGCACAAGCAAGTTTAGAAAATGCCTCTGTGCTAAATGTTGAGTCTGGGAAAGAGCTGGGTTTTGTTGTTCGAAAACGGATATTCAAAGCTTGGAATAGCAGACACACTATCACTTGACTCTAAAGTCAATTTTAGATGAAAGGAGAGCTTAATAATGGGGCTGGCTGTTGGGAGGATCAGGCTTCTAAAAACCTTAATATGCTTTCAGCCTTTCCCGGAAGCAGGTGACTGAGTAGTTACTGTCCACATCGTGTGCTCCGCAGAGCAGCTTCTCTGTTGGCACACTGCTTGGCAGAGCTCCAAGGAAAGCTGTGCGATGACAGTGAGATTAGGACGCAGGAAGCAGGGCTGGGTGAGAGGCTCTAAGTTTTCTCTTTCTCTGTAGCATGGTCAATTCCACCAGCACAGCTTAGGCCTAACGCTGAACCTCCTAATAAGCACGGGGTCATTTGAATTTTCATGATATCAAACGGTTTCATTTGAGACCTTTTCCATCTGTCATACTTGTAGTATGTGGATCCCTTATGCTGTAGCTTCTCCGCCTTCCTTAAAACCCAGGGCATCTTTATAGAAATAACACCGTACATGGTGAAGGCTCCGTCTTGCTAAATATCCAAGATGTGGGATCACATTGAGCTCTTTATTTATCAGTGATCTCATGCTTCAAATTGTTTTACAAGCATGTCCCAACGGGAAAGAGGCTATATTATGGTAGCATCTCTATGCCAAATTCTGTTCTCTGTGGATCTGGGTATATTTCCAGTAATAGATACTATATTATATGAAGTATCTAGTATAAATCAGGGCTTCAGACCATGCTTCCTGACTTAGAAACCATAGCTCTCTTCAAATTCATTTTCTATAACTGTATTTTCTTCCCATTAGCTTTCCTGTTTATCTTCTCTTTATAATCTCAAAACAATCAATAATTGCAATTCTTATTAGCACATTTCCCAAAATAATTCTTAAATAATAAATATTTTTAAATTTCTTTAAATTTCTCCATATTATTTTGGTAAACTAAACAATGAAAACTTTTCTAAATGTTAACGTGAACTTGACGTATTTTTTATATTTTGTCATTTATTTCTCCAAAGAACATACTGTGAAATTTTTCAGAGCTGCGATAAAAGAAAAATGATGACCTCCTCTGTTTTAATTTTGAATAAATGGGTGAATAAACACATGGAAAGAATGTTCTCTGGGTTCCAACTTCCAACAGCATAGAGAACAAAAGCTAAGGGACTACCTTGGCAGTCCAGTAGATAAGACTCCGAGCTTCCAGTGTAGGGGCACAGGTTGGATCCTTGGTTGTGGAACTAGGATCCCACATACCACGAAGTGTATGGTGGGATTCCTTTCTCCTTTTCAAAGGAAAAAAAGAGAAGAACAAAACCTTAATGCTTCCCATTCTCTAGAACCATGAGGAATCTGGTTTCCTCAACATGTCTGTAGAAGGACGTGGGTATCCAAGACACATGAGTCATTTTTATTGTTCTCTGAATCTGACACTTAAAATACTTTGCAGCAATTCTCCTGCCACTCTTGCAAGCAATCTCTAGAGTTTACAAGTGATTCACATCAAAGTTAAGGGAACAACCTAAGGTGGTATAGTTGACAGCCAGCCCTCAGAATGTGGTTGAAAATGCAGGTTAAGATTCTGGAAAGAATCCTGGATTGGGGGTTCATTCAGAGACTTGAAGTCGAGTCTTAGCTCTATTGGTTATAAACTAGATAAGTCCCTTAACCCTCTGGGCCACAGTTTTCACAACTCTAAAAATAAAAATTGTCATAGAATGATAAAGCCTAATAGACTTGAATTTGAAAAGTAAATGGAGCATTCTGTATACTAAAATGAGATTACTATTGCGTGTGTGCTAAGTAAGTCCCTTCTGCTGCTGCTGCTGCTAAGTCGCTTCAGTCGTGTCCGACTCTGTGCGACCCCATAGATGGCAGCCCACCAGGCTCCCCCGTCCCTGGGATTCTCCAGGCAAGAACACTGGAGTGGGTTGCCATTTCCTTCTCCAATGCATGAAAGTGAAAAGGGAAAGTGAAGTCGCTCAGTCGTGTTCGACTCTTAGCGACCCCATGGACTGCAGCCTACCAGGCTCCTCCGTCCATGGGATTTTCCAGGCAAGAGTACTGGAGTGGGGTGCCATTGCCAGTCCCTTCAGTTGTGTCCAACTCTGTGCAACCCTATGGACTGTAGCCTTCCAGGCTCTTCTGTCCCTGGGATTCTCCAGGCAAGAATACTAGAGTGGGTTGCTATTTCCTCCTCCAGGGGATCTTCGCAACCCTGGAATCGAAACCTCGTCTTTTACATCTCTTACATTGGCAGGGGGCTTCTTTACCACTAGCACCACCATTGAGTGAGTGAAGTCGCTCAGTCGTGTCCGACTCTTTGTGACCCCATGGACTGTAGCCTGCCAGGCTCCTTCATCCATGGGATTCTCCAGGCAAGAATACTGGAGTGGGTTGCCATTTCCTTCTCCAGGAGATCTTCCCAACCCAGGGATTGAACCTGGATCTCCTGCATTGTAGGCAGATGTTTTACCATCTGAGCCACCAGGGAAGTCCCATTAGATCCATATAAATATAAGGTTAAAAAAAAAAAAAAAAAGAATAAGCTGCTTTGAGGATTGCCAAAGCCCCTAATATGGTCATTTAGCACTTATGTATTTCTGCTCTGAGGCAGGACCACACTTAAATTCTTCCATTCACATTAAAACCTATATTGCTTGAAACACTTTCAGAGAAGGAGAGGCTATAGGACATGGTTCCACAAAGACCTTATTGAAACTAAAGTGTTTTCACTCTTTGTCAGCATGATTGTTTTGTTTTCTGTTTGTTCCACATCCAACATTTCTTCCTCCATTCCTTCTACCGTTTTGTGCTCTTTTGTAGCATGCTAAAGTTGGCTTAAAGCTCAACATTCAGAAAATGAAGATCATGGCATCCGGTCCCATCACTTCATGGGAAATAGATGGGGAAACAGTGTCAGACTTGATTTTGGGGGGGCTCCAAAATCACTGCAGATGGTGATTGCAGCCATGAAATTAAAAGATGCTTACTCCTTGGAAGGAAAGTTATGACCAACCTAGATAGCATATTCAAAAGCAGAGACATTACTTTGCCAACAAAGGTCCATCTAGTGAAGGCTATGGTTTTTCCAGTGGTCATGTATGGATGTGAGAGTTGGACTGTGAAGAAAGCTGAGTGCTGAAGAATTGATGCTTTTGAAGTGTGGTGTTGGAGAAGACTCTTGAGAGTCCCTTGGACTGCAAGGAGATCCAGCCAGTCCATCCTAAAAGAGATCAGTTCTGGGTGTTCATTGGAAGGACTGATGCTAAAGCTGAGACTCCAGTACTTTGGCCACCTCATGAGAAGAGTTGACTGACTCATTTGAAAAGACCCTGATGCTGGGAGGGATTGGGGGCAGGAAGAGAAGGGGACGACAGAGGATAAGATAGCTGGATGGCATCACTGACTCGATGGACATGAGTTTGAGTGAACTCTGGGAGTTGGTGTTGGACAGGGAGGCCTGGCGTGCTGCTATTCATGGGGTCACAAAGAGTCGGACTTGACTGAGCAATTGAATTGAACTGAACTGATTCAGTGGCAGCTTTTCTTCTCTTCCTTCTCCCTGGTGAGTTCCTTCAGTGGTTTCCTTTATTTTAAGCAAACCTCACTTTTCATCTTCTCCCTGGAGTCAGTCATCTTGACTTCTGCACAGGAAGAAGATTCCACAATGTTCCTTAGCCACTAAACCCCATTACATGCAACCATCTGAGAAGGAAACTTTCCTTTGTGTTGCAATGGAAGCCCATTTCCTATTCTTATTTCTTCAAAGTTTCAAAAGAGCTGACTACCATCCTTTAGGTCCACCCTTCCTAGACGTTACTTCAGTAAAGTGATCTCACTTTTCAGTGTTTTTTGTCAAGCATGAGTTCTAGAGCTTCCTTTCACTTTTTCTCATCAGGTATATTGTTCAGCCTTTTAGTAAGTATTGTGGTGTGATTGAAAGAATATGGGCTTTGGGACTTCCCTGGTGGTCCAGAGGTTAAGAGTCTTGCCTTCCAATGCAGGAGATGTGGGCTCCATCCCTGGTCAGGAACCTCAGATCCTACATGCCACAGGGCAACTAAGCCCACGTGCCACAACTAAGACCCAGTGCAGCCAAATAAATGTTTAAAAAGAAGAGGAAGAATATGGGCTTTGTAGTTAGACCTGGGTTTGAATCTGGGCCATGTGACTCGGAGCACCTACCTTGTCTGAACTGCAGTTTTCTCATTTATCAAGAGGGTTAACGGGCCTGTGTTACACAATGCCTGTCAGAATTGATGATGCAAATAATGTTTCTAGTGTATAATCAGTGCTCTGATAAATATGAGTTCCCTTTTCCTGTGACTCTCCTCTACGTCAGTACACTTATTTCCTACTACTTTGGAGCCTGGGATTAAATAGAATTTGAAATAATTCTACTTACTCATCCCCCACGGCATTCATTTTCCCCCCATTATACTGTTTCATCACTAGATTTCCTCCAAGGTATTCATGCCATTTCCATATGCCCTTTGATACTGTGTCCACATGGACAATTACATCCAAGAATCAGCTCTGAAAAGAGAACATCCCAAGGAAACAATACCCTCAAAAGTGACTGAATTGGCATTTTTGTCATTCAGTTGCTCGGTCGTGTCCAACTCTTTGCGACCTCATGGACTGCAGCACGCCAGGCTTCCCTGTCCTTCACCATCTCCCGGAGCTTGTGCAAACTTATCTCCATTGAGTCGGTGATGCCATCCAACCTTCCTGTCCTCTGTCGTCCCCTTCTCCTCCTGCCTTTAATCTGTTGGAAGAGTCTAGGATAGCTCTTGACTTCATTTCACCTTGAAGAGTTTCCCAGTTTGGCTCTATGTGGCTTCTTGGCAGCTCTTTCCAACACAGGACCTGTCAGATGTCCTTCAGATCATTTCAGAACTGAGTTACTCATTCCTGGGTTTCCACCTGAGGTCTGGATGAATCCCAGGATGCAGTTTCACTGCTGATCCATGTGGCCCTTGTGCAAATTATGAAAAGGCATCCATTCTCAGCAGGTGCAATAATGCCATGCCTGGAAGGATGGCCTGAGGGGTGGAGGGTGGACTGAACTTTGGGCACACTAGTACAGATTTAACCTTTTTGTAGAAACCAGAGTGCTGGCTCTGGTGTGGCTTAATGTCAGAAGGCAGATGCTCATGACATACTGGCTTGTTTCTTTGATGTCATCCAACATTAACCTTCCTTTCTCATTCCATTGGCCTTCCTCTTTTCCTATAGCTATTATTCTTGGTACAGTGTATAATAACATTTCATTCCCTGCTTCAGATTTGCCCCAGTTACTTCTCCTGGTTCTAGCTGCTTCTTTACCTGCACTTTTGAATACCTGCGTGGCCTTTACTTCATGTGGAGTTACTCTTTGTGTTTAAATTATAGGCAGTTTGGGATTAAGCCAAATAGATGTTCCTAACATTTTCAACACTCTATTCATCAGTTCAGTTCAGTTGCTCAGTCGTGTCCGACTCTTTGCAACCCCATGAATCGCAGCACGCCAGGCCTCCCTGTCCATCACCAACTCCTGGAGTTCACTCAGACTCACGTCCATCGAGTCAGTGATGCCATCCAGCCATCTCATCCTCTGTCGTCCCCTTCTCCTCCTGCCCCCAATCCCTCCCAGCATCAGGGTCTTTTCCAATGAGTCAACTCTTCGCATGATTCTTCTTAAAAGCAAATTGGTGAAATCAATATAGTTCATTCCTTTCAGTGTTGTTTCTGCCTCTTCTCCATTCCTCTTCTGGAGAGGACTGTAATGAACATCTAAAATGGCCTAAACCAAATTAATGGGAAGGCAAAGAGGAGGGCTCACCAAGAGACTTCATAATCTACACAGTGGTAACTTTCACAGGAATGGGAGTTCAGAGGTTCTGAGAGGAGTCCTCTGTTCTCTCCCTTAGCAGGAAAGAAGATCCTTTTCCATCAAGTTTACAACTTTGTGTAAGTGCTGCATAGAACAGTAAGTAGATGCAGTGAACAATTAAATTTTCCAAAGCTTACTCAAACCAGTTCTGGTGAAGTTATAAGTCTCAGCCAGCTTGTTCTCATATCCAGTAACTATTGGTTCTTTTTAAATTCATCTCAAGAAGGTAGAAGAAAACTTTAGTGCAAAAAGGGGGGGATTAAATTAAGAAATGAGAAACCAGAGACACACTTTCCTGACAGCTTGATGTACTGTACTGCAGATAAGTCCTGTGATGGATATGCTTGGGAATGCCATTATTAAATTTGCCTTGCCTTCATCTTTCTTCATTTATTTCTAACATGCCTGTTTGGCCAGTGTTTGGGAACATAACAATAAAACCACCATTAAGTTAAGTAAATAGAAAAATCTAATAGGTATTCATATAACTTCAGCTGGAAGCATTTCTTTCATGCTCTGTAAATCACCAGAAAACATGGGATAGAAACCGTTCCTGATCTGTTTTAGGCTGTGCAGGGTATCCTGAGAAGTTTGCCTGTTTATAACTTCTCCAAGTGTGTTAATACATACATATTTTTACTTTGAGATAGTTAAGGTCTGGAATAGTTCTTTGGTGGGGAAAATGGTGAGAGATGGGATCTGAGGAAATACTACAGAAAAAGAATTAGCAGGGCTCAGTAGAAGACTTGAGGGAAGAGAGCTGGGCAGAGGAGACCATGAATGCAGAGCAGGCTGGTGGAAGATAGATCTGAGGAGCTGGGGACACCACTGCTTTTCTTGCTGATGGGAAGGTGGCCAGCAGTCAGGCTTTGGGAAAAGAGATCATGCAGTCTGGTTTTTACATGTTGGCTTTAGATAGCCATGAACTATCTAGTCTGTGTATTTTTGTATTCATTAGGAAATAAGGGACTAAAGATAAAGTGAAAGGTGAGGGCCAGAGATGGAGATCTGGGGCTCCTCTGAGTATAGGTCCTGATTGCAGCCATGTGGGTGCTCAAGGGAGTGAGCAGAGAAGAAAGAGAAGACCCAGGAACCCTGGGGCTGAACTCTGGGGGCACTAAGTAATGCTGGGTAGAGGGAGGAGGTGGGAGTCAGGGAAGAAAGAAGAAGCAAGTAGAGATATTTGAGAGTCCCATGGCCTGAATCCTATGCTGCTGACTCCACAAGGAGGTTGGGAAGTCTACTCTGGAAGTTGACTAGTTGACTGGACCCCTAGAACTGGGACACTGGTAAGAAGCTCAGTCAAGTGCCTCGGTGTTTGATGGCTCATAAATGGGATGAACAAAAGCTCAGACTGCTGGAAGAGGCAAACTTGGGGCAGAATCTGGGTCTGATCATCTTGAGTGAATAAGGGAGTGAGTGAACAAATGAATCAGTCAAAGAAACAGGTACAAGTAATCATGGGTTTTTCCCCATAAAAGAGGATAATAGCATAGTACTCAACAGTGCCTATAAAGTCACTGACAGGCCTAACACATAGACAGGCAGAAGGGAGGAGAGGAGTTGAGAAAAGAGAGGTATCACCGAGGAGAAGAGAAGACATGGGTGGTGAGCAAAGATGACCAGGGGATTCCTGGAGTGTGAAGTTGGAGAGGTCAACAACTTAAATGTAGGGATTTGGCCTTTAATTTTTATCTCTAGCTGTTTCCCAAACATTCATCTTGTCCCTCGGATGGAAATTTAAGCCTCTTGGCAGAGATAGAAACTTCTTTTGTCTATCTCTCTGGTACCTAATACAGTATAATATTTATTCTACACTTAATGACAGATTGAAAGAAAGAGAGGCACATTTTCAGTCATTCCTACAAGTGTGTAATTACTGAGAAATTTAATCAAGGGAAACCTTTTTTTGAAGTATAGTTGATTTACAATGTTGTGTTAGTTTCAGGTGTACAGCAAAGTGATTTAGTTTTATATATGTGTGTGTAGATATATATTGGAGAAGGCAATGGCACCCCACTCCAGCACTCTTGCCTGGAAAATCCCATGGATGGAGGAGCCTGGTGGGCCGCAGTCCATGGGGTCGCTAAGAGTCGGACATGACTGAGCTTTATATTTTTTTTTTTTCTCTTTTTCACATTCTTTTTCTTTGTGATAAGTCACTTCAGTCATGTCTGACTCTTTGTGACTCTATAAACCATAGCTGGTCAGGTTCTTCTGTCCATGGGATTCTCCAGGCAAGAATACTGGAGTGGGTTGCCATGCCTCCTTCAGGGGATCTTCCCGACCCAGAGATTGAACTAGCATCTCTTATGTCTCTTGCATTGGTGGGCAGGTTCTTTACCACTAATGCCACCTGGGAAGCCCCTTTTCCCTTGTAGGTTATGATGAAATATTGAGTATAGTTCTCTGTGCTATACAGTAGGTCTTTGTCTGTTATCTATTTCACATATGAAACCTCCAATTCTGATAAACTAAAACGCCCCTTCTCCATTCACAGTTGACTTTTTAACTTGGATTTTCTAAACCATTTACTCCAACTTCTTCCTCTAAAAGAATGTACATTGCTTGTGAAATGACCTTCCGAGCCCACCATACAAGCTTCCTTCTTAATCTTAGCAAAATGGGGACCCACCTGCCTAAAGGATTTGAAATATGCTTCTCTCCTCCCTCATTCCAATTTTTGTTCTGTTTCCATAAGAATAACTCGAAGCATTTGCAGATGAATTTTAAAGACTGTGTTGTTCTGGAGGGAAATGAAGTGTCCATGTAAGTCTGTCATAGGAAGACTTACAAAGAGAGCTCAGGCATGTTGAGGTGGAGTGTACACGTGGGAAACATAAGTAGGGGCTGGTGAGAAAATGTGGTGGAGGTGGTTAATTAATTTTGAACCTGGGAAATGCCTCCATATTTAGTCCACAAGATCTCCTTTAAAGAATCCCAACACCTGGAAAACATCAGCTTTTTAATTTTCTACCAATTTGTGTGCAGCAAGGATCTGAATGAGAAAGTGGCTTTGAAAGCATCAAAAATGTGGTTTTCTTATCATTCAAAAATATCTGCATATATTTTTCTCAAACTTAAAAAAAAAAGAAATAAAATTTGCCTTTTGGTGGAGATCAAAATGAAAGTGTTGACAAATATCAGAAGGCTGGAGAGTCTAGAAATAGTCTTGGGAATGGCATCTGTATGTAACTTGAGAGTGCTGTATCACCAGTACTCCTATAAGGCCAAAGAAGAGACTGTTGAAAAATGCTCTGATGTTACATTTTTTATTAAATCTGTAAGGGTTGTTGGCACTTATTTCCTGGCAGTCATTCCGGCTTTTTGGGGTGATGTCGGTGATACTATGGAGCAAGAAATACCAGTGAGTCAACCGTAACAAAGTGCCTCTAGATGTAAAAAAGTGTAGAACTACTGTATGACCCAGCAATTCCACTTCTGAGTATATATCTGGAAAAAGTGAAAACACTGCTTTGAAAAGATGCACCCCAGTGTTCATAGGAGCACTTAGAATAGCCAAAATATGTAAGCAATCCAAGCGTCTATCAATAGAGGAATGGATAAAGAAGATGTGATGTATATATATAGAGACACACACACACACACAGTGGAATACTATTCAACCATTAAAAAGAATGAAAATCTGTCATTTGAAGCAACATAGATGAACATGGAGGGTATTATGCTAAGTGAAATAAATCAGACAGACAAAGACATATGGTATCACTTATATGTGGAATCTAAAAAATACAACAAGCTAGTGAATAAAACAAAAAAGAGTTAAACTCAAAGATATGGAGAAGAAACTGGTGGTTACCAGTGAAGACAGGGGAGAGGAGAGATGCAAGGTAGGGGTAGGGGGTTTTTTAAAGGGTTATTATGGGATTGTATGAAATCATGTGTGAAACTTTTGAAAATTATGAGTACCTCAGAATTTAAAGAATCTTTCACTTTAAAAAAATGTGTCTGTAGCAGGGAAGGGGTACTGCTCTGGTAAATCTCTCAGGATAAGAAAGAAAAAGGAGGTCTAGACAGTCTTGGTTCATCTGATAGAACGTTCCCACAGAAAATGGATGAATATCAGATAAGAACGTTTATCAGACCTCATGAATTTTACAGCCCACATCTCTGTGGGAACAGCATGCAGTGCAGACTTGCTAAATCCCAAACATGGAAGACAGACAGCACTATAAAAATATAGACTGGTGCCCTGAGAAGAACAATAGCCAGTCTTCGTTAGTCACAAAGATATGAACACTCGGGGTTGTGGTATGCTTGTTAAGTGACACGTAAGACAGTATGACTAATGAAAGTA
The DNA here is from genome assembly GCF_019923935.1 of Bubalus bubalis. Classification (NCBI taxonomy): domain Eukaryota; kingdom Metazoa; phylum Chordata; class Mammalia; order Artiodactyla; family Bovidae; genus Bubalus; species Bubalus bubalis. Next base: position 72,574,821 of record NC_059160.1, read on the forward strand.
CAGTAGTAGCCCGTGGACTTCTGGCCCCAAAGGAAGTTCAGGTAAATTAGGCTAGATATCAGATAAGAAGATGGTAGTGGTCCACATACTGGAAAGCCAAATATGTGCTGATCCACTCTTCTATTTCCACTTTTGTCAGACTTTCTTAAGACTGTGGAGGAGTCTTGAGCTGCACTGCAAGAGACAGGTGCCTATAGTCAGTTAATTCCCAGCTTTGGAAGCAAGAGGAAGTTGACAGCTCTGGAGGTGCTTTCATGGATAAGGGCAGGCATCTTGAGTGCAGAACTTTGCAGGTGAAATAAAATGTACAAAACAGAAACCAAACATGATATCAAAAGCTAATGCAATAATTCTTCCACATTTATGTGCATTAGCTGTTTTCCCAACCCTAGAAAGACACAGACCAATGTGGAAAGGTGTGACATGTTTTATTACTTTCCATTAAATTGATGAGAATTAAAATGTCTGAGACTTCATCAACACCAGTGAAAGACATGCCGTAAAATCAAATAAGTGGTGGAATATGTATATAAATGACAACATAGGACCAAACACATCAGGTGGTGTTCAGATCTGCTCTGTTTATTTATGGCCTTATTTAACATGACCCTGTTTTACTTCAATCAGCTGTAAAAGGAACACGATGGACCTCAGACAACCTGAGTTTTCTGTGACCAGAGGTGGTCTGTGAGATCCATGATTCTGAGTGGTTTGCCATTTTTCTTAGGCACAGAGTTAAATTCTGGCTCCTGGAAGCTGGTGTTTGGGAGAAAACCACTCAGTTTATGGATGAAGGGAGCCGATACATCGCCAACAGCTCCATGGCAATGCAACCTGGTTATTCCCTAATTGGAGTTTACGTAGTCATTCTCTTTTAAAGTGTTAGTTGTCCAGTCACATTCAGCTCTTTGTGACTCCATGGACTGTGGCCCGCCAGGCTTCTCTGTCCATGGAATTCTCCAGACAAGAATACTGGAGTGAGTTGCCATTCCCTTCTCCCAGGGATCTTCCTGACTCTGGGATCGAACCCAAGTCTCCTGCATTGTAGGCATATTCATTACCATCTGAGCCACAAAGGAAGCCTAGTCATTCTCTTTAGGAAGACTAAGTAATTGTTTCAGTTTCTTTGAGAAAATAACCATCATGTGAGGGATTACTCCTGGGTAAAAGTTAGAACGGGAGTTTACCTCTCCCACAGGAAAGGCTTGCCTCTCAATAGGAATCCAGAGCAATCTCCAAACCTGAACACAATATTTCCTGGATTCCCAAATTTAGAGACTGAATTTGGGGGTTTGCCAAATCCTCAAAAACATCAAGGGTCTACTAAAATATAATAGGAAATGATAGAGAAAATGGAAAAACACAAGCAAAATGTAAAAGATTTTGCAAAATGTGTATTTTAGATCCAGTTCCCCTCTTGCTAACCACGTGGGCTTGGGAAAGGTCTGACCATAGCTATAGATCAAAGGGAAACTGCTCCTCCTCAGTAACTGGTGTGCCCTGAAGAAGGGTGGCTTGCTCCTCTGGCTGACTTAATTATAAATCTGGGTCCAGTAAAAGAGAAGGAAAAATTCCCTACAGCCATATTTATAGGAAAGCTCGGGGAATAAGAGGACAAGATTCTGGGTGCTTTCTCCACAACCAGAGCACCTCTGTCCTTATCATTTTTATACAGACTGATGTTTCAAGACTATGTGTGGGATGAAGGATTCTTTGATGAAGGAAAACTTGTCACCCACAGTGGGCTTCCCTGTATTAGACAGGTCACCCTCAGTTCCTTGCTTTCAAGGAATAAGCTGGTACCATGGTGGGCTCCCGGTGCCCACTCCTAGCCCTGAACTAGGCAAACAAGATGTGTTAGGATACTGAAGACTGTGTGACTTATCTAGTGAATAACTTAAGCTCCGTAGGTTCCCAGAGCCAGGGAGAACTGAGAATAAGTGTGTTACGACACCAATAGAAGTGCCGTTTTATGGCATCAAATGGGAGCTCTGGAGGTTGTCTGATCAAAGATGCCAAACTTTCACACCCCTAAGAAATCTTTCCCCAGTGGCAACCTCAGCCTGCCTGGGAACGTACTACTTGATAGTAACTAAAATTTCTCCTGCTGTTATTTAAAATTTCTCCTGTTCCTTTTGTCATGGTTTATTTGGGGAAAAGCTTTGCCTGCTTCCTACTCTCCTGAGTGTTACTGAAGCGAGGCTTTAGATCCTTCACTTCAAATCAAATAAAATTATTTTCATACTTCATCTAACCTGATTCTGATCTCATTGTTCTCTTTGTTGTCTCTGAAGATACTCTCCAACTTCTCCAACATGTTAATTTCTGGGCTGTAGATTGGATGTAAGGCAGGGACTCAAATTTTGTAAATGGCTTGTGGTTACAGATCCCAGTTGTTCTCTGTCTTGGTTCAGCCTCCCAAAACACACACACACACACACACACACACACACACCCCTTGAAGGTCACTCGAAGTAACAATATCTGTGAGGTCTCCTGAAGAGGACTTTGCTGTGCACTAGAATAATGTGGGGTTCAGAGGTTCTTCACATCTCAAGATAATGTCCTCATATATATTTTTTCATGCACACAAGTAATCAATTTACTTTCCCTTTTCTTCTCTCGTCCACCTTGTCCAAGTTCTTTCAAAGGATGCCTTCCCACTTTCTCCCGTGTCTCTTCTACCATTTTGTCATATTGCTAGAGTGGCCCAGGCAATACATGTATCAAAGAAGAAAGAGAGAGCAACCATATGTTTTGAGGTAAAATTTAATAGAATAAAGAAAGAATGCCATTAATCTCCAATCCTTGAAAATGCCTAGAAGCTCCCATTCAGACCCTCCTCAAAAGTTTCCATCCACTGTCTTTTATTAAAATCTGGTATTCCTCGAATGTCAGGTTCCAAGACGAATTTCAGAATTCTTTCTTAGGAACTTTTGCTTAACTCTTTCAATTAATTATGAACAGCTCAAAAATATTTCTTCCTATCATTTCTATTACAAATCTGCTACATGTTAGGTTGTAGACTTCTGTTGCCCAAGTGATAGCCTGAGAATCTTACCACCACTTAATACCTTTTTTCATTGAAGGGAAACATCTTCCAAATATGAAAAAATTTGACACGCAACTCAGCTGTCGGACTGCTTCTATTCTAATGAGGATTTGATTGGCTCAAATGAGCAGGAAGAAATAGTCCTCTAGCTTATGAAGTACAGCTAAGGAAAACATCGCAGGTAGAGCAAGGAAATTTCACTTCTGAGACCTTGGAAAGTAATCCGACTTGCAGTTAGGGGTGTGATTAGGATGGAGAATCAGCTCTCTGGATGCCAGAGTTCTGCTCTGTTCCTCGGGCCGTCTTTATCTCTAGGGAACTGTACTGCTTGCAGCTCATCTTATTTCATGGGCCCTTATTTGCCTTTGAGTCCCACACAAGGCTTCATAGTTGAGCAGTTAGTAATTGCTCCTTGAACTGAATTTCACCCGAAGCTGATAAACGGTTCTTCACCATCAGATTTGGAGCAAAAAAGTGAAATTAAATCAAAAGCATTTGAAAGTTCTCAGGTTAAATCACCTCAAATAATGATTTAAATTTTCAGTAAGTGGGAGGATGCGGATCTTGGGGGCATTCTCGGTGGCGTGTTCAGGGATGAGAGTGTATTATGTCCACCCATGCATCCTTACATAGCAGAAGGAAGGAAGTTGTGAGAGGGGAGAAAATAGAGCTATTGACTGAAGAGCCATAAAGCTGTTTTTAGAATGACTGCTTCTGTTGTATTGGGGAACGCTTCCTTGAAAAGGGGTTATATTATGCATCCTCTTTCCATTAAGTCTATTTTGGGAAGAAATTACAGAGGATAATATATTACCAGCTTCCAGGGTTCTCTTATCAACACTGCCTCTCTTCTCATTACACACCTGCTTAGAGCAAAATAAATGAAAGCGTCTGCTCTCAGGGACACAGACCCAAGACAAGCAGAATTTCCACCACATCACTTTATTTATTAGGGATGCCACTGATATTTGAAAAAGTGTGGACTCCACCCCTAAAAGCACAGTGGTGCCCGTGGTGGTTTGAGCCTTCAGTCAGTTTCAACAGTGGCAAAAGTCAAGGAATTGTTCTCTAAACAGTGTGGGGCTTCTACTCCGGGTGAAGATTTATCTGTATCCGGCAACCACTCTCAGTTACTGAACAATCAGAAGTGTACTTCTCAATAGTTTTACAAATTATGTGTTGAACTTTGTCTCTGTGGAATTAATTCCTGGGAGGAGGAGGGGTGGAGCAGAGGGTTTCAAGGCCGGTTTACAAAGTTGAGTTTTTAAAGTAGTATTTCCCCCCTGAGCACAGCAGTGCAGTGAAGTTCTATTTCAGCCTGAACGCCGTGTACATCAACATGTATGTTGATTTAAACATGAAAATAAAACAACTTCAATGTTCAGCAATTTTCTTTTAAAATCCTATGTTCTTTCACTTTTTTTTTTTTTTTTCGATCATTAGACAACTACCATTTTCTTTTGCCCTTTAAACCTGCATTCAATAAGTTCAGAAGCCAGTTTACAGTCTCATTAACTGCTGAGATCATGAAGGCAAGGTTAGCAGGATCACCAGCAGCAGCAGGAAGCTCTGAAACGCCCCCCTTGTCCCACGAAATAGGCTCCCCTTCAGCTGTTTCCCAACACACACGCAGCTCCCAGGGAGCTGTGTGGCAAGAAAAATGCAGCCTCCAATTCTAGAAGCATCCCTGTGTTCATTCAACAAAAGAAAAAAAAGAGTGTTCTTATATTTAATCTTCTTCCTGGCTCTGTGGATCATGGTTAACTGTGAGATACACAGGGTTCTTCTTGCTGCTGAAGTGTCTGAGGGGATAGTGTGCTATGGCATCCTTCTAGGCAAAGGCCTAGTTTTCTTTCTCCTTCTTCTTCTTTTTTGGTAAAGGGAAGAGTTGCAGTGTTTTGTAGCCTTCTTTCAACACGTGGGAGTTTTATCACTCATTTTAAAGGCACAACTTAACACCATTTTCAAACTAGCCTGAGTTTCAGCCCTGCATGGTTTGCACAAAATGGCCCCTTTCTTTCTCCAAGCAGGATGGTCACAGGTGCCTATTCATTGCTTTACTTGTAGGAACTGAATGTTTTCCCTTTGTGGTAGGAAAACCAAGAGCGTTTTCTGAAATGTAATTCTCTGAGCTGCAATCCACAATCACGCCAGGCTCTAAGAAGAAATCACAACTTTCTGAAAAGATGAATTGCTCCTTCACCAGAAACCGTCTGCCTTTTGACTTCTCATTCTACCTCTGTTGGGGGTTCCTTTTTGCTGCCAAATGTATTAACCACACTGGAAAAGACATTCCTTCACTTTTAAGTGCCTGGGTTATAGACCAACATGATCATTATTTCAGCTTCAAAGAAGGCAAAGACACGAACAGTTCTTTGTTTTATAGAATTGTGACATTTGACATTTAAGATGGAGACATTGGAAATCTAGGATGTTCAAGAGACTGATCCAAGATCTCATAGCCAGTTAGAAGTTAGAAGCCAGTATTTCCTGGTTTGTGCTCATGGAAGAGAGAGACTTATTTGTCCCTATGCTATGTATGCATCCCCAAGACAGCATCCTCATCCCCTTCGAACTAAACAATCCAGTTTTCTTTTTTTCATTTCCTTTGAGAGTTCCATTTTATATATAACCTTTTCACCATTTTATCAGTCTGTGCACAACAGACTCTCAGATTCAGAACGAAAATATTCAAGGAATTGACCAAGGTTTTGTATAGGTGTTTGGATATTGTATCTATGTTCATGTAAGTGAATTCTGCCTTTCTCTGCTCTCAAAACCACTTCTTAGATAAAGACTAGGTATCCTTTCAGCCAGTGTGTTGAACCATTTCTCTCAACAGCAAAACATTCTTATATTGCAGCTTTGTATCTTTAACACATGTGATTTTTTGAGCTGTATGCATTGTGACCACACAGTTTAAATCATTTCATTTCTGAAGATCAAAGGAAGCTCTTGCTAATTTTAAAGACCTCTATAAGCTCACCTTTGCTTTAAAAGTTTAAAAAAACTTACCAACTTGATCTTTTCTGAAGATATACATATTTAAGTAGTTAATTTTCACAGGTAGACAACCCAATAAACCTTACATCAGTTCTTCAAGTACCATACATCAGTAACTTCAAAGAATACCCCTGTACTCAATTTTAACTAAATTCAACTGAAAATAACTCTGTACTTTAAAGAGGATAGTAAACTCAGTGGGGAAAAACAATTGATCAAGCCAGTTGCTTGCCCTTGCCCAGATCCAATCACTGATGATCCATTTAACAAATTTGTCTAATGCATCAAGATACAGTTTTCTTTAACTACCATAAACATAAGTATGGGGTATACAGCAGGGAATAGCAGGATTTTGTAAATGATGATAAGAACCATATAGGGAGGGAAGCCGTAAAAGATAGAAAAGAATGAGAAGGAAGAGGAAAGAAATGATAACCTCAAGAAAAGCTGAAAAGTTATGAAGTACTCTCAGTGTAAAATATATTGGACACCTCAATATATTTGAATGCTTATAAGTGGAGATGCTTTTGAGACTTCCCTGGCGATCCAGTGGTTAGGACTCGGTGCTTCCAGTGCAGGGGACGAAGGTTCGATCCCTGGTTGGGGAACTAGGTTCCTATATGCCTCACAGTGTGACCAATAAAATAAGGGGAGATACTTTCTGCAGTGTCTTTGTTCTGTAATGCATATCATGTACCTAAGCAAAATGCTTTTTCTCTCTGAGCTGGACAGTAGGAAGTAATCTATCTTCAACCTTGTTTGGCTTGTAAATAACACGGTAGAAAAGGTCTGTTGCACTTTGAAAAGACCTTCTCCATGTGCTCCCTCTCACTCTCAGAGGCCATTTAAAGGGCACAGCCATGACCACCACCTTATTCCTTCAAGAATTGTTTACAGAAGACTGAAAAATGTGCCCAGGGCCCATCCCCTCCCTCTCTGCAGAACTAGCCTCATTCAAGTGGGCTGGCAAAGCAAGCCTGGCTTTAATAGAAACAGAAGAGAGAGTTTGGGTGGGCCTGACATCTTTCAACACATGCTTTTTGCTTTCGCCTACTGAATTTTTAATTTCCATAGAGAGTCAGTGGGAAAAGGGACACTGGACTTGTTCCTTTTTGTCTGCCGCTTTGCAGGGATGGGAGACTGTGCTTTGGGAGACCATGAACCACATGGGAGACCATGAAGTAGGTTGTCATTTCCTCCCCTAAATAATACATTACAAAGTGGAAATGCAAATTTCCTATGGAAGCTCTAAGTAGCAGGTGGTATTTCCTTAATATATTGTTTTTGACCTTCAGGGAAATTGGTATTATGTGCTGACTTTGGAAAATTAAAATAGCATCGAATTCCTCCATTTTAAATAAAACAGCATCTTAGTTAATTTGAAAACATTAGACTGGAATAATTCACCAGCAAAAGGCATAACGTGTTTCACTTTTATGGGTTATTTTAAGGTTTGAATTCATGGAGGACAAAAGAAGGGCTATGGCAGAGCTGAATTTACTAACTCATTGAGATTTTTTTTTAAGAAGGGAAAATATGTGCTTTTAAGTTTTGCTTTAAACCTTTGCTGTTAACTAACGCTGTGATACATTTAGTCAGTTGTACAAAGAGTTAGGCGTGGAACTGTTCCGATGATGAATCTGAGTTGAACTGAAGGTAAAGACATCTGTATTTTTCATTCATTTGCTCAGCAGCACTAAATTTCAAGCTTGTGTTTTGTTCAGCATCAAAGACAAAGTTGTTTTATGGTTATTGGATTTTTTTTAACTCACATATTTCATGAAAGGGATTCAAGTCACTAGATCTTTATATTCCTTTTAGTTATTTTGCTGCCCAGCAGCCCTTCTGTGTCCCATCTTGTAGAATAAGGAAAACTTAATTTTATTTTTTTTCTTTGCCTTTGAAGAAAAAAATTTAAGAGGTTTAAATACCATTCACATTTTGGAATTTCCTTCTTTACTCCCTCCTGAAACCATCATCTTAGAACCACGTAAAGCGATCCAATGTTGAAAGACTTAAGAGGTTCTCGCTCCTATAAATATCCTTTATATGGTTATAACTTCTTTGTTTATCAAGCACAACAAGAATGAAATCCAGGAGCTAACAAAGTTTATAGATATATGTATGTATGTGCACACATGTGTGTAGGCAGACTTATACATAGACAAAGTTTTGTGTGTCCAAATATGCACGGTAGTTTCCACATATATATTGCTGATCAGGCATTTGTATTCTTTTCCTCCTAAAAATTCTGAATGGGTGGACCTATTGGTGACTAGAGGCCAAATCACTGCAACCAATGGAGGACTGGGATATTTATCAAGTCCAAGACATTGGAGTTGTTTGAATAGCTTAAACTAATAAATTTAGCTGGCTTAAATAGTTATCTCTGTCCTTCAGTTTGTGGCACAGTTTGGCTTCATGGTCCAGGTTTTTGACTGCCAGAAATCTCCATTTTCTTCCTAAGAAGTGTGAAACAAGAGACTTATTAAATTTCACTGAAGGTTCACATTCATTGTTACTGCCCAACTCTTTCCCAGAAGAAAGAAGTGAGAGCTACAGTCAGAACCAGAGACTATAAAAGTTCAGCTAATCTTTGGACTCTCAGAAAGTGTTAATTCTCCAGACAGTTGAATATTAACACCTTTAAATTTTTAACTTGAAATTTTGATAATGTCGTGTATGAAAATCTGGCTATTGGATATGGTGTATGTGTCTCTGGCCACATATATAAATGCAGTGGATGAAATTCCAGGTGTTTCTTGATGCCATTAAGTTATTGTCATAAGCATCACTAGACTTGTTAAGTGGCAAAGATCATGTTCTTTCATCCTTTCTTCCTTTCTCATTTCTTGAGTATGAAACAAACTCTGTGCCACCCTAGTCCTAGAAGGCACTCAGTGAATGTGTGTTGAAGGAACAAAAAGGATGAGTAAACAAGCTCATTTAGTTAGAGGTTAGTTAGAGGTTAGTTAGTTAGTTAGGTAGTTAGAAGGGTAGATTCAGTTCAGCAAACATCGTTGTGGGTGTAGGACCAAGCGCAGTGCTCGCTGAAACTGGGGATGGTTATATGATGGTACAGAAGAGTGGGATGCAGGAGTGGCTGTGTTCCCCACCAAACTGATGGTGCCCTGTTCCATGTTTGCAAAGTACTCCGAACATGAAAGCAACCACTTTCTCATGACATCGGAAGAAATCTGTGCATTCACCAGACTCTGGGCACTGTGACAAGGCTACTGACTGTAGAATCCTAAAGCAGCCATCTCCTCCAACGGTTTCCTCACTTCTTAAAAAACAGTTGTTGTAACAGCTACAGTCAATAATGAACTTTTCTTTGCCACTGCCCTTCAAAACATCTGGGGTTTTGGCATCCTCAGCACACATCTCAGACACCAACATGCCGGTTTATTCCCTGTGCTTCTGTCCCCCGTGGGCTAAGTCTGTTCTCGGGTGTGACAGAGGAACATTCCTCACCACTTTGAGAATTGGGGCCAGGATATTTCGGGAAATGAATTCTATTTGTACAAATACTTTGTCATCCTTACACTCCTATACTATATAACCTGGAGGCAAAGTGTGCCTTTTGGAATAGAATAGCATAGATTTCAGTGTCTGTTTCATCCATTATTAGCGCATGGGTTACCTTGGGGACCCAAGGTCCACTGGTCAGTCCTCATAAACATAGTGATATATAGGAAAGATCTTTGCAGAGTTCCACAGAATCTCGTTCCTTTATTATTATCACCTGTATCAGAAGATGATAAACACCTGACCAGACACAATACCGGGCTAGACATCTTTTTTAAAGTTTCCTTAATGTTTGTCCTTTAAGCATAAGTAGTACTGTAGAATTCTGCTTTCATTTACCCCTGTCCCCACAGCTAGAAGCGGAGGCTTGACTGCTGGCTAGTAGCAGGGACCTCTCAAGAGTGTGCACAGCTTAGCATCCTGAAGATACTGTAGTTGTTGAGTCTTTGAGGGGAAAAATGTTAGGAAAATTAGATTGTGCACATGGCCACACTTTCACATCAGCTCTGCATTCTGTTGATGTCAAACAGTGGGTTGGAAACTTATCTTGATTTTAATATTATATTTATACAGGGAATATTATCAATTATTAGAACCATTAAAAGCATTGCTGAGGAGTCAACATGTAGTTGAATGTCATCTTTTGGATCCTTGCTCAACAGTTGTTTGAGAATAGTCTGGTAGTCATCATAGCCCAAAGTAGAAAGTGAAAGTCACTCAGTCATGTCTGTTTGCATCCCCATGGACTATACAGTTCATGGAATTCTCCAGGCCAGAACACTGGAGTGGTTGGCCTTTCCCTTCTCCAGGGGATCTTCCCAACCCAGCGATCGAACCCAGGTTTCCCACATTATAGGCAGATTCTTTACCAGCTGAGCCACAAGGGAAGCCCAAGAATACTGGAGTGGGTAGCCTCTCCCTTCTCCCAGGGATCTTCCTGACCCAGGAATAGCTTAGCTCAAAGTAAGCTACTTGAAATTTTGTTGAATAAAGGAAATCTCCTTGATAGAAATAACTGCATAACAGCAATGTGAGATACATGATCATTATAGCCTAAGGGCATCTGATTGATTTGGGTTTTTTTTCTGACTGCAACACTCATGCAGACATAATGTGAATAAATGCTGTTGTATCTTAAAGAGAAGTCTGTCTCCTGACTCTTTAACAGCCTAAGCATTCTAGATGGAGGTTGCAAGCAGCACGTAACTTTGAAAAAGGAGAATTAAGTTTGCTTTTATTGAAATTCCAACTTCATAACTTGCTGAAAGTTATTATTAGAGGGAGGTAATTTTTGAAGAAAATACTGCAGCCTAATTGGTTCAGTTCAGTTCAGTTTAGTTTAGTCACTCAGTCATGTCTGACTCTTTGGGAGCCCATGGACTGCAGCACACCAGGCCTCCCAGTCCATCACCAACTCCTGGAGTTTACCCAAATTCATGTCCATTCAGTCGGTGATGCCATCCAACCATCTCATCCTCTGTTGTCCATTTCTCCTCCTGCCCTCAATCTTTCCCAGCATCAGGGTCTTTTCAAATAAGTCAGCTCTTCTCATCAGGTGGCTCATCAAAGTATTGGAGTTTCAGCTTCAACATCAGTCCTTCCAATGAACACCCAGGACTGATCTCCTTTAGGATGGACTGGTTGGATCCCCTTGCAGTCCAAGGGACTCTCAAGAGTCTTCTCCAACACCACAATTCAAAAGCATCAATTCGTCGGCACTCAGCTTTCTTTATAGTCCAACTCTCACATCCATACATGACAACTGGAAAAACCATAGCCTTGACTAGACGGACCTTTGTTGGCAAAGTAATGTCTCTGCTTTTTAATATGCTGTCTAGGTTGGTCATAACTTTCCTTCCAAGGAGTAAGCGTCTTTTAATTTCATTGCTGTAATCACCATCTGCAGGGATTTTGGACCCTAAAAAACATAAAGTCTGCCACTATTTCGACTGTTTCCCCATCTATTTGCCATGAACTGGTGGGACCAGATGCCATGATCTTAGTTTTCTGAATGTTGCATTTTAAGCCAACTTTTTCACTCTCCTCTTTCACTTTCATCAAGAGACTCTTTAGTTCTTCTTCACTTTCTGCCATAAGGGTGGTGTCATCTGCATATCTGAGGTTATTGATATTTCTCCTGGCAATCTTGATTCCAGCTTGTGCTTCCTCTAGCCCAGTGTTTCTCATGATGCACTCTGCATATAAGTTAAATAAACAGGGTGACAATATACAGCCTTGACGTACTCCTTTTCTTATTTGGAACCAGTGTGTTGTTCCATGTCCAGTTCTAACTGTTACTTCCTGACATGCATACAGATTTCTCAGGAGGCAGGTCAGGTGGTCTGATATTCCCATTTCTTGAAGAATTTTCCGCAGTTTATTGTGATCCACACAGTCAAACGCTTTGGCATAGTCAATAAAGCAGAAATAGATGTTTTTCTGGAACTCTCTTGCTTTTTTGATGATCCAACTCATGTTGGCAATTTGATCTCTGGTTCCTCTGCCTTTTCTAAAACCAGCTGAACATCTGGACGTTCACAGTTCACGTATTGCTGAAGCCTGGCTTGGAGAATTTTGAGTGTTACTTTACTAGCATGTGAGATGAGTACAGTTGTGCAGTAGTTTGAGCATTCTTTGGCATTGGAATGAAAACTGACCTTTTCTAGTTCTGTGACCACTGCTGAGTTTTCCAAATTTGCTGGCATATTGAGTACAGCACTTTCACAGCAACATCTTTTAGGATTTGAAATAACTCAACTGGAATTCCATCACCTCCACTAGTTTTGTTCGTAGAGATGCTTCCTAAGGCCCACCTGACTTCACATTCCAGGATGTCTGTCTCTAGGTGAGTGATTACATCACTGTGATTATCTGGGTCGTGAAGATCTTTTTTGTATGGTTCTTCTGTGTATTCTTGCCACCTCTTCTTAGTATCTTCTGCTTCTGTTAGGTCCATACCATTTCTGTCCTTTATCGAGCCCATCTTTGCATGAAATGTTCCTTGGTATCTCTAATTTTCTTGAAGAGATCTCTAGTCTTTCCCATTCTATTATTTTCCTCTATTTCTTTGCACTGATCGCTGAGGAAGGCTTTCTTATCTCTCCTTGCTATTCTTTGGAACTCTGCATTCAAATGGGTATATCTTTCCTTTTCTCCTTTGCTTTTCACTTTTCTTTTCACAGCTATTTGTAAGGCCTCCTCAGACAGCCATTTTGCTTTTTTGCATTTCTTTTTCTTGGGGATGGGCTTGCTCCCTGTCTCCTGTACAATGTCATGAACCTCTGTCCGTAATTCTTCAGGCACTCTATCAGATCTAGTCCCTTAAATCTATTTCTCACTTCCGTTGTATAATCATAAGGGATTTGATTTAGGTCATACCTGAATGTTCTAGTGGTCTTTCCCCACTTTCTTCAAGTCTGAATTTGTCAATAAGGAGTTCATGATCTAGCCACAGTCAGCTCCCAGTCTTGTTTTTGCTAACTGTTTAGAACTTCTCCATCTTTGGCTGCAAAGAAAAAGAATATAATCAATCTGATTTCAGTGTTGGCCATCTGGTGATATCCATGTGTAGAGTCTTCTCTTGTGTTGTTGGAAGAGGGTGTTTGCTTTGACCAGTGCGTTCTCTTGGCAAAACTCTATTAGCCTTTGCCCTGCTTCATTGGTAGTCATTAATCAAATTTAATAAAATATAGGTTCCTCTCAAAAGAAATCCCTGACAATAGTACATTTTAAAGCCTAGCTCTTTTTCCCAGCAGCCCAGGGTGTTTTGAAGACAGGCAAACAAGGGAAGTACTTTAAGCTGTGACATCTTGCAGGGGTACAGTTAAGTGCTTTAGGCACTGCATTCTTGATGCAGCGTCATATTACAGTAATATTATGGAAAAAAAGCTACAGGGAATTCTCATACATGCCTAACACATGTAAGTTTAATGTCCATATAGCTGGATCCATTCAACAAATGGGATCTGGGGATCGGATGCAACTTGCAAGCCACTATTATTAAGCTGTTTTACCATTAAGTAATGGTTACTAGTTAATATTGTGACTACATGTGTACTTTGCTGCTCTCTGTAAATCTTTTGTTCCATTCTTTTTTTTTTTTTTTGGCCTTATAAGAATGTCGGGGGAGGACATCTCTATCCACAAATCAAGTGCTTTAAATAACCAGGAGAGAGCTGAACGAAGGAAATCGGGCTAGATAACATCTTTGTAAAATGTATGCCAATGAACTTTGCATCACACAATACAAAGGAAATTGCCATTGTCCTGTGCAAGTTCGGTGAACAAAGCACATAAAAAATCCTATTCTGGTTGCCATGCATACTCCTGTGCCGCTGAAACCGGAATCTTGAAGGCCACAGAAGTGACACATTGGCAAATCAGAGAGGAGGGGTTTTAAATTTATATCGCAGAGAATCCGGTAATCATTCACCAGAGTGAAACCCAGTTCTTTGATGTTGAACAATTCGAATCACAGGCCAGGAGGGCTGCTACTGCTGCTGCCTTTGCTGTTACTATGAGTACTACTCCACTCTTACCCGCCTAGTGCTATTAAATAATGTTTATGAAGTTTTTACAGCCAGCAATTGTGCCATGCATTTTAGAGACGTTAATCAGTTTTAATCACCGCAGCAACCCAGTGAAGGTATCCACATTAGACAAATTAGGAAATTGAGGTTTAAATTGCTACCAAGTCACAGGGCTTGTGCATGACTGGTCTAGACCTGATTTCAAAGGCCTTTCTGGTGCTAAAGTTTCTTCTCCACCACTGCCTTAAACTTCCTTTGCATGCATGTGTCTATGAGTGTGTGTGTGTGTGTGTATAGGGACTAAAACTCTGTAGGATACCAAGACGTCCCCTCCAAACCTTGACAAAGTAAATAGAGTTCCTTGGGGGAGAATTTCTCAAGGCCAAAGAGCTGCCTCTGGAGTATTCCAAAGCAGCTTCCACATCCTGAAAACAGCAACTACAATCAAAGATAGCACCTTACAAACATACTTCCTTTATTAAAAAAAAAAAGCTACTGCTACCAACAGTCCCTCCTAAGATCAGAGATACACACACGGATCTGGCAATAAGCCCAGACATATCAAAACATGTATTGTCTAGAGCCAAGACCTGAATCCCACTGTCCGACAGAGAGAGAAGCATTTATAGAGACAACTCATTCCCCGAATAGGTACGCTCCCCTGCTGAAGTGACAGGGAGGTGCAAGAGCAGCATACAACAAAGAGCAGTTACCGACAGGCAGCCGAAGGCCCCCAGCACACCCAGCAGAGCCCCAGCCCACGTCCTGCTCCCTTCCGTTCAGCCGGGCAGTACTCCGGTTGACTCTCGTTAGAAGTCCACATTTAGTCAGCTTCCAGAATATGGGCAGAAGCTCCTGTGAGTTATTTCCTCCCCATCTCTGGAATCCCTTTTGGACATGACCAATGAGTTGCAGCTGGTTTTTAGGCAGCGCGGCATACTCATTAATTGGCCGTCAGGAACAGCTTACACCCTTCGGTCCACGATGAAATGAACTCAGATCTGGATTCGCCAAAAGCAAATTCCAAACAGGCTGGGAAAGCAAAAACCACCTATGACCGTCTTTATAATAATCGTAAAACTGCAATGTGTACAGTCTACAAAGAGGCCTGTTCTTCTTCTATCTCCTGTGAAAAGGCTTGACAAAGACAAAAGCTTTTTATGCACTAGAGTAGGACAAACAGGGCAAAGAAAAATCTTGTACAACTGATTTCGGAGTCAAGAGGGCACTTCTTGCCAGCGCTCAGAGACAGAGAGAAAGGCACGGGGAAGAGTAAAATACTCAAAGCCAACTGATTGCTGTTATAGATCCAGTCCCTCTTTTCCTTTGTTCACAGTGACCCTTTCCTTGCTCAGGGGTAAGTCTGATTTGCCAGAGCTTGTGGGCGATTCCATTCCTCTGGCAGGAGGAGAGAAGAGCAGTCTGCTTGGGACCATAGGAAAGAGACTGTCTCTCCTCCTGGAGACATCAACTTTCCTGAAAGTGCCACCAGGAGCAGTCATACTGGTCTTGTAACTCTGGGGGAGATACACTGAGAACAAACATAAGGTGTCAGAGCAGAAGGTTAGAAAGAACCTGATGGCCCAAGGATTTTACCAACTGAATTTAACCTGCTAAATTAACCAGTTCTGAAGAGGCATCATCTCCAGGCTTTCTGTTCATCATCATAACATCCTTGGGACTTACCTGGTGGTCCAGGGGTTAAGACTTCACCTTCCAATGCAGGGGACACGGGTTCAATCCCTGGTCGGGGAGCTAGGATCCCCCAAGCCTCAGGGCCAAGATAGCAAAGTGTAAAAGCAGAAGAAATATTGCAACAAATTTAATAAAGACTTTAAAACTGGTGCTCCTCAAAAAAAAATTTTTTTTTGATCCTTAAGAAGACAGTTGAGTTAATTCAGCAGGTTAAATCCCCTATTGTATTCTAAAGCATGTCCCTCTCCTCTTTTTTCTTGGATCCATGAAAAAAAAAACCTCTCTCACATCAACTACCTTGTAGGAGCCTTGTTGGAGGGAAGCATTGTAGTTTAACCATTGTTTTCCTATGATGATACTTCTCAGAGTACCAGCCAGAGGACCATGTTGCTTATTTATGAAACAGGTTACTAAATCTGTCCTGAATCTAGGAGTGGAGTCAGGAATCTGCATTTCTCTAGCATTCTTTTATGAGATCTATGAAAGGTTATTACCACCACCTGAGGAAGAGAAGCTAGAAGAGGAGGAGGACCTCCTCCAGGCAAAGAGAAGGCGTAGAAATCAGTCGAAAACCTTTGTTGAAGGTTTACTCCATGCAGAAGACAGGAAGTATGCTAGGAGCTGAGTCAGGTGGGTGGGCAATTTCCCTGGGAATTTTCCATTGGTGGCGTGATCTGCTTAGTGTTTGCGGATACACATCTCAGGTTGGAGCATGGATGGTCACCATAGCTTTGACTAGTAATTGTGCCTTAATGTAAATATATATAAATATTATACATTTATATGCGGCTTTAAATGGAGTGTTTTAAATGACTCCTTCTGTATGGCAATGTGTATTTACATATATCATGGGTAAAAAATTCATGCCACGGGTGGTCACATTCCAAAGAAATGAACACATGCACAAAAGCACCCACCAGTGAATGCAGAGACCATACAGGACAGGGGATTAAAGGGAGATTTCTTGAGCAGAAAGCCACAGGGAGGAGGTTCAAGGGAGAACAGACATACATATACCTATGGCTGATTCATGTTGCTGTATGGCAGAAACACAATATTGAAAGCAATTATACTCCAATTAAATAAATGTAAATATTAAAAAGAGAAAGAAAGCCACAAGGAATGAGAAGAGCTGTCTGATGATATAGATGAGAAGCTGGATGGAAGGACCTGGCATCTGATGAGAACCAGGCATCTTTATTCTTCCTCACATTTTGCTCACAGACAATAATACATGAAGTTGTTAACACCATAGAGACAGGAACTGTGTCTATTATTTCCTATATCGTAGACACCATGGAATTTATAGCTAATGTTTTTAACACATCACATAATAGAGCATGTGATAAATGGGGTAAAAAAGCAAAAGTAATTTATTAGCATTTATCACAGAAATCTTAGCTTTCACAGTTCTGCCTGAAATTTTTTTCCATAAACTTTTCAAAGAGAATAAAGGAAATAAAAGGGTAAAGGAAAGTGTGTGTATATATACATATATAGGTATATATATTTATGTACACACATATATATATATAAATAGCAGGGCAGGATTTCAACTTTTATAGAAATCTAGTGAAAAACAAGCTGCTATTTATATTTCTAAAACATGTTGAGACTTTTAACAAAACTTTTCAGAACTGAAAGTAGTTTTCTGATACTGACTTCTCCTTTAAGAACATTAGAAGCATTCTTTTGAACTAAGATCTTTTAATATTGTTACATTAAAATTCAGTTTTTCCTCTTGTTTGATCATTTTTCTTCTCAGTGAAGTCATAGCTCCAGAAAGCTAGGTCTTTATGATCTTTTTAAATGTGTGCTCTTTTTATGGATGATGGTTGCTTATAGCACTAATTTTTAATAAGAAAAGAAGCACAGAATAAGCAGATTGCTGCAGCAGTGTGGGATGACAGAAAGAGCAAAAGATCTGGAAGCACGTGCCCTGCCTTACAGTTGTGCCTTCGCTATGTACCGGCTTTGTAATCCTTTGTAAGTCACTGAGTGTCTTTAGGGTTCTGCTTCCTCATGTATAAATCTGAACAGCAACACTTTTCCGCAGATGGCTGTTGTGGGGTACATCAGAAAGTACACATTAAATCACTTTGTAAAATGTATTATTTTTATTATTGTTCTTCTGTGATCAATCGAAATAAGAAAGTGCAGCATCATATGACCTTACCCTGAATTGTAATGAAAGAAAGTTTGATTCAGTGGGTATGATCATGAAGT
Organism: Bubalus bubalis; assembly: GCF_019923935.1. Taxonomy (NCBI): domain Eukaryota; kingdom Metazoa; phylum Chordata; class Mammalia; order Artiodactyla; family Bovidae; genus Bubalus; species Bubalus bubalis. Next base: position 72,592,854 of record NC_059160.1, read on the forward strand.
AAAGTTCGGATAGTCATTTCTGGAATGGTCAAAACAAATACATAGTTTTTAGAATGAATATACCGATGCTAGGGTCATCTGTTGTAGAGCAGTTGAGCTGAGTTAGGTAGTTTAGGGGGTCGGTTGCCTGAAACTCCCTTAAGTTTCAAATAGAGACTTTGGAGACAAGCCCAATGAAATGTGAGGTTTTTCTGAAGAAGGAAGGGAGACATTTTAATTTACGGATTCTGAAGAAAGGAACATTAATCCAGAGAAAACCTCCAGGGAGGATCCAGGAAGAAGGTATTCTCTGGAAAGATGGGTGTGCTGGGTACACTCTGAAAGTGTGAGAATGTGAAAGAAAGAGAGCTCACTTCTACAACTGTTTAAAACGTTAAAGGATTTAAGCTAATGTTCGGGAATAGTTAACATTTCTCGGACTGAATATGAAACTTCCTCCAAGGAAAACAACTCAACTGCTAAAGTCAGCCCCAGGCTAATGCCAAGAAAATACTGCTAAATTAGGGTTCTAGGAGAGATATGACTCAGTTAAGTATCGTAGAGCTCTCAACCCATAAACTATCCCTTTGTAGTCCTTGAGAGCATAAGAGATTACAAATAAATTTACTGACTCTTTCCTTAAAGAAAGGAAATGCCTAAAATCATGATTCAGCTTTTTAAATTCGGTTTCCATGTATAAGTACTATAGCTGCTGGGAAATGCTGGCTCCTCAAATCATTTTGTAAAACCATTTAAAAAAAATTTTATTGGAGTATGGCTGATTTACAATGTTGTGCAGTTTCTGCTGTACAGCAAAGTGAATCAGTTATGCATAGACATATATCCAGTGTTTTGTAGATTCTTTTCCCATATAGGTCATTACAGAATATTGAGAAGAGTTCCCTGTGCCACATAGTAGGTCCTTATTAGTTACCTATTTTATGTATAGTAGTGGTAAGCCATTTTAAAATGTTTTATCCTACAACCCCAACAGATGTTCTCAGTATCAAAGAAGGTTTCTGAGTATTGATTCTAAATCTCGCTCATTAAAATAAAAGTAATTAGAACTACCTAAAAGTCACATGATTTCTATCCTATGCTGCTGCTGCTGCTAAGTCACATCAGTCGTGTCCGACTCTGTGCGACCCCACAGACTCCTCTGTCCCTGGGATTCTCCAGGCGAGAATACTGGAGTGGGTTGCCATTTCCTTCTCCATTCTATCCTATGCACATGGACAAACACACAAGAAAAGGTATTACATGTGATATGAAAAATTGTGTCTCTAGTTCATCAAGTCCAAATCCAATTTCATATAATCACACTGAATAATCTGTTGAATGTTAAGACGTTGTGTCTTAAGTAGACTTTCGAGTATGTCTCCAACAGATTTGGAGTATTGATTATCGATCATCTCCTCACAAGGAGTCAGACATGACTGAGCAACTAACACAAACACACAACAGAATCCTATAGTATACAATTTAATTTCCATTATCTCATAGATGTCTACGTTTTCCATTTGTCAGGATAAAGTTGACATTAACTAAAGTTTGAATTTAGTCCATAGCATCTATGCACATGTGTTTGATTTGTCAAAACCCAACAGCATAATGTTTCACATATTTATTCATTTTCCTTTGGTGCTGTTAGCCATGTGTGCATTTGCAAAATGAACTGGCTTTGTGAATGGTTATAGAGAGAAAACAAGAAATATGTAAAGAGAATAAATAAATAATTTGCATCTTTAAAAAATACATAGTTAGTGTTTCTGTCTAAAAATATTGGGGATGAAGAAATAGATCTGAAACAAGAGTAATTCTTTTTCCGTGAAGCAACACTAACCTTGCAATTTTTACTCAGCTCCTTTGCGTAAGGATGAATTCTTCCCCCCAAATCTTGGAGAATTGTAAAAATTGAAATGAAAAGTCAACTCTTGAGACGATGTATTCCTTTACCCCACCTGTATGTAACTGTCTGCTTCAGAATGCTTTATATCCCCAAAGTGCAGCCATCTTCTCTAAGATAACAGTGCTTGTTAAATGCTGCAACTTAGGAGCATACCAAAGTATCATTTAAAAATTAGTCATAATTTTAACAACACTCCTGCCATTGCTGCATTTTGTTTTGTTTTCTGATTTTTTAAAACTTAATTCTAATCTTGAACTTTCCAAACTGAAAGCAAAGAAAATTTACTTCTATCTGTATTTTTTTGTGATAGAGATGAATGATATTTTAACTCATCAAGTCTTCAAATTTCTTGTGTTTTCTTTTCTTCAGTGAACTTACCTCTGCTTTCTCATGTTCCCCATTAGAAGGGAAAATAGCTCTTCTTTCTTACAATTATCCTTTTTTGTAATGTGATGAACATGGTTCTCTATGTTTGATTGCATTGAACACAGGAGAAAATTAATCTAAAAATGCACATTATACCCTTAATATCTATTTCCTCATTTGTCTCCCAGTTAGACTCTAGGATTCTTGAAACTAGGAAACATTTCTTATTTATTTTGTACACCCAGTCCCCATCTGATGTATACTTTATCATATATCAATTCAAATTTGATAGCTAGTGAATAACTTCATCAGGTCAAATTGTAAAAGGTTGGCTTTTACAACTGATCAGGACACTGAGGTTTTTAAAGAATTCCTTATTGATCTTTCTCCTCCATTCTGAGGGTACCAGAAAGGTACCAGAAGTCAGAAAGGTACCAAAAACTCCCCAGTATTAGCTCCCAAATCTGTTTTCATGAGAACTGCAATGGCTCATTGCCATACACACACAGGCTGATGTTAATAAACACTAACTAGAGCAGATTGTGACTGTTCTCATCCTTGAACAGATTAAACAAGGCCAGCTGCAGTGAGGGCACTTTGCTATAATAATCCAATAAATACTTTTGAAATGATGCTTACTTTTGTCTTTTGCATTAAGTCCAAGAGTAAAGCCAAGTAGAGTGGAAAATAAAGAACACCTCCCCTTCCCCCCAATACCAAGCAAAAATTCCAGAGATTTTGCCAAAACTCCCCATAGATTTATCACTTGTTAGGAGACTTTGTACAGAGAACTACAAAATCTCCTTTACTTTCTAAGGGCCAGATGTTACTGTCAAATTGTAACCATTCGGGGCTACATGTGTATACACGTTGCACCGTCATCTCTGAGTGCACACAGGAGGGACAGGACATAGAAGTTGTGATCCAACCTAGGCTTTTTCTGAGCTGAAGAAAAATTGACATTAACTACTGAATTGTGGTGGATATCTTCTCCTTTATGAAGGCCTCCCACCACTAGGAGGCAGGATCCTTCTCAGCTTGAAGAAGCTGTTAATACAGAAAGACTCTCAGCCCAATAAGAGTGGTATATGCAATAGGCAGAACTTCCCTGGAGGTTCAGATGGTAAAGAACCTACCTGCAATGCAGGTAGACCAAGGTTCAATCCCTGGGTCAAGATCCATCCCCTGAATGGCAACCCACTCTAGTATTCTTACCTGGAGAATTCCATGAACAGAGGAGCGTGGTAGGCTCCATTGGGTCGCAAAGGTTTGGACACAACTGAGCGGCTAATATATTCATTAGGCGAGGGATTTGTATAGCTACAGCTGAGTTTCATCCTCACATTGTTGAACCAACATTTGATCTGAAATTCTTCAAACTTCAGACACATCGTCCTATCTAATTAACAGAAACATTCCTTGAGTGCTTAGTCTCTCTACCGTGTTTGACTGTTTGTGATCCCGTGGACTGTAGCCCGCCAGGCTCCTCTGTCCATGGGGATTCTCCAGGCAAGAATACAGGAATGGGTTGCCATGTCCTCCTCCAGGGGATCTTCCCAACCCAGGGATCCCTCTTCCAGGGGATCTTCCCAACCCAGGGATCAAACCCAGGTCTCCCACATTGCAGGCAGATTCTTTACCATCTGAGCCACTAGGGAAGCCCGAGGTGATTCCTTAGGTAAATCAAATAACTTTTTGACCACTTGGTGTTAGAGAATACTCTGAACTCAACTTCCCTATAGTGATGTCACTGAGGGTTGACTATTCATTTTTAAATTTGTTTTTATTTACTTATTTATTTTTGGCCATGCCATTCAGAATATTAGTTCCCCAACCAGAGATTGAGCTCATGCCCCCTACCATGAAAGTGCAGAGTCTTAACCACTGGACCGCCAGGGAAGTCCTGACCATTCATTTTTAAATTGAACTACAAGCCACCATGGGCTTCCCCGGCAGCTCATTGGTAAAGAAAATAACCTGCCAATGCAGAAGACACGGGTTTGATCTTTGGGTCGTAAAGACCCCCTGGAGAAGGAAATGGCAACTCACTCCAGTATTTTTGCCTGGGAAATCCCATGGACAGAAGAGCTGGGCAGGGGGTAGGGGGTTGGGGTGGAGGTTACAGTCCTTGGGGCTCAAAAGAATTGGACTTCTTAGTGACGAAACAACAATAAGAAGTCACCTCAGGCAGAAAATGAATCTGATTGCACTTGTGTGGTTACAAACATAATCATAAGCACCTCTGTTTCAATTAAGCCATAAAGGACTCTTTAGGAAGTTTAAAAACAAATATCTTTTTTAGCGGGATACCATATTTAATTAAAATTTTTAAATAACTGAGCTTATCCTGTGAGCTGTTATTTTGTGAGATGTGAAAGGCCCCTAAAATGTAACTTTCATTTAGAAATGAGAAATGAGAGTTAATATTTTAGGGGCCTTTCATGTCTCACAAAAGAAATGAGGGTTTTAAAATTCTTTTTTAGTAAACAGCTAGGGGATGCATCTGTCTTGCCCTGTACTGCTATGAGAATGAAAGAAGGGTCAACTTGAAAAAAAAAAAAAGTATGTGCTAGGGAACAGAAGTACCTCTTAACTGAACAATGGTCTTATGATTTTAAAAGCCAGTGGGCAAAACCATCTATTGCTAGCTGGCAATAAAACAAAGAGTATAATCAGATTAAAAGTTTGCTACTTACATAAAACCAAAAGACCCATCTGCATGGAGATCCAGTAAAGGACTGTTTTCTTCCAAAGGTCAACTTACAACCCTTTGCATAATGATCATCCTTACTTTACTAAACATTGTACCTCATTTTTTAAAACATCAAGATGTTAAGCCCAATTCAAGCTTCTTTTCATTTAATGTTTAGGTTAGTATTGAGATGAACTACTAATGTTCAGGTTCTTTATTATGAAGGATTTTCTTTCAATACCTACTAGAAGGGGTGGCTTTAGCAGCCTAGGCATCAGCTTTAAAATACCTAGACTCCCTGGAACCATAGGCTGGATTCACAGGAGGACCTGGGAGCCCCTTAATTATGCTGAAATAAATTTCCTATACCAGTGTCTTTTAACAAAATTTTAAAAGCCAGAATACTCTATGGACATTAAGAATTCAATCATTTTTCCCCTTTCATTTGGAGAAATACTGGTTTGCTGTATGATCTCAGAAATCCAAAAATAGGTTCTTTCCTTTTTCACATTCTTTGCATTATCTAGTTTAGCATGCTGTCTCCTAAGCTATTTACAGACTTTAACAATACTATTTATTTGCTTAAAGGTTGTACTTTCAATTTGGCTGCGCTAGTCAGATACAAGGTTTAATCTGCAGAAAACTGCACATTGACGTACCAGTGGTTAGAGAGGGCCTTGCTTAATCTTTTTATGATTCATTCAGTCGATGGGTTTTTTAATTGCCTTCACAGTTTTATTTAACATTAACTTAATTCAAAGCATTTCTTCAAAGTCCTTTGTTGTTGATATTCTTTTGTTCTGGGAGGAAGCTCTCTTCCACCAATTGTATTTCAGAAGTTAAAATGCCACTGTGGAATGAGAGAGTTTCATTACAAGCCATTTGAAAGGTGTAACCATCTTATAAGGAACTCAGAATCCCAGTGCAAGGCGCGGTTGACATGCCAGGTCTGCAGAGCGCCTAAACCATGTAAACTTCCCCCCATGGACAGACTTAACTAGAAGTGGAACCATCAGAACTGTCTAAACCGGCAACTTGGAGGGCTTTGCTATCTGTTCAATAGCACACGCCTTTAAGAGAGAAGTCCTCAGACCCTCCACAGTAGGTAATGACGGAAGAATCTCCAAGTGGGGAGGGGGAGCAGCTGGACCTTGTGGGACTGAGTCTTCCCCAGGGTTCACTCTCCATCAGTAGCCTAGGAGAGTCAGAGCTGGCCCTGCTGACAAAACCAGGGGACTTCCCGGCTGTGGCGGCGTGTGGAATCCCGAGAGATCCCAAAGAGCAGAGTGAATCTGGAGGTGGGAACCAAAGTCGTGAAATAATAGCTTCTCCTCCAGGGTTGAATCAGATTTGACTTTTCTTTTTTTAAAGAAAAGGTTGAGAACAAGTTTCCTCAGAGCATTATATAGGGGATTAAGAGAATTAGGAAACCCCGGTTGTTGTAGCTTTAGAAGATGATCTCAGGGGAGTTAATTAAATTCCCTCTGCCTTAGTTTCCCTCTAAGCGAATAAAAATAACAAGTCCTGGGACCTTCCAGTCACAATGATGCTGATGTTTAAAACAGGATTTTAGTTGCTATACAGGAAATGCACGTGCAAAATATTACTCACTTATTAAGGTGCAGGGAAATATACTGCCAACCACACTCCAGGTCCCTGTGGTCAGTTGATATTAGTCAGTTTTTATTAAAATATAGTGGTCGACCGTAGTTTCAATGACAAGAACCCTAAGGGGCAACTGGTTTCTAGGTATTTAAGCTAGTAGGTGCCCCAAGGAAGATAAGAGATTTGCAGTTTGTTTGGTGTCCCCGAAGATTTCCAGACAGCAGTTTGTTTCCTCTCACTTTTTATGAATGGCCGTAGTATTGTGCTTCCGTCTGCATTTTCTACCAAAGCCATTCATAAAAATAAAAAACAAAACAAAATAACAACAACGGAAAACGTCGTCAGCGCAGCCTGGAGCCACTGGGTGCCAGAGGCTGGGCAGACATCCCGGCAGCCATAGCCCCAACCACCATTGAAAGTCCTCAAGGGTCTGTTTGTTTGGTGGTCTGAAAAGTATGAAGTGCTGTGTGGAAGGGCAGCTGGAAGAAGTTCTGTGACACGGACTAGGCCGGGAGCCAGGGCTGGCAGGGTTTCAGACATTGTCTTTCCCCTCATTGAAGTGTCAGGACCTAATTCATGGAAAATTGGGCGAGCTGGCAGCCCTTTCAGAGGATTTCATTGAGCCCCACAGTGTGCAGGAGTCACATGAATGCGGGCTCCTCAGCCAAAAAGGGAGGGGGACTTCTGAGCAGGAGGAACCAGTCAGCCTGGAAGAATGTGTGGGGATTTGAAACGATTTGGGAGTAAACATGTGTACAGGTGTAATCGGCAGGGAAAAAAAGGGGGGAGGAAGAAAAGTGGTCTGTTCTTACAAATGACTCTTTTGAAATGAATACTCTCTGAGCGCTCAGAGTATTCTTGAATCCTAAGAGGCAAAGAAGTCCTAATCATTCTCAGTTGGATTCCACCTGGAGAAAACATCATCTCAGAGCCTGGGCCTTTATGATGTCATCTCTACAGTGATTTAAAGTCAGAGGGAAGAACTTTTGGTGTTTTGTGTTTTTTTTTTTTTTTCAGTAAACAAAAGTATTTTGCCTTTCTTTTGTTTTTATCTTGTTCATCTACAAAAATAAAAGCTCTGATTTTTTTTTTTTTAATAAAACATGTCTACTACAGCAGCAGTAAGACATCATACCATCACTGAAAGGAAGGAAAATGAATAGAAGTTCTACCCCTTCACGATAAGAGTGAATTTACCTTAACTTCTGTTATCTGGGAGAACTGTAGCAAGTTTCTTTCTTTCATTTGTACCACAAAAGCATGTCATTGCCCACATCAGGGTGGTGGTTCAGTTGTATTTGCAAATCTCAATGATGTGTGTGTGCGCATGCTAAGTTGCTTCAGTCATGTCCTACTCTTTGAGACCCTGTGGACTGAAGCCTGCCAGGCTCCTCTGTCCATGGGATTCTCCAAGCAAGAATACTGGAGTGGGTTGCCATGCCCTCCTCCAGGGGATCTTCCTGACCTAGGGATGGAACCCACATCTCTTATGTCTTCTACAATGGCAGGCGAGTTCTTTACCACTAGCACCACCTGGGAAGTCTAGATAAAATAAATAAATAAGGCTTATATTCAAACATGAGAGTGAGTACTGGAAGTAATTCATTAAAAATTTGCGGCTTTATGGGACTTCCCTGGTGCTCCAATGGTTAAGACTCCCTGTTCTCAATGCAGGGGGCACAGGTTCAATCCCTGGTCAGAGAACTAAGATCCTGCATGCTCCAAGGTGCACCCCACAAGAAAACTGGGCTTCAGATCCACCTTTTATAGCAACAAAGAATAGCTTAAATGTTTTTCTAATATGCTAAATATTGGACAGCTAACTTAGGCTGGACAGGAAACAGTTTGCTCAGATAGTTCACTCAAAAAGGGGGACTTTGCATTATATCCAGAATTAAATAGAGATGACAGAGATATGCAGATACAGATATGACAAAATGTTCTGCAAATGGTACCATCAAGAAAGCAAATGAACCCACAGAATGGGAAAAAAAATTGCACATCAGATTCTGATAAGGAATTTGTATCCAGAACATATAAAGAACTCTTATAACTCAATAATGAATAGACAAATACAGTTTTTAAAGATTCGAATAAACATTTCTCTAAAGAAGATATACAAATGGCCAAAAGGTACATGAAAAGATGGTCAACATTATCAGCCATTAGGAATATTCAAATCAGAACCACAATGACATTCGCCTTAACACCAGCAGGATGTAAAAAGAGTAGCAAGTGTGGGCATGTATGGGGAGCAATTGGAATCCTCCTACATTGCTGGTGAGACTATAAAATGATGAGGCTGCTTTGGAAAACTATCTGACAGCTCTTTAAAAAGTTTAATAGTTAACCTCTATGACCCAGAATTGCCACTCCTAGCTGTATACCTAAGCAAAATAACTTGTACACATGAAAACTCATACATGAAATTCATAGTAGCATCATTCATGATAGCCAAAAGTTGAAACAACCCAGATGTCCATGAAATGATGGATGTGTAAACAAAATATATCCATACAAGGGAATATTATTTGTCAATAAAAAGAAATGAATTACTGGGGCTTCCCTGGTGGACCAGTGGTTAAGACTCCATGATTCTAATGCAGGGGGCACAGGTTCACTCCCTGGTCAGGGAACTAAGATCCCACATGCTACACCACCAAAAGATAGGTAAATAAATAAAATTATTAAAAAGGAATACATTACTGATACATGCTATAGCATGAATAATCCTAGAAAACATTTTAAGTGAAAGGAGACCATATATTGTATGATTACAAAAGATACAAAAGACTGTATATTTACGTGACATGTCCAGAATAGGCCAAGTTACAGGTGGCACTAATGATAAAGAATCCACCTGCCAATGCAGAGATGCAGGTTCCTTCCCTGGGTCAGGAAGATGTCCTGGAGAAGGAAATGGCAACCTACTCCTGTATTCTTGCCTGGGAAATCCCATGGACAGAAAAGCCTGGTGGGCTACAGTCCATAGGGTTGCAGCAAGAGTCAGACGTGACTGAACACAACACACATGTAGAGACAGAAAGTAGATTAGTAATTGATTGGGGACTGGAGGTTGGCTAAAGAGGGAAGAGGGAATGGGAGTGGGTGATAATGGACAGGTTTCTTTCCCAAGAGGTGAAATCTTCTAAAATTGGATAATGGTGATATTTATACTACCTTCAAACTATACTGAAAAGCTTAGATGTATACACTTCATATGGGTGACTTTTATGGTATATAAATTATATCTCAATAAAGCTGAGTTTTTTTAAACAAAATTGTAACAAATTAAGCCCTTTCACTTCCTAAGTTTTGTGATATGCTAGTTAAAACAAAGTGAATAGAATAGCAAGTTTATTTTGATGTAACTGCTATGTATTACAGACCTTAGTTGGGAATTGTTTTAAACATCCTTTAACCTGAAAGAAACCATTTGAACTTTGAAGAAACTTTCGTCTTCGCAACAAGTATCAATATTTAAAACATGTATACTTAATTATTCTCATTGTGTGTGTTTCTTTTTAAATTATAACAATTCTTTTTTTTTTTTTTTTTTCTTTCTCAGCCACAACAAGTCGTTCAGAAGAAGCCTGCTCAGGTAAGAGACAGTCATTGTGATTTTTTTCTCCCAATTAATGTAAAAAGTAAGACAAAAAAATTATGACCCCAAATAACCTTTATTTAGTCTTTCTCTAGTTTTGATTATGTCAGCACTGTAGTGTTCTTGAAAACTGGTTGTATCCTTCAGACATAGTCAAGCATATATAGTCTGAGGTTTTCAAAAATTCTGAAAGACGTCAAGACCTAAAGTATACAAAGCAAATAAAAATACTTCTAAAAATAAACCCTTTTAGTGCCTCATATAAAACAAATGCTTAATCTTCTGAGGTGTTTCGCCCATACTTAAACATCAAATTTTGTCCTTTCCTTCTAATGATCCACATCCCATTGACTCAATACAGGACTTAATAGCTGCAAAGTATATCATGATCCATGACTAGAAACATACCTGTTCATTGACTTATTCCCCCCAAAGAAGGCTTGGAAATTGAAAAGTTTTTATACTAATTTTGCTATTGATGAACCCTCCGATCTTAGCTGAATGAGTCTCTGAAGTCTTTGGCAACATCAAAATTAGGAACCGTCTTTATGGTTCCTCTTGTTCCAATTATAATCTGTACTTAGAAGCATAAAAATCATGTTTATTGAGAAAGTATGTCGTGAATAATAAAATATAAAAATGTCTTGCTGTTCTCCCTTTTGGGGTTGAAAGAAATGCCCAGGAGACCTAGGTGTATCATGCAAAACCTACCGAAGTAAATTATTAAGCAGTATCACAGGTTACCAAGTTCTTTGTTGATCTTTCATATAATTTATCTGTAGGATCTTTTCCCTAGAGTTCTCTAAAACTGTACCTCTCACCCTGTTCTCTTGAGACAGTGTTGGTTTGCACGGGAAAGACAATCTCCTGTATCTACTGTTCTTTGCAAATGCAGCTTGAAAGAGAATTGAAGCTTCTAATCAAATATAAGCATACAGGAAAAATGTATCTGAATAATTACACACGTGCTTTATAATAAAAACAGAGTTTCCATGAAAAAAAAATCGTAATCATAGGTATTCCCTTTCCTAAAAGCCAAGAGCGGTAGGGGACACTAAAAATAAGCACACGATGTTTCTAAGCAATATTAAACAGAGCAAAATATAAACAAAAACTTGACATTTTTAAGTAGGAGATCCCAAATATATTATCCTCTCATCCTTCATTAGTAGGGAAATCAAGAGAAAATGAATTTATAATTTTGTGCACTGGGGTCAAAGTATATTGCAGTGTTCACTGTTACATCATGGGCTGTGAATGACAGGTTAATCATCTTAGGTGGTCTGTTAAAGCTTTGATTCAGTCTCTATTCTTGGGGTTGTAGGGAAGATAAGGCAAACAAAAACACAGTCACTGCATATGAGAAATGTGTGATCTAGTTCAGAGGTTCTTAGCCTTGGCTGCATATTGGAGTCAACTACAGATACTATTAATATAATTATGTATATCCAGTTGTATATATTAATATACGCAGTTGACCCTTGAACAACATGGGTCTGAACTGTGATGGTCAACTTAAATGGGGATTTTTTTTTCACTAACTACTACAGTACCACAGGATCCATAGTTGGTTTAATTGGTGGATGCAAAATCACAGATATGGAGTGAGGACCAACTATAGGACTTGAGTATCTAAGGCAAATCCTGGAATCAGCCCACCTCGGATACTGAAAAACAGACAACTATAAATGTGTGTACATCCTGAACCCTACCCAGTGCTGTATGCTGGAGCCAGCCCTTGTGAGGCAGTTGTATCTCTTCCAGATTCTATATTTAGTGATGTCAAGTAGGTGACTTGAAATCCATTTTGGTGGGAGTAGTTACACCATGAAAATTGATATATACTAGAAGTCAGGACTTTATTTTACTGGAGAGCAACTTGTTGAACTTTTACCTGCATACCACTGGCCCCCACCCTTCAGTGATACTGATTATTTGGTCTGGAAACCCACGCATTAGTATTGTATGAACTCCTCAAGTGAGTAACGTAGAGCCATGGATGAAGATACCCAGTGAACACATTTGAGAAGACATTGGAATATTTGTTGAGCAAATGAATGCACAATGAGAGTCTGTATGAGGCACAGCGTGATACAGATGAATGAGTGGGATGCCCTGTGTCGCCTAAGGGGGATGATCCTCGGAAAAATTTTGATCTTGTTATTGTTGAGTTGCAGAAGGGAAAATGAAGACATAGATTATTCTTTAGGGAAAGAATAGAAGATGTTTTAGATGAGATGAATGGCATATTCAAAAGTAAAGAGGCAGAGACAGGTAAATCACTGGTGGAAGTTATCCACGTGGCTGAAACTGATTACAAATTGGGCAATACTACACCAAGAAATGATGTAAGTGACATCAGACATTTTTGTCCCAAGAAAATCAGGAATATCAAAGAAATCACATGGATTGGGTTGGTCCTCACTGATCAGTCTTGCTGTCTTACAGACCATGCTCCAGATTTGCCCTTGAAAAGCGAGTTTAGACTCAGAAAAAAAGAACATGAGCTCACTGGGCTTCCTAATCTATATTGTCTTAAGGACACAGTGATGAATTATATAAACATGGGGACTACACGGAAGTTTGTGGAGGATAATGTAAATTTTACACCACATTCAAAAGAATCTCTTTTCCATCTGTTTCTGTCAAAATACCCTCCTGGATGGCTTTTCCATGTGGCAGTCTGGATTAACTCAGACTCGTATCCTTTCTAACACTACTTTGAGGGGTTACATTCAGATCCTGTTTTGAGGTCGCAAAAATTTTAGGACAATTAAATATTTTACATCCAAGAAAAGAACTCAGCAGTGTATAAGGTGGCCTAGGTTTTGCTTTCTGGCCCCGTCAATGGATGAATTAATCTCTCTGGTCCCTATATATCCATCTATGAACTGGGAAAATAATAGTGCATCTTCATGTACTCCAAAAGACATTTTAAGAGTTGTATAAATTCCAGGGAATATTATTACATTCTGACTTATTTTTGGATGCTTGGCTTTTCATTTCTAGAGATTTGTATTCTCAAAAATATCCAAGGTCTAATTAGTTCAAAACTACTATCTTTATTTACCTTAAGTGTTTTCACTGCATCTTTTTAAAATAAAGGATTTTTTTAACAAAGGGAAAATTTTATGATGATTTCTACATATTATCATTAGGACTAAAGCACCTGGCTTGAATGTAATTCCATGTGTATGAAGTTACAAAGACTCTCATCTACAGTATCTAATGCCATCAAATGCTTGTTGTCATTGTTCAGTCACTAAGTCATGTCCAAGTCTTTGCGACCCCATGGACTGCAGCACGGCAGGCTTCCTTGTCCTTCACTATCTCCTGGAGTTTGCTCAAACTCAAGTGCATTGAGTTGGTGATGTCATCCAACCATCTCATCCGCTGTCACCGCCTTCTCCTCCTGCCCTCACTTTTTCCCAACATCGGGGTCTTTTCCAGTGAGTCAGCCCTTCACATTATGTAGCCAAAGCATTGGAGCTTCAGCTTCAGCATCAGTCCTTCCAATGAATATTCGGGGTTGATTTCTTTTAGGATTGACTGGTTTGATCTTCTTTCAGTCTAAGGGACTCTCAAGAGTCTTCTCAAGCCACAGTTCAAAAGCATCAATTCTTTGACGCTCAGCCTTCCTCATGGTCCGACTCTCACATACATGCGTGACTAGTGGAAAAACCATGGCTTTGACTAGATGGACCTTTGGCGGAAAAATGATGTCTCTGTTTTTTAATATTCTGACTAGGTTTGTCATAGATTTTCTTCCAAAGAGCAAACGTCTTTTAATTTCCTGGCTGCAGTTACCATCCGCAGTGAGTTTGGAGCCCAAGAAACAAATGTCACTGTTTCTACTTTTTCCTATCTATTTGCCATGAAGTGATGGGACCAGATGCCATGATCTTAGTTTTTTTCATGTTGAGTTCTAAGCCTTTTCAGTCTCCTCTTTCACTGTCATCAAGACGCTCTTTAGTTCCTCTTCGCTTTCTGCCATTAGAGTAGTATTATCTGCATATATCTGAGGTTGTTGATTTTTTTCCCTGGCAATCTTGATTCTAGCTTGTTACTCATCCAGCCCGGCATTTCACATGAGGTACTCTGTGTTTCAAGTTAAATAAACAGGCTGACAATATACAGCCTTGTCGTACTCCTTCCCAATTTTGAACCAGTCCGTTGTTCGTGTCCGATTCTAACTGTTGCTTCTTCTTAAATTTCCTCAGAACTTTGGGAATGCAACTTTTTGAAAATGGATTAAAGAAAGTCGTAATTCATTCCAAGGAGCCAAATTCAGAATTAGGCTAAATCTCAGAATTTAGATGTGCATATGTGTATATAAGTACATACATCAAGAGAGGAATAAAAATTTAAGGAAAACCATTCTGCAGAGGTGTGCTTGGGAAGTCCACCAGGTGCCATCAGCTGCAAACCTCAATGTGTGTCACGTAACCCTGATGGGAAAGTTAATAACCTTAAAAATCTAAAGGGGAAAATCTCTAATATTTAACATTAAATTTATAAGTTCCAAAACCACTGAAAACTAAGCTTACTGGAGAATTCTATATTTTCATTTAAAGTGATAAAGTAAGAAGTTAGCTAATTTCCTAGTTTTTTAGCCATTGATTGCTAAAAAAGCAGTTGATTTCTCAGCCACATGGATTACATTCTCAATTTGAGTAGGAGATGGGTAGGTTTTGTTGCTGCTGTTGTTCTTTTTATAAAAGAAACCTTATAAGATATATGGTTATTATTACTGATAGAGGGGGCTTTGCTTCTCAAGTGTTAATTTTCATAAGAAGAAAAATCTCACTCCATCTCAGATTTCTAAAAAGATTTTATTGATTTATTAGCTATCTTATTGTTTCTTGATTTCCGCCTTTTAAAATTTTAAACTGAAATTAGAAGTGAGTCCTTATATATAATTCAGATTTTTTTTTCTCACGTGAGCCCTACTCAGAAGGTAAAAACAGCTTTAAACAATCCTACGTTCTCCTTCCTTTCAACCCAGTTTCCTCATTGTTGTAGCGCCGTGGCAAGCTACACCTCTAGCAATTAAGACAGGTAGAAACCTGCTCCTTTTCAGCTTCCCAGTGAGAGAACTGGAAAGTTTTCAGTTTCTAAGAGACTGGAAACAAAGCTTTCTGTTTCGAAACAGAGCTTTTTACCTGCGAGTAACATCATTTGTGGGTGGTGTGTGTTGGGGCAAAGAAATCTAAGCCTTGGTTATCATGGGATTTTCCCCCCCTTAAAAAAAAAAAAAAGAAGTTGAATGCTTTTACAGAGACTTCAAGGGCAGTTTTAAGGATGTTTATATTTCAGACAACCTAAACATTGTTTGGAGCAAAATGAGAGATTTCACTTTGGGACAAGCAGGTTGATGAATTGCAGTCAGCATCTTGTTCTCAAAGAAGGCATTTTTACTGGGGGCTTTTAGTCTAGACATACAAAGGAGGAAGGAGGAAAAAGGGAGAGTTCTCTAACACTCATCTTTTACGTGGTATCTTGGCCAGTGCAGTAAATAGTTCATCATAAATCAGACTTGCAAAAAAGAGTCACTCTCTACTCACTCAGGGAGAATAGTGATTTATGCTGCTTAAGTCATAAAGAGTGCTGATTTATTTGTTTTCCAACTTATGCTCTTTCAAGCTGGTGAAACAGTTTGTGGGCCAGTAAATGTTCGGTATCGACTGGCAAAACATAAAGAATTATATCAAAGCCCACCTTGAGTGGGACTGTTTTGTGTATAGGAAATACATTTTTGATTTAATCTCTGACCTCTGACATTGCAAAGGTCAAGGAAAAAGAAGAGATCCAAGTAGAAGGCAGCATTTAACTCTTATAATAAAGTAGCTCAAGGAGATACAGCACATGGGTAGGGCAGAGGAAGCATATCAAAATGATCATCAACTGTAAACATATGAAGTCATTAGCTTAGTTTTAATAAAGGAATATTGGCGAGATGAAGTCAGCTGTTTCTTGGCATGGGATGTCTTACAGAGATGACATAAACGTCTAACGGAAGTGAAAGAACATTACTCAGTTTGGGGCACAACATAAAACTCCAAAAGGCAAAATATAGTGTTTCTGAACTTGACAGATTTCATGTAAGAGGTTTTTTTTTTTTAATATGATTGCCTTTAACTGTGTGGTAAAGCCTGTGGATTAGGCTAAAATTAAATGGCCGTGTCTGTCTGCTTTCCTTTGCATATTGCAGAGTGCTTTTCCTATGCATTTTGATGTGAGTTGTATAAAAAGCTATTATTTATTCAATATGTAAGATTTCTTCTTATTATCTAAACCCAAATTAATATGAATAAATAGTAACTGGCTTTAAAACACTGTCTTTCTAAGAAAATCCTTAATGTTTGAATAGAAGTATGTTGGTTTGTCCAAGAAACTTTTTTAACTTTGAGGGAATGTTTGCTGGACATGGAAATGTTTCTACTGAAGAATTATTTAACTTACTGTTGTTATTGATATAATAACAGTATATCTTCAAAAGTCCTTGTCTCAGGATAATAAATAATGTTTGGTGCAATAATGATTAAAACTCAGAAATGTTGTTTCCTGGCAACAAATACAAATCATGAACAATTTTATATACATAGAAAACAAAGAGAAAATGTTTCTGCTAATCTGAGCCATCAATAAACACATCCCGAATAAAACCATTAAGCAGCCTTTAATCTATCCATTTTAAAACTACTTTGTAAAAAGAAGAACATTCCTCAATAGTTTTGGAAATGTTAAAATGAATTTCCTTTTCCTGAGTGATTCCTTCATATAAAAATCTTTTTGCTGCATCTTTAACTGTTTTTTAAACATGATATTCCTTCAATAAGAATTAGAAACTGCTGGACACAGGAGCCTGGAGGGCTACAGTCCGTAGGGGCACAAAGAGCCGGGCACAACTGAAGCAACTTGGGAGGTATGCATGGAAAACTGATAAAGTTTGTGATCCTCAGAAATCATCTTACAGGATCCTGAAATCTGCAGTTAATTAGTGTGAAAGTCGCTCAGTCGTGTCCGACTCTTGCAATTCCATGGACTATACAGTCCATGGAATTCTCTAGGCCAGAATACTGGAGTGGGTAGCCTTTCCCTTCTCCAGGGGATCTTCCCGACCCAGGACTCGAACCGGGGTCTCCTCCATTGCAGGCAGATTTTTACCAGCTGAGCCACAAAGGAAGCCCCCCAAATTTGCATTTAGTTTATATATAAAATGAATTGTCTATCTGAAAAATGTGATTCCCTTCTGAAGATATTTTTAAATAGTCTTCCATCCCAGAAAAGAATTTGTAGTATCCCAGAGATGAATGTTACCTCTCTTTGCAGTATTTTCAGGGATGAAACTCTGATCAGAGGCATGCACGAGACAAACAGGAGTGTGTTACAAATCTAAGATGTCATATTTTGTTTTCTTTGGGAGGCATTCTTTAGTAACAGGTTTTTTTCCCTTTCTTTCACAGCTACCTATCATTGAACTACAGATAAAGAAATAAACACAAAATGAGTAGCTATAATTACTCATCATAGCTCCACACTGTAGTCTTACAGAATTTTTACTCTTTTTTCAAAGTTTTCCCATTTCATTGTCACATTTTTTTCTCACACCCTGCTGATGGGTATTATCATTATTGTGTAACACAGTGAGAACCAGGCACAAGTTATGCACACATTAATGCTAGAGCTGGTGCCCATGTTCATTGATCTCTAGGATCAACCTTCTTTACCTCAAACATCCTCCAGTAAGACCTTAAAAGGGCTCCCCTGGTGGCTCAGTGGTAAAGAATCCACCTGCAATGCAGGAGACAGGTCAATCCGTGAGTCAGGAAGATTCCCTGGAGAAGGAAATGACAACCCACTCCAGTATTCTTGCCTGAGAAACCCCATGGACAGAGGAGCCTGGGGGGCTACAGTCCATAGTGTTGAAAAGAGGCAGACACGACTGATCACCTGAACACACAATAAGATCTTAAAACTGACTTTTATTAAGTTGATGGTAACACATGCAAGGTAGACGCTTGTATATTTTTACATACATAAGACTAAAATTAATAAAAAGATAAGGTACCATAAATATCCCAACTTCTAAAGCATCCTTTTGAAAAATATTTCCACCAGAATGCCTTGCACTTGCCAGATCATAGGGTTTATATAGGTTCCGTTGAACATGTTTTTTTAAAATGTGACATAAAGTTTTCCTAGTTGAAGGAAATAATCACTTTCCATGAAGTTAAACAGCCCCAATCCATTTTAAATTAAAATATCTGACCAAAAAATAGAAAATGTCCGATTTGTGGTCTCATGGGTCACTTAGCTGCAGATGGAACTTGAAAACTTGGTTTCTGGTCTCTGCTGCAGAGGAGGGGAACCCATAATTTTTGTTCCAGCGGGACTGGCTTGAGATATTCACAAACATGAAAAACTCTTGAGTGTGTCATTCCAAGTCCTTAAGGAACTGAACATACTAAGATGACAAAAAGAATGTCACTAAACCATAACTACTCTCTCTGGAAGACTAGGTATTGTTTGGTTTACTAGCAACATAGCTTAAATTACAGATGCATTTGTAGCCTGCAGCACTTTCTAATAAGAGAGTCACAGAATTCTTTGCAACCATGGGGGAAAAAAATAAGGGTTTATTAAAAGCAACATGGACTTCAGTGACTAGCCCTCCTTCTACACACAAAGAGGGGCGTGATGATGACAACACCCCTGTAATTTGCAGGGAGAGTATTTCCATTTCTCAGTTTCATTGAAAATTCGCTGGCCTCCTTTCCACTGCAGATCTTCTGTTTAGTCTGCATCTGAAAATTAAACCCAGAGCTTCGGCTCTTGCCTTAAACCTTCCTCCAGTGCACACCCTCACCCTTGCCTGTGGTGGTAAGACCTATGGTTAAACGCCTAACACATTGAAAAATTCCATCCAGCATGAGGGGATCAGGATGTATATTGGGATGTCTTCTTCCTCCTTTTGAATCAGTGAGCAAAAGTGCATCCAAGGGTATATGCCAAATGCATCATGCTGAACAAAATCAAAAGAATGGGGAGAGGTGAGAACTCTCTTTCTAGGTTTTAGTGGGTTTTTTCCCCCAAGCGTAATGAAAGCAATGAAAGAGTTACACTTATTAAATTCCTTTTGGGGGGAACAAAAGAAAAACTTTAGGCAAAATGAGTGCAATTTTTCCAGCAGTCATAATAAAAATATAGTTCTCCAACTCTGCCTACTTTCTTTTCCCTCTCTTCAGTTTTCTGCCAAAAAAATCCACGTGTTTCACCCCCGTGTGGTGCAGCCTCAGTGGTCTTTGTAAGGTAACTGAGTGGATGGCTGGGGGCTGTTCAGTGTTTAGAGGCCTTAGTGGCTGGTGCTCATAAAAATGTCACTGTGCACTTTCACTTTGAAAAGTCCTTTTATCCTACATTCCTGAAGCGCCATTCCAACAGTAAGCCTCCTTGACCAGACTGCGGCTGCTTGGCTTTCCCACCTCGCCAACTAGCCCCTAATGAGATGTGGAGAGTGCTTGGCGACAGTCTTTCAACGACTCAGTATTGCCTCAGAGCTGCCGTTGGGGGGCTACCCAAGCTCAAAGATCTTTTGGCCATATGCTGCGAACATGAAGCAATTTAATTAAATACTTCAAGTTCCAATCTATTGCCTACAGCAAATGGCAGTGTCTTTTAAGTTACTTAGGAGGATTGAATCTCAGGGGTTCCTACCAGCTACTCTGCTGTGAAAATAAGATTCCTGGGGGATGTCAGGACCAGATGCATCTTCCTTTCATCTCTGGTTCCTGTCTGTCCACTCTTTGCACCACAGAAGGGCCCTGTATGAAGTCTGGTCAGCAGCTGAACATGGATTTTCTGACCCCATCCTTTTTTTTTTTTTTTTTTTGGCTATACTGGGTGTCCGTTGCTTAGCTCAGGCTTTCTCTACTTGTGGCAAGCATGGGCTCCTCTAGTTGCAGTGCGAGGGCTTCTCATTGTGGTGGCTTCTCTTGTTGCAGAACACAGGCTCTGAGACACACAGGCTTCAGTAGTTACGGCACACAGGCTCAGGAGCTGTGAGTCTAGAGCTTGGGCTCAGCAGTTGTGATTTAGTTGCTCTGAAGCATGTGGAATCTCCCTGGACTAGGGATTGAACCCATGTACCCTGTATTGGCAGGCGGATTCTTATCCACTGTGCCACTGGGGAAGTCTTCTGACTTCATCATCATGCATCCACGACCCAGATGGTTCCTGAGAAGGAAAGCAAGAATTCTTCTCTCCCAGCCTTACTTTGCAATCTGCTATTGAATCACCTGCCCCAATTCAGTCAGTAAACTGTGGAACCAAAAAGAAAAAAAAATTGAAGATTTTTCTTCTCTTAATTACACACATACTTTCTGTCACAGCAAAAGGCCAAGTTACTGGAAGGGTGAGAACTGGGGTTTGCAGAGGTGAGAGCTGCCACCTTTCACATGCACCTCCAACATGATCCCCCTGGCAGCCGTGTCATCCTTTAGAGGTTGGCCAGTCAGGGCTATACCAAGAAGAGAGAACTCTCCACAGACCAAGCACTTGTGAGAACCTTCATCCTGAGCATGTGAGAGCTACATGACCTCCCAAAGTTTGACCCAGTGAGGCTCCCACCCTCTGGCATCCTGGTTAGAAAGCCAGTACTAGCAGAGGCATTTCAGTGTCCATGGAAATAAAACAACTCTCCGTGTTGTGTTAAGAACCATTAAGTAAAGGAAACAATATGAGGATGAGGGACCGTCATTTTTGGCTGAATTGTGTCTAAGGGATCTAAATAAACCACTTCCATACCAGGAGCTACAAGAGTGAGCTACAAGAGCTCACTCAAATCAAGCAGTGTTTCTGGGAATGTTTTGAGAAGCTGATCACATCCTATCTACTGCAAGATCTTTGTAAGTTCATGGCCTGAAAATTCGATGTCCTTCTGGATTCGGAAGACCTTTTTCCAGATAGTCTAGAAAAATTGAACAGTTAGGAATGGAATAATTACAGGTTGATCTGGGGCCCCAGGGGCCTTCCAACTTGACAGCCTTCTGTTAATTTGTTAACCAGGGCAAGAAGCAATCAAATCTATCTGCCAGCTTGTACGCCGTAGTCTGTTTCAGGGTAGCCACCTAAGTCCATACCTCCTGTCCTAATGAGAAGTGAGTCCTTTGGGGATGGTTGAAGAGTGTATCTGCCGAACAACTTAAGTGACTTTCTGGAATTTAAATATTAAGTGTAAAGACAAGGTCAAAGGGCGGCTGAACATTGGCTCAACTCTTGTGTCCGTCCCCTCCCATCCTCCTTTGTGGCCAGGACTCCATACATGGAGAATCTCAGGATCCTGGCCTGTTGCCTATCAAGAGGTATAAACCTGCTGCTTAAATATGTGAAGCCCAGTTTGGGCGTTGGGAGCAGAGGGGAGGTGGCTGCAAACGTTCCACATTTCCTACATAACCCAAAGCAGACTAAACAAAACCAGTGTGAAATCTCATGACTTGATGCTGCAGTGGTTATATTTTTTAAGCTGTAATCCATTCATTTGTATGTGTGTTTATTCCCAGGATTTACAGCTCCCTCAATCTTGGGTAGGGGGAAGAGAATGTTGGAAACCTTTGGCAAAGGGTTTGCAATAAGCAGTGGCCTATTAAAGCTCAGGATACAGTGTGTGAGTGCGTGTGCATTCATGTGAGCCTGTGGGTGCCCCTTCATGTGGGCTTTTTTTTTCCCCTCCCTTTTGCTGCTTTTACGCAAAAGCGTCACACATGGTAGCATTTAGGAGTTCCTTCACAGCTGAAGTGCTTCAAACACTAATGAATGGAAGTTTGGTCATATAATGCAGACAAGCTTTAAGGCATGCGTTACTGAATGGTGTACTGTAGTGACCTGGGAAAGGAAGAGAGGTATAAATTGTGTCAGTAAGCCACCCAGACAAAATGAAGCCATGTGGAAAATCAAATCTATTAAAGTATGAAGACTGTTATAAGCTGTTTGAAGCTGGCCATTCCTAAAGTTTGCTGCAGGAGTAAATGTTTGCTTCTTCTCCCAGATCTTTTTCACATGCCGTCTTATGAGACAGTGTACAGCATTTGATAAAAATCATCCTGTCACTAAGGACGCTTTTATCAGAAATGTTTATTGTCTCCGCTTTACCACCCATGTCCTGAAAGGTACTGCACATTTGTTAAATAAGCAAAAGGAAAGAGAACTTTACAGCTCAAGCCGGCTTGCAGAAACTCCAACAAATTCCAGAGCCATAAGGAATCAAAAAAGGGAAAGAGAAGGGAGAATTAGATTTATGAAGAGAAGGCCCTGCAAAAACATATATATTAGATTTTCTCTGTTTGGTCAGCCTACCATTAAATGTTTGGTTGGTGTGGATTTAGTACTGAGATTGAGCTGTTAATGGCAGACTGTGGTCATTGTCTTACAATGTGCTTTAATAAATACAAGGAGGAAATCCATTTGGAAAGGAAGTGAGTCCTCAGCTCTTGCAGCCCTTTCTCAGGCTCTGCCTTCATGCTGCCTCCCTCACTGTGGTGGTAGCATTTTGGTCACACAGGAGTGCCAACACCCATCTGACTCTGCCCAAAGCCTGGCTGTCCTGGCCCTGCAGCTTTGGGTATATGAGTTCTTGTGCCTTGATTTTCTCACCTGTAGAATGGGAATAATACCAGCCAGTCCCTAAAAGCATCAAGTAAGCACCCTAAGAGCATCAGCTATGATTTCCAATATCTGCAGGACATGTTTCCTTTGTGCCTCAGGAATGGATCCCCTCCACTTGATTTGCTAGTTTTTAAAACTGATGACTGGTGAGCCATCGGGAAAAAATTTATCCATGTCTTTTTTCCCTCTCGTTGGTGAGTAAGCTCACACGGGCCTGACATTCTCTGGATGGCAGACAATTGAATCTGCTGAGCAGCCGCCATGATGTCAAGCCTTAAGTCAACAGTGGCTAATGACGGCTCTGGGAAAAAACAACACCTTGATTCCTCAATTATGGTTTAAGAAGCCCTGGGAACGAGGGGCTTGCCAGTCATCCGCATCCTCTTTTGAAGCCAGCATAATGTGCTGTAGAAACAGGTCACTTCTGAACCATTAGTCAGAGCAACCACACAATGTAATGGTTGTGCCCTTTGTGTGTTCCAGGAGGAGACTGAAGAGACATCCTCACAAGAGTCTGCGGAAGAGGATTAGGGGGCGCCAACATTCAATTTCTACCTCAGCAGCAGTTGAATCTTTTGAAGGGAGAAGACACTGCAGTGACCACTTACTCTCTATCGCCATGGTCTTTCCACTTTCATCTGGGGTTGGGGGTGAGGGGGTGGGGCGGGGGCGGGGCGGGGGTGGGGATGGGAGAAGTCACGTAACCTTAAAAAGGACTATATTAATCACCTTCTTTGTAATCCCTTCACAGTCCCAGGTTTAGTGAGAAACTGCTGTAAACACAGGGGACACAGTTTTAACAATGCAACTTTTAATTACTGTTTTCTTTTTCCATAACCTACTAATAGTTTGTGGATCTGATAAGCAGGAGTGGGTGGATGAGAAAAAAACCTCTGAATCGGGTTTAGTCAATCACTGCACTGCATCCAAACCAGAAACGTGTCACCCACGTGACACCGGGCATTCCTCCAGGCCAGGCGTGGTGGGAAACACTGGCCACCTCAGACGCCACCCAGCCCGCTCAGTAGTGAAGCTTCTGTGTAGAACACCAAAGATAGGACTAGCTACTACTTCTCTCTTTTTCATATAACCTTGTAGACACTTACTTGATGATTTTTTTTTTTAATTTTTACTTTTATTTCTAAATGAGACGAAATGCTGATGTATCCGTTCATCCAGCTTAACAAACCAGAAAAGGTGATATTCACTTTTCAAAAAGGGAAGTACGCAAACTCTGATTGCCAACTCCTTTATTTATGGATGCCACCACATATCTGCAGGAGTAATAAATTTACTCACAGCCCTTGTTTTTTTATTTTCAGGAACCCTCATCCGGGTAGAATCTACTTCCTACAGAGCCAAATGCCATTTAGCAATAAATCACACTTGTCAGCCTCAAAGCATTTTTAAGGAACCTAGACAAGTAAAATTATCCTCTTTGTAATTTAATGAAAAGGTACAACAGAATAATGCATGAGGAATTTAACCTGGATTATGAGGTGGGAGGAGCGAAATCCAAATTTCTTTTGCTATAGTTTATACTACAATTTAAAGGACAGAAAAAAAAAAGCAGGCTCTCTCTCTCCTATCTTTCTCTCTCTTCATTGTTTATCAGTTTCCGTGAAAGACCTAAATACCACTTACCTCAAATGAAGCTTATGTGTTACGTCAAGTAATACGTTTTGACATAGGATGGTTGGATGAGGTGCTTGACCTCAGCTCACCATCTCTTCATTCAAACTGCACTTTTAGCCAGAGATGCAATACAAACCCACTGCTCAATACTACCTCTGAATGTTACAATTAATTTACAGTTTAGTACTTATTACATGCTGCTATACACAAGCAATGCAAGAAAAGAAAACGCAATGGGTAGGTGATACAAATCATCTACGGTTCTTTTTTGTCCACTTATTTACAGTTAAAGAAGCAGTCTCCTTACTGTGTTTCAGCATGGCTATGTATTTTTCTATGGGATTTTTTTTTTTAATTAAAATTTTACAAATACTTGTTTCAGCTTCTCTGCTAGATTTTCTACAGTAACTTGAATTTTTGTTTTTAACCAAGTCGCTCCTAGGTTCTTAAGGATAATTTTCCTCCATCACACTACACATCACACAAAATTTGACTGTTATGTTTAAATATTACCTTCCAAGTTTGTACCTCACATGAATTGTTTAAGGAAATGGACTAATTGACTTGCAAAGACCTACCTCCAGACTTCAAAAGGAATGAACTTGTTACTTGCAGCCTTCATTTTTGTCAATGTTTGAAATATTTCAGACTGCAGCTAACCCTCATCAAAACTATTTTTGTAAAAGGCTTTTTTGATAGAAAGGAACAGGTTTTTACATACTTTTTGCAAATAAAATAAAGCCAACCTTCAAAGAAACTTGAAGCTTTGTAGGTGAGATGCAACAAGCTCAGCTTTTGCATGATGCAATCAAAAATATGTTTTGAAGATTAGTTGACTATGAAAAAATGCTTGACAGATATTTTCATGTATTTTACACAAATGTGATTTTTGTAATATGTCTCAACCAGATTTATTTTAAACGCTTCTTATGTAGAGTTTTTATTCCTTTCTCTCCTAGTGAGTGTGCTGACTTTTTAACATGGTATTATCAACTGGGCCAAGAGGTAGCTTCTCATGACGGCTTGTGTCAGTCTGGCTTTTAGCACTGATACCAAATGAAACTCAAAACCATCTCTCTTCCAGCCGCTTCAGGGAGGTCGTTTCAAAGACCACATACCTCTCTGAGACGGGCTCACTGTTATGAATCACCAAAGGAGCTATGGAGAGAATTAAAACCCAACAGTACTGTTAACTATGCATTTAATAAGCAAATAAACAGTGGCTCATAAAAATGGAAGTCCCACTCCTTATCTTGGGTTGGGTCTTTTGAAACCTCATTGGCCAGCAACTGAAGCAGTTGCTCATGTTGGCCAAACTCAGAACACCCAGTCATTTCCATCTCTGATGAAGTTACTCTCTTATTTCCTATACGTTGTACAATCAAAACACACTACTACCTCTTAAGCCCCAGTATACCTCATTTTTCATACTGAAAAAAAGCTTGTGGCCAATGGAACAGTAAGAACATCATAAAATTTTTATATATATAGTTTATTTTTGTGGGAGATAAATTTTATAGGACTGTTCTTTGCTGTTGTTGGTCTCAGGCTAAGTAAGACTGGACATTTAACTTTTCTACCATTTCTGAAGTTAGGTATGTTTCCAGGAGAAAAGTATCAAGACGTTGAACTGCAGTTGACTTTCTCCCTGTTTCTTTGAGTGTCTTCTAACTTTGTTCTTCATGTAGAGTTGCTGTCTATGATTGTACTTTGAATCGCTTGCTTGTTGAAAATATTTCTCTAGTGGATTATCACTGTCTGTTCTGCACAATAAACATAACAGCCTCTGTGATCCCCCTGTGTTTTGATTCCTCCTCTTTGTCATGACTCCATTAAATGAGTAATAAAGTTTGGTCAAAACAGGTGAAGGAGAGAGACATTCACAAGTCATTTTGTTGCACCTGCTACACACTGCGCACCCACACCTCTGCACACACCAATGTAAAGTTTTCAAGCACAGCTCTCCGAGGGTTCCCAATCCACAGATTCAACCAACCACGGATTCCCTAGAGCCGACTGCATAAAGTGATTTCATATAAGGAACTTGAGCATTCTTGGATTTTGGTATTGGGGCTTTCTTGGTAACTCAGCTGGTAAAGAATCTTGCAATGGAAGAGACCCAGTTTCAATTCCTGGGTCAGGAAGATCCCTTGGAGAAGGGATAGGCTACCCACTCCAGTGTTCATGGGCTTTCTTGGTGGCTCAGATGGTACAGAATCTGCCTGCAGTGCAAGAGACCTGGATTCAATCCCTGGGTTGAGAAAATCCCCTGGAGGAGGGCATGGCAGCTCACTGCAGTATTCTGGCCTGGAGAATCCCCATGGACAGAGGAGCCTGGCAGGCTACAGTCCATGGGGTTGCAAAGAGTCAGACACGACTGAGCCACTAAGCACAGCACAGGGATCAAACCCGTGCCCCCAGGAGTCTGAGGGAAAGCTATATCAAACTTCTTGAATCAGTTGTCCTAAATTTACATTTCATAATCTGACATTTAACTCCACAAAGACAATCTTCAAAGCAATGTAAAGGAAGAATAATCATAGTTTAACACCAGAGGGTTTTCACTGAAGGCTTGCATCTGCAAAGTTTGTAACTGATCTGTCATTCTCTTTGAATTGGTATCTGTAGAGGTCCAACAGTTTGGTGAAAAGAATAAGAAATTGAAAGTCACAGAGTGTCTGCCGAACAGGCATCTTTTTATTCTGTAACACCCATAAGCAGAGTCAGAATTATTCCACCAAGTTCATCTTTACACCTCTGTTGCCTTTTAGAAGTAAATCCAGCATTTTTTAAAAGCTAAGTCCTCTAGGTTGTGCTGCCACGGTTGTCGCTACAGCCCTCTTTGCTTAGCTTTTTAGGAAGCGCTTGCTCAGTTTAAGAAACCTATCAGGAAATTTATTGTCAAACTTACTACTTCATTCCTTCATTTATTTATTTTCACAGCCTATATTTTGTGAGTGCCTATTTTGTGCTTAAATCCCAGACCAAGAGGCCTTTCAAAATATTATCTCCTTGGAAAAAATAATTATGCAGGTGCAGAAATGACAGGCAGCATGCAAAAAGACCCAAGTAAATTGCTTAGGCAACAAGTTGCAAGAATTTGGAGGAGGGAAAGCTGTTTCCTGCTGGAGTGGATCATTAGTTAAACCTAATAATAGGACAAATGTATTTAATAGAACCCATATTTAGTCTCTTCATTTTTATTAATATAGAAAAGCAGATAAGAAAAAATTAATTCTTGAAAACAAAAATAAGCCAAGAGAGAATCTTTGACTTTAAAAAGGAAGACTAAAAAAGGACATATTATGTCCAGAATAGGATAAGTAGAAAAACAAAATTAAAAAATTTCCCATATTTTAGAGATGATGTTCATTAATGATCTCTTATTTAGGTTTCTTGTTAGAAAAGTTTAAAGTATTGCATTTACAAAATAAGTTGTACGCCTGTGAAAGCTCATAAGTTTAAATATAAGTTCAAGGAGGGTATCCAAAAATATCAACATATTCAAACTTCAGAGGAGCCTCTAGTATGTGAAAGTGTTTGTCACTCAAGTGTGTCTGACTCTCTGCGACCTATGGGCTGTAGCCTGCCAGGCTCCTCTGACTATGGGATTCTCCAGGCAAGAAGACTGGAGTGGGTGGCCATTTCCTTCTCCAGGAGATCTTCCAAACCCAGGAGTCGAATCCGCGTTTCCTGCACTGGCAGGCAGATTCTTTACCACTGAGCCACCTGGGAAGCCCCATTCCTGCCTACAAAGAGTCAAAACTTCTCATGAGGGAGCTAGACTCAGGGAGAGCTGTGTAAATAGAACCTTACTAAGTTACCCTGAAAGTGGCTGGAAGCATCTTGAACTTGCTGCCAATGTTAGGGACAAATCGTAGGTCCTCCCACAAAAGGGCTATAGCGCCACCATTAGAGACGGATCCCGGGTCTTCATGGACAGTGAGTCTCAGCTGGGGTAGCATTTCATAAACGGGGAGGGGAATGTTCTAACAGGTCTGGGTGTGCTCCGCTCTGGTGAATTCGGGGATGGTAAGTGGTTTAGGTTTTCTTTTTTTTTTTTTAAGAAAAATATAGTCGCTCAGTCGTGTCTGACACTTTGCGACCCCATGGACTGGAGCTCACCAGGCTCCTCTGCCCATGAAATTCTCCAGGCAAGGATACTGGACTGGGTTGCCATTCCCTTCTCCAGGGGATCTTCCTGACTCAGAGATCGAACCTGGGTCTCGTGCACTGCAGACAGATTCTTTACTGTCTGAGCTGCCTGGGAAGCAATAAAAACAGTACTACAGAATAAGTAACAATCTGGTCAGTGGGATGTGATGCAAAGCTGAGACTATAGGTTAGTGAATGAAGCTTCAGAAAAGGGAAGCCCAAGAGAGGAGACCGGGGCAGCATGAATGTGCTCCTTATCAAGTTTTATTTATGTAAGATTAATTTTTTTTCTTGAACAGGAGTAATTCTTAAAGTTAGGCAAGGTCATCCTTGAGCAGTTACTCTCAGATTTAAGAGATCTGGTCTAAAAGGGGAAGAGAAATTGAAAAATCAAAACTACTTGTGAAATAGGAAACACACATAGCCAACGACCACAATCCAAAGGCAACAACAGAGGTAGTTTCGCCATCTATAATACTTGGCTCACTGCTCTCTTCCTCAAGGAGGTGGGAAATGGCTGAGGTAAAATCCCCTGTCCCCACGCCCTTCATTCTGTACATTCGGGACTCCATCCACACTAAGGCAGCCAAGTCCCAGTAGAGCCTATGGAAAAACCCCCATGTCAGTAAACAGCATCTCCGGTTTACAATAGGTGATTCTTGTCCTCTGCCTCCAGGCCTGAGTCACAACCTTAATAACCACCTCCACCCCAGTCCTCCAGGAGTCGTCCCTGCCTCACTCCTGCAAGCCTCCCAGCACCCCAATCCTCCCACTGTACTTGAACCAACCCCTTGTGATCTGTTAGTCCCATCTTTCCTTCTCTCATCTGATTAATTATTTTCTCACTTTTGGATTCCACCTGTATTGTGGCTGCCCCAACCCTAGATTAGGCATATATTCTGAGAAACATGGAGTAACGACATTGAAAATGCTTCCATGTCAGAACCTGGCTGTGGGGAGAGGCGGGTACATATGTACAAAGAGACTTTCTATAGGAGGAAAAATAGTAGATGCAGATCTAGCCCTAGAGGTCTGCTTCCTCTGAGAATCTGGAGAGACAGAGCAAAGAAGGGCCCTGTGACACAGCCACAATGTCTCCCTGAATATTCCAAATCCCAGAAGCTCCAGTGACCTCCCGAGCCATGGCACTGACTGGCATTTGCTGGTCTGCAGGCCATGTCAGCTATGTCATAGAGGAATCTAGGGAAGGGAGTTGCCATTTAGACAGCACCACTCCAAAAGAGGGCTTCCCTGGTGGCTCAGACTGTAAGGATTCTGCCCTCAGTGCAGGAGACCCAGGTTCGATCCTTGGGTCAGGAAGATCCAAGAGAAGGGAATGGCAACCCACTCCAGTATTCTTGCCTGGAGAATTCCATGGACAAAGGAGCCTGGTGGGCTAGAATCCATGGGGTCACAAAGAGTCAGACACAACTGAGCAACTAACACTTTCACTCCAAAAGATGCAGGTAGTTCAACCCGCTTGCAAAGGTGGTGATGCCAGGGACACAGGACAAGACATCTTGTTGCCCCATATGATGCAAGAGCTGCAGACTCTGGACCTAGACTGCCTGGGTTTGAATCCTGTCTCTGTCACTAATTTGCAAGTCACATAACTATTTGGGGATCAATTTTTTCATTTTTAAACAGAAGTAGTAACAGCATACATCTAAAAACATTTGTTGGGGAAGTTCCCTGATGCCCTGGTTAGGACTTGGTGCTTTCATTGCCGTGGCCTGGGTTCAGTCCCTGACTGGGGAACAGAGATCTCACAAGCTATGCAGCATGGTCAAAAAAAAAAAAAAAAAAAAAGAGGCATCATTGTAAGGATTAAATAAGCCAATATAGGTGAAATGCTGAACAGCACTCAGCACATAGAAGATGCTATACAGGATTGGTTCTTATTTCTGTTATCCAGCCTCTGGCTGCAGGGTGGGCATAATACTAGCATGTTTTCCTCCAGAACTCAGAGGAAAACAAACGGGATATCTTGTCATCCTGTGTCCCTGGTCATCACCACCTTTGCAAGGGGGCTATTTGATCTTTGCACACAAGAATATCCACAGACATTGTCCAAAATATATCAAAGTCTTCAACCCCATTTTGGTTGTATATTCCATGCATAGAAATCATTAATATAACTACAGACTCCTTTTTCCCCATTGCAATTTGCATTGTATTTGATCTCAATGGATTTGTTTACTTAAAGGAATCATCCCCTGAAAAATCAGCAAGATGCAAATTGGCTGCATTACAGCAATGGTCTTAGGGCTTCCCTTGTGGCTCAGCTGGTAAAGAATCCACCTGCAATGCGAGAGACCTGGGTTTGATTCCTGGCTTGGGAAGATGCCCTGGAGAAGGGAATGGCTACCCACTCCAGTATTCTGGCCTAGAGAATTCCATGGACTGTATAGTCCACGGGGTCGCAAAGAATCGGACACGAATGAGCAACTTTCACTTTCACTTTAGGGGTCCCTGATGCCCTGCAGCTTCATTGGCTCATGGGGTTACTCACTTTCTGCCATTCAGTCCAGCCCTCAGGCCTGGCTGCTCCAGACTCCTGACATTGGTCTTGGTTGGAAGGATCACAGTGTTGGAGGAGGGACCTTTGTGGGGGTCTTCCTCCTCCAAGATCTTAGCACCCAACTCCAGTTATTCCTCCAGATCCCAGCCTCCAGCTGTAGCCCCCTGCTTAATGTTGTTCAGCCGCTCTGTCATGTCTGACGCTGCAAGGCCATGGACTGCAGCATGCCAGGCTTCCCTGTCCTTCACTATCTCCCAGGGTTTGCTCAAACTCACGTCCAGTGAGTTGGTGATGCCATCCAACCATCTCACCCTCTGTCGTTCCCTTCTCCTCTTGCCCTCAGTCTTTCACCAAATCAGGGTCTTTTCCAGCGAGCTGGCTCTTCCCATCAGGTGGCCAAAATATTGGAGCTTCAGCTTCTGCATCAGTCCTGCTGCTGCTGCTGCTGCTGCTGCTGCTGCTAAGTCGCTTCAGTCATGTCCGACTGTGCAACCCCAGAGGCAGCAACCCACCAGGCTCCCCCGTCCCTGGGATTCTCCAGGCAAGAACACTGGAGTGGGTTGCCATTTCCTTCTCCAATGCATGAAAGTGAAAAGTGAAAGGGAAGTCGCTCAGTCGTGTCCAACTCCTAGCGACCCCATGGACTGCAGCCTACCAGGCTCCTCCATCCATGGGATTTGCCAGGCAAGAGTACTGGAGTGGGGTGCCATTGCCTTCTCCAGCATCAGTCCTTCCAGTGAATTTTCAGGATGGATTTCCTTTAGGACTGCCTACTTAATGAGAGTACATTAAATGCGCTTCTGCAGCCGGTCTTTGCCCCTCGCCTGCTCACCTGCATTCTTCGGGCCACCTCACTGTGTTCCTCTGCCCAGTCCTCTTCCACAGACCTCTGTCTCCACTTAGATTCCCCTTTGCCTGAGGATACTATTCTCCTTGTCCAGTTGAGAATAACTGACGGCTTAGTGGAATACTAGAAGAGAGAAAGAGGAAACAAGGAGATTTCCCCTGTTTGCAATTTTCCCTGATGACTGAACTGTAGGTGGTAGTGAGAAGAGCCAGCCCCATGTGAAACATGAAATTTGTGATGGCCCAAAGAAAAGTCCAGATGAACTTCCAGAAGGGAAAACAGATCCAGGAGAGGGGAAAACAGCAGCTGCTTGTTTCCGTGGTACGGCCAGCAATGCTCACTGAAAAACCAGAAAGTGAGGTGAGGTCAATGTGAGTAAAGGTCTCTAAAGTCTCATACTTTATTATCAGCATGAATGGAAGAGAGATACCCTTAGAGTTGCCAGTCAGGCGGTGGGTTTTGCCAGAAGGAACAAGAAAGAAAACTTGTTTCAAGGCACTGAGATATTGCTATTTCTGATCACGCCTTAATTTGACCTACCTTGTGGCTCAGCTGGTAAAGAATCTGCCTGCAATGCAGCAGACCTGGGTTCAATCCCTGGGTTGGGAAGATCCTCTGAAGGAGGGCATAGCAACCCACTCCAGGATTCTTGCCTGGAGAATCCTGATGGACAAAAGAGCTTGGCAGGCTACAGTCCATGTGGTCGCAATGAATTGGACATGACTGAGCACTGAAGATTATCTGAACTCAACTATTCATCCCATTCATCAATCCAAGAATATAGTTCTGGGGTCTATGTATATGAACTCTAACAGATTTCAAGGATTTTCTAAACTGTAGTAAGCAAGCTGGCTATGGGACCCAGGACATTCTGTGGGGCCACCAGAGTTTAAAGTCCCATTCCTTTATCTTTGGTCACCAAATCTGTAGACTCAAAGAATTTTCCTGTGGCCTTGTACTCCTCAGGCAGTTGGCAGGCTGATATATAGTCATTATTTATTACAGTGGGATACATTTGGCCATAAAACAATTATATTCAGCCCAATCCCCAGCCAATTTAATACTATCATGGAAAATAAAACCTGCAATTCAACCAGCTAATGAAAAATCTAAAACTTTCACAAATCCACAGGTATATTGCACTGCCTGTCCAACTACTGAAGAAATCTTGCTACTACAAAGAAATTCAAATACCTCTTTTGTTTTTTGACGACGACTTGTGGCTTGAGGGATCTTGATTCCTACCAGGGATTGAACCCAGGCCTTCGCAGTGAAAGTGCAGAATTGTCACTGAAGTCATGTTTGACTCTGTGACCCTGTGACTGCAGCCCACCAGGCTCCTCTGTCCATGGGGATTCTCTAGGCAAGAATACTGGAGTGGGTTTCCATGTCCTCCTCCAGGGGATCTTCCTGACTTCTGCATTGTAGGCAAGTTCTTTACCACTGAGACACTAGGGAAGAAGCCCCTTACCACTAGACCACCAGGGAAGTCCCTCAAATACATCTTAAATGTGTCTGCTTTCTCTCCATCTCTGTTGGACTTCTACAGTCCAAGCCCTGAACCCCTTTTTACGCTCTGTGTAGTCTCACTGCCTGCCTCAATTCTTTTCCATCCTCAGTAAATGTGATCTTTCTAAAAACACAAATCTCATCACAAATCTAATGCTTGCAGGTAAAATTTAAAGTCTCTCTCCAGTAGCCAGAATCAAGTGGTCTGGCTCCTGCTTCCTTCCCAGCCTGAGCTCTCACCAGCTTTCCCCACCTGGTGCCCCCCATCCCCACTCCACCGGCCTTCCTAGGAGGCTTGGGATGCACCATTCTCTTTTCTATCACCTTGAGACCCCTCTCACAGGCTCTGGTACCCTCTGCCTGGAATTCTTTTCTCCTGGACCCTCTTCCACCCTGACGAACCTCCTCCTGGTTCTTCAAGTCTCAGTTTATTGATTTATTTTTATTTTTTGGAGTATAGTTCCTTTACAATGTTATGGTAGTTTCTGCTATATAGCAAAGTGAATTAGCCCAAGTCTTAGTTGAAATATTACTCTAGGGGCCTTTCTCCCTTCCCACATTCTCCACTCAGTCAGGTCTTCTGTATATTCTCTTGGAACACTCTGGACTTCTCCCTGGTAGCAATTCCTGCAACTGTCAGTAAGCTTTGCGTAACTTGCCCCAGGCGGAGCGTGAGGGAAGGTCTGTCTCATCATATTTGCATGCTAGCCCCTGGCACAGCAGCCCCTCCCACTGATTTGCGTGATGAATCAGCCACACGGTGTCTCCATTGGGCATCTGTTCGGTGAGTAGAGCTGACTCTGAGCAGACAACCCAGTAGAGACCCACAGCCTCCCTCAGAGCCTTTCCCGGCTCTCTCCTGTCCTCTGGGCCCCTGCTGACCTTCATTCAGACCTCATTTTCCTCCCCTGCCCAGGGTTCTGCACCCCATGCCCCTCCCCTGTGGTCTCCCCATCTCTCCCTCAACACATCCAATACAGTCTTTCCTCCACTCCATTTCTGTCAGCTCAACTTTGGGCCAGTGTGTTCATTTTGAAAACACCAACTGGTAAGCAAGTGAATTAACAACGGCTGCTTCCCAGACAAACACCAAACACCATGTCTCAGACACAGTACGAACTTGAAGCAGACAGGGGTTGCTTAAACTACTCAGTCTCTATTTTACTTTCCTCTGGCAACAAGACTCCATTTTTTATTTATTTTTAAATTTCGGGAGGAGGAAATTCCTCTCTTTCACTCTCAGCCTCTGAGATTCCCCTGGTGGCAGGGGAGAGCATGTGACTTAGGCTAGGCCAGTTGATATATTTTGACCCTCTGATTGGTGCAGACACATGATCCAAGGCAAACCCATGAGATTTCATGTCAACACTTTTCTGAGACTAACTAGTAAAATGAGTCTCTTTCTCTGGTGGGATTAAAGCTGGTAGGATGCATGCCTGTAACTTCTAAGGACAGGGTGGGGAGCAGGAAGGCATGTTGCCACAGCATGGGATGGGCTTGTCTGAGGATGAAACCCATGCAGAGGACACCAGAGGCCAGATCTGGAGGAAGCTCAAGTGTGGAAGACATTATTTGAGCCTAGTTGTGCCTAAAGGCTAATAAAGTTTCTTCTTTACTTGAAGAATATCAGATTTGGTTTTTTCTCACTTTTACCCAGGAGAATCCTGACTATGACATAAATTAAAGAGTAAAGAAATGGTAAAGCAATTATACTCCAATAATGTGTGTGTGTATATATATATATATGTATATAATTAAAAAATGAAGAAATGAATGAACACAGTGAAAGTCAGCAGACATGACCTGCAGAAGGCCTTGATTCTTGTGGTTCTACCACCCTCAGAGTGTGAAACCTTGGACGAAATTCTGAATTTCAGTTTCTTTATCTACAGACTGAAGAAGCTGATTGGACTAGATCTTTAATATTCTTTCTAAGTTTAAAATTCTAGGATTCTGTGATAGCAAGATGTCCGTAGAATCTAAACGCAAAAGAATTAGTTCCAAGTGCTGAGAATTTGGAATAAGAGCCCATAAAGAAAATAGTACTGGATCAGGAGAGACTCTTCCTGGTCCTCCCACAGTTCATATGTGCACGGCTTCCTATTATGTTTCCAGGTTAGAGAAACAAGGAACTTCCTGTACTGATAACAGAACCTACTAGAGTCTGAAGCCAATAAATAGAAAAATAGCAACCTCATAGCGGTGGAGTTTCGTGAGATAGCTTCTTTATTTCACAGCACTGCAGGTGTGTGTGTATGTATAACATACATACATAAATAATACACATAAATATACATTTAACTTTAAGTTAAACATTGTGGGAGATATGTCCTTCCTTAAATTTAAGATAATATAAAAATAAAGTCATTCATAATTAAACATAAATAATAATAATAATATACAATTCCTATTAGGGTCTAGTAAACAAAGTAGAAGGGCTTCCCTGATAGCTCAGCTGGTAAAGAATCTGCTTGCCATCCAGGAGACCCTGGTTCAATTCCTGGGTTGGGAAGATCCTCTGGAGAAGGGGTAGGCTACCCACTCCAGTATCCTGGCCTGGAGAATTCCATGGACTGTACAGTCCATGGGGTTATAGTCCATGGGGTCGCAAAGAGTTGGACACAACTGAGCAGATTTCACTTTATTTCAAACAAAGTAGAGCCAGCAAAGAAAGTAAATAAAACATCACTTACTATCATCCAGAGATGAATGAAAGATTATGTGGCTATTATTCTGATATTAGATTTGGAACAAACTCTGTTTCAACTTGTAACTAAATATGTCTCTGGAACACCATTCAAGTCAAAGATATACTCTGTTTAACAAAAGCACTTTTCTTACAAAAGAAACAATTGCTATGTGAAAAGAGAAACTGAGCCAGAGGCTAATCTCATATAAATCAATGAAAATTCTCCCATAAGTATTATTAATAGTATCTTAATTTATCATTTCCCCTCAGAGTTACATAAACTGAAAATCTAGCATCGCAGATAAAACACATAAGCCATCAAAGTAGAAAAATTTTGTTCTGTTTTTCTCTTTGATTTGTTATTTCTTTACCCGTCACATACTGGAACTAAAAAATGAAATCTTGTCTAATTTCTCAATAGATAATGATCTTAAACAATTATCTTTCAAATAGCCTTAGATTAAAATTTTGGAACCACCTTTAAAGTTCCTTTCAACTTTTTCCTGTCATTTGAAAGGGCATTCCACACATATTAGGTCTGGTCCAGTAAAGAGCCATAGAAAAGGCATGATGTAACTATGATGCCTCTAGAGGATCTTAAGCTCAGATGAGGAGATGAGAGAATATGAGCGGGATGGGACTGTATTGAAGACATTTTCAGGTCAAATAATTCAGAACCAGGTCTCATGAGTGATAAGGCAAGTTCAATTTTCAATGTGATCTTTGTTAACTATTATTCAAAGCCTCTGAAGAAACAGGAAAAAAGAACAACCGTCTCTCACCTATTTGTCAAGCCATAAATAAAAGGCTAGGTTGTAGCGTGTAGCACAAACCATTTTGAAAGTTTTTTACTTTTTTTTCTTTCATGGGGCTATAAAATTATATAGTGCATTCTCAACTTCGGAGCTTGCTAGAGGAAAAGAGCTTAGGAAATGTTCATTTCCTACAGAACACAGGAAATATGCACAGGCTTCTCGCTATCTCTTGTTCCCTTAACTTCTGGATTTAGGCCAAGATTATTTAACTCATTAGCCTTTGACTCAGTAATTGTTAAGCCCAGCTGTGTAGTTGTTTTGGTTGTTATTTTTCATACATAAACAGTATGTGCAAACTAAAGTGGAACTGTATGCAGTGACAGTGGCTTTCATCCCTTCACTTACTCTTACATTCGTCAAGTGGTTATTGAGCACCTTCTGTGTACCAGGGCACTGCACCGTGTGGCGGGGCTGGCAAGACAGAGTTCAGTCTCTGTGTCTAGGGACCTGAGGGCCACCAGTGGAGACTGAAAGTAAATGACAGCAACAATGCGATCTATGAAGTCAAAGTCAGAGGGATCCTCCAGGATCCACGGGAGGTGTAGGATCCCCATTGGGTGGGGTCACTGTTGACACAGGCTTCTCCAGGGGCACCACTCAACTGAAGCCTGAGAGGTGGAAGGGAGTTTAGCCAAGCAAAAAAGGGAAAGGGTGGGAGGGGGCTGCTCCCACAAGATCCAGGAGCCACCGAGGAAGCCCTCAAAAGATCCAGAGCACAGTCTAAATGCCAGAAACAGCCAAATGACAGCACTGTGCTAAAATAGTCTTTGTTAAACAACTACCAAGGCTTCGATTTCACATCTGGAACGATGAAGAATGATTTGCAGAGGTGACGGCTCTGTGTGTTCCTGAGCTAGTGATGGATGGCATCACAGCAGAATATCGGGCACAGATGGGAGGAAGCAGATCGGAGCCGAGGCCCAGAAATGACTCTGTCAGAAGCCATTTCATGTTGCGAAAATCTCATAAATTTCCTGAAACAAAGCTCACTTGCATTTCAGATGAACAGACTGAAAGAGAAATGAGGAATGGAAAGAAGGGTGGAGGGAAAGCCAGCAGATAATACAGACAGATGTCTCTAAAAGAGCTGATGCACAATTTTTCTTTCAATTTCTACAGTTCCTGTTGACAGGTGCTTTTTTAGTTCTACAAGGATTTCCTACTAAATAAAAACTTTTAAAAATTATTGCATGATGCTTTTTTTCTTGCATTTTAAAGACATGAGGCATATCAAATTTGTGTCTTTGTTATGAAGATTGAGAAGCAGAATTTATTCGATTGAGATTAGGTTACTAAATATTTATATTTGGGGATTGAGGGGTTTTTTCCTATTTTTATGTTGAATCCAGATGTTTTCAGTTTGCATAAAATGACAACAGATATGTGTAATGCCTTCTTCAATAATTCATATAAATCTCTGCACAATGCCTAGCATATAATAAGTGCTCAATAAATGTAGCTATTATTAGTGTTGATATATGTTTACAGTAAATAAATAAAAAATGTTTCCTAAGATATATACACTCTTTTAAAAAACAAACAGTACAGACACATGGTGAGAAAAGCAAATAATTTTCAAAAACTTGTAATGAAGATCAACAAAGATTTGCCTCTTCTCCTTCTTGCTCTCCTATCCTTTCCTCAGATGCAGTTGAGTGCCTTTAACTCTTTTAGTTACTGCTTCAGATGGCTGTCTCATATTAGTAAATTATAGGCTTACCTATCATTTTATTGTGAAACCAGTTTGAGGCGTTATTAACTAACTTCTTTCCACAAGGAGGATTTAAATCGAGTTGGTGATGGACAGGGAGGCCTGGCGTGCTGCAATTCATGGGGTCGCAAAGAGTCGGACACGACTCTGAACTGATCCTCTTATTCATTCACTCAAGAAATAATTATTGAAAAAAAAAAAGAAAGAAATAATTATTGAATACGGACTATATGCCAGGTACTGAGTAGGCACGCGCCGAGGGTGCCACTGTGAACAAAATATCTTCCCTGTGGGTAGCTTACATTCTAAGAGAAGAGACGCTGAACAAAGACGCTGAACAAACAATTAAATATATTGTATGCCAGGTGGTTAAAAATTCAAAGGAGAATAGTTAAGTAAGGTAGGGCTAAGTGGAGGGGCTACAGTTTTAAAGAGTTGGTCCAGGAATGCCTCACTGAAAAGTCATGTATGCACAGGCATGTGTTCTCAGTCCCTCAGTCGTGTCCAACTTTTTTGGGACTCAATGGACTCTGTAGCTTGCCAGGCTTCTCTGTCCATGGGATTCTCCAGCCAATAATACTGGAGCAGGTTGCCATTTCCTCCTGCAGGGGGTTTTTCCTGACCCAGGGATCGAACCTGCCTCTCTAGCACAGATCCTTTACCACTAGCACCACCTGGGAAGCCCAAGAAGTTGATTATTTGACTTTAATCCTTGGAAAATTTTCTTATATTGTTGACAAGTTCTTCACCTTTGTTTTCTCTATTCTTTATTATTGGATGCCCTATTGATCACATGTTGGTCCTACAGGTTTAATTCTGTACACTGCTTGGATATTTTAAATGTATTTTTTAAAAGTTTTGTTTTCTGGGAGATTTTCTTGATTTTATCTTTTTAACTCTTCATACCGCAGATATATGGTGTGTATATATATATATATATATATATCTTTTTTTTGAGACTCCTGAGGTCTCCTGGGAAGTCACCTCTGACTTCCAGCCTCAGTATAGAAACCAAATTGCTGACATTTTATGCCAAAACAAGTGGATGACAGTCCACTGGCCCATACAATCACCCTGTTTTCAGCCCTAAGCCTAAATACCACCCACTGCTCTACTGGGAATTCGAGAATCCTAAGTCTTTCTGGGATTCCTCTGAGCAAATCTGATTTTTCTTGTCTATATGTCCCTGTGTTCAGTGAGAGAGGCTGCTTCTTCTGGTCTGCTAAATTTGCTAAATCTGTATTCCAGAAATGTGTGGAAACCTAATTCTTTACTGACTCCAATCATTCTTTTTGTCCTCATGGATGTATAGGTTTCACATGCTTTTACTATGATTCTGGTGGAATCTACAGAAGAAGATAATATTAATGTATTGTCTAACCTGTTGTCTATAATTGGATATCCATGTACTATTTTTAAAAGTATTTATTGATTGCTAATTTACATCATATATATGCATACATTTATGTACAGTTTCCATAAATTTATCCCAAATATACATTGTATATGACTGTGTATACACAAATGTATGTACATATGTGTGTATATATGTACATGTATTTGTGTGTGTTAATCTTTTTTCCATCATTCCAGTCTTTCAGAGTTGAGATACATAAACTTAAGAAATACCTTCAGTCTCAAAGACGTAAAGTCCTATACATTATGTTTCAAGGTGAATAGCATAGCATATTTGAGGATCTGCAAGAATGGCTAGAGTGTATGTTTATTTTCAGAAGAGGGAAATGATCACAGAAGACTCTGGAGAGAATTTTTTTAAAAACAGAGCCAGAAGAGCCATGTAAGCAAAGTTAAGAAGTCTGAAGTTTATTCTATGACCGATAGAGAACCACTGAATGAGCAGAGCATGATGTAATCAGATTTATACTTAAGAAAAATTACTGGCTATAGCAGAAATAATTGAGTAGGGGGCAAAATGGAGATGAAGATCAGCTTGCAGGTGGTTGCAATGATTGAGTGATAAAGGCTTGAACAAAGTCAGTGGCAGCAGAGACAGAAAGAATTTGACCAATTTGAGAGATACTTCGAAAGGAGAGTTGATGACTCTTGGTGTTTGTTAGAAATAAGAGTGGAAACGGGAAGAGGAGTCAGGGATAATTGCCAGTTCTGACCAAGGCAGTGGATGCTGGTGCCATTTGCTAAGATCGGAAGCACAGATGGAGCAGCAGGCGAAGAAGAAGGTGATGTGGGAAGAGAGACGAGTAGGATCCAGAAGCCAGCTCTATCCACTGAGGCAGACCACAGCCAACCACATGGAGAGGGAGATTCAGTCTACCCTAAATACAGACTGAAGCACTAACTGATATCTCCTGCTGGTCACTGATCAGAGACAGTTATCTGGGGACCAGAGAAAGAACAGGACTGTCTATTACATCACAGTTCACTGAAAAGACACCACCATTTCCACAATTTATCTCCAGGGACAGAGAAAGTTACTGCTACCATAAACTTTTAAAATTGTATCTTTGAAAAAAAAAGAAAAAAAAAATTGTATCTTTGTTACAGGCCTCACATGGCAGATTCAACATGCTAATTACAGCTACGTGCAACTGTACTCCCCAAATTGAAGGTACACATTCTAGTCAAGCACACATACAACACTCATCCAAATCAATCCCACACTAGTCACAAAAGACAGCACAGAGTTTTTCAAAAATGTGATGTCTTAGAGATTACATTTTAACCACATCATTACTAAATTAGACAATGACAATAATCATATATAAAAGGAGAAATATTACATTGTGATTGGAAGCACCTCCAAACAATTCATGAATTGAAATGGAAATGATGATGGAAATTACAAAATATTTAGACATGAACAACCATCGAAGTATCAGAATATATGGTGGTTCTTAGATATCAATTTATAGCTTCAAATATTTCTTTAAAAGTATTGCAATGAATAAGCATTTCCTTCAAGGAAGCACATAAAATCACTCCAAAAAATTAGGCACCAAAGTAAGATCTCATCTTTCTTTAATACAAAACATTATTAGGTACATTTTACTGGAATAAAAAATGGGGTGGGGGACAGAGGAACATTATTGGGTAAATAAATAAACACCTATTGGGTAAATAAACAAACACTTATTTTCCCAAGTAAAATGTTTATCAACCAAGTAATAAAAATGCTA
Source organism: Bubalus bubalis (assembly GCF_019923935.1). Lineage (NCBI taxonomy): Eukaryota > Metazoa > Chordata > Mammalia > Artiodactyla > Bovidae > Bubalus > Bubalus bubalis. The sequence continues at coordinate 72,634,709 of NC_059160.1, forward strand.
ATTTCATTCAATCTGCCCTCTTTGCTTTTCTGTATCTATACTGATCAAAAACATCAATGGGTTCGTATTAACAGATATTCAACTTTGTCATAAAAATTATGTGTATATAATATCTATATGTACATGCAATATGATTGTATGTATATATCACAGTCTAATTTGACATTTTGCCTCTAAACAGAAAACAGCTCTGAGAGAAGCAAGACGAAGGAATGAATACGGACATGGGCCCAGGGTCAGACAGCATTGAATTCTGTCTCCACTCTAACCTTGTATTACCTGAGTGACTTTGGCAGATTTCTGAAATCTTCAGTTTCCTTCTCCGTAGATTAGAATCACTGTGACGCTCGTACCAGCCACAGGTGACAGCTCCAAGTTACCCAACACAGAGCGCGGGCACCGGGTGGAGGCGCTCAGCTTCGTTTCGTCATTCTAATGGTGACATTGAGTTTTACCAAGAGACTGCTATAGACTGAAAGTTGCACGAGTTCCTTCTGAAGGCTTAGGGGAAAATCTGTTCCCTTGGGTTATTTCTGGTTTCTTGAGGCGGCCCACGTTCCTTGGTGTGTGACCTGTGAGAAATAAATTGCTGTTTACAAGCTAGGCATTATTGGTAAAGAACCTGCCTGCCAATGCAGGAGACATAAGAGACACGGATTTGATCCCTGGGTCAGGAAGATCCTCTGGAGGAGGGCATGGCACCACACTCCAGTATTCTTGCCTGAGGAATCCCATGGACAGAGAAGCCTGGTGGGTTACAGTCCATAGGTTTGCAAAGAGTTGGACAAGACTGAAGTTATTTGGCATAGCACAGTCCATGGTATTATGTTATAGTGGACCATGCACCAAGACAGAGACATTATTTATGATAAAAACTCAAGGATTCCTTATCCAGACAAACAGCTGTTCTAGTGGACAAAGGAAGTATAAACAAATCCCTAATCAATAACTTGGCTATTTTTTTCTTTCTTATCCAACTGAGTGTATTGCTGAAATATAGTTATGACACAGACAGACACACAAGTAAATCTCACACTTTTGTCATTTTTCCCCTTTTGGACTATCATGGAAGAGTTTCTTCTAGGACTTGAGGAATGGTGTGTACTTTTTCACACTTTTCCAAAGAGGAATAAGCAGACTTGTAAGGTTTAATAGACAGAATAATAACTCCCAAAGAAGCCCATGTCATAATCTACTGGACCTGTGGATAAGTTACAATATGTCAGGTTTCACTGCAATGGGGATTTAATGTAAATGGAATTAAAGTTGCTGATCAGCAAGTCCTGAGATGGGGACAGTATCCTCGATTATCCCAGTAAGCCCACTGTAATCATAAAACATCTCTAGAAATAAATGTGAGAGAGAGAAGACTCAGTGTCAGAGTGACGCAGCCTGAGAAAATCTCCACCCACCATTTGCTGGCTTTGAAGAAGGAAGCAGGTTACACACCAAGGAATGTGGGCAACCTCAAGAAACCAGAAAAAAAAAAAAGGAACAGATTTTCTCCTAAGCCTTCAGAAGGAACTCAAGTCTTGCCACTGCCCTCATTTTAGTGAGACCAATTATAGACTTTTGACCTCCAGAAACGTAAGCGAATAAGTTTGTATTGTCTTAAGCCACTGAGTTTGAGATAATTGGTTACAACGGTAGTAGGAAACGAGTACACAAGAGTTCCTTACAAGGAAAGAACGAGATGGTGGCCACTCACTAGATACATTTCTGAAAGGCCTTTCTCCCCTTTCATCCACAAAATCCTGACTACGTTTGTGATCCCTGCGTTGGTGACAGTTTCTCAGGATTCAGCCTTGGGACATCTCATTCCTGTGTGTTCTGACTCTATAACTTCATCGACATTCGTGGCTTTCAATGCTGTTTTTATACAGGGCTGATCCACAAGGTTGTGTCTCTCACTCAGCCCTCCTTGCAGAGCTCCAGGCCAGAATATCTCTGTTTGGGATCTCACAAGGATCTCAAGCTTCGTGGGTCCAACACTGAGTTTTTTCTTTTTCTATTCTCCACTCCCCATCCTCACATCCCCAGCCCACCTTTCCCTAGATTTCCCCAATTGCTCATGATAGAAACTCATCAAAACACATTTGACACCTTTTCTCAACCTTGCAAAATATCGGACACAACTGAGCATGCACGCACACACACTCAGCCTCTGAGTACCACTCTCATCAAGCCTGTCTTCACATACGTCTCTAATTCATCCAATTCTTGCTTCTGTCTGTCACCACCCTAGTCCAAGCTATCATCACATCTTCCCTGAACTACTGTATCAGCCTCCTAAAACCCCTGCTTCCCTCTTCCCTCAGAGAATTCTCCATACGGCAGCCCAAAGTGACTTTTTTTTCTGCACTGCACAGCTTGAGCCGCTTGTGGGATCTTATTTCCCCAACCAGGGATCGAACCCAGGTCCTCAGCAGTAAAAGCTCGGAGTCCTAACCACTGGACTGCCAGGGAACTCCCCAGAGTGATCTTCTAAAATATGAATGAGACAATCCATGCCTCTGCTTAAGATCTTTTTATGGCTCATGCAAGAGTATCAAAACATGCTCTTTTCTGGCTGGAATCATGGAGAAAAAGGAGAGAAGAAAAAGAAGGTTCCTGCTATACTAGAAACCCATAAGAAAAAGCAAAGGAAATTCACTGAACTGAAGACCAAGAGCCTGGGAAAGAAGTTTGTGCAAAACATGCTTTGAAAAGCAAGTAGAAAATTTATCAGTGATAAAGCTAAGCACTATTACAAGGCGTATAGGCAGACGTACAGAAGTAAAATTGTTAGGACGGCAGGAAAGGCTGGTGACTTCTACGTTCCTATGTGCCAATCCAAATTGGCACTTGTCATTAGGATCAGAGGTAGCAGTGGTGGGAGCTCAAAGGTCCAAAGGTACTGCAGCTTCTTCACCTCCTCCCGATCTTCATTGGCACTTTTGTGAAGTTCAGGGAGGCTTTAGTCAACATGCTGAGGACTGTGGAACCCAGAATGCACCGGGGTACCCAAGCCTGAAGTCAGCAAATGAACTGATCTATCAGCTTGCAAAATCAACAGAAAGTGAATTGACGGGTAACACGTGGATCACTCAATCTCTTGGTAACTGTGGCATCGTCTGCATGGAGGATCTGATTCATGAGATCTATTCTGTTGAAAAATATTTCAAAGACGCAAACAACTTCCCATGACCCTTCAAATTATCTTCTCCACAAGGTGGAATGAAGAAAAAGACCACCCATTCTCTTGAAGATGGAGATGCTTGCACAAGATCAATAGGCTTATTGAAATTAGTTTGTAATCTGGCCTGTTAATAAACAGATACTGCTTGCAAACTGAAAGACAAAGGAAAATCCAAACCCTGAGCATGGCTTAAAAGGCCCTGCGTGGTCTTCCTCCATTTTTCAAAATTTATCTTACGCCACTACCCCATGGAGCCACACTGACCTTCTTCTAATTCCTTGAATCTTCCAACTCCCCCCCCACCCCCCGCCCCCCTCCAACCTCAGGGCCTTCATACAAGCTGTTCCTTCTGTCTGGAGCACGTCTCCCAACCTTCCACATGACTCTTCAGCCTTCAGGTTGCATCTTATCAGAGAGATCTCCTCCTACTTGAAGAAGTTCTCATAACATCTGTTATTTTCTTCCATTGTTCTGAGCAAAATCATTAATTATACATACACTTAACTATTTAATTCCGGTAACCCCTACTGGTCTAGACGTTCCCCCGATCATGTCTACTGTGCTCATCTCTGCCTGACTCACCCCAGGCACAGTGTCTCACACATAGTAAGTGCTCAGTTCATTCAGTTCACTCGCTCAGTCGTGTTCAACACTTTGCAACCCCATGGACTGCAGCACACCAGGTTTCCCTGTCCATTCCCCGAACCTGCTCAAACGAATGTCCATTGCATTGGTGATGCCATCCAACCACCTCATCCTCTGTCGTCCCCGTCTCCTCCTGCCTTCAATCTTTCCCAGCATCAGGGTCTTTTCCAGTGAGTTGGTTCTTCGCATCAAATGGCCAAAGTATTGGAGTTTCAGCTTCAGCATCAGTCCTTCCAATGAATATCCAGGACTGATTTCCTTTAGGATTGACTGGTTGGATCTCCTTGCACAGTAATGTTTGATAAAAGAATAAATGAATGAATGAAGGATGAATTTGGATGAAGTTGACAGAGTTTTTAAACTCTCCTATCCTGGTACTTCCTTAGTGGTCCAGTGGTTAAGAATCTGCCTTGCGATGCAAGGGACGCGGGTTCAATCCCTGGTTGGGGAACTAAGATCCCACATGCTGTAGAACAAGGAAGCTCCTGCGTCACAACTGCTGAGCCCGTGCACCACAGCGAAGTCCCAGTGCAGCCAAAAAGAAAAAAACCTCTTCTGTCACCTTCTAGAAATTATTTCTTCCTCTGTCCCCCATTAGATTCTCTTTGCCACTTCCTCCTCCCTTCCCTAGCCAGCGCTCCTAAATCTTCCGGCAGCATCAAAATACGTCTATCCTGTCGCATTCCCACAGGGACTCTGCCCTCTTCTGGCCAATATGGGAACTGACTCCATTTCAATGGCGCTTGAGGATTTATTTTCCTTCTCAGGTATTTTTATCTTAATCAGCAACCTCTGGAACACCAAGAGCTTGACGCAAAATAAAGACCCAAAATCCATTGCTATTTAATAATGGGTATAAATTCAAGTCTGTTATCAAATTCGTGAATGATGAATTCCTAAATATAACCATAGCAAATGTCATCTGTCAATTCAACACTTATTTATTAACTATCTACCCTGGCTGTGAAACTTAGAACTCTTCAAGGAGCCTCGGACCCAACAGTGGAGAAAGATACTGTAAGTAAATTAATGAAACTGTCCCTTTTGTAGATCATCCCCATCTCATTTCCTCTAGACCAGGACACAGGGGAGGAGGATGAACCCTGGGTTAAAAATTTCATCAGCTCCTATACACTATGGCACGTGTATGTGTGAAGTTAGTTGCTCAGTCATGTCCAACTCTCTGCGACCTCATGGACTGTAGCCAGCCAGGCTCCTCTGTCCATGGGATTTTCCAGGCAAGAATACTGGAGAGGGTAGCCATTTCCTTCTCCAGGGGATCTTCCTGATCCAGGGATCGAAATTGGGTCTCCTACATTACTGGCAGGAGCCACATTGGCATGGGCTTCCCCAATAGTAAAGAATCCACCTTCAATGCAAGAAACCCAGGTTTGATCCTCGAGTCGGGAAGATCTCCTGAAGAAGGGAATGGCAACTCATTCCAGTATTCCTGCCTGGAGAATTCCATGGACAGAAGAGTCTGACAGGCTACAGTCCAAAGTCAGACATGACTAAGCACGCAGGCACATATCCATTATGGCACATAAAAGACCTTTTCATATTTCCATCACGCCTGAAAGAGGGGCAGTTCTAATAAAGATTAGAGGTAGGCTCAAGAAAAAGAGCTAAGAGTACTCTACATTTCCAGGGAAATGTTTTAAAACCCATATCTTTCTTGGAGGCCTAGATGACACTGCCTTTGAGAATAGGCAGTGCTTGTACATGTGTGATTGACAGTTAATCGTGAGGCCAAAGGAAACACTTGCTGGACAGAGTATCTACCACTCACCCTAACAGGGAGACCTGAAAAGTAGTCAGGGTTTGGAACACTCATATGTACCCTGGGCTACTCTGAGGCACTCAGAATGCCAGAGGCCACTCGCGTTGACCTGCTTAGGCCACCTCTTCCCACCACCATTCCTCATTCCACTCTCACTCCTGCATATTTTAAGAGGCTGAAAAACTCAGATTTGGGGAAATGTAATGCTAGGGAAGAGGGATGGACCCAGGAATAAAACCAAATCCTGTGCCATATTTTCTCATTTTCCTTGTCATGGCTTCTTTAGATACACCTATCCTTTAAAAGTGGACATTTAATTTCAAATACATGGGGTTTTTAAAGTATCTTGGATATTAATTTCTCATTTGGATATTAATTTCTCATTTAAATGCTTTCTTCTCTGCAATCACCCTTTGTGTTTTTCAGTCTTCTAACTTGACTGAAGCTTTCAATGCCTAAGTCATAGATCTCTCTTGGTAAATGTCATATTGCACTTGAAAATATGTGGGCTACTTTCAAATATCTCTTGATAGTGATTTCTGACATAATTTCACGGTGATAAGAGAGCAGACTCTGTAGGATTTCAATACCTTTAGACCATGAAATTCTTGCACCTTGTTTCTATGCCCCTGGATATGTTCCAATGTCTCCTAGTTTACACTCTATGGGAACTTGAATAGAATTTGTATCCTATTATTGTGTGAAAATTGTATAAATCTTAATTATGTTGAATTGGTTCATAGTGTTTTTCAGGTCTACTATATCCTTCTACTTTTCTGTATATCCATTCTATTAATTTTTGAGAGTTTGATATTGAAACTCCAATTAAAAATCTTAGCTTATCTACTTAAAAAAATAATTGTAATATATAGTATAACCATATGTAATTTTGTTCTGTGTTTTCCAAGTCTCCTGTAAATGTGTAATCATACTTCTATAATTTAAAAAATAAAAAAGAATGAGAAAAAAAATTTTTTTAATCCTGAGTGTAAGGGTAGGATTTCCCAAAAGGTAGGTGGAGTTTCTTTCGTGGGAGTTTAGAAAGAAGAGGCATTTTCTAGGAGAAAGGATATGTCCCATATCTGAGGACAGGATATGGAACATTCATAAGGAAACACCCTGTAAATTGTTCAACTTCTTGGATTATTTTCTCTTAGACTGTTGGAAATGCTGTATTTAGTGTACAACATTTAGATAATTTACTTTTATATTATAGACTATTTATTGTTATATTATGCTATATCATTACTATATAATTGGTATGTTATATTAACATAATAATATTAATATGCTATATCATATTAGTACTATAACCCTCCATATGGTAATTCTTTTTAGATACACCAAATCTTCAATAAAATCTGATGTACCCATAAATCATTGTATGAGAATGTTAAGGTAAATATAGATGTAATGCAGTATAATTATATTCATCAGAATCTTTTGGTGGCTGCAGATCCAATTGGCTCAAGTGAAAAGATGAACTCATTGGATTATTGAACTGAAAATCCAGGTGCTCAAACTAAACATTCAAGAATCTCTCTTTCCTTCTTGTAAGTGCAATTTCTTCTGTGTTGTCTTTTTATTTTCAAGCAGCAGCTCCCATCAATGGGTGAAATGGTTACTAGAAGCTTCAACTTAACAAATCCGACAAAATCAGAGCTTCTATCTCCAAAATGTTTTGTAAACAGTATTAAGCAGATACCTATTTGCTCCACTTGTAAAATCTCAAACCAGTCATTGTGGATGCGAATGGACAAACCTGGTAAAATGCCCACCTCCAGAGGGAGTAAAGTCAGGTCCTCGAACCACTAAACCAAATCTGAAATGACAAATCTGGATGAAAGACACATAGCATTTAAAAATAGATATGTGCTGACAAGTCCTCTAAATAAAACCTTATATTTTTTATTTATTTTTTAAGTAAATATATAGCAAAGTGAAAGAATAGAGGAGTGATCCAGCAATCTCCCTCCTGGGCATATATCCAGATAAAACTCTAATTCACAAAGATACATGCACCCCGTGTTCATAACAGCACTATTCACAATAGCCAAGACATGGAAACAACCTAAATGTTTGCTGAGAGATGAATGGCTAAAGAAGATGTGGTGCATATACACAGTAGAATACTACTCAGTCATAAAAAGGAACAAAATAATGCCATTTGTAGCAACATGGATACAACTAGAGATTATCATACCAAGTTATGTAAGTCAGAACTAGAAAGACAAATACTACATATATGCTGTCACTTATATGTGGAATCTAAACTATGACATAAATGGACCTATAGACAAAACAGAAGCACGGATGTACAGGACAGACAAGTGGTTGCCAAGGTAAGGAAGGTTGGGGGAGGGATGAACTAGGAAGCTGGGGTTAGCAGATGCAGTCACTTATATATAGAATGGATAAATAACAAGGTCTTACTGTATAGCGCAGAGGACCATCCTCGATATCTTATGATAAACCATAATAGAAAAGAATATGAAAGTGTGTATATATGTATAACTGAATTGCTTTGCTGTATACCAGTAATTAACCCAACATTGTAAATCAGCTATACTTCAATTTTTTTAAAAAATCACTAAAGAATAAAAATAGAGGAAGAAAAAGTTTGCTTCTTAGAAAGGGTCAGCAGGGAGTGAGGTCAGGACTAGTAGTTGACTCTGGTGTAGAGCGTTCCAGGTATGGGCAAAGAGAAGGGCAAAAGCTGCAAGGGTGACAAGTGCTGGGAGGATCTGACAGACAGGGAAGGGCCCCTGTGGCTGGAATACAGCAAACAAGGAGTGAATGGTAGGCACTGAGGAAAGAGAGGTAGAGAGGAGGCAAATGGAGACCGCCTTGTAGATCATGACAAAGACCATAGCCTTTATTCTAAATACAACAGGAAGGCATTGAAGTAATTTGAGCCCAGGATCACCATGCTGTTACTTTCACTTTAAGAGGATGACTGCCTGCTGTTACAGACTTTAGGAGGAATCGGGGGAGGGGAGAGAGGAACCAGATGAGTGAGGAGGCACAAAGCGTCAACACAAGATGAAAGATAACAGCGACTTGTGTTACAATGGTGGTGGTAGAAGCTGCATACGTGGTCATATTCAAGAACTATCTTTGAAGTCAATGCCAATAGTATTAGGAGATGGATTTGATAGAGGATGTGCGAGAAAGAAAGGGATCCAGGATGATTTCAAAGTTTCTTGCTGGAGGAAGCAAGAGTTCCACGGAGGTAACAATATGTAAAGAATACTGGCAGCATGTCACAACATCACACACACACACACATGTTTTATTGAAGAGCTCATGAACTCTGTTACTTACAATCTGGCATTCAATGCCTGCACATGTCTGGCAATCCTAAACATTGCTCTCAAGACTAACATACTTCAGGCCCACAGGGAAACACCTCTTGCCTCCTATACTTGAACTACAAGCATATGACTGTCCTGATGTGTACAGGTTATGCTATTACCAATGCTTGGGGTAAAAATACTGCTTTGAGTGAGAAGAGGATTGGAACAGTGCAAGTTCTCAGGTAAGAGAGACAAAAGACGTTGTCACATCTTTCCTCTTACATAAATAGCATCATTTCCCAGCAGTACTGAACATCAATTTTCTTGCTTCTCTTGATATTCCAACTTGGGAGATACCTATCAACTATCTTTATTTGAAACCATTGCATATAATTTCTGGAAAAGAAAATCTGCAACATTTAAAAAATTTATATTACTCTTAAATTTATATGTGTAGACCTAGAGATAACTAATGCATGAACTATAATACTGGTTGTTTATACTAGTAATTAGATGAACATTAAAGCTTAGATTTGCAAATGATTTTAGTTTTATGAAAATAATGAGATTTAACTTTTTAAAAATTTTAAATATATGTAAATTAGGCACAGGGTCTTGTGGAGGTAAGCCATGAACTTTAGCTCTGTAAAGTGATCAGCTGTATTTCTTTATCCACAGTCAACCTGCCATGGATATCCCAGCACCAATCCATTGGTATGAGCATTTTTTGAAAATGGACTAAGTTTGATTTAAAATTTTGATATGCACTGTTAATAACTATCCCATGTATTTTTCCCTTCAAATCTTGCAGACAATTTCAAGTGTTTAGAAGAAATAACTTTCTTGAAAACACAGAAATGAAGGATATCTACAAACTCTTGGTTCTCACACCAACCCTTTGACACAGATGGAGATACTGAAGGATAACAGCATGAATTAACCTGCCCTGATATAGCTAATAAGCAATAGATCTGATGTTCAAATCTAGGTCTGCCTGGATCTAGAGAGAGCTAGAAGGTGTCCTTTACATATATACATACACACATATACACACGGAACACTATTTATTTGGGGATTTAAAATAATCCAAAGAACTATGCGTGTGTGTTCAGTCACTTCAGTTGCGTCTGACTCTTTGTGACTCCATGAACTATAACCCACTAGGCTCCTCCGTCAATGAGATTCTCTAGGCAAGAATACTGGAGTGGGTTGCCATGCCCTTCTCCAGGGGATCTTACTGACCCAGGGATTTAACCCGCAGCGCCTGTGACTCTTGCATTGCGGGCAGATTCGTTAACCACTGAGCCACCTGGGAAAGAGCTATGATCACCCTCAAAATGTACCTCCTTGTGGTTTTTCTCTCCTGGCAATTTTACAAGATTTGGACAATGGCCACATCTGTATAACGAACAGATGGAATCTGGACTCTTTCCATCTGGCCCATCTCTAAAACACACTCATCTCAATGGATTGGTGCTGGGGTTTCTGTGGTGAGTTAAGGGACTCTTCAGCCAATAGGGAAACACAGTTGCTCAACTGACAGAGCTAAGAGATAAGAGTTTCCTTCTGTAGAGTTCTTAAGTCTTGTTAGTGTGAGTCTATTTGCCCCACCAAGAAATCAGTTGAGAGACAGAATTTTTTTTTTCCAAATTAGAAGCATTTGCTTCTATTAAAAGTGTTTGGCTCAAAATGGATTAAAGACCTAAATGTAAGATCAGAAACTATAAAACTCTTAGAGGAAAACATAGGCAGAACACTCGATGACATAAATCAAAGCAAGATCTCCTGTGACCCATCTCCTAGAGTAATGGAAATAAAAACAAAAGTAAACAAGTGGGACCTGATTAAACTTAAAAGCTGTTGCACAGCAAAGGAAACTATAAGCAAGGTGAAAAGACAACCCTGAGAATGGGAAAAAAATAATAGCAAATGAAACAATTGACAAAGGATTAATTTCCAAAATATACAAGAAGCTCATATAACTCAATACCAGAAAAACAAACAACCCAATGAAAAAGTGGGAAAAAGACCTAAACAGACATTTCTCCAAAGAAGACATACAGATGGCTAACAAACACATGAAAAGATGCTCAACATCACTCATTATTAGAGAAATGTAAATCAAAACTACAATGAGATATCACCTTACACCAGTCAGAATGGCCATCATTAAAAAGTCTACACACAATAAATGCTGGAGAGGGTATGGAGAAAAGGGAACGCTCTTGTACTATTGGTGGGAATGTAAATTGATACAGCCACTGTGGAAGACGGTATGGAGATTTCTTAAAAAACTATAAATAAAACCACCATATGACCCAGCAATCCCACTCCTAGGCATATACCCTGAGGAAACCAAAATTGAAAAAGACACATGCATCCCATTGTTCATTGCAGCACAATTTACAATAGCTAGAACATGGAAGCAACCTAGATGTTCATCAACAGATAAATGGATAAAGCAGTTGTGGTACATATACACAATGAAATATTACTCAGCCATAAAAAGGAATGCCTTTGAGTCAGTTCTAATAAGGTGGATGAACCTAGAACCTATTATACAGAATGAAGTAAGTCAGAAAGAGAAAGATAAATATCATATTCTAATGCATATATATGGAATCTAGAAAAATGGTACTGAAGAATTTACTTACAGGGCAGCAATGGAGAAACAAACATAGAGAATAGATTTGTGGACATGGTGAGAAGGGAGGTAGTGTGAGATGTATGGAGAGAGTAACATGGAAACTTACATTACCATACGTAAAATAGATCAGATCAGATCAGATCAGTCACTCAGTGGTGTCCGACTCGTTGCGACCCCATGAATTGCAGCACGCCAGGCCTCCCTGTCCATCACCAACTCCCAGAGTTCACTGAGACTCACATCCATTGAGTCAGTGATGCCATCCAGCCATCTCATCCTCTGTCGTCCCCTTCTCCTCTTGCCCCCAATCCCCCCCAGCATCAGAGTCTTTTCCAATGAGTCAACTCTTCGCATGAGGTGGCCAAAGTACTGGAGTTTCAGCTTTAGCATCATTCCTTCCAAAGAAATCCCAGGGCTGATCTCCTTCAGAATGGACTGGTTGGATCTCCTTGCAGTCCAAGGGATTCTCAAGAGTCTTCTCCAACACCACAGTTCAAAAGCATCAATTCTTTGGCGCTCAGCCTTCTTCACAGTCCAACTCTCACATCCATACATGACCACAGGAAAAACCATAGCCTTGACTAGACGAAACTTTGTTGGCAAAGTAATGTTTCTGCTTTTGAATATGCTATCTAGGTTGGTCATAACTTTTCTTCCAAGGAGTAAGCGTCTTTTAATTTCATGGCTGCAGTCACCATCTGTAGTGATTTTGGAGCCCAGAAAAATAAAGTCTGACACTGTTTCCACTGTTTCCCCATCTATTTCCCATGAAGTGATGGGACCGGATGCCATGATCTTCGTTTTCTGAATGTTGAGCTTTAAGCCAACTTGTTCACTCTCCTCTTTCACTTTCGTCAAGAGGCTTTTGAGTTCCTCTTCACTTTCTGTCATAAGGGTGGTGTCATCTGCATATCTGAGGTTATTGATATTTCTCCTGGCAATCTTGATTCCAGCTTGTGCTTCTTCCAGTCCAGCGTTTCTCATGATGCACTCTGCATATAAGTTAAATAAACAGGGTGACGATATACAGCCTTGATGTACTCCTTTTCCTATTTGGAACCAGTCTGTTGTTCCATGTCCAGTTCTAACTGTTGCTTCCTGACCTGCATACAAATTTCTCAAGAGGCCGGTCAGGTGGTCTGGTAGTCCCATCTCTTTCAGAATTTTCCACAGTTGATTGTGATCCACACAGTCAAAGGCTTTGGCATAGTCAATAAAGCAGAAATAGATGCTTTTCTGGAACTCTCTTGCTTTTTCCATGATCCAGCGGATGTTGGCAATTTGATCTCTGGTTCCTCTGCCTTTTCTAAAACCAGCTTGAACATCAGGAAGTTCACGGTTCACATAGATAGCCAACGGGAATTTGCTCTATGGCTAAGGAAACTCAAACAGGGGCTCTGTATCAACCTAGAGAGGTGGGATGGGGAGGGAGATGGGAGAAAAGTTCAAAAGGGAGGGGATGTATGTATACCTATGGCTGATTCATCTGAGATTTGACAGAAAACAACACAATCCTATAAAGCAATTATCCTTCAATAAAAAAATTAATTAATTAAAAAATGTGTTTGGAAGAATGTAAATATTCAGAGAAGGGAAAGAATCACTTCTCAGCCTACAAAAACTTAATGAAGAGATTTCTCCACTGATGATTCTTAGTCACTGAGCACTGGAAGATGATGAGAGAGTTTGCTGAGGAAAGTTGAACGAGCTAGGCCACCATGCATAGCTGTCCGGGTTGTTCATTGCAAAAGTACACAGCTGAGGTGGCAAGTGAGACTAAAATCGAGCGAGCACTCTGCCTGCCAAATCATGCACAGTGGTACCGGATTGTGTCTGCTCAGAAGAAAGGGAAATTTACTTGCATCTACAGAGTCGGACACAACTGAAGTGACTTAGCAGCAGCAGCAGCATATATATTCTCTAAATGTACTTGTGGTAGTCCTGCCCTAGGCTCCCCCAACTTTAAGGATGCTAGTGGTGACGTTGGATGTTCATCTGCACTCTTCTGATCTCTCCCACAATCCAGATCATTTGAGAGGCAGGTGAGTATCCCAGCATTCCAAAGAACAGGCAGAAGTGGGTGCCAGATTGGGCTGCAGAAAGACCTGGCAAAGGACCTTACCTTTGAGCATCATCGTCATTTTTCGGAAATCCTGCCTTTGTTTCCAAGAAGCCTGCTAACACTAAGGCACCATTCTTGCCACGATGTCTGGTGCCACCTGCACACATCATACTCCAATGATGAGGTGCTCAGACCAAGATGCAGACCAACTGCCTCCCCCAGGGTCTCCTTTGGCGCTTATTCATAGGTATGTGTTTCCATCAGCACCACTCTTCTTACCATCAACAGACTGCTCTTTCAGGAAAATAGAAAGGAACAAGCGAAGCTTGCCCAGCTCATCCACAACCACAGCACTCTCTGCTCGGCTCACATTCAGCTTTTACTCAGGCAGGTGAAAGTAGGAGGAAACATTCATATTTTCCATTTTTGAAAAGGCCTCCAAAAGTTTTCTGTCTTGGTCTAGACATGCTTCCTGGTGTGTACATTTACAATGTTTTTATTCATAAATTAGGAAACTAGGACAGATGTGTTCCCATGAATGCTCAGTTTCTGAACAAGACTGTCTGTCTGCTCCCTCCACGTTTCTGCAGAGTTAACACCCAATATCCAGGAGTGGGAACAAGTGGGAACTTGAGTCAGTCACCTGTGTCATACATATCACTTTTCTCTCAGTCACAGCCTCAGATGCCTCAAGTAGTTTGTTCAGTTCACTGTCCCTTCCAGGCTTGTCCCTGGAAGGCCACAACTGCAGAGTTTCCCACAATAAAGATCTGTACTCAAAATGAACTGATAAAGAGGACAGCAATTTTTTTTTTTAAGTCAGTATCTGCTGCCTGGATCTACATTCAGATAGCCAGGTGACATTCTAAGTTCTAAAATTTTCTAATCCAAATAAGAGAGAATTGTGTGAAACTGTGTATTTTGAGGGGGACAAGTGGCTTCAGATAAAAGACAGGTAGCATATATAATTTATTTTAAGAAATCTGGACTCAATTGACCCCCTCAATCTTTGAGAGTTCTGGAATTATCTAATACAGGGGCCTAGTCAAAAGGTTTCTGCCTGTTCCTCTGTCTGTCTCTCCCTTCATTTTCCCAATCTGTTTCTCCTATACTGTTAAATAAAAATATTTTATTTGGGGGTTCTGATAAAACAGAGTGGCATGGCCTTAAGCCACAGGTTGTTTTCCCCTCAGAAACTGTTTAATTAATGTTTAACAGGTCCGAGACACTGTCCAGAAATCAAAGGATATAGAAAGATGCAGGAACCTTGAATGTGTCCTCAAGGAGTTGCAGCCAAGAGTAGGAACTTAGAAGGGTGTTAATCATTGAACAAATATTTATTAAGTGCTTACTAGATGCCAAGTAAGTCCTCAGTGTCGGGAAAACCAGAGGGAACAAAGTAAAGACATTGCTATCATGCTTATATTCTGGAGGAGGGAGATGGACAAGGAAGAAAGAACTCTTTAATGCGTCTGTTATTATAGTACCAAGGATACTATTTCTCAGATATTGTTGGTTGTCTGCCTGCTGTGCGCACTGTGACAACAAACTTGCCTTCCCTTTTTGGACTGAGGTGTGGTCATATGACTTGGGGCTTCCCCGGTGGCTTGGTGGTAAAGAATCTGCCTGCCAACTCAGGAGATGCGTGTTCGATCCCTGGGTCGGGAAGATCGCCTACAGACGCGAATGGCAATCCACTCCATTCTTCTCGCCCGGGAAATCCCAAGGACAGAGGAGCCTGGCGGGCTACACTCTGCAAAGAGTCGGACAGAACCGAAGCGACTAAACAAAACAACAATATGACTTGTTACTGCCAGTAGTGACACAGGAGCAGTGATTACCTGTGTCACTTGCCGGCAGAAGCTTCAGGAGTCCAGGTACAAACACAGCACATTCCCTTACACCGCTGCGGTCATTGGGGTAGCAACTCGGTATATGAAGCCTCATCTTTCTGACACCCTGCGTGATTGGCACAAGTGGAGCCCCCTGCTGGTCTGCAGTGAACATGTTGCCTGAGTCAGATGCGTGTTTAGACGATTACGTTTGGGAATGATCATTACCAGAGAATCATCAGAAATTCTCAGGGAAAAGGAAGTGGCTAAGTATTCTGTGGAAAAATCAAGCACAATTAAGAGTATTTTTAAAATTATACGGGAGGAAATGGTTTCTCTTTTAGATCGAGTCATACAGGAATCTTTTCTGATCAATTGATATTTGGTCAGACACCTGAAAGAAATCAGAGTGCCAGCCATGAGAATATCTGGATGCAGAGCATTACAGGCAGGCAGAACAGGTACGTGCAAAGTCCTGAGACAGGAGCATGCTTGGAGTGTCTGCTGTGGCCAGTGTGGCCGAAGCACAGTGAGCAAGGGGAGAGTGGTAGGAAGTGAGCTTAGAAAGTTTACTGGAGGTTGCAGGTGAGGAAGGCTTTGTGGTCCACGTGGATTATACGTAAACGTTAAGTGCAAAGGAAGATGACAGCAGATGGATGAATGGCACTTGATCCAGTCATCTTTGACTCTTATCTCCACCTCACCTCATATCTAACTCATGATCAACTCAATTGCATCTTGGATCTGTTCTCCATGCCCAGCACTAAGCCCACTGTCGACACCGTGGTTCCAGCTTTCTTAGCCTTGACATGAACCACTGCAGCAGCTTTCTAACTAGCTAAGTCCTTTCATTGTTATTGCCAAAATGAATATTCTATGCTTCAGCCTCCAGAAATTTATTCTTGAAAAACTCAAAAAAGACGAAGTCACACAGGCTGGTTAAAACACATCAGAGGCAACTCCTCAGCATGGATTTGAAGCCCTCCATCATTATGCCAGCCCATAGGTCCTCCTTTCCAGTCTTGATGCTTACCCTTGCCCTCTCTTCCTCCCCTCCAGAATGACCTCACTCCTTAGGGCTCTCCACGCACCATGCTGTTTCAAACCTCAGTGTCTTTACACAGCCATTCTCATGCCTTCCCCACATCCTTATTGCCAGCATCCCCCAAAATCCTGCTTAAACATGACCTCCTCTGCAAAACTCTCTACGACACTGCACCTACCATGGACCAATGAGGGTTCTTTCTATTTAACATCTGGGAGATTATATCCACAATGCCCCTAGAATGTTGGGTAGGTTTATCTGTTTATGTGACTGTCTTTTCTTCTGGGATGGTTCCTTCTTTGAGGATGAATCTTGGGATTCACTCCTCTGATTAGGGCTGGACCGTGTACAGCTCTGTCCGCACCAAGGGGTCTCCTTCCTGGAATTTTTGCAGTCTTCATCTCCTATACCCTTTCTGGACCCAGCTGCTCATTCTGCTTCCAACTCTTGGTTTTATTCTTTGTGATCTGCTTTGGGCTTAATGGTTTATTGTAATTCATGTTGCCAGCCCCAGACTTTGCTTTGAACACCAAAAACTTACAGCCTTAGGCCTGCTTGGGTCAGTCCTGGTGGTTGGATAACCACTAAATCCAGGGTCCTACCCCTAGTTCAGCCAGCAGGTGGGCATCACTTACCTCTCTACACAACAGCAGTTCCATGCAGGGTGGCTGAATGAGCTGACCTCTCCTTGAAGAAGGGGATACACCTCCCTTCTTCTTCACTGTGTACCCCTTACCCCAGCCAACCTATACTTCAATAGGAGCAAAGTTTCAAAAGATTAGTGAGGCGAGTGGCAGCAGCTTCCCTCAATAGTTTGGGTGGCCCCGCTGGAGCCCACCGGCCTTATCTAACCCACTCCCCCTTCTTTCTTGTCTCCTTTCTCTCTCAAGTGGCTGGAAATGCATCCAGAACCATCACTAAGCAATAGTGTTAGTAGAATTTGTCCAAGCCTGTCTGAGATGGGGGTACAAAAACCACAAGAATGAAGTTGTGTGCTTTTTTTATTGAATACTTGGCAATTCTTCTTAAACATGCATCCCGATTTGGGTGAGGGGTCGGAATGAGTTACACTCCTTGTCAGACTTTGTTATATTAGCGTGAATCTCCTCCTGGGGCCATTTTACCTCAGAGAGTGTGTTTTGAATCTTCTCTGTCTTGGAAAAACCCACAGGAGCTATGAGTAAGGATGGCGGCACGCAGAGCCCTGGGTGTGGGCTGGGTCGGCTCTGGCCTGCCAGCTCCAGAGTTTCTGGGAAAGCGTAATTGTGGTAGGAAGAATTTCTAGGCAATACTGATTTCAGGGAATAAAGGTGGAAGTGAAGAGAAAACAAAGCTGAGAAATGAGAATGAAGGATCAAGCGATGCTCCTTTTCAACGGCCCGATTAAGGCTATTACCATTTGTTGCAAAGAAGATCCAGTGTAGGGCTTTTGAGCTGTGCTGTCCATGTTGGCTTCATATCTAGATGGTAAAAGGAGCTCTCGGGTCCCCAGATGGAAGGAAGGGCACCTAAGCGGATCAGAGATGACACGTCTAGGTCCAGATCTCACAGAAAGAAGGGGAGGCCTGGCTGTGTCCACGCAGGTCTCTTCAATTAGATGCCTTACGGTGGCCGAAAAAAAATCAACAAAGAGCCTTCAAACGTCAATGACCTAGCACCTGACATCCTCTTTACTTCCTCATTTTGGCATGGATTAATGGCTCATGATATTGTTTGACAGGGCTTTATTAAAACCAGAACAAGTTTCCCTTGAATTTTTGCTATGGGTGAGGCTTATTCAGACACCACTGGGAAGATTCAGTTGGAAAGGTAGACAAGCTTGTGTTCACATAGAGCCCTGTTGCTCTCAGTGTTTGAAATAAGGTCCTAACCTCACAGGAAGGGTAATTTCCAGGTCACCCCAGTAAGCACTGGGGAAACAGGAGAAACCTAGGAGACAATCCCTCTGAGAACTGGTCGGAAGGCTAGGCCTGTGTTTCTCAACACACTGAGATCATTTGGACGTTTTTAAGTTCCCAGAGAAGGAAGATAAGTCCAAGAAATGCTAAATGGAAAACTGGAGTACAATTGCCAGAGTAGCTGCAGTACAGTTGCTGCCTCAACCTTGAGATAAAAGGGAAAGAGTAAACATCAAGCCTTACTCTACATTCACTTAATATAAGAAATACAGTCCATTAATAACTGCATATTAATATATCACTATTAACATTTTGTTTTAATAATTATGCTAAATAATTATTTGCATTAATTGCTATAATATAATCTTTATATTAAGTATGTATTAATTTAATAATTATTAACATTAAATTTACCAAACATATGTTTATTATATGTTAAAGTATTGGTTCAGATATCACCAAACTTTCTTAGATCATATACAACAGCTCTAAAAGATGAAAAACAGGAGAAGCTCCCCAATTTCTTTTAAGAAACTGGCAAAATTTTGATATTAAAATACCACATGGACAATATACAATGAGGCAAATTGTACAAGCATTTGGTAAAATAGAACATTTTCTCATTAACTTTTTTACAAAAAAAAGTAAGGAAGAGAAGGAGAGAGAGGAGGAAGAGAAAAAAAGAGAGAAGCGAGGGAAGGAAAAAAGACAAAAAATGATTATAAATGTGGACTAAAAAGAAATGTTCTTAACCTGATACAGGTACCTGCCAATCATCTAAAGCAAATATCAAACTAAATTGGAAACATTAGAGGCATGTTTCAATTTTTTAAAAATTGAGATGCAATTGACATATAACATTGTATAAGTTTCAAGTGTACAACATCACAGGAACATTATCTCTAAAGTCAGGGACAGGGGAAGGATGCTCACCATTACCATTTGTATTCAGGATGGAATCCAGAACAGGAAAAGAGAGAGAGAAAGAGGAACTGGAAAAGTGAAACAGGATGGTCCATGTGAGCCAATGATATGAAACTGAAGATAATCCATAATTGGTTTAATAAAATCAGTAAGAGTTCATCAGTTGCTGGATCAAGAAGCAATATATAAAAATAGTAATTTCATTATACCTAATAAACCACCATTTAGAAAATGTAACTAAGAATCCCATTCACAGTGACAGCAAAGACATAAGGCAGACAATGAATTTAACCAAAGATGCACATTTCTTAATGGAAATAGTAAAATGTACTTAAGGATCAATTATAAAACCAATAAATGGAGATGTACAGACTGTCAGTAGATGGAAAGACTCATGTTGTAAGAATGTTTAGTTCAGTTCAGTCGCTCAGTTGTGTCTGATTCTTTTTGACCTCATGGATTGCAGCACACCAGGCTTCCCTGTCCATCACCAATTCCCGGAACTTGCTCAAACTCATGTCCATTGAGTCGGTGATGCCATCCAACCACCTCATCCTCTGTTGTCCCCTTCTCCTCTCGCCTTCAATCTCTCCTAGCATCAGGGTCTTTTCCAGTGAGTCCAGTTCTTCACATCACGTGGCCAAAGTATTGGAGTTTTGGCTTCAGCATAAGTCCTTCCAATGAATATTCAGGACTGATTTCCTTTAGGATGGACTGGTTGAATCTCCTTGCAGTCCAAGGGACTCTCAAGAGTCTTCTCCAACAGCACAGTTCAAAAGCATCAATTCTTTGACGCTTGGCTTTCTTTAGCGTCTAACTCTCACATCTATACATTTTCCCCAAATTAATTTATAAATTTATTGCCATTTTAATCTCACTCTTAACAGGGTTTTGGACTAAATTTGACAAGCTAATCCTAAAATACATATGGAAGAATAAAGGACCAAAAGTAATCAAGAAAATTTTGAAAAATAAAAATAAGGAGGGGGACATCTTGTCTTTCCAAATATCAAGATTTATTATAGAGCTCTGGTCCTTAAAACAGTGTGATATTAGCTGAAGGACAAATAGACTAATACAATAGGATAGAAAATCACAAAACAGACACTCACATGTTGGGAACTCGGTATATTTATTTCTGGGGTCGGGGGTCCCTGAAAGTGACACCATAAATAGTGGGAAAAGAATGGGCTATCTAATAAATGAAGCTGAGAAAATTGACTCTATGTTTAAAAATTTATTCCACATATAAAAATGAATTCAAGGCTTATTAAAAGTCTATGAAATGCAAAACTTTAAAATCATGAGAAGATAGTGTGGAGAGGATCAATATATATAGAAATGTCTTTATGACCTTGTAATATGCAAGAGAAATTTTCTTAAATAAAACACAAAATTTACCTCATGAAAGCAACTGAAATTTCTGTATGACAAAGATCATCTAAAATACAAAGACATGCTACTGTAGGAAGATGTTGATGATACAATCAAGAAAATACTAGTATACAGAATGTACATTTTAAAAATGTCTAAATTAATAAGGAAAAAACCATTAAATATAATGTTGGGTAAACGATCTCAAAAAGCAGTGTACAATAAAAGGAAACCAACTGGCAAATAATTGCACAGAAAGATTTTCAACTTCCTTGGTAATTAGGAAAATGCAAATTAAAAGAAAGTAGAAAGAGTTAAACCTAAGAGTTCTCATCACAAAGAAAAATATTTATTTTCTTTTTCTTTCATTTTGTATCTATGTGAGACAATGGATGTTCACTAAACTTATTGTGATAATACATTTAATGATATATATAAATCAAATCATTATGCTGTACATTTTACAGCTTACACAATGCTGTATATAAATATATCTCAATAAAACTAGAAAAAAAAGAAAGTGAGATAGCACTTTATGCTAAGTAATTTGGCAAAAATTAAGAAGTCTGACAGCACATGTCATATAAGCTCTGATCAGGCATGAGTTGTAATGTTGTTGTCATGAGCTCAACATTGGTGATTCACTATCACCACTATAGCTTAAATAAGATGTGTTTAAACAGAAACAAAGAAGACAGGTTATGTGTTGATCAGTTGATAGAAATGTTGTGACCAGAGGCTCACAAGAACTTAACCCTATATTTCTTCTAGGAGTAATGGTTCAATACTCACTATCAGTGTTTCCAGGAATTGTATAGAGCATGTGAAAAGTGAAAGTGTTTGTCGCATGACTCTTTGTGACCCCATGGACTGTAGCCTGCAAGGTTCCTCTGTCCATGGAATTCTCCAGGCAAGAATACTTGAGTGGGTTGCCATTCCCTTCTCCAGGGGATCTTCCTGACCTAAGGATTGAACCCGGCTCTCCTGCAATGCAGGCAGATTCTTTACCATTTGAGCCACCAGGGAAGCCCAGGAACTTTATAGAGCATAACTACTGTGAACAATGAGAACTGTGTATTTTAAATCTGAGTTATGGGTATGTGAACATACTTTTAAAACAGTTTATGAAAAGCACATGACTTTCTCTCTGTGTTAGAAATAGGTCACAGTTGTAAAGCATTTAAAAAAAAAAGTCAGTGAGGCTCAAACAGTGAATTACAGAGAGGCTGAAGGAGGCAGGCGGGAGTGTGGTTATAAAGGAACTTGAGTCAAAAGAAATTTGTTTGAATTTCACTGAGAACTAGAATAAGTAACTAGTACTAGCAAAAGATTTTGCAAGGTCATTTGTTCTTTTCTTCTTCATCCTTTCTTCATCCTGTTTCTTGCAACTTTCCCACCCAGCTCTCAAGAGGTCCAAACAGCTGAAATATCATCTTCAATAGGACTTCCCAAAGATATCTTATTTTAATAAGGATTCTGACTCCATTTTTCAGCTTAACTGCTGACAGCTTGTAAGCTTCACATCTCTTTCCCTTTGCCTCACGTCTGGCAAGATGATAAAATCTGGGTGTTTGCTGCATTAGCACTGGTGGGAGTTCAAGACACACAAGTCTCCACTCATAGGCAAGAACCCTCAGCCTGGACTCTCCCTTAAGCACCATTAAAATTCCAGGCCTGTCTCCTTTCCTTGCTCTCTCAAGCCATTTTCAGACCTGCTTAGGGTTTCTGCCCTGACTTCTCTGGAAAATCCTCAGTTTGGTAAATAATAAACCTTTTCATACCCTCTTGGTGTGTTTCTATATTGGAACCAAATTGTGGTTGGGTGGGGGGCCATCTTATTTTTCAGAATGGTATGGCACTTTCAATTTAGAAAAATTATTTCAGGATTAAAAAGGAATTAATATGATTGGTGGGCCTTGGGGAAATAAATATGTTGAGAAACTAACAAGACTAAGCATAAGTTTTAGAATAACTAAAGCATGTTGCTGTTGTTCAGTTGCTAACTCATGTCTGACTCTTTGCAACCCCATGACTGTAGCACTCCAGGCTTCCCTGAACTTCACTATCTCCCTGAGTTTGCTCAACTAAAGCATCAGTGATGCGCAAACAAAAAGACTCATTTGTTTTTTGGTCCTAATGAAATGCATTGCACTTTAACCTGAGCAATGTCTCATTCTTCTGCTGTGGCTAAAGAGAAATGGGAGCTTAAACTATTTCTTGTTTGGTGCTATAACTTTCCTTGCTCATTGCAGAGTTCCACAGTTGTGGATGGAAAGACAAACACCAATCCGTGAAGAGTTCTCTTACTTCCTTGCACTTCCTAGGCTTTCCATACTCCACAGCAAGGGCTCATGTCAATCAGACAGGAATATAGGACCCTCCTCTCTAATGGATAAGTGGATAAGTGTTAGTCGCTCAACGTGTCTGACTCTTTGCGACCCCATGAACTGTAGCCCTCCAGGTTTCTCTGTCTATGGAATTCTCCAAGGAAGAATACTGGAGTATCTGCCATTCCCTTCTCCAGAGGATCTTCCTGAACCAGGGATTGAACTCGGGTCTCCTGCATTGCAGGCAGATTCTTTATCGTTTGAGCTACAAGGAAGTCCTTATCCTC
The DNA here is from genome assembly GCF_019923935.1 of Bubalus bubalis. Taxonomy (NCBI): domain Eukaryota; kingdom Metazoa; phylum Chordata; class Mammalia; order Artiodactyla; family Bovidae; genus Bubalus; species Bubalus bubalis. Next base: position 72,658,004 of record NC_059160.1, read on the forward strand.
TCTAATGGGAGAGCCTGAAATTGACATTTCTGCCATATAACCCTGTCTTTTGCTACCACAGAAGAGGTGGTCAGCTAAAGGCCTGTCACTCTGCATTGAAGCTAGAAATTACTTGTCTATCTTCCCTCAAAATGGAAAATGCAGCTGTAATAAAGGACTTATCATTAGAAAAAGCCATTAGCTAAATGTGTTACAACAATTTACTTGTGGGTTAACAACAGCTACCATATTCTGAGCATCTACCAAGTCCAGAATCACTTCCTCTATCCTCCTTAGGTGGCATTATCCATGCCCTCTTCCTCAGCTACAATAACAAAATGAATGCCAAAGAATATGATTTCACAAGGGACAGAGATAAATATAAAATGTTTAATATTTACAAAATATTATTCATTTTGTACTTTCCAAAGTTCAAAGAGCCAGAATAGAGATATCTGACTGCAAAGCTTGTCCTTCTTTACAACTTATGGACTCTACCAGGCACCATTAGTCACCCATTTAACAGCTATTCCTCACATTTTTATTTGCTAGTAATAGAATCCTGATTTTGCTCAGCTATCAGGTGGCCATCTGCTTCAGAAGAATTTGTTCCCTTCCCAGACCAAAGGTGAATCTTGATGTTATAGCAAACACAGTAGTCCCATTCTTTTTCTAGCAACTAATTGAGCAATGTGCATGTGATCCAATCCTGTTAAATAAGACATATAGTGAAGTTGCTCAGTCGTATCCGACTCTTTGTGACCCCATGGACTGTAGCCTACCAGGCTTCTCTGTCCATGGGATTTTTCAGGCAAGAGTACTGGAGTGGGATGCCATTTCCTTCTCCAGGGGATCTTCCCAACCCAGGGATCGAACCCAGGTTTCCTGCATTGTAAGCAGATGCTTTACCCTCTGAGCCACCAGGGAAGCCCAAATAAGACATATGCTAAGTCATTTCAGTCGTGTCCAACTCTGTGTGACCCCATAGACGGCAGCCCACCAGGCTCCCCCGTCCCTGGGATTCCCCAGGCAAGAACACTGGAGTGGGTTGCCATTTCCTTCTCCAATGCATGAAAGGGAAAAGTGAAAGGGAAGTTGTTCAGTCGTGTCCGACCCTCAGCAACCCCATGGACTGCAACCTTCCAGGCTCCTCCATCCATGGGATTTTCCAGGCAAGAGTACTGGAGTGGGGTGCCAATGCCTTCTCCGAATAAGACATATAGGAAGTCTTAATGGGAATCTTTCTGGGATAATTTTCTTTCTCTGAACAAGTACTATTATAAAAAGGCTATTAATTTTATGTATAGTTTTATGTAGTTTTTTTTTTCTTCTTTGGTAACTTTGGTAACCATCTTGGGACATTGGAGGAAGTTACCCTAAAAGGACACAGCAGTATCCTGAGAATAGCAGAGGAGAAAAGAGAAAGACCCTAGAACCTTAATAAAATTATTGACCTGACTTAACTAAACCTTTTACCTCAGTTTTTCTCTTCAAATGAGATAATAAATACTTTCTGGATTCAATATTTGAAGTTGGATTTTCTGTTACTGATACTTGAGGTTCAAGATGACCTGATTGACATTTGACCAATAATATGAGATTTGCCTATAGATGGTTTGAACACCAAGAAATGAACTCTTTAATAAGTCAATAAATAGGGTTTCTGGTTTCACTATGGGGTATGGGAAACAGGAAAGAACATCATCCCACACTCACAACTCCCCAAAAAAGCTAGATAACTTAGGAAATTACAACTTTTCTTGAATCTGTCACAGAGATAGGGTCACAGGTCAAACAACAGAACTTCAGAACAACAGATGCCTCCAAGGAGAGCACTTAGCTACAGCAAACACCAAATGTTATATGCACTGGTAAGAAAAAAATTTACTTAAATATTTAACAAATCCTTAAAAGGCAAGTGTAGAGTATAAGGTATAGAGTTTAGAGTGAGCATTTAGAATTACTGAGAGTCACAGGTGTAGAAGAATTCACACCTGTTTACAACAGAGACCTCACTGAGTGTGCCTAAGAAAACTGGAGACAGGATAAGAGTCTAGAGAAGCATCCTTTGTGGTGAAGACCTGGGGAAAGGAAGAGAAACCACTGAGGTGAAGGTATGAAGATCTGCCCATTCCTTCTCTTCTATATTTCCTACAGAATAAAAGCCTTATCCCACTGGAGAAAAGACATTAAACCTTGTCACCCTCAGAGTACAGATGAAGATATATTGCAGGTGGGTGCAGGAACAGAAATACCCTCTGACAAAGGTCCAGAATACTTCCAAGGCTCAGAATATAAGAGATCTCCTATTGCTGAGCAAGCAGAAGAATCACTGAGAAGGCTCCACCTGTAAGACCTGGGGTTGAAGCACCTATTTAAGACTGGGACTGAAGCAGAACAACGGAAAACACCTCCATTCCACTCCCCAACATCAGGCTAGCAAACTCAAAAAACAAGCAACAGCAGTCTTTAAAAGAATGGAGAGGACTTTCATGATGGTCCAGTGGATTTGAATCCAGCTGCCAATGCAAAGGACATGGGTTTGATCCCTGATCCAGGAAGATTCCACGTGCCACGGAGCAACTAAAGCCCATGTGCCACAACTATTGAAGCCCATGCACCTAGAGCCTGAGCTCTGCAACAAGAAAAGCCACCAAATAAGAAGGCCAAGCACCTCAACAAAGAGTAGCCCCTACTCACTGCACAGCAGTGAAGAGCCAGCACAACCAAAAATAAATAATAAATAAATAAATAATTATTTTTTAAAAGTATGGCGAGATAAGTTTCTGAAGTGTAGGCAAAAAAGGGAAGACCTAAACCTGAGAGTGAAGTAGACATTGAGGAAAACCTTCTAGCAGACGGCTCCCGACCCTAAACACAAGGTAATGCTAGAAGCTGAAACTCTGAGCTACAATGAAGGCGATCACAGCAAGAAAATAACCCAACCCAGCCCTACCCTCCAGGAAGACAATTCCAGACACTAGCAAAAGTAGGAGACACGCCCATTATCCAGAATAAATAGTTACCTGGGTCTATATTGCTGTACATAAGATGTCCAGGGCAAGACACAGCAAGCAGTAAATTAAATTAGTACACTATTTTAAGAGACAAAACAATCAACAGAATCACAAATAATAGAGAAATATTGGGACTATTAGACAGGGACTTTAAGCTCCCTCAGGAAGACATAGGTAACCTGACTAGTCCCATATGTTTTTAAAAAATTTAATTTCTAATTAAGAATCTTCTTAAAAAAATAAAGGAAAAGAAAAGCAAATTCCAGGCCCAGAGGACTTCAAGACAAATTCTACTAACTATTTAAGAAAGAAGTAATAACAACACTGTACAAACTCTTTCAAAATATAAAAGAGATGTGAAAAATTCCCAGCTCATTTAATGAGGCATACATTTTTCTGATACCAAAACCAAAGATGTTGTGAGTAAAGTACAGACCAATACCCCTCTGAAAGTAAAGATGAAAAAAAATATCCTCAACAAAAGCAGAAAACTAGGAATAACAAGAAACATCTTCAATCTGACACAGGATATTTATCAAAAACTTAACAGCTTATATCATAACTAATGGTAAGAAATTGGATAAGTTTGGAAGATTTCCCCATAAGATTGGAAACAAGGTGATCTTATTTAACACCATAAGAAATTCTTTGGGCTTCCCTGATAGCTCAGTTGGTAAAGAATCCACCTGCAATGCAGGAGACCCTAGGTTGGGAAGATCCTCTGGAGAAGGCATAGGCTACCCATTCCAGTATTCTTGGGCTTCCCTTGTAGCTCAGCTGGTAAAGAATCTGCTTGGATTGCGGGATACTTGGGTTGATCCCTGGGTTGGGAAGATCCCCTGGATAAAGGAAAGGCTATCCACTCCAGTATTCTGGCCTGGAGATTTTCACGGACTGTATATAGTCCATTGGGTTGCAAAGAGTCAGACATGACTGAGCAACTTTCAGTTTCACTTAGAAATCCTAGCCAATGCAATAAGGCAAAAAAAGAGAGAGAGAGAGAGAGAGATGAAATGGATTGGAAAGGAAGAAATAAACTGGTTGAGAGACATATAAAGGGACTGAAATTTTATCCTAACTTGCAAAATAACAAGTTAGCCTGTCCCAGTTTATAGATGCTTGCAGAGGCACAAGATTCCTGGGTCAGAGAAAAGGACTTAATTACTTACAACAATAGCAGTCACCAAAATATCAGTATTTTCTTGTGCTAGTACCTCTAAGCCCAGTTCTCACAGGGCAGCCTGATGAGGGCTGGAGGATATCTGCAAATGGTTAGGAAACCTAAATATTTTATACTGGTTGTCACTGATTTCCAGAAACTGAGGTTGAAGGTAGAATTTGATTTCAAGGAGGCACAGAAAATTTTCTGGTGTGGAAATGTTCTATGTTTTGAAGAATCGTGAGAGTCACTTGGACTGCAAGGAGATCAAATCAATCAATCCTAAAGGAAATCAACCCGGAATATTCATTGTAAGAACTGTTGCTGAAGCTGAAACTTCAATACTTTGGCTACCTGATGCAAAGAGCTGACCCATTCCCTGATGCTAGGAATGAGTGAAGGCAAAAGAAGAAGGAGGAGGCAGAGGATGAGATGGTTAGATAGCATCACCAACTCAATGGACATAAATTTGAGCAAACTTCAGGAAATAGTGGAGGACAGAGGAGCTGGTGTGCTACAGTCCTTGAGTTCACAAAGAGTTAGACATTACTTAGTAACTGAACAACAACAGCATCAATTATATCGCTGATACAACTCATAGACCTTTATACTAAAAAAAAGGTAAATTTGGTCCTATCTAAACTACACTAACTTTTTTAATGAAAGAATTATGAAGAGCGACATAGATAAAAATGTTATCTAAAAAAGTAAAGATCCCATTCCCAGAAGTTGTTCAATTTTTTGCCAAACTGCCAGGCTAGAGGAGAAATCAGGAGTTGGAGTAAGATTACCAGGCTAGGTATACAAAGATGAAAAATCTGAGACAAGGCAGACACAGCCAACAGTAAGCAAGGAAGGCCAACAGCTTTGGGAGTTTAACCAGGCTTTCAAGCCATGGAGGGGACACACTAGAGGTCAAAGGGGACACCCAGAGAAAATTCAATCCTTTAGACTTTCTAGCTGAAAAAGGATGGGGTCAAGGAGGCCAAATGCCAGGTGAGGAGAGAGCCTGAGGCCGAAAACCCAGTTTAACTTGGGGTATCTCATGCCCTTTCTGGTCCAGGTTCACAGATTAACTCTTACGTGCTTACTTTACACACCATGTCCTCCCACCCCGAAAGATCCCGAACTGATTAGTCAGCTCAGCCTCACAGTTGATTTTGTGGAATTAGAAAGCCAAATCTGTTGATTGAATTGATAATACCAGCAACTGAAAAGGTGTTTTGGTGTCTTTTGGACAGGGCCTATACATGGGTAACATTGTTGGTATTTCAGAGTAATCTTATGCTACAGTGACATGGTTAAAGAGTGGGGAAAATGATAAAAATTTAAACTGTCTCTATAAAATGTGCATTCACTACTATTTCCAGTTTGCTGGAGAAAATGCCAATGCGGTCAGACTTTATTTTTTTCAAGATAAACTGAAATCTGAGTTTTTACCTGAAAGCATTAATAAGTGAATTTTCCCAATAAAATTCCTTAACAGTACTGGTTCTGTCCAGGAGATGTCATTTTGCAACTCCCGTGGAGCTTTAGGAGACCCCATTTATATTTATTTTTTTTTAACCTTTAATTTTGTATTGGAGTATAGCCAATTATCAAACGATGTTGTGATAGTTTCACGTGAACAGCAAGGGACTCAGCCGCACATATACATGTATCCATTCTCCCCCAAATTCCCTTCCCCTCCAGGCTGCCACATAACATCGAGTGAAGTTCCCTGTGTTATACAGTAGGACCTTATTGGTTACCCATTTTAAATACGGCAATGTGTACGTACATGTCCATCCCAAACTCCCTAACTATCCCTTCCACCCACCCTCCCTCGCCTCCTACCCCTCACCCCCTGCCAAGAACTATAAGTTCCTTCTCTAAATCTGTGAGTCTCTGTTCTGAAAGTTAAGTTCATTTGTATCATTTCTTTCTAGATTCCACATATAAGGGATGTCATATAATATTTCTGGGTTTTCCTGTTGGCTCAGCGGTAAAAAATCTGCCAGTCAACACAGAAGAAGCGAGTTCAGTCCCTGAGTTGGGCAGATTCCCTTGGAGGAGGAAATGGCACCACACTCTAGCAGTATTCTTGCCTGGGAAATCCCATGGACAGAGGAGCCTGGTGGGCTACAGTCCATGGGGTCGCAAACAGTCCGACAGGACTTAGTGACTAAACAACAGCAACAACACGGTATTTCTAGGAGACTCTATTTTTAAAAAGCAGTAGCAGAAATAATCTTTAACCTCTCTCACTTCTATACTGAAGATACTTTGAGAAATGCCAAAGATTTCTAACTTTGTTAGTATGTTTTTTTCTGACTCAACAGTTGTTATCCCACATCTAAGAGTGTAGAGCTCAGCTGGTAGATCCCAAAATTAATCAAGAAGCTACAGCAAGGCTGGAGTAAGGAGGATATTACAGAGAATATAATATTCTGGATATTACAAAGAATAGGGGACTTTCACCTTCTGGGCTTCTGGCCCATTTCACCGGAGCACCGCCACAGGCAGGTACTGGTGGCAGAGGCAGCTTTTGCATTCTCCCGGCGTGGCTGCAGCGAGAAAGCACATCTGTGAAGTGTTTGCCAGCATGTCAAGAGTAACAGGACTCTTGAAGCCATTTCAAACGTCATGCCAATCCTTGTGCATAACATGTTTAAAAAGATTGTTGCTTTAGAGACCTTAATATTTAAAAAAAAATGAAATGCAATACTTTTAGCCGCTTAAAAGTGGAGTTCCTTTTCACTAAGCAAAGTTGAACTTTTTAAACTTCTTTTTTACCAAACAAGTCCGCTCCCCTTTTTTTTTTTCACTAGGGAGCAAATAAGTTAGCATGGGGGTCCTAAGTGCTCTTAAAATCATTTTGCTATAGATCTGAGCACTGTTTATAATTCTTGAATAAAGCTAAAAGTAAAGAAAGGCTTTCTCTGAAGGTTTATGAGCATTTTTCCATGAAGCAGAAGTCAAACAGATCAAAGAGATCTAACAAAAAGCTTCAAACTTGGGATAGGGTGGGCTGAAGGCCCGTGAATCGAAACCAACCTCTCCAGATAGTTTGGGAGATAGCTCTTGTTATTTCAAAATAAAAGCAAAACTAAAACATGATAGTTTGACTGTATCAAACTGACATTTTTGAACAGTGTTGTTAAAAGCATCAGTCTTTGATATTTTACCCACAGCATTAAAGACATTTTAAAAGAGGTTAGATAACTGTTTTACCAAGTGGCAAAAATGAACACAATCAGGTGAATTTCCTAACTCTCTTTTCCTAATAGCCATTCTTCTCTGGGCTTCTCTGAGTCTTCCTACAAAAGGCAGAGTTTTCCAGGTTCACGAAGAATTAATATACAGGCTTAAATTATCTCAAGCAGTAAAATGTATTCTGTGTATTTTGAATGCTCATTAACTGAAGCTTTCGCTTTTGATACACTACCAATTTAAATGCCTACTAACCATTTACTTTAAAATAGAAAAATAAAAACAAAAGAAATCAAATGAATATATTTGCTGGAAAGGCATGAATCTGTCTAGCCATGATTAAACCCTCAATAAATCTGCTTCTAATCATCCATTGGTATTTAATATACAATAACTACTCTATTAAACTTAATTTTCTCTATTTAATGACAGTTATTCTAAATTTAATGACAGTTATTTGAAATATATACCCACAGATTATTAACAACATTTTAACAAGATTTTTAAACCAAGGAACGTGAGTATGAATCCATCAAATGTCAATAAATCAATTACTAGTTAATGTAGAATGCCTGAATTGTTAAATGGAAGCATACCCAAGTGAGAACGCTTTGAAAACATTTCAATGAAAAATAATTTGCCGGGGGGGAAAAATCCATCTGTGAACTGCTGGTACTATTTCAGCATAAAATTAAGGCTATATAACTTTAAAATATATTTATTTTGTATGAAAATATGCATTTGGTGAAGTGCATTAAATTTTCTTGATTGGGAGTTGACTTTAACCAGAGTACCATTTTAACATTATAAGTCAAGTGGTTTTAATTTTTCTGTTGCCAATTAAATATGTGCTAAAAATATTACATACTATTTTATTCTGGGGATTCACAACCAGGTTCGTACAAAACATTCCTTTATATAGAATATGACAAAAAGCTTTTTGCAAGTTATGGTGCCCACCAAGTCACCATCCCTCAAACAAAATGAAGCCCTTAATTCAAATAATTCTGTTTCTTCCTTGCTGGCAGGGTGTGCTTCCAGAAGGACTCTGGCTGCCATAACTTTCTGATGAGTATGCCCTGACTACATGGCCGTGCCCTTCCAGCCATCCTCTTCCACAGCCTGGGACGTTTATTGGGATCAGAAACGTAGACTGGCAAGTTTGAGTGACGTAAGAATCCCAACCTATAAAGCACATCAGTAGACACTTTGTAGCATGTGCCGTTTATTAGGGTTTCCATTAAAAGTATTATGTTTCTATACTTTACAACCATAAAAGAGTAAATAATTTCAAAGGATTGCTTGATAGAAGACTTCTGTTTTAAATGGAACTTGGAAATATCTGGGAAATCACTGGAATAAATGAACTTAATAGACCCAATGCTGTGAAGTTCTTTTTAACTGTTTTCTTAAGCACATAAAAAGATATACCATTTCCTCCAACATTTTTTGAAATAGGTTTTGGTTTGGGGTTTTTCTCTGTAACATTTGACTTATAAATATTTCTTACAATGCTTCCATTGTTCCCTTTCTTTCTTTCTTTCAGTCTTTCTTTCTTCTTTCTTTCTTCTAGTGCTGAGGCTGACTTCTTAACACCAGCCGATTCCACCCCCACTCACTGTTCTAACCTATAGGATAAATCAGAACTTTAAACCAGAAAGTAACATTACATGCCACTCAAGAAAACCTGCTGCACCACTTGATAAGTTGGAAAATGTATAACAAATGCCTCTATTGAGATATTTCCTTTTTTTTAAAGAGGAAACAAATTCCATTCATGGGACTAAGCAAATATTTCATCAATCTGGTTCATGTGGGAAACCAATACACCATTCACTGCATGGAAAAGATTAGATCAGGTCGGTTTCAGAATACAGACATTCAAAAAAAATATTGATCATATCAAACATTTAAAGAAAAGTTAGTCATTCAGTTGTGTCCAACTCTTTGTGACCCATGGACCGTAGCCTGCCAGGCTCCTCTGTCCATGAAATCCTCTAGGCAAGAATACTGGAGTGGGTAGCCATTTCCTTCTCCAGGGGATCTTCCCATCCTAGGGGTTGAACCTGGGTCTCCCACATTTTGGGCAGATTTTTTTTATTGTCTGAGCCACCAGGGAAGTCCAAAGAAAAGTGAAGTTGTCTATAAAATATTAACATGTTATAATTCAAGTGGAATAATCCAGTTTGTCTCCACAGTCTTGTTCTCTGGAAATTACACGAACTCCTGCTGGGTTTTGTCTGTGAAGACAGTGCATTAGATGGAACACCTCCTTTTTTCAGGGTTGTTATTTAAAGGATGAAGTGAAACATTTCTGAGGACCAGCAATACTAACCATCAGAGGTGAGCTGATGAACATCTAACACCGAGGGTGACAGTCAATTGACTATCTAACTGTACAAAGGAGGTCTCAAAAAAGTGGAGACCAACTTTTTTAAACCTCAACATGTACACCTTCAAAAACAACCCTGGGAACTAAGAAAGAGAGGGAGCATAGCATTCTCGGGTGGGTTCCCTAGACTTGGTAAAGAGGGCACTAGTCATTGAGAGTGGTAACTCCCAGACTGGCATGCCAGCCTCTACACTGAATTTTTGGCCCATATTACCTCTTTTAATTCTTATCACCCTTCCTCATCTTCATTTGACAGATAAGAAAACTGAGGCTCAGAGAGGTTGAGTAACTTACCTAAGCTCACAGAGTTAGTCATGTAGCTGGGATTTTAATACAAATCTGGCCAAAGCCAAAGTTTATGGCCTTTATTGCCATGCCTAATTTTTCTCCTGCTTCCGAGTTAGGTATGGCCAGAGGACAGAAAGCAGAACCCTATCTAGAGAGATGCCTAACTCTTAGGAGGTAAGAAGGCCCCAGAGTCAAGATGGAAATCACTCCATAGTCGTTCACAGGGACAAGGCCTCCTGCTGTAGAGCAGGTCTGCTTGGCAGGGAAGAATAAATGGGTGATGGATGCATGAACAGCCCCTTGAATCCCCTCACAGGACTTAATTTCTGCAGTTGATCACATGGAAGATGAATCAAAGCTACCAACCTCCTCTGGCACTGAGCCTGGGTGGGTGGAGGGCTGGTGGATTGATTGAGCGAGGGGAGGCCAGTGAAGAGGAATGAAGTCTGGGAATGACAGCCCAGGGCAGTCTTAATATGACCAGGGCCTTGTCTTTCCCATCAAAGCTATGCAGCCTTACTGGCGAGGCTGGGAAAGGGAATAGCAGAAGAGGAATCCACGGCAATTAATCACCTTGCTTGCTGAGGAGGGGCAACTCAGAAACCAAAGGGAAAAACAGGGCTCACTTCCACACAGCACTCAATCTCCTGAAAGAAACAGCATAAATAGAGTCATATTTGCCAATGAAGGTTTCTAAATGTTTAAACTAGCCAGTAATGCCACCCAGATGGAGAAACTAACGCTTGCGGAAGTTCCATGATTTGTACCATAGTCCCTCAGTGAGTTGGAGATAGAGCAGATGTGAACCCCCAATCTCTTGATTCCCAGATTTGCATATAAACCATCAAAAATACAAACCTTCTAGCCCTGAAATCTACATAGCCCTTTGTCTGCTGTGTGGTCCTCTGTCAAGAGCCAGCGTTGCACTACGCAGAAAGGGTTTCTTTCCCCTTACACAATCTGTAAGTCTTAGTGAGCTGGGCCTTCAAGTTTTTCTTTTATCCTTTCATTCATCTGACAAATATTTACTGAGTGCTTACTGTGATTCAGGCAATGTTCTAGATGGAGGAATGCAGTCATGAACAAGACAAAGAGCTTGTTTCCTGGAATGCAGATATTAGGAGGGGCAGGCGACAAACAAAATATCAAGAGTGAACGTGCCACACAGAAACTAAAGTTGCACGATGGGATGAAAAGTGACAGAGGGAAACACCTTAGACTGGGGATTCAGGGAAGGCCTCCTAGATGAGAAGACTTTGGGGCCAAGACATGAATGATAGGAAAAAGCCACCCATGTGAAAACAGGAGGAAAGCATAATTTTCAACCCCAAATTTCTCCTAGAGAACCCCCAAGTTACGCTTTTCTTTAGCTTACTTGTTTCTTCTACCCAAGATAACTTATCAGATTGCCAGTAGGAACTCCCTGGTGATCCAGTGGTTAGGACTCTGTCCTTCCAATTCAGGGACACGAGTTCAATCCCTGGTCAGGGAACTAAGATCCCACAAATTTGCAGTGTGGCCAAAAAAAAATTTTTTTTTAATCAAAACAAAAAAACAAAACTCTCCTCTTGAAAAAAAAATGCAAGTAATTGCAAGTGTCATCCTACTAAGAATGAAGCAAAATCTTTTATTTTGAATTTTTAAGTTTCATTAGCAAGCTTTGATATTTTGACTATTAATGTTCATTTTGATGAGCATGGAATTCCCTACATGTTTACAACAGATTAAGCCACAGCAGTATCTTGTATCAAAGAGACTGATACACAAAAGAATTGAGGGGTTCACGGAAGAGTTCAGTGGAAGGACAAATGTCATAGTGAATGAGTGAAGTCGCTCAGTCATGTCTGACTCTTTGCAACCCCATGGACTGTAGCCTACCAGGCTCCTCCATCCTTGGGAGTGGGTTGCCATTTCCTTCTCCAGGAGATCTTCCTGAGCCAGGGATTGAACCCAGGTCTCCCGCATTGTAGGCAGATGCTATACTGTCTGAGCCACCAGGGAAGTCCTTTGTCATAGTCATATTATTCTCAAATTCACCTGCACAGTAGATCCTACACCTGGCTCTCCACTGTCACCATCTCTCACCATTTTATGTGACAGCCTTCTAACTGAACTCCCAGCTTCTCAGCCACCAAGGTGATCCTCTCAAAAAGAAAGTCTGATCACATTCCTCCACTCCTCACCTCACTCTGACAAATTTCTGTGATTGTTACGGACTGAATTGTGTCCCACCCAAATTCATATGAGGGCTTCCCTGGTGGCTCAGTGGTGAAGAATCTGCCTGCCAACGCAGGAAACACGGGTTAGATCCCTGGGTCAGAAAAATCACTTGGAGAAGGAAATGGCAACCCACTCCAGCATTCTTGCCTGGGAAATCCCTTGAACAGAGGAGCCTGGAGGGCTACAGTCAATGGGGTCAAGCTGTGTCTGACTCTTTGCAACCTCATGGACTGCAGTCATTCTAGTCGTGCTCGTGCCCCGTTGATAAATCGTCTCCGGCTTTTTTTGCCTCCATGGACTGTAGCCCACCAGGCTTCTCTGTCCATGGAATTCTCCAGGCAAGAATACTGGAGTGGGTAGCCATTCCCTTCTCCAGAGGATCTTCTTGACCCAGGGATCAAACCCAGGTCTCCTGCATTGCAGACAGATTCTTTACTACCTGGGAACTACCTGTCTGAACTACCAGGGAAGCCCATGTTTCGGGCTAAGAAAACTCAGTATCTTATGTGAGTAGAGAGGAAAACATTACCACAAAATGTAGTAATAGCAGTCCACAAGTCATACAAGACACACAAAGTACATCTACCAAAAACTTTGTTCTAAAACTTAACTTTTTAAGTGAAAATATTTAACTAAAATTTATGGGTTTTTTTCCAGTTTTATTGAGTGAACTATTTTTTAATGCAATAGAAAGGATTACTGAGTTTAACATAAAGAAAAGAAGATTAGGGAAGAGCTTTGGCTAATACAAAAACTCTGCCTGCAAATAACCATCCCTTAATTAATCCTTGAGACTGGGGATGATTTCTTTGGTGACTTATTTTGTTGTTATTGTCATCTTATGAGGTGATTTTTTAATTGAGATAAACATATAACATTGTATTAGTTTTAGATGCAATGTAATAACCTGAATATATATATATAAGAATTGATGTTTTTGAACTGTGGTGTTGGAGAAGACTCTTGAGAGTCCCTTGGACTGCAGGGAGATCCAACAGTCCATCCTAACGGAAATCAGTCCTGAATATTCATTGGAAGGACTGATGCTGAAGCTGAAACTCCAATACTCTGGCCACCAGATGCAAAGAGCTGACTCATTTGAAAAGACCCTGATGACATTTGTCCTTCCACTGAACTCTTCTGTGAACCCCTCAATTCTTTTGTGCATCAGTCTCTTTGATACAAGATACTGCTGTGGCTTAATCTGTTGTAAACATGTAGGGAATTCCATGCTCATCAATATGAACATTAATAGTCAAAATATCAAAGCTTGCTAATTAAACTTAAAAATTCAAAATAAAAGATTTTGCTTTATTCTTAGTAGGATGACACTTGCAATTACTTGCATTTTTTTTCAAGAGGAGAGTTTTGTTTTTTTGTTTTGATTAAAAAAAATTTTTTTTTTGGCCACACTGCACAATTTGTGGGATCTTAGTTCCCTTAGTTCCAACCAGGATGAGATGGTTGGATGGCATCACCGACACCATGGACATGAGTTTGAGTAAAATCCAGGAGTTGGTGATGGACAGGGAGGCCTGGCATGCTGCAGTCCATAGGGTTGCAAAGAGTCAGACACGACTGAGTGACTGAACTGAACTGAACTGATACTGCAAATTGATCACCACAACAAGTTAACTTAACAGCCATCACCGTGATAGCTATAAATCTGTGTGTGTGTAATGAGAACTTTTAAGATCTACTTTCTTAGCAATCAAATGTAAAATACAGTACTGTTATCTGAAACTAACACATTATAAATCAATTATTATTTTATTTTAAATTTTATTATTAAATTATTTTAAACTTCAATTTAAAATAACTGCCAGGAGCAAAAAGAAAAAAGTAAGAATCAGCTTAATGTAAATAATAATAATAGAATATAATTGTTAACTATGGCCATCAAGCTGTACGTCATATCCCTGGGACTTCTTTATAATTGGAAGTTTGACAACCTTCACCCATTTTGCCCATCCTCCACCTCTGACAACCTCTAATCTTTTTCCTGTACCTATGAGTCAGTTTGGGTTTTTTTACAATTCCACATATAGTTTTTTTAAGACTACACAGTTTTGCCTTTCTTATCTGACATATTTCATTAAGTATAAGGCCCTCAAAGTGCCTGCAATTGTCACAAATGATATCTTTCCATTGTATGGCTGAGTAATCGTCCATTCCACATTTTCTTTATCCATTCATCCACTGATAGATAGTTAGCTGTTTCTCTTGTCTTGGTTTTCATAAATAATGCTGCAACGAATATGAGAGTGCAGCTATCTTTTCAAGTTAGTAATTACTTTTCCTTCAGATATATACCCAGAAGTGGAGTTGCTGGATCATTTGTAGTTCTATTTGAATTTTTTGAGGAGCCTTCTTAGTGGTTCCCATAGTAGCTGCATCAATTTACATCCTAACAGTGTACAAATATTTCCTTTTCTCCACATCCTTACCTACACTTGTTATTTTTTGCCTCTTTGATAAGTGAAAGTGAAAGTGAAGTTGCTCAGTCCTGTCCAACTCTTTGTGACCCCATGGACTGTAGCCTACCAGGCTCCTCCCTCCATGTGATTCTCCAGGCAAGAATACTGGAGTGGGTTGCCATTTCCTTCTCCAGGGGATCTTCCCTGACCCAGGGATCGAACCCAGGTCTCCTGCATTCCAGGCAGACGCTTTAACCTCTGAGTCACCAGGGAGCCCCAACTGCCATTCTAATAGATGTGAAATACACCTTAAGTGATTTTTTTTTAGAGTAGAGACTTTAACATTGGAGTCGACTTTGTGGGATACATCATAGTCAGCTTGCCGGTAATTGCTCATGTGTTGGTTTAGGAGTTTCCGTTCTCTCCACACCTATCTACAAACCCTATGCATTGCCAACTTCGAGTATGTTCCTGAGTGTCTCACTGGAGAGTGATGTAACAGGTCACCACAAGTCCAGGTAAGTAAAAAGTATAGAGACTGGCAGTCAAAAATGCTGACCAGAAATTTCGTGCTCTGATATTTCTCTGTGGATTACCATGAGCCTGGAACTCTAACCCATTGAGCTGGATAATTGAGTCATATTATTATACACATCTTTGCAGAAGGTAGAGTGTTTTCTCAGTATATCTAGTAGAATTATATGACAAATATAACAATTTTATATTTTTTTACTTTGGGAGTTTGAAGGTTTAGATAGTAATATGTTTCTTGTTTTGTTCTTGGTTTAAGCAAAATCAACAAACTGATTTTGTCGATTAGGTATTGGACTTATTTGCTCCAGAAGCATTTACTCAGTGATTTGTTAATATTGTTGTTGTTGTTCGGTAACTAAGTCATGTCCAACTCTTTGTGACATCATGAACTGCAGCACACCAGTCTTCTCTGTCCTTCACTATCTCCCTGAGTTTTCTCAAACTCACCTCCATTGAGTCAGTGATGCCATCCAATCATCTCATCCTCTGTTGCCCCCTTCTCCTCTTGCCCTCAATCTTTCCTGGCATCAGGATCTTTTTCAATGAGTCAACTCTTTGTATCAGGTGAACAAAGTATTGGAGCTTCAGCTTCAGGATCAGTCCTTCCAGTGAATATTCAGGGTTCATTTCCTTTAGGATTGACTGGTTGATCTCCTTGTAGTTCAAGGGACTCTCAAGTCTTCTCCAGCACCACATTTCGAAAGTGTCAATTCTTCAGCGCTCAACCTTCTTTATAGTCCAACTCTCACATCCATACATGACTACTGGAAGACACAGTTTTGACTATATGCACTTTTGTCAACAAAGTGATGTCTCTGCTTTTTAATACACTGTCTAGGTTTGTCCCAGCTATTTTTCTAAGAAGCAAGTGTCTTTTAATTTCGTGGCTGCAGTCACCATCCACATAGATTTTGGAGCCTAAGAGAATGAAATCGGACACTCTTCCCACATTTTCCCCATCTATTTGCCATGAAGTGATAGGACCAAATGCCATGATCTTGGTTTTTTGAATGTTGGGTTTTAAGCCAGCTTTTTCACTTTTTCATTTTTATAATGTTAATATTAAAACATTATAAAACCAAAATAAAAATATATAAACACTCCACCTTGAGACATTACTTTCAAGTAATAGGAAAAGCCAACTTCCACACTTAAAAGCAGAGAAATGAAGAAAGGAAGTAACAGAAAAATGAGCGTGGATGGAGACCACTTGAGGGCACCTATACATTTTACACTAGAGAAGTGGTGGAAGTTAAACAGTTGGCCTGTCTCTGAAGACCAGAAAACCATATGAATAGAGGAGGCATCTTATATATCTGTCAGAGTTCATTCTGGAATTTTTTTTACATCCTTCTGATAACAGTTTAGAAAGAGATCAAAGTTAAAACTAAGTAAGTAATTAAGCCAAGAAGTTATTAAATATCAGATCCAAATTATTAAAAATTGAAATACAGAGCTTAAATAGAAAAGAGATACAATATACAATGAGATTATATGAATCTTCAGATCCCCCATGTCTGCAAATAGCTTCCCAAATATTCATAAATCTAAGTAACTTCCTAGCAGGACATCTCCCAAACAAAGTATGACTGAAAACAGAAAGCTGAAATACATAAAAAAAAGAAAAACAGGCTTTGGGTATTTGCTTTGTCTGGAATTTATTATGAGGCGGAAATGCCACCAAAATGGAAATTGCACACAGGGAAAAAATCCCACCATGTTTTTATCCAGATAGGTTGGAAGTGATGTAATAAAGGCACCGTAATTTATGTACGTAAATGTGTGGGCAACTCATTCAGGGAGTGACAAATGGTGAATTCTAGTGGGAAAAAAAAAACAGTGGACATCAAAGAAATTTGATTGGCTGCCAACAATCATTAATCTCTTTAAGACCCTTTTAATACAAAGATGCCAAATAGAGCTTGTCATTTTATTCCATCCCCAAAGCAATACATTCTTATTTAAGAAGTTATGAGTGAGTATAACATTATACCTCATTTGATACACCCACAAAGCGTATGGTAACCTTGATAAGATTTCATTCTTAAAAATGAGGACATTGATAAATCGACAGCCATACACCTCAAGGATAATGATTTAAGTCTGACCATAGTCCTCAGCTTGATGTGACTGTGATCTTCATTCATCTTGCCATGGCCAGCAAACCACATCACAGAAACCACTATATATGATAACATCACCAACAGCCAGCTCGCTAACCAGGAGAGACTTCAAATAAAGATAGAACTGAATTGTTTCAGATGTAGAGGCATGAGAAAAACCTTCAGAATTATGATAGAAGAAGCTAAATATCACACTAAAAGAAAACATTTGTGCAGCTGTCCAGAAAACCTAGGGATCGTTGGCTGCAGCTATCACAGAATTACAGCATTCCATGTGCTAACACTGTTCAGTGACAAACCTCTCCAATGACGTGGCTTTACTAGAAATCGCTTAGTGCTCTTCAAACTCAGAGCTTGATACATTTCTGTGGACAGCCTCCCTTAAAGACCCTTCCTTCTTTAGATTTCTATAATTCTATGTCTTACACAGCTCAGCAGTAAAACACAATGTGTTGCTTATTACTTCTTCTGAAATGAGTACCCAATGTTTTCCACCTTGAAACTTTACTTCAACAAAGTCTACACCAAATTATTTCTGCTTCTCTGGACTTGAATGGAAGAGGTCTCACAAAAAAATAATTTAAAATTCACTCAAGTAATGGGATAGCTATATTACTCTTCCTCCGACTGCAACCTCAATAAATAATTAGAAGAAGTGTGTATGGGTAGGTGTGTGTGAGAAAGAAAACAGAGAGAGACAGAGAGACAGGCAAAATCAAGATTTTGCCCACTAGGGGAAGTTCTGTTGAGTTCTTTGATCAAGGTCCCTAGACGTTGACTTATAAATGCTAATACAATAAAATAGTAAAAAACTACCTACCTGAAAGAGTTCACAATGCAACAAAAATATACTACTCCCCAGCACCTGCCAGAGGGCCTTTCACAAAATAAAGACTCAATAAAAAACAGGGATGGATTTATAATTAAATTTCCTATTCTCTAAGTTGTCTTTTCACATTCTTGTTAATGTCCCTTGGATACACAGAAGTTTTTCACTTTTATGAAGTCCAGTGTATCTTATTTTTCTTTTGTTGCTTGTGCTTTCGGGATCAAATAAAAGAATCTACTACCAAATCCAAGGTCATGAAGATTTATCTCTCTGTTTGCATCTGATAATTTGAATAGCTTTAGGTCTTATATTTAAGACCATTTTGAGTTAACTTCTTTTTTTAGTATTTATGTGTTTGGCTGCACAGGGTCTCAGTTGAGGCACAAGGGATCTTCCCTGTGGCCCGCAAGCTTCTCTAGTTGTGGCCCACAGTCTTCTCTCTAGTTGCGGGCTTAGGTGCCCCACACCATGTGGGAACTTAATTCACTGACCAGGGATCGAGCCTCAGTCCCCTGCGCTGGAACCACTAGATGGACCACCAGAGAGGTCCCTTGAGTTAATATTCATACATGAAGTGAGGTAGGGGATCCAACTTCATTCCTTAGCGTGGTGTTATTCAGTTGTCCCAGTCCCATTTGTTGAAGAGACAGTTCTTTATCCATTGAATGGTTTTAGAATTCTTGTTGAAAATGAGTTGGAATCCCTGTTGAAAATCCTTGTCAAAACCTTAGGTGTTTCAGTTTATTTTTGGCCTCTCAAATAAGTGGATTGTACAGCTTCACTAGTAAAGGATTATTTAGGTTTCCAATTTTTGCCATTATAATTTTTCAGTAAATGACCATGTGCCATTTTGCATAATGTATCTCATTTGTTTTATTTTTTCTCATTTACTATTTTTATTTAAATTTATTTATTTTTCATTGGAGGATAATTGCTTTATAATACTGTATTTGTTTTTTGCCAGTTTCATTTGTTTTATAAGTAAATCTTTAAATCTCTGATTCTTTTGGTGCTATTATTGATTTCTTTGTTGTTGTTACTTTTTAAAATATCAAGTTTATACTGATCTTACTGAGGTGGCGCTAGTAGTAAAGAATCTGCCTGTAATGGAGATTCTCCAGGAGACACAGGAGATGCAGATTTGATTCCTGGTTTGGGAAGATCCCCCAGAGAAGGAAATGGCAACCCACTCTGGTATTCCTGCCTGAAGAATCCCATGGACAGAGGAGCCTGGTGGGCTATAGTCCATAGGGTTGCAAAGAGTCGGACATGACTGAAGTGATTTAGCACACAAAGCACGGGGTATAAATTATAAGCAGTAAAAATGAACCCTTTTGAGTAATACTGTTTGGTGTCATGATGCCAAATTTTTCACATTGTCCCGTTTGAGGCAGTCCCCTCTCCTTGTCTCCCTCTAATAAGGGTTTAACATCCAGAATACATAACATACTCATACAACTCAATAACAAAACACAGATAACCCAATTTCTAAATGGGCAATGGACTTGAATAGACATCTTTCCCAAGAAAATACAGAAATGGCCAATAAGTACATGAAGAGATAACCAACACCATTGGTTGTTAAGGGAATACAAATCAAAACCACAGTGAGATACCACTTCACATCCACTTTACATCAACAGGCCATTTTAAGGCAATGGCCTTAAAAAAGAAGAAAGAAAAAACGTGTTAGAGGGGATATAGAGAAATAACAATGTTTTTGGTGGGAGTGTAAAATGGTACAGTCAGTGCAGAAAACAATTTGGCAGTTCCTTAAGAAGTTAAACAGAATTATCACATGATGCAGCCATTCTACTCCTAGGTCTAGACCCAAAGAACCAAAAACAAGTATTCAAACAAATACTTGTTCACAGATGTTCATAACAGCAATATTCCCTATAGCTGAAAGATGGAACTAATCCAAATGTCCATCAACAAATGAAGAGATGAACAAACTGTGGTAAATCCATATAATGGATTATCATTCAGCCATAAAAAGCAATGAAGTACTGATACCTTTTATAACTTGGATGAACCTTGAAAACATTATGCTAAACAAAAGAAGAAAGACACAAAGGGCCACATTCTATGTAATTCCTTGTATATGAAACATCTAAAATAGGCAAACCCATAGAGACAGAAGACAGATTAGTGGTTGCCAAGGGATGGGAGGAGGAGGAATAGGGAGATTTTTAAATGGTATGTATGGGTGTTCTGGACAGATGAAAAAAATTTAGAGGTAGTGGTTGCACATTGTGAATGCACTAAATGTCACTGGATTGTACAGTTTAAAATGATAAACTGTATGTTATATGATTTTCATCTAATAAAAAGAAAAAAATGCATTGGTCTATGCAATGACATATCTATTCATAAAAAAGAATGAAGCCATTGTGTATTGATATAAGAAGATTACAAAAGTAAGTTTTTAAGTTAAAAAAAAGCTGTAGAGTATATACAGTAGGGGAGAATTGATAAATATATGCTTATTTACTTGGATTTACATAACACAAGTGAAACTGGTAGTATTAGTTGCCTTTGCAGAGCAAAATGTGAATCCTTGGGTGTCTAGGGATAGAGTAGGAAGCTATTTTCAATATAAGCAGTTGTATCTTTTGAATTTTGAACCATTTAAATGTACTAATACTCAAAAAATTAAAAGAGAAAACTTAAAGTTAGTATGGAAAAGCAAAAAAAAAAAAAAACTTTATGAATGAGCTTCCCTAGTGGCTCAGTGGTAAAGAATCAGCCTGCCAATGCAGGAGACATGGGTTTGATCCCTGGTCCAAGAAGATTCCACATGCCCGGCAGCAACTAGGCCCATGTGCCAAAACTATTGAGCCTGTGCTCTAGAGCCCGGGAGCCACAGCTACTGAACCCACATGCTACAAGTACTGAAGCCCGTGTGCCCTAGAGCCTGTGCTCTGCAAAAGGGAAGCCACTGCAATGAGAAGCCCTCTTCCGCAAATAGAGAGTAGCCCCCGCTCACCGCAGCTAGAGAAAAGCCCATGCAGCAACGAAGACCCAGCACAACCAAAAGTAAACAAGAAAATAAATAAATAAAGTTTTTTAAAAAGACCTGGCTCACATTAAAAAAAAGAACTTTATGAACCGACTGGTCGCTGTTTTTATAACCATGCTCTTAATCCAGCAACCTCTCTTCCTTCAACTACTATCCTCTGATTATGGAAAAGCTTTTCATCATCTGGAAACTTCACAGATTGAGCAGAGCAAGGTCTTGTGTGCTGACATCAGCCTGCTTATAGCAAACACCCCTTGAAAAACTAATTTCCCCACAAAAGGGTTCCCAAACGATGTTACTTAATACCTTGTAAGAACGTTACAAAGACAAATAATGAGCCCTATTCTTTGTGTTTTCATTTTGGAAAACAGACTAGGGTATAGAATTGGCTTGATTCCAAGCCTCCTAAAACACCCTGATATTGGGTCTGCAGGGAAGAGGACTCACAGTCATCCTTCTGGTTCAGCTAGGCTGGAGCCTCAACAGACTCTCAGTGGTCACTTTGTAGGTCTGTATTTTCCAGTATGCAAGAGGAAAACGAAGCCAACAAAACCAGGGTTGTCTACCGATTACTCAGGACTAGTCCTTGCTTACAGACGTCCCTGTAGCTCAAATGGTAAAGAATCTGCCTGTGAGGCAGGAGACCAGGGTTCAATCCCTGGGTTGGGAAGTTCCTCTGGAGAAGGGAATGGCAATCCATTCCAGTATTCTTGCCTGGAGAATTCCATGGACAGAGAAGCCTGGCGGGCCACAGTCTGTGGGGTCGCAAAGAGTCGGACATGACTGAGTGACTAACACAGTCCTTGCTCTTTTTCTCGTATTTAGTGGCTATTTTTGACCGTTCCTAAAACCAAAGCAGTCAATGTCATCATTGGGGATATAAGATAAAAACTGACAATCCAAAAGCAGCCAGATGGATGGACCTAGAGATTATCATACTAAGAGAAGTAAGTCAGAAAGAGACAAATACCATATGATATTACTTACTTGTGGAATCCAAAATATGACACAAAAGAACATATCTATGAAACAGAATCAGACTCACAGACATAGAGAACAGACTTGTGGCTGCCAAGGAGGGGAGGAGTGAAAGTTTGGGATCAGCAGAAGCAAACTAGTATAAACAGGCTGGGTAAACAGCAAGGCCCTGCTATGCACAGGAAACTATATTCAATATAGTTGAATGGAATGGAAAAGAATAATACATATATTAATATATTTTGTGTAATATGTATATATATTCCAGGTTATATATGTGTATATATATATACACATATAACTAAGTCACTTGGCTGTATAGCACAAATTAACATTGTCAATAACTATACTTCAATAAAATTAAAAATAAATAAAAAAATATTCATTACACACAAAAAAGCAATCAGCTGGAGACTATGTATTAGCAAGCACAAAGGACAGAAGACAGAAACCCAGAATGGACCAATGGATGGCAAATCATGCCCTGGGGTCAAAAATGGATCTAAGCACATGGGCTGAGAGAATGATGGTCTTCTCCTGGAGACATCCTTTCTCAGAACACAGAGCCCCTCAGATTCACATATGTGTTTTGACAAAACTGGATGATTCCTGCCATTGAGAGCACTGGAAGGGTCCCCTGTGGGAGGCATACACCTTACAATAGGCAAATTTTAAGTGGTTTCAGCACTCTGAGGTGTCCAAAGTGCAGTCAACAGTTGCCCCCCACATCGTGGTGCACCTGAACCCACAAAGACCCCATCCAAGTTAGGACACCGTCCTCACTTCTAATTCAGCCTTCAGACAGCCGGCTCGCCTCACTGGCCGCAACAAAGACAGTTGGTGTCAATTTGTTGTCTTTAAGTGGATTTTAGTTCCATGTTTAAGTTATATATTTATGTGAACTCTTAATGCTCACCACCCAAAATTTACTTACTCAGTAATTTCTTTAGACCCGAGTCTTAGAGACCGTTGAATTCACATGGTTCAATTACTGAGTAATTCTTAAAATCTTATTACGAGTGTGACATATATATAAAATTAAATCTACAAAGGAAAAAAAAAAGATGTAGCGGTAATAAACTACTATTGAAATGGAATCGTAAAGCTGAATGTCAAACAATAGGGTATTGTAAATGATACCCTCCCAAAAAGGTTCTCTGATAGCCACAGCTAAGGAAAACATATGATAACAATAAATATGATTTCCACAACGCCACAGTCCTTTCACCACTTGGTCCATGTGGGGATGATAAGCAAAAGTTCTGCTCTGCATTTTTTGTTAAAAAAGAAATTCTTCTTCGCAAATAATAAATTTATAGCAAGAGAATGTCTTTGCGACTCAAGCTTCCATTTCTTTAATTTACTGCTTTTATGGACGTAAATTCTATTAGCCTACGCGTGGAAAGTTCGTTAGGGCAACTTGGGATCGGTGGGAATTGTTAAGTTTCTTACAGTTTAAGAGGAAAACACACAATTCACTTTAGAGTCTTTTCAGCTTTCACAATATTCCTGGCCATTTCAACCCAATCTGTGAATTAACACTACTTCAGTCAACACTGGATTAGGCAATGGTTCACAGTAATTCACTATATTTGGGTAAAGAAAGATCAATTTTAAAAAATGGCATACATGAATATGTATATTATATCAGCTCTATATGTAGTTCAGAATACTATGCCCTTATTTACATTTCAGAAACTGTTTCATTCTTAAAACAATTTCAGTGTTAAAACAGATTCATTCTTTCAGTGTTTGAATAAACTGGATCCATATGATACCAGTGATATTCCATGTATATAGTTTATTTTACTTAAGCAAATACCTCAGTGATTTTTATAAATCAACAGTGCTCAGGCAATAAAATGTTTTCTTTTGAAAGAAAAGAATACATAATTACACAGTGAGACTAAATGATTTGAAAAATACCAGAATCAATCTCCCTGTCTATATTTCAAGGGTATGTTAATGACTCTGAACTAAAACAACCTAAGCCGTTACCCATTTACTTTTCTACCCTCTGCAGAGAGAACAGCTAGACTGGTGCTACCTCCGAGACAGACAGTGTTGGCCCCTGAGCTGATTGTCATCACACTATGAGTGAAGCACAGAAATCAAGAGGAAGCATTTAGGTATTAATACTTCTAGAGTTGGAGAAGGAAATCGCAACCCACTCCAGCACTCTTGCCTGGAGAATCCCATGGACAGAAGAGCCTGGTGGGCTACAGTCTATAGTGTCACAAAGAGTCAGACACGACGGAAGCTACTTAGCATGCACACACACACTCTAGAGTAGTTTCACAGGTAATTTTTTTTGCCTATTAAATCGGACATTAGACATTAGAGGCTTGCATTTTGCTCTCTTTTGGAATATTTTTTAATTCAGTTTTTCTTGTAATTCATTTTTGCTATATTTTACAAAAATATCAGTCATGACTGGCTGGAAATTCTCAAACTGGATCTTTGCCACAGGTAGTTGGAAAAGCATTGGTTTAAACTACAGAGTGATCTGCATAGTCAGGTAACTGCCTTATGAGTTAAATGTACAGTTTTCATATAGTATATGCATATATATATGTTTAAATGTGTATATACACAGGTTTTATCTATATGACAGAACAATCAACTCAGCAAAAACAAAGCTCAAAACTCTGTGAACTCATTTCCTCAGTCTTTCCAGATGTGCCACAGCTGAGTACATTGTTCAGAAATAGGACGGTTTGACTAGATGATGAAAACAACTAGATTTGTGATGCTTGATTCTTTTTCTTTCTTCTTTCCTCCCTCCTTCCCTCCCTTCTTTCTTTTCTATGTAGGGTCAGTATCATCATGGTCTCTCTCTTTAAAGAGTGAAATTAAGAGCCTGTGTTCCTATACGTCAATAAAGTATGTCAATAACGTATGTCAATAACATTCACTGAGGCGGAAGAAGGAGGAAAAGACTGACTGTAGGGACATACGAAGAAACAGAACTACATGTGGGAAACACGGGTACGTTAGGATCTAGAGAAAAGCATATACAACAAACAAAAGAAGCATTCCTCCATGAATCCACTGGAGACTTTTCTTTTCTGAATTAAGTCACTTTTTACTAATATGTTTTAATGGTCTAGAAGAGAGATTTTCAATCTGAATTTTTGAAGAACTCTTCTTGGGCGTTCACCCATGAAAATCCAAAGAAAACTCTTTTAAGTCATTAAGAGACATTCCTTCAGACTCTCTTGGGAAGAGAATTGGGGAAGCCATTCCCTCTGCAGCTCTCTCACCCCCTCTCTGCACCCTAGCTGAACTGCTGCAGACCACAGAACTTTTATTGGACCCGTGTCATTTCTCCTAGTTGCTGAGATATTGATGGTTAAAAATAGGACACCAAAACAACCACACTTCCTCCCATCACACTGCCCCTTTCTATGTACTCAAGACAATGCAGATTTGTTCTGCCTCACCTGTGTCTAATGTTAGACACATGCCCAAGAATCTCCGGCAACTTTTGTGTTTCATTTCACAGTCAAGGAAATGTACTGGCCAGGCTCATGAGAGAACACAGAGAAATGAATCCAGATCCCTTAAGCTTTGCAATTCATTTTTCTTCTTTGTCTGTTCTGAAAACTGAATTCCCTGGGTTGGAGTTTTATACTACAGTTTTGTCTTCTGCCCTTTTCTCTACTTTCCCCCGCCACCGCCAACATGGGGTCTTTGGCTCCAAATCAAAACAGCTTTCAAGTGGCCAGGACCAAGTTCCAAAGCTCCTATGTTTCCTAGAGATTTTCCTTCTTTCCCAGATTTTCCTCAGCCCCAGTCTTTGTAGGAGGGCATAACTCCAGGTGGGGCTCTGACTGTAAGTATTGTGCCTGGGCCCCCACCCTGACTGCAGAAGTTTATTTGAAGTATGTTCTCTTTGCCTGCTTCTTAACTTGAAGCCTGATAGTCTTACAATGTCATTTTTTTTCCCTCTACTGTAATTCAAGAGACAGCTGTCTTTGGAATAAATTCCAAATAGTTGGTCTGGAAATGAACTTCGCCGTGGGTCCCTCCTCCATTCTGGCTGACATTTCCCCATTAATTTCTTTTTCTCTTTCATCCATTCATTGGCTGATGAGTCTATAAATACACCTCATCTGCTTTTACTTTGCTTTTTTAGAATAAACTGATACCAAACACACTGTCTTAATTACATCCACAGGCAAAAGCATAACAAGTTTAAATGTTGTCACAGTATAGTTTAAAAACTTGACATTGTTAATTATGCCAGCTGTGATATAACTGGCAAATGAAAATTCTCATTGGAATGTGTAAATGAGTAATTCATCTGAAAAGGCATTTGTAACATTCATAAATGAAAATACCCAGAAACCTACTAAGCAAAAGAAGAGAACTGAACAGGAAACTGGTAAATGGATGGGTAAGGAAGCAGAAAAACATGGCCCCCATGTCTCTGGGTCACCACACTTCTGAAATTAGGCAAATCAGTCCTCCCAAATTCAAGTCAGACCTGAGAAAACATGGTCTCTGTTCCTTTAAGTGTCCACATTATAAGGTGGCTCCTCATTCCTGAGTATCTGAATTCTAGCAGCACATCAGGAAGGCAGGCCCAGGACAGATCTGATTCATCCCTAGGAGACAGTACGTTTTGAGATGCAGACAAAATTAAAAAAAAAAAAAAAAAGATAAGATGAAAATCTTGGGAAGGTATTCCCAAAGGATCTGCCCTTTACCCAAGCCAGTGTCCCAAGACATCTCCTTTGTGTAGTTATATTTCTTTCCTTTTTTGTTTGTTCAATTGCCTTCTATAAATTCACCTATGAAATTAGTATCTCTTTTTCTCTTCACCAGATGCAGAAAGGGGAGAAGGTCTCACCACCAGTCCAGAAGGAAAACTACTAATCTTTGATCTGGTTAAATAATTGTGGCTTATTGTATGAATTAACTAATTTTCACTCAAGTCAAATACCTTTCAAATTATTGAACTCATCAGAATTTACTTCTTTTTAAAGTGTTCTGATATAAATAATGATCATAATAGCAAGAATCACTCATGTGTTGTTGATAGAAAATACCGGTTATGCTGGTATGGCTGATAATTTTCAATTAACAGTAGCTCACTGCAAGAAATCTTTGTTTTCCTGATGTATTCTCACATAAAATACATTCTTATTTTTGATAAAGAGTTTTGAAGAAATAAACATCCATTTTTGAATGGGAAATTTAAGTCCACGGAAAATTTCTCAGATATGAAATTATTATAATGCACCATTTTTCACACACAAAAATACACAAGAAAATGGCAGTTAATATCCTTTCAGTCACATGTGAAAACTAGGAGACATATCATAAAAGTTTTAAGTGAACCTAAAGAAGAAAAGACCTACAGATGGCCGAATGGCCTTGACATTGATGCAGAAGTACAGGAAGAGTGATCATCAGATGTTACACTCTCCCCGAGGACAATTCAAAATGAATATGAGGAAACTGTAGAAAAATCAAGTTGGGAAAAATCAACCTATGAGATATTTCAGAGTAGCTGGAACCCATTCATCACAATCTCTAAAAAAGATTGTGAGAGAATCTATTTTCTTTGAAATGAATATGTCCCTTCCTTAGGAGGAGGGGTGCAGTGGAAAAAGATATCTGAACTGGTAGTTCTCAAACTTCATTCATTGCATCAGAATTACCTAGAAGTATTTGTAAAAACACAGGTTGTCAGCCCCACCCCAACTTTATGAGTCAGTAGGTCTGAAGCGAAATCCAGTATTTCTGCCAATTTCCAAGGTGATGCCAGTGATGCTGGTCTGGGTTCCTTACTGTGAGAAACACAGTCAGTGCTAACTTGGTGCCATATGCTGTCACTTAACTCTCTCCCAAACTCTTGGAACTACTCCAAAGTAGATGTAACTCTGAGAGGTAGACATACAGATATTCCACAATGTTCATAGATTCAGCTCTCGTATGTCATGCACAAATGGTTATAAACTACCAAATATATACCCAAACCACCCTCTTGTACATCAGTTGATAAACAAACTTTTTGAGAGACACCCTGCTTGCTATAATTCAGTTTGGTTTAGCAATGCTGCCAGGCAGAGACACTGTGATGGGTTCACCAAACCATTCTGCTTCTCTCCTGGGCAAAGCGGGAAATGACATCTCTCATTCCTGTTGCATCTAGATAGGATCTCATGACAATTTATGGCCAATGGGATATGAGCAGATGTGATGTACATACTTACAGCCCTTAAAAGGACCCTTGAGATGCTCCTTATTCTTACTTTTTGCTTATCAATTGGCTGAATAGAACAGATTCAGCAGAGGCCTCCCAAGGAGGCCCTAATGGGTAACAGAGCCACCTAGCGAAGATGCCAGGACCTTTGAGTCCCATCTTGGAGAAGAACTGCTCAAGCAAGATCAACCCCATTCGATTCTATGTAAGTAAAAAAAAAAAGAAAAAAGAACCAAGCCACGAGATTTGGAAGTTCTTCGTAGCAATAGTTAACAGTAACCAACTATCCCAACAAGTAACTTCTGTGGATGGAGCAATCCATAATTCAATGTTTGTGCAGTTATTTGAATGGTTTTTTTTCCAATTTATCATTATTTTCGATTAAAATGGTGAAAAAATAGAAAAATAAATACAATACTAGTATAGATACTAGATACTAGTAAGTAATAGGAATATCACAAACTTAATACAATACAGAAAAGGATGAAAAATTACTCAGCATGTTAAAAAGGATCACTTTCCGACCTCAGCCAGATTCTCACTTAAACAGATGAAAAACTTGTGCAGTTGCAAAGTAAAACAGAATCAAAGAATCTAGGTGAGATGTGATGTGAGAATTTAAATCATTAAAATATTGTGTGTAAGAAGTAAAACTTATATGGAAACAGGATCCCTCATCTATTAAATCCCTTGTTTCACTATCTTACCATCAACTTGCATTCGTGTTTTGAGGATCAAAAGTACAAAAGCACCTATTTCCTCATTTTTTAATATGAGAAAATTAAAAATCAGAGAGCTTGAAAAATTCCTTCAAAGTCGTGTTAATAAGTAATAGAACTAAAAAACATTCCAATATTTGGATCAGCCTACAGCCTAGCTTTTTTCATTATACCTTGCTGCCTCTCATCTCTGTAAAAAATTGGATGTCTGCCTATCTTTGAAGAAAATACATAAAATGACCTTACAGTGCCTCCTTTGAGCATTTTGATTCTATGATAAAGATATTCCCATAACTTCCTAATCTTGCTAATGTAAGAACTCTGAAAATGTCCCTCTGCTACTCAGGTGGATAAGTGCCCAGAGATATGGCTCTGGTTGGCTATGCCAGACTGTCTCTATAAAACAACATTATTTCTATGAAGTGTTTATGCTCATTTGAAGTGGAAAACAAAGTTATGACAACATCAATGGGTACCCTACAGTTTCATGCTCTACAGTGCTGGCAGAAAATTTGGCTTCTGTCCCAGTATTCTGCCTCAACCACATCTCAGGAGGAAAGAATTCCTCCCATCACTCCTCAGCAGCCCCTTCTGCTTAACTCAGACCCCTACAGATGGCTGGTCAGGAAGACAAAAGGCTTACAAAGACAGAACTGGCAAACAAAAAGCTTGGAGACACCTTAGCTCTTGAAAAGAAGAAAATTAATTATTTATTATGAACATCATAATGGTGCTTTAAAGAATGTCATAAAAAGCGTCGTTTGTCACCAGTGCCATATCAAAGCAAATGTGAATGAAATACCTTAGCTGAAAAAAACCATTTTTATTGACCATTCAACAACTTTGATTCATATAATATTTTGAGAGCCCACTTTTGCAATAAATCAGTTCCCCAGTGTCTTGGACACAATAAAACGTGTACGTACCGGTTAGACTTTTGCTTGTGAGTGGTACTGATGCAAAAATAAGCTTTAATAAAGTTACTAGCATCCATGTACCTTTGTATCCATAACTGCTTCCATACCTCTAGCTCTGCCAAGATTCTTGCTTCAGAGATATTTCCTATAGGGTTCCCCTGCCCTCCCATGCACAGCACTTCCCTATGACCTGCACAGGGGCGAAAACAGGCACTGGGAGAACTTATTCATTAGGTGGCCCTCCAGAGTCACTCAGAAGTTGGGGCCATATATTGTTCAGGGAATTAATGCCACAGGTAAGCCCAGTGCCCCCCTCCGACTTCTCACAAGCCTCCTGGCCCACCTTGTTCACATCTTTGAGATGAGTCCAAGAGTGGAAAATGAAGCATGATGGTGGATGGGAATAAGGGAGAGTTCTTGGAGTGAGAATTTATATCAACACAATGGAAATCAACAAGCAAAAATCTTGCTGCTCAAATAACTCCTGATGGGCAAGTTGGATGCCCCAAGAAGTGTGCTGGAGCTTTCAGCCACAGAAATCACAGGCACTATCAGGAAGTGTGTACCCAACAGGAAGTGGTGTAAATGTAGACCAGTATTTCCCAAACTTTAACGTGCATCAAGTCACCTGGGATCATGCAGGTTCTGAATAAACCTGCTAAAATGCAGGTTCTGACTCAGCAGGTCTGGAGTGAGACCCAAGATGCTACCTTTCTAACAGACCTGAAGGTGATGATGCTTTGAGGAGGAAGGATACAACAAGTAAGAACACAAAGTCCAATTTCAGAACATATTAGCTATGAAACCTTGGGCTTCAGTCTTCTTATGTGTAAAAGGGAGATTATTGTGAGCATTAAATGACATGATATCATCTACCTGGCATATATGAGGACTCAGTGCATTGACTACCATCAATATTTTATTTTTACTCCTCTGAGTATTGGGAGAACTTCCAAGAAATGATGTTCATTGTCAACTTGTTTTTTTAATGGTGAGACCAAAACGTGCAGGGTTAGATGAAATGTATACGTGTAGGGAGACTGGGTTGGTAGGTGGAGAAGGTGGGCTAAAAAGAAACCCTAGAGAGGAATAAAATGAGATATTTTATTCCTCCATTTTACTTCTGTACCTGCATTCATGCTTAGATAGAAACTAACCCAGTAACAGGGACTGCCCAGGTGGCACTATTGGTAAACAACCTGCCTGCCTATGCAAGAGACATAAGAGACTCGGGTTTGATCCCCGGGTCAGGAAGATCCCCTAGAAGAGGGCACGGCAACCCACTCCATGTCCTGGAAAATTCCATGGACAGAGGAGCCTAGCAGGCTACAGTCCACAGGGTTGCAAAGAGTTGGTTGGACATGACTGAAGTGACTGAGCATGATTTGCCAGTAGCAAATGCATCTCTATGAAATTACTTTAGGAGATGTATTCTTGGAGAAGATGAGGGAGAAGCTTTGTGGTTTGTGTTTTTTATCCTAAAAGTAAAGGCTATGAAGTAAGACTACAGCTACCAAAATGCAAAATTGCTTTAATCTTCATATTTGTATTTCTCACAGAACATTTCCACCATAAGGGTAGCATAGCCTTCTCAATTGAATGAAACAAAGTAAACCAAATTATTTTGATGCACAATCCCCTGGAGGAGGGAACAGCAACCCACTCCAGTATTATTGCCATAAAAATCCCATGGACAGGGGATGCTGGTGGGTTACGGTCCATAACGGTTGCAAAGAGTTGGACATACTGAAGCAACTGAGCACGACATATACCCAGGGTACTATGCCAAAATTTTAGTTAAGTGCTTAACTCCTAAACCTGTCCTCAGTTCTCAGAAAGGCAGATAGTATGAGCTCTGCTGCTAAGTCACTTCAGTCGTGTCCGACTCTGTGCGATCCCATAGACAGTAGCCCACCAGGCTCCCCCGTCCCTGAGATTTTCCAAGCAAGAACACTGGAGTGAGTTGCCATTTCCTTCTCCAATGCATGAAAGTGAAAAGTGAAAGTGAAGTCGCTCAGTCGTGTTTGACCCTCAGCCACCCCATGGACTGCAGCCTTCCAGGCTCCTCTGTCCATGGGAGTTTCCAGGCAAGAGTACTGGAGTGGGGTGCCATTGCCTTCTCCGAGTATGAGCTCATCTGTGGGAAAAAAAATATATCAAAATGACCTCCAATTTAATTAGTATTTGGGAAGTGCTTCTTGTGCCAGACTATGCACTAATCACTTGGGATATAAAAATAAATAAGACATGGTTCTTTCCCATAAACAGTTTTAATCTAGCTGCACATACATATATCAACAAAAGACATATACATATATATATATACATATACACATATATACATATCAACAAAAAATTATAATACATTTTAGTAAGTATTATGAGTATTATGAGAGCACAAGTGAAGGATATATAATATTGTAGTTGTATTCTGGTGGTCCAAGTCCAAATATAGCCCATGAGTATAATATATTGAGGCTTTTCAGCTTTGGTTGAGTGTGATTAGTTGACTACATTAAAATAAAGGAAAGGTTGTACTCAATTTCCTCCCAACAAAAATCAGCCAAGCTGAGTAATAGATGTTCCTTTTAGATGAAACATACATTCTTGAGTTAATCACTACCCCCACTGTTTCCTACAATCAAACACAGGCTTCCCTCACTTACCTAATCAATCTGGCTCATATAGTGTGTTGAGTTTGACATATGAAGGGTTGGTAAAGAAGTATAGGGTTTCTTCCTAGAAGGATAGATAGGTGTTAAAAAGATGAAAATGAGGGGGGAAAATACCTTTTAAAAAATATTTACCCACGTATTTATCATTTGGATTGCTCTTTACGTTTCTCTGCAGATCCAAATTCCCATCTGGTATCATTTTCTTCTGCTCAAAGAAAAAGGGCATGTTTTAACATTTCTTATAGTGAAAGTCTCTTACCTTTTATTGACCTGAAAAGGTTTTTATTTTGCCTTCATTTAAAAAAAGTCTTTGCTGGGTATAGAATTCTAGGTTGGCCGTTTATTCTTCCAGCACTTAAAAAAATAACAGTCCATTGCCTTTAGGCCTGCATGGTTTATGATGAGAAGTCTGCTATGGTTATTATTTTTATTCCTCTCTACATAACATGTCTTTTTTCCAGCTAGTTGCTATTTAGATTTTCTCTTTAGCATTGGTTTCAGAAATTTAATTATGATGTGCTTGAGTGTGGCTTTCTTTATGCTCCTTCTGTTTGGAGTTTGTTGAGGCTCTTGAATCTGTGGGTTTATATTTTTCATAAAATTTGGATAATTTTCAGCCATCACTTCTTTTTTAAACCTTTTTATTTTATATTGGAATTGTTGTTCAGTCACCAAATCGTGTCTGACTCTTTGCTACCCCATGAACTGCAGCACACCAGGCTCTTCTGTCCTCCCCTCTCTCTCAGTGTTTTCTCAGATTCCTGTCCATTGAGTCCGTGAAGTGATCTAACCATCTCATCTTCTAGTTGATTAACAATGTTGTCTTAGTTTCAGATGTGCAGCAAAGTGATTCAGTTATACATGTACATGTATCCATTCTTTATCAAATTCAGCCATTATTTCTTCATATAGTGTTTCCATTACCCCAACTGCCTCCAAGTAGTAAGCTGTGGCAATTGTCGGGTTCACCTTAGTTTTCTCCTTTGTAAAACAAGACCTTTTAAACCAGTTCTTAACCATTTTTAAGGCAAAGTTTTCATAACTGAGTTTAGTGGAGGTGGAGGACAGTTCAGGCCGAACTCTTTAAAGAATATAGACTATTAACAAATTGTGTTTATTGATCACTTACCACATGCCAAGATTTATGCTCAGAGTTTTAAATACATTATCTTTAATCCTTGCAACAATTCCATCCCACAGATGAGAAAAAAGAAAAAAAAAATGAGGTTAATAGCTTGTCAAATGTTATATACCTAAAACTGGCGGAGAGAATCTGAACCCAAGTTTGGATATCTACATTTTGCTGGACCAAAGGTCTTTGAAGTTTTGCCTTTAAAGCTCCTTGGGTGATTCTAATGTGCATCCAGGGCCAAGAGCCATCTATTAGCAAAGTTAAAAGCAGGTTTGAGATATCTACCTTAATAACAAGTAGCACCTTCCATTATGTTTCCCCTCCTCTCTTACACCAATTCAGACCCACTGTGATTTTACTTATACTACACCCAACCCTGTAAGGGGATAGGAGGTAGGCAGAAGAGTAAAGCTTTAATTTTTTGGAAGAGGATGCATTCAAGTGGCAACATCTTCATGGATCCTCATAGTCCAGTAAATGGTCAATTGTAGTATATAGTCTTCTTGGTGTTTTTTGAAACAACACAGATTGACTGAAAATATATTATTTATTAATGTTGGAGTAAATTGACTTCATATTTTATGCAATTTAATTTTGGAGCATACTGATGGCATAAGGCAAGATTTTTACTATAGTCATAGCAAACAACTGAAACCTTCTTAGGAAGGAACCTAAGAAACCTTCTTAGGTTCTAGGAACCATGCTAAGCACTTCAGTTGCATTTCCTTGGTTAATTCTCACAATAATCTCATGAGGTAGGTACAGTGATGATTCCCACTTTACAGGAAACTGAGGCTCCTGGTTAAACAGTGGATTACTCAGAAATAAGGCCAAGCACTCTGGCTCCAGAGGGACATATCTCAGACCTGCCTCAGGCTACTTCTTTCCTCACAATGGTGACCAGTGGGAGATGTTCCTTACTTCTTTTTCAGCTGTAAATAGTGATATTAGGACAATCAAAAGTGTTAAAAAAAAAAATACTTTCCTACTGTCCTTTTAAAATGGGGACTAGAACAGAAAAGGAAACTCCTGATACCCTGGGCCCAGACTCTTACATTCTTCCGTCTATTGTAGGTAAAACCTCATTTTTGGCACATGGGTCACTGCTCAAAAGCAATGTGTGCCTTTATCTTTTTGATCTGTGTGTGGTCTTGGTAGTGTACGTGTGTTATGGGCCGTGCCACAAATCTGGCTCTCCCTTCATTGGCAAGGATTTTACTACACAGACCACGTTAACAAAGAAAACTTGAAACAAAGAGGAACTTTCACTAGCAGCATTGTGTTCACAACTAAATGGGCGACATGATGTATCACCCATTGACAAGAAAACTATTATAAAACATTTTCTTTCAGTATGGGAATCACCAGCATCTACCTCAGAGATGAGAGCTTAAAAGATCTAGGGAGGCAGGAAGCTGATAAGCACAAGTGTGTGTCCAAATGAAGTTCTTTAATATGAAGCAAAATGTTTTCTGTAAAGCAGTTTTATCTGAGACACTCATGATTATCCAGCAGGGCACAGGCTTCTGTGAACTTCCCCAAAGGACAAATAGGCATTTTCCCACCAGCATGTGAAATGACTTTCCATACTTGTAGAAGAAAAAAATAGGGGAAGGTGCTGCTTTCCTACCAATCATAGCTTTCCCCGCCCCCCCGCCCCCAGCATGATTGGCAGTGAAAACATTAAGCATAAGAAAAATGAATAGATGACACTCTTATTTAATTTAGGTATAGTTCAACTTCCCTCTGGAGAAGGCAATGGCAACCCACTCCAGTACTTTTGTTTGGAAAATCCCATGGACGGAGGAGCCTGGTAGGCTGCAGTCCATGGGGTCGCTGAGGGTCGGACACGACTGAGCGACTTCACTTTCATTTTTCACTTTCATGCACTGGAGAAGGAAATGGCAACCCACTCCAGTGTTCTTGCCTGGAGAATCCCAGGGACAGCGGAGCCTGGTGGGCTGCCGTCTATGGGGTCGCACAGAGTCGGACACGACTGAAGTGACTTAGCAGCAGCAGCAGCAGCAGCAGCAACTTCCCTCAAACAAACAGAACTCTTTGATCAAGCTTATTTCAAAATAGGAAAATCCACGTATTGTTCAACATGTACCCCAGCTCCATCTGGAGGAGCTAACAAAACCAGAAGAAAGGGAACCCAGATCCAGCATAAGACCAAATCAGATATTAACCAACAATAGTAGATGATCAGCCTAATATTTCTCTCATTTTTTTATTTAAGGAGGCTTCAACCCAGTGTAAAGATTTTTTAGTCTCTCAAACCCCGAAAGTAGTTCCTGCTCTGTCCCTGAGCATATTCAGTGTCAGGATTATAGAAGGGGTTTCCCCATTGGGCAGGAGAGTGGACTCAGTGATGCCAGATATTGAACAGCATATGTTGAATTTGCTGATAGTAAGACCCATCCAAGGACAGAGGGAAGCCTGGAGAGAGAGCTGCTGAAATACCCTGACACAGTCTCCCTGTGGCCACTGGAGATAGGCTAGTTCCTTCTGAAGTACAAATATCCTGCAGCCCCAGGGTACATGCCAGTGAACATGTGCTACATGGAAGAGCTGGCGGGGATGGGGTTTAAATACCCCCCGAGACTGTACTGCAGCTTCTTTTATTGCTCTCTGTGGTCTGCTGGCAAAGGCCAAGTTCCTGGACTCCACTGATGCAACAACCCCTCCAGTAACACAAACCTTTAAGTCCTGGCTTCCCACTCAACAACTGGGAGGTCTTTTCTGGGTCTCTATTCTATGGAGTCTGAGGCAAAGCAGTGTCTGCCTCCAGGAGAACACTGTGATGCTGCAGGCCCCAGAGAAGATGTCTCCACAGATGCTAGGCAGGACCCTACCTGCCTGCACCATTTTAACATCAGGGATATCCATGGCACTGTTTCCCACTGCCTACAGGAGATCAGGGCTTCCCTGCTGGCTCAGTGGTAAAGAATCTGTCTGCTAATGCAGGAGATGTGGGTTTGATCCCTGATGTGGGAAGATCCCCTGGAGAAGGAAATGGCAACCCACTCCAGTATTCTTTCCTGGAGAATTCCATGGACAGAGGAGCCTGGTGGGCTACAGTCCATGGGGTCGCAAAGAGTCGGATCCAACTTTGCAAATGAGCATGAGCATAACTGGAGATCTGAGGAGACTGCTATCAGGATCAAATCAATTCAGCTTTCCCAGTTTAAAATTTGCCAACCCCTTAATACAGTCATGCAAATATTTTCTTTTGGCCCTAAGTTTTTATAAACTCAAAATCATTACTAAAAGTAAAAGCCTAATAAGTACTCTAGTCCTCTAAACTGGAAGCTTGAGTTTTACAATTCACTCTATTATGAATGCAGGCTCTCCAAATCCTACCTGATCTCTAACTCTGATCTGCAGAGAGCCTGGGACTTTGCTGCCACCAGAGCACGGCTGGCAGCTGCAAGCACAAGAGGACACAATTTATTCTCCTTTCCCTGTGCAGACAACATGCAGGACTGCAAGAAAAAGCAGTATGTGTCCAAGCCGATGATGAGAGCTTTCCTGTGCGTTTCATCAAAACCGAAGCCAAGTCCAAAGGGTTATGTCAAGGAAATCACTTTAGACAGTGCCCTTTCAACATCTAAACGCCTGCGCCTTTAAAACACTGAATAGAATTGATGATTTTTGCCCCCCGAAGCTATTTGTTCTAAGTTCATAAGGAACACCAGAAAAACTGTCTCTTTCCTCTTGTTTGTAAGAGGCGTTGGATGCAAAGGAAAGGCAAGAATCAGTAGGGGGATCGCACTGCTAGCAGACCAAATTGAGACAGCACAAAACTAAATATGTTATGCTACTCTTTATTTCTGGCTGTCAGTGGTAGCAATTGGAAATAATAAAAATAAAATAAATACAATTGGTGGTGGTGAGAGTGGCTGGGGGCGGAGTGTGGAAGGAATTCTCTTTCGGATACTTTTTGATTGCTGAACAGAAACTGCTCAGAACACTGCTTCTGCCTGTCCTGGCCACCTCCTCTCTTATACAGGCAGGAGAGCGAGATGGTTAAGGGAAAAGTCACTTCAGGCTTCAGAGAGATCTGAGTTCTAGGCTCGGCTCTGCTATCAGAGCTATTCATAGTTGTGCTTAAAACCTTGGACAGTAATAAAAATGTTAATACAAAACATTTCGGGAGGCTTACCCGGTGGCTCAGTGGTAAAGAGTACACCTGTCAATGGAGGAGACACAAGTTCGATCCCTGGTCCAGGAAGATCCTACATGCAGCGGAGCAACTGGGCCCATGTGCCATGAGTACTGAGCCTATGCTCTAGATCCCAGGAACCGCAACTACTGAGCCCTTGCACTGCAACTACTGAAGCCTGAGCAACCTAGAGCCTGTGCTGCAAACAAGAGAAGCCACCGAAATGAGAAGCTCTCGCACCGCGAAAGAGTAGCCCCTGCTCTCCGCAACTAGAGAAAAGCCTGCACAACAATGAAGACCCAGCACAGGCAAATATAAAACATAAAATTCTTAAAAAAAAAAACAACAAAAAAAAAACAAACCTTTAGGGAATTCCCTGGTGGTCCAGTGGTTAGGACTCCACATTCCCACTTCAGGGGTCACAGGTTTGATCGCTAGTCGGGGACTTAAGATCCCATGTGCTGCACAGTGCTGCCCAAAAATAAATAAAATAAGATTTAAAAATAAATTTAAAATGTAGACCATAAACTTCTACATGGATGGTGTAGTTAAATGAGATATTGTAAATACTAATTTACGTAAGGAATCACCGCGGGCTTCCCTGGTGGCTCAGAAGGTAAAGAATCCGCCTGCAGTGTAGGGGACCTGGGTTTGATCCCTGGGTTGGGAAGATGCCCTGAAGGAAAGCATGGCAACCCACTCCAGTATTCTTGCCTGGAGAATCCCCATGGACAGAGGAGCCTGGCGGGCTACAGTCCATGGGGTCGCAAAGATCTGGACGTGACTGAGTGACTGAGCACATAGCACAACCACAGGCCTATGTTATAATAAGCAATCAAAAATGCCAGTTTTTGTTTTTTGCTTTTCTTTTCTTTTTTTAGCCCAGAGCCAAGAAGGTGGGACCAACAGAGAGGACTTCAAGACATCATGTGAGTTTCTAGAAAAGAAACTCTCCATCCAGGGAGTCCTGTGTCTATACACTATTGTGCTACATTAACCAGTACTCACAGGCATAATAATGAGGTCATTGGGTACAAGAACATGTGGGGTATTACATAAAACCCATCCTTCTACAAAACCTGCTTGCTTCCAAACCTGTTCATTCTCTCCCGAGCAGGTTTAAGATTACTAGCAATATATCCCTTGCAAACCCTTTTAGTCAACAGGTTCTGCTGCTGTGTCTTTAGGGTTTCGTCTCTGCAAGAGTACAAGACTCTTTTATTTCAGCTACAAGGGTGTTTGGGTAGCAGCCAGAGTCTGTAATATTTGGGGTCTTTAAGCCTTTATGCATCTGTTGTTTGGACATCACAACTGACTGCATTGACTTGGTTGAAATTACAACTCAATTTACACCCTATATTTTCCCTTTACTTATTCCACATCATACTAGTCTCAAGATTTAACAGTATTTTCTTGCCTTTCTGGCCTTCTCTCAAGACTTTATTTAATTTCTACAAGCCATATAATGGGGTCCTCGGCAGCCAAAAATAAGTCTTCAGTTGGACACTGTAACCAGGTTCTTTTCCTTGGCAAGAAGCTCTAGCAGCCTCCTCTTCTGTCCTGCAGGTAAAGAGAGACAGCTCCATTTTTAGAGTGAGGCAAAGGTGAGCTCAACAGGTGAAAGAAAGTCTACTTTCATCAAAGTGGGAAGGGCAGTCCCTGCAAGAGAAAACTCTATTCCTGTAGGAACTTGATTCCTTAGGAAGCAATTAAGGCCAAGGTAATTGGCATCGAGTGTAGTTCCTGATGCTCACTTGTCACTTGATTTAAGGCAAGCCTGTTTGGGACTCAGTTTTCACATCTGTAAAATAATATTCTCTGGCATCCTTACCACAGAGCTTAAAGCAGTTTACCATATGTTACGTCTTTACTTCTCCTGTAGTCAGGCACAGAAACTCTGCTTCAGGACCTGAGAGGAAACAGAGGAGCAAAAACCTGTGGGGATCTGCCCACATGGCAATGGAGCTGGGACAGGAATTCACATTGTTTGTCTTAATGCTTAAGTGCTATTGTTTCTAGAAATGACTTTGCCACAAAATGGAATTCTTAACATAGAAATAAATCACCCTGCTTGAAAGTCACTTGAATTGAGGATTTAAATAAACTTAGGGGATTTGAAAACTCAATCTAATAGAAAACACTAATGCTCGGCCAGGAAAAAAAAAAAAAGTCCAACAGAGTTTCACACTGTAGAAATATTTCAATACTTGGGTCTACCACCTTGAAACACTGACTACTTAATCCTCACAGTTGCCTTGTGAAATACATTATTAGTCATTATTAGTTCCATTTTACAGCTGGAGGAACTAAGGAAGAGTGTTCAAATGGCTTCTCTGGGGCCTCAGAGGAAGTCAGTCCTGTCCAGGAGATATTCTTGTATTCGCTCTTTCTCTCTCTTTCTCGTCCTCACGCAAATAGAGAAAACAGGCTGTCTGGAGAAGTCCTCACAGCTCAAATTGTTCCTTCAAACTAGAGGCACATTCACATCACACCAGCTTTTGGGTTACAGTAGCAGCTATAGGATTTCACAAACAGAAAAGAGAAATAAACATAAGCTCCATATTGGGAAAGCATCCCTGAAGCTGTTCCTTTAATTGGAGTCACTGGGCTGCCAAATACAGAAAGGAATTTGGGGGTATCCTCAGTCATTCGCAAACTAAGACACTTAGTCTCTTATTCATGAATTAACTATGTATTTGTTAATTCAATTAAAAGCAGATACCTTCTTATGTGTTTCTTAACCCAAAATAT
This sequence comes from Bubalus bubalis, assembly GCF_019923935.1. Taxonomy (NCBI): domain Eukaryota; kingdom Metazoa; phylum Chordata; class Mammalia; order Artiodactyla; family Bovidae; genus Bubalus; species Bubalus bubalis. The sequence goes on from NC_059160.1 coordinate 72,698,727, forward strand.
TGCCAGACTTCCCATCAGTTTTTAAGATGTGGGGAATTTATGTGTGGCGGTGAAGAGTGTGTGTGTGTGTGTGTGTGTGTGAGAGAGAGAGCATGTCAAGAAAAGTGTCTACTTGTTGGAAAATAGAAATAAAAATATTCCCTAAGGAATTCAAATTTTAGGTAAGGAAACAAAACACAATAAAGTAGGCTTGGGTAAAACCTGAAGTTTAAATACCCATTATTTTTAATTTTCGGAGAAAGCAATGGCACCCCACTCCAGTACTCTTCCCTGGAAAATTCCATGGACAGAGGAGCCTGGTGGGCTACAGTCCATGGGGTCGCATAGAGTCGGACATGACTGAACGACTTCACTTTTACTTTTCACTTTCATGCATTGGAGAAGGAAATGGCAACCCACTCCAGTGTTCTTGCCTGGAGAATCCCAGGGACGGCGGAGCCTGATGGGCTGCCGTCTATGGGGTCGCACAGATTTGGACACGACTGAAGCGACTTAGCAGCAGCAGCATTTTTAATTTTGCTGAACCCCACATTTCAACTTTTTGAATCCCAAGAAAACTTTTTTTCAAGAAGCGCCTCATAATGACCCTCTATGTCATTCTTTCACATTTGAAAATTAATTTTTTAATCTTCCGATCAGCATTCAGCTTTAGAATTTCCTACAGGGTTATTCATTGTACTTGAGCTCTCCTATAAAGCAATGATATTAAAATGCAAATACAAATGGCTTTGTTTACATTTGTATTCCATTATTTTAAGGTACAATTTAAGGGCTTTCAATGTGCCAGGCACTATGCTGTGCATTGAACATAAAGGAATCCAACACAAGCTAGACTTGAGAGTACAGTGGGACAGAGGTAGGTAAACCGCTGATCACAGCTATAGTGAGGTGGATGTTGGTTGACAACACACAATATACGACCAGCGCCTGGAGATCAGCCGCACCACCACATGGGGCGCGTTGGGGCATGCTGGGGGAAGGGGGGCTTATGGAGGAAGTGATGTGTGAGCAGCAAGTCCTCTAGAGGAGGATGAGGACTTTTCCAGGCAAAAGGAGAAGCATACGCAAAGGCGAAATGGCATGATTTGGGAGTCTCCTGGGGGTCTACTGATCAAGAGAAAACCTCCTGAGAAGGTTGAGAAGTGGGGCAGCGTCTGTAGGGGGCTTTGCACAGTGAGCTGTCAGACACCAGACTGCTGCAGCTAACGACATCTGCTGCCAGCATCTTCTCCTCCCTGCCGAACTTCACAGCTCGCAGTCTCCCAGACACCCCTAACTGCTCTCCTGTCTCCCCTTCTTTTCCTGTCAAATAATGTAGTGTCTGCTTCTAAATTCTCAGGCATGTGATGGAAGACCTGAGCAACACCAGTGGGAAGACCAGATAAACAGCAGTAAGTTGGTTCCCCATTTTTGTCAGTCTCACAGCAAAGAGCTTCCTCACACAACCATTTATAGTTTAAATCCCAAAGCCTAGTTGCTTAATGGGTATAAGCCATATTTTCAGTAACTCTTCCTCTGTTGTCTACCATTTGGCTATTCTCACTGTTTGCTCACATTTATGCCCACAATGGGTTGTGTGTGATTCCACTCTTTCAGCTACTGTTACTTCTTTTTTTCTCCATTAGTGAATTTATAAGATCCCAACAGCATAGCTTCAAAATGTATTATGTAAAAACCAATAAAACTACAGGGAGAAACTGACAAACGTCCAATCATAGTAGAAAACACTAATACATTCTTTTAGGACTAATAACTAATGGGTTAATAAGACTAAAAACGTTATGACAAGTAACAAATCTAACATAAAACTCTAACCTTCATACAAAGAATGTTCAGTATTTTGACCCGAAAGAATGCCTCAACAAATACTTTTTTTTAATAAAGTCATTTACTTTTAAATATATATGTATTTACTTACTTATACTGGCCATGCTGGGTCTCAGTTGTGGCACACAGGGTCTTTAGCTGCGGCTTGTAAACTCTTAGCTGTGGCATGTGGGATCTAGTTCCCTGACCATGAACTGAACCCGGACCCGCTGCATTGGGAGTGCAGAGTCCACCACTGGACCGCCAGGAACTCCCTCAACAAATTCTGAGACAATCATATTATACAAATAATTTTCATGGACCACAATGCAATAAAATAAGAAGTCAATCCAAAAAAAAACTGGCCAAACCTTCCATTTTGTCTCCTCATAGTACTGAAGATTTACTTTATAAATACTTATATAACACTACATGCCATCAGCTTCTGTTACTTCTTAGGGTGATAAAGTTCCAATGGAGCACTGCAATAAAATTAGAAAATAATCTATGGACTTTCTGCTTTGGGTTTGATTTATTTCACAGAAAATAAAGACACTTGTTTTATTTTTATGAAAAAACAATATAACCATCAAAATGCTCTTTTTGGTGAACAATACTTTTAGCTAGTCTCCAAAATTGTTGGACAACTATAATCCTGCTGAATTTCTTGAGCACTAGGGCAAGTCCCTATAGCAAGCATAGGGTTTAGAATTTATTAGCAAGGGAGAGCACTGTCTAAAGATAATTATGTTGTGACTAAAGACTTATCTTAGGCTAAAATCTTTAAACAAATAAGAGTCATAAGTATCTTTGTTTGAAGTTTTGTGGTGAAATAATCATTGGAAACTTATGTAGCTATGCCTTGATTGATACCTGTCTTAAAAATATTTTTAAAAGGCTAGGCATTTGCTAGATAATGCAAAGTACATCTTAAAAATTCCATATTGGCTAAGGTTATATATATTCACTTACCAAATGTTTGCTGAGTTGTTTCATTTGTACAGACACTGTCAGCTATACACACTTGATAAGTCACTTTTTAAAAAAGTAATGGTTTTAATTATTCAGGCAGAACTTACAGTGACTACCATGGGCAAGGACAAAATCATAATATTATATTACTATGTTCTGAGCGTTCCTGGTAGCTCAGCTGGTAAAGAATCCGCCTGCAATGCAGGAGACCCCAGTTTGATTCCTGGGTCAGAAAGTTCCCCTGGAGAAGGGACAGGCTACCCAGTCCAGTTTTCTTGGGCTTCTCTGGTGGCTCAGACAGTAAAGATCCACCTGCAATGTGGGAGACCTGGGTTCAATGCCTGGGTTGGAAAGATTCCCTGGAGGAAGGGCATGGTAACCCACTCCAGTATTCCTGCCTGGAGAAGCGCAGCACATGTACTGAGCAATTACTAAGTGCCAGGCACTATACTAAGTGTTCAATGGAAATATTGCATTTAATCCTCTTGGTAACCCTTTGGGGTAAGATTATTATCACCCCTTTTATAGGGAGAAATCTGAGGGAGAGATCAAGAAAATTTGTCAACGTTTATTAGAGCTGACAACACACAGAGCCAAGTTTTGAACCCGGGAATGTCTAAATTCAAACACTGGTCTCTTAACCACCATCTCCCCATTGCCTTAGGTAATAAACATGCTAACTGGAGAGCTACTTATAGCAGATACTCATCCTGTTTGGTAATATGGTAACATATCAGCTTACAGTTTGTTTTTACATGTGTTAGAATTCATAATCTAACAACAACATTTGAGGTAGGCGTTATCAATTACTCTTTTTAAGAGCTGAGTACACTGAGGCAATGGCATCCCACTCCAGTACTCTTGCCTGGAAAATCCCATGGATGAAGGAGCCTGGAGGGCTGCAGTCCATGGGGTCGCTAGGAGTCGGACACGACTGAGCGACTTCACTTTCACTTTTCACTTTCATGCATTGGAGAAGGAAATGGCAACCCACTCCAGTGTTCTTGCCTGGAGAATCCCAGGGACGGGGGAGCCTGGTGGGCTGCCGTCTATGGGGTCGCACAGAGTCGGACACGACTGAAGCGACTTAGCAGCAGCAGCAGCAGCACACTGAGGCTCAAATAATTAAGGGATTGCCTAAAGTCATTTAACCACTAAAAGGAAGAATGAAGACTGAAAAGCAGGTCTTCCTTTTGGTTTTAAATCCTATTATGCTCTGCTATAATAGGTAGGGAGAAGGCAATGGCATCCCACTCCAGTACTCTTGCCTGGAAAATCCCATGGATGAAGGAGCCTGGAGGGCTGCAGTCCATGGGGTCTCGAAGAGTCGGACACGATTGAGCGACTTCACTTTCACTTTTCACTTTCATGCATTGGAGAAGGAAATGGCAACCCACTCCAGTGTTCTTGCCTGGAGAATCCCAGGGACGGGGGAGCCTGGTGGGCTGCCGTCTGTGGGCTCGCATGGAGTCGGACACAACTGAAGTGACTTAGCAGCATAATAGATAGAGAAGTGATGGAAATTTTGCTCTACACAAACATATGTGCACATACACTCAACAGATGAGTTATTACTATATCTTTTTGCACTGCTAAAATGGTCACTTGAATTAAAACTCATCAATTTTTATTTTTTTACAAAAACTTAGTAGCAATTGAAACTGTTGTTGTGTGTGTGTCTCTAAGTTGTGTCCGACCCTTTGCGGCTCCGTGGACTGTAGCCCGCCAGACTCCTTTGCCCACGGAATTTTCCAGGCAAGAATACTGGAGTGAGGTGCCGTTTCCTACTCCAGGGGAATCTTCTTGACCCAGGAATCCAAACCCATGTCTCCAATGTCTCCTGCATTGGCAGAAAGATTCTTTACTACCAGTGCCACCTTATATCTCATTGTGCTGCTAAAATGATCAAAACACATCAATTTTTTTTTTTTTACAGAAACTTAGTAAGTTGAAACTTTTAACAAGCCTAAAATAAAGGCCAAAAGGATCAAGTATTTATCAATTCTAATGAAAAGTTAAGCTTTCACTGATTATATGATGCACTTTTCTTAGTTTGTTTATCTAATAATCTTTTGAAAACCAGAGACTTCTTTAAATTATAGATAATGATTTTAAATCTTCTTAATTGCAGGCAAAAAGCAACACCAACAAAAAAAGGAGGAACTCTATCTACCTGTTTTAATCAGAAAGTGTGTGTTGGGGGAGGATTTCTTCTAAAATGAATTGTTAATGAAAACTCCAAACAGATAATGAGCCAGGAGACCTTTAGTTAGTTCTTGAAGTTGAAATTTTTATACTTAAAATGGAGAAGAAAGAGTAAAAATTTAGTCCTCCAAAGGATGCTTAGAGGATAATATCATTCAAAAAGTTGGTGCCAACAACAATTTATACACAGCATGAAGAGCAACAAATTCTGCTTCTGTGGTTTATATCTGGAGAGCAAAACAAGTCAAAAGGAAAAATTCCAAAGAAGGTTCAAATTTATTCTCCAACCTCAGAGCCTAGTTCAGGTTTGCCTGTGTGGTTTTATTGCTTAGTTCACACACACAAATTAGCACTGGAGATCCTAAAACCCAGCTTAAAAAAAAAAAAAGAGAGAAAATCTTTGGCTTCTGGTGTTGATGAAAGAAAACACTCTTCCTCAAAAATGTGATTATTTGGTTCCTCACAGTTCAACATGTGTGAAAAGAGAGAGGGGAGTTTCTTTAAAAGAACTTCCTTCTACCACATCTTAAAGGGTTGCTCTTTCCTCAGTGATGGGCAATCAGGGGCTTCTAAAAGCAAAGAAACATAATGGTATCTTTCAAATTAGTCAGTAGGGAGCCTAGTGTCAAATTATGTATATAACCAAAATACTGTGAGGTTGCTTTCTGTAGTTACCTTTTTATAGGGGAAAAAATAATACAATAATTTACAATTTAAATCATTGGAATTTGAGTGACCTTTACTACAGTAAAATCTCATTGAAAAAAAATCTTGCTACAACATTCCCTCAAGAATAAATTTTTATAGTTACAGCCAGATAAAATATGATTTGCTTGTAAGATGAAAGCTACTACTATGCCCTACCACCTGCATTATATATTACTGTGAGCTTGTATTGAACTTCTATTGAAATAAGTATCAGAATAAGATCCATTGTCTAACCAAAGAAAACATTGACAAATCTAACAGTTTAAAAAAGGATATGAGACATATAAGTTACAAAATGTGTATTTTGCTAAAGTCATATAACACACTGATCAGGGAAGGGTGTGCAAATTGCCTAGAAGTCTAGGAGTTCAGTGTTCTGTGTTCAGCTCTGAGATGGGCAGAGTCTTTCTGTTCTGGCATAAGCATATGGTCACTTGTGAACACACCAAGTGTATCAGTGTTTGAACTTGATCTAATACCTTTCAACACTTCAGAGGCCACTGCCAATCAAGCTAGTTGTTAAAAATACTTATTGACTCTTTTTTCTCAGTCAATTTGGTAAAGATCTTTTGTTGTTGCTGTTTTGGCTAATTTTGCACTTGGGGACACCCATGGTGTTGCCTGAGTTTGAGATAGAAAATTTTAGAACTCATTTGTTTACTCCTTAAAAGAGTTGTTCAGTTCTTACTGTTTTATCTTAGCCTCCTTTTACATTTTGTAGATGAAAATTTTCCTCTTGACTTAACATTGTCAAATGATAGAACTTCTGTTATAATATATATGAGGATTTTGAAGCTGTCTCCTAAATTTTAAAGTATGATTTACATCCCTAAGAATGTACATTCTGGGCATTTTTTAAAAAATTAAAAAGCTCAAAAAAAAAAAAAAAAAAAAAAACACCCCGCAAGATGCACCAATATGCCCACTTGAAGTCTTTTGAATAAATCCACTTTTTAGATGATTAAAATACCAAATCAAGTCCCTCTGGCTGAACCTTGTATGACCACCTACTCTGGGTAGATGTAATGAACCTGAGGTATTGGGGTACAACATCTGGCAAGGACTTGTGAATTACAATTTTCTTTTACAACTGAAAACCATATCCTGGTCAGGTCTCAGTGGGGTTTAATGCTTGTGTCAGAGCACGCAAGGTTTGTTTTGATCTGTTATGGGGTAACACACGTAGCTTTCAGTTCACACTAATAACATCCCCGTGTCTGGTATACACCGATCCAGAGGCTACTAATTAAAGGCTGGAATTAACCAAGCATAGTTTCACTACAAAACATGTGAAACTTATTAAAACTTAAAAGTGACTGCTGATTCTCAATACAGGCAGAACTAAAGAATGTGGGGGTCTTGTGAGGTTACTTCAGCAAAAATTTTAAAGCACATTCAAGATGCTTTGGGTCTGCGTATTCAGCACACAATGTGTTAACACAATAGAAAAATGTGCTAAACGTTGAAATTACTGAAACCAAGGCATGAAAAGGATTCAGCAGGGAAACAGACTGTTTCCCTCACCAGGGTGAACCCCTACTCTGAGTCTTTGGTCTAACAAACAATTCTATATGCAGTTGTTGGAATAATTACCTTACCATTTTCTCATCAAAGAACTGTTTGCTGATTTGGAAATGAAAGGGGGAGGAGGAACCAGAGGATGGTGATAGAGAGGAGGCGAGTAGTTAAGCTACATAAATCAGTATTAAAGACAGCAGCTTTATTTTGTTAAATATGGGTAATATACATACAGAAAATTGCATATTTCATGAGTGTACACTTTCTGAGTTTTCACACACTGGATTTATCCACATAGCAAGTACTCAGATCAAGAAACCGAACATTCTCGGCACCCGTACCGAGAGTTTTAAACTGAGCAATGCACCTTCACCCACAGTGGCACTTAAGTCTTTCTCTTTATCATGATTTGAAAGAATAGTGAATCCCTGAAGCTGGAAAGCAATAGGGAATGACAGTAGCCAGTGCTGAGTTCCCTCTGCTTGTGGTTTTAACAAGGTTCCTGGGTCCCACCATGGGATGTGTGATACTAATCGCTCAAGCTGGATCCAAGGAAGACATGGAAGAGGAGGGAGACGCTTCAGTTAAAGCTCTTTCTTTACGCATGCGCGTGTGCTCGGTTACTCAGTCATGTCCGATTCTCTGTGACCCCCTGGACTGTAGCCTGCCAGGCTTCTCTGTCCGTGGGATTCTTCAGGCAAGAATACTGGAGTGGGTTGCCATTTCCTTCTCCATGGGATCTTCCCAACCCAGGAATCAAACTGATGTCACCTGCATTGGCCAGCGGATTCTTCACCACTCAACCATCTGGGAAGCACCTTTTCTTATGAAGCGCTCTCAGAACTGAGGTTTATAAAAGCTGGGAGAGCACTGTGGTTTAGGAGCTGAGGTCCCAGATTCTGAAATCAGAGACACCATCTCAGCTTACTTGAAGAAAGACCCAGTCCAAGTGATTTAATCTCTCTAAACCTCAGGGGCCTGATCAATAAAACAAAAATGTGCCTATCACACTGAGTTTTTTTGTTTTTTACTTTTTGGCTGCATTCCGAGACAAGTGGGATCTTAGTTGTCTGACCAGGGATGGAACCTGCACCCCCTGCATTAGAAGCTCGGAGTCTTAACCACTGGACTGCCAGGGAAGTCCCTCTCTGAGTTATTGAGAGGACCAATTGAGAATCTCTATGGTTGCATGTGGACAGGCCTGAATGCAAAGAAGTAATCAAAAGATGGCATTCATCATTCTTATTATTACAATGCCTGAAAAACTGATCTATCCATTGGAGAAGAGACCTCCTGACTTTCCCCTCTGTTGGGGATCAGTTCACCCTCTGCATGTGGCTTTTGTTATCTCTTAGCCTGTTAGAACCAAATTCAAGACTAAAGAGTGAGTGACCCCTATTGGTAAAAGAACCAGTGTATTTCATTCCATCCTTTCCTGTCTGGACTTGCTAAATCTTTAAACAAATACCTCTTATACTGGGTTTTCAAATTCTGGTATGCATAAACGTCACTGGATTTCTGGGACACCCTACCTAAATATTCTCTTTCAGTGGATCTGGGCAGGACCCAGGAATCTGCATGTTAATCAGTATCCAGGCAATTCTGACATAGGTGGTCTCTGGGCCACCCTTTCAGAAACACAGCCCCTCTGAGTCTCAGGACCCCGGAGATTATAAAGAGCATCTGTTGAAGCAGAGGAACTTTCACTGATTCTATTTTCTACGCTGAGTAGACAGTATCCACAGTTGACACTCTCCAAACATTAAAGGAATTTTCCAAGGAATAAAAAGAAAATCTCCAAGTATGTGGGTTTCTGGCTTTCATTTCAGATAGATCATTTGCATATCATTAAAAGTTCTAAGCAGAAATGGGATGCTAATGCAATTTGTTGAGTCAAATCAATACATCTTTTAAAATTCATAGAAGCAAAAATAAGATTCCTGCTAATGTATAAATGTAACATTTTTCTCATTAAGTTTTTTTTTTTATTCTTGAGCATATTTCTTGACATCTGACAGTCTATTTTTTGGCATCTTCAGTTCCTCTTCTTTTTTCTAAAAATAAGTCTATCGGCACCATAGCTTGAGACATTTTTATTAAAAATTTCATTTTTACATATACACTTGAATAGTGAAGTTGCTCCGTCGTGTCTGACTCTTTGCAACCCTGTGGACTGTAGCCTACCAGGCTTATCCGTCCATGGGATTCTCCAGGCAAGAATACTAGAGAGGGTTACCATTTCCTTCTCCAGGGGATCTTCCCGACCGAGGGATCAAACCCGGGTCTCCCGCATTGGAGGCAGACGCTTTAACCTCTGAGCCACCAGGGAAGCCCATGTGATTTAATATACACTGGATGAGGTGATGATGATGGTATACATCTCTCTCTTTCTCTCTCTCACACATATACACTAAGAGATGAAATCAATTTGATATTCTTAAGTCAGATTGCAGTCCAGATTAGAAATTTGGTTTTCTTTAGTTGCATTCAATAAGCATTTATATAGAACCTACCATGTGCCCAGTTCTATTAGGCAGGTTTGGCTATTTTCACAAGTTGATAGGGGAATGAAAAACCCATCGTGGCAGAGTACAAGTTGGAATAAGGACAAGGTACCACTTTTCTCCACCAAAGAAGCCCTGGAGCACAGATCCTTCAACCCCAAAACATTTGATTTTGCTTTTATGGATCAGATCATTTTCATTTCCCTTCCTCCACACTCTACCCACAAATTCCTGCCCAGAGAACACAGTTGTTGGAAAGTCTTCCCTCATACAGTTCTAGTCTACCCAACCCTGGCCCAGGTTGTCTAACACTGTCAAATTTGCCTGCCTTTCTAAGAGGATCTGAGCCAATTCATTTCTAATAAAGCACCTGCTGATATGAAAAATGAAAGATGTGGGGCTAGATGAAAATACACCGACACCAGCACTTGTCCTCAGGAGAAGCAAGGATCATTCAGAGTGCCTTTGTGTGTGTGTGTGTGTGTGTGTGTTATCCCAATTTTCCAGAATCAAGGTACTATTTTCATAATTGGAAAAAGGAACTTAGAAAAAGAATAAGGAAAGTGTATCTTAAACTGGGCTGTCCCACCATCAGAAAGTAGCATGGAGAGCCATTGTTACTGATGCTATTATCAGATATGCTCATCTGTATTTTAGATTTAAATACATATTCAGTTCAAAATGTAGTCACTTTGAAACAGGACCCTCAGCAGCATACACAATTGGCCTTTTTCTTGGATGTCAAGATTTCAGGCATGGGGGAGATTGAAGATGGTTTTGCTTTCTTCTTATTCCCCTCAAGTTTTGTAAAATAAGCATGAATGACTTTTGTAATTAGAAACATACCAATAAATGTTATTATTTGGAAAGACGATTTTAGATTTGCTGAAGCCCATGGATATTTGCACGCATGCTAAGTCGCTTCAGTCATGTCCAACTCTTTGCAGCTCTATGGGTTGGAGCTTGCCAGGCTCCTCTGCCCATGGGATTCTCCAGGCAAGAATACTGGAGTGGGTTACCATGCCCTCCTCCAGAGGATCTTCCCAACCCAGGGATCGAACCCTCATCCCTTGAGTCTCCTGCACTGGTAAGTGGGTTCTTTACCACTAGCGCCGCCTGGTATATTTAGGCTTTGACCAAATTTATTTCTACATGGGGGGAATTTGCTTAACTGCTTCCAGTGTGGTGGACAATTACTTAAAATAACATTCAATGAATTCATTTGCTTTAATGATTTTATAATCAGATATCTTATAAATATTCTTAGTTGTTCTGCTGTGGGTATGAATTGAATCTAGGAAACTCCATAATTAAACAAAATTCAATCTCCTTTCAATATGGCCTTTTAAATAGGGAAGCATCAGATTTACAATGTGGGACTTGTGAAAATGTCTCATTACCTGGGATTATCATAATCCTGGAAATGACAAATTTTAAAATTTGTAGATTCATTTTAAGACCACAGAGAAGGCTGAAAGAAGGAGCCTATATTTATTGTGACCAGGTGTTCCTGGCCCTCTATCTTTAATAGTGGAGACCACATTGCTCTGTCCCCAGAGCACTGTTCAGGAAGGCATAAAAGATATGAACGTTGAAGAGGGCCTGGTAAACTCTTCACCCTAACTGCTCAAAGTGTACCTCGTTCTTGGGGTAGAACTTAGCAGCTTCCAACTAAAGGTGAGAAGTGCTGAGATTTCTGAAAACAGATGTTGCAGTCAGTAAACTCAGTGTATGTCTAAAACATCATCCCACTGGACCAGACAGGAGTATAAGAAATTGAATTCATTCGAACAAACAAATACGAGAAGGCAAACAGACACAGAAGACAAATGACGGAATTGGCTAATCCTACCCTCAGTCTGAGTGGACTCATCGTGGAAATCGTTTTTATTCTCGTGTTTCCTCTTATAGGCAATATTTAATATTGAAAAACAAGATTTAAGACATCTAATACTTTAAAATAATACCAATCAGAGAAAGGAGAAAGATGCACACATCTGTCTGGTTTCATTTACAGGGTCCATGTTCGAAAGCCAAAAAAAGAGATTATATGTTTTAAATACAACCAAGGATGATTTTCTTCAGTGGGGCCATCACTGAAAAGAAAGCTTTCCTATTATTTTATCCTGGAAGCAACTTTTTTTTTTCATAAAGATTGAACTGATCTTTGAAAGTAATTATGTTAAGCATCAAAGCAATGAAATGTCCTCTAGCGAACAGCACATGGGCAGACCGTTCTCCAGCACTGAAACCCAGAGACCACAGTTGCCTTGCAAGGCTCTCCAATAAGTTGCACAGTCCTTTGAGCTAGGTAGGCCCTCTCTGTGGTTCGGTTTGCACAGACTAGTACTTGAATGGAAGTGGAACGTAGTAGTTAAGGGTTGGCATCACTGTGGAGCCAGATACTTGGGCTCTGATCCCAGCTCCCCTATTTACTCTCTCATGACCTTGGGTGGTTTATTTCAATTCTTGCTGCCTCTGATTCCCTGTCTGTAGATAAGGATAATAATATTATTCTATCATAATACTATTGTAAGGTGTCAATAAAGTTATTCCACAGAAAGCTCTTAGAGCAATGCCTGCTGCTGCTGCTAAGTTGCTTCAGTCGTGTCCGACTCTGTGCGACCCCATAGACGGCCACCTACCAGGCTCCTCTGTCCCTGGGATTCTCCAGGCACGAACACTGGAGTGGGTTGCCATTTCCTTCTCTAATACATGAAAGTGAAAAGTGAAAGTGAAGTCACTCAGTCGTGTCCAACTCTTAGTGACCTCATGGACTGCAGCCTACCAGACTCCTCTGTCCATGGGATTTTCCAGGCAAGAGTACTGGGGTGGGGTGCCATTAACACACTAAATTGGAAGTATTAACTGGATTCCCAAATACAGTCAGTGTGAAACTACTCTATAAGAGAGAAGTCAAGAAGGGAGAAAGAAGAATTGCCAAATAGCATTGTCAGCATTGTTTCTGAAAAATTAGAAATTATATGCAAGTGCTTTCATGGTTCTGAGTTATGCTACAGTTGGGTGTTTCTTTTCTCTTACGTCTGGGTGAAAGTCTCCAGGAAATATAAGGGGAGACTACTATATTATCATCTAAACTTTGCCATAAACAAAAACCAGTCTCCCACAAGACTGAGATTGAGTTTTTAACGAAACAGCAGTCACTTGTGAAACATTTTCACCTATAAAAGTAATGGTCCAAACCTGTTCTCAGTTTCACTTAGAACCCATTGTGTTAAGAAGTGAATCTCTTGGGGGAGCAAACATCAATTGCATGCTTGTAGAACAAGCATTTTTTAATCACACACAG